>NC_091978.1:193293801-194493801 GCF_044704955.1 Pristiophorus japonicus
AGCCATGTCTCCATAATCCCAATTGTATCATATTCGTTAATAGCTGCTTGCGCAGGTAATTCGTCCACCTTATTACGAATACTCCTTGCATTGAGGCACAGAGCCTTCAGGCTTGCCTTTTTAACACACTTTGTCCCTTTAGACTTTTGCTGTAATGTGGTCCTTTTTGATTTTTGCCTTGGGTTTCTCTGCCCTTCACTTTTACTTTTCTTCTTTCTATCTTTTGCTTCTGCCCCCCATTTTACTTCCCTCTGTCTCCCTGCATAGGTTCCCATCCCCCTGCCATATTAGTTTAACTTCTCGCCAACAGCACTAGGAAAATTCCCCCAAGGACATTGGTTCCTGTCCAGCCCAAGTGCAGACCATCCAGTTTGTACTGGTCCCACCTGCCCCAGAACCAGTTCCAATGTCCCAGGAATTTGAATCCCTCCCTTGTGCACCACTCCTCAAGCCACGTATTCATCTTAGGTGTCCTTCAATTCCTACACTGACTAGCACGGGGCACAGGTAGCAATCCTGAGATTACTATCTTTGAGATCCTGCTTTTTAATTTAACTCCTAGCTCCCTAAATTCAGCTGTAGGACCTCATCCTGTTTTATATCATTGGTACCTATATGCACCAGGACAATTGGCTGTTCACTCTCCCCCTCCAAAATATCCTGTAGCCACTCCAAGACATCCTTGAACCTTGTACCAGAGAGACAACATACCATCCTGGAGTCTCAATTACAGCTGCAGAAACGCCCATCTATTCTCCTTACAATAGAATCCCCTACCACTACAGCTCTCACACTCTTCTTCCTGCCCTCCTGTGCAGAAGAGCCACCCATAGTGCTATGAACTTGGCTGCTGCTGCCTTCCCCTGATGAGTCATCCCCCACAACAGTACCCAAAATGGTGTATCTGTTTTGGAGGGGACTGACCGCAGGGGATCCCTGCACGACCTTCCTTCCACTGTTCTGCCTGATGGTCACACATTCCTTATCTGCCTGAGAAACTTTTGCCTGTGGTGTGACCAACTGACTAAACGTGTTATCCATGATATCCTCAGCATCGCGGATGCTCCAGAGTGAATCCATGCGCACCTCCATTCTTCTTGCATCTAACCTGTCCAATCCCGTCAGGATTTTACATGTTTCTATGAGATCCCCTCTCATTCTTCTAAATTCCAGTGAATATAAGCCTAGTCGATGCAGTCTTTCTTCATATGTCAGTCCTGTCATTCCGGGAATCAGTCTGGTGAACCTTCGCTGCACTCCCTCAATAGCAAGAATTTCCTTCCTTAGATTAAGAGACCAAAACTGTACACAATATTCAAGGTGTGGCCTCACCAAGGCACTGTACAACTGTAGTAAGACCTCTCTGCTCCTATACTCAAATCATCTGGCTATGAAGGCCAACATGCCATTTGTCTTCTTCTGTACCTGCATGCCAACTTTCAGTGACTGATGTACCATGACACCCATGCCTTGTTGCACCTCCCCTTTTACTAATCTGTTTCTATTCAGATAATAATCTGCCTTCCTGTTTTTAACACCAAAGTGGATAACCTCACATTTATCTACATTATACTTCATCTGCCATGTATTTGCCCACTCACCTAATCTGTCCAGATCACCCTGCAGCCTCTTAGCATCCTCCTCACAGCTCACATTGCCACCCAGCTTAGTGTCATCTGCAAACTTGGAGATATTACATTCAATTCTTTCGTCTAAATCATTAATGTAGATTGTAAATAGCTGGGATCCCAGCACTGAACCTTGCGGTACCCCACTAGTCACTACCTGCCATTCTGAAAAGAATCTGTTTATTCCTACTCTTTGCTTCCTGTCTGCCAACCAGTTCTATATCCACATCACTACTTTACCCCCAATACCATGTGCTTTAATTTTTTACACTAATTTCTAGTGTAGGACCTTGTCAAAGGCCTTTTGAAAGTCTAAATACACCACATCCACTGGCTCCCCCTTGTCCACTCTACTAATTACATCCTCAAAAAACTCTAGAAGATTTGTCAAGCATGATTTCCCTTTCATATATCCACGATGACTTGGACCGATCCTGTCACTGCTTTCCAAATGTGCTGCTATTACATCTATAATAATTGATTCCAACATTTTCCCCACCACCGATGTCAGGCTGACCAGTCTATAATTCCCTGTTTTCTCTTTCCATCCTTTTTTAAAAGGTGGGGATACATTAGCCACCCTCCAGTCCATAGGAAGTGATCCAGAGTTGATTGACTGTTGGAAAATGACCACCAATGCATCCACTTTTTCTGGGGCCACTTCCTTAAATACTCTGGGATGCAGACTATCAGGCCCTGGGGATTTATCGGCCTTCAATCCCATCAATTTCCAGAACACAATTTGCTGACTAATAAGGATATCTTTTAGTTCCTCCTTCTTGCTAAACCCTCGGTCCCTCAGTATTTCCGGAAGGTTATTTGTGTCTTCCTTCGTGAAGTCAGAGCCAAAGTATTTGTTCAATTGGTCTGCCATTTCTTTGTTCCCCATTATAAATTCACTTGATTCTGACTGCAAGGGACCTACATTTGTCTTCACTAATCTTTTTCTCTTCACGTATCTTTCGAAGCTTTTGCAGTCAGTTTTTATATTCCCTGCAAGCTTCCTTTCATACTCTATTTTCCACTTCCTAATGAAACCCATTGTCCTCTTCTGTAAGGGGTTCTCGGGGAGTGTTGTTGTGCCTTGGATGTCTCTCTCTGGGCTTCTGCCCTCACAGCTTATGACTGGCCTGTGCGGTACCCTGAGTGCTGCAAGAGCACCCCTGGAGAGACGGTGTCCACAGCTTATGAAGGGGGTTTTGAGACTCGTGTGTCCTCACAGCTTATGCCTCACCTGTGAGGCACCTGTGAGTGTCAAACACTCCTAACCCCTTCTTCCCTTGCCTTGACACACAGTTGAGCATTTTCGAGGCGCTCCTAGCTTCCCTTACACTGTTCTGACATAAGACTCACGATCAGGAGATGTAATACAATAGAACTGAGACAAGGTGATTCCAAGAGGAACTTAGGCTTCCAATTTATTTGACAAGGTGTATCTCAACAAACAGCAATACACCAACAAAACAATCCCCCTAAATTCTACTAAACGGACACAATGAAAATTTTTACACAAGTTTAGCAGTACAATGCCCAACCTCCCACCTTTCCTGGCCTAACTGAGTTGGGAGTTCTGGGTCCAGAGGTTATACTCACTACTGTGCCTTCTGCAGTCTGGTGGTTTGTTTCTTCTATCTTCGGTGTCTTCGGACACTGGTTTTCCTTCAGTGTCGAGAAGCTTGCTGGTTGTTGGATCACAAGAGCAGAGCACATACACTGGGTCAGAAACCCCTTTTTATAGCCAAATATCCAGTCCGCCTCTCGTGCTGAAATTGATCCTTCCCAGTGGTGGGCTTTGTGATTTTGAAAAATGCAGTAGTTTTATATTATTGCGGATTTTTTCCACTTATGTTAACCTACTCAAGGTTTGAGTAGGTGTTGATTGTGTTGGCCTCCTGTAGCCACTGTGTAGTCCCTTGGGTTGTTTTGGGTTCCCTAGTTTTCTGAAGGTCTGCATAATTTCCCTCCATAGTGTAAATATGGGGATGACAATAGCCCGATAATGGCGATGAGTCAGTCCCCAGTTTACGAGCAAGTGCTCTCCCATTGGCTTGAAAGCCCCATGCTTCGGGCTGACTCTGTCCCACCATTGGCCCTCCGGTTTCCTCCCCCATCCAATCACTGCTCTGCCAAGGTCAAACTGTCTCGGTTTCAATTCACATTGCAGCACAGACAGATCCCACAGCTCTTTTCCTTCTGGACAAAATGAGGGGATTTTGTCCTCCCCTACACCTCTGCTGAATTCTAAATTTCTCTCAGTCCTCAGGTTTGCTGCTTTTTCTGGCCAATTTATATACCTCTTCCTTGGATTTATCAATATCCCTAATTTCCCTTATAAGCCACAGTTGAGCCACCTTCCCCGTTTTATTTTAACGCCAGACATGGATGTACAATTGTTGAAGTTCATCCATGTTGTTAAGTTTTGATCAAAGGTTCAGACTAGATACTGCAAGCTCAAAGTAAGGTGTGACTTTAGTCCTTTATTACAGATCTCAGAGTGCCTCTCCAGCCTGTGAAGCCTCCCCATATGCAGGTGTTTCCAAGGGCTGCAGTGGATAAGCCCACTGGTGGTTAGACATGGTATTTACAGGTTTACATACATAACACATGTGATCTTTAAATGTCTGCCATTGCTTATCCACCGTCAACCCTTTAAGTATCATTCGCCAGGCAATCCTAGCCAATTCACGTCTCATTCCGTCGAAGTTACCTTTCATTAAGTTCTGGACCCTAGTCTCTGAATTGAGGTCCTGCTTTTTAGTTTAGTTTTTAAATTCTGATACTCCCTCAACAGGACTTCCTCCCTATTCCTACCAATGTCGTTTGTTCCTACATGGACCACAATAACTGAATTTACCCTTCCCTTTCCAAATGCCTCTCCAGCCGCCTCAAGATATCCCTTACTCTTGCACCAGGTAGGTAACATGTCCTTCGGGATTCACGTTCATGGCTGCGGAGGACGCTATCTATCCCCCTAATTATAGAATCACTACCACATTTCTATTCTGCTCTTCCCCCCTTTGGATAGCCTTCTGAACCATGGTGTCTTGGTCTGCATTATGGCTGTCCTGGCTGCAGTTTGATATATTTGTTACTAGTATATCACAGACTGATTCCAACTCAATAGAGTTTTGGATAGATGGAGCAACAAATCATATACGACAGTTAATATGATGTCACTATAGAGACAGAAAGAATTTGACAAATCCCATCTTTCAGCCAATGCTACTCTGTAATCAGCTGCAAGGAAAATCATGAGAAACATCTGTGGTAACTTGTTCTCCCGTTTTCCCTCCATCTTTGTGTGGATGTCTCGCTTCCTGACGGCATGCCTGAGATAAGAAATTCACCGTGTGGGATCCTGGATTCTACCACTCTGGCACATTACATTGGTGCTGTACAACTTCACAGTCCAGTTTTCATGTTCACAGGGGCTAGAAATTGGCCAAATAGCACTATCGGCTATTTTTTGGTGCTAATCGCGTATAAAGTCTTTTTTTTTAGCGCCGAAATAGCGTCAAAAAATAAACGTCCAAATTGGCCAAACACGTTTGACAATCACTATAATGGTAAAAGTGTGCCGTTTTTAAAAACTTTTGTGTGCCGAAACTCAATTTTTCGGCGGAAAAAATAACACCTGTTCTGCGCATGCACAAAAAAATATATATTTATTCACCCTTTTTTTTCTTCCACTCCTTCTGCCACCTTCCAGGTCATGTGCAGGGTGTGCCCATGCATGCACAGTACAGCTAGGGCTGAAGCAGTCAATTTTGAGAGCGGATTTAAAGATCAGCAGACTTCAGCACAGTTCACCAAAATTAAAAATGCCCAGGAAGGATGCAAGGAAGAGGGCCATGAAATTCACTCAAGATGCAAATGAGACCCTGATCACTGCTGTAGAAATCAGATGGGGGTAAATCTCAAGAAAAGGTCGTGGAAAAATACATCTACCTGCTATAAAAAGTGTGTGGAAAAGTGTGGCTAAGCAGGTTTCCTCAGTAGATTCTATCGAGAAGGACCATGTCCAGTGCAGGAAGAGGTGGAATGACCATTGCAGGGTCGTCAGAGTAATAGTTTTATGTATGCACTCCAATTACTTAAATTGCAAATGTGACACATGTTGGTATCGCTAGGCTTAGTGTTGCACCTTACTTGCCATGAATGATTGTCACACATTATAAAGACTGCTTTTTGACATTTTAAAAGATGATTCTGCACTTCGATGTTTTCCTGATGAACCACGTGCAACTACCAGGGCCATTAAACAGAGCACTGTATTAAATGCAGACATTATGGTATAAGTGCTTTGATGACTATCTGTGTGTGCCACAAGAGCAGAGGGTCCCTCTGTTAAAAAATTGTATTATCATCTTTGCTGGGAAAGTTGTCACACAACTGCCGAGAGCAGCATAAAACAGGCAGCAGTTGTGCAAAACTGGTTCCATTCACCCACCTTCAAAGTCACATGGCAAGTCTGATGGATGCCTCGCAGATATCAACTACTCATGGGAGTGCTGACCCCATGTTGGAGTGTGAGGGTATGTCCTGCAAAATCCACAGTCTGGGTTGGCTCAATATTATGTTCTGTCTGTGGGCTAGGCTTCGGTTTAGACGATGTATTGATCTGCGGGCTAGGGTTCAATTCAAGTAATGTGCTATCAGTCGTCGACATGTAATGCAGTAGTGGTGGTCCTTCAAATGAGCCTGTGCTATGTGAGCTTACTGATGTCACCCTGCCCCCTCCCCTGCCACGAACCAGTCATCTGTTGTTTTCTATTTTGCAGATGTGGATTCCGAGTTATCAAATGCAGCAGAGAAAGCTCCTAGCTTGATGGATGCCATGGTCCACAGGAGGAGGAACAATGTGTCATGGGGGGGGGGGGGGCGGAGGGGTGGTGGGTATGGGGAAGCCCACTTGGGCAACAGCCTCATCATTCAGAAGTCGGGCCTTCCACAGCCCCAGCTTTTCCAGGGAGTCCAATGGCGTCTCTTATGTCTCTCCCCCAACAACACCAGCACCCTGTGCACGTTGCTGCAAAACAACTTGGATGCAAGTTGGGTAGGGGTAGGGAGAGGGGCAAGAGCAACAATCGACGGGGGGAGGGTGGCTTCAAATTAGGGGTTAAAGGTGGCTGCGGCTGAAGAATGTTTGGTGCGGGGGTTGTTGTTTTGTTCTTTTGTCGTTGTTTTTTTGCTGTTATTTAAATAAAGTTTACATTTTAAAGGTTTTGTCATTCAAAAAGATATTGAAGTTACTAAATTAATGTTTACATAAGAACATAAGAAATAGGAGCAGGAGTAGGCCATTTGGCCCCTCGAGCCTGCTCTGCCATTCAATACGATCATGGCTGATCTGATCATGGACACAGTTCCACTTCCCTGCCCACACCCCATAACCCTTTACTCCCTTATCGCTCAAAAATCTGTCTATTTCCACATTAAATATATTCAATGACCAGCCTCCACAGCTCTCTGGGGCAGATAATTCCATAGATTTACAACCCTCTGAGAGAAGAAATTCCTCCTCATCTCAGTTTTAAATAGGCGGCCCCTGATTCTGAGATTATGCCCCCTAGTTTTAGTTTCCCCTGTGAGTGGAAGTATCCTCTCTGCATCCACCTTATCGAGCCCTCTCATTAGCTTATATGTTTCAATAAGATCACTTCTCATTCTTCTGAAATCCAATGAGTCGAGGCCCAACTTACTTAAACTATCTTCATAAGTCAACCCCCTCATCTCCGTAATCAACCTAGTGAACCTTCTCTGAACAGCCTTCAATGCACGTATATCCTTCCTTAAATACGGAGACCAAAACTACACGCAGTACTCTAGGTGTGGCCTCACCAATACCCTGTACAGTTGTAGGAGGACATCTCTGCTTTTACACTCTATCCTCCTTGCAATAAAGGCCAAGATTCCATTGGCCTTCCTGATTACTTGCTGTACCTGCATACTCACTTCTGTGTGTTTCATGCACAAGACCCATAAGTCCCTCTGTACTGCAGCACTTTGCAATTTTTCTCCATTTAGTTATAATTTGCTTTTTTATTTTTTCTGCCAAAGTAGATGATCTCACATTTTGCCACATTATATTCCATCTGCCAAATGTTTGCCCATTCACTTAGCCTGTCTATATCTCTTTGAAGATTGTTTGTGTCCTCCTCACAATTTGATTTCCCACCAATCTTTTTATAATCTTTACAAAGTTTCATTACTGTACAACTGTGCAAATGATTAATAAATTTAAATTTATTTTTTCACCAAAACCAAACTTGTTCAGTGTCTCATTTGAAGAATAACAGGGGGAAATAGTCAATATGTGGACTGTCAATGATGAAACGTGCCATTCAGCCTTCATGCAAAGCATTGAATTATCAGCTGTTGACTTAACGCTTTTGCAGTGGAGAAAGCTCCACGAGGCCTACTCCCTTGTTGCCGTGAGGGTGGTGGTGGCATGGGTTCTGCTTCCTACTCCTCCTCCTACCCCCCACCCCTCTCCTGAGGTGATTCTGCAATCCCCAGTGGAAAATCCTGTCCCCCTATGATGGTTAAGTTATGTAGCATGCAGCACACCACAATGAACTCAGCGACCTGCTGAGGGTGTATTGCAGGGAGCCTCCAGAGTGGTCCAGGCGTTGGAAGCTCAGTACCTTACCTCTGAACGTGTGAGAGATTGTGCGGTTAAACATTGTCATCTCGACGATGTTGTGTGTGGCTATATGGCTGTTATTGTAGCGATGCTCGGCTTCTGTCTGAGGGTTGCAGAGGGGGGTTATGAGCAAGGTGGCGAGCCCGTAACCTTTGTCCCCCAGCATCCAGTTCTGGCCTTCTGGCTGACATTCAAACAGCTGTGAGACAGTGCTCTCACACAAGATGAAAGCATCATGGATGCTCCATGGATAGTGGGCATTGACTGCCATGATGCACTAAGTATGGTTCGCAGGCAATCTGTATGTTCAACGAGTGGAATCTCTTTCAGTTTCGATAAAGCTCTGAATCCTCAAAAGATGCTCTCAGGGCAATGTGCGTTCAGTCAATGGCAGCCTGCATCTTCGGGAAGGCAGCAATTCGTGCAAAGCCTATAACCCTCCCATTCTGTGCCTCCATGGTCATTGGTAACTTTATGAAGTCCATCCTGCGTGCATACAGTGCAGTAGTCACCTGGCGAATGCAACAATGTGAAGTGAACTGCGAGATGGAGCATATGTCCCATGCTGAAGCCTGAAAGGAGCCGGAGGCATAGAATGCAAGTGCCGCAGTCACCTTCACCTCGACGGGCAGTGCAGTTCTCCTCACACTTGTTGGCTGTATATCTGTCTTTATGAGCTGGCTTATCTCTGTGACCACCTCTTTTCGAAAGCGCAGCATTCTAATGCACTCTCCCTCAGACAGGTGTAGGTATGAGTGCTGTTCCCTGAAAACTCGTGGGGGGTAAGGCCTCCTCCCCATAAATCTGCAAACTCTTTGATTACGCTGATAATGCTGTTCAATAAGCCTTCTTCCAGGTCTCTACTCCATAGAAAATGTAGCCAGCAATAATGGCAGAGATAGCATAGGCCCCATTTTTAATGTCCTTAAATGTCCTTAAAAACGAAGTATAAACTCACAAAAAGCTCAGAGTATAAAATGCAGCCATCCCTCCAAATGCTTTCGTTCATTTATCTGTAGCTCCATTTTGCAAGATCGCGCCATTAGCGGCGGTTTCGTCGTGAATCCGACCTGGTCCGACTTGCATTTATTGGGCCCTTTTTTTTTACGGTATTTAAAAATGGCGGTATTGGCCAATTTTTCAAAAACGGCGGTATCGGAGCGTTTGACGCCAAGTAACGTCACAAAAACAGTGCAAAAATAGGCGGACGGTATTTTTTGCCGCCAGTGGTAAACCGCTGGCCAATATTGAAAAATGACGGAAACATTTTTTAGTACTAAAAAACACATTTTTACCGTGAGGAAGTAATGGTAAAACGGGCGCAACCCTAGCCAATTTCTAGAATGTTAAAATTATTTAACTTAAAACTAGTCTTCTAAACAACTTGGAGATGAAATTGGTCTTGGGCGATAGCATCAAACAGGCGATAGTGGATCAGCAGCCTGTTTTACAACCCACTCATTTTTCACTAAAAGGTAAAATTGGATGGAGTGTAAAACAGGCTGCTGATTCGCTATCGCCTGTTTTGCGTTACTGTGCAAGACCAATTTCATCCCCGGTGTAAGACCTGGTGTTTCTAATTGAGAATCAAAGTAACAAAAAGAAATGACAAGAGTTTCCTTAGAGCTGTTCCTGTTCTACTGCCGAAACTTTGCTGGCAATGCAACAGAAAACTTGTTTACAGTGGAAAATATGTGCAGCTTCAAGGACGTTTATGGCCCTGTTGTTCAAAAGGCCTGTTATTGTTACACTGAATGATGAGTTGCTGCTAGGCTTTACTGAATACAAGGAATTGATTACATTTTCCAGCAAATGAATTTCCCCAATTTATTCAAATGTCTTTGAAGCATGAAGAAACAATGGGGTGTATTTCAAAATGAACATGGTCTTATTATTAATAACGCCAATACAATTTTCAGCTTTGGTGACCCAAAATGGAAAAGTCAAAGGCTGTTCTTCACTTTAATCTCTTATAGGTCATCTGATTCATTTCCAATTATCTTTTAATTTTCACATGGAAGGTTATATTTTAATAAGCTGTGGTTTATTGCTGATTACCACAGCATGTGGGTCAGTGAATTATCAACAGTTCCTACAAAATATGCCGACTGAACAGTCTCATTGTATTTTGTTGACATGTTTTACATGGTGTAAATTAAGAAAATCATGGTGCAGGAAAATTCATTACTTTCGTTAACCTTTCTCATCAGAATCATTCCCTGCATTAGTTGCCATGTTAGGCATTTGAAAAAGCAGTAATTCTCATTGAAAATTCATTAGGAAAAATAAGACGAGAAAACCACTGAAGTGAATTATCAAATTAAACTCATGCCATGAATCTTTTGTCCTTTACTTAAGATTTCTTACATTGTTTAAATTGATCTGGAAACATTTAGCGCAAATGCTAATCTGCCATGAGATGTGTGGAACAATGCAATGCAGCAAAGTTTTATATGGTCGAAATTCAGTTGCAACCGCCAGCTGATACCACCTGGCAGAGGCGGCAATGGGGCGAGAACGGTTGGGCGCTGGCGTTAGGCGGGTGTGTCGCCTGATGGGAAATTCGGTTCTGCTTTTTCAAGGATGCAAAGATTTGCCACCCCGCCTACTACCACTGTGGAAATACTGACATCAGTACGCGTGCAACGCCTCGTCAGCACCGGTCTCGCTAAATTCACTTTTTCCGCCTCACTTACTGGCTGGCGGGGAACGCGCCACAAAAAGTTGATGTTCACAAGTCGTAATAAAGGCTCCGGTGCGGTATTTAAAGGGAGTTGCAGCCAGGCCACAGAAGTTGTGGTCAGTGCTGCATTCTCTCCTTGCAGAGTGCATAAGTGTTGGCGTGCTGTGACTACTCAGCCTCACAACTAGCATTTTGCAAACATAGGTGGGTGTCGGGTCGGATCCATTGGTGATCAGCATATCGCGGCAACCTTCTGCAACTTAATGGGGGCAGTGATGGCACACCACGTTATCTTGCAGCGAAGACTACAAAGGGTGCCTGCTACAGAGATGGCTTCAGGTCAATTTGGGTCCACGCCAGAGGAGGCTACCACTCCCTCAACATTCAGCAGGTCTGTGACCACAGACAGATTATCCTCGCTGCCTCTGCATACTATCCTGGCAGCTGCCACGGTGCCTTCATTCTGCGGGAGAGCAGTGTGCCACGACTCTTCCAGCCACCGCATGAAGGGCGTGGCTTACTCATCGGCGACAAAGGATATGGTCTCGCCACCTGGCTGACGACACTCTTCTGCAATCCCAGCACCCCTGCCGAGCAGTGCTAAACCACCAGCCATATCACAACCAGTACCATTATAGAGCAAACTATCGGGGTTCTGAAGCAACGTTTCTGCTGCCTTGACCGCTCTAGAGGGGCATTTCAGTACTCACCTGATAAAGTCTCCATCTTTACCATTGTGTGCTGCATGCTGCACAACGTGGCCATCATGAGGGGCCAGCCAATACCAGCAGGGATGGATGATCCACCTCAGGAGGATGATGATGATGAGAAGGAAGATGAGGAGCTTCAGCCAAGCAGGAGGCAGCCTGACACTATTGCACCTGCAAAGGCTGCTCACCAGAGGCTCATCGCGCTTCATTTCCAGTGAATGATGCAAGATGTGGAGAATGGCCAGCCCATTCACCTGGCGATCTGGTGAAGACATCCCCACCCTCCAACTCTCCATTTATATAAATGGCAAGAATGTGACGAATCAAAACAATTTTTATTCACAACTAAAACCATATAGTGTTGTGAAGAAGCACAAAAGGACGGCATCATCCACAGCAAGTAATAATGGAAACAAGACCCCTTGAAACATACTCACCACATCCAAGTGCAACTATTTACATGAATTCATATTGGAACAAGGACAGCATCACTGGCCACAATCACACACATCTTTAGCGGGTCTTTCTGAGTACTTTGCCACCCTTTCCCTTCTACCCTCTCCCACGCCTGCTGCTCCTCCTCAATGGAGTCTCAGTGCGCTGGTAGTAAGGCTGGTAGATGGTTGCTCTGTATGAGCCGCGACCACAGTTGATGGCCTAGCATGACGTTCCCCACCAGCTCGGGCCCTGGAATGGCTGGCTGTGGACTGCATCACCTCAGCATGGGTGGCAGCACTCTGTAGTGGATGGGTTGCAGAGAGCAGCAGGGGAAAGGGTGGAATGATGTGGCCCTGAGAGAGGGCATCACATTCCAACAGGCCCAACACCCTGCTACTTCCCTGGGGCAGAGTCTCAGCATCTGGAGCAATCTGGGTGAGCACAGATTGCTGCCATGCTTTGACAATGTTAGGTTCCCATGGAACTGATGGGGTCCCAGATGTGATGGCAGCAGTCAGTGCATGAGTGGCATAAAGTTGGCTCTGCATGAGTGCAGACTGTGACTGCAGCACACACGAGAGCGAATTGATGCCACCTCGCACTGACGCCATGAGAGTATGCAGGCCCACCATAGCGTCAGCCTGGTGCTCAATGGCTACTACCATGTCAATGGTAGCCCATCTGGGACTCCATGGTCACTTGAAGCATCCAACATACGTTGGTATCTACCAAGGATGTACTCCACAGGCTGCTGAGAAGCATGTCTAATAGTTGAGGCGGACTCCTCCATCCTCACAGCTAGTCATCGAAACTCTCGGGCACCTTTGCCAATGCACCCAGCAGATTGCTGTGTATCTGCAATGACTATCTTGTGACATCCTCTAATTTGGGTTCATCATCAGTGTGCTGCTGAGCATCACTCAGATGCACACTCTCCCTCCGGGGAGCTAGCCCCCTGGTTTCCCCTCCCTCATGACCTTGTTGCAGGCCACTGGCTCTTGGAGCATCACCCACCTCCATCTCCCCGACCATGCCTTCTGACAAAAAACTGCTGGCCCTGCTCTCTGAGGCTGCTGGATCCTCTGTCACGTTCAGAGAGGTGTCCTCTGCCTCCTCCTCCTCTCCACCGTCACCCGCAGTGGAAGGCTGGCGTGCATGCCCCTGGCTGTCTGAGTCATCATCTGAAAGCACAAAGCCAGAGAAGAGTGCTTACCTGCGGGGAGGGGGCCAGGACTGGGAAAGACGTTCGGAAATGCCAGTGTCATGGGAAGCCATGAAGGATTGTGGTGTCAGGGCTAAGTGAGTGGCCTGCTAGAGGCTGCAAAGGAACTCAACATGCTGTCATTGTCCCAAGCGGGCTCGGGACTCACCCACTGCCACTGCATCCACTTGTGCACCCATCAGGGCCGAGACACTTTCCTCCACTGCAGCTTAGGGTCCCCTCCTTCGGTTCGCATCTGCTCCCTTCGATTGTGTGCGAACTTGGCTTGCAAGTTTAAAGAGGTAGTCAGAGATAGTGCCCTTATATCCATCTGTCCAAAGTGCCTCACATAGTTCAGAACATGTTAGTGTATGCAAGTCTTTAAAGGTTGATGTAGTCTATAGCTGCGAGTACTTGGTGTGGCAATGTTTGAATGAGGGGGTCGAGTAACGGTGAGTGTTAAGTATGGACGAGACTGAGTACTGTGAGCTAAAACTGATGTGACCTTAGTCTCTTTAATACAACTCCAGAGTGCTTAAGCTGCATGGCAGACAACCTTTTACACTCCTTTGCACGAGGTGTGCAGGTGACCCTTAGGCCTTCTTGCACACTCTGGTGGCAAGTCTTACACAGTTACAATGTTTACATACATAACATCACTCCCCCCGCAAAGTCTTTGATACAAATTATTTACAAGTTGAAACGATCCGGGGCCCTACGCTCCCTGGTTGTTCGTCTGAGTTCAAACTCTGGCATGGGTGAGTTGGTCGGACCATTGCTGCACTGCGGCGCGGCTGGTCTGACAGGACCATTGGGAATGGTGGGTTCATCCTCTTGGCTGACAGCGAGGTCGATTGCTGGTTGGCTGTGTGTTGGTGGATCGATGATGGTGATGTCCTCTTCAGGTTGTTCCTGGTTGTCGGTGAACCACAGTTTGGTCTGATCCAAATGTTTTCTGCACATTTGTCCATTCATTAGTTTGACTATAACCACTCTATTCTCCTCCTTGGCCAAGACAGTGCCAGCGACCCATTTAGGACCATGACCGTAATTCAGGACAAACACATGGTCACGCGATACAGCTGCGCGATCGTAGTACATGTTTTGCCAGTGACGCGGCGTTTTCACATGATCATTTAGATCCAGGTGGACAAGGGAGAGCCTGGTTTTGAGTGCTCTCTTCATTAACAATTCTGCAGGGGAAACCCCAGTGAGTGAGTGAGGTCACGTCCAGTAGCTGAGTAGAACCCGAGATAAGCGGGTCTGCAAGGAGCCTTCCGTCAGGCGTTTCTAGCTCTACTTGATAGTTTGGACTGTGCGTTCCGCTTGACGATTGGATGCGGACTTAAACGGGGCAGATCTGACATGCTTGATGCCATTGCAGGGAATAAGCTCGTTGAGTTCCGAGCTGGTGAAACACGGTCCATTATCACTGACAAGGACGTCGATCAAACCATGGGTGGCGAACATAGCCCGGAGGCTTTCAATGGTAGCAGTGGATGTACTGGATGACATGATTAAGCATTCAATCCATTTAGAGTGAGCATCCACTACAACTAAAAACATCTTTGAGAAAAGGGACAGCAAAACCTAGGTGGATCCTGGACCACGGTTTGGAGGGCCATGACCGCAGACTCAATGGATCCTCTCTTGGTGCATTGCTCAATTGTGAGCATGTGTTGCACTGGTGTACGCATGATTCTAAGTCCGAATCAATGCCGGCCCACCAAAAATGCGACCTGGCTATTGCCTTCATCATGACTATACCTGGGTGGGTATTGTGTAGGTCGCGTATAAATGATTCCCTGCTTTTTTTGGCAAAACCATGCGGTTATCCCATAAGAGACAATCCGACTGGATGGACATTTCATCTTTGTATCAGTGAAATGAATTAATTTCATCCTGCATTTCCCTGGGAACGGCTGACCAGTTCCCATTGAGGACACAACTTTTTACAAGTGATAGCACAGGCTCCTGGCTGGTCCAGGTCCTGATCTGGCGAGCCGAGATGGGTGATCCCTCGCTCTCAAAGGCATCCATGACCAGAAGCAAGTCTGCGTGCTGCGCCATTTCGACCCCGGTAGTGGGCAATGATAGCCGACAGTTCTCTGTGCCTGGTTAGTGGCGGACAATGTTAGTGCCCATCTTTGGATGAGGGATGAAGCATTGGTGTTTATACCTTTGCTTTCTGAAAACAGCGAAATGAACGGTTTGTGGTTGGTTTCAAGCTCAAACCGAAGTCCAAATAGGTATTGGTGCATTTTCTTAACCCCATATACACATGCTAATGCCTCTTTCTCGAACATACTGTTGGCACTTTCAGCCTTAGACAGACTTCAAGACACGTATGAAACCGGTTGAAGTTTGCCCGATACATTGGTTTGCTGTAACACACAGCCGACCCCGTACGAAGATGCATCACAAGCGAGCAATAATCTTTTACACGGGTCATACAGTACAAGTAACTTATTAGAACAGAGTAGGTTTCTGGCCTTCTCAAAGGCTGTCTCTTGAGATTTATCCCAAACCCAGTCGTCACCCTTATGTAGCAACATGTGCAACAGTTCCAGCAAAGTACTTAACCCGGGTAGAAAGTTACCAAAATAGTTAAGGAGTCCCAGGAACGAACGCAGCTCCATCACATTCTGTGGTCTGGGTGCATTCTGGATGGCCTCTGGCTTCGAGTCCGTGGGTCTGATGCCGTCTGCCGCAATCTTTCTCTCCAAAAATTCGACCTCTGGCATGAGGAAAACACACTTGGAGTGTTTCAGCCTGAGTCCCACTCTGTCTAGTCGACTTAGAACCTCTTCTAGGTTGTGCAGGCATTCGGTGGTGTCACGACTGGTAATCAGGATGTCAACTTGAAACATAACGGTGTGCGAAACCTGTTATGTATGCAAACCTCACCAATGTGTAAGATTTGCCACCAGGGGGCACACCTGTGGGAGACCTAAGGGTCACCTGTACATCCTGGACAAGCAGGTATGAAAGGCAATCCACCATGCTGCTTCCACACTTTGGAGTTACATTAAAGAGACCAAGGTCACAATGGTTTGAGCTTACAACACAGTCTTGTGGAGTTATTCTGAACATAATAATTGGTGACGAGTTACAGATCACGAACTTTCATGCGGTAATGGCTGCCTTTGGTATTGTTGAGAGATTTTTTGGGGGTGATTATTGGGAAGCCTTCGTTGAGCATCTCGACCAGTACTTCGTGGCCAACAAGCTGGACACGGCTGAGACAACGGTCAAGCGCAGGACGATTCTCCTCACTGTATGTGGATCGTCGATATAGGGCCTCATCAAAAATCTGCTGGCACCAGTCAAACCAACGGACAAGACAAAGCTGTGCACGCTGGTTCGAGAACGCCTCAAGCCGAAGGAGAGCATCCTAATGGCCAGGTATCGCTTTTACATGCATCATCGCTCCGAGGGCCAGAACGTGGCGAGCTTTGTCGTCGACCTAAGACGCCTTCCGAGACAGTGTGAATTTGACGGATCTTTGGGGGAAATGTTGCGGGACTTTTTCATGCTTGGAATCAATCATGAGGTCATTCTTCGCAAACTGCAGAATGCCGAATCCCTAGATCTGAGCAAGGCCATCACAATAGCCCAGGCTTTCACATCCACGCGCGACAACACAAAACAGATATCTTCACATCATCGAAGCTCACTGGCAAGTACTGTGCATAAAATAATGCCTTCAGCAGGCAGAACTGTACATGGCAGGGCCTACACGCCCGCAAAGGCAAGGCCTAGGGTGACTCAGAGGCTGCTGTGGGATGTGAATGCGTATCCATTAGCACCATGTTGGCGCTGCGGGGGCAGTCATAGAGCCCATCAATGTCAATTCAAACACTATGTATGCAAGGACTGTGGAGCAATGGGGCACCTCCAGCAAATGTGCAAACGACCTCTGAATCACCACATGGCAGAGTCAGCAGAGGACGACCAAACCAGCGCGGTGGATCAAGCTGAACGAGCAGGAGAGGCAACCAGCCTGAGGATGAGGAGGAAGTGTATGGTGTACACACATTCACCACCAAAAGCCCTCCGATAATGTTAAAAGTTAAACTTAATGGCATTCCAGTCTCCATGGAATTGGACATGGGTGCGAGTCAATCAATCATAAGCCAGAAGGCTTTTGAGAAACTGTGGGGCAACAAGGCACAGAGGCCAAAACTGAGCCCAATTCATACAATGCTGTGCACTTACTCCAAAGAACTCATACCTGTTATCAGCAGTGCGGCAGTGAAAGTATCGTACGATGGAATGGTGCATGATTTACCACGATGGATTGTACCAGGCGATGGCCCAACGCTGTTCGGTAGAAGCTGGCTAGGAAAGATCCGATGGAACTGGGACGACATTAAACCACTGCCTTCGGTGGATGACGCCTCGTGCGCCCTGGTGCTAAACAAATTCCCGCCGTTATTTGAGCCAGGCATCGGCAACTTCACAGGCGCCAAGGTGCAGATCCATCTTGTTCCTGGGGCACAGCCCGTTCATCACAAGGCCCGAGCAGTCCAATATATGATGCGAGAGAAAGTCGAGATCGAGCTGGACAGACATCAATGAGAGGGGATCATATCACCAGTCGAGTTCAACGAGTGGACCAGTCCAATTGTGCTGCTGCTAAAGAGCGATGAGACGGTCAGAATCTGCGGGGACTACAAGGTAACGATCAACCGAGTCTTGTTACAGGACCAGTACCCACTACCTAAAGTGGAGGACCTATTCGCAACGCTAGCAGGGGGAAAGTCCAAGCTAGATCTAACCTCTGCTTACATGACACAGGAGCTGGCTGAACTGTCAAAGAAAATTGATGTGCATCAACATGCACAAAGGACTGTTCATGTACCACAGATGCCCCTTTGGGATTCGCTCGGCTGCGGTCATCTTCCAGAGGAACATGGAGAATCTGCTGAAATCAGTTCCATGCACCATGGTGTTCGAAGATGACATCTTGATCACTGGTCGCAACACCACCGAACACTTGCACAACCTGGAAGAGGATCTAAAGCGACTGGACAGAGTGGGACTCAGGCTGAAGTGCTCCAAGTGTGTTTTCCTTGCCCCAGAGATCGTCTTTCTGGGGAGAATGCTTGCGGCAGATGGCTTCAGACCCACGGACTTCAAGATGGAGGCCATCAAGAATGCATCCAGACCACAGATTGTGACGGAGCTGCATTCGTTTCTGGAACTCCTCAACTATTTTGGTAACTTTCTACCGGGGTTGAGCACTTTGCTGGAACCCTTGCATTTATTGCTACGCAAGGGTAATGACTGGGTTTGGGGTAAATCTCAAGAGACAGCCTTTAATAAGGCCAGAAACATGCAATGCTCTAACAAGTTACTTGTATTGTATGATCCATGTAAATGTTTAGTACTAGCATGTGATGCATCGTCATACGGGGTCGGTTGTGTGTTACAGCAAGCAAATGTGTCAGACAAACTGCAACCGGTTGCATATGCGTCCAGAAGTTTATTCAAGGCTGAAAGAGCCTACAGTATGGTTGAGAAAGAAGCGATGGCATGTGTATACGGGGTTAAGAAATGGCACCAATACCTATTTGGTCTCCGGTTCGAGCTCGAAACCGACCACAAACCGCTTAATTCACTGCTCTCAGAAAGCAAAGGTATCAACACCAATACTTCATCCTGCATCCACTAACATTACCTGCGTATGACTATTTAATCTACTACAGACCAGGCACTGAGAACTGCGCTGATGCCCTCAATCAGCTACTATTGCCCACCACCAGGGTGGAAATGGCGCAACCCGCAGACTTGCTTCTTGTAATGGATGCTTTTGAGAGCGAGGGGTCACCTGTCACGGCTTGGGATCCTTGACTAGCCAAGACCCTGGGCTATCACTCGTAAAAAGCTGTATCCTTAATGGGAGCTGGTCGGCAGTTCCCGGGGTAATGCAAGATGAAATGACGCCGTTCCACCGACGTAAGGATGAATTGTCCATCCAATCGGATTGTCTCCTATAGGGGAATTGCGTGGTTTTGCCAAAAAAAGGCAGGGAAACGTTTATACGCGACCTACACAGTACCCACCCAGGTATAGTCATGATGAAGGCTATCGCCAGGTCGCACATTTGGTGGCCCGGCATTGACTCCGAATTGGAGCCATGCATACACCAATGCAACACTTGCTCACAGTTGAGCAACACACCCAGGGAGGCCCCACTGAGCCTGTGGTCATGGCCTTCCAAAGAGTGGTCCAGGGTCCACGTAGAATTTGCTGGCCCTTTTCTCGGAAAGCTGTTTCTAGTAGCAGTGGACGATTACTCTAAATGGATTAAATGTATAATAATGTCATCATGCACGTCCACTGTCACCATTGAAAGCCTAAGGGCCATGTTCGCCACCCATGGTTTGCCCGACGTCCTTGTTAGTGACAATGGACTGTGTTTCACCAGCTTGGAATTCAACGAGTTCATGACCCGCAATGGCATTAAACATGTCAGGTCTGCCCCATTTAAGCTCACATCCAATGGTCAAGCGGAACGGGCAGTCCAAACCATCAAGCAGAGCTTGAAACGCCTAAAGGACGGATCCTTGCAGACCCAGTTATCTCGGGTCCTGCTCAGCTACCGGATGTGCCCCCACTCATTCACCGGGGATCCCCCTGCAGAATTGTTAATGAAGAGAGCACTCAAAACCAGGCTCTGCTTAGTCCACCCGGATCTCAATGACCATGTAGAATCCCGGCGGCACCGGCATAACTTGTACCATGATCGCGCGGCTGTATCACGTGACATTGAGGTCAATGACCCTGTGTTTGTTCTCAGTTACGGTCATGGTCCCAAATGGATTGCTGGCACTGTTTTAGCCACAGAGGGGAATAGAATGTTTGTTTTTAAACTGATGAATGAGCAAACTTGCAGAAAGCACTTGATCAGACCAAATTGCAATTCACCGACAACGAAGAACAGTTTGAAGAAGACTTTACCCTCTATGATCCATCAACACACACCCAACCAGTAATGGACCTCGCTGTCAACCATGAGGATGAACCCACCATGCCTGACAGTCTGATCAGACCAGCCGCACTGCCGTGCAGCAATGATCCGACCGACTCACCCATGCCAGGACTTCAACTCAGGCAATCGACCCGGGAACGCAGAGCCTCGAATCGCCTCAACCTTTAAATACCTTGTGCATAAGACTTTTGGGGGGACTGATGTTATGTATGCAAACCTCACCTACGTGTAAGACTTGCCACCAGGGGGCACACCTGTGGGAGACCTAAGGATCATCTGTGCTCCCTGGGCAAGCAGGTATAAAAGGCACTCCATCACGCTGCTTCCTCACTTTGAAGTTACATTAAAGAGACCAAGGTCACAGTGGCTTGAGTTTACAACACAGTCTTGTGGAGTTATTCTGAACATAATAGAATCGATTTCAGCAGACTCTCCATGTTCATCTGGAAGATGGCAGCAGCCGAGCGAATCCCAAAAGGATACCTGTGGTATATAAACAGTCCCTTGTGCGTGTTGATATAGCCAGCTCCTGTGTCATGTAGGCGACGGTTAGGTCCAACTTAGTAAACAACTTCCCCCCTGCTAATGTTGCGAACAGGTCATCCGCCTTGAGTAGTGGGTACTGGTCTTGTAACGAGACTCAGTTAATCGTTAGCTTGTAGTTTCCGCAGATTCTGACCGTGCCATCGTTTTTCAACACTGGAACCATCGGACTGGCCCACTCGTTGAACTCGACTGGCATTATGATTCCCTCTTGTTGAAGTCTGTCCAGTTCGATCTTGACTTTTTCCATCATCATATATGGAACCGCTCAAGTCTTGTGATGAACGGGCCTTGGATTGGGGACCAGATGGATCTGCACCTTGGTACCTGTGAAGTTGCTGATGCCTGGTTCAAATAGCGACGGCACTTGCTGAGCACTTGGGCGCACGAGGCATCATCCACTGAAGATAGTGCTTTGATGTCATCCCAGTTCCATCGAATCTTTCCCAGCCAGCTTCTGGCGAAAAGCGTTGGGCCATTGCCTATACAATCCACAGTGATAAATCATGCACAGCTCCATTGTACGCTACCTTAACAGCCGCACTGCCAATGACTGGTATGAGCTCTTTGGTGTAGGTGTGCAGTTTTGTCTGAATCGGGCTCAGTTTGGGCTTTTGTGCCTTGTTGCCCCACAATTTCTCAAAAGCCTTCTGACTCATAATTGACTGACTCACCCCCGTGTCCAACTCCATTGATACCGGAATACCGTGCAATTTGACTTTCAGTATGATAGGAGGGCTTTTGATAGTGAAGGTGTGTACCCCACACACTTCTTCCTCGGGTTGAGTTGCCTCTCTTGTTCTGCGTGATCCGCGCCGGATCGATCATCCTCTGCTGACTCTGCCACGTGGTTAGTCGCAGCACTCTTGCACATTCGCTGGAGGTGCCCCATTGTTTCGCAGCCCTTGCACATGTAGTGCTTGAATTGACATTGATGGGCTTGATCATTATCCCCGCATCGCCAACATGGTGCTAATGGATTTGCATTCACGCCCGATGGCGGACTCTGAATCATCCTAGGTCTTGCTGCTGCAGACGTGTAGGCCTGCCATGTACAGTTCTGCCTGCTAGCGATGTTATTTTATGCACAAAACTTGCCGGTGAGCTTCGATGCTGGGAAGATATCTGTCTGGTATTATCGCTCGTGGATATGAATGCCTGGGCTATCGTGATGGCCTTGCTCAGGTCTAGGGATTCGGCGGACAGCAGCTTGCGAAGAATGACTTCGTGGCCGATGCCAAGCATAAAAAAGTCTTACAGCATTTCCCCCAAAAATCCAGCAAATTCGCAAATTCCCACAAGGTGTCTCAGGTCGGTGACATAACTCGCCACGTCCTGGCCCTCGGAGCGGTGGTGCATGTAAAAGCGATACCTGGCCATTAAGATGCTCTCCTTCAGCTTGAGGTGGTTCCGAACCAGCGTACACAACTCTGTATATGTCTTCTCTGCTGGTTTCTCCAGTGCTCGCAGATTCTTGATGAGGCCATATATTGTGGACCCACACACGGTGAGGAGAATTGCCCTGCACTTGATTGCTTCATCATCCCCATCCAGCTCATTAGCCACAAAGTATTGGTCGAGACGCTCAACGAAGGCTTCCAAATCATCACCCTCTACAAATCTCTCTAAAATACCAACGGCAGCCATGACCGCGTGACAGTTTGTAATCTGTTACTCGTCGCCAATAGTTAAGTATGGAAGAATGCCACAAGACTGAGTACTGTGAGCTAAAATTGATGTGACCTCAGTCTCTTTAATACAACTCCAGAGTGCCTGAGCAGCATGGCAGACAACTTTTTATACTCCCTTGCACGAGGTGTGCAGGTGACCCTTGGGCCTCCAACAGTTGCGCATCTTACACAGTTACAATGCTTACATACATAACAGTGAGACTACCCTTGTCCAAATGCATATGAAGCCTGAGGCAATACCAAGATGAGGGGTGGATCTCCACAACGGAGTAGGAAGGTTAACAGTGCATGAAGTCCCTTAGAGTGGGTCAGGCTGCAAATGCAAACCTTGCATCTGGCCTCACCCTCGTAGAGCATGGGGTCAGACACATTCACATCGAGGAGAGACTTCACATTAAGCTCAGAGTATGGCATGCTCAGGTTAATGTTAAAGATACTCACCCTCAGAAACCGAATCATGTCGTTCCACTTCTTGCGATATTGGATCACTGTCCTGGGCACCGTGTCACTCGCTGAGACTTTTTCAGCAACTTCCCGTCAGACCCTTCAAAATGTTTGGTCCTGTGGCCTTCTTCTAGCCTCCGTCTTGAGTAATTCTCGCGCCTCTCCAGGGCATCAAGCAGTGCATCGACGGCGGCGTCCGAGAAGCGGTGAGCGCATTGGCGGCCTGCTGCTGCATCTGCCATCTTCACCCTGTGAGTGAGTGCGTAGGAAGGGATGATGTACATGACATGATGCCGCGCCCAATCACTGCCTCTATTGAATCCAGGTGGCAGCAGGATGTCTGTGGCGCAGTTGCAAATGATGATTGCCGCCTGGATGTTGCCACCTCTCTTACCGCCTCCAGAGTAGCGTGCAATGCCTGATTTAATGCTGCAATCCCCACTTCAGGTGGCAAAATTAAATTCCGTGTTTGGTGGCGGCAACTGCCGGAGGCGTTGTGACCTCGGCCGGCCGCTTGGGGAGTGGTAGTAAGGTAGGCCAAAATGTTATTCTCACCCCTGTGTCCTGTTTTTAAATTTTTTCCATCCTGCAATTGAGCAGCCCTACATTCTGTTAGAATGCTTGGGGCTGCTCTTCACGGAGCATAGGTGCCGTTGCCGACCATTCTCAGTGTTATCATGAAATCACCTCAACAATGGCCCTTCCGTTTGAAGGATGGAAGGAGCCTGTGAACCCGACAGCGCTGCACTGGACATTATGCAGCGCCTAGCTGCAGCCGCCCCTCTTGCTCCATTTAGCGCTTCAAGGGAAGTGGTAATGCTTAATGCAGTGCTCCACTTCCCTCCTGCAGAGCTAAACTGGAAGTTCGCATAAGATTGAATTGTGTAGCATCCGACGATACATTTGCGCTCCCGCAAAAGTTATTGCACCAAACAAAGTGCTACGCAACTTCAAGCCCCATGTCATTCTTCTTTTTACTTTTATAGCCTAAGATAATTCTTAATGATTTTTTTTACAAGTATGGTTATAACACAAATATGGTTTGCATATATCGTTCACAGTGATGTGAACTGATATTTATTCTTAACATTTGCCCAGTGAAGAATACATCATATTTTCCCACTTTGCACTGCTGGTTGTAAGGGGTGGTTTGCAGGGGGTCAGCTTTCCCTTCTGACCTTATATGAATGGTTCCGAATCGCTCCCACACCCTTGGTTCTAGACACTGGAATTATGAAGGGACTGTGACAGACTTGGACATACAATCCATTTCAAGGTAGGAAGCAGATATGGCTTTATTGTGTTCAAAAAGAAGTAAAAGGGCACACCTTTAATAACACACACAGACCAATACACACTGAGGGGTACAACACATTGAATAAAATGTCAAATTGCAGCCTGTGGGGAAAAGAATACAGCTTAAACTCTAAATGGGGTAAAGAGGAGAATGCAGATACATTTACACAAGTTATCCCAGCCTCCCTCCCTCCCCCAATTCCCCATACTAACTAAGTTATAGCTCTGTGGGTTCAGGGGCCATATTCACCAATCCCCTTTTTGACAGTTGCCGGTGAATCGCGGTTTCGGGGTTCGCTGCACTTGGCCTTCTAGGCGAGCCGTACCCCGGTCGGAGGAGAGGACTTCGGACTGCGTAGTCTTCGGTTGGGGTGCGTCCGTTGAGGCGGTAAGTTGCGTTTTGGATGTATGGGGTAAGTACCCACTTTCTTTGGTTCGGAATAGTTTTAGTTAGTCCCTTTTGGTAATTTCTCACCCGTTGGTCGTTCCGAAGTAGATTGTCGAGTGGAAATAAAGGTCGATTCTTCAGTTTTTGCTGAGTTAGTTTTGGTTGGTCGTTTCGCTGGTTGTGGTGGCCCGGGTTGTCAATTTGGTTGCTGACAACCTTCCGTTTCGTGGGCCTCGTGTTTGGTCGGTCCTTGATGAGTTCTAGTAGTTTCCTTCACTACTCCATTTCTTCACTCCCCAGCTCCGGCTGCTTGTGTCTGTGTCTGTGTTCCAGTCTGTGTGCTCTGCTTCTCTCCTGTCTTCTGCTAGTTTCTGTGTTCTGCTAGTCTGCGTGCTGCTCCTTGCTGGTCTTTCCTTGTAAAAAAACTGGGGGATAGATATATTCCAAAAAAAAGGCTCCGTTATCTCCCATCAAATCTCTTGGGCTCTGTTTGAACTGTACTGTCCACTGATTTCCAAATGTCTCCTTTGTCAGCAGTAACTCGATTAGGGTGTGAGAATGTGCTATCACTGGTTTTGCATTGTTTTAGAATTGTCCAGTTTCTTGACCATGATTTCCATTGTGCTTGATTGGGTAATTCGATTATCTCTTAGAGGGTGAATAGTTCCCCCAGATAGTCTGGGGTCTTTAATACACGAATTTGGCCCCACCTCCTGTATTTGGTAAATCTTCTTTTTTTTTGCAGCCAAAATGTTGTAGAATCTTAAAATTGATATGCTCCTTCCCATAGATGTTTAGGGGATCTTAAGCTTCTGTAATTTAGGTCCATTTTGAATTCCCTTTTCTATGAGTCCAAACACTAGGGGGGGGGGGGTCTCCATGAATGCATCCCCTTTTATCCCCCGCAGGCTTCGTCTGCCCCTTTAAACTCATTTTAAAAGCCCAGAAAGGGATTCTTCTCCTCTGTCGGGGGAAGGTACCTGGAATCTTTGCGAGATATTGGTAAATTCTACATTCCCCCCTGTGATACCATATCACTTATGGTATCATTCTTCGAGGTGAGCAAAGTTCCTGACTCCCAAGAGATAACCTTCCCCATAAATTAGCTAAACTAATACCCAAAATGCGTTACACTTATGCAACATCACCATAGATGCACACTTTTCCCTTTACAGGTACAAACTTTTTACATTTATACCCTCCCAGCTTGGAGGGGGTTCAATCACTACAATTGCATTTCAGCACAGTTACATTTCATTTCAGTTACATTATATTCACCAGCATATAGGCAACGTACAACCACATTACAGAAGGAAAAAAAACCTAGATTAAAATTAAACAACATCAATTGGTCTCCTGGTAATGTCTGGATCCTGCCCTTGAGAACTGCTCTCAGGCTGGCTGACACACAAGACAAACTCAAAATAATCACCTAAACATTACTGCAATATTACCCTCAATTCTAAACTAAACCTTAAAATATCCTTAAAGTAAAATTAGAGCTATGTACAACCGCCACCCATCTCCGGGTGGCCTGGTTAATCCCTGTCACGCCCATGCCTTGTGCGGCCTGATAGCCGCCTGGATGCTAGGGTTTCCCCGCAGCTGGTGAGCTGGAGACCCTTGTCACTGGGACAGCTCGTTGCTACTACTCCTGTGAGACCCTCACCGCTGGAGGCGGCTGGCTGGTGGTCCCTACTCTGAGCGGCCTCTGTACTTCTGACCTTCGGTCTTTCCTGTCGGGCTGTCCTTCTCCTCGGGTAGAATCGCTGAGGCTCAGATGCCGGTGACCACGGTATCTTTGGCCTTGGTGTACGGAGGGTCCTTCTCAGGGCTTGGGTTACTGGGGGTGCGTCCGAATCCCAAACGATGGGTGAGATAACCCCTCCAGTACTGCAATTCACTGCCCCTATAGGCACGGTTTCTGAGCCTGCCACATTCCCTGTGGGCCCTCCTGAGGACGGTTCACCCCTTCCGGCTGCCCTCTGTGGTTGGCTGACCCTGGGTTGTACAGCTTGCACTGGTTGATGTGGAACCACTTAGTACGGCGGGGCAGCTTTATGGCATAGACCATTGGGCTTGCCTTGTCCACAATGCTGTATGGCCCCATACATAATGCTTCAAAAACCCCGACCCGAGCATAGTTCCTCACCATGACCTGGTCCCCTATCTCCCATTTGTGGTGTTTGCTGGGTTCTAGCAGCAATCGGTTACCCTGATGCTGTCTGCCCATGTTACTAGCAGCCTGCCAGTGAATCTGTTTGAGGTGTTCAAACAGGTTCCTGACAAACTGGTCCCGGTTCACCTCTCTGAGCTGACCTTCTGTGAGCACCGGGGCTAGGACATGGGTGGGGGTCCGCATGATCCGGCCAGTCATGAGCTCATATGGGGAATACCCGGTGCTCTTTGACTGGCTAGCTCGGATCCCCATTAGGACTAATGGTAAGACCTCCACCCACTTTTGGGGTGAGTCTTCTGTTTCCTTCCGCAGCCTTTCTTTAATGGTGCGGTTTAAATGCTCCACAATACCCGATGAATGTGGATTGTGGGCAACGTGCCATTTCCCCTCAATGCCGAGCACCTTAAGGGTTGCCTGCATTACCTGCCCGGTGAAATGGCTCCCCTGGTCCGACTCCACATACTGTGGGAGTCCCCACCGGGAGAACACTTCCCTCACTAGAATCTTAGCTGTCCCTAGTGCTGTGGCTGTTCAACAGGGGAAAGCTTCAACCCATTTTGAGAACACGTCCACCAGGACTAGGCAGTATTTGTAGCCTCCCTGGGCAGTGGGTAGGGGTCCGATGTAGTCAATTTGGATTGACTGCCATGGTCCCTCTACCCTCCTGACGTGTCCTAGGGACACCTTCCTTTTCTGGGGGTCAGGGTTGTTCGCAGCACACACCAGGCAGTTCGCACAGAACTCGCGGACGTCCTCCCTGAGTCCCGGCCACCATCCTGCCTGTTCCACCCGTTGCCAGGTGGTCTCAGGCCCGGGGTGTCCCGCTCCTGGACCCTCATGGGCCAGTTTTAGGAATTCCCTCTGGTGCTGCTTTGGCATGACCCATTGTCCCTCTTTAAACAGCATGCCTTCCTTAACGATAATGGCTGCTGTGCCGTACGGACCTTCTACTCTCTCTCCTCTAGCTAGCGCGTTCAGGACAGCTTTCAGGACTGGGTCCTGTGCCTGAACTGTTTTTAAGTCCGGGGCCAAAGCTATCCTGTACTCTCTGCTGCCCTGTTCTTATTCTTGACCGCTGCTATGCGGCCGGTGTCATAGGGGTCCCAGAACTTTCCCGTGCGGGCACCTTCTTTGGCCAGTTTGTCAGCCTGTTGGTTTCCCTCTGCATGGGGTCCGGTTTTTGAATGGGCCTTCACCTTATGTATGTAGACCTTTCCTTCTTCCCCCACCGCTGTCATGATTTTCTCCAGCAGGGGCTTGATTGCCAGGGGTCTCCCATCAGCGGATGTGTATCCGCGACGGGACCAGATAGCCAGGTACTCCGTACATGAATTACAGGTGAACATACTGTCCGAGCAAATCGTGTATGGAGTAGGGAATTCCTCGGGGTGGGTCACCACGTACATTACGGCGGACAGTTCAGCATGCTGGCCGCTCATGGTGCTGGGGAGCTTTATTGCCAGGGCAATACCTGCCCTTGGGTCATAGACTCCGCACCCAGTGAGTCGCTCGCCAGCAGATACCATGCTGAACCTGTCCAATTAGATGTCCCGGCCTGTAGGGTGTAACCCCGCCCGAAGGCCAATGTTTACCTCCCATACCCCTTCTATGGAGCACCTGTGGGCTTTCCCTGGATAGATTAGATTGGCTCGCGGGGGCTTTCTACTCTGAGGTCCATCTAGGAGAGGAGCAGGGTCCAGCGAGCAATGCGGGCACTGCTCACCGTCCTGTCCTTAATCCTCCCATCTAGGAGCATCTGAGTAGGTGTGTGGTGGGTTAGGAGTGTTAGAGGAGACCCTCCCGTGAAGATCAAGAATCTTTTCACTGCCCAATGTGTGGCTAGGAGGTGTCTCTCGCAGTTGGAGTACCCCTTCTCCACATCTGTGAGGATCCTGGAGGAGTAAACCACCGGTCTCAGCTGGCCGTGCCGCTCTTGAAGCAGCACTGAGCTCAAACTGTCCCCGCTGACTGCCACCTCCAGGAAAAATTCCTTTCCTACATCTATCGCTCCTAAGGCTGGCGCGGTCTGCAAGTCCTTCTTGAGCTGATTAAATGCTGCCTCGCAACCCTCATCCCAGTCCCACTCTACACTTTTGTGTAGGAGCCTGAGCAGAGGGGCTGCGGTGGCTGCATAATCCTCAGTGAAGTCTCTGCAGTACCTGGTGAGCCCTAGAAAGGACGTTACCCCTGTCACTGTGTTGGGGGCTGGTAACCCCTGAACTGCCTCCCTTCTAGCCTTGTCAATGGCCCTTTCCCCAGCGCGCACAGTCAGCCCCAGGAATTTGACTTCCTTCTGGCCGATCTGTGCCGCCTTGGGGTTTACTTTAAACCCTTCTTCTTTTAGCAGCTCCAGCAGCTCGGCCAGCAGTGGGCCATGTTCCTCCCCCTGATCGGTGAACAGAAGCGGGTCATCCACATACTGCACCAACTGCTGGGGTCTGCTAAAGCCCTTTAAACAGTTCGCCATGCATTGGTGAAAAATGCTGGGGCTGTTGTGGAAGCCTTGGGGAAGACAGTTCCACGTGTATTATTGGCCCTTAAAGGTAAAGGCGAACTTGTACTGGTCCTCCCATTTTAAAGGAATGGACCAGAACCCATTTGAAATATCCAGCACCGTGAAAGTGGTCGCAGATGCTGGAATACTCCCTATGAGATCCGCTACGGCTGCTACAGTGCGTGCACAGGCAGGGATATTCTTATTTAGTACTCGATAGTCCACGGTGGCCCTCCATGAGTTGTCCGGTTTCTTAACCGGCCACTATGGAGAGTTCACATGGGTTGCTATCGGTCTTAACACCCCTTGCTCTACCAGTGATCCCAGCACCGTTGTCAGGTCTGCCTCTGCCTCCCTGGGGAAGTTATATTGCTTTTGTGGTCGGGTCATGGGGTCCCCTACTATACTAACTTCCACCCACGTTACCCTACCACAGTCATGTTTGTGGGTGGCAAATGCTGCAAGATATGCCCGTACATATGCCTGGTACTCCACTGGGGTGTTACTGACCAGTAATTCCAAGTCATAACCCTCCTTTGGCTTTACGGTACACAATGTTCCCTTGGCCCCTTTTTCTGGGATCACCGCCACCTCACCTTCCCTGTCAGTCACTATGGCTCCCCATAGACAGTGGTTCCTGAGATCCACTAGGATCTGATGGCCAATGATAAAATCAGCTCCCAGGATCCCTTTTCCCTTTTGCTCCCATTTCATCACGACACACTTCCATTTGGTTTTGAGTGTCCCGAACTGAATGGTGAGCGGGATGGAAAATGAACCAGTTTGCTCATTGCCTGTGAACCCCACTAGACTGTACGGGACCCCGTTCGATAGAGGTGAGGTAGCTGGGTTATCTGCATATACAAGGGTGCTGGAAGCACCGGTATCTAGCAGGTACGTCCCTTTCACTTTCTCCACCTCCATCGTAACGCACGGTCTCTTCCAGGCATCGTACTCTAGGGAACACAGGTACACAGGCTGCGCTGGCTCTAGTCATGCATTTGGGTGGGTTGGAGTAGAGGGTTTTACCGTACTGGCTACTGGACCGGTTGCAATAGCTACTGCTCCCTGTCCTTTTATGAGTGTCTGTAGGGCGGCTACGAGTGTCTCATATGAGTCGGGTGTTCCTGCCCTGGCATTATGGGCTGGGGCTGAAGTGGCCTTTCCCTTAGTCTCTTTCCAGGGGTTTCTACAATCCTTCCTCCAGTGCCCATTTTTCCCACACCCAAAACACTCGCCCCCTTTGTGGGGAAGGTTCCCACCTTCCTGATGCCACTCTCTCTTGCCTTGGCTTGGTTTAATCTCATGGACCCTCCCTTTAGAGGAGGGCTCCTCTGTCCCTCTACTGTTCCGGTAAGCCAGGGTCAACTGCCTGACTACTGTCTCCTCGGTGGTTCCGGGGTCTCTTGGATCGAACCAGACCTGGGCTTTTGCCTTTACTCCAGGTAGGCTGTTTGCCACCTGGCTGCGGAGCCAGTGAGCCAGCTCGTTAGGGTTCAGGTGGGCCCGGTCAAGAACCCCACTACAGGCCCTTTCGTAGACCGACCACAACCTGTCGGCGAAAGCCTGTGGAGTCTCCCCATAGAGCTGCACTGTCTTCTCCACTTGGGAGAAAGGACTCCCGTCGTTCATACCCATGGCCTCTAGAACCTCCTCCTTAACCGTAGCGTACGTGTTTCGCCCCTTTCTGCTGTCTGCAGAGAGGGAATGGCACAGCTTGGTGTCTAGCAAGAAGAGCAACAGCTTAGCCTGCTCTGAATCATCACACCCGTTAATATCCCCTGTGTGTTCCACTTCCAGGAAGTGTACCGAGGGATCCCCCTGTTGGGTGAGCTTACTTAGGTGGCCTATCATAGCCCTCAGTTTTTGGGTGTCGTGGGGGACTACGAAGTTGCTTTCCAGGGGTCCTGCTGCCCCATTGGCATCAGGCGGGCCAAATTTTTGCTGCCGGACCGGGTGCATTGGCCCTGGTTCCGGCCCTTCTTGTATGGGCTGGTCCTCTTCCCCCTGCTGCCAAGCCGAGTTAAAACTCGGGGCTGCCGGTGTTGGTAGTTTGCAATCCTTGCCTGCCCCGCACTCTGGCTGACATCCCTGCTGCCCCGGGCCATTCCTGGGAGCTGCAGGCGGTGACTGAGGGGTTTCTCCTTGTCCAACCAGGTGTTCCTGGGCTAAACCCGGGTTTATCAGGCACACCATGCCTTTAGCCTGGGATAGAGCAAGGTTCAAGCTTTGGATCTGCTGCTGGCAGGGGCCGTGGTCTCCTGCCTCAAATTCCCTGGCACTGGCTACCTTATAGGCTACCTGAATGTCTCTCACCCTCTCCCCGTACTCTTTAACTTGCTTGGTGAGGCAGGAGTTCTCTTCCGCAATGCCAGTTCGCTATTCTTGGCTTCAATAATCTGACATTGTAAAAGGTCCAGTTGGGTTTTGTGCCTTTCTTTAGTGAGCTCTCTACTTTCCCTTAACTGTCCCACCTCTGTCCACAGCCTTTCCCCGACTGTGGCCCTTGCGCTGGACTTCTCTTCTGCCTGCCTCAATACTTCCTTTAATTTCTCATTCTCCTCATCTAGAAGCCGGATCTGTTGCTGAAGGCAAATTAGTCAAATGGCCTTCTCTATCGACCTTTTATGGTCCTTGCTCTCGGTCCATTGAGCTGCAGCATCTTCTGGACGCTCAGCATACAATAGATCGAGTACCCACTCCTTAGGCACATTTACCCTCTTAAACACATACGAGGAAATCCCCTCTTCCATTTTGCTTCGTTTCCTGAAACCAGTCTCTCTCTTATCATGTCCCTTGTACCAGTGTCCCATCTGGGTCGCCATTATGTAAGGGGTGGTTTGCAGGGGGTCAGCTTTCCCTTCTGACCTTATATGAGCGGTTCCGAATCACTCCCACACCCTTGGTTCTAGACACTGGAATTATGAAGGGACTGTGACAGACTTGGACAGACAATCAGTTTCAAGGTAGGAAGCAGATATGGCTTTATTGTGTTCAAAAAGAAGTAAAAGGGCACACCTTTAATAACACACACAGACCAATACACACTGAGGGGTACAACACATTGAATAAAATGTCAAATTGCAGCCTGTGGGGAAAAGAATACAGCTTAAACTCTAAATGGGGTAAAGAGGAGAATGCAGATACATTTACACAAGTTATCCCAGCCTCCCTCCCTCCCCCAATTCCCCATACTAACTAAGTTATAGCTCTGTGGGTTCAGGGGCCATACACACCAATCCCCTTTTTGACAGTTGCCGGTGAATCGTGGTTTCGGGGTTCGCTGCACTTGGCCTTCTAGGCGAGCCGTACCCCGGTCGGAGGAGAGGACTTCGGACTGCGTAGTCTTCGGTTGGGGTGCGTCCGTTGAGGCGGTAAGTTGCGTTTTGGATGTATGTGGTAAGTACCCACTTTCTTTGGTTCGGAATAGTTTTAGTTAGTCCCTTTTGGTAATTTCTCACCCGTTGGTCGTTCCGAAGTAGATTGTCGAGTGGAAATAAAGGTCGATTCTTCAGTTTTTGCTGAGTTGGTTTTGGTTGGTCGTTTCGCTGGTTGTGGTGGCCCGGGTTGTCAATTTGGTTGCTGACAACCTTCCGTTTCGTGGGCCTCGTGCTTGGTCGGTCCTTGATGAGTTCTAGTAGTTTCCTTCACTACTCCATTTCTTCACTCCCCAGCTCCGGCTGCTTGTGTCTGTGTCTGTGTTCCAGTCTGTGTGCTCTGCTTCTCTCCTGTCTTCTGCTAGTTTCTGTGTTCTGCTAGTCTGCGTGCTGCTCCTTGCTGGTCTTTCCTTGTAAAAAAACTGGGGGATAGATATATTCCAAAAAAAAGACTCCGTTATCTCCCATCAAATCTCTTGGGCTCTGTTTGAACTGTTCTGTCCACTGATTTCCAAATGTCTCCTTTGTCAGCAGTAACTCGATTAGGGTGTGAGAATGTGCTATCACTGGTTTTGCATTGTTTTAGAATTGTCCAGTTTCTTGACCATGATTTCCATTGTGCTTGATTGGGTAATTCGATTATCTCTTAGAGGGTGAATAGTTCCCCCAGACAGTCTGGGGTCTTTAATACACGAATTTGGCCCCACCTCCTGTATTTGGTAAATCTTCTTTTTTTTGCAGCCAAAATGTTGTAGAATCTTAAAATTGATATGCTCCTTCCCATAGATGTTTAGGGGATCTTAAGCTTCTGTAATTTAGGTCCATTTTGAATTCCCTTTTCTATGAGTCCAAACACTGGCGGAGGGGGTCTCCATGAATGCATCCCCTTTTATCCCCCGTAGGCTTCGTCTGCCCCTTTAAACTCATTTTAAAAGCCCAGAAAGGGATTCTTCTCCTCTGTCGGGGGAAGGTACCTGGAATCTTTGCGAGATATTGGTAAATTCTACATTGGTGGGGACCTCATCAACTCGTGGTGGATATCAGAAATACAGACACACAGGGGCCAATTTTAAGTGCTCCTTCCTGCATAAATGGGATGGTAACAGCCAGAAAATGGTGCTCTGCCCACCGCCATCATGGGTAGGCTCCTGAGATGGGTGGCTAGTGCAGCCGCCTGTTTCAAGCAGGAGTCCACTTGTATTATGCAAATTTTGGACTGCAACCTACGTAGGAGCCTGGTTACAATTTTGAGGTACAAATCAGGTGAGTGTGTGCTACGCATGCTCCGCCAATTTGTACCAACATGAGTGGCCTAACCAGTGGTCCTTAAAGGGAACGCTGTGAGATGCTGATAAAACGGCCAAAGTTTCTATCTAACTTTTACTTCTGTGGGCTCTTCCTAGTTCAACAAAAAAGCTCCGGCCTGCTGCTGACCCAGGCTAAGCTCTCCCCCAGGGATCGCATCCCCCACGCCGAGGCTTCTAAGTGAAAGCTGCCAATTTCCAACATTCCGCAACCAGTGAGGTGCATAAGAGGGCTAGCTGCATGTAACTGAGGCCCGAGACTCAAATTAGCTCTACCTCATGGCCATACAGTGGGCAGGCTGCAGTTGCACTCCTTTGTATGCATCAAGTAAAAATCAGCACAATAAATTCAGAAAATTAACTCTAATGCCCAATTTCGTCAACCGGGTCTGGGATGGTCGGGGTCGGTGGCGAGTTGCAACCTTGCTCCTGGCTCCAGTCACTGTGAAAAGAATCTTCCATTGTTGGGGCTAGTTAAGCCCACCCTGCAAGGTTCCCAGCCAATTAAAAGGAAGCGAGTCTGATGGAATCATTTGATGGCACATCATCAGCCGGTTTCTTTAAAGGGACCATGATTTTGACAGTTGTGCTGTCAGTATTTTACAGCATTGAGATGTGGCAAACACTGCTGAGCACTGCACATAGGTGCACGGATGGAACCAGGCTCTCCCATGACTCCCTCCAGATGCTTATGAAGGGAGTCACAGCACACAGGATGTTCTCTTCCATTCCAATGGGCAGACATGAACCCAGCCTGGTTTCACATTGCACAGGAGGCACAAGCAGGGATGTCATCAGGAGGACCTGGCTGCAGTGGCGCAAACCTTTCAATGATCTCAGTAGATCACGAAACGTTACTGCAAAGCAACACTCAACCTCATCCTGCTATGCCACTCAGCACATCCTCATCACTCTGTCTTCTCTAACATACTCCGAAACATCTTTATTCACACCAACTTACCTTGCACCTCCATCCATCTCTCTCTCTCTTGCTCAATTTCACATCCCCATCTTATTAGCCACACCTTTCACACTCACCCTCATCTTTGTCCAATCATACCAACTAACAACACACAAGGGTAGACACTTGGCTCTTTTAGACAATGGTCATGTAGAGTTTCTGCTAATGTGTTGTCAAACATTGAAATCTTTATGTTGAAAACTTTGCATTCTTGGACATATTTGTGTGCACCTTTGAAACTGGCTTAGTGAGTTGTAGTGAATGAGACATAAGGGTAACCCCCGCAATGGTTATAAGTGAGAAAGGAATGGCTTGGGCATTGTAGGGATGCTTTATGGCGCTGGTGTGGGGTGGTGCCAACCTGGTGCATCATGTGGCAGCGAGGATGTACAGCATCAAGTGAAGTAAATCTGGCCATGGTGAGACCATCCCTGGCATCCCGGGCAGAAATGTGGGTCGGATAGAAACAGAAACATAGAAACAAGGTGCAGGAATAGGCCATTCGGCCCTTCGAGCCTGTACCACCATTTAATAAGATCATAGCTGATCATCACCTCAGTACCACTTTCCTGCTTTCTCTCCATACCCCTTGATTCCTTTAGCTGTAAGGGCCATACCTAACTCCCTATTGAATATATCCAACGAACTGGCATCAACAACTCTCTGTGGTAGAGAATTCCACAGGTTAACAACTCTCTGGGTGAAGAAGTTTCTCCTCATCTCGGAACTAAATGGCTTACCCCTTCTCCTTAGACTGTGTCCCCTGGTTCTGGACTTCCCCAACATCGGGAACATTCTTCCCGCATCTAACCTGTCCAGTATTTTATATGTATTTTATATGTTTCGATGAGATCCCCTCTCATTCTTCTAAACTCCAGTGAATACAGGCCCAGTCGATCCAGTCTTTCTTGATATGTCAGTCCCGCCATCCCGGGAATCAGTCTGGTGAACCTTTGCTGGACTCCCTTAATAGCAAGAATGTCCTTCCTCAAGTTAGGAGACCAAAACTGGACACAATACGCCAGGTGTGGCCTCACCAAGGCCCTGTACAACTGTAGTCACACCTCCCTGCCCCTATACTCAAATCCACTCGCTATGAAGGCCAACATGGCATTTGCTTTCTTAACCGCCTGCTGTACCTGCATGCCAACCTTCAATGACTGATGTACCATGACACCCAGGTCTCGTTGCACCTCCCCTTTTCCTTAATCTGCCGCCATTCAGATAATATTCTGTCTTTGTGTTTTTGCCACCAAAGTGGATAATCTCACATTTATCCACATTATATATATTACATCTGCCATGCATTTGCCCACTCACCTAACCTGTTCAATTCACCCTGCAGCCTCTTAGCATCCTCCTCACAGCTCACACCGCCACCCAGCTTAGTGTCATCTACAAACTTGGAGATATTACACTCAATTCCTTCATCTAAATCATTGATGTATATTGTAAATAGCTGGGGTCCCAGCACTGAACCGTGCGGCACCCCACCAATCACTGCCTGTCATTCTGAAAAGGACCCGTTTATCCCAACTCTTTGCTTCCTGTCTGCCAAAAAGTTCTCTATCCACGTTAATACATTACCCCCAATACCGTGTGCTATAATTTTGCACACCAATCTCTTATGTGGGACTTTGTCAAAAGCCTTTTGAAAGTCCAAATACACCACATCCACTCGTTCTCCCTGTCCACTCTACTAGTTATATCCTCAAAAAATTCTAGAAGTTTTGTCAAGCATGATTTCCCTTTCATAAATCCATGCTGACTTGAACTGATCCTGTCACTGCTTTCCAAATGCGCTGCGATTTCATCTTTAATAATTGATTCCAACATTTTCCCCACCACTGATGTCAGGCTAACCAGTCTATAATTTCCTGTTTTCTCTCTCCCGCCTTTCTTAAAAAGTGGCGTTACATTAGCTACCCTCGAGTCCATAGGAACTGATCCAGAGTTGATAGACTGCTGGAAAATGATCACCAATGCATCCACTATTTCTAGGGCAACTTCCTTAAGTATCTGAGATGCAGACTATCAGGCCCTGGGGATTTATCGGCCTTCAATCCCATCAATTTCCCGAACACAATTCCCCACCTAATAAGGATTTCCTTCAGTTCCTCCTTCTCACTAGACCCTCTGTCCCCTAGTATTTCCGGAAGGTTATTTGTGTCTTCCTTTGTGAAGATAGAACCAAAGTATATGTTCAATTGATTTGCCATTTCTTTGTTCCCCATTATAAATTCACCTGGTTCTGACTGCAAGGGACCTACATTTGTCTTCACTAATCTTTTTCTCTTCACATATCTATAGAAGCTTTTGCAGTCAGTTTTTATGTTCCCAGTAAGCTTCCTCTCATCCTCTATTTCCCCCCTCCTAATTAAACCCTTTGTCCTCCTCTGCTGAATTCTAAATCTCTCCCAGTCTGCTGGTTTGCTGCTTTTTCTTGTCAAGTTATATGCCTCTTCCTTGGATTTTACACGATCCTTAATTTCCCTTGTTAGCCACGGTTGAGCCACCTTCCCCATTTTATTTTTACTCCAGACCGTGATTTACAATTGTTGAAGTTCATCCATGTGATTTTTAAATGCTTGCCATTGCCTATCCACCATCAACCCTTTAAGTATCATTCGCCAGTCTATTTTAGCCAATTCACGTCTCATACCATCGAAGTTACCTTTCCCCAAGTTCAGGAGCTAGTCTCCACCTTAATAAAGAATTCTACCATATTATGGTCACTCTTTCCCAAGGGCCCTCGCACAACAAGATTGCTAATTAGTCATTTTTCATTACACATTACCCAATCTAGGATGGCCAGCCATCTAGTTGGTTCTTCAACATATTGGTCTAGAAAACCATCCCTAATACACTCCAGGAAATCCTCCTCCACCTTATTGCTACCAATTTGGTTAGCCCAATTGATATGTAGATTAATGGCGCCCATGATAACTGCTGTACCCTTATTGCATGCATCCCTAATTTCTTGTTTAATGCCATCCTCAACCTCACTACTACTGTTTGGTGGTCTGTACACAATTCCTACTGGTGTTTTCTGCCCTTTGGTATTCCGCAGCTCTACTCAGACAGATTCCACATCATCTAAGCTAATATCCTTCCTTACTTTTGCATTAATTTCCTCTTTAACCAGCAACTCTACCCCACCTCCTTTTCCTTTCTGTCTATCCTTTCTGAATGTTGAATACCCCTGGATGTTGAGTTCCCAGCCTTGGTCACCCTGGAGCCATGTCTCCGTAATGCCAATTATATCATATTTGTTAATAGCTGCCTGTGCAGTTAATTTGTCCACCTTATTATGCATACTCCTCGCATTAAGGCACAGAGCCTTTAGCCTTGTCTTTTTAACACACTTCGATCTTTTGGAATTTTGCTGTAATGTGGCCCTTTTTGATTTTTGCCTTGGGTTTCTCTACCCTCCACTTTTACTTTTCTTCTTTCTATCTTTCGCTTCTGCCTCCATTCTACTTCCCTCTGTCTCCCTGCATAGGTTCCCATCCCCCTGCCATATTAGTTTAACCCCTCCCCAACAGCACTAGCAAACACTCCACCTTGGACGTTGGTTCCGGTCCGCCCAGGTGCAGACCGTCTGGTTTTTACTGATCCCAACTCCCCCAGAACTGGCTCCAATGTCCCAGGAATTTGAATCCCTCCCTCTTGCACCATTCCTCAAGCCACGTATTCATCTTAGCTATCCTGCAATTCCTACTCTGACCAGCATGTGGCACTGGTAGCAATCCTGAGGTTACTGCCTTTGAGTTCCTACTTTTTAATTTAACTCCTAGCTCCCTAAATTCAGCTTGTAGGACCTCATCCTGTTTTTTACCAATATCGTTGGCACCTATATACAACACGACAACTGGCTGTTCACCCTCCCCCTCCGAAATGTCTTGCAGCCGCTCCGAGACATCCTTGACCCTTGCAGGGAGGCAACATAGCATCCTGGAGTCACAATTGCAGCCACAGAAACATCTATCTATTCCCCTTACAATAGAATCCCCTACCACTATAGCTCTCCCACTCTTTTTCCTGCCCTCCTGTGTAGCAGAGCCATGAACTTGGCTGCTGCTGCCCTCCCCTGGTGAGTCATCCCCCCCAACAGCACCCAAAGTGCTGTGTCTGTTTTGGAGGGGGGTGACTGCATGCGACGCCTGCACTACCTTCCTTCCACTACTCTTCCTGATGGTCGCCCATTCCCTATCTAGATGAGTAACCTTTAGCTGCGGTGTGACCAACTCAGTAAATGTGCTATTCACGATATCCTCAGCATCGCGGATGCTCCAGAGTGAATCAATGCGCAGCTCCAATGCCGCAATGTGATCTGTCAGGAACTGCAGCAGGATACACTTCCTGCATATGTAGTCATCAGGGATACTGGAAGTGTCCCTGAATTCCTACATAGCACAGGAGGAGCATGACACGGATCTGGGCTCTCCTGCCATGACTTAACCCTTAAATTAACTTAATTTGCCAACAATGATAAAGGTTACCTGCTGATAAAGGAAAAAAAGAAGAAAAATGACTCACCAATCACTAGCCAATCATTTACCCCCTTGGCTGTGACGTCACCCTTTGAATTCTTTTTACTTCTTTTTTGCCTTCTCTCCCTGCACCAGCTGGCCTCCTCAAACTCCCGCCGCTCCGACTGTTGGGCCTTTTATAGGCCTTTCCCGGACTCCCGTGCCGCCTCCTTGAACTCCTGCTGCTCCGACTGTTGGGCCTTTTATAGGCCTTCTCCGGACTCCCGCACCGCCTCCTCTGATCTCCCGCCGCTGCTCCGACTGTTGGGCGTTTTATAGGCCTGCCTCGGACTCCCGCGACGCCTCCTCCGGTGCCCTGTGTCCTGTTGTCCTGTGCAGCATCAGGTTATTGCGGAGAAGGTTTGTGTTGTTGTTGGAGATGCTGGTATGTTTAATGATGTTGGTGTTGGGGCTGATTGTGGTGGGATTCTGAGGACCAAGTTGAGATTTTTTCAAGGGCACCGATGCTGATGGAATAGATGACAGCTGAAGTTGAGAAATCAATGCTGAGGGAGGATGCTCCGTGACAGTGGATAGAGAGTTCACGGCAAGCACTTCCAACCTGCATACAGCTCAAAAGTGTCTTCAAAATCCTGATGGCTTCAGCTTCTGAAATTGGAAAGTGAACACCTGCACAATGGTAGCTTTTATATCACTTCTGATGCTGTCAACTAGTCAAAACAATAGAGAGTCATGGAGAACCCAACACACTTACCTGTCGTGTTCCCCGATGAATGTGAACCTCGTAAAAATCTCGGAAAAATAGTAGTACCTGGTAAAATTCTTTTAAATACCTTAAAAGTACCTCTTAATAATGTTAATTGGCTGGACCACTGTTTGGTGTCGGGTCTGTGAACCACAGCCAGACCCGGCACTTTGGAAACTTACAAGGAGGTGGGTTCAGAGTGGACTTCCGCCCTACTGTCAATCATGACCATTTTGACAGTGGACCTCCAAACTCGCACTCGCAGAACTGGTAAGATTCCGGCCTAGATGCCTGTTGGCAGCTGTTCGGAATTAAGAGCATTGCTGAAATATCACACTTTGGAATTTTATGTTAATGCATCAGCCAGTGCATTTAAAACAGCACAGAAAGGAATTTCATCCTCTTGTTTTCAGAGTCCTGTCGATGGCATATTCTCTTCTACTTGAGTGTAGTCTAGGGTAATATATTTTTCCTTCTCTGACTGAGCTGCACTTGATGCCTCTCCTGATAATCCAGTGTAATCAGGAATGCAGAAGCAAGTTTTTCATATTACCACTCCATGGTGCAGAATATTGGTGGATCCATACATCTCCCACTGAGCTGCTTAATCACACTGCATTAATCCGATGGCATTAATCTGACAACCTCAGCCTGCAGCAAATATTCTTGGGACTGAAATTCTGCAGGGCTTCGACCATAACTCCAACAGGAGATCAGAGAAACCCGACCGAATTTCAGACCCAATTTAGCTTTTATCTCAATAAATGGCTAATCTGGTTAGTCCAGGAAACTTGTAAATCCCGCAAAAGAATTTTACTTTGAATGCAGCAGCGACTGACATATAATAATACGAGCAATTATACAGCACCGTTCCAATCAAAATATCTCAAAGCCCTTTACACATTACAAATTACTTTTTGAAGTGCAGTGACTGTCCCAATGCAGGCAAAACATGTTTACTATTATTACACAGCTTATCAGAAAAATTGCAAGAATGTCAAATTTTCTTCTGACAGAAAAAAGTTGAATTAATTAGCAGTGCCAATATTTAGTGCTGGGATCGTGCAAAATGCAAAAAATATATTTGATGATTCAAAAGTCAGTGTACTCCCAATACTTATTGTGGCACGATCTAATAATGCACAAGTGGGTATTATTTAATGAATGGCTCCCATTAATGTGAACTAACAACAGTGCAAGAGAAGTTGTCTCTCTGATGCATGCTCATGAAATATTAGAGTCAATTACAAAGCATTAGTGAAGGACAGGTTTTCCATATTACCAGAAAATACATTTATATCTGGGATTCCATATTCTAAGCTAAAAGTTTGAGTCTAAAACATTTTAAGCAGAGTTCTTTTTTGCTGTACTCGCATATTCCATCCAGTGCCACTACATCGAGCCATCCCTGGTGGTGGATGCAGTAATAGACATGGCAATGATATGCACCATCTCCAAATATGACAATTGATTAATAGGTAGCAGAAGTTACACTTAAATAGCTTTTTTGATAAGAACTAGATTAGTCCAAAGAACAAAATACACTGTTAACTAATTGTTGATGTACTATATAATATGGTTTATTATTTAATTATAAAACTGATATTTAGCATCTTCTGTAACTTAAAAAGTAATTCCAATGTTTGATACAGTTTATGCTAAAAAATAAATTAGATTTCATTTTTACAGATGTACAGCAAAAAATGTATTTAATTTCAAAGATTTTGACAATCATTTGATCAATGAATTAGTCACCAATCTGCTAATACACTACTAAACTAATCATCTCATATGTTTAGTAATTAACTTAAGTCACCTATTGAAGATCAGTCTGTTCTAGAAGTGTAACTGGTCCTGCATCTGGTTATCCTGGTTAACAGATTAGAGAGGCAAGTTTCTAATTTTGCACTCCTGTTAGGAAGCCATGAACAGCTTTTATCGGAAATTCAAGCGTGTATGACCTATGATTGTCTTAAATGATTGGAAAATCCTGGACAGTGGGTGTCCGAATTTCCAATATGTGTTCTGAGTTGCTAAGCCACCGAACTGGAAATGCAAAGTCAGAACCTTACCCATTCGATTTTCATGGCTGGGTATTTTGCCAAAATGAAAAGTATGAATTGTCAATATAATCAACGATGGAGCAATTCAGCAAATATGATGCCCGAGTCACATATCCTTTCAAGATACAAATGCCATCCAGGACAGCAGGGGTTGATTCTGTGTGGATGATGGATGCTGAGCATTTCAGCTGTAAATAGTTTGCAATCTCAGGACAACACCAGCTTATTGAACTCTTAGAGGCAAGGGCTGCAGTAATTTGTCATATGACTGTCCAGGGACAGAGGGGCAAGTGCACAGCACAGGCACTGGTCTCCACTGTATGATAGCAATTCAGTCATTTTTCTTCTCTGAGAGTTTAAAGGTGAATGACTCATAAATACTGAGCAAGAATACTCATCGAGGAGGAAGTTTGCTAAATATTACCACAGTTTTATAAATGATGTTTATCCATGCACACAGATCAAGCATTCAGTCAATAAGAATTCAATATAATGGCATGCACACCATCAGAAACAGCACAAGCTGTGCAAAACAACACATACGAGCACAGGCAATGATAGCAGATGGATCAGAATTGACTGTTGTACATGTGGCGGAAGTGCACTGGAATTAATGACAAAATAACAAATCTTTGGACGATTGGGTTTAAATCAAATTCCTGTGCCAGATTACTGAGTGTAAGACTGACAATTCTCAACTTTGCCAAAAGTATCAGACCATGCTTTTCTTGTACCTTCCCAAATTCCAATTTTTTGAGAGTGAATGCTGCACATTCTTTAAATAATATATTTGTGATAAACATTTTAAATAGAATTCAACTTTTATTTTCCCTGCAGCAACATTGCTTTTTCAACCTGTTCTAAATATGTGTCTGTAATGATGGCTACATATTATCCAAGGTGTGGATTGAAGCACCATGTACATTATAATATACTGTATTATAGTTTTTATTTAACCTCTGTCTCTTGTTGCCTCATCAATATATAGAGTTGTATCTCTTCTAGTAGGGCAGTAGCCCTTTAGGAGTTGTTACAATTGCTACAGAATACATCCTTAACAACTGAGGATAATGTTGTTACTTAGCCAACCAATTTTTCATGGTTCTAATGAAAATCAGAGTTTATTTGATGTGTTATTTTGTTACTTACAGTATCTTCAGGGGATATTTAAGTACAAATAAATGTGTAGTGACAGAAATTTGAAGTTATATTTGAACATATTTATCACAATATTTTACACCTAATTACAAATACATGTACTTGTTTGTTAGGAAAAGCTTGTCATATTAAAGGGAATAATTCTTATCAGCTAAAGGCAAGCAAAGTAAGGTCTACGTAAAGCTTTTAAAAGTCCAATTTCCCTTTATTCATTTATATGCAAGATTAACTGTAAAATAATTATTTATTTTAAATGTATAGTGTTGCCATCTAGAATAGTACTATTCCAACTACTAATTTATGAATTACTCATTTATCAATTCAAACTCTCCTAAGCTTTTATATTACTACAAATATAAAATTAAATCCCACAGTAAGCTAAGGTTTAGCAGCATAATCTTCTGCATGTCTTTATATTACTCTTAAAATTAAACCTCTGATAAGTGTACAACAAATTTGTAACCTTACAGTCCATAATTCTACTATTAATAAAGCATATTAATGTATCTCATTGACAGACCTAATTTTAATATCTCTTTGTCAAACAGTAATTAAATAGACATCTTACATCTTTCCTAGGTCACTGATCTATCATCTATGATCAAAGTCCACTAATTTCAGCCCCTAGCCACTGGCCCCAGCTGTCATCCAGTGCTCAACTCAATGACCCAGGTCTAGATTACAAATAGCACAAGTCCCAGCAGGAGTAATGAGGCCTGAATTTCAAATGTTCCAACGTCAAGGTTTTTGATTACAGACACAAAAGACATCAAGCATCTCCACTAAAGCCTCTACTTGGGATATTCCGGCCAAGAAATCCGACTGCGACGCGCAAGTTGCTGATGCCACCGCAGCTATGGGTTAATGGCCGCCGAAAATGGTGGCGCCTGTAGGAGTGAAAAATTTGCACTGGGGACTAACAATTATTCATCAGTCAGTCAGTCATAGGTGGTCCCTCGAAACGAGGATGAATTGCTTCCACGCCAAAAAAGGATGAGTCACAGATGTTTTAATGAAGGACCCGAACTACATCCTAAAAGGTGGAAGATGCCTGTGTGTGGATTTTTTTAATGTGTGGTGACCGTTGCACACCAGCCACCACATGGGCTTGACAGAGATAGGTCTTGGTCCAGTGGCAAGGATTAGCCAAGACAATTGGCGACCCGCTCTGCTGCACGGACCCAGTGCGCACATATATAGCAGTGTGGGCTTCACGACGTCATCCCACCTGCTAAGGCACCAGCGAGTTCACAATTTGCTGTTATTGCTGCTGTTAATTACATAAAAGGAGAGGCGTGCAGGCCTCGGGAGCGGCGTGGAGGCCCCGACCTGGGTGAGAACATCAGCGGCAGGTCGGGGCCATAAAAGGAGTGGCATGGAGGCATCTACTCCAGGGAGCAGCGCGAGCTGGTGCAGGAGGGTGACAGCATTGAAGAGTGACATCATCGAGGTTCAGGTCAGTGATTGGAGCATGGGCAGATACAGTAGGAGTGGCGAGAGACTTTGGAGAGATGTGATCGGGGCCCAGGGGAGGAATGAGTTTGGGGCTAGGGGTCCAGGGCAGCATGGGCCAGCCCACACCGCGATAACGATTATTAGCCCAGCGCTAAACTGACCAAGTAATGCCCTCCTGGTGGTGTTCGTCCCACCATTTATCCAGAAGTGGCGCTACAGTTTCCAACAGCCTCTGGAAGCGAGGCTATGAATTTGCTAGGCATTGTGGGATAGTAAAAGGGCAATGCCTTCTGAAATGATAAAGGTAAAAATGAAGTAAAAAAAATACAGTTTTCAACCCTTGTAGCTCTACCGCCTATAAAAAAAAATACAAATGGGAGTTTTCAGCGTTTAAAGCTGAATTGCCTTCCGCACCTCAAAAAATGGGAAGGTGCTTCAGCACTAACACAAAGAGCTTAGTCAGCCAGGAAAGGGGCACCCAGGGTCTCGCACTCGACTCTCCAATTTTGTACAGAAAGGTCCTCCATTCACTGGGGCCAGGAGGCCCTTCAGAAAAAAGGATGTGGGACCAGATTGCCGAGGCCGTCGCTGCCAGTAATGTCGCCCCACAACCTGACTTCAGTGCCCAAAGAAGCTTCGTGACCACAGACCAGTGGTCAAGGTCAATGAATGGTTTGTCAAAAGCCATCTCCTACCAACTGCATTACTAGCCTCATACACTGGTCAATGCGCAACTCCCTGCCTGAATCACTCACCTACCAACAAACTGTACCAATGAGCAGGGGGTCAACAATGCAAGAGAGGTCCTCTACACACAGGGTACCAATGTACCAAGGATGTTGCCTGGACTGGAGAATTTTAGCTATGAGAAAAGATTGGGTAGGCTGGGGTTGTTTTCTTTGGTACAGAGGAGGCTGAGGGGAGAACTTATTAAGGTATATAAAATTATGAGGGGCCTAGATAGAGTGGATAGGAAGGAGCTATGGATAGACCAGTTAACCTAACATCTGTGGGTGGGAAAATGTTGGAGTCCATTATTAAAGAAGCAGTAGCAGGACATTTGGAAAAGCAAAATTTGGTCAGGCAGAGTCAGCATGGATTTATGAAGGGGCAGTCACGTTTGACAAATTTGCTGGAGCTCTTTGAGGATGTAGCGAACAGGCTGGATAAAGGGGAACCAGTGGATGTGGTGTATTTGGACTTCCAGAAGGCATTTGACAAGGTGCCACATAAAAGGTTATTACACAAGATAAGAGTTCACGGGGTTGGGGGTAATATATTAGCATGGATAGAGGATTGGCTAACTAACAGAGAACAGAGAATTAGGATAAATGGTTCATTCTCTGGTTGGCGACCAGTAACTAGTGCTGCAGGGATCAGTGCTGGGACCCTAACTATTTACAATCTATATTAACAACTTAGAAGAAGGGACTGAGTGTAACGTAGCTAAGTTTGCTGACGATACAAAAATGGGAGAAAAAGCAATTGTGAGGAGGACACAAAAAATCTGCAAAAGGACATAGACAGTCTAAGTGAGTGGGCAAAAATCTGGCAGATGGAGTATAATGTTGGAAAGTGTGAGGTTATGCACTTTGGCAGAAAAAAATCAAAGAGCAAGTTATTATTTAAATGGAGAATGATTACAAAGTGCTGCAGTACAGCAGGACCTGGGGGTACTTGTGCATGAAACACAAAATGATAGTATAGTGTATGGAGAAAGAGTCAGTCTGAACACTGAGCTCAAAGTAAAGTGTGACCTTGGTCTTTTATTGCAGATCTCCAGAGTGCCTGTCCAACCTGTGAAGCCTCTTTATATAACTGTGCTCCCAAGGGATTATTGGATCCCTTGGGACTCCAGGGGATGAGCCCTCTGGTGGCTGTACAGAGTAAATGCAATTATACATATATAACAGATAGTATGCAGTTACAGCAAGTGATCAGGAAGGCCAATGATATAAGGTGTTGGTGAGGCCACACCAGGAATACTGCATGCAATTTTGGTTTCCATATTTACAAAAGGATATACATGCTTTGGAGGCAGTTCAGAGAAGGTCCACGAGGTTGATTCCAGGGATGAGGGGGTTGACTTATGAGCAAAGGTTGAGTAGGTTGGGCCTCTATCATTGGAATTCAGAAAAATGAAAGGTGATCTTATCGAAACATATAAGATTATGAGGGGGCTTGACAAGGTGGATGCAGAGAAGATGTTTCCACTGATGGGCGAGCCTAGAACTAGAGGGCATGATCTTAGAATAAGGGGCCGCCCATTTAAAACAGAGATGAGGAGAAATTTCCTCTCAGAGGGTTGTAAATCTGTGGAATTCGCTGCCTCAGAGAGCTGTGGAAGCTAGGACATTGAATAAATTTAAGACAGAAATAGACAGTTTCTTAAACGATAAGGGGATAAAGGGTTATGGGGAGCGGGCGGGGAAGTTGAGCTGAATTCATGATCAAATCTGCCATGATCTTATTGAATGGCGGAGCAGACTCGAGGGACCATATGGCCTACTCCTATTCATATTTCTTAAGTTCTTATGTTCTTAAGTTCTTATGACCTATTTCCTTTAGCTGTGGGGTCAGTAACCATGGGATATAGATTTCAAGGAATTGGTAGGAGGTTTAAAGGGAATTTAAGGAGAATTTCCTCTGGAACTCACTGCCCGAAAGGGTGTAAAGGCAGAAACCCTCACCACATTTAAAAGGTATTTGGACTTGAAGTGCTGTAATCTATAAGGCTACGGACCAAGAGCTAGAAAGTGGAATTAGGCTAGATAGCTCTTTGTTGGCCTGCGTGGACACGATGGGCCGAATAGAGTCCTCCTGTGCTGTAACTTTCTATGATTCTATTCTATGATTACGAGGCACACCTCCCATTCCTACTTTCAAATCATCCCCTTGGATGAGACGGTGATGGTCAATGGCTGAGCCCTTGGGCAGCGGCGGGGCTGAAAGGATAAATGATGCTGCTATCCTCATACGTTATCCTCCTTCTCGCCAGCACCTCTTGGTTTTCCGACCTCCACTCACCACAACTCCACACTTGTGCCTTCTTCGTTTTACAGACTCAACAAATATAGGAGGAAGAAGAAGAAGAAGAAAACACTGGGGTAGCGCTGTGTGGCATCAGTAGGATAGGCAAAGGCACACACAAGACAGTCACTAAGAGTGATGAGTTGAGGCTTTGATGCAATATTGGATAGCTAGATGTACTGGAGGCGGTGATTCCATCCCAAATATCCCGGCCAGAAAGGAGCTGTCGGGATTGCATCCTTCCTTCTGCTTCTTTCCCTTCTGTGTCATCCTCTTCCCTCTACGAACGGATGCTTTAAATCTGACATATAAGAAGAAAATGCTGGAAATACTCAGCAGGTCAAGCAGCATCTCGACCTGAGACATGAACTCGGTTTCTCTTTCCACGGATGCTGAACCTGCTGAATATTTCCAGCATTTTCTCTCTTATCAGAGGTAATCTGAGGCCTTGCAAGCATCCAGCTGCACTCCCTGCACACTTAAAAAACTTTTAACATGTGTTGCAACATTAATAAAATCAAAAAATTCCAGTCTATAAGCTTAAATGTAAACTTACCTGAAAGATGTGTGCATTCATTTAAGAGGGCTGACAGTGCGTCTGCAAGTCTGCTGAATGCTGGGTTTTCATGGCGAGCTTCGGACCCAGCGGTGCAGTCAGTGCTATGGTCTAAGTTCGCTGAGGTGACTTTAAGTCAGCGAGCCACCTTTTCCCTAATTTAAATTTCTACAGCCAGCACTGTTACCGGCAGCGCTGCCAGCCCGCGGAAATTTGTGGATGTCGCGGTAACTGCCCTGGCTGTCGTTTTTTTGCAAAATTTTGAACATTTTTGGGTGGCATAAATCACCCAAAATCTTAGCCCATATCTTAATCACACTCATTACATGGCTTAGAAATTCATTGGGGCTGTGCCTGTTTTAACAGCATAAAACCGGTGCCGAATGATTCTATGTGCCATTCAGTACACATGCGCACATTCCCTGCCAGGTATGTGGTGCCTGGTTTATTGACACTGGGGTAAAAATTACCCCATGCCCTGTCTGGGGGCGTAACCTTTTGGGTCAGTTATCGCCCAGGTGGGAAGTCCCGCCCCCAGCGTGGAATTACCATTTGCGCCCCTCAAATGAGACAGAGCGCTGTCAGTTAAAGGGGAGGGCCGCTGCGCACTCTGCAGGTCCTTTGGTGGCCATCACTGGGCCAGCAGGGACAATCTCAACCCAAAGAGAAGTGCTGGGCTGCATGACGGTGGTCCGGTCAAGATGACGGCCGCCATTTTCAGGCCGACAGAAGAGTTGACCGCCAAAAAATGAATGGCAGCCTGTGGTGTACACGGCCTCTCCTTTAAGGGGCACTCTGGGTGGATGTTAGCGCCCCACAAAGTGTGTGCAGACAACAGCCCGCATCAGACTTGCGTCCCGCGGGGCACAAAGGAGTGAATGGTCGGCACGCACATCGATGATGTCATCATCGGGTGCGCACTGGCCCGGGGTGCGAATCACGGGGAGCACTGCTAACTGGAAATCATCCCTAACCACCCATGTTTCTGCTTTCAATGCTCCAGATACCAATAGCAACAATAACCCATTGTGTTAAACATGTTCTGACATAGCAGTGATTTTCCAGAAAACTCTTTATTCTCAAATTGCAACAAAAAAGAAAGACTACGGGATGAAGACTTCCTCTCTGCGTTCAGTGCAGCAAGATTGTGAACATAAGAACATACGAAATAGGAGCAGGAGTAGGCCACCTGGCCCCTCGAGCCTGCTCCACTATTTAATAACATCATGGCTGACCTGATCATGGATTCAGTTCCACTTCCCTGCCTGCTCCCCATAACCCTTTATTCCCTTATTGCTCAATAATCTGTCTACCTCCGCCTTAAATATATTCAATGACCCAACCTCCATAGCTCTCTGGGGCAGAGAATTCCATAGATTTACAACCCTCTGAGAGAAGAAATTCTTCCTCATCTCAGTTTTAAATTATTCTGAGACTGATTCTGAGACTTATTCTGAGACTGTGTCCCCGAGTTTTAGTTTCCCCTATGAGTGGAAATATCCTCTCTGCATCCAACTTGACGAACCCTCTCATTATCTTATATGTTTCGATAAGATCACCTCTCATTCTTCTGAACTCCAATGAGTATTGTGTAAGCATCAGCGTAAAACCATCGACACAGACTTCAGGATTTTTGGACTTTAAGATTTGGACATTGCTTTTCCATATTTCAGAAGAGCTGACAGCATGATTGGGACAGGCCCTGGCATGTTCCAAAGGAATACACATTAGGTGGGCGGGGATAGTCTGGGATGGCTGAAAGCAGATGGAGGACCCTTTTGTCATGTAATAGGAATCCATCACTGAGAGATCAGGTAAACTGGTCAGTGCTCAAGCCATCGAAATGACTGAGAGCCGCAGAGCGCGGGAACCTCAGGACAAAGGAAGTTATTTGGCCACCGAGACTCGTTGGAGCCTTTATCCCCAGGAAGAACCCTGTAACAATGGCACAGGTCGAAGATGTGATTCATTGTGTCATGTATCTCACATTATTATATATAACTGTATCCCAACATGCTATACATGACTGGAATAAGATATGACCTGTAACCACCAGCATACCTTACCACCAGGGGTGCACTTGCAAGAGACAGGTATATAAGGACAGATCTCAGGCAAGTGCAGCATTCCAGAGCTGTGAAATAAAGAGGCAGGTCCAGAGTGACCTTGACTTCACTACATGCCTCGTGTGAATCTGTACTGAGGGGACAGGACTTTACAGTGGCGACGGGTTACGGGATTACAGAATCCACAGAATGGCGAACAACGGATCAGATGAAAAGTACAATGCGGGAGACAATTGGGAGGACTTTATAGATAGGCTCCAGCAAAGCTTTGTAACCAAAGACTGGTTAGGCGACGATAAGGCAGACAAAAGAAGAGCCTATCTCTTGACCAGCTGTGGCTCGAAAACAAAAGCTTTAATGAAGGATCTGTTGGCACCCGAGAAACCAGCAAGCAAGTCGTTTGAAGAATTGAGCACACTGGTAAGAGACCACCTGAAGCCAGCGAGCAGCCTACACATGACCAGATACAGGTTCTACAAGTACAGTCGCTGTGTGGGCCAGAGCATACCCGGCTTCGTGGTGGAACTTCGGAAGTTGGCTAGTTTATGTGAGTTCTCCGATGAACTGAGGAGAGAAATGCTGAGAGACTTTTTCATTGAAGGAATAGGCCACGCAGGCATATTCCGAAAGCTCATAGAGACCAAGAACCTGACCTTAGAGGCAGCAGCACTGGTTGTACAGACATTCTTGGTAGGGGAAGAAGAAACGAGGTTGATTTACAATGCAGGTATGACAACTAACAAAATATCGGAACAAGAAGTTCACAGCACTAAACAAGCTACTAACCCACACACAGACAAAGCCGGGAGAATAGGCTCTTGACAGCAGGCAGAAGCCATCAAGGGCCACAAGAACGGCCGTTCACACCTCATCAACCCACAATGCGAGCAATCAACTACAAACTAAGAGAAGCTCAAGAGAGATCAGCCAGACGCAACTCATTCTTTGGGAACTCTTTGAACAATGGAACAGGTCTGTGCTGGAGGTGTGGGGGTGGGCACTCGTCAAGGGGATGTCGATTTCAGCAGGCTGTTTGCAGAAATTGTGAATATACAGGGCATTTGGTCCGCAGGCGCAAAAAAACGGCAGCGCGGCTGGTATACGAATCGGATGGGTCAGCAAGCGGACCAGAAGATGGTGGGGACAGTACCCGGGACACCGATGTACAGCGGGTCAACATGATCAATGGCCACTGCTCCTACAACAGGATGCCTCCTATAATGATGAGGGTCCTACTCAACGGGATATCTGTCAACATGGAGCTAAATACGGGAGCGAGTCAATCTCTCATGGGCGCTCAACAATTTGAACAACTGTGGCCGCATAAAAGAGACAGACCAAAACTCAGAAGAGTCGACACCAAACTAAGGACCTATACCAAAGAAATTGTACCAGTCCTCGGCAGCGCCATGCTCTCTGTCACACACAAAGGGACAGTGAACCGACTTCCCCTGTGGATTGTCCCTGGACATCCCTCAGCACTGCTGGGGAGAAGCTGGCTGGCAAAACTAAACTGGAAATGGGATGATGTCCATGCCATGTCATTAGAGGAACGGACCTCCTGCTCAACAGTTATAAAGTGATTTGAACATCTCTTTCAGCCAGGTGTGGGCACTTTCAAAGGGGCCAAAGTCAAAATCTACATCACACAGGATGCTAAACCGGTCCATCACAAGGCCAGACCTGTACCCTATGTGATGAGGGAAAAGATTGAACACGAACTAGACAGGCTTCTGCGGGAAGGCATTATATCACCTGTGGAATTTAGCGACTGGGCAAGTCCCATCGCCCCAGTCATGAAGTCTGATGGATCCGTACGAATCTGTGGGGACTACAAATCTACCATAAACAGAGTCTCCCTACAGGACCAGTACCCGCTGCCCAGATTGGAGTACTTATTTGCCATATTGGCTGGAGGTAAACTTTTCTCAAAATTAGACCTCACATCTGCGTATATGATGCAAGAATTGACCGAGGAATCCAAGCTACTCACCACCATCAACACACATCAAGGCCTTTTCATGTACAATCGATGCCCATTCGGCATCATGGTTGGCAGCTGCCATATTCCAGCGCAACATGGAGAGTCTGCTCAAGTCCATCCCGGGGACGGTTGTATTTCAAGACGACATACTTATCATGGGCAGGGTCACCGACTCCCATCTTCGTAATTTGGAGGAAGTACTAAAGCGGTTGGATCGGGTAGGCCTACGAGTCAGGAAATCCAAGTGCCTGTTTCTCGCGCCTGAGGTTGAATTTTTGGGCAGAGGATTGCCGCTGATGGAATCCGTCCAGCAGAGTCCAAAACAGAAGCAATTCGCCTGGCACCCAGGCCCCCGGAATATCTCAGAACTGCGCGCCTTTCTCGGGCTACTCAATTACTTTGGGAACTTTATGCAGAACTTAAGCATGCTGCTGGAGCCTCTCCACCTGCTACTCAGGAAGGGGTGCGATTGGTTTTGGGGGAACACCCAGGAACGCGCCTTCAATAAGGCATGCAACCTTCTGTGTTCCAACAGTGTTTTGACTTTCTTTGACCCAGCTAAAAAGCTAGTTCTCACATGCGATGCGTCAGCGTATGGGGTCGGGTGCGTTTTGCAACATGTCAATAGTGCGGGCAAATTACAACCCATAGCTTATGCCTCCAGGTCACTTTCGCGGGTGGAGCGCGGGTACGGAATGGTAGAGAAGGAGGCGCTCGCGTGCGTGTACGGTGTCAAAAAGATGCACCAATACCTTTTCGGGGCCAAGTTCGCGTTAGAAACCGACCACAAGCCCCTCACGACCCTCCTATCCGAGAGCAAGGTAATAAACGCCAACACTTCGGCGCGCATTCAATGGTGGGCACTCATGCTTGCATCTTACGATTACACCATAAGGCACAGACCAGGCACAGACAGCTGTGCCGACGCGCTCAGCAGGCTACCCCTGGCGATCACGGAAGGGTCTGACGAACAGGACTGCGAGATAGTCATGGCAATCAATGCCTTTGAGTCCACAGGTTCGTCCATGATGGCTCGCCAAATCAGAGCCTGGACGGCCAGCGACCCCACATTATCCTTCGCAAAAAGATGTGTCCCAACCGGTGACTGGGCAGAGGCTCGCGATGCCTGCCCCAAGGAATTAAAACCCTTTCACAGGCGCATGCATGAGCTATCACTACAAGCAGACTGCCTGATGTGGGGCAGCCGAGTAGTCATGCCTCTGCAAGGCAGAGAGGCATTTGTCCGGGAGCTCCACCGCAAGCACCCAGGGATCGTACTCATGAAGGCCATAGCCAGATCCCACGTCTGGTGGCCTGGTATTGATGAGGACTTGGTGCTCTGCGTCCGAAGGTGCACCATTTGTGCCCAACTCAGCAATGCCCCCAGAGAGGCTCCACTGAGCCCCTGGCCCTGGCCTACCAAACCGTAGTCGCGGGTGCACGTAGACTATGCGGGCCCATTCATGGGCAAAATGTTCCTCGTAGTTGTAGATGCATTTTCAAAGTGGATCGAATGCACCATTTTAAACTCGAGCACAACCTCCACCACTGTGGAGAGCCTCGCAACCATGTTTGCAACGCACGGAATCCCTGATATATTGGTCAGTGACAATGGTCCATGCTTCACCAGCGCAGAATTCCAAGACTTTATAATTGACCACGGCAGAAATCACGTCAAGACGGCACCATTCAAGCCAGCCTCCAATGGCCAGGCGGAGACAGCAGTGCAAATCATTAAACAAGGCATGCTTAAAATCTAAGGTCCCACGCTGCAGGGTCGCCTGTCGCTACTGCTGCTGGCATATAGATCTCGTCCGCACTCACTGACTGGGATCCCTCCAGCGCAACTGTTGATGAAAAGGACTTTAAAAACAAGGCTCTCATTAATCTTCCCAGACATGCACAAAATCGTTGAGGCAAAGTGCCGTAAGCTGACTGAGTACCATGACAGAAATTCGAGGGGGAGATGGAATGAGATAGGGGACAAAGTGTTTGTACTAAACTATGGCAGGGGTCCCAAATGGCTTGCAGGGACAGTAACAGGCAAAGAAGGAAACAGGCTACTGGCAGTACAAATGGACAATGGCAAAACCTGCCGGAGGCATGTAGACCAAGTCAAAAGCAGATTTACCAACAACACTGCGGAACCAGAGGCAGACTACAATGTGGAACTCACACCACACCTGGTGGACAGACAGAGGGAACAACCTGAGCAAAGGGCAATCCCAACAGACAGCCCAGGCGAGTCAACAACAATCACACCAATGAAACAGACAGCCCAGGCGAGATACCAGCAACCACACCCAAAGAAAAACAGACACCAAGGCAAACAACTGAACCACAACTCAGACGCTCCACGCGAGACCGTGGACCACCTGAGAGACTGAACCTATAAAGACAATAAGACCTTGGGGGAGGGTGATGTCATGTATCTCACATTATTATATATAACTGTATCCCAACATGCTATACATGACTGGAATAAGATATGACCTGTAACCACCAGCATAACTTACCAGCAGGGGTGCACTTGCAAGAGACAGGTATATAAGGACAGGTCTCAGGCAAGCGCAGCATTCCAGAGCTGTGAAATAAAGTTGCAGGTCCAGAGTGACCTTGACTTCACTACACGCCTTGTGTGAATCTGTACTGAGGGGACAGGACTTTACACTTATTCGGGGCAAACTCTTTAGTTGGACTGCCTCAGACAAAGGACTGTTTTTTGGCGCGAGGATTCAGCAAGCATTTTTCAGGTATAAGAGTTTGCTGCCATATCTCTCTCTCTCCTCTTCTACATTTGCTTGCTTCATTCAATGCATTCAGGGACCGAGCACTCCATCTGGGATGGAGAGAAGAAACCACTATCTACGAGCAAAGAGAGCCTTGCTATTTCAACTGGGAAGTCGACCTTGAAACTGGACTTGAATACCACAGATTGGTACAGAACCAAAAGATATACCTCATCGGGAGAAGCAGCGAGTAAGCCAGAGAGGTAACTGATGAGCATTATCCCAGCCCACACATCCTTTAGACCACTGCACAGTGTGAATGGGTGGCATGTGTCCCAACCAAGTCTTAGGGTTTTAATAGGGAGGTTCTGCACGGTTCATAGGTGCATGCCCAGTCTGTTGGACAGATTCGGTGGTGCCCTATTGAACCAAGCAGGGGTGTTTTAGTTATGGGTACTTGGCGATAGGGGTCTGTTCAGATGGGCCAGTGTTGTGTGTTGTACTGTGTTTGTTTGTTTTACGGAACCAGGGTGTGTTTTTCTGGAAGCAGGTGTGTTGTGTGCTTTAACTTGAATAAAAGCATTGTGACAGTTGAGACCGAAAGATCTGTCAATAACTGAGTATTTCTGATCACCACTATAATTCCCAGGGTCTAGAGTCTAGAACTGTTGTGGGCGGGTGGGGGGGTGATTCGAAACCACCAAGGACAAAACCACTTACAATAGTCCCAACCTACTCAACTTATCTTCATAAGTCAACCCCCGAATCAACCAAGTGAACCTTCTCTGAACGGCCTCCAATGAACCTTTTTAATGTGTTTCAAATTTTGCTACGATCAGCACTGAGTGGCAAGCTTCCTTTTTCCCACCTCTCCCCCACCCACCCCCAGCCATCCCTGCTGCACTTCCCCTTTATAAACAAAGCTGTTCAGTAGGACTGATATATCGCAACTAATCAATGAGTGGGAAAAGCAGTATGACCAGGTGATTAGAACCATTATCCTTGAGACTCTTCACACTCACATTCTATGTGATCTGGGTAGAGAGTCATTCCAGAGGAGTTATCTTGAAGGGTTTAATCTCAGTTTTAGGATTTCAGGCTTTGGCAACCTTCCCTGAGACAAAGCTGAAAACTGATGAACATATTTGACTAGTTTTGAAATTTAAACCTGTATATTCATTTTTTCATTTGTATTCAACATTAACCAGACCTGACAGCTGCAAAATTGATATGAGAGAATAATAAAAAGAAATATTTGGCACATAATGAGACTGTGCAGATTTTAAATCATCTGCTGAAGGCCCACAAAGGGGGTTTTAAATACAGTACTAAATCTTTACAGTACCCTGGCTTATCGCACATGTGTAGACTGAATATTGATACCTTATTGCCGATGGATTGTTTCTGAAACTAGCACTTTTTCCTTTCAAAATCATGCAGCACATCACGGCGGCGAAATTGGTTTTGAGCAGCAGCGCAGAATGGATGCGAGCGAATCAGCAGCCTATTTTACTTCCGCTCAATTTTCTTTTCCATTGACCTCAGTGGGAAGGAAAATTGGCCAAGCTGCAAAACAGGCTGTTGATTCACTATCGCCTATTTTGTGCTATCACTCAAGGTGAATTTCCCCTCCCAGCCCCCTGAATGTTCATTTACTTTCGTATTCGCATTGTGGCAGCATTAAATGTTTCTGCTTCACACCGACAATAACTAGCAGGCCCCAGCACTCTTGAGCTTCCCAGTACCATAGCAACATCTATGACAGGTAAAACATTTTAACTCGGCATCTCATGCTACAAAAACCTCCACATAACAAATTAAATGGTTACAATGGGCTCAATTTTGCCTAAGGCTTTCTCTGGCGTATTGCCAGAGTCCCGCCGATTATTTAGGTCCATAAATGCACGAGAAAAACATGTCCAAACTTTCCCCGATGTTTATACTGTAATCCGGAGTCGTGCAGTGTGGGGGTGGAGCCTCAGGGGGCGGAGCCTGCCATCTGCGCCAAAAAATGCAGCCGGGCCTTCTGCGCATGCGTAAAAAAAAAACATTAATTTTTGACGTCGCTGCAATGGATTCTCATGCGTAGTACAGCTCCGAGTTGGCAATCGAGAGGCCTCCAGACCGGGACTGGGATCCCAAGCGGGCACAGCTAGATATCCAGGGTAAGCATAGAGTAAGGAAAGAATGAGATGGTTTATGGTCACTTTTAAGTTGCTCGTAATTAGTTATTCATGGAAATTATAGTCATACAGAAAACTGTGGACTGATGTCACGCTCGGTTATTCATTCATGTTATGTAGGTTTGGATGACAATGTAGGGCCAAAGAATTCTGATGTCATGTGATGATATTGGATGAGTACTGTATTAAAGGATGTATTTTTGTGAAGGTGGGGTTAAATAATGACAAAGGGAGATTGTTAAACAGTTGCTAACACTTTATTCATCAGTTGAGTTTGGATTCGTGCTTCTGCCATCACTGAGGAACATAAGAACATAAGAACATAAGAATTAGGAACAGGAGTAGGCCATCTAGCCCTTCGAGCCTGCTCCGCCATTCAACAAGATCATGGCTGATCTGGCCGTGGATTCAGCTCCACTTACCTGCCCGCTCCCCGTAACCCTTAATTTCCTGATTGGTTAAAAATCTATCTATCTGTGACTTGAATACATTCAATGAGCTAGCCTCAACTGCTTCCTTGGGCAGAGAATTCCACAGATTCACAACCCTCTGGGAGAAGAAATTCCTTCTCAACCCGGTTTTAAATTGGCTTCCCCGTATTTTGAGGCTGCGCCTCCTAGTTCCAGTCTCCCCTACCAGTGGAAACAACTTCTCTGCCTCTATCTTGTCTATCCCTTTCATTATTTTAAATGTTTCTATAAGATCACCCCTCATCCTTCTGAACTCCAACGAGTAAAGATCCAGTCTACTCAATCTATCATCATAAGGTAAACCCCTCATCTCCGGAATCAGCCTAGTGAATCATCTCTGTACCCCCTCCAAAGCCAGTATATCCTTCCTTAAGTAAGGTGACCAAAACTGCATGCAGTACTCCAGGTGCGGCCTCACCAATACCCTATACAGTTGCAGCAGGACCTCCCTGCTTTTGTACTCCATTCCTCTCGCAATGAAGGTCAACATTCCATTCGCCTTCCTGATTATCTGCTGTACCTGCAAATGAACTTTTTGGGATTCATGCACAAGGACCCCCAGGTCCCTCTGCACCGCAGCATGTTGTAATTTCTCCCCATTCAAATAATATTCCCTTTTACTGTTTTTTTTCCCAAGGTGGATGACCTCACACTTTCCGACATTGTATTCCATCTGCCAAACCTTAGCCCATTCGCTTAACCTATCCAAATCTCTTTGCAGCCTCTCTGTGTCCTCTACACAACCCACTTTCCCACTAATCTTTTTGTCATTTGCAAATTTTGTTACACTACACTCTGTCCCCTCTTCCAGGTCATCTATGTATATTGTAAACAGTTGTGGTCCCAGCACTGATCCCTGTGGCACACCACTAACCACCGATTTCCAACCCGAAAAGGACCCATTTATCCCGACTCTCTGCTTTCTGTTCGCCAGCCAATTCTCTATCCATGCTAATACATTTCCTCTGACTCCGCGTACCTCTATCTTCTGCAGTAATCTTTTGTGTGGCACCTTATCGAATGCCTTTTGGAAATCTAAATACACCACATCCATCGGTACACCTCTATCCACCATGCTTGTTATATCCTCAAAGAATTCCAGTAACTTAGTTAAACATGATTTCCCCTTCATGAATCCATGCTGCATCTGCTTGTTTGCACTATTTCTATCTAGATGTCTCGCTATTTCTTCCTTAATGATAGTTTCAAGCATTTTCCCCACTACAGATGTTAAACTAACTGGTCTATAGTTACCTGCCTTTTGTCTGCCCCCTTTTTTAAACAGAGGCGTTACATTAGCTGCTTTCCAAACCGCTGGTACCTCCCCAGAGTCCAGAGAATTTTGGTAGATTATAACGAATGCATCTGCTATAACTTCCGCCATCTCTTTTAATACCCTGGGATGCATTTCATCAGGACCAGGGGACTTGTCTACCTTAAGTCCCATTAGCCTGTCCAGCACTACCCCCCTCGTGATAATGATTGTCTCAAGGTCCTCTCTTCCCACATTCCTGTGACCAGCAATTTTTGGCATGGTTTTTGTGTCTCCACTGTGAAGACCGAAGCAAAATAATTGTTTAAGGTCTCAGCCATTTCCACATTTCCCATTATTAAATCCCCCTTCTCATCTTCTAAGGGACCAACCTTTACTTTCGTCACTCTTTTCCGTTTTATATATCTGTAAAAGCTTTTACTATCTGTTTTTATGCTTTGCGCAAGTTTACCTTCGTAATCTATCTTTCCTTTCTTTATTGCTTTTTTAGTCATTCTTAGCTGTTGTTTAAAATTTTCCCAATCTTCTAGTTTCCCACTAACCTTGGCCACCTTATACGCATTGGTCTTTAATTTGATACTCACCTTTATTTCCTTGGTTATCCTTGGCTGGTTATCCCTTCTCTTACCGCCCTTCTTTTTCACTGGAATATATTTTTGTTGCGCACTATGAAAGAGCTCCTTAAAAGTCCTCCATTGTTCCTCAATTGTGCCACCGTTAAGTCTGTGTTTCCAGTCTACTTTAGCCAACTCTGCCCTCATCCCACTGTAGTCCCCTTTGTTTAAGCATAGTACGCGCGTTTCTGACACAACTTCCTCACCCTCAATCTGTATTAAAAATTTAACCATTCTGTGATCACTCATTCCGAGAGGATCTTTTACGAGGAGATCATTTATTTTTCCTGTCTCATTACACAGGACCAGATCTAAGATCGCTTGTTCCCTTGTAGGTTCTGTAACATACTGTTCTAAGAAACAATCCCGTATGCATTCTATGAATTCCTCCTCCAGGCTACCCCGTGCGATTTGATTTGACCAATCGATATGTAGGTTAAAATCCCCCATGATTATTGCCGTTCCTTTTTCACATGCCTCCATTATTCCCTTGATTATTGCCCGCCCCACCGTAAAGTTATTATTTGGGGGCCTTTCAACTACGCCCACCAGTGATTTTTTTCCCCTTACTATCTCTAATCTCCACCCACAATGATTCAACATTTTGTTCATTCAGGAGTTATCTGAGTAATGGTCCTCCGGATACTCCATGTTCTTTTATCTCCAAAATAGCTATGGCACTTCCAGAGGCATCTCCATGCCCAGATCTTTCTGGATAAAACAGTTCCTCCCTTCCCCGCTGACCATCTCTGGTCCCCGAGTGAGTGTTTTCCCCCGCTTTGCTTCACTTCCCGCCCCTAGCCCAGGCCGAAGGGCTTGCCGATGTGCTCCCTCCCCCACCAACCCTCTCCAGTCCCCAAGTGAGTGCCGGTCCCAGTCCGCTGTGGCCCCGAGTGAGTGCTGGTCAGTTTGCTCCCTCCCCCGCCGAGCCTCTCCGGTCGCCGAGTGAGTGCTGGTCCAGGTCCACTCCGCTTCCTGCCCTTAGCCCAGACTGAATGTCCTCCAATTTACTTATCTGCGCCGATTTCTTTAACTATCTGCAACGGTTTTCTTGAGAAACCACATACGCTGGGCTAAGCAGAAATGGAGTAACTCTCAGCTTGTCAAAGTTTACTAAATGGCCAGAATTGGCGTAGGTGGCTGGTTACGCCCCCTTTGAAAGAAAAACAAACCTAACTGAGTTACGCTGGTGCAAATTGATTGGGGAAACTGTGGATTTTTAAGTTGGCGAGAAAAAGCCGCCTGCTCCAAAAAATGGCGCAAATACTGGGGAAAATTGAGTCCAATGAAATGCAGCAGGATTTTATCCTTTCAAACTAAAACTACCAGAATGGATATTGCCTTTTCATTTATTGTTTCAAGGATGATGATCTGACTTCCAGCCTGAGCTGATTGCAGTCAAATATTCACCAAAACAACAGCCCTGCAATAGCGAGTTCCACAAACAGCAGATAAATTACAAATTATAGAACAGGATGGCACACTGATTGTGATTCAAAATGCTAAATAAATTTCACAGGAAAACCATAATCAATAAATAAATTCATACAAATAAGGTAATTGATGTAGACTTTAACAACAAAAAATACAGGACTGTTTTTAAGGTCTTTATCACAGAAATACCATGGCAAAGTCATAGGTGTTTTGCCCTGGATATCCTCCCAAGCTCAGTGTTGCCAGTCACTGTCATAAGTGAACATTCCATCCCTGTGATTTGGACTGCAACTGTTTCTACCCAATATTGACTTAAATTATAGCATAATCCAGGGATCATGTTGAACTCTTGCAGCATATATTGGCTATTATAATATTCCATGTGCATGATTTCCAACCAAAGATTGGCATATTTTACATAAAATATATGAATGAACAGAATAGAGGCCTAGACATTGGCTGTTTTTTTTGTCACCCATTCCCGCCATAATCGGGCAAAAAAACGGCAGCCGCCACTCTTCTGCCAGCTGTGGCTGGTCCCGCGGCAGCCACCAATTTCGGGTGGCTGGCAGCTTTGCCAATAGCAGTGATCAGGAATATCATTGAAATGAAGTAGATCATGATGTCAATGAGTGTGCAATGCTCACTTGACGCACAATCTGTGAGTTTGGACATCACCGCTCCACTTACCAGCTGCCTTAAGTATGATAGGAGGCGAGCTGAGCAAGCATTGACAAGCAGGAAGGAGGCTCCAGCAGTGGTATTTAAAGAGACCATCAGCAAACATTTGCACCTGACCTGTTTGTTCAGTTTGACTGGCTCTGTGCAAATGCCTGCAATTCCAGCAGCTTTATTAACTTATTGCAAGGTTCTAAGGTAACAGGGAGTGTTGTTACAAGTTGAGAATGCCTTCATTATTATTTAAAGGCTTCTATTCACAAAACTTGCTCAAAGTCATGAGGGCTGTACTGGAAATCCACCTCACGCTCGACTATCTTCAATAGAGGGAGCGGAGTCAGCGATGAAGAGGAGAAGATGCATGCAGAGGGAGGAGGAGGTTGGTCAGGAGGGCTCTCAACAGGTGGCGTTACCCACCTCTGGTCTTCCGAGAGCAATTCTCTTATATACTTGTAAGCAGGGAGCAGTGTCTTAGGAGACTGTGCTTAACCAAGGAGGTGGTCACGGAACTTTGCCACATCCTGCATCTGCAGCCTGAGAGCAGGTTTGAACACGTCTCTCCCACAGGCAGTCAAGGTCACCTGGCCCTCAATTTCTTCACCAGTAGATCCTCCCAGTTTGCAGCAGAAGACGCAGCTAAGGCCTCACAGTTCCCCGTCAATCGTTGCATCTGGGAGGTCAATAAGGCAATGAGAGAAGACAGGACAAGCACACTGGTGGCTTTGCCAGGATAGCGGGCTTCCCCATGGTGCAGGCAGCAATTGACTGCACACATGTGGCTTTGTGAGCACCGTATAACAATCCTAAAATCTTCCATAACCGCAAAGGCTACTACTCACTTAATGTGTAGTTGTTGTGCGACTATGCCCAGCGCATCCTGATTGTCAATGCCCGTTATCCTGGCAGCAGTACTGATGCTTTCATCCTGCATCGTCCGGTGTGCCAGCAACCTTCCAGCCACCACAGCAAACTCAAGGGTGGCTTCTCAAATACTGCTTTCCACCTGGCTCATGACTCCCCTCTGCAACCCCAATACATATGCCCAACACTCATATAACGAGAGCTATGCTTCCACCAGCAACATCATCGAGCAGACCATAGGGCTACTGAAATGATGGTTCTGGTGCCTTCAACACTTGGGAGGAGCTCTCCAGTACATGCTAGAGCGGCAGTCTTATTTTGTGGTGGTCTGCTGCCTGCTTTACAACTTGGCCATTATGGGGGTGCAACCCTTGCCACCAGGGATTGTGAGACCACCTTAGGAGGAAGATGAGCTAAAGGATGGGAGGAGGAGGAGGAAGTGGAGGAGGAGGAGCAATAGGAAGAGGAAGAAGACGATGAGGGAGGAGGCAGTCAATTCCCCTTCTGGACAGGCTGTCCGTGAATGGCTCATCAGGATCTGATTCTAATTAATGAAACCCCAGATCCCCATTGCTCAGTACATCTCCACCATCCAATCGCTCTGTCACGGAATATCACACTGTCCTCCTGGACAAAAAGCTGAATGAGAGACACCACAAATGAGTCCAAAAAAAAATTAATAAATTTATCAAGAATTACTTCACACATATTTACAGTAACTATAAGAACTAATCCCCCTTGTGCAGTCCCTTAGTGTTGGTCGCTCCGGGTGTCCTTTCCTGGCCTAGTGCTCCTACGAAGTGCTCCCACAGTGGCTCGAGCATGGCTGGTGGAAGGCTGCTGAATTTCCATGGGGGAGACTTCAGTTGGTCTTACAGAATGACCTCGAGTAGCTCTGGCCCGAGAAGGCCCAGCTGCAGACTGCACCACCTTGGCAGGGGTGGCAGCAGCCTGGGCTGGCTGGCTGACAGGCAACTGCAAGGGCAATGGCTGAGTGGCAGTGGTGGGAACAGGAATGCTCTCAATCATGAGAGAGGACAGTAGGGTCCTGCTCCACTGACCCATTGCCACTACCCCAGGGCAGCGCTTCAGCATTCCTAGCAACCTGCAAGCCCCGGTCGACAGTGGCAAACCCAGCCACGAAAGCAGCAGTCAGAGCATAGCTGGCATCAGCTGAGACTGCACTACAGCGGTCTGAGCTCGGGGCGCATGATGCTGAGACTGCATGAGTGCATTCTGAATTTGGATAGCACCAAGCAGAGACTGCATGAGAGCAGTCTGAGCTTCTGCTGAAGCACTATGACATTGCGTTGCTTCCATTGGTGCTGCAATGGCAGCCACGACGTCACCCATCACATGCACTACCACGTCCGGGTCAACACGGTCTCTTCGGGAGTATTCCATCATTTCCAGCCTGGAACATCTGGGCTCCAAGCTCTGTGTTCAATGTTGGAGGTGGACTCCTCCATGCTCCTTGACATTGCCAGGAGGTACCCTGGCAGGCTTGCCATTGCAACTACCAATTCAATATGAATGTCCATCACTCTTCTTCTGAAGGCAATCCCATCGAAGTCCTTATCTGAGTCCTGTGCAGCAGAACTCTCACGCGATCTCGCCCTCTGGGGAGCTGGCCCCTGAGCTACACTTTATCCCTGGCCTTGCTGCAGCCCACTCGTGCCCAGTGCCTCACCCTGATCTCGCTACTACACTAGCCTCTAAAGTACGCACAGTTCCAGTTTGTGAGCTGGTGTCTGCGAGTGATAGATGCAGTGACACAGTGTCTTCTTCTTCCTCTTCTCTCTTCGCCTTGCTTTCGAGCATCGCCTGAAGGCCAGGATGCTCAGGTGCTTGTTGTTAATTATCTGAAAACAGAAAGGCACTAGAGTCCGAGGAGGGACGGGGTAGCAAGATAGGCATGCATACAGCATCAATAGCTTGAGAGTGAGAAGAGATTTTGGGATGAGGGGGAAGTGGGGTGTGAGAAGGATTCGGAAAGACCATGCCTTTGTTGTCCCTAAGGGGTTCAACCTCGCCGATTGCCACGCCGTCTATGAACTCTCTCCTCCAGCTGGCTGAGGTCCTGGATGCCAGTCTGCCCACCGACTGCTGCTGCTCACAGTAATTGGGAGCCACCTTGGCCTGCAAGTGAAAGAGAAGTGTGTGAGAGAGTGTGATGTATGGATGATGTGCTTGTCATTGTCGAATAGCTGTTTGTATGTGCAAGTTGTGAGATGTGAGTGTTGGAGCAGTGGTAAAGTTTTACGGGTGAAGTGAAGCTATCATTGTGAGGTCTGATTGGTGATAGGTAGAGACTACTGGTAGGTGAGTGCTGGGGATGTGGTACATTGAACAGTTTGTGAAGCTTTTGCTGAAGGAATTGAGAGTAATATCTCCAAGTTTACAGATGACACTAAGCTGGGTGGCGGTGTGAGCTGTGAGGAGGATGCTAAGAGGCTGCAGGGTGACTGGGACAGGTTAGGTGAGTGGGCAAATTCATGGCAGATGCAGTATAATGTGGATAAATTTGAGGTTATCCACTTTGGGGGCAAAAAACATGAAGGCAGAATATTATCTGAATGGCGGCAGATTAGGAAAAGGGGAGGTGCAACGAGACCTGGGTGTCATGGTTCATCAGTCATTGAAAGTTGGCATGCAGGTACAGCAGGCGGTGAAGAAGGCAAATGGTATGTTGGCCTTCATAGCTAGGGGATTTGAGTACAGGAGCAGGGAGGTCTTACTGAAGTTGTTCAGGGCCTTGGTCGGACCTCAACTGGAATATTGTGTTCAGTTTTGGTCTCCTAATCTGAGGAAGGACGTTCTTGCTATTGAGGGAGTGCAGTGAAGGTTCACCAGACTGATTCCAGGGATGGCTGGACTGATATATGAGGAGAGACTGGATAAATTGGGCCTTTATACACTGGAGATTAGAAGGATGAGAGGGGATCTCATAGAAATGTATAAGATTCTGACGGGACTGGACAGGTTAGATGCGGGAAGAATGTTCCCGATGTTGGGAAAGTGCAGAACCAGGGCTCATAGCCTTAGGATAAGGGGTAGGCCATTTAGGACTGAGATAAGGAGAAAGTTCTTTATTCAGATAGTTATTAACCTGTGGAATTCCCTGCTGCAGAGAGTTGTTGATGCCAGTTCATTGGATATATTCAAGAGGGAGTTAGATATGGCCCTTACGGCTAAAGGGATCAAGAGGTATGGAGAGAAAGCAGGAAAGGGGTACTGATGGAATGATCAGCCATGATCTTATTGAATGGTGGTGCAGGCTTGAAGGGCCGAATGGCCTACTCCTGCACCTATTTTCTATGTTTCTATGTCTATGGGCCCAAGTTTCGGGCCGCGCCTAGAACGGCGCAGCCCAGACCTGGACGCCCGTTTTTCGTGCTACAAAATGCGCCTAAAAAATACTTACCAATTCTCCAGCTCCCTGCAGGTCCTCTGGAACTTGGCGCAGCATGAGCTGTGGGGGGCGGAGCCAGGTCCCTGCACTGAAAACAGTGCCGGGACCTCTGCACATGCGCGCTACAGTGGGCACGCAAGTGCAGTAGCTCCAGGCGCCCAAAACTGTGTGGGAGGGGCCTGAAGCACACAGCCCCTAGCCCTGGCCGAATGAGCTCACTGGGGCGGCGTGGATCAGGCTGCACCTCCCACGCCCAGCTTCTGCTTCCTCCCGACCCGACCCGACTCCCGCTCCCCACCCCCCGCCCCCGGACCGGACCCAACCCCGACCCGACTCGCGTTCCCCTACCCCCCGCCCCCGGACCCACGTTCCCCTCCACGCCCCCGGACCCGACCCGACCCCGGACTCGCGTTCCTCCCCCCGCCCCCGGACCCGACCCGACCCTGGACCCGACCCCCCCCCCCCACCCCGGACCAGACCCTGGACCCGGCCACCTACCTGTAAATCCGGTGCCAGGGACGGGTCCCGCCCGAAGTCTTGGGCCCATTCAGCCTCCCTCTCCTTTCTCCCCACCCTTCTCCCCCCTCTCCCTTCCTCCCTTCTCCCCCTCTCTCCCTTCTCCCCTCCCTCCCTCCCTTCTCCCCCCCCTCCCTCCCTCCCTCCCTTCTCCCCCTCCTTCTCCCCCTCCCCCTCACCCTCCCTCCCTCTCTCCCCCTCCCTCCCTCTCGCCTACCTCCTTCTCGCCTCCCTCCCCCTCTCTCCCTCTCCACCCCTTCCTCCCCCCTCCTCCCCCCCTCCCTCTCACTCTCCCTCCCTCTTTCCCTCTCCCTCCCTCTCACCTCCCTCCCCCTACCTCCCTCTCCACCCCCCTCCCCCTCTCTCCCCCCCTCTCTCCCCTCTCTCTCCCCTCTCTCTCCCCCCTCCCCCCTCTCTCCCCCTCTCTCCCTCCCCCCCTCCACTCCCTTCCCTCCCCCCTCTCTTCCACCCTCCTTCACTCCCCTCCTCTCCCTCCCTCCCCCTCCACTCGCTGTCAGAAACACAGACATTGACAGAGAGTGAGAGACACACACAAAGACAGACAGAGAGATAGAGACACTGACAGAGACACCCTGTGGGGGCATCCCAGCACGCTGTTAAAGGGCTCTCTGTGCTGCAGTCGGTAAGTAGAAAATGTTTTATTTATTGATTTTTTAATTTTTTCATTTTTTACTAATTGCTTTATTGGTTGATTTATTGATGTATTTATCATTTATTATTGATGATGGCTCTTTATTTGTAAAACTGAAGTGTTTAATGTTTGTAAACTTCCCTTTAAACTCCCCCCGTATTCCCTACGCCTGATTTATAACCTACGCCTGATTAACTGAGTGTAGACAAGGTTTTTCTGAGCGTACAAAAATCTACACTTACACCATTCTAAGTTAGTTTGGAGTAAATTTTCACTGCCTAAACTTTCAAAACGGGCGTAAGTGGCCGGACACGCCCCCTTTTGTTCCAAACTGAAACTGTTCTAACTGACTAGAACTGGAGCAAACTAAATGCCGAGAATTGCAATTTCTAAGATACTCCATTCTAAACCAGTTGCTCCAAAAAAACAGGAGAAACTCAGGCCGAAACTTGGCACCTATGTTTCTATGTTTCAAGCAGAGCGGGTGGTCTTAAAATAAGTGGAGGAGAGATGGGTGCAGCCTTTCTTTGCTGCTGCTGCTGTTGTTGTTGTTGTTATTATTGTTGTAACTGTTGTTCTCAAATTAAACTATTTTTGTAAGTTATGTAAATTTACAAGTTTAAAGTTAGTAAGTGATCTGAAAATTTTTGAGAGCTCTTAGAGTTTGTAAGTGATCTTAAAGTTTGTAAGTGATCTTAAGTGAAAACTTTAAAGTTTGATACAAGAATATTTTAATTTAATTTAAATACAAATGTTTGTTAAATTTTTGAGTAAAATATATTTTAAATTCTAACTGAATCATTTCCATTATTTGGTTCTTATTAACAAAACTTTTTGAAGTAAAGAAGAAGAATTTCCATTATTTGTTCCATTAACACAACACAACTTTACGGAATACGTCCAAACAGCAAACATGATCCATGTGGAATAGTTGCCGCTGAGCCTTCAAGCAGCAAAGCATTCGCAGATGAGCTGCTGGTGCAAGGCTCGAGCAATCGTTAAAGGAGAAATATGGCCCGCCCTCCTCCACCATTGTGCTCCGGGTTCAGGTACTTGCATAGCTTCCTTGTCCTCATCCTGTTCCTCCTCCTGCTCATCATCTGCATCTTCCTCATCATTATCATCAGCCATTCTCACCGCACTCTCTACTATCAGCTGTTGCTGCCTCAAGATGGTTAAGCTATGCAGCATTCAGCACACAACAGTGAACTGACCAACAATTTCAGGGGAGCACAGCAAGTAGCCTCCGGAATGGTCCAGGCATCGGAAACGCTGTTTCAAGATGCCAATGGTCCTATCTATGATGCTGCGCGTCACAATGTGCGACATGTTGTCTCTCCGGTCAGCTTCCGTCTGGGTAACGAGTAGGAGCATCATGAGTCACGTGGCGAGGCCGTACTCTTTGTCTCCCAGTAGCCAGCTCTGCCCTTCTGGCTGCTACTAAAACATGGCAGATGTAACGCTCTCCGAGTAGGATGAACACATCAAGGGTGTTCCCAGGGTATCTTGCATTGACTGACATGATGCGATGCGTGACATCACACACGAGCTGTACATTAATGGAGTGGAAGCCTTTTCTGTTCGTGTACATCTCAAAATCCTCCAAAGGTGCTCCCAAGGCAATGTGTGTACAATCAATGCAGCCCTGTACCTTTGAGAAGCTAGCAACAGTGGAGAAGCCCACTGCTCTATCACGCATTGCCTGGGCGGTCATGGGGAACTTTATGTAGTCATTCCTCCAAGCATATAATGCAGAAGTCACCTGCCGAATGCAGCACGTGTTGCCTGTTTAGAACTGGCACACACATCCCCAGCTTGGAAGGATCCGGATGCATAGAATGAAAGTGATATGTCCTTATTATACAGTATAAATGCACACGAGGCCCATGCTTAAGAGAACGTCAGTCTGTGACCTGTCCTTTATACCATCGCACTCAAGTGATGGAAGTGGGTGGAGCTTCCCCTTTTATATCTGAAGGTCGAGGTTAGGAGTATCTCCCACAAGTTCACCACCTAGTGGTCATTGTTCTCACAGTGTACAACTTAGGTCAGATTATACATGGGTTACAATGCTGGTTGAATACATGGCATCACCTCCTCCCCCAAAGTCTTATTGGGATCACAGGTTAAGTCTCTCTGGTGGTTTACGTTCTCTCGTAGAGCACTTGAGTTGGGGCTCCGGTTGTTGGGCACTGGCCTGAGTGTCTGCTGTTTGCGGTGCCTCAGGCCTATCCGGACTGCCCACAGTGACTGGGCTCTCCTCCCTTTGGTTCCTGTGTTCGGTCACCTGTGGAGGAGTGAACTCTATATCATGTTCTACCTCTGCTTCTTCTATGGGGTTGCTGAACCTACTTTTTGTTTGATCCACATGTTTGCAGCAGATTTGTCCATTGGTAAGTTTAACTACCAGAATCCTATTTCCCTCTTTGGCAACCACAGTGCCTGCGAGCCATTTGGGCCCTGCAGCGTAGTTGAGGACAAAAACAGGGTCATTTACATCAATAGATCGCGCCCTCGCATTCCTGTCATGGTAGTCATATTGTGACTGGCGCCTGCTCTCAACAATTTCTTTCATGGTGGGGTGTATAAGGGATAACCGGGTTTTGAGCGTCCTTTTCATTAGCAGCTCTGCGAGTGGAACCCCTGTGAGCGAGTGTGGTCGGGATCTGTAGGCCAACATGAGGCGTGATAAGCGGCATTGTAGGGAATCCCCTTGGATTCTGAGCATCCCCTGTTTGATTATTTGCACTGCTCATTCTGCCTGGCCGTTTGAGACCGGCTTGAACGGTGCCGTTCTAACATTGTAATTCCATTGCCTGCCATGAAGTCCTGGAATTCAGTGCTTGTGAAGCACGGGCCATTGTCGCTGACCAAGATGTCCGGTAGACCGTGGGCGGCGAACATTGCCCGTAGACTTTCTACCATGGCAGAGGATGTGCTTGAATTTAAAATGTCACACTCGATCCATTTGGAGTAGGCGTCTACTACAACCAAAAACATTTTTCCCATGAAAGGACTTGCGTAGTCCACATGGATGCGTGACCAAGGCTTGGCGGGCCATGGCCAGGGGCTAAGGGGGGCTTCCCTGGGTGCATTGCCCAGCTGGGCACACGTATTGCACCTGCGAACACAAAGTTCCAGATCTGTGTCTATCCCTGGCCACCAAACATGTGACCTGGCAATTGCCTTCATCGTGACAATGCCTGGGTGCTCATTGTGGAGTTCTCTGATGAACAACTCTCTGCCCATCTGGGGCATGACTACGCGGTTTCCCCACAGTAGGCAATCGGCCTGAATCAAGAGTTCATCCTTGCGCCTGTGAAATGGTTTAAATTTCTCAGGGCATGTCCTGTACGTGGCTGCCCAGTTCCCATTCAGGACATACTTCTTGACTGGAGACAATAGCGGGTCTCTATTTGTCCAGACTTTAATCTGACGGGCTGTCACGGGTGAGCCTTCGCTTCCGAAAGCTTCAACAGCCATGACCATCTCAGCAGCATGCTTGGTAGCCCCCTCAGTGGTGGCTAGTGGGAGCCTGCTGAGTGCATCGGCGCAGTTTTCGGTGCCCGGTCTGTGCCGAATTGTGTAGTCATAGGCAGCTAACGTGAGTGCCCACCTCTGTATGCGGGCCGATGCGTTTGTATTTATGGCCTTGTTGTCAGCCAAAAGGGACGTTTGGGGTTTGTGATCTGTCTCCAGCTCAAATTTCCTGCCAAACAGGTACTGGTGCATTTTCTTTACCGCATATACACATGCGAGCGCCTCCTTTTCTGCCATCCCGTAGCCCCTTTCTGCCTGGGACAGACTTCCAGAGGCATAAACTACCGGCTGTAACTGACCCTTGGCATTGACATGCTGCAACACACACCTGACACCATAGGACGACGCATCGCACGTTAACACAAGTTTCTTACATGGGTCATATAGCGTTAACAGATTGTTGGAACATAACAAATTGCGTGCTCTATTAAAAGCCCTTTCCTGGCTGTCCCCCCAGACCCATTCGCGACCTTTGCGTAGGAGTACGTGTAGCAGCTCTAGCAGCGTGCTCAATTTGGGAAGAAAGTTACCAAAATAGTTCAGGAGCCCCAGGAATGAACGCAGCTCCGTCGTGTTACGGGGTCTGGGTGCTCTCTGGATCGCTTCCGTCTTGGACGCAGTCGGGCTGATCCCGTCTGCTGCTACCCTCATCCCCAGGAATTCTACCTCTGGAGCTGAGAAGACGCACTTCGCCTTTTTCAGTTGCAACCCTACCCGGTCCAGTCTGCGGAGCACCTCCTCCAGGTTGTGGAGGTGTTCTTCAGTATCGCGACCCGTGATGAGGATGTTGTCCTGAAAAACCATCGTCCCTGGAATCGACTTGAGGAGGCTTTCCATATTTCGTTGGAAGATCGCGGCGGCCAAGCGAATCCCGAACAGACATCTGTTGTACTCAAACAAACCCTTGTGTGTCGTGATGGTGGTCAGCTTCTTCGACTCACTCGCCAGCTCCTGGGTCATGTAAGCTGAGGTCAGATCCAATTTTGAAAAAAGTTTGCCACCGGATAACGTCACAAAGAGGTCCTCCGCTCTCGGTAGCGGGTACTGGTCTTGGAGTGACACCCGATTGATGGTGGCCTTGTAATCGCCACATATCCTGACCGACCCATCCGCCTTGAGCACCGGCACAATCGGGCTCGCCCAGTCACTGAATTCGACTGGCGAGATGATGCCTTCCCTCAGCAGGCGGTCCAATTCGCCTTCTATCTTTTCCCGCATCACATACGGCACCGCTCTGGCCTTGTGGTGGACTGGCCTGGCATCCGGGTTTATGTGAATCACTACCTTGGCCCCCATGAAAGTGCCAATGCCAGGTTGAAATAATGAGTCAAATTTGTCCAGGATCTGTGAGCATGATACTCGCTCCACAGAAGAAATTGCATTGACATCGCCCCATTTCCAGTTCATGACAGCAAGCCAACTCCTCCCCAGTAGTGCGGGACCGTCCCCAGGGACAACCCAGAGTAGCAACCTGTTCTCCGAATCTTTGTGGGTCACGACTACAATGGCGCTGCCTAGCACCGGAATGATCTCCTTTGTGTATGTCCGTAGCTGTGCGTCAATCGGCGATAATTTTGGCCTCCTGGCCTTGGACGCCCACAACTTTTAGATACCCATCAGGGACTGGCTGGCCCCCGTGTCTAGCTCCATTGATACTGGGATGCCATTGAGGAGCACTTTCATCATTATCGGTGGCGTCCTGGTATGAACTGTATACGTGCTCCACATGAACTCGCTGAACTTCAGCTTCCAGCGATTTCCCCCAGCGTTCATTTCTGCAATTTCTGCAGGTATTTTGCTCATCTCTGCAAACTCCGGCTGAGTGTGTGCCTCCATGCCTCCAGCATGAGCTGCTGTTTGAAACAAAAGTTCCCTTGCCAGTCGATCGTCCCTGACTGCCCCTGTTATTGCCCTTGAGTGCGCCATTAACAGGTGTTGGTGGCCCCATTACTGACCGCATTGTCCCTTGCAATGACGTGAATCGCCGTTCAGCTTGCCATTGTCTCTGTCGAACTCCCCCTCTGGGTTCAACTACATGTTGGGGCATGCCCGATTGCCCTTGTCTGCCTGGAGAACTGTGTGCTGCTTTAACAATGTTGAATCTCTGTCCCAACCATTCCTTAACACAGTACCTCTCGTCTGTTCTGCTCGTGGCCATGCTCGCATGGTTTAAATCCCAGTTTCCCATCGCCATTGATACGTCCTTACTATGCAGTATAAATGCACACGAGGCCCATGCTTGAGAGGTCAGTCTGTGACCTGTCCTTTATTCCATAGCACTCAAGTGATGGAAGTGGGTGGAGCTTCCCCTTTTATATCTGAAGGTCGAGGTTAGGAGTGTCTCCCACAAGTTCACCACCTAGTGGTCATTGTTCTCACAGTGTACAACTTAGGTCAGATTATACATGGGTTACAATGCTGGTTGAATACATGACAGAAAGTGCAGTTGTCACGTTCACTTCAACTGACAATGCAGTCCTCCTGATGCTTCTCGGTTGCAGGTCTGCTTTCACCAAATCACAGATCTCATTTGCAACTTCTTTGTGGAAACGCAGCCTTCTGACACAGTCTGCATCACTCAGGTGCAAGTACGAACGCCTGTCTCAATATTCCTGTCCAGCACCCTAAGAGGTCTGAGGTTCCTTATGCGATGACGTCAAATCATTTGTCTGCTCCACAGCAGCATGATGCATAAGGCTCGCACAATGTATGGTATTGTCAGTATTGCCCCCACGCTTAAATGTTATCTTTGCAAGAAGCTCAAAATGGCAGGCAGGACAGGTTCTTTGTTCTCTCTCTCCAGGGTCTGTATGGACCACATCCAGGTCTGAGCAGTCGCAGTGACCCGTCACCACCCGCCCCCCCCGCAGCCACCCGCCCCTCCGCCCCCAGCCACCTCCGGGCTCATTGCAGTGGAAAAAGGGGAACCAGTAGATGTGTTGTATTTGGATTTCCAGAAGGCATTTGACAAGGTGCCACATAAAAGGTTACTGCACAAGATAAAGGTTCACAGGATTGGGGGTCATATATTAGCATGGAAAGAGGATTGGCTAAGTAACAGAAAACAGAGAGTCGGGATAAATGGTTCATTCTCAGGTTGGCAATCAGTAACTAATGGGCTGTCACAGGGATCATTGCTGGGACCCCAACTATTTACAATCTATATTAACGACTTGGAAGAAAGGACTGAGTGTAACGTAGCCAAGTTTGCTGACGATACAAAGATTGGAGGAAAAGCAATTTGTGAGGAGGACACACAAAAAATCTGCAAAAGGACATAGACAGGCTAAGTGAGTGGGCAAAAATTTGGCAGATGGAGTATAATGTTGGAAAGTGTGAGGTCATGCACTTTGGCAGAAAAAATCAAAGAGCAAGTTATTATTTAAATGGAGAATGATTACAAAGTGCTGCAGTACAGCAGGACCTGGGGGTACTTGTGCATGAAACACAAAATGATAGTATAGTGTATGGAGAAAGAGTCAGTCTGAACACTGTGAGCTCAAAGTGAAGTGTGACCTTGGTCTTTTATTGCAGGTCTCCAGAGTGCCTGTCCAACCTGTGAAGCCTCTTTATATAACTGTGCTCCCAAGGGATTATTGGATCCCTTGGGACTGCAGGGGATGAGCCCTCTGGTGGTTGTACAGAGTAAATGCAATTATTAATATATAACAGATAGTATGCAGTTACAGCAAGTGATCAGGAAGGCCAATGGTATAAGGTATTGGAGAGGCCACACCGGGAATACTGTGTGCAATTTTGGTTTCCATATTTACGAAAGGATATACATGCTTTGGAGGCAGTTCAGAGAAGGTCCACGAGGTTGATTCCAGGGCTGAGGGGGTTGACTTATGAGCAAAGGTTGAGTAGGTTGGGCCTCTATCATTGGAATTCAGAAGAATGAAAGGTGATCTTATCGAAACATATAAGATTATGAGGGGGCTTGACAAGGTGGATGCAGAGAAGATGTTTCCACTGATGGGCGAGCCTAGAACTAGAGGGCATGATCTTAGAATAAGGGGCCGCCCATTTAAAACAGAGATGAGGAGAAATTTCCTCTCAGAGGGTTGTAAATCTGTGGAATTCGCTGCCTCAGAGAGCTGTGGAAGCTAGGACATTGAATAAATTTAAGACAGAAATAGACAGTTTCTTAAACGATAAGGAGATAAAGGGTTATGGGGAGCGGGCGGGGAAGTTGAGCTGAATTCATGATCAAATCTGCCATGATCTTATTGAATGGCGGAGCAGACTCAAGGGACCATATGGCCTACTCCTATTCATATTTCTTAAGTTCTTATGTTCTTAAGTTCTTATGACCTATTTCCTTTAGTTGTGGGGTCAGTAACCATGGGATATAGATTTCAAGGAATTGGTAGGAGGTTTAGAGGGAATTTATGGAGAATTTCCTCTGGAACTCACTGCCCGAAAGGGTGTAAAGGCAGAAACCCTCACCACATTTAAAAGGTATTTGGACTTGAAGTGCTGTAATCTATAAGGCTACGGACCAAGAGCTAGAAAGTGGGATTAGGCTAGATAGCTCTTTGTTGGCCTGCGTGGACACGATGGGCCGAATAGAGTCCTCCTGTGCTGTAACTTTCTATGATTCTATTCTATGATTACGAGGCACACCTCCCATTCCTACTTTCAAATCATCCCCTTGGTTTAAGGGGAGGGCTGCTGTGCACTCTGCCGAGCCTCTGATGGCCTCCACTGGACCACCAGGGCGACATGCCCGGCACCCAAAATGGAGTGCTAGGCTGCATGATGGCGACCCGGACCACGCTAGGGAGGAAGGGGTCGGGCCAACCAGTGAGTCAGCCAAACCGCCAAGATGGCGGTGCGGGGTGCTCCCCAACTTCCCTTTAACTTCAGTCCTGAAAGCAGAGTTCAGCCTGGTTCGCTCCGCGAGGCTGGTGCTGACACCGCTCATGGCCTCCTCACAGGGCGCACGGCGTGTGGCACTAAAGGGTTGCCGCGCACAGTGATGGCATTATAGTCGATTGGACAGCGGCCTGGGGCTCTACCGGCTGGGTGCGGTGCTACCGTGGCAGCGCCTCTGCTAACTTCCACGCAATATCCCAGGAGCCGGTACCAGCTCCAGCTCCCCCCGCGCCCTCCCCCTCCCACCTCCGCCCCAATATGGGCGAAAACTGTTTTACGCCCGGTTAGTGCCCCCGGAGATGTCACCAGGCATTGCAAAACAGGGCAATTTTAGCCCCTTGGTCTCCATATCTAACAAAGGGTATACTTGCCTTAGAGGGAGTGTAACGACCATTCACTAGACTGATTCCTGGGATGAGGGGGTTGTCCTATGAGAGAGTCGGTACACTCCGCCTATATAATCCCTAGAGTTTAGAGAAAGAAGAGGTGATTTCATTGAAACATATAAAACTCTTAAGAGGCTTGACAAGGTCGATGCTGGGAGGTTGTTTCCACTGGCTGGGGAGTCTAGAACTATGGGTAACAGTCTCAGAATAAGGGATCGGCAATTTGGACTGAGATGAGTAGAATTTTCTTCACTCAAAGGATTGTGAATCTTTGGAATTCTCTATCTAAAAGAGCTGTGGATGCTCAGTTGTTGAGTATATTCAAGACAGAAATCAATAGATTTTTGGATATTAAGGGATTGAAATGATATGGAGATAGTGCGGGAAAGTGGTGTTGAGGTAGATTTTATTGAAGGGCAGGCTTGAAGGGCAGAATGATCTAATCCTGCTCCTATATCTTATGTTCTTATGTTATTAAAGCTGGCTGAATCTGGTTTTCCATTATTGGCTATTAGGATTCAGTTATTCACTCTGTCTTTGACGAGAGAGAGATAGAGAGATCTCATTGCTTAAAGTATGCAGGAAGGGCAGGGAGTGCTGTTGGACACTTGTAAAGGTTCAGATGGTAAAAGAAGGTCTCTGAGAAGACAGAAAATGTTGGAAATACTCTGCAGGTCAAGCAGCATCCGTGGAGACAAAAACATTTCAGGTCGAGATGATGCCTAACTTTCTGAGTATTTTCAGCATCTTCTGCTTTGAGTTCAGATTTCCAGCATCCACCCACAGAGAGAAGAAAAGAAGCAGAAGTGGAAGACACAGAAGTGGAAGGAGCAGAAGAGGAAAAAGCAGACAAGGAGGAAGCAGAAGACGAGGAAGCAACCCAGACAGCCACTTTCAGACCGGGATATCCGGGATGGAATCATTCGCCTGTGATACCAGTGACCACAACCCCAATTGCCCTTTCAACATTTGTCCCACACCTTATTTTCCATCTGTTACTGACCATTACAGTGTCCTCTTGGCCACAATGCTGAATTAAAAGCCTCCACTCAGAAGGGGAGGAGTGTCTCGTGTTTGTTATCTATATATGCATCCAATATGATATCAAGGAATCAACTAATCACCCTTGTGAATTTCATTAGTGACTGTCTTGTGTGTGCCATTGCCTATCCTACTGATGTTACGCAGTGCTACCCCAGTGGCTGCAGCATGGCTGGTGGAAGGCTGCTGACTTTCAGTGGAGGACACTGCAAATGGCTTTGCGGGATGACCTCGAGGAGTTGGTGGCTCAGAGTATTAAATCGAGTGATAGTGTTGTTGTTGTTTCTTCTCTTCTTCTTCTTCTTCGAAGACACAAGGACAGAGTTGTGGTGAGGGGAGAGTGGGAAAGCAAGAGCTGCATGCTTACATCATGCACACCTTGCAGATCAGAAGATATTGTGGGATGAGAGGGAAGTGGGATGTGAGAAGGAGGATAACATATAGAATACCAACATCTTGTAGCTTCTCATCCCCTCCACTGGTCAAGCTCTCAGCCATGCCCCTGCCAAGAATGGCCAGCATGATCTCCTTCAAGGAGGTGAGGTGAAGCTAGGAATGGGAGGTGTGCCTCATGCTTGTTAGAGATTGTTGGTCGGTGAATGATGGGGGGGGTTGCAGGGGTGGTGGGAAGGTTGTGCAATGAGCAGTGTGTGAGGCTAATTGTGCAGTTGGCAAAAGAAGGCTTTTGAAGATGTATTCACTAACCTTGACCATGATCTGAAGTCATGAAACTGCTTTGGGCACTGGAGCCAAGTCCTGGGGTGACACTGCTGGGAGTGACAGCCTCGGTGATGTGGTCCCACATTGTTCTTTCTGGAGGGCCTCCTGGCCCCTGTGGGTAGAGGGCCAGTCTTGAAGTGTGGACCCTCTGCACAAAGCTGGAGTGTGGTGTGTGAGACCCAGGGTGTCCCTTTCCTGGCTTGTTGAGCCATTTGTGTTAGTGCTAAAGCACCTTTACCATTTTTTTACATGTGGAAGACAGTTCAGCTGTAAGACTTCAATTTCAGAATTATTTTTAATGTTTATTTTTTATTTCAGAAGGCAGTTGAGTTCTAAGGGCTAAAAGCAGCTTATTTTTAAATTATTTTTATTTTTTACATTTTAGAAGGCAGTTCCCCTTTAAGGGCTTGACACAGCTACGGCTATACTACATTGGGCCTCCTCCTGAGACGGACGCCTAAAACAGCGCGCCACACAGTAGGTTCTGCACTGTGCTAATTTAAATCAATAGTTATCATCAAAATACCAGTGCTGCCTGTGCTCTATTTGCAGGTGGCTGTTAACTTCAACGCGTGGTGGCACCGGGCGTTTACCAGCACAATCAAATTTATATGCCTTTATATTGTTTCAAAGCTACAGTAATTTGAATAAAAGCAGTTTTGGTGCTAGCGTGTCTCAACAGTGTGATCCTCTTCGGTAGATAATTTACATTTCACATTGCCATGACAACCAAACTTGTTCCATCTCTGCCACTTAAGGTTAAAACAATTAGCTGAATTTAACATGATAGAAATACTAAACATTAAAATATCCAGTTGAGGCAATCCTGATAATGATCACATTGTTACAAACGTGTTTACATTGCACGATTACAACAACCATCCTGGTTCAAACATATAACCAGTGAAAACAGAGAACCTGCTTTCGAAAGACACAAAAAGAAACTAATGACAGAATAAAAATGTCTTCATTGAGCTGATCACTAACTACACCAACAGAATACATTCCACTTCGGTAACTTTGCAACAGAATATAAAATGTCATACATTCTACACAAAGCAAGATGGTTTTGACTTCAAGCTTATGTCACTGGCTGGAGTACTAAATATATGAATTGATTAAAGAAAAAAAATTGTACACATCAACAAATATTTAATTTTTAAAGATAATCATTTCAGCAAAAATTATGAAGATATAAAACAGTTTGAAAAGTGTCAGTCAACCAAATGCTACAGCTGATTGGAGAAATAACACCACAAAAAATTTATGCCAAACAGCGCATCACAATCACCAGACAAATATGTGAGTCAGGAAACAACTTAATCTAAAGTTGGGAGATATCTAATTAAAAGCAAATGACAAATGAAAAAATACTTGGAAAATCAAATCAAGGGGCACAACATTAAAATGCTTACCTTTCTAAACAACTCTGTGATGAAGCTCCCTCCTCTTTAAAGACACTCATTAAAACACACCTCTTTGACCAAGCTTTTAGTCATCCATCCTAATATCTCCTTCTTTGGCTCGGTGCAGAGGTGAACCTACACAATATTTGCAGGCTGAAGTTACTTATCTATTGGCAGTTCCAGTGCAATCCCATGTAAAGCAGGAGTACTGTGAATGGTTGCTTGGATGTCTGGATGTGGATTGCAGCAGCAGGGGCAGCTGCAGGTAAGTAAGTAAATGCTTATCTCACGGTATTGACTGTTAGGTAGCTGCACTGGATGGCTCATGTGTGATTTTAGGTACATAAGAATGTAAGAACATAAGAAATAGGAGGAGGATTAGGCCATCAGCCCCTCGAGCCTGCTCCAACATTCAATAAGATCATGGCTGATCTTCTATCTCAGCTGCACTTTCCCGCCCTATTCCCTTGATTCCCTTAGTATCCAAAAATCTATCGAACTCAGTCTTGAATATACTCAACGACTGAGCGTCCACAGCCCTCTGAGATAGAGAATTCCAATGATTCACAACCCTTTGAGTAAAGAAATTTCTCCTCATCTCTGTCCTAAATCGGAGTGATTATTTGCAATGCATTTTTGATTCTCAGCTGTACATGTGTTTCTCCAGACTGCCCATTTAGTACTGTGTATGTGCACTTGACCAGGTCCTGCTTGCACACTAGATAGGGTCGCGCATGCGCATTACCAAACATTGCGGTGTGTAGAAGGGAAAAATTTGTGGGAAACCCCCCAAGTGTTTGGACAGATTGGAAAGGAAATTTAATTTGGAACTATCTACCAGAAAGTTTGAAATCCTAAAGTGCACATGGAAGAAACTATGAACTTTAATCGAACTTGGGATTTTACAAAGCAGATTGAACCTGTGTGGGCAGGGCTAAGGAACTATCCCTCAAAGAAGCCAGTTTGATTATTGAAACTGCCTGGGGCATTGAGACTAAAGTAAATTGTCTAGAAAATGGATACTCGAAAACCCACCTCCACAAGAGACATTAACATTGCAACAATTAACTCAGAGATGGCCAGCCATCAACTGAACCTGGAAAGCCATTTTCAGCCTATGCATAAAAACAAAAGGCCCACTCTAGCCTGCATGCAAAAAAACAAGCACAAAAGAACATTGCGATTACCAAGCTAATATTTCCATCAAGAAACAGATTTAGACGATCAGCCCACCTGAGACATATTAACTTTTAACAAGCCTGCCACAATATGACAAAGAATTCTCGGGCCCGCCAAAATTAAACAAATAATTCTGGACTGATTTGGCACAAAGATTAGGACAGCACAAAATGTATAACTGGTCCCTGCTTTAAAAAAAGGACATGCTTTGCTTTGCTGCTGCTTATGCTACTACCTCAAGAGACACTGCTTGTGCTTGTGCTAGTGCCATACTACACTTAGGCCATCAAGAAGGGAGAGAAACCAATGCGACAGTTGTAAACTAACTTCCCCAGCCTCGACATCCTGAAATCAAAAAGGAAGGACGAACATCACCATCGCAGCAGCAACTGACCACAGCCAACGTGGTACCACTAAAACCACTGCGATCAACCAACCTCGAAACAAAACTTCACAAGGAAGAAACCGAAGAATCGAAAGTTTCCACTCGACAATCTAGGCCTGACTACCAACATTACTTAAAAGGACTTTGAAACCTATTTCTAACGAAAGAAAATGGGTACTTACCCCACAAATTCAAAACGCGCCCTACCGCATCAGCGGACTCAACCCAACTGAAGATTGTGCAGTATGAAGTCCTCTCTGACGTTCGAGGTACAGCAAGCAGAACCTACAGAATTCAACGAACCCCAAAATTGCAAACTACCGCTAACTGACCAGGAAAGATTGGTAAGCATAGTCCCTGTCTGCCCTGGAGTCTAACCTAGCCAGTATTAGGTATTTGGGAGGTGGGAGGTGTAATTTTCACTGCAACCCCTTTGAATGTGTGATTAACTGTTCTTTATTAGTGTAATTATAAGTGTGGCATTGTATTTTCTTATCCTTAATAAAATCAAAGTTCTTTTGAACCAAACAAGTGGTCTTTTGCACTTTATCACATCCCCCAAATAAATCCAGAGTCTAGAACCCAAGAGAGTGGGAGCGATTCGAACCGCTCGAGTAGGTCAGAGGTGAACCTGCCCCCCGGGACCACCCCTTACAAAATGGTGACCGTGGCAGGACTCTGGTATAAGGGCTGTGATGCAGAGAGTGTTGGCTTGTGAGAAAGAACCAAGACGGAAGAGAGGATTTCCTCCTATGTATATAAGAAGGTCAATGTCACTAAAGAGTGGGTGCTTGGTCTATTGTGCGCTGAGCATCGAGTTGACGCTGCAGCCCAGTGGACAGCAAGCAAGGACCATAAAAAGTCAGTAGAGAAGGCAATTTGGTTGGTGTGTCTACAGCGACAGGCTCAACTCCTAGACAACACCGTTAAATCATGGGAATGTGCAGAGACATCATAGGAAAGGGCTATGGCAGAAGAAAGGTTATGGGGAGAACTCCGTGAGCTAAAACAGGGAAAGACCCAGCTAATGGAAAGGTTTAAAAGCAGGCAGGACTATTTTCAATGTCAGGTTACCGAGGCTAAAAATAATGAAAAGATACTGTGGGAGGAAAGCGCTCGCCTCACCCTACAAGTAAAAGAGCTGGAGGAAAAATTAAGAGACGTACAGGCAGCATATAAAGTAGCTAGCTCTAATGGGTTTGAGTCAGGAGACCACGGTCCCTGCAGCAACAAATCAAAAATTTAAACCTTGCTCTGTCCAAGGCAAAAGGCATGGTATGCCTAATAAATCCGGGTACGGCCCAGGTAAGACTGGAAGAGAAGGAAGAAACTGTTCAGCCACCAACTGTGGCACTGGTGACTACACCGGTTCAGCAGCAGGAGGGGTGAACGAGATGCGGGGCAGACAGGGATAGCAAACCACTACCCGCTGTGGCGCCGAGTTTCAGCTCGGCTTGGCAGCAGGGAGGAGGGGTAGACGAGCCAGAATGGGCAGAACCAGTACCAGGGCCAATGTGCCCGGTCTGGCAACAGAAGTTTGGCCCGCCCACCAGTGCCGGGGGTCAAGGGCCCCTGGAAAGTCAGTTTGTGGTCCCCCACACTCCCCAACAGCTTAGGGCTATGAAAAGCCAACTGGGAAAGCTAACTCCAAAGGGAGACCCCTCGGTTAACTTTATGGAAGTGGACCAGGCAGGGGATATTAATGGGTGCAATGGTGCTGAGATATCAAAGATGCTCCTCCTATCCCTGGATAGCAAGCTGTACCAGTTCCTCTCCACCGTGGGCAAAAGAGGACAGAGAACATTTGCCGCTGCCCAGGAAGATATTTTAGAAGCCATGGGCTGTAATGACGGGAGTCCCTTCTCCAGAGTGGAGAAAACAGTGCAGCTCACAGGGAAAACCCCACAGGCCTTCGCAGACAGGCTGTGGCCTGTGTACCAGAGTGCCTGTGGTGGGGACCTCAACTGAAATCACTTAAGCAGGACGAGAGAGCCCACTCGCTCCGAAGCCTGGTAGCAAACAGCTTACCCTGAATAAGAACCAAGGCTGAGGCCTGGTTTGACCCAAGAGATCCCCAGGCCACCAAATAGGGAGTGGTCAGGCAACTGACCCTAGCCTACTGGAACGGCCGGGGGATGGAAGAGCACCCACCCAAGGGAAGGGTCCACGAGGTCAGGCTGAGTCAGGATAAGAGGGAATGGCGCCACGAGGGGTACAACCCCTCTGATACAAAACATACCTGCTTCGGGTGCGGAAAGAGTGGGCACTGGAGAAAGGATTGTAGAAATCCATGGAAGAGTAGCGCAGGGAAGAGTTGTCCAGTCCCTGCCCAAAAGACCGAGACCGAGATGCCAGTCCCTCCCCACTCGTTTGATATCTTCCTAACTGTGCTCCTTACAATGCTAGATGGCCCTGGGAGGGTAGCCACCGCCACCGGTACCGAAACTCCATCTGCCCCATCCCAACCAAAACTGTGACTAGGACAGGCTCCACCTATGTTCCCTCGAGTATGATGCATGGGGGAGACCGAGCGTTCAGATGGAAGTGGAAAAGGTGAAAGGGACTTACCTGCTGGATACCGGTGCCTCAAGCACTCTTGTCTATGCAGCTAACCCCACCGCCTCACCTCTGTCTAGCGGGGTCCCCTACAGCTTGGTGGGTTTCACAGGCACGGAGCAGACTGGCTCATTCTCCGTTCCGCTCTCCATTCATTTAGGTACACTCCACACTAAGTGGACGTGTGTCCTGATGAAGTGGAAACAGGAAGGGAGAGGGATCCTGGGGGCTGACTTCATCCTAGGCCACGGGATCCTAGTGGATTTACGAAACCACTGTCTTTGGAGGTCAGTCTGCACGGGACAGGAGAGTGAGGTGATAGTTATCCCAGAAAAACGGGATAAAGGGACGATGTGCATCATGAAACCAAAGGAGGGTTACGACCTTGAATCACTGGTCAGTAACACTCCGACAGAGTACCAAGAGTATGTGAGGGCAAACCTTGCAGCATTTGCCACTCACAAACACGACTGTGGAAGAATAAACGGGGGTTGAGGTTAGCATAGATGGGGATCCCATGGCCCGACCACAGAAACAGTATAACTTCCCCAGGGAGGTGGAGGCAGACATGGAAACAGCCTTGGGTTCTTTGGTTAAGCAGTGGGTATTGAGGTCAATAGCTACCCATGCGAACTCTCCATTGTGGCCGGTTAAGAAACCGGACAACTCATTGAGAGCCACGGTGGACTATCGAGTACTCAACCGTAACATCCCCGCCTGTGCACCGAACATTGCTGCCGTCGCTGACCTCATTGGAAGTATCCCAGCCGCTGCGATCACCTTCACAGTGCTGGATATTTCCAACTGGTTCTGGTCCATCCCTTTAAGAACGCAAGTTTGCGTTTACCTTTAAGAGACAGCAATACACTTGGAACTGTCTCCCTCAGGGCTTCAACAACAGCCCCAATATTTCCACCAATGTCTGGCCAACTGTTTAAAGAGCTTCAGCAGACCCCAGCAGCTAGTACAGTATGTGGATGACCTGCTCCTGTTCACCGATGAGGAGGAGGAGCATGGCCCATTGCTGGCTGAGCTGCTGGAGCTGCTGAAAGAAGAAGGGTTTAAAGTAAACCCCATGAAGGCACAGATCGGCCTGAAGGAAGTAAATTTTCTGGGACTGGCTGTGCATGCTGGGGAAAGGGCCATTGACCAAGCTAGAAGCGTAGCAGTGCAGAAGTTACCAGCCCCCAAAACAGTAACATGAGTAAGATCTAGGGCTAACCGGGTACTGCAGAGATTTCATTGAGGATTATGCAGCCTCCACAGCCCCTCTGCTCCGACTCCTACACAAGGGAGTGGAGTGGAAATGGCACAAAGGTTGCGAAGCAGCATTTATCCAACTCAAGAAAGAGCTGCAGACCGCGCCAGCTCTAGGAGTCATCAATGGAAGTAAAGAGTTTTTCCTGGAGGTAGCAGCCAGTGGGGACAGCCTGAGTGCAGTACTGCTCCAAGAGCGGCACGGCTGACTGAGACCAGTGGTCTACTCCTCCAGGATACTCATGGACATGGAAAAGGGATACTCCAACTGTGAGAGGCACCTCCTAGCCACTCTCTGGGCTGTGAAAAGATCACTGATCTTCACAGGGGGTCCCCTATCACACTCCTTACCCACCATATGCCCACCCAAATGCACCTGGATGGGAGAATCAAGGACGGGACACTGAGCATTCCCCCGATAGTGTGGGACTCAGACCCGCGTCCGGTCAGGACACTCCGGGTACTGCAGTACAGGCCGACTTACTACCGGCCCCGCTGGAAACCCAGCGGCCAGAGTAGAAAGGAGAAGGACAGGAATTAACCTAGCCACCCGGAGACGGGTGGCACATGTACATATATATGTGCTTTTATGAATTTAAGTATGTTTAGGAAGGATCTAGCATAGTGTAGGATTATCTGTGTAATGGTATGAACATATGTAATAGTTTTTGGGGAAAACCTGTAAAAGCCCATCCAAGGGTAAGAGAAAGAATCCACCTGTGCAGCTATTAAAAGAGGCACAGGCCGGGTAACACCCGGGAGCAGGAAGAATCTACCGGCATAGCTATTAAGGAAGCACCGGTAAGAGAAGAGTAAAACGGCTGTGAGACAAAAGTTAAAGGCAGACACCAGTTCCATAGGGAACTGAGTAAGACAGCCAGTCAATTAAAGACTGTATTTTGTAACTGAGAATAAATGAGCCCAAATGGGAACTCGGTCACTTTGTCAAGCCAGAGAGCTTTTCTCAGGGCTGGACAATCTGTTTTTGTGCCCCTACAGGAAAGAGAACAACATGAGAAGGGTCCTGTTCCTGCTCATCCTGATGAAGATGAGCAGCAGTGACTGAGGAGACGTGGAAGAGTCCCTCATTTACGGGTGCTCAGGAGAGGGACCACTGATCGTGACGGCAGGGGGCGGCACACCGGGTGCGGAAGAACTCACTGTTTACGCCCACAAGGGAAGGTAGCCAGGGTGGATGGGATCTAATTCTACTCGCTACTCCAGCCAGGAAGGGTTTACCTATGGGGAGGCCTCAGTTCCATGCCCCCGGATACGGATCGTCGCTGCCCGAGTCAGTGTTACAGAGGGAAACCGTGTTTGTTTGACTTGCAAAGGAAAGATTCCCCTGGGAAGATGGTGGTGGCTCAGAAATCTCAGCAAGGGCGCATGGGACCAGGAATCAGACTGGGAAAGGCTCGGTAATGATATGTATCGCACCATCACGGGGACATGGGGAGGAGTGAAGGTGTGTTGGGACAAATGGTGGTAGTCTGAACAGGGAATTTACGTTTGCATGTGGGGATCAGAGAACATTTGCCCTGGAGGCATATCAATCACCTTCGGCAGGCAATGGCAAGATGAAGGGGAAGGGATGGGGTGGGATTCCAGCCTACACGGATGTACGGTTCCACACTTCCCACTCTCAATTAATGCCACCGAATCAAGGGCACACATTAAGAAACCCCTGCCCATGACCCCCCCCCAGTACGCACAATAATAGAAAGATGTCCTACCACCACCAAGGGACCAGGGAACAGATTAGTATTGGTACACGATGCAGTAGCTTCAGTAATTTTAAACCTTACCGAGGTACACTTACCTGCATGGTGCCCGAAGGAAACAGCTGCTATACCAGACGCTACTTAGAGAAATGTTCAAGAAATTTTACGAGTTAGACTTTGGGAATTAGACAAAGCAGATTTATGCACCCTAAACGCTAGGGATACCATGGGCACGGGGAGACCTAGAAAGGGCATCATAAACAACGTTTTTACTGCCTACAATACAGGATCCTCTGTAATAAATAGTCTAGCTGATATAGAACTGCAAACACAGATAAACGATCTAAAGAACCAATTGAGGAAAATCCTGAAACAAGAAAAAACAGTAGTAGGCTCAGAGCTACATGAGGACCAGGCTATGACTGTCCATTTAAAAGAAATTGTGGCTGAGCTGGAAAAACATGCACAGACAGTGAATGCACTCATACGGGAGGATAGAAGCGCTTCAGACCAGACTGCATAGAACGAGGTGTGTGTGCTGTATGGGGCATGGTTGTTGGGCGAGAGCCACAACAATCTGGAGGATTTAAAAGAAGGTTCAGTCCCCTCCTGTATCAGTATAAAGCACCTCGCAGCCCTCCACCCGTACAGCAATTCACTAAGCCCGTGCCAGCTCCGCCTAGCCTCTGAAGCCTACCCTGTCCCAGTAGACTGTGGGAAATCGAACCACACTATTATGGGAATAGTACTAAGGATGCCGGTCATGGATGGGACAGCTCGACCCGCACCAGTATATCGGGTGGAGAATATTGGAGTTATTCAAGGAGATGCCCCAGCGGTCCCACCCTATGTCATAAAGTGGGAGCACGCTGTAATGGGTACTGACCTCTCCCGCTGACGGATCCAGGGTGCACACGTAATATTGTGTCCCCAGCACTTGAGTGCTCATTCTAAGTCTCAGTGTGGGTTTAAAGCTGCTGGCGCACAGCCTATTAACTGCACCATGGAGGTAATGGCACAAGACCATGTCCCCCCACAGGTAGCACACATAGGGGGTGGGACATAATGTGTCACCACCAGTACGCCCCACTACCAACATGGACACTTCTGGTGTCCGGTAAGTGACAGCAGTTTTGGCTTCAAACCTGAGGCATCAGTTCAAGTGGCCCAGGAACGGATTGTCCCCATTTCTGAACCCTCCACTGTCCACCTCACCGCCTTGGTGGGACATTTTCAGAAATATAGAAGTCCTAGTCTGGATCAGAATCGCTTCCCACACTTTAGTTATCTGTCAACTTGTGATTATTCTTTACTTATGGTGTCTCACTTGCCGAGTGAAATGCAGAGGCTGTCTGGTCAGGCACCCTGGCTGAACTTGGGAATCGCGAAGGGAGGGGTGACACCATACTACCATATTTAATTTGTGTTTAGTTTTACCTACTTTGGAACGCAAATATCGAATGTTGTAAGAGCGTTATTTAAGATCGTGTTTGACTATGTACCTTTTATTTTTACTGTACTAAAAGTTGTGTTTGACTATATATCGTTATTTTACTGTGAAAACAGAGTAAAGGAGGGGTGGCGGACCCCTTTACGTTGTGCCCGGATTGTAATGCCTGTATTTGCCTGTAAACTGCATCGCATTTCAAAGGGGGATGCACGTTATTGTTCAGCGAGGTAAATATGGGGAAGGTTGGCTCTCGGGTCAGGAATTTTGCTCACCTAGCATGACACTCGAAGTATATAGAGTGTCACAGGGGGGACTGTAGAGGGGCAAAATTCGTGGGAAACCCCCCCAGTGTTTGGACTCATTGGAAAGGGAGTTTAATTTGTAACTATCTACCAGAAGGTTTGGAATCCTAAAATGCACATGGAAGAAACTATGAACTTTAATTGAACTTGGGATTTTACAAAGCAGATTGAACTTGTGTGGGCAGGACTAAGGAACTATCCCTCAAAGAAGCCAGTTTGATTATTGAAACTGCCTGGGGCATTGAGACTAAAGTAAATTGTGTGGAAAATGGATACTCGAAAACCCTTCTCCACAAGAGACATTAACATTGCAATAATTAACTCAGAGATGGCCAGCCATCAACCTGAACCTGGAAAGCCATTTTCAGCCTATGCATAAAAACAAAAGGCCCACTCTAGCCTGCATGCAAAAACCAAGCACAAAAGAACATTGCGATTACAAAGCTAATATTTCCATCAAGAAACAGATTTAGAAGATCAGCCCATCCAAGACATATCGAGCCTGCCACAATATGACAAAGAATTCTCGGGCCCGCCAAAATTAAACAAAGAATTCTGGACTGATTCGGCATGAAGATTAGGACAGCTCAAAATGTATAACAGGTCCCTGCTTTAAAAAAAGGGTATGCTGTGCTTTGCTGCTGCTTATGCTACTGCCTCGAGAGACACTGCTTGTGCTAGTGCTAGTGCCATACTACGCTTAGGCCATCAAGAAGGGAGAGATACCAACGCGACAGTTGTAAACTAACTTCTCAAGCCTCGACGTCCTGAAATCAAAAAGGTAGGAAGAACATCACCATCGCGGCAGCAACCGACCACAGCCAACGTGGTACCACTAAAACCACTGCGATCGACCAACCGCGAAACAAAACTTCACAAGGAAGAAACCGAAGAATCGGAAGTTTCCACTCTACAATCTAGGCCTGACTACCAACAGGTGAAAATGTTACCTAAAAGAACTTTGAAACCTATTTCTAACGAAAGAAAACGGGTACTTACCCCACAAATCCAAAACGCGTCCTTCGCCATCAGCAGACTCAACCCAACTGAAGATAGCGCAGTAAGAAGTCCTCTCCGACGTTCGAGGTATGGCAACAGAACCTACAGAATCCAACGAACCCCAAAATTGCAAACTACCGCTAACTGACCAGAAAGGATTGGTAAGCATAGTCCCTGTCTGCCCTGGAGTCTAACCTAGCTAGTATTAGGTATTTGGAAGGTGGGTGGTGTAATTTTCACTGCAACCCCTTTGAATATGTGATGTACTGTTCTTTATTAGTGTAATTATAAGTGTGACATTGTATTTTCTTATTCTTAATAAAATCAAAGTTCTTTTTCACCAAACCAGTGGTCTTTTGCACTTAATCACATCCCCCAAATAAATCCAGAGTCTAGAACCCAAGGGAGTGGGAGCGATTCGAATCGCTCAAGTAGGTCAGAGGTGAACCTGATCCCCGGGACCACCTCCTTACAGGTGGCTGCAGCCTGCACTACACGCTTCCCTCAGCTCCATGCGGAGAAGATCAAGTGATAGGATGTTGGGGGAGGAAGATGAGAGTGGATAGAAGGAGAGGGGATGAGGGAGGAAAGGGGATTGAGGGGGGAGAGAGGATCGAAATGTGGTGGAGACTGGATCAAAAGGGGAGGGAGGAAGGAGAGGGGATGGAAGGGGAAAGAAGAGGGGATCGAAAGGAGAAGAGGAGGTCAGAAGCTCAGGGGGAGAGAGGGCAGGAACTCAGTAAGGGGTGAAAGAGCACGGAGAGAACAGTGGGGATGGGGAAGAAAGTGATCCAGGTCTAAAGAGGGCGGGTTGAGTGTGAGAACATGATCCAGATGGGAAGAGGGATCACGTTCTCCCTCCTCTTTTCTTCCAACACCACCCCCACCCCTTTACACATGCACCAGGTTCTCCCTCTCCTCCCGCTATACTTGGTTGATTTCTTGAAAAGCCCGGTGCGTGTGCGGCAAGTGACACCTTTGGACTGGACAAAATCCGGAGGTCATGACACTGTCATTATTCACTTCATACCCAATAAACCTGTTAACAAGATGTGACCCACACACACTGCCCCATCTATTGGGGGGGGGGGGCAGGGTGCGTAGAAGGTCAGGAACATGTTGGGGGGAGAAAGTCAGGAACTTTGGGGGGAGTAGGTGAGGAACCCTGGGGGGGGGGGGGGTGAATGGAGAACATCAGCAACTAGCAGGGAGTAGGGGGAGAAGTTGGTGGGGATGGAAAGGTCAGGAACTTGGAGGGTGCACGTAAGATCAGGAACTTGTTTAGAGCTGGGGGAGAAGGTCCTAATCCATAAGGGTGAGCCCTGTCTGTTCTCTGAAAGCAGTACTGTGAGCTGTATCTGGAGCTTGACAGTCAGAATGAATGGCTCGAATTACACATTGCAATGTACTTGATTAATCAGGCCTGCAGGATCTAATTACACATTCCAAACAAACTGCCAGGTGTGTCTTGACCTCCAAGGGGACCAATCAGAAATCTGGTCTTGTCGTCCAAGGGGACCAATCAGAACTTTGGTGTTGCAAGAAGATTCCATGTCCATGGCATTATTCAAAGAAGAGTAAGAGAGTTCTTCTTGTCCAACATCTTACCCACAACCAATATCACAAACAGATTATCTGGTCATTTTCTCATTATTGCTTGAGGGACCTTGGTGTGAGCAACTTGGCTGCTGCATTTCCTACATTACAACAGTGACTACACTTCAAATATTTATTTATTTATTTATTTATTTCTTTCTTTCTTTCTTTCTTTCTTTCTTTCTTTCCCACCTTCTCTTACAGCAAGTACTTGGTAGGAGATCCTTATGACCCCTTCCTGCACTTTAACACAGGGATATCTTCACATCGAAAAGTCCAACTGTTTGCTGTTGCCTGGCAGACAGCTAGTCAGATGCTAGTCAAAACATTATTAATGTGATATTGTTACAGGAGACATTTCTGTGCATTGTCTGTAAGAGGCAGGGGTCCAGAGTGAGCCTGTCATACATTAAAGAACTCACCCTACAAAGAGTAGGCTATGGGGCTGACCCTGGGAACAGCTGTGATTTACATTTTCCATTCTCAGTTCACCCCAGTGCAGTGCGAGTGTAATTTCTGGAGATTTAAGGCTGCAGTGCCACTGGCCCTCATTTTAATATATACTAATTAGCTGGGTGTGGACTTGGTAGACGGGAAATGGGTGGCAGATTTTGAAATTCAGCCATTGTGATTTGGGGGCATAAAACCAGAAGAAATGGCTTCAGCCTGATTTGCCGGCATGGCAAGTGAGTTGCCTTGATTTTAGGCACTATAAGCACCTAAAGCAGCGTGGAATTTCAGGGCCAATAATGTTAGGAGATAAAATTGCTAAAAAATAAGTCAAGTTAAAAAAAAACAAAGTAAAGTAAACATTTCAATCAAAAGAATGACAGGAATGGGTGGATTAATATCAATACTAAGTTTTATAGAAAGAAAGTAAGACTTGGATTGATATAGAAACATAGAAAATAGGTGCAGGTGTAGGCCATTCGGCTCTTCGAGCCTGCACCACCATTCAATATTTTCATGGCTGATCATTCACCTCAGTACCTCTTTCCTGCTTTCTCTCCCTACCCCTTGATCCCTTTAGCCGTAAGGGCCATACCGAACTCCCTCTTGAATATATCCAATGAACTGGCATCAACAACACTCTGCGGTAGAGAATTTCACAGGATAACAACTCTCTGAGTGAAGAAGTTTCTCCTCATCTCAGTCCTCAATGGTTTACACCTTATCCTTAGACTGTGACCCCAGGTTCTGGACTTCCCCAATATCGGGAACATTCTTTCAGCATCTAATCTGTCTAATTCCGTCAGAATTTTATATGTTTCTATGAGATCCCCTCTCATCCTTCTAAACTCCAGTGAATACAGGCCCAGTCGATCCAATCGCTCCTCATATGTCAGTCCTGCCATCCCAGGAATCAGTCTGGTGAACCTTTGCTGCACTCCCTCAATAGCAAGAACTTCCTTCCTCAGATTAGGAGACCAAAACTGAACACAATATTCCAGGTGAGGCCTCACCAAGGCTCTGTACAACTGCAGTAAGACCTCCCTGCTCCTATACTCAAATCCCCTAGCTATGAATGTCAACATACCTTTTGCCTTCTTCGCCGCCTGCTGTACCTGCATGCCAACTTGCAATGACTGATGTACCATGACACCCAGGTCTCATTACACCTCCCCTTTTCCTAATTTGCCGCCATTCAGATAATATTCTGCCTTTGTGTTTTTGCCACCAAAGTGGATAACCTCACATTGATCCACATTATATTGCATCTGCCATGCATTTGCCCACTCACCTAACTTGTCCAATTCACCCTGCAGCCTCTTAGTGTCCTCCTCACAGCTCACACTGCCACCGAACTTAGTGTCATCTGCAAATTTGGAGATATTACACTCAATTCCTTCATCTAAATCATAAATGTATATTGTAAATAGCTGGGGTCCCAGCACTGAGCCCTGCGGCAACCCACTAGTCACTGGCTGCCATTCTGAAAAGGACCCGTTTAACCCGACTCTCTGCTTCCTGTCTGCCAACCAGTTCTCTAACCTCATCAGTATATTACCCCCAATACCATGTGCTTTAATTTTGCACACCAATCTTGTGTGTGGGACCTTGTCAAAAGCCTTTTGAAAGTCCAAATACACCACATCCACTGGTTCTCCTTTGTCCACTCTACTAGCTACATCCTCAAAAAATTCTAGAAGTTGTGTCAAGCATGATTTCCCTTTCATAAATCTATGCTGACTTGGACCGATCCTGTCACTGCTTCCAAATGCGCTGCTATTTCATCTTTAATAATTGATTCCAACATTTTTCCCACTACTGATGTCAGGCTAACCGGTCTATAATTACCTATTTTCTCTCTCCCTCCTTTTTTAAGAAGTGGTGTTACATTAGCTACCCTCCAGTCCACAGGAACTGATCCAGAGTCAATAGACTGTTGGAAAATGATCACCAATGCATCCATTATTTCTAGGGCCACTTCCTTAAGTACTCTGGGATGCAGACTATCAGGCTCTGTGCATTTATCGGCCTTCAATCCCATCAATTTCCCTAACATAATTTCATGCCCAATAAGGATTTCCTTCAGTTCCTCCTTCTCACTAGACCCTCGGTACCCTAGTATTTCCGTAAGGTTATTTGTGTCTTCATTCATGAAGACATATAGCGCCTTTCCCGAGCACCAGACATCTCAAAGTGCTTTACAGCCAATTTTGAACTTTTGGAGTGTAGTCACTGTTGTAATGTAGTTAATATAGGTGGACATAAACTATTGATGTTCTCATTTGTACAATATTTATACCATCTTGACTGAATTTACAGGGATAATACAAATATCTCAACATTGGGAAACTAGAGTTAACAATTTACAGCCCTTCTAGTGCATTCTCACTGTCCCTCCAGTGAGAATGGACAGGAAGGGCTAAAAATGAGGGAAGGGCTCAGATACAGTAGGTCGCATCCTTACATCAGAGATTCAACAGGTCTTGTAAGCCTTTATTCACCTCTTACAACGCCAGTGACATAGCAGAGGTTGGACCTCTGAATGCCAGGGGTTTACACATCTCAAAGCTCACTGGTGACCAATAAATCAGCAGTGGCATTACACCTGCTCTCAGCAGGAGTACTAGGCAGCCACATGGCAATAGTGGGTCTCATCTGGGGGTCCTGGCTGGGACATTGTTCTGGACCGCTGAAGAAAAATAGGTTAGTTGTTTAAAATGATTAAATGCAGCCCTTTTACAGAGGAGGTCACTCGGGTCACACCAGCTGGCCAAACTTTCACTGCAGTATGTATTCCCTTCAATGGGCAGGTGCCCAAGATGTGCAACTAATGGTAGGCAGGTGCAATCCCCATTTTCAAATTTTTGGCCTGCTGATTAAATTAGCCTGATTGTCTAGACTAATACTGAAGTACCAAGGGAGTGCTGCCTTGTCAAATGTGAAGTCCTCTGGATGAAACATTAAACTATAGCCCTGCCGGTCTGATTCAGGTGCATGTCCATTGCATTATTTGAAGAGGAGACATTTTCTTAGTGTCCTGACCAATATTCTTCAATCAACACAATCAAAGATAGCTAACTGCTCATTCAGTTCATTGCTGTTTGTGGAACACTGCTCTGTGAAAAATGTCTGCTGCATTTACCTATATGATAACAGTGAGTGCATTTCAAAATAGTTGACTGTGTGAGATGCTTTAGGATGTTTTGAAGATATGCACTATGATGCTATATAAATGTAGATTCTTTGGCCTAAAAATTGAATTAAGCCTGGAAACATGCAGTCTATTGGCCAATAACATTTTGCATAGGCTCACTGCACAACTTAAAAGGGAGGTGCTTTGTTGCAGAAGCACCTCATTGTCAATCAAAACAAAGCCATAACCCAACAACCGAAGGAAAGGGCTCAAAGATTTTCTGATGCTGCACTTGGTCCTAGGAGTTAAAAGATGCTGTGAGGTCCTTTACCCACAGCAACAACAACTTGCATTTATATAGCACCTTTAATGTAATGAAATGTCACAAGTCGCTTTACTGGAGTATTATAAGACAAAAAAATTGACATCGAGTCACATAAGGAGAAATTAGCACAGGTGACCAAAAGCTTGGTCAAAAAGGTAGGTTTTAAGCAGCATCATAAAGGAGGAACGAGAGGTAGAGAGGTGGAGAGGTTTAGGCAGGGAGTTCCAGAGCTTAGGGCATGGCAACCTAAGGCACGGCCACCAATGGTTGAGCGATTATAATCAGGGATTCTCAAGAGGCAGAATTAGAGTAGCGCAGATATCTCTGGAGGGTTGTGGGGCTGAAGGAGATTACAGATTACAGGGATAGAGAGGAGCGAGCCATGGGGGGATTTGAAAACAAGGATGAGAATTTAAAAATCGAGGCATTGCTTAACTGGGAGCCAATGTAGTTCAGCGAGCACAGGAGTGATGGGTGAGCGGGACATCGCAAGTTTACATAGGGTAGATTATGGGAGGCCAGCCAAGAGTGCATTGAAATTGTCAATCATAGAATCACAGAATCTTACAGCATGGAAGGAGGCCATTTTGGCCCACCGTGTCCGCACAGGACAACAAAGAGCTATCTAGCCGAATCCCACTTTCCAGCTCTTGATCCATAGGTTACGGCACTTCAAGCTTACATTCAAGTACTTTTTAAAGGTGAGGAAGGTTTCTGCCTCTCCCATCCTTTCAGGCAGTGAGTTCCGGACACCCACCACCCTCTGGGTAAAGAAATTTCCCCTCAAATTCCCTCTAAACATCCTACGGATTACTTTAAATCTATTCCCCCTGCTGAGGGAAATAGGTCCATCCTATCCACTCAATTTTATACACCTCAATAAGGTCTCCCCTCAGCCTCCTCTGTTTCAAAGAAAACAACCCCAGCCTATCCAATTGCTCTCCCAGTGCAACCATCGAGGCTGGATTTACAAGTGTGGAAAAAGGCTTGCAGGGTGTTACAGCAGTCCAGCAATCTATGTTCCAACAGATGGCTAGGGGTGCTCAGATGCCTCCGCAGGGGAATGGCAGTGGTTCCATGGAGCAAGAACCTGCTGCCCTCTCTCAGGATGACAGCATTCCTACACCCACCACTGCTACTCCACCAATGCCCTTGCTGCTGCCTGTCATCCAGCCAACCCAGACTGCTGCCACACATGCCGAGGTGGTGCAGCTTACAGCCGGGCCTTCTAGGGCCATTGGTACTCAAGGGCATCCTGCAAGACCATCTGCAGTCTCCCCCATGGAAAATCAGCAGTCTTCCACCTGCCATGCTGCAGCCACTGGGAGAGCACTCGTAGGAGCACGAGATTAGGAAAGGCACACAAAAAACAAATACTAAGGAGATGCACAAGGGTGATTAGTTGACTTTGATCTTTTGATTTGAATATGATAAATTTATAAATTATGTTTGGTATGTGTGTTTTCTGGTGGCTCTCATTTCAGCTCTGTGCCCAGGAGGATGCTGTGATGACCTGTGACAGACAGATAATGGCACTGAAAACACGGTTTCTCCTTCCCATGGGCGTTCGACTCGATTCTAGAAAAAAGAAGCGCGCTGACTTTATTCTGTTGCGCCCACGAGATATCCCGGTCCTGAGGCCTCCACTGACTGCACATCGCAGCACGTGCACGTCAGGATGTGCGCAGGGCTAGAGCTGCAGTCACATGGGTCTGGGCAGCCAATCAAGGTAAAGTATGATCTCATTCATAATAATGCGAACTCCGTAAGTTGGAGTTCCCATTATGATAAATGAGAAACCCCCCAAACACACAAGACTCCAATAAAAAATAGAAAAAATACACCACATATTTAACATTCATTTACATTAAAGTTATTTATGACTTATAAAAATATATATATTTTTCTGATTTTTTAAGAAGTTTTTTAAATTATGGTTTAAAATAAGTTTAACTTAGTGGGGAGGGTTTTTAAACAATAACATGTGTTTTTTCAATGTTATTCTTTATGTTTTAAGTGTGATTTAAAACTCTTATGCCTGTAAAAGTAGACTATGCGCCTGCTTTTATCAGGCGCAAGAGTTTTCAGGACATTTACTGGGCAAGATATGGGTAAATACCGCAATCCTGCCCTTGCAAATGTCCTGGATGTGGAGATACAGAGGATCTATCAAACTCCAGCTTGACCATTCTGAAAAGCTGGTTTTCGGCGCATGTGCATTGTGCACTGAATACCGGCTTTTGCGATGCCTTCCCGGGTCCGTACACATTCCGTACAGACCAGGGAGGCCGGAATTTCTGGGCTATTAAGATGGGAAAGCGGTGAGCAGCAGGGATCTGGGGTTTCATTCACTGGAAGTGGAGTCTAATGAGGTACTGATTGACAGTCTGTCCAGAATGTGGATGTGCTGCCTGCCACCTCACTTCCTCCTCCTCTTCCTCTTGCTCATCCTCCTCCTCTTCCTTGTCCCAGAACCCATGGTGACAAGGGCTGCGCGTTCATGATGACCAAGTTGTGGAGCAGGCAGCAGAGTGCATTAAATGGAGTGGTGACATCGAAAATGACAGATCGTGTGTCAATCAGTATGTGCACTCATTGCTGTCATGATCTCTCTCATCTAAATATCTGGTGTAAACACGGGCAACGGCACCACTATCAACCTTCCCAAAAAGGCAGAAGGCCCGGCTGTACACTGCACCATCTTGGCATGGGCGGCTGCAGTCTGGGCTGGCTGGATGACAGGCAGCGTGACCTGCTGGAAACCGACGGAAGCGAGGCGGCCACCATTTTTTCAGCAAAGCTGGCCTTAATGGCCCAAACTGAACCTTTAAATTCTGCGGTGTTTCAATTTACTCTTTCCAGAAGCATAATTATCTACCCAAACCCAGCTCCAGCTAATTCAAGAACTATTCAAACAAGAGCAGGGAGTTCTCCTGGTGCCTTGGCTAACATTGCTTCATCAACCAACATTATTAAAACAGATTAACTGGCCATGTATCTCGTTTGCTGTTTATGGGACCTTGCTGTGTACAAATTGTCTTCATATTGGCCAAGATAACACAAGTGAACTGCCCTTTAAAAGTACATAATTGGCTGTGACGCACTTTGGAATGCCTTGAGGATATGAAAGGCGTTATGTAAATTCCAGTTCTTTCTAGGATCCTAATTTTTTTTGACCATTCCTGTTGACTTTCACTTTTTCTTTAAGTGGTGCAGTATAGATTTTTAAAGGAACTGTCTAACTGCATGCAATCAGTTATGTTTTTCATTTTAATGACTTGATGTGGCACATCTACATTTTACACAGGCCTGTCCATTCAAACTTCAACATTAGACATTCCAAAATTGATATTTTCACAAAGCCTAGTCCGAATTATCAACCAGTCATTGAAAACCACAATGATGTTGCTTTATTTGCTCCTATCTCAAGTGAAATCTCTACAGACTCATTTGCAGCAAAGGTTATTGGATAATAAATAAGAGCAGGAATTCCCATTCCCAGCATGGGAACACGAAGGCCAATGGTATTCCCATTGCTGCTGTAGCTGAGATGGAGACAGATTACAGATCACAGAACAAAAACGATACCTTTCTACATCCATTGAATTATCCGTCACACCCTTACAACATTTCTGTAAACACACCGGCATCAATCTTAGAAAGTGGAAACTCTCCAAGGACATCCCCTTCGTTTGTATCAGCCATCCATTCTACTATTATTCTGCAGAAGAATCCTGCAAATGAGAATATTTCATAAATGAATTGCTCAGTCCGAAAGCTATCTGGGACATCTCAAAGTTAAGCATGCATCTACAGTGCTTACCCTTGGAGATTTGTTCTTTAAATAGTTATTCTGCTTTGCATTGTGCCACTGGTGATACTACCATGCAGCATCACATATATGTTGTTACTGCTCTTACTCAAGAAGGAACAGACACGTGGCCTCAAAAAAGGACACTAACACCTGGATTTGTTCTTGTATAACATGCTCCATATACCAAACTGACTTTGAACTTCCCTGTTCACATTATAATTCACGGCAAGTCAGCTCTGATGAAAGTTACAAGTCTGACAAAGTCAGAGTAATAAGATGTGCATCATGAAAAAACATGTCATTCTAAGACTCTCGAATGGTCCCAGTGGATTGGAAGGTAGCAACTGTAACCCCACTATTCAAGAAAGGAGGGAGAGAGAAAACGGGGAACTACAGGCCAGTTAGACTGATATCAGTCATTGGGAAAATAGAAACATAGAAACATAGAAAATAGGTGCAGGAGTAGGCCATTCGGCCCTTCTAGCCTGCACCGCCATTCAATGAGTTCATGGCTGAACATTCAACTTCAGTACCCCATTCCTGCTTTCTCGCCATACCCCTTGATCCCCCTAGCAGTAAGGACCTCATCTAACTCCTTTTTGAATATATTTAGTGAATTGGCCTCAACAACTTTCTGTGGTAGAGAATTCCACAGGTTCACCACTCTCTGGGTGAAGAAGTTCCTCCGCATCTCGGTCCTAAATGGCTTACCCCTTATCCTTAGACTGTGACCCCTGGTTCTGGACTTCCCCAACATTGGGAACATTCTTCCTGCATCTAACCTGTCTAACCCCGTCAGAATTTTATATGTTTCTATGAGGTCCCCTCTCATTCTTCTGAACTCCAGTGAATACAAGCCCAGTTGATCCAGTCTTTCTTGATAGGTCAGTCCCGCCATCCCGGGAATCAGTCTGGTGAACCTTCGCTGCACTCCCTCAATAGCAAGAACGTCCTTCCTCAGGTTAGGAGACCAAAACTGTACACAATACTCCAGGTGTGGCCTCACCAATGCCCTGTACAACTGTAGCAACACCTCCCTGCCCCTGTACTCAAATCCCCTTGCTATGAAGGCCAACATGCCATTTGCTTTCTTAACCGCCTGCTGCACCTGCATGCCAACCTTCAATGACTGATGTACCATGACACCCAGGTCTCTTTGCACCTCCCCTTTTCCTAATCTGTCACCATTCAGATAATAGTCTGTCTCTCTGTTTTTACCACCAAAGTGGATAACCTCACATTTATCCACATTATACTTCATCTGCCATGCATTTGCCCATTCACCTAACCTATCCAAGTCGCTCTGCAGCCTCACAGCATCCTCCTCGCAGCTCACACCGCCACCCAACTTAGTGTCATCCGCAAACTTGGAGATACTACACTCAATCCCCTCATCTAAATCATTAATGTACAGTGTAAACAGCTGGGGCCCCAGCACAGAACCCTGCGGTACCCCACTAGTCACTGCCTGCCATTCTGAAAAGTACCCATTTACTCCTACTCTTTGCTTCCTGTCTGACAACCAGTTCTCAATCCATGTCAGTACACTACCCCCAATCCCATGTGCTCTAACTTTGCACATCAATCTCTTGTGTGGGACCTTGTCGAACGCCTTCTGAAAGTCCAAATATACCACATCAACTGGTTCTCCCTTATCCACTCTACTGGAAACATCCTCAAAAAATTCCAGAAGATTTGTCAAGCATGATTTCCCTTTCACAAATCCATGCTGACTTGGACCTATCATGTCACCTCTTTCCAAATGCACTGCTATGACATCCTTAATAATTGATTCCATCATTTTACCCACTACCGATGTCAGGCTGACCGGTCTATAATTCCCTGTTTTCTCTCTCCCTCCTTTTTTAAAAAGTGGGGTTACATTGGCTACCCTCCACTCCATAGGAACTGATCCAGAGTCAATGGAATGTTGGAAAATGACTGTCAACGCATCCACTATTTCCAAGGCCACCTCCTTAAGTACTCTGGGATGCAGTCCATCAGGCCCTGGGGATTTATCGGCCTTCAATCCCATCAATTTCCCCAACACAATTTCCCGGCTAATAAGGATTTCCCTCAGTTCCTCCTCCTTACTAGACCCCCCGACCCCTTTTATAACCGGAAGGTTGTTCGTGTCCTCCTTCGTGAATACCGAACCAAAGTACTTGTTCAATTGGTCCGCCATTTCTTTGTTCCCCGTTATGACTTCCCCTGATTCTGACTGCAGGGGACCTACGTTTGTCTTTACTAACCTTTTTCTCTTTACATATCTATAGAAACTTTTGCAATCCGTCTTAATGTTCCCTGCAAGCTTCTTCTCATACTCCATTTTCCCTGCCCTAATCAAACCCTTTGTCCTCCTCTGCTGAGTTCTAAATTTCTCCCAGTCCCCAGGTTCGCTGCTATTTCTGGCCAATTTGTATGCCACTTCCTTGGCTTTAATACTATCCCTGATTTCCCTTGATAGCCACGGTTGAGCCACCTTCCCTTTTTTATTTCTATGCCAGACAGGAATGTACAATTGTTGTAGTTCATCCATGCGGTCTCTAAATGTCTGCCATTGCCCATCCACAGTCAACCCCTTAAGTATCATTCGCCAATCCATCTCAGCCAATTCACGCCTCATACCTTCAAAGTTAGCCTTCTTTAAGTTCTGGACCATGGTCTCTGAATTAACTGTTTCATTCTCCATCCTAATGCAGAATTCCACCATATTATGGTCACTCTTCCCCAAGGGGCCTCGCACAACGAGATTGCTAATTAATCCTTTCTCATTACATAACACCCAGTCTAAGATGGCCTCCCCCCTAGTTGGTTCCTCGACATATTGGTCTAAAAAACCATCCCTTATGCACTCCAGAAAATCCTCCTCCACCGTATTGCTTCCAGTTTGGTTAGCCCAATCTATGTGCATATTAAAGTCACCCATTATAACTGCTGCACCTTTATTGCACGCACCCCTAATTTCCTGTTTGATGCCCTCCCCAACATCACTACTACTGTTTGGAGGTCTGTACACAACTCCCACTAACGTTTTTTGCCCTTTGGTGTTCTGCAGCTCTACCCATATAGATTCCACATCATCCAAGCTAATGTCCTTCCTAACTATTGCCTTAATCTCCTCCTTAACCAGCAATGCTACCCCACCTCCTTTTCCTTTTATTCTATCCTTCCTGAATGTTGAATACCCCTGGATGTTGAGTTCCCAGCCCTGCTCATCCTGGAGCCACGTCTCCGTAATCCCAATCACATCATATTTGTTAACATCTATTTGCACAGTTAATTCATCCACCTTATTGCGGATACTCCTTGCATTAAGACACAAAGCCTTTAGGCTTGTTTTTTTAACACCCTCTGTCCTTTTAGAATTTTGCTGTACAATGGCCCTTTTTGTTCTTTGCCTTGGGTTTCTCTGCCCTCCACTTTTCCTCATCTCCTTTCTGTCTTTTGTTTTTGCCTCCTTTTTGTTTCCCTCTATCTCCCTGCATTGGTTCCCATCCCCCTGCCATATTAGTTTAACTCCTCCCCAACAGCACTAGCAAACACTCCCCCGAGGACATTGGATCCGATTCTGCCCAGGTGCAGACCGTCCGGATTGTACTGGTCCCACCTCCCCCAGAACCGGTTCCAATGCCCCAGGAATTTGAATCCCTCCCTGCTGCACCATTGCTCAAGCCACGTATTCATCTGAGCTATCCTGCGATTCCTACTCTGACTAGCACGTGGCACTGGTAGCAATCCCGAGATTACTACTTTTGAGGTCCTACTTTTTAATTTAGCTCCTAGCTCCTTAAATTCATTTCGTAGGAACTCATCCCTTTTTTTACCTATGTCATTGGTACCAACGTGCACCACGACAACTGGCTGTTCTCCCTCCCTTTTTAGAATGTCCTCCACCCGCTCCGAGACATCCTTGACCCTTGCACCAGGGAGGCAACATACCATCCTGGAGTCTCGGTTGCGGCCGCAGAAACGCCTATCTATTCCCCTTACAATTGAATCCCCTATCACTATCGCTCTTCCACTCTTTTTCCTGCCCTCCTGTGCAACAGAGCCAGCCACGGTGCCATGAACTTGGCTGCTGCTGCCCTCCCCTGATGAGTCATCCCCCTCAACAGTACTCAAAGCGGTGTATCTGTTTTGCAGGGGGATGACCACAGGGGACCCCTGCACTACCTTCCTTGCACTACTCTTCCTGCTGGTCTTCCATTCCCTCGCTGGCTGTGGACCCTTCTCCTGCAGTAAGACCAACTCGCTACACGTGATACTCACGTCATTCTCAGCATCGTGGATGCTCCAGAGTGAATCCACCTTCAGCTCCAACTCCGCAACGCGGACCGTCAGTAGCCGGAGGTGGACACACTTCCCGCACATGTAGTCGTCAGGGACACTGGTGTTGTCCCCGTGTTCCCACATGGTACAGGAGGAGCATATCACGTGACCGAGCTGTCCTGCCATGACTTAACCCTTAGATACACTTAAATTGCCGACAACAATGTTAAAAGTTACTGACTAATAAAGAAAAAGAAAAACTACTCACCAATCAGCAGCCAATCACTTACCACGTTGGCTGTGACGTCACCTTTTGATTTCCTTCTACTTTTTTGCCTTCTCTCCCAGCTGGAGCTGCACCGCTACGCCTCTCTGGACTCCCGCCTCTCTCGACGCTCCCCGGACTGCTGAGCCTTTTATAGGCCGCTGCCTCTCTGGACTCCCGCCTCTCTCGACGCTCCCCGGACTGCTGAGCCTTTTACAGGCCGCTGCCTCTCTGGACTCCCGCCTCTCTCGACGCTCCCCGGACTGCTGAGCCTTTTACAGGCCGCTGCCTCTCTGGACTCCCGCCTCTCTCGACGCTCCCCGGACTGCTGAGCCTTTTACAGGCCGCTGCCTCTCTGGACTCCCGCCTCTCTCGACGCTCCCCGGAATTCATTATTAAGGAAGTGGTAACAGGGTACTTAGAAAATCATAATATGGTTAGGCAGAGTCAACATGGTTTTATGAAAGGGAAATCAAGTTTACCAAATTTATTAGAATTTTTTGAGGATGTAACGAGCAGGGTAGTTAAAGGGGAACCAGTGGGTGCATTATATTTGGATTTCCAAAAAGTATTTGATAAGGTGTTTCTTTAAAGGATGCTATGCAAGATAAATGCTCATGGATAGAGGATTGGTTAATAGTCAGAGAACAGAGAGTAGGGATAAAAGGGTCATTTTTCAGTTGGCAGGCTGTAACTGGTGGGGTACTGCAAGGATCAGTGCTGGAGCCTTAGCTATTTACAATCTATATCAATGACTTAGATGAAGGGACCGAGTGCAATATATCCAGGTTTGGTGACAATACAAAGCTAGGTGAGAAAGTAGCTTGAGACCAGGGAGGGAGCAGCAGCCTTTAAACAGTGTGAGAGGGAAGCCCAGGGACACACCCCACAGTGTGAGAGGGAGACCCAGGGACATACCAAGCAGTGTGAGAGGGAGAGCCCAGGGACACACCCCGCAGCGTGAGAGGGAGAGCCCAGGGACACACCCCAGTGTGAGAGAGAGACCCAGGGACATACCAAGCAGTGTGAGGGGGAGAGCCCAGGGACACACCCTGCAGTGTGAGAGGGAGACCCAGGGACATACCAAGCAGTGTGAGAGGGAGACTCAGGGACATACCAAGCAGTGTGAGAGAGAGCCCAGGGACATACCAAGCAGTGTGAGAGGGAGAGCCCAGGGACATACCAAGCAGTGTGAGGGGGAGGGCCCAGGGACATACCAAGCAGTGTGAGAGGGAGAGCCCAGGGACATACCAAGCAGTGTGAGAGGGAGAGCCCAGGGACATACCAAGCAGTGTGAGGGGGAGAGCCCAGAGACACACCCTGCAGTGTGAGATGGAGAGCCCAGGGGCACACCCTGCAGTGTGAGGGGGAGAGCCCAGGGACACACCCTGCAGTGTGAGAGGGAGAGCCCAGGGACACACCCCACAGTGTGAGAGGGAGACCCAGGGACATACCAAGCAGTGTGAGGGGGAGAGCCCAGGGACACATCCTGCAGTGTGAGAGGGAGAGCCCAGGGACATACCAAGCAGTGTGAGGGGGAGAGCCCAGGGACATACCAAGCAGTGTGAGAGGGAGAGCCCAGGGACACACACAGCAGTGTGAGAGGGAGAGCCCAGGGACATACCAAGCAGTGTGAGGGGGAGAGCCCAGAGACATACCAAGCAGTGTGAGGGGGAGAGCCCAGGGACATACCAAGCAGTGTGAGAGGGAGACCCAGGGACATACCAAGCAGTGTGAGAGGGAGAGCCCAGGGACATACCAAGCAGTGTGAGGGGGAGAGCCCAGAGACATACCAAGCAGTGTGAGATGGAGAGCCCAGGGACACACCCTGCAGTGTGAGAGGGAGAGCCCAGGGACACACCCCACAGTGTGAGAGGGAGACCCAGGGACATACCAAGCAGTGTGAGAGGGAGAGCCCAGGGACATACCCCACAGTGTGAGAGGGAGAGCCCAAGGACACACCCCGCAGTGTGAGAGGGAGAGCCCAGGGACATACCAAGCAGTGTGCCTGTGGGGGGACCAGGGACACACCCTGCAGTGTGAGAGAGTGAGCCCAGGGACACACCCCACAATGTGAGATGGAGAGCCCAGGGATACACCCTGCAGTGTGAGAGGGAGAGCCCAGGGACACACCCCACAATGTGAGATGGAGAGCCCAGGGACACACGATGTTGAATCAGTTTGGGTGGAGATAAGGACCCAGAAATTCCTGCCTCCCTCAGTCGGTACGGAATGTCTATGGACCCGGGAAGGCATTGCAAATGCCGGTTTTCAGCGCACAATGCGCATGCGCTGAAATCTAGCATATATTTAGGATATTTAAATCTAGGATATTTGCAAGAGCAAGATTGCGGGATTTACCCATATCTTGCTGAGCAAATGTCTTGAAAACTCTTGCGCATGATAAAAGCAGGCACATAGTCTATTTTTACAGGCATTAGAGTCTTAAAACACACTTAAAACATCAAAAATAAAATTAAAAATACACATTTTATTTTTACAAACCCTCCCCACTACGTTAAATTTATTTTAAACAATAATTTAAAAATTATTTTTATAAACTTGCACATTTTTTTTTCTCTGAGATATTTATTAACTTTAATTTCAATTGATTTTAATTATGTGAGGCGTGTTTTTTATTTTTTATTTAGTGTTATTGTGTTTGTTTTTTTTTCAATTAATACCAATGAGAACTTGTAGGTACAGATTTCCATTGCTATTAATTGAGAATACTGTACCTGATTGGTTGAGCAATCACACGTGGGAACCTGGAGGACGGGAGCGCGCTTCGCAGCACGGGAAGAGAAGGCCTCCCCACCAGAATCCCATGCTCCTCCGGGACTACCAGGTACTTTTGGAAAAATTCTCCGATCAGAGGCGTTTGTCCGAAAGAAGCCTTCGACCGAAATTTTAGGGCCAAGGAATTATGGGCCCAAGTTTCCGCCCTCTGTAAAAACGGTGCACCTCCATAAGGTGCGCTGACTTTCTGGAATAAAAAAGGCGCCAAAAACTTACCTTGTGATTCTCCGAGCTCCTCAACACGTCTTCGGCCTCAGCCTGGCGCAGCACAAGGGGTCGAGGGCGGAGCCAGGTCCCGGTGCTGAAAACAGTGCCGGGACCTCTGCACATGCGCGCGAGAGTGTGCGCGCATGTGCAGTAGTTCCTCGCAGACCGAATCTCTGTGACGCTGCATTGGAGGAGCCCTAAGCACACCGATCCTAGCCCTGGTCGAGTGGGTTCCCCGGGCATTGAAGATCGGGACTCGGGCTTCCCTCCCGTTCAGCTCCCCCCCTCCCTCTCTCCCGTTCAGCTCCCCCCCCCCCACCTCCCTCCCTCTCGTTCAGTTCCCACCCCGTTCAGCCTTCCTCACTTCCGTTCCGCCTCCCTACCTTCCATTCAGCCTACCCCCCTCCCGTTCAGCCTCCCCCCTTCCCTCCCGTTCTGCTTCCCTTGCTCCCGTTCAGCCTCCCCCTGCTCCCATTCAGCCTCCCCCCCTCCCTCCCGTTCAGCCCTTCCCCCTCCTCCCCTCCTCTCCCCCTCTCCCTCCTCTCCCCCCTCCTTCCCCCTCCTTCCCCCTCCTCTCCCCCTCCTCTCCCCTCTCATTCTCCCCTCCTCTCCCACCCTCCCTCCCCCTCCTCTCCCCGCCTCCCTCCCCTCTCCTCTCCCCTCTCCTCTCCCCCTCCCTCCTCTCACCCTCCTCCCCATCCTCTCACCCCCTCCCTCCCCATCCTCTCACCCCCTCGCTCCCCCCTCCACCAACCCCTCCCTCCTCCTCCCCCCTCCTGCCTCTCTCTCCCACCACCCATCGCTGTCAGAAACACAGAGCGACACTGAGAGAGACAGAGAGAGAGACACTGACAGAGACAGAGAGAGAAACACTGGGGGGCGGGGGGGCATCCCAGCATGCTGTTGGAGGGCTCCTGGTGCTGCAGTCAGTGAGTAGAAACTTAATTTTTTATTTATTGATTGATTTTTTATTATTTTTTAACATTTTTAATTTTTTTTTTGATTGATTTATTGGTTGATTTATTGATTTATTTATCATTTATTATTGATGATGGCTCTTTATTTGTAAAAGTGAAGTGTTTGATGTTTGTAAACTTCCTCCCCCTCATCACTCGTTCCCTACGCCTAATTTATAAGTGCAGGCAAGGTTTTTCTGAGCATACAAAAATCTACACTTACTCCAGTCTAAGTTAGTTTTGAGTAAATTTTCGCTGCCTAAACTTGCAAAACAGACGTAAGTGGATGGTAACGTCCCCTTTTGAAAAAAATATTCTAAAACGAAACTATTCTAACTCACTAGAATTGGAGCAAACTAAATGCCAAAAATTACAATTTCTAAGATACTTCATTCTATACTAATTGCTCCAAAAAAATAGGAGCAACTCAGGTCGAAACTTGAGTCCAATAAGGGGGAAAAGTCGCTGGTGGTTGTAGTCTATAGGCCTCTTAACAGTAGTTACACTGTTGGACGAAGTATAAATCAAGAAATAATGAAGATTTGTAAAAAAGGAATGGCAATAATCATGGGTGATTTTAACCTTCATATTGATTGGACATAGCAAATTAGTCAGAGTAGTCTTGAGGAAGAATTCATACAGTGTATCTGGGATAGTTTCTTTGAACAGTATGTTGCGGATCCAACCTGGTAGCAGGTTATCTTAGATCTGGTACTGTGTAATGAAACAGGATTAGGAAATGATCTCCTAGTAAAGGATCCTCTCGGAATGAGTGACCATAACCTGGTTGAATTTCAAATTCAGTTGGAGGGTGAGAAAGTTGGATCTCAAATCAGTGTCCTAAGTTTAAATAAAGGAGACTACAAAGGTATGAAGGTAGGGTTGGCTAAAGTGGACTGGGAAAATAGATTAAAGTGTGGGACGGTTGATGAGCAGTGGCAGACATTTAAGGAGATATTTCATAAACTCGCAACAAAAATATATCCCAATGAGAAGGAAAGACTGTAAGAGAAGGGATAACCATCCGTGGCTAACTAAGGAAATAAGGGATGGTGTCAAATTGAAAACAAGGGCAAACAATGTGGCCAAGATTAGTGAGAGGTCAGAAGATTGGGAAACTTTTAAAAGCCAGCAAAGAATGACTAAAAAAATGATAAAGAGAGGGAAAATAGATTATGCACGTAAACTAGCACAAAATTTAAAAACAGAGTTTCTGCAGGTACATAAAAAGGAAAAGAATGGCTAAAGTAAATATTGGACCCCTAGAGGATGAGACTGGGGAATTAATAATGGAGAACCGAGAAATGGCAGAGACGTTGAACAAATATTTTGTGTCGGTCTTCACAGTAGAAGACACTAAAAACATCCCAATAGAGGATAATCAAGGGGCTTTTGGGAGGGAGAAACTTAATACAATCATGATCATAAAGAAGTAGTACTCGGTAAAATAATGGGACTAAAGGCGGACAAGTCCCCTGGACCTGATGGCTTACATCCTTAGGTCTTAAAAGAAGTGGCTGCGGAGATAGTGGATGTATTGGTTGTGATCTACCAAAATTACCTGGATTCTGGTGTGGTCCCAATGGATTGAAAAACCGCAAATGTAATGCCTCTATTTAAAAAAGAAGGCAGACAAAAAGCAGGAAACTCTAGACCAGTTAGCCTTACATCTGTCATTGGGAAAATGCTGGAGTCCATTATTAAGGAAGCGAGACATTTGGAAAAGCATAATTCAATTAAGCTGAGTCAGCACGGTTTTATGAAAGGGAAATCATGTTTGACAAATTTGCTGGAGTTCTTTGAGGATGTAGCGAGCAGGGTGGATAAGGGGAACCAGTGGATGTGGTGTATTGTGTTCCTAACACAGATGAGATTGCACACAGGGAAGTTAAAGTAACAGTGACCTCAGTCTTTATTAAGGCACTCCAGAGTGAGGAACAGGCCTTAGGGGCCGGCTTATATACAGTGCTTCCAAGGGATGCTGGGATCCCTTGGAACTTCAGGGGATGCACTCCCTGGTGGCGGAGCATGGGAGTGCATGCTTTACAGATACACAACATCACTCCCCCCCAAAGTCAAAGTGAAAACTATTTATAAGGTGAGGCGGTCAGGAGACTTTCTTTCCCTGGTGGACCGCCTCAGTACAAATGTCTGTTCTGGTGTGTTGGCTGTGCCCTCGCTGGGCTGGCGTGTTGTTGGCCCTGCAGGGTTGCTGGTGAGCCTGGCCTTGCTGGACTGTTGGGCGTGATGGGTTCGATTTCCTGGTCTGGGGTGGTGTTGTTGATCCTTTGGGTGTGTTTTGTGGGTTCAAAAAAGGTGTTGTCTGCTGTGGGTTGTTCAGGGCAGTCTGTGAACCGCAGCCTCGTTTGGTCCAGGTGCTTTCTGCAAATTTGTCCATTGTCTAGTTTGATTACAAACACCCTACACCCTTCTTTAGCTATCACCGTGTCTGCGATCCACTTGGGACCATGTCCATAGTTTAGCACATACACAGGGTCATTCTGATCAATTTTCCGTGACACAGTGGCGTGACCATCGTTTACATCTTGTTGCTGCCGCCTGCTCTCTATCTGCTCATGTAGGTTGGGGTGAACCAGCAAGAATCTGGTTTTAAGTGTCCTTTTCATGAGTAGCTCAGCCGGGGGCACCCCTGTGAATGAGTGGGGTCTCGTGCGGTAGCTGAGCAGTACCTGGGACAGGCGGGTTTGGAGTGAGCCTTCTCTGACTCGTTTAAGGCTCTGTTTGATTGTTTGTACTGCCCGCTCTGCCTGCCCATTGGAAGCTGGTTTAAACAGGGCCGAGGTGACATGTTTAATCCCATTGCGGGTCATGAATTCTTTAAATTCGGCACTGGTGAAACATGGCCCGTTGTCACTGACCAATATGTCAGGCAAGCCATGGGTGGCAAAGATGGCCCTCAGGCTTTCAATGGTGGTAGTGGCGGTGCTTCCCGACATTATTTCACATTCAATCCATTTTGAAAAAGCATCCACCACCACCAGGAACATTTTACCGAGAAACGGGCCCACATAGTCGACATGGATCCTCGACCATGGTCTGGAGGGCCAGGACCACAAACTTTGTGGTGCCTCTCTGGGCGCACACACGCTGCATTGCCGTACACAAGACTCTAAGTCAAGAGTCGATACCGGACCACCACACGTGGGATCTGGCTATTACTTTCATCAATACTATACCTGGGTGTGTGCTGTGGAGATCCGAGATGAATGTCTCCCTGCCCTTTTTGGGTAGCACTACACGGTTACCCCAAAACAGGCAGTCTGCCTGATTGGACAGCTCATCCTTTCGCCACTGGAACGGCTTGATTAGCTCTTGCATTTCAAAGGGGATGCTGGCCCAGCTCCCATACAGTGTACAGTTTTTTACTAGGGACAGCAGAGGATCTTGGCTGGTCCAAGTTCTTGTTGTAGAACGCTTTAAAAGTCAGTGACACCTGCTGAAAATATGTATGTATGTTTAAAATGGTAGCCAGATATAAAGCATGATGGGAACTCAGTTAGCCAAGTTAGCTAAATTGCTGACTGAGTGCTGACCCTGCAGTGCCTGGTATCCGGAGTGTCTTGAATCAACAACGTGAGACAAGATACCATAACAGAACACTGCAGTAGCTAATACGGAGTATCCTTAAATCAATGACTCCAGATGGGGTACCTAGCAACCATGTTAAGATAAGAAAACTAGGCACTGGCAGAACCCACGAGCAACAGAAATAAGGAGGCCTGGAGAACATCACAAGGACATGAATCAGCTCCAGCTGACATGAACCGAGCATGCAGCCCCCTGATGTACCGGGGTTAATTCTATTGGTCCAAAGAAACCTATATATAATCTATAATCATTATGATTGGATTGTGTCCAGCCGATGTGGACTGAGTAACTGGAATGAACTGTTGTAAAACATATAAATATCGGTGAATTTCTTTGTTCAGCGGAATAGAGTGCCTGGAGTTGAACCAGAGGCTCTCTCCCCGCCGGCTTAATAAAGGTCATTTTGATGTTGAACCGACCCAGAGTGTTGAGTGATTCTTCCAGGAAAACATTCGCGCTAACATCCTAATCTGGCGGGCCGTGACAGGTGATTTATCATTTTCAAACGCTTCCATGACCATCAACAAGACTGCGGGCTGCACCACCATCAACAAGTTTGCAGGCTGCGCCATTTCCAACCCCATGATGGGCAATGGTAGCCGACTGAGAGCATCCGCACAGTTCTCGGTGCCTGGCCTGTGGCGGATGGTATAGGTATAAGCTGATGGCATGAGTGCCCACCTTTGTATGCGGGCTGAGGCATTAGTATTTATCCCCTTGTTTTCAGCGAACAGGGATATGAGGGGCTTGTGATCGGTTTCCAGCTCAAATTTGAGGCCAAACAGGTACTGATGCATTTTCTTTATCCCGAACACACACGCTAATGCCTCTTTCTCAATCATGCTGTAGGCCTCCTCAGCCTTAGACAAGCTCCTGGAGACATAGGTGACAGGTTGCAACTTCCCCACGACATTAGCTTGTTGTAATACACACCCAACTCCATACGACGATGCATCACATGCTAGCACAAGTCTTTTACACGGGTTATACAATACAAGCAGCTTGTTGGAGCATAAAATGTTTCTGGCTTTCTCAAAAGCAATTACTTGTTTTTTTTCCCTATACCCAGTTCTCACCTTTTAGCAATAACTCATGTAGGGGCTCTAAGAGGGTGCTTAACCCCAGTAGAAAGTTACCAAAATAGTTGAGGAGTCCCAGGAACGACTGCAGCTCCGCGACGTTCTGTGGCCTGGGCACATTCCTGATAGTCTCCGTCTTGGTGTCTGTGGGCCGAATGCCGTCCGCCGCGATCTTTCTCCCCAAAAACTCCACTTCTGTTGCCATGAATACGCACTTGGACCTCTTCAACCGCAGCCCTATGCGATCCAGTCGCTGGAGGACCTCCTCCAGGTTTTGTAGGTGCTCGGCGGTGTCCCGACCAGTGACCAATATGTCATCCTGAAAAACCACCATGTGTGGTACCGACTAGAGTAGGCTCTCTAAGTTTCTCTGGAAGATCGCTGAACTGACCGAATTCCAAATGGGCATCTGTTGTAGATGAACAGTCTCTTGTGCGTGTTGATGCAGGTGAGGCTCTTCAAAGACTCCACAGCTCCTGCGTCATGTAGGCCGATGTCAGGTCGAGCTTGGTGAACGTCTTACCTCCTGCCAGTGTCGCAAATAGGTCATCTGCCTTAGGTAGCAGGTATTGGTCCTGTAGCGAGAAACGATTCATCGTTACTTTATAATCGCTGCAAATCCTGACCGTGCCATCACTTTTGAGTACTGGAACAATCGGGCTGTCCCACTTGCTGAATTCCACTGGGGAGATGATGCCCTCACGTTGCAGCCTGTCCAGCTCGATTTCCACTCTCTCCCTCATCATGTGAGGTACCGCTCGCACCTTTGCCCCAGAAAAGTTTCCAATGCCTGGCTCAAAAAGGGAAGGAAATTTGTTAAGAACCTGGGTACATGAGGCCTCACCGACATGTGATAGTGCTCGGATATCATCCCAGTTCCAGCGGATTTTGACCAGCCAGATCCTTCCAAGCAGTGTGGAGCCATTGCCTGGGACAATCCAGAGTGGCAGTTCATGCATCGCGCCCTCGTAAGTGACCCTGACCATGGCGCTGCCCAGGACAGTTTTAAGCTCTTTGGTGTACATTCTCAGTTTTGTGTGGATGGGGCTCAGGGCTGGTCTGAGTGCCTTGTTGCACCACAGACTCTCAAACATCTTTTTACTCATGATGGATTGGCTAGCACCAGTGTCCAGTTCCATGGCTACAGGTAAGCCATTCAAATTTACATTTAGCATTATAGGTGGACAGTTCATCAAAAATGTATGCACCCCGTGTACTTCAGCATCTGCTTCCTCTCTCTGAGGCTCGAAATTGCTTTGATCCACCATGGACCGATCGTCCTCTGCCATGTGGTGGTTGGCAGGTTTTGCAGAGCTTGCAGCTCATCTGCAAGCTCGTTGGAGGTGCCCCATTGTTCCACAGCTCTTGCAAACATACCCTTTGAAGCGGCATGAATAGACTGAATGGGAGCCTTCATAATGCCAACAAGGTGTGAATTGCCTTGCATTCATCATTTGTTGCGGACTCTGAGTCATCTGGGTCACCTGAGGCCTGCTGGCAATTGCAGACTCGTGGGTTCTGCCCTGTACATTTCTGTTCGCAAACACAGTTCCAGTTAATTTATGAACATTGCTAGCACTTGCGTGCTGAGAGATTTGTTTGGTGTTATCACTGGTGGACATAAACGCCTGTGCTATCGCAATGGTCTTGCTGAGAGTCGGTGTCTCTACAGTCAAAAGTTTTCGTAGGATGGTCTCGTGGCCAATGCCCAGTACAAAAAAGCTTCCGAGCATTTGCTCCAGGTAGCCATCAAACTCACATTGATCTGCAAGTCGCCTTAGCTCGGCAACATAGCTCGCTACTTCCTGACCTTCAGGTCGCTGGCACGTGTAGAACCGATACCTCGCCATCAACACGCTCTCCCTCGGGTTAAGATGCTCCCAAACCAGTGTACACAGCTCCTCATCTGATTTATCTGTGGGTTTCACCAGAGCAAGAAGATTCTTCATGAGGCTGTAGGTCGGGGCCCCGCAGACCGTGAGGAGGACCGCTCTCCTTTTTGCAGTGCTTCCTTCTCCGTCCAGCTCATTGGCTACAACGTACGGGTCCAGCCATTCAACATAGGCTTCCCAGCCCTCACCCTCTGAGAACTTCTCCAGGATGCCCACAGTTTTCTGCGTCTTTGCGTTGGATTCATATACTCGTCGCCAGTTGTTGTGTTCCTAACACAGATGAGACTGCACACAGGGAAGTTAAAGTAACAGTGACCTCAGTCTTTATTAAGACACTCCAGAATGAGGAACAGGCCTTCGGGGCCGGCTTATATACAGTGCTCCCAAGGGATGCTGGGATCCCTTGGGGCATCAGGGGATGCACTCCCTGGTGGCAGAACATGGAATGCATGCTTTACAGATACACAACATGGTGTATTTGGATTTTCAGAAAGCATTTGATAAAGTGCCACATAAAAAGTTACTGTACAAGTTAAAAGTTCACAGGGTTGGCATGTATCAAGGATTAGCTAACGAACAGAAAACAGAGTCGGGATAAATGGGTAATTTTCCGGTTGGCAAACAGTAACTAGTGGGGTGCCACAGGGAACAGTGCTGGGGCCTCAAATATTTATAATCAATATCAATGACTTGGATGAAGGGACCGGATGTAATGTGCCAAGTTTGCTGATGATACAAAAATGGGTGGGAAAGTAAATTGTGAGGAGGACACAAAAAATCTGCAAAGAGATATAGACAAGTTAAGTGAATGGGCAAAAAGTTGGCAGATGGAGTATAATGTGGAAAAACGTGAGGTTATCCACTTTGGCAGAAAAAAATACAAAAGCAAATTATAATTTAAACGGAGAAAAATTGCAAAGTGCTGCAGCACACAAAGACTTGAGGGTCCTTGTGCATAAAACACAAACAATGTATATGCAGATACAGCAATAATCAGGAAGGCAAATGGAATGTTGACCTTTATTGCAAGGGGGATAGAGTATAAAAGCAGAGAAGTACTATTACAACTGTACAGGGTATTGGTGAGGCCACACCTGGAGTACTGTTTACAGTTTTGGTCTCCGTATTTAAGGAAGGATATACTTGCATTGGAGGCTGTTCAGAGAAGGTTCACTAGGTTGATTCCGGAGATGAGGGGGTTGACTTATGAAGATAGGTTCAGTAGATTGTGCCTATACTCAATGAAGTTCAGAAGAATGAGAGGTGATCTTATCGAAATATATAAGATAATAAGGGGACGAGACAAGGTGGATGCAGAGAGCATATTTCCACGCATAAAGGAAACTGAAACTAGGGGACATAGACTCAGAATAAGGGGCCGCGCATTTAAAACTGAAATGAGGAGGAATTTCTTCTGTCAGAAGGTTGTAAATCTATGGGATTATCTGCCCTAGAGAGCTGTGGAGGCTGGGTCATTGAATATATTTAAGGCAGAGATAGACAGATTTTTGAGCGATAAGGGAGTAAATGTTTACGGGAAGCGGGCAGGGAAGTGGAGCTGAGTCCATGATTAGATCAGTAATGATCTTATTAAATGGCGTACCATGCTCGAGGGGCCAGGTGGCCTACTTCTGCTCATATTTCTAATGTTATGTTTTTATGTTCTCTCCCCCAAGCTGCTGGCCTGGCCGAAACCCTTCCTGGTGGCCCAGTGGACCAAACTTTAAAAATCTTGCAGGCTCTCCCCTTTAAGTGAAGAGGAGAGCTGTGGTGACACGGCACTGTGATGACATCATCAGTGCTATGCTGATGACTGACAGTGGTGGACACTACACCCGCCCCCAACTTCCGCCCCTCTAGTGTGCTTACCGCCGCATATCCGCCCCCATTATGAGCGGCTTCTGGCACGCCGATAAAAACATCCAAAGAGAGGAATTTTGCTCAAGATGCCATCTCATCCACCGCGGCAGGAAAAATATTAGAAACAGGGTGCGTGCCGCCCATTTCCAGCGGTGGGCAATTTCGGCCCCAGGAAGTCTCATTACAATTGCACAGGGCTTTAGTGAGACCACACCTGTGCACAGTTTTGGTCTCCTTATCTGAGGAAAGGCAAACTTGTCTTGGAGGCAGTGCAGGATACGGGGTCTGCTATTTAAGACTGAGATGAGGAGGAATTTATTCACTCAGAGGGTTGTGAATCTTTGTAATTCTCTACCCCAAAGGGCTGTAGATGCTGAATCATTAAGTATATTCAAGGCTGAGATAGATTTTTGGACTCTAGGGGAATGAAGGGATATGAGGATCGGGCAGGAAAGTGGAGTTGAGTTCGAAGATCAGCCATGATCTTATTGAACGGCGGAGCAGTTTCGGGGGGTCGTATGGCCTACTCCTGCTCCTAATTCTTATGTAAAACACACTGCATAGCAAAGCAAGAGCAGGACAACGTTCTTACTCTCCTGGGCTCCTGGGATGAGATTTTATTCACTAACTTTACACTGACTTTACTCTATATTGTTTAGAGGAAAATGTTTAAAATTTGATTGCTTCTGTTATAAAGTCTTTATTTTAAGTAGAGTCATAGAAACATAGACATAGAAACATAGAAAATAGGTGCAGGAGTAGGCCATTCGGCCCTTCTAGCCTGCACCGCCATTCAATGAGTTCATGGCTGAACATGCAACTTCAGTACCCCATTCCTGCTTTCTCACCATACCCCTTGATTCCCCTAGTAGTAAGGACTTCATCTAACTCCTTTTTGAATATATTTAGTGAATTGGCCTCAACAACTTTCTGTGGTAGAGAATTCCACAGGTTCACCACTCTCTGGGTGAAGAAATTCCTCCTCATCTCGGTCCTAAATGGCTTCCCCCTTATCCTTAGACTGTGTCCCCTGGTTCTGGACTTCCCCAACATTGGGAACATTCTTCCTGCATCTAACCTGTCTAACCCCGTCAGAATTTTAAACGTTTCTATGAGGTCCCCTCTCATTCTTCTGAACTCCAGTGAATACAAGCCCAGTTGATCCAGTCTTTCTTGATAGGTCAGTCCCGCCATCCCGGGAATCAGTCTGGTGAACCTTCGCTGCACTCCCTCAATAGCAAGAATGTCCTTCCTCAGGTTAGGAGACCAAAACTGTACACAATACTCCAGGTGTGGCCTCACCAAGGCCCTGTACAATTGTAGCAACACCTCCCTGCCCCTGTACTCAAATCCCCTCGCTATGAAGGCCAACATGCCATTTGCTTTCCTAACCGCCTGCTGTACCTGCATGCCAACCTTCAATGACTGATGTACCATGACACCCAGGTCTCTTTGCACCTCCCCTTTTCCTAATCTGTCACCATTCAGATAATAGTCTGTCTCTCTGTTTTTACCACCAAAGTGGATAACCTCACATTTATCCACATTATACTTCATCTGCCATGCATTTGCCCACTCACCTAACCTATCCAAGTCACTCTGCAGCCTCATAGCATCCTCCTCGCAGCTCACACTGCCACCCAACTTAGTGTCATCCGCAAATTTGGAGATACTACATTTAATCCCCTCGTCTAAATCATTAATGTACAGTGTAAACAGCTGGGGCCCCAGCACAGAACCTTGCGGTACCCCACTAGTCACTGCCTGCCATTCTGAAAAGTACCCATTTACTCCTACTCTTTGCTTCCTGTCTGACAACCAGTTCTCAATCCATGTCAGCACACTACCCCCAATCCCATGTGCTTTAACTTTGCACATTAATCTCTTGTGTGGGACCTTGTCGAAAGCCTTCTGAAAGTCCAAATATACCACATCAACTGGTTCTCCCTTGTCCACTCTACTGGAAACATCCTCAAAAAATTCCAGAAGATTTGTCAAGCATGATTTCCCTTTCAGAAATCCATGCTGACTTGGACCTATCATATTACCTCTTTCCAAATGCACTGCTATGACATCCTTAATAATTGATTCCATCATTTTACCCACTACCGATGTCAGGCTGACCGGTCTATAATTCCCTGTTTTCTCTCTCCCTCCTTTTTTAAAAAGTGGGGTTACATTGGCTACTCTCCACTCCATAGGAACTGATCCAGAGTCAATGGAATGTTGCAAAATGACTGTCAATGCATCCACTATTTCCAAGGCCACCTCCTTAAGTACTCTGGGATGCAGTCCATCAGGCCCTGGGGATTTATCGGCCTTCAATCCCATCAATTTCCCCAACACAATTTCCTGACTAATAAGGATTTCCCTCAGTTCCTCCTCCTTACTAGACCCTCCGACCCCTTTTATATCCGGAAGGTTGTTTGTGTCCTCCTCAGTGAATACCGAACCAAAGTACTTGTTCAATTGGTCCGCCATTTCTTTGTTCCCCGTTATGACTTCCCCTGATTCTGACTGCAGGGGACAATAATGAAAATACAGAAGTAGGCACAGATATTAGATAGTGATAGCACATTGCAAGAATATAAGCAAGCATTTTCCAGGCACAGAAGTGACACTAATGAATTATGAGTGACTATCCACCAAGTCTTTTACATAAAGACTGATAAGTAGGATAGTTTCTGCAACAAGAGACTCCGGGGATGATTTGGATTTGGGTGGACATTGGGCAGGGTGGTCACATCTGCCCGATATCACCAGCAGGAGGCTCAATTAAACTTAATAACTGGACCAAATTATAATAAAATAGGTGAAGTGCCAGCGATACATGAACACTGACATGCAGTAGGCAGCTCGCCTTTTGGGAAAATCTGCCAATTCTTCTGTAGAGCTGAGCTGGCAGGGACAGCTTATGTGGAGGGTTCTGACGATAGCAGGCAGAGGGTCGCAGTTGCGGGACCGACATTTGTGCAGGCAGGAGAGCATTCAAAAAATAACAGAGCAGTCTCCAGTGGTCCCATTAAGTCCCATCAGTTCCACTGAACAGGGCTTGCACAGCACACTCCACTCAGCCTTCACTTCACTCCACCCCGTCTTTTGGATAAGACATTAAACCGAGGCCCCGTCTGCTCTCTCGAGTGGATGTAAAAGATCCCACGGCACTACTTTGAAAAGCAGGGAGTTATCTCCAGTGTCCTTGTCAATATCTATCCCTCAATCAACATCACAAAAAAAACGATTATCTGGTCATTATCACATTGCTGTTTGTGGGAGCTTGCTGTGCGCAAATTGGCTGCCGCATTTCCTACATTACAACAGTGATTACACTTCAAAAGTAATTCATTGGCTGTAAAGCATCCAGTGGTTGTGAAAAGCACTATATAAATCCACTTCTTTCTTTCCTGCTCAGCAGAAGTCCATCCAGTGTCCAATCCACTAATAAAATCCGCCAGAAAAGTCTCACATCGCCACTGGCAGCACTACTTAAAGAGAAACTCACCTATAGGTAATTGGGTCATAGGATCTGTGCGCTATTGTGCTCTTTGGATTCACAGCAGTGTTTCCAGATTCCAGATTGCTTCTTCCTGAGAATGTTTGCATTACTTACCCTCAGTAAGTTTAAACTAGTTATCATGGGTGCCATTACTGGCAGTCCGACTTGGATGGAGGAAGAGATGCTGCAGCATCAACCTCAGTAACTAGCTCAACCAGCACCTGGGCCAATCAGAAGACAGCAGGGGAGTTATCCCCGGTGTCCTGGCCAATATTTATCCTTCAAACAACATAACAAGAACAGATTATCAAGCCATTATCACATTGCTGTTTGTGGAAGTTGCTGGGTGCAGATTGGCTGCCGCAGGACTCCACAGCCAGCACACAGGGTGTACAGACATAGGGCTAGATTTTCCACTTTTTTTGCATCGTTAACGCCCATTTAACGCCCATTTTACCGCTGAAATGACGAATAACGCCAATATATCACCAATTTAGCCACAAAATGGAAACTGGCAGACATTTTTCAGAAACTTATCGCTGATTGTTGCTTTCCCCATGTGCATAATTCCGGGAAAAAATAATCCCGCCCGCCCACTTTTTTGGGGCGGAATCATTAGAATGGGCGAAATCAACGCCCATAATATCGCCCAGCGTTAGTTTTCGCACGAAATTAACGCTAAGATTCAATAATACCAACCGTCCACTTTTTTGTGTCGTAAAGATCACATTTGCCGAAACTAATGCCCATGAGATTGCCCACCATCACTTTCAACATCTCGCACACAATATCGCTCGTCCAAAAAAACACCCGGAAAAAGTGGAACTGTTCTGAACTAAAGCCAGCGATGTGGCTGCCATTTTTAAAAGCACAGATCACTTCATTCAAAAGGCTGCTTCAACTTCGGGGGAGTTTGGATTGACTCTGAAGTTCTTCTCAGATGAAGTGACCATCTCAACAGACATATTTTCAGACTCTGGACTATTGGAAGTTTATTCTAAGTGTATTTTAGTGAGGAAATGATTGCTTCTGATCAATCGTTATTATACTTTCATTGTAATGGGGCCAGCCATTTCTCAGCCTGCATCGATTAATACGCAGATGCTGCAGAGTGCAGATGACTCAATATGTGATGCACATCATTATGTGCCCAATTTAAGACGTGCAAGAATGAGGAGGACGATCAGACCGTACACACCCCGCACTGACAGGGAGAAGAGGTCTTACCTCGACCTGCCTTCGGAGACTGCGCTTACACAAGGTGGTGATCACTGAAATATGTGAGCTCATCAGGCCACATATGCAGCCTGCCATCAGGACATCAGTGTCGGTTGAGGTCAAGGTCACCGCAGCACTGTGTTTTTACGCGTCCGGTTCCTTTCGGGCCTCCGCAGCCGAGATTTACCCTCTGTCTCACCATGCAACCCATCGCTGCATTAGACAGGTCACGGATGCCCTGTAAGTGCGAAGGATGGACTTTATCAGCTTCCCCATGACCATGGAGGCTCAGACTGACAGGACTGGAGCATTCTACCATTGCTAAGTTCCCCAGGGTGCAATACAGTGCACTCACATCGCCATGCGGCCACCTTCTCAGGACCCGCAGCATTTTTGTAACAGAAAAGGATTTCACTCCCTGAAGGTGCAACTAGTTGTTGACCACAACCAGATCATCATGGCAGTGAATGCCAAATGTCCGGCCATGTGGAGGCTCACATCCTGCGTGGGAGCGCTGTCTCTGACATCTTTAAGAGTCAGCCACAAGGACAATGCTGGTTGCTTGGTGATAACCGATATGGCCAAGCCACATGGCTGATGATCCCCTGCTTGACACCCACACCGAGGCTGAGAAGCGATACAACCAGAGCCACAGAGACACACGCAATGTGGTCCATGAAACAATAACTATGCTTACGCACCGCTTCAAATGTCTGAACCACTCAGGAGGGGAGCTACAATACAACCCTGAACAAGTAGATAAATTCGTGGTCGTGTGCTCCATGCTGCACAACCTGGCTATCAGGAGGGACCAAGAATTGCCAGAAGGGACTGATGCTCCACCTCAGGAGAGAGAGGAAGAGAACAACGAGAAGCTGTATGCTGACCTAGGGCCAGACAATCAGGCTGACTATGCAACCATGCCCACAACCCCTTCCAGACCACAGGAAAGGGCCAATGGTCGTTACATAGCTGCAAGACTCTTACGTGAGGAGCTGATATTTGAACGATTTGCCTGAAAGAACATTGCTGTGAGTGACAACGCTGACACACTGCTGTGTGTGTGCAGCTCAGATATCAATGGTGTCCATCACCTTGGTGCCAGGTAAAGTTTACATTGATTGAAGTTAAGTTTTATTCAACTCTTTCATGTTAAGGAATCACGAGTGTGTAACGGTCCAGCTATCTGAGACAATGCGCAACAAGGTTCTGTTCAATAAAATTGTTTTTATACCAACATTGGTCTGAAATCATAAGTATCACAGGCAAAAACACCCAACCCCCCACCCACACCTCATTTTTTCCACCACTGACATCAATCAAATGTTCAACATCAAAACAGAATAAAGTTCAAAGCAGGAGGGTGGGGGTGGTCCCATCCCCCCATACATTACAACAAATTGCATACATCCAGATGGAGCAAAAACACAGCCATCGCCTACAGACATGAACCTCACTTTCCTTCCCCCCTCCCCTTCTTCTCCGCACGTCGACCTCTTCCCCTCCTCCCATCCTCGCTCCACAGCACCTGGCCGACGAGCTCCTCAGGTGGTGCCTCATTGGGGATTTGAAGGCAGAGGTGGTGGTTGCACAGGTACAGGAGCGGGGGGAGCCAAGGAGGCAACATTCTCTAATGCAGAAGCAGGATCTTGGACCTTCCTCTCATCTGTCATTCGCAGTGGTGGTGTGGAACCTAGGGGTGGAGTGCCGCACTCTGGGACCACTGGGAGGCCTGTGCCAGCAGTGTTCCTGGCTATTGCATCCAAGGCCACCGCCATCCGTGGAACGTGCTCAGTTATGGTGGCCAGCTGTCGGGATATGCCCCCCAATGCTTCCAAGAGCTGGTCACCAATGTCTACAGTCCTCCTGGACAACTGTACCATCTCTCCGCTCTCATGTGGCGCTCATGGACCAGACCTGCCACGTCCACGAGGCCTCCGCGGGGTCGGCGCCCTCTTGGGGAGAAATGGTGTGCTTTGTGAAGAAGTGCTTGGGGCTGATACCTCAAGAGTGGAGGCGGGAAAGACCGGAGGAGCACTAGATGGCCTTGGGGTAGAATGGCTTCTGGAGCGTGGCGATGCAGGTTCCTCGAAGTCCACACTCTCATCCGTGCAGAACAGACCCAGTGGATTGACGGTTAGAATCAGAGCTCCTCAGCACCAGGTGTAGGATCGTCCGGAGAGTCGGGCCTCGCGCCCCCACCTTCTGGCCTCTGTGGTCTTGCCTGGGGCCACGCTGCTGGCTAAGCCGTAAAACAGGAGAAGGGGGTGCTAGGGTCACAAGATGAGTCCAGTGCTACACACAGCATATACACAACAAAAGCACCACTGCTGTCAAAATCATCACAGACATCACATTTCATGACCATCAACACATGGTGCATTGCAATGATTTTCATGAGGCCAGCATTATTTCTAGGACAATTTTAGAAATCATCTATCATATATGGTTGTTCAGATATGAGTGGGTGTGGCATCTATTGAATTTACATCATGCAATGGTGTAATCTTTACTCACGTGGCATCACTTCAGAGTCTACAGATGCTTCCATGGCTGTCCGGCTGTGCTTCCCCATGAGTGCGAGCACCCGCTCCTCCATCTCAGTGATGTTGCTGGGGACTGGTGGCCCCCCCCCCCCCCCACTCGTTCACCTCTGCACAGACCTCATTGTCAATAGCTTCTTCTGTAAAAGATGACAGGATGACATGGCATGAGATTATTGCGTGATATCATTGCTAGGTACTGTCACAGAGACTGATACAACATTTCACCGACAGATGTAATCATGATTATTATGATAATTATCATTCTTTACCTAAAGACGTACACCGTGACCGCAGGCTTTGAGTAAAACATTCCCGGTAAAAGTGAAAGACATCACATCTGCTAATAGTCACTCATGACTGTTAGAAATCAAATTATATAAATACATAAGTACATGTAAATAAATGTAATACTTACTCCTGCAGATCCCACAAGGTCGTTCCATCGTTCGTGGCATTGGTTGCCCTCAGGCACCTCGTTGGTCGCCGACGAGACCACCTCTGCTATCTCGGTCCATATCTTCTGGTGAGCCTTTGGGGTGGGCTTCCCACGCCCTCTCTGTGTCAAATCACCCCAGCGTAACTCGACCTCCTGCAGGAGGGAGGCATTTGCCTCGTCTGAGAACCTCCTTGTTCTTTTGTGCCCTCCAATGTACTCCTCTCCCACCTCACTGCTCTCTCCAGCGTCAGTCTCCACAGAGTGCTGTGATGCCTCCTCCTTTCTCTCCATTATAGGCCAAATTCGGGCAAATATGTGGCTGGTAACAGCTAATTTTTGTTTCCCTATTTGCTCTAAAGCTCCAAACTCTCCCTCTTTCCTCCCAAAGCAGCCACACCGCACCCAGGCACGCCTTCAGTCCCTCTCAGCTCCCTCTCTATCTCTTCTTCTGTGCATGTCATGGTGACCCTTGACCTCCTGAAGCGCGGTAATCGAGCGTTGCTATGCCGTTGCTAAGGACGCCGACACTTAAAGGCAGAAGGTCAGAGAGATTTAACGCTAGTGCCCATTTCATATTGCTCACACTAATGCCCAATTTCAAAAATGGAGACTCGGTGCTTTGAGAATGGGTGAGAAGCTGGTGATCTGAAAACCCATTTTTACCGTCCACGCCAGAAATAACGCCCATTTTTGGGCGACATGCACAAAAATGTAAAATTTAGCCCCAAGAGTCACTTTGTTGCATCAATGTGAAAAGCAGTGCATCAGGAGGCTGTTCTTCTCCAGGCAGACTATTGCAGACCTCGGCAGCCTCCTGACGTCTCCTGCAACAGGACCTGCTGCCTGTTGGACCAGGGGCCCAGGCATTTGCATTGGCTATCAAAGTCACCTTGACCCTCAACATTCTCCCCAATATTCAGACTTTCCATTAACGTGACAGGATGGGTGCTGGGGGACAAGGGCCTATATATATGGCTTGTGATACCCCTTCCCAAGCCTACTATTCCTGAACAGTGGGACCACGATGATCATAACTGAGGACAACATAAGGCTCCTCAAACAAAGGTCTCAGCATCTCAACATGTCTGGAGGCTCCCTATAATATAGCCCCACAATAATTATCATAATTATGAGAAATCCTTATCTCTGTCCTGCTCAGTGGAGCTAGGAGAGAACTTCACTTTATGTTGAGCTCTCACCTGGGCAGATGCAGCCACTGGTACCTGGTGCTGCTCACTCATGCTAGATGTTTCATGACATCCAGACCCCTCTAGCTCACTATTGAATCAATGTGGAATGCCAAAATCTGTGCCCAATTCTCATTCTGAGTTCAAATTGCAGCTTTAATTTGAAATCTATATTCCTTCATTCTAGTTCCCTCAGATACTGGAAACAGTCTGTTTCTATCTACTCTGTCCCAGATCTCCATAATTTTAAACATGCTATCAAATCACCCCTTTAACTCTTCTCTTTGAATTAAAAGAGCAAAAAAGTGTCATTTTTCTTCGAATTTGTATTTTCTTATCTCACAACAGTATACTAGTGAATCTGCACTGTGCACTCTCCATTGCCTCAACATCCTTTCTATAATGTGGAACCCAAAACTGCATGGAGTGCTCCAACTATGGTCTTATGAAAGCTTAATCTAGATTCACCATTACATCTTGATGTTCATATTCTATCACAGGAAATGTCTTGTTCTTCTCAGCGCCCACAGTAACTTGGACAGAGCCCCTGGAGAAATGGTATAAATGGGCAAACTGGCTGTTTACTCCATTTCTTTGAGGTTTCTGCTGATGTTCCACCAAAGTTATGGCTGGAAATCAGATGCACTCTCATGGCAATTCTCCCTTTGTACCTCTTGCCATGAAACCCAAAAAATGGATGAAAAATGTTGAATTTCTTCCCCTTAGCATCCATCATTTGAGATCTGATGAGTGAGTATTTAGAAATGTATAGGATAATCGAGTACAGCCATCATGGATGAGTTAAAGGCATATTATGTTTCATAAAATTAATATAGAGTTGTTATTATTTATTCATTCACAGGATGTAGACATCGCAGGCAAGGTCAGCATTTATTTCCCATCCCTAATTGCCCTTGAGAAGGTGGTGGTGAGCCGCCTTCTTGAACCACTGCAGTCCGTGCGGTGAAGTTACTCCCACAGTGCTGTTAGGGAGGGAGTTCCAAGATTTATATCCAGCGACGATGAAGGAACGGCAATATCTTTTCAAGTCAGGATGGTGTGTGACTTGAAGGGGAACTTGGAGGTGGTAGTGTTCCCATGCGCCTGCTGCCCTTGTCCTTCTCAGTGGTAGAGGTCTCGGGGTATGGGCAGTGTTGTCGAAGAAGCCTTGGCAAGTTGCTCTAGTGCAACTTGTAGAAGGTACACACTGCAGCCATGGTAGGCCGGTGGTGGAGGGAATAAATGTTGAATGTGGTAGATGGGGTGCCAATCAGAAGGGCTGCTTTGTCCTGGAAGGTGTTGAGCTTTTGAGTGTTGTTGGGGCTGCACTCATCCAGGCAAGTAGAGAGTATTCCATCACACTCCTGACTTGTGCCTTGTAGATGGTGGAAAGGCTTTATTTAGTCAGGAGATGAGAAACTCGCTGCAGAATACCCAGCTTCTGACCTGCTCCTAGCCACAGTAGTTATATGGTTGGTCCAGTAAAGTTTCTGGTCAATGGTGACCCCCAGGATCTTGATCATAGAATCATAGAAATTTACAACACAGAAGGAGGACATTTCGGCACATCGTGTCCGCACCAGCCGATCAAGAGCTATCCAGCCTAATCCCACTTTCCAGTTCTTGGTCTATAGCCCTGTAGGTTACGGCACTTTAAGTGCACATTCAAGTATCCTTTAAATGTGGTGCGGGTTCCTGCCTCTAACATCCTTTCAGGCAGTGAGTTCCAGACCCCCACTATTCTCTGGGTGAAGAAATTTCCCCTCAAATCTCCTTTAAACCTCCCCGCAATTATTTTAAATCTGCGCCTGGTTGTTGATCCCCCTGCCAAGGGAAACAGGTCCTGCCTATCCAATCTATCCAGGCCCCTCATAATTTTATACACCTCCATCAGGTCTCCCCTTAGCCTTCTCTGTTCCAAAGAAAACAGACCCAGCATCTCCAATCTTTCCTCATAGCCAAAATTCTCCAGTCCACGCAACATTCTTGTAAATCTCCTCTGCACCCTTTCCAGTGCAATCATACCTTTCCTGTAATGTGACGACCAGAACTGCACACAGTATTAAAGCTGCGGCCTAACCAGTGTTTTATACAGTTCAAGCATAAACTCCCTGCTCTTGTATTCCATGCCTTGACTAATAAAGGCAAGTATTCCATGTACCTTCTTAAACACCTTATCTACCTGGCCTGCTATCTTCAGGGATTTGTGGACCTGCACTCCAAGGTCCCTTTGTCCCTTTACACTTTTCAGTGTTGTACCATTTAATGTGTATTCCCTTGCCTTGTTAGACCTCCCCAAATGCATTACCTCACATTTATCCGGATTGAATTCCACTTGCCACTGTTGCACCTGTCATGTATTTAACCATAATGTAACACCACTGTATTTCTGTATACACTCAACCTAGATGCACATCTTGACCACAAGGGGTGAACTTGTGGGAGACACTCCTTACCTGATCACACAGGTATAAAAAGGGAGGTCACACGCAGGGTCATGGTCTTTGGAGTCCTGTGAATAAAGAATTAAGGTCACAGAGTGACCTTGTCCCCAGAATGTGCCTTCACACTGTAGAGTAAAGACTTTACACCACCCACCTGACCAGTCGATTGATATCTTCCGACAGTCCGCAGCTTTCTTCTTCATTGACGATGAGAAACGAGAATTCACGACCCACGAGAATGGCCACCGGTAGCACAGAGGAACGGTACTGTGTTCGGGAAGACTGGGACAATTCTGTCGAGAGGCTTCAGCAAAGATTCGTTATGAAAGAATGGCTGGGGGATGCAGCGGCCGACAAGCGAAGGGCTCATCTTTTGACCAGCTGCGGACCAAAGACTTACGCGCTCATGAAGGACTTACTAGCACCCGAAAAGCCGGCGGGCAAAACCTTTGAAGAACTTAGCAAATTGATCGTGGAGCACCTCAAACCGGCGAGTAGCATACATATGGCCCGACACAGATTCTACACCCACCGACGTCGTGAAGGACAGAGCGTACCGGACTTCGTAGCGGACCTCCAGCGTTTGGCCAGCCTCTGTAAGTTCACAGACGTCTGCAGGGGGGAGATGCTAAGGGACTTCTTTATCGAGGGCATTGGTCAAGCGGGAATTTTCCACAAATTAGTTGAGACCAAGGATTTGACCTTGGAAGTGGCGATGTTGATAGCTCAAACTTTCATGGCGCGCAATTCTGCCTCGAACGCGGTGATGGATCAGGGAGTCAACATCATCAATGCGACTCAGAGCCCCACAGGCAGGCAGGGGCAGTCCGACACTCCCCAGGCAGCAATACACCCCAGAGTAGGACTTCAACAGAGACAATGGCAGACTGAACGGACATTCACGCCATCATAGTGGACAATACGGCCCGGGATGGGGCCATTGATACCCACTAATAGAGTACTTAAGAGCAGTCAAAGGGAGAGTCAGCACGGAATGCCTGGCCATCGTCCCTTTGTTCCCAACAATGGAAACTTTAACTCATGCTGGAGGTGTGGGGGAAAACACTCAGCTAGATCTTGCAGATTTCAATAGTTTGTCTGCAGTAACTGCAATCTCAGTGGCCACTTAGCTCGAATGTGCTCAAGTTCGGCAGAAAGTTCCCGAAATAGTTCAACAGTCCCAGGAATAAATGCAACTCCAATGTGTTGTAGGGCCTGGGTGTTCATTGAATCGCCTCTTTATTTGATTTGATGGGCCGAATCCCATCTGCAGCAACCCTCCTGCCCAGAAACTCAACCTCAGGAGCTAAGAACACACATTATAGACTTCTTGAATCGCAGGCCTACTCGGTCCAGTCGGCGTAGCACCTCCTCCAGGTTGTGGAGGTGTTCCTCTGTGTCTCGACCCGTGATGAGGATGAAGTCCTGGAATACGATCATTCCAGGAATGGATTTAAGCAGGCTTTCCATGTTTCTTTGAAAAATCACGGCCGCTGATCAAATGCCAAACAGGCACCTGTTATAAACGAACAGTCCCAAATGCACTGCTATGACATCCTTAATAATTGATTCCATCATTTTACCCACTACCGATGTCAGGCTGACCGGTCTATAATTCCCTGTTATCTCTCTCCCTCCTTTTTTAAAAAGTGGGGTTACATTGGCTACCCTCCACTCCATAGGAACTGATCCAGAGTCAATGGAATGTTGGAAAATGACTGTCAATGCATCCACTATTTCCAAGGCCACCTCCTTAAGTACTCTGGGATGCAGTCCATCAGGCCCTGGGGATTTATCGGCCTTCAATCCCATCAATTTCCCCAACACAATTTCCCGACTAATAAGGATTTCCCTCAGTTCCTCCTCCTTATTAGACCCTCCGACCCCTTTTATATCGGAAGGTTGTTTGTGTCCTCCTCAGTGAATACCGAAACAAAGTACTTGTTCAATTGGTCCGCCATTTCTTTGTTCCCCGTTATGACTTCCCCTGATTCTGACTGCAGGGGACCTACATTTGTCTTTACTAACCTTTTTCTCTTTACATATCTATAGAAACTTTTGCAATCCGTCTTAATGTTCCCTGCAAGTTTCTTCTCGTACTCCATTTTCCCTGCCCTAATCAAACCCTTTGTCCTCCTCTGCTGAGTTCTAAATTTCTCCCAGTCCCCGGGTTCGCTGCTATTTCTGGCCAATTTGTATGCCACTTCCTTGGCTTTAATACTATCCCTGATTTCCCTTGATAGCCACGGTTGAGCCACCTTCCCTTTTTTATTTTTACGCCAGACAGGAATGTACAATTGTTGTAGTTCATCCATGCGGTCTCTAAATGTCTGCCATCGCCCATCCACTGTCAACCTCTTCAGTATCATTCGCCAATCTATCCTAGCCAATTCATGCCTCATACCTTCAAAGTTACCCTTCTTTAAGTTCTGGATCATGGTCTCTGAATTAACTGTTTCATTCTCCATCCTAATGCAGAATTCCACCATATTATGGTCACTTTTCCCCAAGGGGTCTCGCACAACGAGATTGCTAATTAATCCTCTCTCATTACACAACACCCAGTCTAAGATGGCCTCCCCCCGAGTTGGTTCCTCCACATATTGGTCTAAAAAACCATCCCTTATGCACTCCAGGAAATCCTCCTCCACCGTATTGCTTCCAGTTTGGTTAACCCAATCTATGTGCATATTAAAGTCAGCCATTATAACTGCTGCACCTTTATTGCACGCACCCCTAATTTCATGTTTGATGCCCTCCCCAACATCACTACTACTGTTTGGAGGTCTGTACACAACTCCCACTAACGTTTTTTGCACTTTGGTATTCTGCAGCTCGACCCATATAGATTCCACATCATCCAAGCTAATGTCCTTCCGAACTATTGCCTTAATTTCCTCCTTAACCAGCAATGCTACCCCACCTCCTTTTCCTTTTATTCTATCTTTCCTGAATGTTGAATACCCCTGGATGTTGAGTTCCCAGCCCTGATCATCCTGGAGCCACGTCTCTGTAATCCCAATCACATCATATTTGTTAACATCTATTTGCACAGTTAATTCATCCCCCTTATTGCGGATACTCCTTGCATTAAGACACAAAGCCTTCAGGCTTGTTTTTTTAACACCCTTTGTCCTTTTAGAATGTTGCTGGACAGTGGCCCTTTTTGTTCTTTGCCTTGGGTTTCTCTGCCCTCCACTTTTCCTCATCTCCTTTCTGTCTTTTGCTTTTTCCTCCTTTTTGTTTCCCTCTGTCTCCCTGCATTGGTTCCCATCCCCCTGCCATATTAGTTTAACTCCTCCCCAACAGCACTAGCAAACACTCCCCCTAGGACATTGGTTCCGGTCTTGCCCAGGTGCAGACCGTCCGGTTTGTACTGGTCCCACCTCCCCCAGAACCGGTTCCAATGCCCCAGGAATTTGAATCCTTCCCTGCTGCACCACTGCTCAAGCCACGTATTCATCTGCGCTATCCTGCGATTCCTACTCTGACTATCACGTGGCACTGGTAGCAATCCCGAGATTATGCCTCCAGGTCGCTCTCTCAAGCAGAACGGGGATATGGGATGGTCGAGAAGGAAGCGCTTGCATATGTCTATGGTGTTAAAAAAATGCATCAGTACCTCTTTCGTAGGAAGTTTGAATTAGAGACGGACCACAAGCCATTAACATCCCTGTTGTCAGACAGCAAGGCTGTCAATGCCAACGCATCAGCTCGCATACAGCGATGACACTCACGCTGGTTGCTCATGACTACTCCATCCGGCACCGGCCCGGCACTGAAAATTGCGCTGACGCGCTCAGCAGACTTCCACTGGCCACCACTGAGGGGGCAGTGGAGCAAAGCGCCGAGATGGTCATGGCTGTCGATGCCTTTGACAGCGCAGGCTCCCCCATCACAGCCCATCAGATCAAAATCTGGACAAACATAGATCCCCTCCTATCCCTGATTAAGAAATGTGTCCTGACTGGGGATTGGGTGCCCACACACGGAACATTCCCTGAGGAGGTCAGACCGTTCTACAGACGGATGGATGAGCTCTCCATCCAAGCCGACTGCCTACTATGAGGCAGCCGGGTGGTTATGCCCCAGAAGGGCAGGGAGGCATTCATCAGGGAACTCCACAACGAGCACCCAGGCATTGTGCTGATGAAAGCCTTTGCCCTGTCACACATTCGGTGGCCTGGAATTGATTCAGACCTGGAACACTGTGTTTGCAGGTGAACGACCTGTGCCCAGCTGGGTAATGCCCCCAGGGAGGCCCAGCCTGTGGCCCTGGCCCACCAGGCCATGGTCACACATTCACGTTGACTACGCGGGCTTGATCGTGGGAAAGATGTTCCTTATTGTGGTAGATGCGTACTCGAAATGGATCGAGTGCATCATTCTGAATTCATACACGTCATCCACCACCGTGGAATGCCTACGTGCGATCTTTGCAACCCATGGCTTGCCGGACATCCTGGTTAGTGATAATGGCCCATGTTTCACAAGCTACGAATTCCGAGAGTTTATGTCAGGCAATGGCATCAACCACGTCAGGACTGCGCCATTCAAGCCGGCCTCCAATGTCCAGGCGGAACCTGTGGTCCAAATCATTAAGCAAGGACCCTCCCTACAATGCCGCCTATCACATCTCCTGCTAGCCCATAGACGTGACCGCACTCGCTCACGGGGATCCCGCCCGCAGGGCTACTTTCGAAACGGACACTCAAAACTCGGTTGTCCCTCATTCACCCAGTCCTGACCGACATAGCTGAGGGCAAGCGCAAGTCACAAAACGAGTACCATGACCGTAATTCGAGGGGGAGATGTATAGAAATAAATGCTCCTGTATTCGTCCTCAATCACGCCATGGGGCCCAAATGGCTTGAGGGCACTGTAATTGACAAAGAGGGGAATAGGGTCATCGTGGTAAAACTCAACAATGGTCAGATATGCCGTAAGCATCTGGACCAAGTAAAAAAAAAGTTCAGCATCGACACGGAGGAACCTGAAGAAGACCATGAGATGGAGCTCACAACACTGCCAGTGAATGAGCAACAAGAGCAATCAGAAGAATGCACAGTCCCTGCGGTCAGCCCAGACAGGCCAGAATCACCACAGGTGACAGACACTCATGTCAGTGTCCAACACCCAGAGCCCCAACTGCGGCACTCCATGAGGGAATGTAGATCATCTGAAAGACTAAACCTATGATCCCAATAAGTCTTTGGGGGGGAGGTGATGTCATGTATGTAACTACAATGTAACACCACTGTATTTTTGTATACACTCAACCTAGATGCACATCTTGACCACAAGGGGCAAACTTGTGGGAGACACTCCTTACCTGATCACACAGGTATAAAAAGGGAGGTCCCATGAAGGGTCATCATCTTTGGAGTCCTGTAAATAAAGAGTTAAGGTCACAGAGTGACCTTGTCCCCAGAATGTGCCTTGTGTGGTTTCACACTGTAGAGTAAAGACTTTACACCACCCACCTGACCAGTAGATTGATATCTTCCTACAGTCCGCAGCTTTCTTCTTCATTATCAACCACACAGCCTATTTTAGTGTCACCTGCAAACTTCTTAATCATACTCCCAACATTTAAGTCCTAGTCATTGATATATACCACAAAAAGCAAGGGACCCAGCACTGAGCCCTGAGGAACCCCACTGGATACAGCCCCCAGATGGTGGGGGATTCAGCGATGGTAATGCTCATGAATGTCAAGGGGTGGTGGTTAGACTCTCTCTTGTTCGAGATAGTCATTTGCGTGGCACAAATGTTACTTGCCACTTATCAGCTCAATCCTGGATGTTGTCCAGTTCTTACGGCATGCAGGGACAGACTGCTTCATTATCTGAGGAATTGTGAATGGAACTGAACACTGTGCAATCATCAACAAATATCTGCACTTCTGACCTTATGATGGAGGGAAGGTCATTTATGAAGCAGCTGAAGATAGTTGGACCTAGGATACTGCCCTGAGGAACTCCTGCAGCAATGTCCTGGGGCTGAGATGATTGGCCTCCAACAACCACAACCCATCATTCTTCATGCTAGGTATGATTTCAGCCAGTAGAGAGTTTTTCTCCTGATCCCCATTGATATCAGCTTTACGATGGCATCTTGTGCCACACTCGGTCAAATGCTACCTTGATATCAATGGCAGGCATTTTCACCTCACTTCTGGAATTCAGCTCTTTTGTCCACATCTGGACCAAATCTATAATGGGGTCTGGAGCTGAGTGAGCATTGATGAGCAGATTATTGGTGAGTAAGTAGCAACAATGATAATAATGACGGCACCTTCCATCGTTTTGCTGCTGCTTGAGAGTCGGCTGATGGGCCGGTATTTGGCAAGATTGAATTTGTCCTGCTTTTTTATGAACAGGACCTACCTGGGTAACTTCCATTTTGAAAAAGTGATGGATTGTATCGATAAATGGAATGTAGTAAATGTAGTATACAGCACATGTATATTACATGTTATTCAGAGGGCCTTTAATAAAGTGTCTTACAGGAGGTTTGTTACAAAAATTCTGGCATATTATATAAACATAAAAGTAGCAACATTTGGAATTAGGGTAAAGGAGTTGTCGGATTGGAGAAGGTTTAGAGGCGGTGTATCCCAGGGATCAGAGCTGGGTCCAGGTTTGTTCTCAAATTATTTTGATAATTGTTACATGATATCACAATTGTGAAAAAATGTGAGGTGAGCACACATTTAATGGGAAAATGCCGACGGTATGCTACAGCAGAGAGACATAGGAATTCAAATGCAGAGGGTGGAATTTTGTATTTACTGCCATCGCATTTAGCATCGAATGGCAAAGTGTAGAGAGGAAAGTGGAAAAGGTAGGATTATACACCTATAATTTCCTTTGCTGGGGAATCAGTAAAGAGAGGGCATCAATTTACATTGTCAATAAGAGAATGCAGAAAGTGGCTGGAAAAAATCACTTTATACAGAGAATTGTACAAAATGCTTTGCCACAGGGAATAATTGAGGCTGAGGCGATTGGATCTTTTAAGGGAAGACTGGATAAATATTTAAAGTAGAGGAAAAAACAGGCCTATGTAGAGAGATTAGGGCAATTCATTATTTTTGGATTGCTTTAACAAAGAGCACAGAATGGCCCATGTGACCTACTTCTCTGCTGTAAACTCCTAACTTCCTCCCCACTGCAAATTTTGTTTTTGTTGCGCCTGTTTCACGCCAGTGGGTGGATTTAGTCACAAGTGCATGATCTTAAGATTAGCACTTAAAGCCTAAAGAGATCTTTTCCCGTGGAGTTATCAGGATGTGGAATGCATTGTCACAATTGGTGATTGATGCTAAATTGATTACTGCATTTAAAAGGCAGTACTTAAAGAAGAATAATATAAAAAGGTACCATGAAGAAAGCAGGAAAATTGGAGTCGTTTGGGGAGAAAGTAACAAAACAAGTCTGCGTAAAATCAGGCAAAAAGCGCTGAATGGGCTCCTCCTGTGCTAAAAATTTCCAAGAGGTAGTTTTACAAATTTGAGTTCCTGATGCAGAGCTGCCTGTGACAAGGAGCCTAACACAAATTTGATGTTAGGATCAGTGGGTCCCGCAAGATTTTCCATCCATCAGGAGCTCTGTGCCCAATTGTCGATAGCATTTCCTACATGCAAAGCTCCAAAAATTTGATGTTGGGATCTGCCCTAAAGGATCTGCTTACTGTACTGCACTGAGATACAGGGTCCAGAAGTGCAGCCTCTGTCATCATAGGAACTACTAATATGGCTTTCTCTATGGAAACCAGATCTATGACTAAGAATTAAAAGGATTATATTAATTTCAGAAATGTTACAAGCTTCTAATATAAATATAAACAGTTCATAAAAAGTTTCTTATGACAATGTGTGGAACAGACCGTATGTAGATATCACTTGAACAAAGGCCCTTTGTTCTTTGTATTGGCCACTGAGACAGTTATTTCATGTGCTACCAGCACAGGTCACTGAAAGCTTAAATATTATTTAATATAACTCAAGTATTCAAATAAATGATCTTACATTGTATTCTCATCAATTAAGCATATGCAGTAGTGAAGATGAATCTGTCATGTTTACTAGGTGAAATATTTAGTGGCAACTACTCCAGCGTTGATAAATATCCTAAGCTGTGTTGGGAGGAAAGGGGTTAGAATCATTTATAGCTCCATGATTGATGGATTTTGATCAGTTTGCCTAGAACTGAAGCTAATGTAGATGCCCCGTGTTAGTAAAAAGATAAAGCGGATTTCCTTTAATTGTTAAAACTACAAGATTGTTCTTCGAAAATGAATTTCAACCAAGCCTGTTCTATCCAGTCAAAACCAGCACTGCATTAGCCAACTTTACAAAGAAGGTAGGATTTCTGTACATATTCACCAATTATTGTGTGACAAAATGTATATAATTTATATTACTCCTTAATACTTATAAATGGGAGTATAAATACAACTCAAGATATGAAGGACACAGTACGAGAATAGTTCTTTGCTCTGAGAAATTATTCATGACTAATATGTCACAGGCTCTTAGGAAAGGACTGCAGCCTTTTTTTTAAATCTCAGCATTAGCTGGATCTGGTGGAATTGATTGAGCTGAAGCAAATTGTAAATCCATTTGTTGGAACTATCACTTATCTGCACTGCAATAAATTAGTCAAATAACTCACCACTTAAAGTGTCAATATGTTTTCAAATCTTTTCTATCAATCAACTGAAAACCTCTCAGGATCACTTAAAAGGCTTACAGCGACTAAAAACACTATTTTTATTTAATCATGGCAGCATTTAGAATGCATTTACACTGCTGTTTTTCTGATGGAAGCAAACAATAAATTCTAGCTTTCTGTCAACTCAATATGATGTGTAACTGTTAAATAATTCTCATAATTTACTTGCCCCATTTTCACAGTGATGTACACATCCAGATTTCATGACTCTGTTCAAATGACCGTTGTTTTGAATCAAAACATTTATAATCCAATGAACAGTTGAATGTAGTGATAATTAATCCAAAGAATTGGTTAATTGCATGTTGCACATTAGCATTCCAGAATTTTTAGAAACTGTTTTTGTTGTGTATGGAGAAACAGTCAGACTGAACACTGTAAGCTCAAAGTCAAGTGTGACCTTAGTCTTTTATTGCAGGTCTCCAGAGTGCCTCTCCAACTTGTGAAGCCTTCTTAAATACCTGTGCTCCCAAGGGATTATGTGATCCCTTGGGACTCCGGGGAATGAGCCCTCTGGTGGCTGTACTGAGTAAATACAAGTCCACATATATAACAACATTCCCGCCCAAAGTCAATAGTGTAATTATTTACAATGTGAGTTGATCTGGGGCCCTTCTTGCCCTGGTTGATCGTCTCGGTGTGAAAGCTGGTGTTGTTGAATCATTTGTTGGGCCCTCGCTGGGCTACTGTGCAGCTGGCCTTGCTGAGCTGCCTGGTGTGTTGGGACCTGCAGGGCTGCTGTAGATGATGGCTTCTGCTTCGTGGTCAACCATGGTGTCAGTTGCCACTGGTGTGTGTGTTGGGGCATCAAAAAGGTGGGTTGCTCAGAATAGTCCATGAATCTGAGTTTGATTTGGTCCAAGTGTTTCCGGTGAATGAGTCCATTTGAAAGTTTGACCCGAAACACCCTGCTCCCCTCTTTGTCCACGACAGTGCCGGGAAGCCAATTGGGACCTTGTTCATAATTTAATACAAATACAGGATTATTGACTTCAATCTCACGTGACACATTTGCTATCATGGTATGCACTTTGTTGAAGCCGCCTGCTCTCTACCTGTTCATGTAGATCAGAGTGAACTAACAAGAGCCTTGTCTTAAGTGCTCTTTCATGAGCAGTTCAGCAGGTGGGATCCCAGTGAGTGAGTGTGGTCTCATGCGGTAGCTAAGCAGAACTCGGGACAGGCGAGTCTGCAGTAAGCCTTCAATTACCCTCTTCAAGCCTTGCTTGATGGTTTGCACTGCTCTCTCTGCCTGACCATTGGATGCTGGTTTAAACAGGGCAGATGTGACATGTTTCATCCCGTTATGGGTCATGAATTCATTGAACTCAGCACTAGTAAAACATGGCCCGTTGTTGTTCACCATGACATCGGGTAAGCCATGTGTGGCAAACATGGCCCGCAGGCTTTCAGTGGTGGCAGTGGACGTGCTAGCCGACATTATCTCACATTCAATCCACTTGGAGTATGCGTCTACAAGCACAAGGAACACTTTACCCAAGAACGGGCCTGCATAGTCGATGTGTACCCGAGACCACGGTTTGGAGGGCCAAGACCATAAACTTAGCGGCGCCTCCCTGGGTACATTGCTTAACTGCGAGCATGTATTACATCTGTGAATGCAGGACTCTAAGTCCGCATCGATACCGGGCCACCACACGTGGGACCTGGATATCGCTTTCATCATTACGATGCCTGGGAGGGTACTGTGGAGGTCATTGATGAAGGTGTCTCTATCCTTCTTAGATACCAATACTCGATTGCCAGAAGGATCCCCCAAGCAGCCTACATATCATTCATCTTTGCGCCGCTGGAACGGCTTTATCTCTTCCTGCATTTCCATTGGGACACTGGACCAGCTCCCATGAAGGACACAGCTTTTGACTAGAGATAATGGGCCCAAGTTTCCACATGATTCGCGCCTGATTTTTAGGAGCAACTGGTGGAGAACGGACTATTTTAGAAATCGCAATTCTCCACATTTTGTTTTCTGCAGTTCTAGTCAGGTAAAACAGTTCTAGTTTAGAACAGAATTTTTTCTTCAAAAGGGGGCGTGTCCGGCCACTGACGCCTGATTTGAAAGTTTCCACAGTGAAAATGTACTCCAAACTAAAGTAGAATGGAGCCAGTGAAGATTTTTGTAGAACTGAAAAAACCTGTTCTACACATTAAAAAAATCAGGCACAGGTTACAAATTAGGCGTCCAGAACGAAGTGGGGGGGAGGGGGGGGAAGGGAACTCATTAAATCGACAATAAATCCTTATTTATACTTCTACAAATATTATACAAATAAATCCAACCTGAATAAACATTTATAAGCCAAGAAAAGATTAAATAAACCATCTTCCTACCTGTGTGAAAGTGCTTCAGCCAGGGAGAATTCTGCAGCCATTCGTGCCGCTGAGCGGGAGGGGGGGAGAGAGAGAGAGGGGGGTAGGGAGGGAGAGGGAGGGGGAGAGAGAGAGAGAGAGAGAGAGGGGGAGAGAGAGAGAGAGAGGGAGGGAGAGAGAGAGGAGGGGAGGGGGAGAGAAAGAGGAGGGGGGGAGGGAGAGAGAGAGGAGGGGGGAGGGAGAGAGAGAGGAGGGGGGGAGGGAGAGAGAGAGGAGGGGGGAGGGGAGAGAGAGGGGAGGGGGGGGAGGGAGACAGATGGGGGGGGAGGGAGAGAGAGGGGAGGGGGGAGGGAGAGAGAGAGGAGTGGGGGGAGGAGAGAGAGAGGAGGGGGGAGGGAGAGAGGAGAGGGGGGAGGGAGAGAGGAGGTGGGGGAGGGTGAGAGGAGGGGGGAGGGAGAGAGAGAGGAGGAGGGGGGAGGGAGAGAGAGAGGAGGGGGGGAGGGAGAGAGAGAGGAGGGGGGGAGGGAGAGTGAGAGGAGGGGGGGAGGGAGAGAGAGAGGAGGGGGGGGAGGGAGAGAGAGAGGAGGGGGGGACGGAGAGAGAAAGAGGGAGGGGGAGGGAGAGAGAAAGGAGGGGGGAGGGAGAGAGAAAGGAGAGGGGGGGAGGGAGAGAGAGAGAGGGGGAGGGAGAGAGAGAGGGAGGGGGGGAGAGAGAGAGGAGGGGGGGAGAGAGAGAGGAGGGGGGGAGAGAGAGGAGGAGGGGGAGGAGAGAGAGAGGAGGGGGGAGAGAGAGGAGGGGGGAGAGAGAGAGGAGGTGGGGGGAGAGAGGAGGGGGGGAGAGAGAGGAGGGGAGGAGAGAGGAGGGGGGAGAGAGAGGAGGGGGGGAGAGAGAGGAGGGGGGAAGGGAGAGAGAGAGGAGGGGGAGGGAGGGAGAGAGAGAGGAGGGAGAGGGAGCGAGAGAGGAGGGGAGGGAGAGAGAGAGGAGGGGGGAGGGAGAGAGAGAGGGAGGGGGGGAGGGAGAGAGAGAGGAGAGGGGGGGAGGGAGAGAGAGAGGAGGGGGGGAGGGAGAGAGAGAGGAGGGAGAGGGAGCGAGAGAGGAGGGGGGAGGGAGAGAGAGAGGAGGGGGGAAGGGAGAGAGAGAGGAGGGGGGAGGGAAGAGAGAGAGGGATGGGGGAGGGAGAGAGAGGGGGAGGGGGGGAGGGAGAGAGAGGGGAGGGGGGAGGGAGAGAGAGAGGAGGGGGAGGGAGAGAGAGAGGGTGGGGGGGAGAGAGAGGGGGGGAGAGAGAGGAGGGGGAGGGAGAGAGAGGGGAGGGGGGAGGGAGAGAGGGGAGGGGGGGAGGGAGAGAGGGGAGGGGGGAGGGAGAGAGGGGAGGGGGGAGGGAGAGAGAGAGGAGGGGGGGAGAGAGAGAGGAGGGGGGGGAGAGAGAGAGGAGGGGGGGAGAGAGAGAGGATGGGGGGGAGAGAGAGAGGGGGGGAGAGAGAGGAGGGGGGGAAGAGAGAGGAGGAGGGGAGGAGAGAGAGGAGGGGGGGAGAGAGAGAGGATGGGGGGGAGAGAGAGAGGAGGGGGGGAGAGAGAGAGGAGGGGGGGGGGGAGAGAGAGGAGGGGGGGGAGAGAGAGAGAGGAGGAGAGGGGGGAGGGAGAGAGAGAGGGAGGGGGGGGAGGAGAGAGAGAGGAGGGAGAGGGAGCGAGAGAGGAGGGAGGGAGAGAGAGAGGAGGGGGGAGGGAGAGAGAGAGGAGGGGGGAGGGAGAGAGAGAGGAGGGGGGGGAGGGAGAGAGAGAGGAGGGGGGGAGGGAGGAGAGAGAGGAGGGGGGGAGGGAGAGAGAGAGGAGGGGGGAGGGAGAGAGAGAGGAGGAGGGAGGGAGAGGAGAGGAGAGGGAAAGGAGAGAGAGAGGAGGGAGAGGGAGCAAGAGAGGAGGGGAGGGAGAGAGAGAGGAGGGGGGGGAGAGAGGAGGAAGGGGGGAGGGAGAGAGAGGAGGGGGGAGGGAGAGAGAGAGGAGGGGGGAGGAGAGAGAGAGGAGGGGGGGAGGGAGAGAGAGAGAGGGGAGGGAGAGAGAGAGGAGGGGGGGAGGGAGAGAGAGGAGGAGGGGGAGGGAGAGAGAGAGGATGGGGGGAGGGAGAGAGAGGGGAGGGGGGGAGGGAGAGAGAGGGGAGTGGGGGAGGGAGAGAGAGGGGAGGGGGGGAGGGAGAGAGAGAGGAGGGGGGGAGGGAGAGAGAGTGGAGGGGGAGGGAGCGAGAGAGGAGGGGAGGGAGAGAGAGAGGAGGGGGAGAGAGAGAGAGATGGGGGGAGAGAGAGAGGAGGGGGGAGGGAGAGAGAGAGGGGGGGAGGGAGAGAGAGAGGAGGGGGGGGAGGGAGAGAGAGAGAGGAGGGGGGGAGGGAGAGAGAGAGGAGGGGGGGAGGGAGAGAGAGTGGAGGGGGGAGGGAGAGAGAGAGGGGGGGGAGGGAGTGAGAGAGGAGGGGTGGGAGGGAGAGAGAGGAGGGTCCGGTCTGGGGGGGGGGCGGGGGAGCGGGTGTCGGGGCAGGCTGGTCGTCGTGGGGGAGCGAGTGTCGGGTCTGGCTGTGGGAGGGAGCAGGAGCTGGCCGTGGGAGGAGCCTCATTCATGCAGCCCAAGTGAGGCCATTGGGCCAGGGCTAGGGGCTGCGTGCTTCGGGCCCCTCCCACACAGTTCGGCGCCTGGAGCTACTGCACTTGCATGCCGACTGTAGCGCGCATGTGCAGAGGTCCCGGCACTGTTTTGAGCACAGGGACCTGGCTCCACCCCCCCACAGCTTGTGCTGTCTGCGCCTACGGCCAGAGGACCTGTAAGTAGGTGGAGAATACCGAGGATTTTTTAGGGGCAGTTTTAGGCGTGAAAAACGGGCGCCCAGCTCGGAGGGGCGCCCGTTTTTTTTCTTTTGGAAACTTGGGCTCAATAAGGGGTCCTGGCTTGTCCAGGTTTTGATCTGCTGGGCATTGACGGGTGATTGCTCACTCTCAAATGCTTGTATAACCATGGCTAGATCTGTGGGCTGCGCCATTTCCACCCCCGTGGTGGGCAATGGCAGCCTACTTAGAGCATCGGCGCAGTTTTCTGTGCCTGGCCTGTGGCGGATGGTATAGTTGTATGCGGACAACGCGAGCGCCTATCTCTGGATGCGGGCCGATGCATTGGTATTTATCTCTTTACTCTCAGAAAACAGGGATATAAGTGGCTTATGGTCAGTTTCCAATTCGAATTTTAGCCCAAACAGGTATTGATGCATTTTTGTTACCCCGTAGACACATGCCAACACTTCTTTTTCAATCATGCTGTAGGCTCTCTCGGCCTTAGACAGACTCCTGGATGCATAAGCAACCGGTTGCAGTTTCCCGAAATCATTAGCTTGTTGCAATACACACTCGACGCCATATGACGACGCATCACATGCGAATACCAAACGCTTACATGGATCATACAACATCAGCAATTTGTTTGAGCATAACAATTTTCTTGCTTTTACAAAGGCATTTTCTCTTGGCTTTTGTCCCAAAACCCATTCGCCCCTTTTTCGTGTAAAGACATGTAGTGGTTCTAGCAGGGTGCTGAGACTCAGTAAGAAATTACCAAAGTCGTTCAAGAGTCCCAGAAATGACCGCAGCTCCATCACGTTCTTTGGCCTCGGTGCGTTCTCGATTGCTTCCGTCTTCGCGTTGGTGTGCCTGATGCCATCCGCCGCAATCCTCCTTCCCAGGAATTCCACTTCAGGCGCCAGGAAAACGCACTTCGTGTGTTTTAACCTGAGCCCCACGTGGTTGAGTCGACTAAGAACCTCCTCCAGGTTCTGCGGGTGCTCGACTGTGTTCCGACCTGTGACCAAGATGTCGTCCTGGAAGACTTCAGTAAACTTTTCATGTTTCTCTGGAATACCACCACCGCAGGTCGGATTCTAAACGGGCACCTGTTGTAAACAAAAAGACCTTTGTGCATGTTGATGCAGGTGAGGGCCTTTGCTGATTCCTCCAGTTCCTGTGTCATGTAGGCTGAAGTCAGATCCAGCTTCGTGTAAAGAGGTCATCGGCTTTTGGTAGTGAGTATTAATCCTGCAGGGAGAAACGATTGATTGTTACTTTGGAATTGTCACAGATTCTGACGGTGCCGTCTCCCTTGAGGACTGGGACAATAGGACTGGCCCACTCGCTGAACTCGATCAGTGAAATGATGCCCTCTCGTTGCAGCTGGTCTAACTCGATCTCTACCCTTTCTCTCATCGTGTACGGTACTGCTCTCACCTCGTGATGGATGGGTCGCGCCCTTGGAATTAGGTGGATCTACACTTTTGTTCCTTGGAATTTCCCGATGCCTGGTTCGAACAGTGAAGGAAATTTGTTTAAGACCTGGGCACATGAAGTTTCGTCAGTGGGCGATAGTGCTCAGACGTCGTCCCAGTTCCAGCGTATCTTTCCCAGCCAGCTCCTGCCAAGCAGCATGGGACCATCGCCCGGTACCACCCAGAGTGGTAACTTGTGCATCGCTCCATCGTAGGAGACCTTTACGGTAGCACTGCCGATTACAGGAATCAGTTATTTCGTGTAAGTTCTTAGTTTCGTGTGAATTGGAGTTAAGACTGGCCTTGAGGCCTTGTTGCACCACAACCTTTCGAAAATCTTTTTGCCCATAATGGACTGGCTCGCGCCCATGTCCAGCTCCATTGACACCGGGAGTCCATTTAGTTCAACATTCAGCATTATCGGGGGACAATTCGTGGTGAATGTGTGCACCCCATGTACCTCTGCCTCCTCGATCTGAGGCTCTGATTCGTAGTGATCCTCCGTGGATCTGTCCTCCTCTGCAACGTGGTGGTTTGCAGGTTTAACAGGCTTAGCAGCTCGCCTGCACATTCGTTGGAGGTGTCCCATTGTTCCACAGCCCTTGCAAACGTAACCTTTGAATCGGCATGAATGGAAACGATGATCACCACCGCAGTGCCAACAAGGTGTTAATGGCCTTGCATTCATCACCCTTGATGGTGGACTCTGAGACATCTGCGAACATGTAGCTGCAGGTATATGTGACCTGCCCTGTACGTTACGATTCGAAAACAACATCACTTTGTTCACAGTACTTGTAGCAGCATTTGTGTGCTGAGAGATTTGCTTGGTATTGTCACTGGTGGCAATGAACGCCTGGGCTATCGCTTCTCAAGGTTGAGGTCTCTACAGTCAAAAGCTTGTGAAGTATGGTTTTGTGGCTAATGCCAAGTACAAAATAGTCTCTGAGCATGTGCTCCAAATGTCCTTCAAATTCTCAATGTCCTGCAAGGCGTCTCAGCTCGGTGACATAACTCACCATTTCCTGGCCTTCAGACCTTTTGTAGGTATAGAACCGGTACCTCGCCATCAGACCGCTTTCCTTCGGGTTCAAATGCTCTCGGACCAGTGTGCACAAATCACCGTATGATTTCTCCGTAGGTTTCGCTGGAGTGAGCAGATTCTTCATGAGGCCATACGTTGGTGCCCCACAGACGGTGAGGAGGATCGCTCTATGTTTGGCAGCGCTCTCTTCCCCATCTAGCTCATTGGCCACGAAGTATTAGTCGAGTCGCTCCACAAAGGTTTCCTAATTATCTCCCTCCGAAAATTTCTCCAGGATGCCCACTGTTCTCTGCATATTTGGGTTCGCTATCTGTATCTCTACGCCAGTTGTTGTGTATGGAGAAAGAGTCAGACTGAATACTGTGAGCTCAAAGTCAAGTGTGACCTTAGTCTTTTATTGCAGGCCTCCAGAGTGCCTCTCCAACCTGTGAAGCCTTCTTAAATACCTGTGCTCCCAAGGGATTATGGGATCCCTTGTGACTCCGGGGAATGAGCCCTCTGGTGGCTGTACAGAGTAAATACAAGTCCACATATCTAACAGTTTTGATATTGGGTGCTTCATCTTGCCAGAGTTATGTATCCTTTCATTTGTTTCTGCAATTATTTGTGTAAGAGATAATGAATTATTCAATGGACCCTGACTCAAGGTGGAATTCTTAATGGGAGAGTTGATAGTGATTCTATGAGTCATGGTAACACCACCATCATCATCATCATCATAGGCAGTCTCTCGGAATTGAGGAAGACTTGCTTCCACTCTTAAAATGAGTCCTTAGGTGGCTGAACAGTCCAATACAAGAACCACAGTTCCCTGTCACAGTTGGGACAGGTAGTCATTGATGGAAGGGGTGGGTGGGACTGGTTTGTCGCACGCTCTTTCCACTGCCTGCGCTTGATTTCTGCATGCTCTCGGTGACGAGACTCGAGGTGCTCAGCGCCCTCCCAGAAGCACTCCCTCCACTTCGGCCGATCTTTTATCACCATTAGTAAGTTCAATGGAGAGGACTCAGCAAGGCAATCCTAACACAAAAAATATTCTTTGGCAATACCATCTACAAGCATGGAGTTAGGTTCCCACATTCGTCAATGACTAGCAACTCTACTTCTCCCCTGCCATCAATGATTATTTGCTTTATGATCTGATTCCTATCTGACATTGCATTCTGGAGATCATTGCAGAGTGCTTCAGCTGAATAATTCCTTGGGGTCGAAATTGCGCACCACCCGAAATGAGGTGCACCGACCATTTTCGAAGTATTCTGGCCATCCCAATGCATGGGGCGGCCATTCCATAGAAATTCAGTACTTCAGTTTTTTTTTTGAGCAGATCGGAAGTGGCCATCACTAATGGGGTGGAAATAAGGGCGGGGCGGAGTGATCAATGCTGGAATGCAACAGTGCAACGCTGATGACATCATCGCGCTGGTGCGTCACAATGTCTCTCCCCTTCAGTTAAAGGGGAGGGCAGCAGCAAACTCTGCAGCCACTTTAGTGGCAAAATCTGGGCCACCAGTGGGGCTTTCAGCCAGGCCAGTGGCCTGGCACCCAAGTGGGGGTGCCAGGCCGCTTGTTGGAGGCCCAGCCGAATCCACGGCCACAATTGTCGGCCTGACCTGGCATTCGGCTGCAAAAAAAATAACATCGCATTGCCAGCAGCGGCACCTCCCCTTTAAAGGTGGCCACACCGCCAAGCCACAGAGAGTGTACCAACAGCAAAAGCTGTCAGTGGCACCGACCAGCGGCGGGCCTGCTCCCGCGGGGCAATTCCGGGAAAGGAGCAATTTCCCAGGGGGGAATTTCAGGAAGGGGTTTCCCCCACTCGGTAAAGGGTTGGACGTGCACGCCGTGGCAGGGAAATGAGCAGAGTGGTCCCCTACAACACTCCAAACCTGAGGAACGGTAATTTTCAAAATGGCAGCCCCTTTGTGGATATGCGGCGGCTATTTTGTGATGACTTGTGGCCGCCGAATGAGAAAGGGCCAATTTCGGCCCCTTATTCTCCTGCACCGACAATCTCTCCTCACCTCAGTCCCAGTCCCAGTCAGACCTCCATCAGTGGGACTGCACTCAACCCAGCACCAGCCTGGGCCTTTACGTCAAATCACTTTGCCTAGTCAACAAATATTCACCAAATAATCTCTGTATTCCAAGAATCACATAAAAACTGTAATTGACAATGACCATAAATGAATGACCACATGGCATAATTTTGTATGGAAAGCTGCATTTCTCTCATGTAAGTCTGTCGATTTAACTGTTAACAAAGTATAAATAATGTTACTCATAACTATGTTCACATTTTCATGAGTAGAACATCAATACAGCAAACTGAAGATGGAATAGATTTCTGCTCCAAATTGCAGTGCATAACAAGCGGCACAAATGACTTAATTATTTATTTAAATTTATATATGTGAGAATATTGTCAGGCGCTCTCACTATTATAGGCTACTTTGTATACCTTGCGACAAATTATCACTGGGCACTTTAGTATAGATTTTACAAATTGTGCTGCCGGTGTAGATTTTTGTGTGATCTGAGGGTATATCAGGAATTTGGATGTGGCAGTCAGCAGGATCATAGGAAATGCTGTCCATTAAATTTCCAGAGAATCCTATGGACCCAGATGAAGTTGTAGGCCAATTCCCGACATGTAGTCCTGTGCTCGAAGATCCCAGGTGGGAAAGTGATGTTGTAAAATGTAGCCTTTCTTTCCAAAGTAGCAAGCTGATCTAATTTATAATTTCAGCACAACTTGTTGAGCCTGATATAGTGCACAAAGTTTCCATTTATGGTCCCATTAATGCATTAGAATCAGTAGTTGTTCATGGAGAGCTCCTTACGGAGCTGCAATCCCATCTGCCATCTTTAATAAACAAGGCTTCCTCGCTGCAATGCTCCATCTCACTCTCAACAAGCTCCCCGCTGGAGTGGAACTAAACTATAGAACCAATGGGAACCGGTACAACCTTCGTCGCCTCCAAGTTCGATCCAAGGTCGTCCCATCCTCTGTCATCGAACTACAGTACGCGGACGATGCTTGCGTCTGCACACACTCAAAGGCCGAACTCCAAGCCATCGTCAACACCTTCACCGAGGCATATGAAAGCATGGGCCTTACACTTAACATCCGCAAGACAAAGGTCCCCCACTAACCTGCCCACCAGTCATCAAAATCCACGGCGCAGCCTTGGACAACGTGGACCATTTTCCATACCTCGGCAAGGGCAGCCATCAATGACGAGATCCGACACCGCCTCCAGTGCATCAGCGCAGCCCTCAATCGCCTGAGGAAGAGAGTGTTAGAAGACCAGGACCTCAAATCTGGTACCAAGCTTATGGTCTACAGGGCTGTTGTGATACCCGCCCTCCTATATGGCTCAGAGAGTGTAACCATATAGAGTAGACTCCTCAATGCGCTGGAGAAATACCACCAACGCTGCCTCCGCAAGATCCTACAAATCCACTGGGAGGATAGACGCACCAATGTCAGTGTTTTCGACCAGGCCAACATCCCCAGCATCGAAGCACTGACCACACTTGACCAGCTCCGTTGGGTGGGCCACAACGTCCGCATGTCCGACATGAGACTCCCAAAGTAAGCGCTCTACTTGGAACTCCAACACAGCAGGCGAGTCCGCGGTGTGCCGAGGAAACGTTTCAAGGACAGCCTCAAAGCCTCCTTAATAAAGTGCAACATCCCCACTGGCACCTGGGAATCCCTGGCCCAAGACTGCCCTAAGTGGAGGAAGAGCATCCAGGAGGGCGTTGAGCACCTCGTGTCTCATCGCCGAAAGCATGCAGAAACCAAGCGCAGACAGTGGAAGGAGCATGCGGCAAACCAGACTCCCCACCCACCATTTCCTTCAATGACTATCTGTCCCACCTGTAACAGAGACTGTAATTCCCGTATTGGACTGAGAACTCACTTTTAGAGTGGAAGCAATTCTTCCTCAATTTCGAGGGCCTGCCTATGAAGATGATGATGATAATTACAGGCCATATCAGCAACTTCAAATGTATCAATGTCACGGATTCAATTTCAGAGTAAGATTTGGGGGAGAACTTCACTATCGCCCCATTTGGGGGTAGCACTCGGGAAGTGCGAGATTTAGCGCCAGGCACACAAGTCTCGCTGCTCTCGAAAATTTGGGTTACCACACCCGGAAGGAAGTGAAGCTCTAGCGGTAATAGGCCAGACGCCTCTGCAGCACTACACACTTGGCCGCACAGCACTGTCATGTCCCTCAATTAAAGGGAAGGGCCAGATTTGTAAAAAAAAAGGCACCTACCTGGACCACTGGGGAGTGGGGGTGCCGCACGATCAGCCCAGCACTCAAGCAGATTGCTGGCTGAGCGATCGTGGCCACGACCCCGTGAAGAAACCACATCAGGAGCCGCAACAAAAAGGTATGTTTTTTGTTGTACTCAACTACCTCCCTTTTAATTTTTGCCCCGGTAGCAGCTGGCCGCCTAATAGGCATCCCCTGAAACTGTTGGTGCTATTGCCAGGCACTGCTGCAGGGGACGAAAGCCAATTTCGGGGTCGGGGCCCAAACGGGGCGATGTCATGGTGATAACGTTCATATCTTCAGGCGCAGGAGATCAGGACGCAACACCGTAGTGCCGCCGCTAAACTCCCGCCCAATATGGCGGGACTCGTTAACAGCGATGTGACCGGTCTCAAACTCGCCCCTTTAGAGTAACCATGAGTTCAATCAAATCCATTCTTGCCTTGTTCAATTGGGCCTTCCATCTGCTTTGCTGTTTAGCAGGGTTTGCTTCAGTCATTATCATTTCCACTTCAGAGTGGCTCTTCAATTCGACTGGGTCATGTTACTTCATCCATTCGCTAGTTTAAGTTATTCTATCTTCAATTTGTACCTCTGGAGATAAAAACAGGTCCCTTCTCTCAGAACTCTCAAAAGCCTTTCTTCTGTTATCAAGGTTGAACTTTTTCATCACTCAAAAGGAAGGAGATCAGTTTGCATTGGAAGGTTCCTATGTTCTATTTTCTAGGCATCTGGTGAGATATTCTTTGTTCTGTATCAACGACTTCATATATAGTGGATACCCATTGATCTGCTAGCTTTTTGCCGCTGCTTATTATTGGCAGGCAGTACTTTATTGCCTACTTTTACTGAAGCTCCTTTTACTTTAGACAAACTGCTTCTTCTGACATTTGCAGGCTTCAGAAGCATACTTCTGGGCAACTCAGATCGTTTCACAGAGGTTTTTGCAAAGACTACAACATATTTTTTACAAAAGACTTGGGTGCTAAATTGGATAGTTATGGAAAACAGGTGCGGGGATCGCAATGCAGGCAGCATGCCAACTTTATGCTGCCTACTCATTGGAATGATTTCTGCCTGCAGCCAGCGCTAAACGCATTGCTGATTGAATGCACGCATTCATCATCATCATCATCATCATCATCATAGGCAGTCTCTCGGAATCAAGGAAGACTTGCTTCCACTCTAAAAATGAGTCCTTAGGTGGCTGGACAGTCCAATACAAGAGCTACAGTCCCTGTCACAGGTGGGACAGATAGTCGTCGGGGGAAGATGTGGGAAAGAGCCCAACCAGTGCCGCAAGTGCTAGAACGATCTCGTTGGTTCCGGCAGAGTAAATATTATATTTATTTATTTAATAAATTGTAATGATGCAATGATTAATTCAAATTCAGATCTGATGTATTGTAGTTAGGCTGGTAATCTTGATGTCATGCGTTTACTCCTAATCTCGATCTTATACAAGTTATTCTCAGACGGTAGATATAACCATGCATTTAATTGCATGCGAAGCTGAAGTGGGGCCTTCAAGCTCTGTTATAATAGATCTCGGAACTAAAAAGGGCTTTTTGTAGTGGTCAACTTTACAAGCTGTGTAAGCTGAGGACAATTACAGGAAGCTAAACTGTTGAACCACAGGAGGCCCAGAGGGGAAGCTAAACAGGGCAACGGGTCAAAAGTGACACGTTGGAAAAATGTCATTTGGTATGAGATATAGGCGACTGATTATGTGATGTGAAAGGGAATTCGTGAAGCAGCAACTGTGCACGCGGGCTTTGGGCCAATTAAACAGCATACGGGGGCCGTGTACGAGGCTGACATGCATCATTAAGTGTATAAAAGGTTGCTTGGAACTTTGTATCATTGGAGTAGACTGGCTACAGACAACCAGCAGGCAAGCTCTCTACCAGTGAAAAATAAAGACTACTTGAATCTTCGAACCAAGACCTGGTGTTGAGTGATTATTTTAAATACTCCATTACAGAAACGTAATAGCATATAGCGATAATGGTGACAATGATTAGCATGGGATGACTAATTGTGGATTGTCTGTGTGTTGTGTTGGTTGTTGTGTTGTGTTGTGTAATAGTAATAATAATAAGATGATATCTGCCAGTAATCTGCTATCTGTTTTATCTGTAAAAGTACCTAGACAATGATCTTACACCATGCCATGCTCTTGTTGTTATGTATTTAACCTTTTGTAACTTGCATTATACCTGACCACCAGAGAGCCTACCTGTTGGAGACTTAAGGGATCCCATCATCCCTTGGGAGCACAGTATATAAGCAGGCCACCCACGAGGTACCTGCACTCTGGAACCTAAATAAAGGAGCTAAGGTCACACTTGCTCATTACACACAGTACTAAGTGTCACCGTTTATTATGAGTGTAACAATTGGCGACAAGGTAATGAACAACCGCGTGAAAATGCAAAGAACAGTTGGCATCCTGGAGAAGTTCTCAGAAGGGGACGATTGGGAGGCCTTCATGGAGAGACTCGACCAATACTTTGTGGCCAATGAGCTGGAAGGGGACGAGAATGCCACAAACTAAGGGCGATCCTACTAACTAGCTGTGGGGCAACAACCTATGGCCTCATGAAGAATCTCCTGGCCCCGGAAAAACCAACAGAGAAATCCTACAAGAATTCAGTACGCTGGTCTGGGAGCACCTAAATCCTAAGAAAAGCGTTTTGATGGTGAGATATCGGTTCTACACGTGTCAACGATCGGAGGGTCAGGAAGTGGTGAGCTACATCGCCGAACTAAGGCACCTTGCAGGACATTGTGAGTTTGAGGGATTCCTAGAACAAATGCTCAGAGGCTCTTTTGTACTGGGCATCGGACATGAGACAATCCTTCTCAAACTGTTGACTGTAGAAACTCTGAATCTGAGTAAAGCCATAACGATAGCCCAGCCAGGAAACGGACTGAGGAGTCTTACGCTGTCTCCCTGATCAGATAATGGCTTATTGCAATAAATTGTTTGATTTTTTACCTTTGACAGACTGTGTGCGGACTCACTTATTCTAAGTAGGGAATCGGCCACAACATTTGGCGTAGTCAGCAGGATACGTCAAAATGTAGATGGACGGTGACCAAGAGGACACGAGTGGGTGAGTAGATTTGGGAATACCACCCGGAAGTTATGTGATTCAGATGGTCACTCGTCTGTCTACGGAACGAGTATCCGAATCGTGATGAGTCTGTGAATCGGTAAAGAGACAAACTTTGACATAGAGTGAGTACGGTCTTAATATATTACGTGTGAAATAACCATAAAGTAATGTAAGTTAGAGACATTGTCGTTGCGATAAAAGATTGGTAGCGTTTAAAATTAAGAAATCGGATTAACAGGGAAATCTTGGGACGGGATTAAAGCCGCGTGAAGGGGCCAGAGCGGGAAAGCCGTCAAGAAGTCGGATCACAGAATGGCGTCAGGGAAAGAATCAGACTGGGGTGAGAAAGGCACCCTTACTAGATTTTATGCAGACAACCGGAAGGACTTAATCGACAAGATACTGAAAGATGGGTGGAACCCAAATGAGGATTCCACTGGTCAGAAGACCTGGTTACAAAAACAAAATAATAAACGCGCACGAAAAATGGGGGTAATTACTACACGACAATTTCTGAAATACGTAGAATTGAACAAGACAAAAAAAATAGAGAAACTAAAAAAATTGAAGTGGGACATTGCGTCTTTCAGGAATTAAGGGGTTGACAATGCAACCTGCAAACTAGCTGCAATGTCTGAAATGACATGTACATGCGATTGATAATTGATATTTGTTGCAAGTATCGGTCTCACTCAAGGAGTAATTAAGGGACGTACCGCTGACAACATATAGTCATGGGAAGTGAGAAATTCAAGTTGGGACCAGAGGTATTTCTGACACAGTACCTAGTAGATAAGGAAAAAAAAATCAAAACAAATTGAAATAATGATTAAACAAAATTGGAAACCAGACAACCCACCCACGGAACATAAGGACATGGTGGGGGTCTGGAACGCACTGCCTGTAAGGGAAGGTTATTTTTTTTTTAAACTGAAAAGTCTGCAAGCTGTGGGTGAAAGTTGACATTGAATGAGGGTGTCTCTATTTGTCGACTTTCGAAACAAAGGAAGTTAACTCTTTCACAGGCAGCTGTGAACTCGCTTAATTTAAAGTGAACATTTAATCACAGGGGTTGAAGGATCTGCCACCCGGACACACCTAAGCGAAGACATTTTATTGGACGTGGCAGGGATCCTAATCCCCGCACAATTTTATGTGTGCCCAAATAATGAAGGAACCATATTAGGAATTGATCTCCTCGAACAGTTAGGAGCCTGGATTAACCCAAGGAGAAAGAAAATAGTTTGGAGAAATAAAGGGGGGCATAAAACAACCACATTCAGAGAACAAAATAAATTGGATAACCATGCGAAAGTGGGGAGTGTACAACTCCTCACCAGGGCCTGGGATGCATTAGAAGATTATGGTCCTGTATGCAGACAGATTGAAGGAGTGTGGGCACAGTCCAAACAGGACTGTGGTCTGGTAGAAACAGACCCAGTCGTCGTCCCGGGACCCGAGCACACTCCTCATAAGCAACACCCAATAAAACCCAAAGCCCAGGAGGCAGTCAAACAAATTGTACAGGACCTATTGGGTAGTGGCATCCTCCGGGAAGCTGAAAGTACCACCAATTTATATGTATGGCCAGTCAATAAGCCAGATGGCTCATACCGGCTGACCATAGATTACATGGCCCTGAATAAAGTAACACCTCATCGTGGCTAGCCCGGCCACAATCTTTAATGGGCTGAAACCAGAACACAAAATATTCACAGTATTGGATATAGCCAATGGATTCTGGTCCATACTCCTGGCACGAGAATCACAAGATAAATTCACCTTTACCCTAGGAGATCGCCAGTATACCTGGACACGGGTGCCCCAGGGATTCCACAATACTTTAGCAATATTTCACCGGACAATGAGTCGAGCCCTGGAGAAGGTGGATCTAGTGCCCTACAGGAGTACAATCCTCCAGTATATGGACAATCTGCTGATCGCCTCAAAGAATGAACGGGGAAACATGGTCACTCTCATAGAAATCTTAGAAACCCTACAAAGGGTGGGATTAAAGCCAATCCCAAGAATGCCCAGATCGGACAGACAGTGGTACAATATTTGGGAGTGTAAGCAAATTGATTTCACAGGACCACTACTATGCTCTAAAGGAAAGAAATACTATCTCGTAATAATTGATTTGTTTATACAGTGGGTGGAAGCTTTCGCTATCCGAAACTGTACTGCAACTACAGTAGCTTGTATCTTAGCCGAGGAGGTGATTCCCCGCTGGGGCATCCCCACTCAAATAGACTCCAATCAGGGAACCCACTTCACAGAACAGATGATGAAATTATTATGCACTATATTGGGCATCAAACAAAAATTTCACATCCCCTACCAACAGCAGAGTTCGGGAATGGTAGAACGGATGAATCGGACAATAAAGACAGCCCTGTCAAAAGCCATTCAAGAAACTGGACAGGCTTGGGCTGACCTACTACCTGCTATCCTGATGAGACAACACCTAACCGGACAACAGGATTAACCCCGTATGAACTTATGACTGGTCGGGCAATGCTACTGCCTGAAGGTATAATTATAGGAGGGTCCGATGTGGACCACTACGGGATCAAGTAAAAAGATATGTAATGGAGTTAAGTAAACAACTTAAGGATATGAGACAGGAAGTAAGAGAACGACAGGCAGGCCAAGACAAAGAAGAAGTAGCGTTCCCGGCAGACCTTCCCCAAGTGGGGGAGAAAGTAATGGTTAAGGGGTTACCGGGATGAACCCGATTCGCGCCGCGATGGTCAGGATCATACGAGATATTGATCAGTGGTGATACGTGTGCATGTGTGGATATGAATGGAGTAGGACGGTGGAAACAATGATCCCAGTTGAAAAGCTACACTGACATGTAATGGACAACCCAAGGGCGTCCACCCCTTTTACAGGATGGCCTGGCGGATGATGATGCTGTTATGGATGATCCAGACAACGTTTCAACACCACGAGGAAGACCCAACGGATCCCGAATTCAGACGAATAATTGTGGGGGCTGGAATCCACATATCGGGGATCATTCGGTCAGAAGGAGATCTGGTGGACTTTGGTCTGCCACCAAATGGCACCATCCGAAGATGCAAGGGGGTCCAACTGAAAATACAACCGAACGGCATGTATATCCTGTAACCTTGATAGTGTCTCTATATGGACACCCCATAGTGATCGTAACTATTATCGTGATCATTATAATGACCATAAGGACATTGAGGAATCTTATGCAAAAAGAATGGAAGAATACTATGACATAGATTCACATGTTAGAAATCATAAGCCTGATGCCAGTAAGGTATGCATCAGGGCAGGACGAACATTTCGACCCAGGTATTACAATTGCATTTATAAATACGGGTCATGTCCCTAGCCAATTGTATGAAAATGTGCACCATGAAATATTACCCATGATAGTGAACCTAACGGACATAGAGTTACCAGAGAAAAGTGACTCGGAGGTACGAGCACTGTATGCCCAAATGCTTAAGATAGTATTGAAAGAATCCAGAGATGCCTCAGGGGCATCCAGATACCGGAGCCCTCTGAGAGCGGGTCAAACCCACAGATAGAAACAGAGTCCAATTAATGACGTCTTAACAGGGGTCAATACGGGAACTTCCTTTGTAAATGCCCTAGGCAGCCAAGCTGTACAGGAACAATCAGAAAGCCTTAAAGACACAGTCAGGAAATTGCTGCATGGGCAGACAGACGCAGCCAATGGGGCTGCTCGAGAAGGCGATGGGGCAGCAGGGAGCTTAGTCAAAGGGATTACAGTCCTGCATTGACCTGATTGACTGAGAACTCAATGCGGAAAAGGCAGAGGTTCAGCGAGACCTCTGCCATGCTTACGGGGATGGATGATTGGACAGGTCAGAGAGAACCTTGACTAAATGCACCGAGGCAAAGTCCCAGATTAGATAAACAGTAATCACTTGTTTGCCTAGCAGAACATCCAGGGCCATTAGATGCATGCGCCATGAAGGGACTGATTCGGGTCTTTCCTGTAACGGGCGGGTGCACGGATTCACACTCGGCCCTGGTGGGGATGGTCTTAATGATTCCAGTAATGGCAAAGGGAGAATCTGGACCATAACCCCAGTTTGAGGTAGAGAAGTTGGGGCTGATCCGGGGCGAAAACTACATGCGGTACTACACAATGGATCAATATGCGATCAAATGGAATGGAACTATGTGAGGGGTCTCATTGACGGGGTGTCGCAGGATAGGAAGCCTAACTATATGTCCACATCCAGTAGGTTGGGGAAGCGAGGATGGGTGAGGATTTAATCAAACCATTGGATGTGTCTTAGAAATAAGCCCATCAGAATCCGAATACACCCACTTAGTCTACCATGGAAAGGGGGAAGACTGTGTGGTAACCAACCAACTTATGACAATGGTATTTATCAATGTAATATCACTAACCCCAACTTCAGTAATGGGGAAAATGTTGGAATCAATCATCAAGGATGAAATAGCAGTGCATTTGGAAAGCAGTGACAGGATCGGTCCAAGTCAGCATGGATTTATGAAAGGGAAATCATGCTTGACAAATCTTCTGGAATTCTTTGAGCATGTAACTAGCAGAGTGGACAAGGGAGAACCAGTGGATGTGGTGTATTTGGACTTTCAAAAGGCTTTTGACGAGATCCCACACAAGAGATTGGTGTGCAAAATCAAAGCACATGGTATTGGGGGTAATGTACTGACATGGACAGAGAACTGGTTGGCAAACAGAAAGCAGAGAGTCAGGATAAACGATTCCTTTTCAGAATGGCAGGCAGTGACTAGTGGAGTGCCGCAGGGCTCAGTGCTGGGATCCCAGCTCTTTACAATATACATTAATGATTTAGATGAAGGAATTGAGTGTAATATCTTCAAGTTTGCAGATGACACTAAACTGGGTGGCGGTGTGAGCCATGAGGAGGATGCTAAGAGGCTGCAGGGTGACTTGGACAAGTTCGGTGTGTGGGCAAATGCAATATAATGCAGATAAATGTGAGGTTATCCACATTGGGGGCAAAATCACGAAGGCAGAATATTATCTGAATGGTGGCAGATTAGGAAAAGGGGAGGAGCAACGAGACCTGCGTGTCATGGTTCATCAGTTACTGAAAGTTGGCATGCAGGTACAGCAGGCGGTGAAGAAGGCAAATGGTATGTTGGCCTTCATAGCTAGGGGATTTGAGTATAGGAGCTGGGAGGTCTTACTGCAGTTGTAAAGAGTCTTGGTAGGGACACACCTGGAATATTGTGTTCAGTTTTGGTCTCCTAATCTGAGGAAGGACGTTCTTGCTATTGAGGGAGTACAGCGAAGGTTCACCAGATTGGTTCACAGGATGGCAGGACTGATATATGAGGGGAGACTGGAGTAATTGGGCTTGTATCCACTGGAGTATAGAAGGATGAGAGGGGGTCTCATAGAAACATATAATATTCTGACGGGATTGGACAGGTTAGAGGCAGGAAGAATGTTCCCATTGCTGGGGAGTTTCAGAAGCTGGGATCACAGTCTAAGATTAAGAGGTAAGCCATTTAGGACCGAGATGAGGAGAAATTTCTTCACTCAGAGAGTGGGTAACCTGTGGAATTCTCTACCGCAGAAAGTTGTTGAGGCCAGTTCGTTAGATATATTCAAAAGGGAGTTAGATATGGCCCTTATGGACAAAGCGATCAAAGGATATGGAGAGAAAGCAGTCACGGGGTACTGAAGTTGAATGATCAGCCATGATCTCATTGAATGGCGGTGCAGGCTCAAAGGGCTGAAAGGCCTGCTCCTGCACCTAATTTCTATGTTTCTATGTTTAGCCTCAAGTTCGAGCTTGAAACTGACCACAAGCCACTCATATCGCTGTTCTCAGAGAGCAAAGGGATTAATACAAATGCCTCTGCCCACATCCAAGGATGGGCACTCACGCTGTCGGCATACAACAATGTAATCCGCCACATACCGGGCACAGAGAACTGCGCAGATGTTCGCAGTCGGCTACCATTGCCCACCACAGGGGTGGAAATGGCACAGCCAGCGGACTTGCTCATGGTCATGGAGGCATTTGAGAACGAGACGTCCCCTGTTACGGCATACCAGATCAGGACCTGGACCAGCCAGGATCCTTTACTGTCCTTGGTAAAAAACTGTGTCCTCCATGGGAGCTGGTCCAGTGTCCCAGTGGAGATTGCAGGAAGCGATTAAGCCGTTCCACAGACGCAAAGACGAGTTGTCCCTGCAGGCGGACTGTCTTTCGTGGAGCAATCATGTGGTCTTGCCCAAGAAAGGCAGAGACACATTTATTTGCGAACTGCACAACACCCATCCAGGCATCGTAATGATGAAAGCCATAGCCAGATCTCACGTGTGGTGGCCTGGCATCGACTCAGATTTTGAGTCATGCATGCGCCAGTGCAGCACTTGCTCTCAGTTGAGCAACACACATAGAGACATCACTAAGTTTGTGGTCGTGGCCATCCAAACCATGGTCGAGGATCCATGTGGACTATGCAGGCCCATTCCTAGGCAAAATGTTTTTGGTTGTCGTGGGCGCTTACTCAAAATGAATTGAATGTAAAATAATGTCTGTAAGCACATCCACGGCCACGATTGAAAGCCTACGAGCCATGTTTGCCACGCACGGCTTGCCTGATGTCCAAGTCAGCGACAATGGGCCGTGCTTCACCAGTGCTTAATTTGAGGAATTCATGACCTGCAACGGTATCAAACATGTCACATCTGCCCCGTTGAAGCCCGCATCCAACGGCTAGGCAGAACGGGCAGTTCAAACCATCAAGCAAAGCTTGAAACATGTGTCGGAAGGCTCCCTGCAGACCCGGTTGTCCCGAGTGCTGCTCAGCTACCACACCAGACCCCACTCATTCAACGGGATTCCCTCAGCTGAGCTGCTCATGAAAAGGGCGCTTAAAACAAGGCTCTCACTTGTCCGCCCTGATCTCCATGATCACATGGTGGGCAAGCGGCATCAACAAAGTATGTATCATGACCGCACAAATTTGTCACGCGATATTGAGATCAATGATCCTGTGTTTGTGCTCAATTATGGACATGGTCTCAAATGACTCGCTGGCACGGTCACAGCCAAAGAGGGGAGTAGGGTGTTTCAGGTCAAACTGACCAATGGACAAACGCACAGAAAATATTTGGACCAAATCAAATTGTGGTTCACCAACAGTTACGAACAACTCGAAGAGGACACCACCAACTTTGACCTTCCAACACACACACAAGTGGCAACTGACATCATAGTTGACCACGAAACTGAACTCACCATCCCCAGCAGCCCGGCAAGGCTGGCTGCCCAAAAGCCCAGTGAAGAATTGACCAACCCACCCACACCAGCATTTGTACCGAGACGATCGACAAGGGAGTGCAAAGCCCCAGATCATCTCACCTTGTAAATAAGTGTACTGTTGACTTCACAGGGGAGTGATGTTATGTATTTAACCCTTTGTAACTTGCATCACACCTGACCACCAGAAGGCCCACCTGTTGACGTCTCAAGGGATCCCAACATCACCTGGAAGCATAGTATATAAGCAGGCCACCCACGAGGTATCTGTACTTTGGAAACTTAATAAGGTCACACTTGCTCATTACACACAGTACTCAGTCTCACCATTTATTATGAGTGTAACACTTGTCACCTTTGCAGAAGAAGCTTTCGAAGAATTGGGCTGAGCAGCGGCGCATGGGTGGCAGGCCAGGGGATATAAGTCCACTGACCGGCCTGGAAGAGCGGGCGTTGGCCTTGGTGGGGGTCCACAACCAGTCGGCCACCGTGGTGGTGCTGAACCCGTTCTCACGTCGCGTGAGTAATGTATAAACTGTTGGTGATTTAAAGTAATTTAATGCCATTCATTTCCGTATAATATATGACTGATGTAATGTTATGTAATGTTATGTAATTAATGATGGGATCATGAAATATCATTGTAATGCAATGCAGATTTTGTACGATCATGATGTTAATTATATGTGATGTCTGCCAGTATATTTATAGCAGTCGTGTTGCTTCTCGTGCATATGTCTGCATAGCATAAGCATTCTCATGTGACCCTCGCATTCCCTTCTCTTCTACTAACCTCATTTATGTTTTCTAGGTCACCAGATAGCACAGGCTTTCCAGGTTCCCCAGGCGCCCCAGGTTCGTCAGCCTGCACAAGATCCCCATGTTCCTGTGGCTTTCTCTGCAGGCGAGGTGGCAAGAGCCTCGCCTGTGCTTCTACAGGTCCTCCTATCCACTGAGGAGAATGAGGAGGTGGAGGAGGAGCCTGCAGCCCTCTCGTCCTGTGTTCATGCGGCCACGTCCTCTTCAACCGAGGAGGTAGCGGGGCCAAGCTCCTTGCAGCAGGGCACCCTGAGTGGTTCCATGCCTGCGCCGACCCCGCAGAGGTTGGTTCAGCGAGGTTGGTCTACTCCAAGACCAGCAGATTTGAGTGTGGACATGGTCAACCTGTCTAGGATGAGCGTCGACATAGGTCGAGAGCTCCTCCAGGCAACCGATGCGTTAACCGGACACATTGCAGCTCTAACCGCGATTATCTCTTTGCAGGGTGCTGCGGATGATAGCAGCGATGCCAGTGGTGCTGGTTGCTGTGGTTTTTATTGTTACTTGTTGTTCTTTATAAATTTTCACTGTTGGGGTGGGGAGGTGGGTACACGGGTGTTAACTTTTAATGGTGTTTATATTAAAAAAAATTTCTTTAACAATTTTATAACATTAAACATTTTATATTTAACTTAACATTGTTGTGCAGTGTCTTCAAATAGCTGAAACGTTAAGCATATACAAAGTTTGCAAACACTGGTGAAGCCAGGCCAGGAAAGGCAAAGATGAAATATAACATAACACAACTGCGACTGTAACTGTCCCCAATGAAAAATAAAGCGTTTATTTATGAGCTGCGGATACAACAGTCTTGCAGCTGCGTAACCAGTACAAGGCTTTTCCTGCAGGCTAGGGTGGGGTGTGGGCATGGTTTCAATGCCAGCCTGATTGTCCTTCCCAAGTCCATCATCCATCTCCTCATCCTCCTCCTCCGCCTCTCCTCTCTCCTGAGGTGGACTGGTGGTCCCATCTGGCAATTCTTGTCCCCTTGTCCCCTCCTGATAGCTAGGTTATGCAACATGCAGCACACCACAATGAACTGCGTGACCTGCTCAGGATGATATTGTAATTCGCCTCCTGAGTGGTCCAGGCATCTGAAGCGCTGCTAAAGCACTCCAAATGTATTTTCGATGATATTGCGTGTGGTTATGTGGCTTTCATTGTAGTGCTTCTCGGCAGGTCTTATGCAGGGGGATCATGAGCCAGTTGACCAAGGCCATATCCTTTATCCCCCACCATCCAACCATGACCTTGTGATTAATTCTTAAATGGGTCAGAGACAGTGCTCTCACGCAAGTGGATCTCCTCCACTTCAGCAGTCTGCCACCTCTTTGATTCGGCACATAATGCTCTTCAATATACCTTCTCCCATCTCTAGTGTGCAGCATGTGAGTAATCATCAATCATGGATGCTCCCCAGAAAATTAGCATTTACTACCATGATTATTTGCCTGTGGTCAATAACGAGCTGCATATTCAGGGAGTGGAATCCCTTTCAGTTCCGAAACACCTCTGCATCCTGAAAAGGTGCTTGCAAGGCAATGAGCATACAATCTGTTGCTCCCTGCACCTTGGGGAAGTTTGCTATTCTCGAGAAACCCAAATCCCTTTAAGTCTGTGCCTCCTTGGTCATAGAGAAGCTTATAAAGTCCATCCTGCATGCGTAAAGCGCTTCAGTCACCTGTCAAATGCAGCAATGTGTGATGTGCTGAGAGATACCGCAAATGTCGGCAGCTGAGGGCTGAAAGAAACCCGATGCATTGAAGGAAAGTGCCGCAGTAACCTTGACCTCAACGGGCAGTGCGGTCCTGATGGTGCTGTTAGGCTGAAGATCTCCCTTAATGGACTGGCATATCTCACTGATGATCTCCTCTTGGAAGTGCAACAACACTCCCCCACCCCGCAAAGCCAACAGTGTAACTATAAACAAGGTAAGTCGATCTGGGGCCTTTCTTTCCCTGGTTGATCGTCTCGGTGCAAATGCTGGTTTTGGTGAATCGTTTGTTGGGCCCTCACTGGGCTGCTGTGCAGCTAGCCTTGCTGGGCTGCCTGGTGTAGTGAGTCCTGCTGGGCTGCTATGGGTGATGGGTTCTGCTTCTTGTCCAGCCGCGGTGTTGGTTACCACTGGTGTGTATGTTGGGGGGTCAAACAAGGTAGGGTCCAAAGTGGATTACTCAGGATAGTCCATGAATCTGAGTTTGATTTGGTCCAAGTGTTTCCGGTGAATGAGTCCATTTGACAATTTGACCTGAAACACCCTGCTCCCCTCTTTGGCCACAATGGTGCCGGGAAGCCACTTGGGACCTTGTCCATAATTCAGTACAAATACAGGATCGTGATTTCAATCTCGCATGACACATTTGCGCTATCATGATATGTACTTTGTTGAAGCCGCCTGCTGTCTAGCTGTTCATGTAGATCAGGGTGAACTAACGAAAGCCTAGTCTTAAGTGCCCTTTTCATGAGCAGTTCAGCAGGTGGAATCCCAGTGAGCGAGTGGGGTCTCGTGCGGTAGCTAAGCAGAACTTGGGATAGGCGAGTCTGCAGTGAGCCTTCAGTTAACCTCTTCAAGCCCTGCTTGATAGTTTGCACTGCTCTCTCTGCCTGACCATTGGATGTTGGTTTGAACGGGGCAGATGTGACAAGTTTGGTCCCGTTACGGATCATGAACTCTTTTAACTCGGCATTGGTAAAACATAGTCCATTGTCGCTCACAAGGGCATCAGCTAGTCTGTGCGTGGCAAACATGGCCTGCAGGCTTTCAATGGTGGCAGCGGACATGCTTGCCGACATTATCTCACATTCAATCCATTTGGAGTACGCATCTACAACCATGAAGAACATTTTACCCAAAAACCAGCCTGCGTAGGCGACATGGACCCTAGACCATAGTTTGGAGCGCCAAGACCATAAACTTAGTGGCGCCTCCCTGGGTGCATTGGTTAACTGCGAGCATGTGTTACATCTGTGCATGCAGGACTCTAAGTCCGCATCGATACCGGGCCACCACATGTGGGATCTGGCTATCACTTTCATCATTACAATGCCTGGTACTGTGGAGGTCACTAATGAAAGTGTCTCTGCCCTTCTTGGGGACCACTACCTGACTGCCCCACAGAAGGCAGTCTGTCTGTACAGACATTTCATCTTTGTGCCGCTGGCACAGCTTTACCTCTTCCTGCATTTCCACTGGGGCACTGGACCAGTTCCCATGAAGCACACAATTTTTTACGAGGGACAGTAAGGGGTCCTGACTCATTCAGGTTCTAATCTGTCGGGCTGTGACGGGTGATTGCTCACTCTCGAATGCTTCCATAACGATGACTAAATCTGCGGACTGTACCATTTCCACCCTCATGGTGGCAACGGCAGCCGACTGAGAGCATCGGCACAGTTTTCTGTGCCTGGCCTGTGGCGGATGGCGTAGTTGTATGTGGACAACATGAGCGCCCATCTCTGGATGCAGGCTGATGCATTCGTATTTATCCCCTTACTCTCGGAAAACAGGGATATGAGTGGCATATGGTCCGTTTCCAATTCAAATTTTAGCCCAAACATATTGATGCATTTTACTTACCCCACAGACACTCAATCATGCTTCAGCTCTCTCAGCCTACTGGATGCATAAGCAGCTGGTTGCAATTTCCCAGATTCATTAGCTTGTTGCAATACACACCCGACACCATATGACGATGCATCTCATGCTAGTACCAAACACTTACATGGATCATACAATACAAGCAATTAGTTTGAGCATAACAATTTTCTAGCTTTTGCAATGGCATTTTCTTGGCTATTGCCCCAACCCATTCGTCTCTTTTAAGCAGTGAGGCGTGCAGTGGTTCTAACAGTGTGTTGAAACCCGGTAAGAAGTTGCCAAAGTAGTTCAGGAGTCTGGAAACGACTGCAGCTCTGTCACATTTTGTGGCCTCAGTGCGTTCGCGATTGCCTCCGCCTTCGAATCGGTGGGCCTGATGCTATCCGCCGCGATTCTTCTCCTCAGGAACTCCATTTAAGGCACCAGGAAAATGCACTTCGAGCATTTCAACCTGAGCTCCACGCGGTTGAGTCGACAAAGAATCTCCTCCAGGTTCTGCAGATGCTCGACTGTGTCCCGATCTGGAACAACGATGTCATCCTGGAAGACCACAGTGCGCAGGACTGACTTCAGTAAGCTTTCCATGTTTCTCTGGAATATCGCCGCGGCTTATCAAATTCCAAACGGTTCTAAATGAAGAGATCTTTGTGTGTGTTGATACAGGTGAGGCCCTTCGATGATTCCTCCAGCTCCTGCATCATGTAGGCCGTGGTCAAGTCCATCTTCGTGAATGTCTTTCCTCCCGCCAGCGTAGCAAAAAGGTCGTCAGCCTTTGGTAGTGGGTATTGATGCTGCAGGAAGAAACGATTGATAGTTACTTTGCAGTCACCACAGATTCTGACGGTGGTGTCTCCCTTGAGGACTGGAACAATCGGACTGGCCCACTCGTTGAAATCTATCAGCGAAATGATGTCCTCTCGTTGCAGCCGGTCTAGCTTGATCTCTACCCTTTTTCTCATCATGTACGGTACTGCTCTCGCCTTGTGATGGATGGGTCGCGCCCCCGGAATTAGGTGGATCTGCACTTTTGCACCTTGGAACTTCCCGATGCCTGGTTCGAACAGCGAAGGGAACTTGGTTAAGACCTGGGCACATGAAGTGTCGTCAGCGGACGAGAGCGCTCGGACGTCGCCCCAGTTCCATCATACCTTTACCAGCCAGCTCCTGCTGAGCAGTGTGGGACCATCACCCGATACCACCTAGAGTGGTAGCTTGTGCACCGCTCCATCATAGGAGACCTTTACAGTAGCACTGCCGATTACGGGAATCAGTTCCTTTGTGTAAGTTCTCAGTTTCGTGCGAATGGGAGTCAAGACTGGCCTTGAGGCCTTGCTGAAACACAATTTTTTGAAAGTCTTTTTGCTCATAATGGACTGGCTCACGCCCATGTCCAGCTCCATTGACACTGGGAGTCCATTTAATTCAAACTTCAGCCTTATCGGGAGACATTTTGTGGTAAATGTGTGCACCCCATATACCTCTGCCTCCTTGGTCTGAGGTTCTGGTTCATCGTGATCCGCCGTGGATCTGTCCTCCTCTGCAACGTGGTGGTGTGCAGCATTAACAGGGTTTTCAGCTCACCTTCACATACGTTGGTGGTGTCCCATTGTTCCACAGCCCTTGCAAATGTACCCTTTGAAGCAGCACGAATGGAAACGATGATCACCCCCGCAGCACCAACAAGGTGTTAATGGCCTTGCATTCATCACCCTTGATGGTGGACTCTGAGACATCTGCGGACATGCAGCTGCAGGCATGTGAGGCCTGCCCTGCACCTCACTTTGTGCACAGTACTTGTAGCAGGATTTGTGTGCTGAGAGATTTGCTTATTATTGTCACTGGTGGCAATGAACTCCTGGGCTATTACTATGGCTTTACTCAAGGTTGGGGTCCCTACAGTCAAAAGTTTGCAAAGTATCATTTCTTGGCCAATACCAAGTATGAAAAAGTCTCTGAGCATGTGCTCCAAATGTCCTTCAAATTCGCAATGTCCTGCAAGGCGTCTTAGCTTGGCAACATAACTCGCCACTTTCCTGGCCATCAGACCTTTTGTAGGTGTAGAACCGGTACTTCGCCATTAGAACGCTTTTATTCGGGTTCAAATGCTCCAGTACCAGTGTGCACAAATCGTCATATGATCTCTCTGTGGGTTTCACTGGAGCAAGCAGATTTTTCATGTGGCCATACGTTGGTGCCCCGCAGATGGTGAGGAGAATCGCCCTTTGTTTCGCAACGCCCGCTTCTCCTTCCAGCTCGTTGGCCACGAAGTATTGGTCAAGTCGCTCTACAAATGTTCCCAATTATCTCCCTCTGAGAATTTCTCCAGGCTGCCCACTGTTCTCTGCATCGTTAGGTTTGTCATCTGTATCTTGTCGGCAGTTGTTATATATGAATAAAGAGTCTGACTGGATACTGTGAGCTCAAAGTAAAGTCTGATCTTAGTCTTTTATTTCAGGTCTCCAGAGTGCCTCTCCAGCCTGTGAGGCCTCCTTAAGTATCTGTGCTCCCAAGGGATTGTGGGATCCCTTGGGACTCCAGGGGATGAGCCCTCTGGTGGCTGTAAAAGGTATATACAAGTTTACATACATAACAAACATTACTAAAACAGATAGTCTGGTCATGACCACATTTCTGTTTGTGAGACTTTGCTGTGCACAAATTGGTTGCCATGTTTCCTACATTGCAACAACAATTACACTTCAAAAGTTAAGTGTTTGGATATCCTGAGGTCGTGAAAGGTACTCTTTCATGCAAGTCTTTCTTTCTTTCATAGCCAGGTTGGAAAATTGGCCAAATGAGTTCGTTCTTCCAATGGGTGATTTGGGGAGCTGGCATGTGGGGCCTTATCTGAATAGTTAACTTATACAAAAGTGTTTTGGTGCTGAATTTCATGTATTTGGGCTATGCTCTGCCCATAGTGTTAGCCTCGCATATAAAAAGTGGGGATATCAGTGCTGCACAGGATAGGTGAAGCCAACTTTGTACTGCATCTTAAAGGGATTTGTGGCATTTTCAGATAGCATTTCAATTTGCAATTTTGGCAAGGGAAACATTTTTGTACTTTTGTGTTGAACTTACAAAGATATTTTTTTAATTTCCTGTTGTTGCCTGTTGCTGCGGCCTTGATTTCACTGTCCCCACACTTACTATTGTGCAAACTGGGCACACGGAGCAATCCCTGTGAGGATCAGGTAGACCTGAGGCCCGATCGAAATTGGGTCTCGAGTCTCATTTAAAGTCAACAGTCGAGCTGCGGACGTCTGCTGTGCATCCCCGGGCAGCTCATCGGCGGACTTGGACATCAATTTCAGGCCGCTGTGAGGACGGCATCAGTCCCTGGGTGATCCTGGGAGAGGAGAGGCAATCAGGAAGGGCCCGAGCATGGGCCTGCAAGTCTTCAAGCCTGTTGTGGAGCCAGGAGGAGAAATCCTGCTTCTCATGGTTGCACATTCAGGTAAGAATATTTTTATAACATAACTTTTTGGTGGCGGCCTACAGCGGTTTATTTTAGACTATATGTAGACCTTGTTATCCTGAATGCAGCAATTTTTACCCCACTGTAGCAGCTCCAGTGGAGCAGGGATGCCACATTGTTCTGCTTTGCTAACTCATTCTAGTCAGCTTGCATTGCCTCCTTAGCAGGAAGGTGGCCCACTTTCCCAAAAATAGCCATCCTTTATGGCTGTATCTCCCACACTAAGATCTCCAGTGCTTCATGACTGAAAGTGGCAGTTTTGTCTATGTTGTTCTGAACAGCCATTCTTTCAGAGAATATATGGTGGTTTAGTCTAAATAAATGTGTCTCCCTTTAAGGGATGAGCTTTGTCCCTTTAAATGAGGCTGCCTGACCAGATTATGTTACTGGCAGCCAGTTAGCTTACAAGCCCGACTCATTACACATGCTTATCATTTGCAAGGAGCCTAGGCAAATGATGGGGTAGGCCATACATCCACTATTTGGTGTAGTTTGGCCATTGTGCTACTAGTGTAGATGTGCTTGTGTCACAGGAGCACGCAGGCCCAATTTTCACAGGGTGGCAAAATCAGGGCTTGAAGGTGCATCTTTCAACACTTATATCAGCTAAAAAAGACACCTTTGCTTTCCATACAACACTGACAAAAAGGTACTCAAATGTACAATGTATTATGCTGTGGTATGCTGCCTTTGTATACGCGAGAAAGAAATTTGCCCTTAAAGGCATCATCACTCCTCTGATTAGGAGGATAAGTCTAGATATTTAATGCAGCACATTTATCTATACTGTCAACTCCAAACACCTTTTTGAAAAATTACACTATTTTACTGAAGGAGCCATGGGATAGTTTTAATGCATGTTATTAAATGGCTTTAAAGTAAAGGTCATTTGATTTAGAAAATTCTAATGCATACAATATTTAATAATCATAAAATGACATCTAAATTTGTTTTCCGACCATCAAAGCGCATATGTCAATCATATCTTTTCTTATTGCATGTGTGAATTATTCTACTCTGACACTATTTTCTGAACTGCAAAAATCTTGTTTAAAGCCAGCAGTTATTCTTAGCAGGAAGGCAATTGATCTTGATATGAATATAGCTTGGAGCAGCATTAAAGATGTAGGCAGCGAACCCAGAATCAGCAACACAGACATTCCGGTCTGTGCAGATGGTAGGCAAGAGGACAAGGTTACCACTTTGGCAGCAGGTGACAAGGTGAATGTCAGCATTCGTACTGAATGAAGATTAGTATTCTGACATTTATGTCTACCTGCAGATTGTTACAGCTTACACAAATGATGAAACATGGTTCAGTGTCCGAGAAACTGGCATAGTGACAAACTGCAAATAAGGCAGTAAAAATCTGGAGTGTTTTACTATTTATATTTTTACAGCATAATTTGTATATTTTTAATGTTTATTTTTCCAGTTGGGCAAAATGTTTAACAGGAAAAATATATCTGTCTGACTGTCTGTATATCTAGTGCCATAACAAAAGGGAACAGCTGCAAAACAATCTAACAAAGGCCGATTTGGCAGAAAATTGAGTATAAAGAAATTATAGTGGGAGTACTAATAAGCAAGTAGCAGGTTTCCCATGGAATCTTGCATGCTTTAACAATCCAACTTTAAAAAGGGATGATTAATTGTGGTAAAACATTTGCAGACAAAGAACTCCAGGTGTTGGCACTGTCTGCGGCAATTCCATTTACAGGAGACTCGGCATGTGAAGCATTGCTACAAGTATTCTGGGTAGACTCTGACTGGTGCAGAATACTTAGGCGCAGCTGCACCAGCTTTGTTCCCCACACCCATCTAAATATAGAAGTCTGGCTTAAGTGCTAGCAATTTTCATTCTACTGTTCTTGTCATGGTCGTCGAAAGTGCTGGCAGTCAGCTATATCTCCAGCTATAAAGTAGGCTGACCTCAGGTTGATCTGCACTCAGGGTGATTTAGACTGTACTGACTCCAGACAGAAGGAAGAACATCCTTCTGCAGCCTACTATAAAGAAATATTATACCCCTGGGTGAGATGTGGGCTTGAAACCAAACTTACTGAAGTTGACAGGTTGCGCAGAGCTTCTTTGAAGTTCTCATTCTTTTATTATTTTTATTTATTCTCGAGATGTGGGCAATTCTGGCAAAGCTGCAAGTATTGCATATCCTTAGTTGCTGTGAGAAGTTGTTGGTGGGCCTGCCCCTTGAACTGTTGCAGTCTTTGTAGTCATGGTGCTCCCACAATGGTGTTAAGTAGAGAAGACCAGGTTTTGGCCCAGTGAAAATGAAGGAATGATGATATAGGTCTAAGTCAGCATGGGCTATGACTTGGCAAGGAACATGGAGCTAACGGTCTTTCCATGACATTGTTGTCTTTGTTCTTCACAGTGGTAGAGACTGGAAGAGAGGGATGTACTGTAAAAGCAACCTTGGTGACTTGGTGACCTACCTCAAAAACTTCCTCCAGCCCTACAGCCCTCCGAGATATCTGTGCTCCTCAAATTTTGGCCTCTTGCTGTAAGAGGAGCTTGGGCTGTGGGTTCGAATCCACACTCCCCTTGGGTTCTGTACGTGCGATTTATGAGGGTGGGTGAGTAATGAGGCACCAGACACAGTGGGTAAGAGTACAAAATGGCTAATGTTGTTTATCTAGAATAGCAAACACAAAGATAGAGGGCATAGGAAGTCATAAAATGGCAGTGATGGCAAAATTTCTTTCCACAACCTCAAAAATCTCGCAACAGGGAAGGGGAAAACAAGAGGTTAAAACATCCCACTCACACACAACCACACCTCCCACTCCCACCCTTCCTACCAACTCCCATCCTAAATTGAGTCTGTGAGGGGGTTTGGACTATACTCACAATCCTATCAACTCCGGGGTTCTGTAGCACTTATTTCAGCTCAGGGTCCCTCTCGGGTGGGTTTTACATTGTTGTTCGGTTTTCCTCTTCGATGTTGCGTTGGTTTCTTCTATCTGCCTCTCGGTTATCGTCAGACTACAGCTGTGAATCCAGGTTATGAACCAGGTGTCCAGGACTGCACAGCTCTGTGTGCCCCAGCCTGATGCTTCGGCTATTCTCACCCTGTCCAGTGTGTTCAGGGCTAACAGCAGCACCTGCTGCCACTTACCAACCAGGAGGTTGGCTCCTGGGTTTTTAGTCTCGACCAAAATCAAAGTTTGCAAAACTCTCTCAGCTCCTTCCCCCCACCCCCTCCAGCAGCCAGCAGCCCTTTGAAGAACTGACCCCAAACTGTTTTTCTCCACAACTTCTGCAAGTCTTTTCCTCTCCACACCTGTTTTTCTCCACAACTCTCTTTTTCCACAACTGTTTTTCTCCACAACTCTTTTCTCCACAACTCTCTTTCTGGTGGTTCTGTGTCCTATATTTGTATTCAATTAAGTTCTGGTCTTTTTGCGCTCAAACCCAGTGGGTGGTCCATTGTGTAAGTTTGGGCGGGGAGATAGCTTTGAATATTTAATCAGAAGATGTCACAGGTACATGCAGGTGTGAGGACCACGGTATTGTTTCAGTGCACATAGGTGCCGGGAAGTCTGTGGGTCCTTTGTTATAGGCCTGAGAGTCAGTGGGCCATTCCTGCAGTGATTCATAGTTTTGATTCAGGGCTATTGTCCATATTAGGTAAATGATGGCCCACATTCATAGTTTGATTTGGGGGGGCAAGTCATTTTCAAACTGGGCCGGGGAGTCCTTATTGGTTGAAGATTTCCCCACTTCAGGCCCGACTCGACCCCTGATTGGCCTGCCAGAATGCACTTTTCCCCCATTGGCCAGTGCCTCGGTCTCGCTTGTGAGCCAGACTCCACAATGTCTGTATCCGCCCACACGTTTTCCCAGCCTGCTTTTACTTGGCCAAAAATGTTCATTTAGTGTCTGGAACGATCCCATGTTCGTTTTCTTGTCCTTACGGTGTTTCAAATGTGGCCGTGGATTTTCAAACCTTACATTGCGCATCCCCGATTTTAATTGCTCCACCATTTGGCGGCCATACAGTCAGCTGCCGAAGCCCTAAGCTCTGGAATAACCTCCATAAACTTTTCCACCTCTTCGTATCTACCTGTCTTTCCTCCTTTAAGACACTCCTTGAAACGTACCTCTACCCTAATAACATCTTCTGTGGCTCGGAGTCAAATATTGTTTGATAACGCTCCTGTGAAGCGGTTTGGGATGTTTTATAACATTAAAGGCACTATATAAATGCAGAAAATGCTGGAAATACTCAGCAGATCAGGCAGCATCTGTGGAGAGAGAAACAGAGTTAACGTTTCAGGTCGATGACCCTTTGTCAGAACTCTGTCAGTTCTTATGAAGGGACAGCGACCTGAAAAGTTAGCTGTTTCTCTCTCCACAGATGCTGCCTGATCTGCTGAGTATTTCCAGCATTTTCTGTTTTTATACCAGATTTCCAGCATTCGCAGTATTTTGCTTTTGTGCTATATAATTGCAGGTTGATGTTGTTGTTGCTGCAGTGCAACCTGTACATCATACATACAGTAGTGACAGTATGGCAGTGATGGAGAATAGTGAGTCCAGTGGCAGAGACAGAAATCAAGTTAACTGCTCTGTCCTGGATGACGTCGAGCTTTTTGAGTATTGTTGTAGCTGCACCCATCCAGGTAAGTGATGAATTTCCATCACACTCTTTACTTGAGCCTTATAGATGGTCGAACTGCTTTGAGTGTCCAGGAGGTGAGCCACTTGTCAGAGAGTATCGAGCTGTAGAATTGCAAAATGCGTGGAAACCCCTCAGTGTTTGGACTCATTGAAAAGGAAATTCAATTTCGGACTATCAAACAGAAATTTTGGGATCGTAAAATGCTTATGGAAAAAAATCTATGAGTTTTAACCAAGGTTGGGATTTTTAAAAGGTGAATGTTGGGTCTGCAAGAAAAGGGGTGGGGTCAATCTCCAAAAGACCAGTTTGGACATTGGAGCTAATCAAATTGTCTGGGAACTGTTTACCCTCGAAATTTGCCCCTAGAAAACATTAGCATTTAAATAATCGACCATGGAAGAAACATTATCCACCCCTACCAGAGGACCCAAATGTCACATACATATTCCAACACCTTTTCAACAGGCAAAGAAATATCTGGCTCAGGTCAGACTTCGGGAAGCAAAAAAAAGCAGTGCTATCGCAATGGACAAGAGCTCATCAACTCAGAAAAGTCTATCAACGCCAGATTAAAACTTAATCAAGTTTCAGTTAGCTGGGCTGCAAAACTTAAACAAAGTACCAAGGTTGATTTAGGGCACAGATAAGGAAGTCACTCAAAGTATAATAAGGCCTGTTTTTACAGCCAGGGGAACACTTTGCTTCTACACCAGCTTTGTATGCTTCAGACCTGGCACACCAGTTTTTCATTAACCTGGTTCTTCAGAACATCAAGCAAGACAGCATCGCAAGCGAGCAGGGCACCAAGCACATTGTGGCAGCAAGAGGCTCACGGAACAACCACCAAGATATTACCAGCAACCAAATAGGTAATATTGAGTCACCGCGACCAACGATTTCCAAACCGAAGTCAACTCGACGAAAACCCGAAGATTTGCAAGCTGTTTCCACTTTACAAGCCATCCCTGAGCTACCAATGGGTAAAACATTACCGAAAAGAACTTTAAAACCCATTTCTAACGAAAGAAAACGGGTATTTACCCGATAAGTCCAAAATGCGCCTGACCGTATCAGCGAACACCACCCAACTGAAGATTGCACAGTAAGAAGTCTTCTACGACGTTCGAGGTACGGCAAGCAGAACCTACTGAATCCAGCAAACCCCAAAATCGCGAACCACTGCCAACTACAAGTAAAGGATCGGTGAGCATAGTCCCTGTTTGCCCTGGAGTTTAACCTAGTCAGTGTTCGACATTGGGAGGTGGGAGCTGTATTATTCACTGTAACCCCTTTGAATGTGTGATGTACTTTTCATTATTTGAGTAATCATAGAAACATAGAAACATAGAAAATAGGTGCAGGAGTAGGCCATTCGGCCCTTCAAGCCTGCACCACCATTCAATAAGATCATGGCTGATCATTACCTCAGTACCCCTTTCCCGCTTTCTCTCCATACCCCTTGAACCCCTTAGCCGTAAGGGCCATATCTAACTCCCTCTTGAATATATCCAATGAACTGGCATCAACAACTCTCTGTGGCAGGGAATTCCACAGGTTAACAACCCTCTGAGTGAAGAAGTTTCTCCTCATCTCAGTCCTAAATGGCCTACCCCTTATCCTAAGACTGTGTCCCCTGGTTCTGGACTTCCCCAACATCGGGAACAGTCTAACCGCACCTAATCTGTCCCGTCCCGTCAGAATCTTATATGTTTCTATGAGATCCCCTCTCATCTGTCTAAACTCCAGTGTATAAAGGCCCAGTTGATCCAGTCTCTCCTCATATGTCATTCCTGCCATCCCGGGAATCAGTCTGGTGAACCTTCGCTGCACTCCCTCAATAGCAAGAACATCCTTCCTCAGATTAGGAGACCAAAACTGAACACAATATTCCAGGTGAGGCCTCACCAAGGCCCTGTACAACTGCAGTAAGACCGCTCTCCTCCTATACTCAAATCCCCTAGCTATGAAGGCCAACATATCATTTGCCTTCTTCACCGCCTGCTGTACCTGCATGCCAACTTTCAATGACTGATGAACCATGACACCCAGGTCTCGTTGCACCGCCCCTTTTCCTAATCTGCCGCCATTCAGATAATATTCTGTCTTCGCGTTTTTGCCCACAAAGTGGATAACTTCACATTTATCCACAATATACTGCATCTGCCAGGCATTTGCCCACTCACCTAACCTGTCCAAGTCACCCTACAGCCTCCTAGCGTCCCCCTCACAGCTCACACCACCACCCAGTTTAGTGTCATCTGCAAACTTGGAGATATTACACTAAATTCCTTCATCCAAATCATTGATGTATATTGTAAAGAGCTGGGGTCCCAGCACTGAGCCCTGCGGCACTCCACTAGTTATTGCCTGCCATTCTGAAAAGGACCCGTTTATCCAGATTCTCTGCTTCCTGTCTGCCAACCAGTTCTCTATCCACATCAGTATATTACCCCCAATACCACGTGCTTTGATTTTGCACACCAATCTCTTGTGTGGGACCTTGTCAAAAGCCTTTTGAAAGTCCAAATACACCACATCCACTGGTTCTCCCTTGTCCACTGTACTAGTTACATCCTCAAAACATTGTAGGAAATTTGTCAAGCATGATTTCCCCTTCATAAATCCATGCTGACTTGGACCGATCCTGTCACTGCTTTCCAAATGCGCTGCTATTTCATCCTTAATAACTGATTCCACATTTTCCCCATTACTGATGTCAGGCTAACCAGTCTATAATTACCAGCTTTCTCTCTCCCTCCCTCCTTTAGTTCAGGATCCTTGTTTCTGTATTAACTGTGTCACTCTCCAGCTTAATGAAGAATTCTACCATATTATGGTCACTCTTCCCCAAGGGGCCTCGCACAACAGGAATGCTAATTAGTCCTTTCTCATTACACATCACCAGTTGAGGATGGCCAGCTCCCGAGTTGGTTCCTTGACACATTGGTCTAGAAAACCATCCCTAATACACTCCAGGAAATCCTCCTCCACCGCATTGCTACCAGTTTGGTTAGCCCAATCACTATGTAGATTAAAGTCACCAATGATAACTGCTGTACCTTTATTGAATGCATACCTAATGTCTTGTTTGATGCTGTCCCCAACCTTACTACTACTGTTTGTTGGTCTGTACACAACTCCCATTAGCATTTTCTGCCCCTTAGTATTCCGTAGCTCCACCCATACAGATTCCACATCATCCAAGCTAATGTCCTTTCTTACTATTGCATTAATTTCCTCTTTAACCAGCAATTCCACCCCGCCTCCTTTTCCTTTCTGTCTATCCTGCCTCAATGTTGAATACCCCTGGATGTTGAGTTCCCAGCCTTGGTCACCCTGGAGCTATGTCTCCGTGATGCCAATTACATCATACCTGTTAACTGCTATCTGCGCAGTTAATTCGTCCACCTTCTTCCGAATACTCATCGCATTGAGGCACTGAGCCTTCAGCCTTGTCTTTCTAACACACTTGGTCTGTTTAGAATGTTGCTGTAATGTGGCCCTTTTTGCTTTTTGCCTTAGGTTTCTCTGCCCTCCACTTTTACTTTTCTTCTTTCTATTGCTTCTGCCCCATTCTACTTCCCCCTATCTCCCTGCATAGGTTCCCATCCCCCTGCTATATTAGTTTAACTCCTCCCCAACAGCACTAGCAAACGCTCCCCCTAGGACATTGGTTCACGTCCTGCCCAGGTGCAGACTGTCCGGTTTGTACTGGTCACTCCTCCCCCAGAACCGGTTCCAATGTCCCAGGAATTTGAATCCCTCCCTTCTGCACCACTCCTCAAGCCACATATTTATCAGAGCTATCCTGCGATTCCTACTCTGATTAGCACATGGCACTGGTAGCAATCCTGAGATTACTACTTTTAAGGTCCTACTTTTTAATTTTGCTTCTAGCTCCCTAAATTCCTCTCGTAGGACCTCATCTCGTTTTTTACCTATATCGTTGGTACCTATCTGCACCATGACAACTGGCTGTTCACCCTCCCTTTTCAGAATGCCCTGCACCTGCTCCGAGACATCCTTGACCCTTGCACCAGGGAGGCAACATACCATCCTGGAGTCTCGGTTGCGGCCGCAGAAACATCTGTCTATTCCCCTTACAATTGAATCCCCTATCACTATAGCTCTCCCACTCTTTTTCCTGCCCTTCTGTGCAGCAGAGCCACCCACGGTGCCATGAACTTGGCTGCTGCTGCCCTCCCCTGATAAGTCATCCCCCTCAACATACCAAAAGTGGTGTATCTTTTTTGCAGGGAGATGACCACAGGGGACCCCTGCACTACCTTCCTTGCACTGCTCTTCCTGTTGGTCATCCATTCCCTATCTGGCTGTGTACCCTTTTCCTGCAGTAAGACCAACTCAATAAACGTGCTATTCACATCATTTTCAGCATCGTGGATGCTCCAGCGTTCATCCACCCACAGCTCCAGTGCCGCAATGCGGTCTGTCAGGAGCAGCAGGCGGATGCACTTCCCGCACACGTAGTCGTCAGGGACATCGGAAGCGTTCCTGACTTCCGAAATAGTACAGGAGGAGCATAACACGTGACCGAGCTCTCCTGCCATGACTTAACCCTTAGATAAACTTAAATTGGCAACAACAATGCTACAGGTTACTTACTGATATTGAAAAGAAAAAGAATAACTACTTACCAATCACCAGCCAATCACTTACCCCCTTGGCTGTGACATCACCTTTCGATTTCATTCTACTTCTTTTTGCCTTCTCTCCCTGTGGCAGCTGCACTGGCTGGCCTTTATGGGCCTCTCTACGCTCCCTGGACTGCCTGAACTCCTCCGACTGCCACCCCTCCAATGCACTGGGCCTTTATAGGCCTCTCGATGCTACCCGGACTGACCAAACTCCTCCGACTTCCGCCTCTCCAGCACGCTGGGCCTTTATAGGCCGCTCGACGCTCCCCAGACTGCCCGAACTCCTCTGACTGCCGCCTCTCCAGTGTGCTGGGCCTTTATAGGCCCCTCGACGCTCCCCGAACTGCCCGAGCTCCTCCGACATCGAGAGTTTGACATTTTATTTTCTTGTCTTTAATAAAACCAAAGTTCTTTTGCACCAAACCAGTTGCCTCTTGCACTTTATCACATCCCCAAATAAATCCAGATTCAAGAACCCAGGGAGTGGGAGCGATTCGAACCGCTCAGAAGACCAAAGGTGAACCTGACCCCCACACCACCCCCTACAAAATGGCGACCACAAAGGGACTCTGGTATAAGAGAGTGCTATTTTGGAAGAAAGAACCAAGATGGAAGAGAGGATTTCCTCCTATGTGTAAAAGAAAGTGAATGTCACGAAAGAGTGGGCGCTTGGTCTATTGCGCGCTGAGAGTCAGGGAGACGTTGTAGTCCAGTGGACAGCAAGCAAGGACCATAAAGAATCAGTAGAAAAGGCAATTTGATTGGTCTGTCTACAGCAACAGGTCCAACTCCTCGACACAACCATTGAGTCACTTCAGGCAGAACTGTGGGAATGCGCAGAGACATCACATGAAAGGGCTCTGGCAGGAGAAAGGTAATGGGGAGAACTCCGCAAGCTGAAACACGGAAAGGCGCAGCTAATGGCGAGATTTAAGAACAGCAAGGACTATTTTCAGTGTCAGGTTACCGAGGTTAGGAATAATGAAAAGATACTGCGGGAGGAAAATACTCGCCCCACCTTTCAAGTAAAAGAGCAGGAGGAGGAGTTAAGAGACGTACAGGCAGCTTATAAAGTAACCAGCACTAATGGGTTTGAGTCAAGAGACCACGGTCCCTGCCAGAAACAAATCAAGAGTTTAACCCTTGCTCTGTCCAAGGCAAAAGGCATGGTATGCCTAATAAGCCCGGGTACGGCCCAGATAAACATGGAAGAGAAGGAGGAAACCCTTCAACCACCACCTATGGTGCCGGTGATTATACCGGTTAAGCAGCAGGAGGGGCAGCCGGGTTGCGGGGCGGACAGGGATAGCGGACCACCACCACTTGTGGCACCGAGGTTCAGCTTGGTTTGGCAGCAGGGAGAGGTGGGCGAGCCAGAACAGGAAGAGCCAGAGCCGGGGCCGATGTGCCCAGTCCGGCAACAGAAGTTTGGACTGCCTACCGGTGCTGGGGGTCAGGGGCCCCTGGAAAGTCAATTTGTGGTTCCCCACACTACCCAACAGCTTAGGGCTTTGATAAGTCATCTGGGAAAGCTCACTCCGAAGGGAGACCCATTGGTTCACTTTATGGAAGTGGAACCGGCAGAGGATATTAACGGGTGTGATGATGCCGAGATAGCAAAGATGCTCCTCTTCTCACTGGATGGCAAGCTGTACCAGTTTCTCTCTGCCGAGAGCAAAAGGAGGCAGAAGACATGTGCTCTGGACAGGAAGACATTCTAGAAGCCATGGGCTGTAATAACGGGAGTCCATTCTCCCAGAATGGAGAAAACAGTGCAGCTCATAGGGGAAACCCCGCAGGCTTTCGCAGACAGACTGTGGCCTGTGTACCAGAGCGCCTGTGGTGGGGACCTCAACGGGAATCACCTAAACCAGGACGAGAGAGCCCATTGGCTCAAAAACCTGGTGGCAAATAGTTTGCCCCGAATAAGTGTAAAGTCCTGTCCCCTCAGTACAGATTTACACGAGGCATGTAATGAAGTCAAGGTCACTCTGGACCTGCACCTTTATTTCACAGCTCTGGAATGCTGCACTTGCCTGAGACCTGCCCTTATAGACCTGTCTCTTGCAAGTGCACCCCTGGTAGTAAGGTATGCTGGTGGTTACAGGTCATAACTTATTACAGTCATGTATAGCATGTTAGGATACAGTTATATAGAATAATGTAAGATACATGACAATAAGAACAAAGGCTGAGGCCTGGTTTGACCCAAGAGATCCCCAGGCCACCGAACAAGGAGTGGTCAGGCAACTGATCCTAGCCTACCCGAACGGCAGGGGGACGAAAGAGCACCCACCCAAGGGAAGGGTCCACAAAATCAGACCTAGTCAGGATAAGAGGGAATGGCGCCACGAGGGGGGCAACCCCTCCGATAAAAAAACGTACCTGCTTCGGGTGCGGAAAGAGTGGGCACTGGAGAAAGGATTGTAGAAATCAATGGAAGAGTAGCGCAGGAAAGAATTCTCCAGCCCCTGCCCAAACGACCGAGACCAAGAAGCCAGTCCCTCCCCACACATTTGATACCTTCATGACTGCGCTCTGAACAATGCTAGATGGCCCTGGGAGGGTAGCCACCGCCACTGGTACCGAAATCCCATCTGCCCCATCCCATCCAAAACCGTGACTAGGACAGGCACAGCCTGTCCACATGTGTTCCCTCGAGTACGATGAGTGGGGGAGACCGACCATTCAGATGGAAGTGGAAAAGGTGAAAGGAGGGTTACAACCTTTGAATCACTGGTCACTAATACTCCGATGGTGTACCAAGAGTATGTTAGGGCAAACCTTGCAGCTTTTGCCACTCACAAACACGACTGTGGAAGGATAAATGGGGTCGAGATTAGCATAGATGGGGACCCCATGACCCGACCACAGAAACAGTATAACTTTCCCAGGGAGGCGGAGGTGGACATGGAAACAGCCTTGGGTCCTTTGGTTAAACAGGGATATTGAGACCAATAGCTACCCATGTGAACTCTTCATTGTGGCCGGTTAAGAAACCAGACAACTCCTGGAGAGTCACGATGGACGATTGAGTACTCAACCGTAACATCCCCGCCTGTGCACCCACCGTTGCTGCCATCGCCGACCTCATTGGAAGTATCCCAGGCTCCACGACCATCTTCACGGTGCTGGATATTTCCAATGGGTTTTGGTCCATATCTTTAAAAAGGGAAGATCAGTACAAGTTTGCTTTTACCTTTAAGGGACAGCAATACACTTGGAACTGTCTCCCTCAGGGCTTCCACAACAGCCCGAACATTTTCCACCAATGTATGGCCAACTGGTTAAAGAGCTTCAGCAGACCCCAGCAGTTACTGCAGTATGTGGATGACCTGCTCCTATTCACCAATGAGGGGGAGGAGCATGGCCCACTGCTGGCTGAGTTGCTGGAGCTGCTGAAAGAAGAAGGGCTTAAAGTGAATCCCAAGAAGGCACAGATCGGCCTGAAGGAAGTAAAATTCCTGGGAAAGGGCCATTGACAAAGCTAGAAGGGAAGCAGTGCAAAAGTTACCAGCCACCAACACAGTAATAGGAGTAAGATCTTTTCTAGGGCTAACCGGGTACTGCAGAGATTTCATTGAGGATTATGCAGCCACAGCAGCCCCTCTGCTCTGATTCATAAACAAGGGAGTGGAATGGGATTGGGACGAAGGTTGCGAGGCAGCATTTATCCAACTCAAGAAAGATCTGCAGACTGCGCCAGCTCTAGGGGCCATTGATGGGGGTAAATAGTTTTTTTCCTGAAGGTAGCAGCCAGTGGGTCAGCCTGAGTGCAGTACTGCTCCAAGAGCGGTGGTCTACTCCTCCAGGATACTCACGGATGTGGGGAAGGGATACTCCGACTGTGAGCGGCACCTCTTAGCCACTCACTGAGCTGTGAAAAGATCACTGATCTTCACAGGGGGGGGTCCCCTATCACACTCCTTACCCACCATACGCCCACCCAAATGCTCCTGAACGGGAGAATCAAGGACGGGATGGTGAGCAGTGCCCACATTGCTCGCTGGACCCTATTCCTCTCTCAGATGGACCAAAGGGTAAAGGGTCTCTGCGAGCCAAGACTCACAGCCAACATGATCCACTGGTGTTTCATGGAAGGGGTATGGGAAATTAACATAGGCTTACATCCCACAGGCCGAGAGATCTATGTGGACGGTTCAAGCACAGTATCTGCGGGTAAACGACTCACAGGCTGCGGAGTTTATGACCCAGAGGCAGGCATTGCCCTGGCAATTAAACTCCCCAGTACTATGAGCACCCAGCACGCTGAACTGTCTGCGGTGTTGTACGTAGTCACACACCCCGAAGAATTCCCTACACCATACATGATTTGCTCGGACAGTATGTTCACATACAATTCATGTACGGATACTTGGCTATCTGGTCTCGTTGCCGATGCACCTCTGCAGACGGGAGACCCCTGGTAATTAAGCCTTTACTGGAAAAGATCATGACATGGGGGAGTAAGGGAAGATCTATATTCATAAAGTGAAGGCACATTCCACCACTCAACCCCGTAGCGAGGGAAACCAGCAGGCTGACATATTGGCCGCATGGGCAAGCCCTGGGATCCGTACAACCCAGGCCCCATTGCAGCAGTCAGGGGCAGGATTGGGACGACAGGAAGGGCAGCGATAACATTACCCTGGACCTGAAAACGGTTCAGACCCAAGACCCCGTCCTCAAAACTGCCCTGAACACGCTAGCTAAAGGGGAAAAGGTAGACGGCCCGTACGGCACCACAGCGATTGCCATTAAAGAAGGCATGCTGTTCAGGGGGGAGCAATGGGTGGTACTGTAACAACACCGGAAGGAATTCCTCCAGCTGGCCCACAAGGGTCCAGGAGCAGGACACCCCAGACCTGAGACCACTTGGCAACAGGTGGAACAGGCAGAGTGGTGGCCAGGACTCATGGAAGATGTCTGTGAGTTCTACGCCGGCTGTCTGGTGTGCGCTGCCAACAACCCTGACCCCCAGAAAAGGAAGGTGTCTATGGCACATATCAGGAGAGTAGAGGGACCCTGGCAGTCGATCCAGGTCAATTACATCGGGCCCCTACCTACTGCCCAGGGAGGCTACAAGTACTGCCTAGTGTTGGTGGATGTATTCACTAAATGGGAGGAAGTCTTCCCATGCCGAACAGCTACTGCTCTGGGAACAGCTAGGATCCTGGTCAGGGAAGTGTTCTCCCAATGGGGACTACCACAGTACGTGGAGACCAACCAGGGGAGTCACTTCACCGGGCAGGTGATGCAAGAGATCCTTGAGGTGCTCGGCATCAAAGGGAAATGTCATGTCACCCACAACCCGCAGTCATCCGGGCCTGTGGAACGTTTAAACCGTACTATAAAAGAAAGGTTGCATAAAGAGACAGGGGACTCACCCAAGTGGTGAGTAGAGGACCTACCATTGGTCCTCATGGGGATCCGGGCCAGCCAGTCAAAGAGCACAAGATTCTCCCCGTATGAGCTCATGCAGAGCCATGCGAACCCCTACCCATGTATTAGCCCCGATACTCATGGAAGGTCAGCTCAGGGAAGCTTTATCAGGAATCTGTTTGAGCACCTTAAACAGATTCACTGGCAGGCTGCTAACAACATGGGAAAACAGTATCGGAGCAACCGACTGCTGCTAGAGCTCTGCAAACACCACGAATGGGAGGTGGGGAACCAGGTCATGGTGAGGAACTACGCTCGAGTAGGGGTTTTTGAGACACTGTACATAGGACCGTACCACATTGTCGACAAGGAAAGCCCCATGGTCTATGCCGTGAAAATGCCCCGCCGTACAAAGTGGTTCCACATAAACCAGTGCAAACTTTACAACCCCGGGATAGCAGCTAAGCGTAAAGGACAGCCAGGAACAGGGAACCGTACTAAAGGCAGGGATCTTCAGCCAGCAGCCCCCGACTGTGGAAATCCCACAGGGGATGTGACAGACCCACAGACTGCACCTAGAGGGGCGGTGGACTGTGTTACTGGAGGAGCTATCCCCCCAATCATTTGGGATTCGGACACGCCCCCAGCAGTCAGAGCCTTGAGAAGGACTCTCTGCACGCCACGGCCTCAGACACCGTGGTCACCAGTGCCCCAATTCAAGTGGTTCAGCCCCGGGAAAGGGACCAGCCGCAGAGGGGTACCTAAGATCAGGGGCCAGACCGTGAGCAGGGACCCCCAGCCGGTACCCTCGGGCAATGAGGGACCTACGGAAGAGATAGGGGTGGACCAGCCACCAATTAGGAGTCCCCAGCCCGTGACCCTCGACCAGGCAGAACCCCCAGGGGACGAAATGAACCGGGCAGCCACCCCCAAAGGAGCAGTGTGCTATAGCACCAAAAGGGACGTTCCCTCAATTGTGTGTGACTCAGACCCACCTCCGTTCAGGACACTCCGTGTCCTGCGGTACAGGCCGACTTACTAGTGGCCCCACTGGAAACCCACAGGCCAAAAAAGAAAGGATAAGAACAGGGATTAACCTGGCCACCCGGAGACGGGTGGCAGACGTACATAAACAAGAACGATATAAGTTAAGAGTATGTTTTAGTACGGATTTAGCGTAGTGTAGGATTATCTTTGTAATGATAGTGACATATGTACTAGTTATGTCCCTGGCCGAAGGGACCCCGTACCGGCCGCACCTGTCCCTGGCCGAAGAGACCCCGTACCGGCCGCACCTGTCCCTGGCCGAAGGGACCCTGTACCGGCCGCACCTGTCCCTGGCCGAAGGGACCCTGTACCGGCCGCACCTGTCCCTGGCCGAAGAGACCCCGTACCGGCCGCACCTGTCCCTGGCCGAAGGGACACTGTACCGGCTGTTTCTATCCCGGGCAAAAGAGACTCTGCACCGGATTTTGGAGATGTCCAACTGGCCGAGGGGACTCCGGGGAGACCTGCCAAGAGGACTTAAGGACTTGGAAGCGGCTGAAGGGACTCCGAGTCCGGCGTTCAATCCACCGATGGGATTCCAAGGCCGGGCACTGAACCGACTGAAGGGACCGAGGCTTGGCATGGTCTTATACTCCCAACCAACTTTTAATTAATTCTTAAACTTTTAACCAACATTTAAATTATTAAACAATTTGGGAGAACTTTTAAAACTTACATAGAAATGTAGAAACATAGAAAATAGGTGCAGGAGTAGGCCATTCGGCCCTTCTAGCCTGCACTGCCATTCATTGAGTTCATGGCTGAACATGAAACTTCAGTACCCCATTTCTGCTTTCTCACCATACCCCTTGATCTCCCTAGTAGTAAGGACTACATCTAACTCTTTTTTGAATATATTTAGTGAATTGGCCTCAACAACTTTCTGTGGTAGAGAATTCCACAGGTTCACCACTCTCTGGGTGAAGAAGTTCCTCCTCATCTCGGTCCTAAATGGCTTACCCCTTATCCTTAGACTGTGACCCCTGGTTCTGGACTTCCCCAAGATTGGGAAAATTCTTCCTGCATCTAACCTGTCTAAATCCATCAGAATTTTAAAAGTTTCTATGAGGTCCCCTCTCATTCTTCTGAACTCCAGTGAATACAAGCCCAGTTGATCCAGTCTTTCTTGATAGGTCAGTACCGCCATCCCAGGAATCAGTCTGGTGAACCTTCGCTGCACTCCCTCAATAGCAAGAATGTCCTTCCTCAGGTTAGGAGACCAAAACTGTACACAATACTCCAGGTGTGGCCTCACCAAGGCCCTGTACAACTGTAGCAACATCTCCCTGCCCCTGTACTCAAATCCCTTCGCTATGAAGGCCAACATGCCATTTGCTTTCTTAACCGCCTGCTGTACCTGCATGCCAACCTTCAATGACTGATGTACCATGACACCCAGGTCTCGTTGCACCTCCCCTTTTCCTAATCTGTCACCATTCAGATAATAGTCTGTCTCTCTGTTTTTACCACCAAAGTGGATAACCTCACATTTATCCACATTATACTTCATCTGCCATGCATTTGCCCACTCACCTAACCTATCCAAGTCGCTCTGCAGCCTCATAGCATCCTCCTCGCAGCTCACACAGCCACCTAACTTAGTGTCATCCGCAAATTTGGAGATACTACATTTAACCCCCTCGTCTAAATCATTAATGTACAGTGTAAACAGCTGGGGCCCCAGCACAGAACCTTGCGGTACCCCACTAGTCACCGCCTGCCATTCTGAAAAGTACCCATTTACTCCTACTCTTTGCTTCCTGTCTGACAACCAGTTCTCAATCCATGTCAGCACACTACCCCTAATCCCATGTGCTTTAACTTTGCACATTAATCTCTTGTGTGGGACCTTGTCGAAAACCTTCTGAAAGTCCAAATATACCACATCAACTGGTTCTCCCTTGTCCACTCTACTGGAAACATCCTCAAAAAATTCTAGAAGATTTGTCAAGCATGATTTCCCTTTCACAAATCCATGCTAACTTGGACCTATCATGTCACCTCTTTCCAAATGCGCTGCTATGACATCCTTAATAATTGATTCCATCATCTTACCCACTACCGATGTCAGGCTGACCATCTATAATTCCCTGTTTTCTCTCTCCCTCCTTTTTTAAAAAGTGGGGTTACATTGGCTACCCTCCACTCCACAGGAACTGATCCAGAGTCAATGGAATGTTGGAAAATGACTGTCAATGCATCCGCTATTTCCAAGGCCACCTCCTTAATTACTCTGGGATGCAGTCCATCAGGCCCTGGGGATGTATCGTCCTTCAATCCCATTAATTTCCCCAAAGAATTTCTCGACTAATAAGGATTTCCCTCAGTTTCTCCTCCTTACTAGACCCTCTGACCCCTCTTATATCCGGAAGGTTGTTTGTGTCCTCCTTAGTGAATACCGAACCAAAGTACTTGTTCAATTGGTCTGCCATTTCTTTGTTCCCAGTTATGACTTCCCCTGATTCTGACTGCAGGGGACCTACGTTTGTCTTTACATTTTAGACTCTCAATCGAAATACTTTTAAATGTCTATTATTAATCTACATCTTTGACTTTTAACAAATTTTAGAAACTTTTTAAATTGGGGAAACTTTTATAATCTATTATTGATCTACATCTTAGATTTTTAACAACTCTTAGAAACTTTTTAAAACTTCTTAACAACTCTTAGAAACTTTTGAAATAAATTGGGAATCTTTAACTTTTAAAATAACTTTGGAAGTCATCTTCGTAATTCCTGCCCCTCAACCTAACCTCGGGCCATCTACCATCAGTGGCGCTACTGGGCACCGAGCTTGCGGCCAGCACTTTATCATAGGCAATTAGGCTTATAGAGCTGTACCTGGTCTCCAGTTGTCTTGGACCCCCTTGCCACTGGACCAAGACCTTGTTCAGCTAAGCCTGTGTGGTTTCCAGTGTGCAGCGGCCACCCCACGTTAAAAGAACTCACACACAGGCATCTTCCGCTTCGTCAGTATGAAGTTCGGGACCTGGAATGTCAGGGCCCTCATGGACAGTCCTAACAGCAACAGGCCGGAACGCCGCACCGCCATAATTGCCCGGGAACTCAGACATTTTGACATTGACATCGCCGCCCTAAGTGAGACCTGATGGGCAGGGGAAGGCCAGCTGAAGTAACATGGTGGAGGTTACACCTTCTTCTGGAAAGGGAAACCAGAGGCAGAACGCCACCTTCATGGAGTTGGCTTTGCCATCAAGAATGAGCTGGTCGACCACCTCAAAGACTCCCCCTGTGGGGTTAACGAACGCCTCATGACTCTCCGTATCACCCTATCTCAGAATCAGTGTGCCACAGTCATCAGTGTTTACGTCCCCACACTCGATGCAACGGATGAGGCTAAAGAGGGTTTTTATTCCAACCTCGAGACATCCTTGTCCCGTGTCCCCATGGGCGACAAATTGATCCTCCTGGGTGATTTTAATGCCAGGGTTGACAAAGACACAGCCCTCTGGGAAGGCGTGATTGGCAGAGAGGGGGTAGGGAAAGCCAACTCCAGCGGGTACCCTACTCCTGACAAAATGTCTAGAACATGAACTTCTCATCACCAACACTCTGTTCCGCCAGAGGGACAAATACAAGGCATCGTGGCAACACCCTCGCTCCAAACACTGACACCTGCTTGATTATGTCATCATCCGAGCCAGGGATCGCAAGGATGTGTGCAACACCCACACCATGACAGGAACTGACGACTGCTGGACGGACCACCGCCCACTCCGATCCATCATCAACATTAACATTGCCCCAAAGCACAGGGGACAGCAGAAGAGCTCTGCAAAAAAGTTAATGCCGGGACACTTAGAGACCCAGCTGAGAGAGCCCTATACAGCCAGTGCCTTACAGCCAATCTGGCATGCCTTGATGACCCTGAGATGCTGAATCCCCATAGCACTTGGTCTACCCTCCAGGCCTCTATAACCAGTGCCTGTGAAGAGACACTTGGTCACTCAACCAGAAAACATCAGGACTGGTTTGATGAAAATGATCAGGAGATCGAAGAACTAATAGATCAGAAGCGCAAAGCATTTCTGAGCCTCAAACAACAGCCCAACTCGGGAGCTGCAAAACAACATTTCAGACGGCTCAAGGCTCAGGTCCAACAAAAAAAATCAGAACCTAAAAACAGGTGGCGGAAGGAGAAAGCACAGGAGATACGACAACTGGCCGACAGCCACTATATGCGAGGATTCTTCGCTGCAGTCAAGGCCACCAATGGTCCAAACTCCCAATGCCCCACCCCACTCCTCACCAAGAACATGGAAACACTCATCAAGGACACCGAGGCTGTCAGAGCCCGATGGAAGGACCACTTCGAAGATCTCCTCAATCGAGACTCTGCTTTTTACTCGAGTGTTCTCGATTCCATCCCGCAGCATGCGACCCGCCACAAACTCAGTGAAACTCCAATGTTGCACGAGGTAGGCAAAGCCATAAAACAGCTTAAGAATAACAAGGCTACGGGTGCGGATGGAATCCCTGCTGAGGCGATAAAATATGGTGGAGAGGCGCTGAAGGCACGGATACATGACTTCATCTCTCTCATCTGGAGGGAGGAGAGCATGCCGGGAGATCTCAGAGATGCAATGATAGTGACCATTTTTAAAAAGGGGGACAAGTCCGACTGCGGCAATTACAGGGGAATCTCCCTGCTTTCAGGCACTAGGAAATTTGTTGCTCGAGTTCTCCTCAATTGTCTTCTCCCTGTGGCCAAGGAGCTCCTCCCGGAATCACAATGTGGATTTCGTCCCCTACGGGACACAACAGTCATGATCTTCGCAGTGAGTCAATTGCAGGAAAAATGCAGGGAGCAGCGCCAGTCCTTATACATGGCCTTTTTCTATCTTACAAAGGCCTTTGGCACTGTCAATCGCGAGGGTCTATGGAGCGACCCTCTCCGTTTCAGATGTCCCCAAAAGTTTGTCAACATCCTTCACCTGCTTCACGATGACATGCAGGCTGTGATCCTTACCAACGGATCCATTACAGACCCAATCCACGTCCGGACCGGGGTCAAACAGGGCTGCATTATCGCTCCAACCCTCTTCTCAATTTTCTTCACCGCCATGCTCCACCTCATAATCAACGAGCTCCCCGCTGGAGTGGAACTAAACTATAGAACCAGTGGGAAGCTGTTTAACCTACGCCACCTCCAGGCCAGGTCCAAGATCACCCCAACCTCTGTCATTGAGCTGCAGTATGCAGACGATGCCTGTGTCTGTACACATTCAGAGGCTGAACTCCAGGATATAGTCAATGTATTCAGTGAGGCATATGAAAGCTTGGGCCTTACGCTTACCATCGGTAAGACAAAGGTCCTCCACCAGCCTGTCACCACTGCATAGCACTTCCCTCAAGTCATCAAGATCCACGGTGTGGCACTGGACAATGGGGACCATTTCCCATATCTCGGGAGCCTCTTATCAACAAAGGCAGACATTGATGCGGAGATTCAACATCGCCTCCAGTGCGCCAGCACAGCCCTCAGCCGTCTGAGGAAAAGAGTGTTTAAAAAACAGGCCCTCAAATCTACCACCAAACTCATGGTTTATAGGGCTGTAGTAATACCCGCCCTCCTGTATGGATCTGAGACATGGACGATGTATAGAAGGCACCTCAAGTCATTGGAGATATATCACCAACGATGCCTCCACAAGATCCTGCAAATCCCCTGGGATGACAGGCGCACTAACATCAGTGTCCTCAACCAGGCTAACATCCCCAGTATTGAAGCACTGACCACACTCGATCAGCTTTACAGGGCAGGCCACATAGTACGCATGCCAGATACGAGACTCCCTAAGCAAATGCTTTATGCGGAGCTCCTTCATGGTAAACGAGCCAAAGGGGACAATGAAAACGTTATAAGGACACCCTCAAAGTCTCCCTGGTAAAGTGCGACATCACCACTGACACCTGGGAGACCCTGGCCGCAGACCGCCCGAGGTGGAGAAAGTCCATCCGGGAGGGCGTGAGCTCTTTGAGTCTCAACGCAAAGAGTATGAAGAAGCCAAGCGCAGGCAGCGGAAGGAGCGCCTGGAAATTCAGCCCTACCGAACCCTTCCCTGACGAATGTCTTTCCCACCTGTAACAGGGTCTGCGGCACTCGTATCGGACTGTTCAGCCATCAAAGAACTCACTTCAGGAGTGGAAGCAAGTCTTCCTCGATTTTGACGGACTGCCTATGATGTACCAGTTATTGGGGAAAAGAAAAGACCCCACCTTGTAGGCAGTGAAAGAAGCACTGCAAGAACAATAAGAGTAAGATGAGTCAAAAGTTGATAACAGACATCTGTTCCCACGGGAACTGGATAAGATAGCCAGTCAATTAAATCTGAGACGAAATGAGCCCAAATTGGAACTCGATCACCTTTTGTCAAGCCAGAGAGCTTTTCTCAGGGCTGGACAATCTGTTTTATGTGACCCGACAGGAAGGAGATCAACATGAGAAGGGTCCTGTTCCTGCTCGCCTTGATAAGGGTGAGCAGCGGAGGCCGAGGAGACGCGGAAGCATCCCTCATCTATGGGTGCTCAGGAGAGGGAGCACCGATTGTGACTGCAGGGGGCGGCACACCGGGTGTGGAAGAACTCGCAGTTTACGCCCGTGAAGGGAGGTGGCCAGGGTGGCTGAGGTGTAATTCCACTCGCTACTCCAGCCAGGAAGGGTTTACCTATGGGGAGGATTCCGTTCCATGCCCCAGAATACGGGTCGTTGCTGCGCGGGTCAGTGTTACGGAGGGAAAACGTGTGTGTTTGACTTATAAAGGGCAGATTCCCCATGGTAGATGGTGGTGGCTCAGGAAGCTGAGCAAGGATGCGGGGGAATCAGGAATCTGACTGGGAAAGACTCGGTAATGACACATACCGTACCATCACGGGGACACGGGGAGGAGTGAAGGTGTGTTGGAACAAGTGGCGGGAGTCTGAACAGGGAATTTACGTTTGCATGTGGGAGTCAGAGAAAATCTGTCCTGCAGGCATATCAATCGCCTTCGCCGGGCAGTGGCAAGATGACGGGAAGGGGATGGGGTGGGATTCCAGCCTACACGGTCCCACACGCCCCAATCCCAATTAATGCCACCGAACTTCTCGCTCGCATTAAGAAACCCCTGCCCATGACCCCACCAGTGCGAACAATAATAGAAAGGTGTCCTACCACCACCAAGGGACCAGGGAACGGATTAGTATTGGTACCGGCTGACAAGGTGTTACACCAGGGGGTACATATGCAGTAGCTTCAGTTATTTTAAACCTTACCGAGATGCACTTACCTGCATAGTGCCCGAAGGAAACAGAACAACTAAATCAGGCCCTACTCAGAGAAATGTTCAAGAAATTTAACGAGTTAGACTTTAGGAATGTAGACAAAGCAGACCTATACACCCTATACGTTAGGAACACCATGAACACGGGGAGACCTAGAACGGGAAACTTGAACGACATTTTTACTGCATATAATACAGCATCCTCTGTGATAAATAGCCCAGATGATATAGAACTGCAAACACAAATAAATGGTCTAAAAAACCAACTGAGAAAGATCCTAACAGAAGAAAACACAGTAGTAGGCTCAGAGCTACACGAGGACCAGGCTATGACGGTCCATTTAAAGGAGATTGTGGCTGAGCTGGAAAAACATGCACAGGCAGTGAATACACTCATACGGGAGGATAGGAATGCTTCCGACCAGTCTGCACAGTGTGTGCTGTGCGGGGCATGGTTGTTGGGTGAGGGCCGCAATAACCTGGAGGATTTAAAACAAGGTTCAGTCCCTTCCTGGATCAGGAACAGGAACCTCGCAGCCCTCCACCCGTACAGTAATTCACTAAGCCCGTGCCAGCTCCGCCTAGCTTCTGAAGCCTACCCTGTCCCAGTGGATTGCGGGCGTTCTAATCACACCATCATGGGGATAGTACTAAGGATGCCGGTCATGGGTGGGACAGCCCGACCCGCACCGGTATACAGGGTGGAGAATATTGGAGTCAGTCAAAGAGGTGCACACGTTCGTTTCACAGCAGTCCCACCGTATGTCATAAAGTGGGAGCACGCTATGACAGGTACTGACCTCTGCGGATGCTGGGGCCGGGTTGTGCACATAATACTGTGTCCCCAGCACTTGAATGCCTATTCTAAACCACAGTGTGGGTTTAAAGCTGCTGGTGCACAGCCTATCAACTGTACCATGGAGGTAATGGCACAAGATCATGTTCCTCCCCAGGTAGCATACATAGGGGGTGGGAAATATTGTGTCACCACCAGTGCGCCCCACTACCAGCATGGATAACACTTCTGGTGTCCGGTGAGTGACAGCAGTTTTTGCTTTAAATCTGAGGCATCAGTTCAAGTGGCCCAGGAACGGATTGTCCCCATTCATGATCCCTCCACTGTTCACCTCACCGTGAGAGAAAACATCACAAACATGCAGGATTATGTTACAAACTTTGGCTATGAAATTCCCCCTCTACCCGAACATCTTACCGCTCTGTTAGCAGCTGTAGTAATCTCACAAAAACTCTATGCTCTAGAACAGAAAACAATTGAGATAGGGAGAAAGATTCTAGAGATCACAATTCCGCCTTGGTGGGACATTTTCAGAAATATAGAAGTTCCAGACAGCATCAGAATAGCTTCTCACATTTTGGTTGTCCGTCAACTCGCAATTATTCTTTACTTATGGTGTCTCACTTGCCGAGTGAAACGCCGAGGCCGTCAGGTCAGGCACCAAAAGGGTGCTGTACACTCCCTGGCCAAACTTGGGGATTGCGCAGGGAGGGGTAACACCACACTACCATGTTTGATTTATTTTAACTTTTACCTGCTGTAAAAACGCAGAAATCGAGTATTGTAAGAATGTTACTTAAACATGTGTTTGACTATATACCTTTATTTTATTGTAAAAGCGGGGTGATGGAGGGGTGTCGGATCCCCTCTATGCTGTAACAGAATTGTAATGACTGTATTTGTCTATAAACTGCATTGCATTTCAAAGGGGGATGCACGTTTAAGTTTTAGCTAGGTAAATATGGGAAGGTTGACTCTCGGAGGATCAGGAATTTTGCTCACCTAGCATGACACTCAGGAACTCCCCCAGTGTTTGGACTCATTGGAAAGGAAATTTAATTTGGAACTATCTGTCAGAAAATTTGAGATCCTAAAGTGCACATGGAAGAAACTACGAACTTTAATCAAATTTTGGGATTTTACAAGGCAGATTGAGTCTGTGTGGGCAGGGCTAAAGAACTAAAGGATAACTATCCTGCAAAGAAGCCAGTTTGAGTATTGAAGCTGTCTGGGGTATTGAAACTAAAGTAAATTGTCTGGAGAATTGTGGATACTCAAAAATCCTTCTCACCAGGAGACATTAAAATAGCAACAATTGACCCAGAAATAGCTAACCATCAACCTGATCTGGAAAACCATTCCAGCCCATACATAATAACAATGGCACATCCAACCTGCATAAAAACCCCAAGCAGAGACAGACACTGCAAATACCAAAGCTAATATTTCCATCAAGAAACAGATTTAGAAGATCGACACATCCGAGGCAGGTTAACATTTAATGAGCCCGCCAAAATATGACAAAGAAATATCAAGCCCGCCAAATTTAAACAAAGAAGAACGTCACCATCGCGGCAGCAACCGACCACAGCCAACGTGGTACCACCAAAAGCACCGCGATCGACCACCTTTGAAACAAAACTCCACAAGGAAGAAATCGAAGAATCGAAAGTTTCCACTCTACAATCTAGGCCTGACTACAACAGGTGAAAACATTATCTAAAAAGACTTTGAAACCTATTTCTAATGAAAGAAAATGGGTACTTACCCCATAAGTCCGAAACGCACCCTACCGCATCAGCGGACACCACCCAGCTGAAGATTGCGCAGTAAGAAGTCTTCTACGACAAGCAGAACCTACAGAATCCAACAAACCCCGAAATCGCAAACCACCGCCAACTACCAGTAAAGGATCCGTGAGCATAGTCCCTGTTTGCCCTGGAGTTTAACCTAGTCAGTGTTAGGCATTGGGAGGTGGGAGGTGTATTATTCACTGTAACCCCTTTGAATGTGTGATGCACTATTCTTTATTTGAGTAATTATAAGTTTGACATTGTATTTTCTTGACTTTAATAAAACCAAAGTTCTTTTGTCCCAAACCAGTTGTCTCTTGCACTTTATCACATCCCCCAAATAAATCCAGAGTCTAGAACCCAGGGAGTGGGAGCGATTTGAACTGCTCAGAAGGTCAGAGGTGAAACTGACCACAACACTACCCTCCACAGAGCCTCTAACTCATTCTTGTAGTCACAGTGTTGATATTGTCGATCTGGTTAAGATTCTAGTCACTGGTGAGCCTTGCAAATATTTTTGAAGGTAGACTCAGGATTGGTGGTGCTATTGAAGGTCAAAGGTATAGAGATGGTACTTACCTGGCACTTATGTGGTGTGGATGATGCCTGCCATTTCTCAGACCCAGCCTGGATGTTGACCAGGTCCTGCTGCAGGCTGTCACATTATCTGAGGAATTATGAATGGAGTTGAACACCATGGAATCATCAGTGATCAGATTATTTTTGACGTCATGATGGAAAGAAGGCCATTGATGAAACAGCTAAAGATATTTGGGTTGAGGACATGGTTTTGAAGAACTCCAGCAGTGATGTTCCAAGCTGTGACGATTGGTTTCTGGCAATCATAAACATCTTCCAATGTGTCAGGTATAAATCCAGCCACTGGAGGATTTTTGAATTAGAATAAAGTTCCACTAATTATTGCAACCCTGTTAATATATCCTATAACCTGCACATTGTATTGTTCAGTTCACCTCAGATTTCTTGAGGTCTCAAAGCTAAGTAAACTAAATGGACAATGTTAAAGACTATGGCCTAAAAATTCAATTATGCAGTGCCCAGTTTTTGGGCGAAAAATGGGAATGAAAGGTCCAATAAGAGTATGCAGAAGCTCAGTCCATGCTGGAAGCGTGCCGCACAGACATATTTGTTAGGGCACCCTGTAGTCAACCAGGGAGCCTGCATGGAACAGGCATTAGGCCCATTGTCTATACAAAATCAGGGGCCTAGCGTCTGTTTCAGACTGCTTTGCCAAATTGTACCGCAAATGATCGCAGCATGCACCTTGCATGCTGTGATCAGTTTTCTCAGGCACACAGCAGCCAAACCAGAGAAGCTGCCACCAAAACGGGACTCCTCCCAGCTCCACATTAAATCAGTAGGCCGCTGTCAGCCAGCATTCACGACTATTCCAATTGCCTCACATCCCCAGGTCTTACTTGCTGCTCTCAGTCAGTGCCCCCCCACCACTCCCTCCGCCCACCCCACCATGACTGGCAAACCGCCTCTGAGGCCGTGACTTGTGCCCGCAGCTCACTGGTAATATACAATTTCCTGTGACCCTGCCAGCAACCTCTTTAAATGCAGCCCAATTTGGGCACAATTCAATTGCAAGGTCAGTATGTCTAATGCTCTGCTGCTATCTCCATTACATCTCTTCTGGACACACCAACAAGAGTGAACTGATATTTAATTACTCGCGTTAACGTCAGTCAGAATTTATCACCTGCCATTCTTGCACTCAGGCTTTTCATTCAAAGTGCCTTCACGATATATCGAATGTAAAAACATATTTCCCTCATTCCTCATCATTTTGGTGATAAAAGCTAATTTTCATAAAAATGCTCCTCAAGAGCCATCCTAATAATCTCCATGTGACCAAATCACCTCGAGTTTCAACCAGTTATCTTCCTATTTTCTGTCTCTGAGACCAAATTGATATGACATCAGTGGTTAACTGAGTTCCAGTTTCATAACTTTTCTTAGGGAATCCTTTGTGAAGAAAAGGCTTACTGGCTGATCTTATGACAGAGCCTTTATGGAATTGTCTGCTGGCTCTTTGCAATTGAGGAACGGTAATTTACAGCCCACAGTCAGATTTTTTTTTTGCCAAGGGCTCCATTTAGTTTTTAAAGAAGAAGGCCTGAACCCTAATAAATAAATCATTTGCCACAGATTATTATTTTCATGGTGCACCTTGTCCAAATAACAAGCAAATAAAAATGTCATGTTAATAATGATGCTCAATATATACAATAGGCGGGTATGGCTTTGATTAACAAGAGGAACAATGAAGCCTAATGCTGGCTGACAGAGAAGATTGCAGTGTTATAATACAAACATTTAAATTCTTTCTCTGCACACTTGCTGGCACCTCTCTAATGACAGGGTGGTCTAATTTTTATAATTTATCTCAGAGCTGAGAGGGTACCAAACTTGGCTTGATTATTCAATTTCTGAGGAAAGTTATTACATTCCTGGATGAACAATGGTCTTTCCGAATCTTAGCATGAATATTTTTCTTATACATTTTAGAAAAGTATACACTAAACTATGCACACAATAGATCCGTTTCTCACCTTTTTATGTATTTTTCCGCATAGCCAGATTTCAAAGCTATTCCTGCTTTGACCAATATTTAGCTTAAAATTAACAAAATCACCTGCAAACTTACCTATAATCCCAAGAGTTTGGATATTTAATCCTGTGTGGAGATAGTAGGGCTGATTCGCTGATAAATAAATGGATAGCAAATCAAAAGTTACCAAAGCACAGTCTGCCAACCTACTCTCCTTGTGAGTGTCACTCCCCACCATCAGCACCCATTTAAGAGAGTAAATTTTCAACTTAAGCCCAAAATGGACACGAAGTTGGAGGAGTCCAGCATCAGGAGATCCGAATACTTTTCAGACTCGGGTCTCATTTAAATGTCCCAGCCAAATGCGGATGGCAAAATGTATCCCCGAGGCAGCCTGGGGGTTGTGAGAGATTGGGAAATTGGCTGGCCCATGGATCAGAGCTTCAGGGCGGTGGGGGGAGGGGAGGTGGGGAAGAGGGTGGGGGAAGGGGAATTGATACCTGAGGGGGTTAAGCATGGTCCAGCAGGGGCCTACTGTACTTTTGTGGAGCCAGCAGGTGCTCCCCCTTGCCCCACATAAATTCTACTGAAAAATATTTCTGGGCCTTTTCCTGAGCAGCCTGCAGCAGTCCCTTTAAGGATCGTTGGTTAGGCCCCTCACTACCTGGTACAAATGAGCAGAGCGTGCATTGTGCATGCTCCATTCATTTGTATCTTAAAATTGCAATCAGGAAAGCAGCCCTGAGGGTAGATTTTAATTTTTACTGCCGGGCAGCAAACTGACAATGGGGGATTGGTCACCCATTATGCGCCCTGCCCAATTTTATTTGACTTCAATGGAAAGGAAAATTGGGCAAGGTGCATAACAGGCAGTTTTCAAGTAAGCTGTGAAAGTTAAGGTCTACTCCCTGGTATCTAATCTGGTCTGTAATGTTTCTATTATGTATGTAAACCTTTAATTACCATTACCAGAGGGCTCATCCCCTGGAGTCCCAAGGATTCCGACAATCCCTTGGGAGCACCTGTATATAAGGAGGCCTCACAGGCTCGAGAGGCACTCGGAGATCTGTAAGAAAGGACTACGGTCACACTTACTTTGAGCTTGTAGTATCTAGTCTGACCCTTTATCCAAGACATAACAACTGGCGACGAGATACAGATGACGAACCCCAACGCAACAATGCAGAGAACTGTGGGCATCCTGGAGAAATTTTCGGAAGGAGATGATTGGGAAACCTTCATGGATAGACTTGACCAATACTTCCTGGCCAATGAGCTGGAAGGAGAAGGAAACACTGCCAAATGAAGGGCGATCCTCCTCACCATTTGCGGGCACCAACGAATGGCCTCATGAAAAACCTGTTCGCTCCAGCAAAACCAACAGACAAGTCGTACAATGAGTTGTGCACACTGGTCCGGGAGCATCTAAACCCAAAGGAAAGCGTTCTGATGGTGAGGTATTGGTTCTACACGTACAAGAGGTCTGAAGGCCAGGAAGTGGCGAGCTACGTCGCCGAGCTAAGGTGCCTTGCAGGACATTGCGAATTTGAAGGACATTTGGAGCATATGCTCAGGGCCTTCTTTGTACTTGGTATTGGCCATGAAGTAATACTTCGCAAACGTTTGACCTTAGAGACCCCAACCTTAAGTAAAGCCATAGCGATAGCCCAGGTGTTTATCTCCACCAGTGACAATACCAAGCAAATTTCCCAGCACACTAGTGCTGCTGCAAGTACTGTGAACAAAGTAACGTTGTTTTCGAATCGAAATGTACATGGCAGGACTTACACGCCTGTAGCTGCATTTCCGCAGATGACTCAGAGTCCGCCATCAAGGGTGGTGAATACAAGGCAATTAACACCTTGTTGGTACTGCAGGGGTGATCATCGATTCCATTCATGTCACTTCAAAGGATACGTTTGCAAGGGCTGTGGAACAATGGGATACCTCCAATGTATGTGCAGGCGAGCTGCAAACCCTGCTAACCCTGCAAACCACCATGTTGCAGAGGAGGACAGATCCACAGTGGATCATGATAAACCAGAGCCTCAGACAGAGGAGGCAGAGGTATATGGGGTGCACTCATTTACCACAAAGTGTCCCCCGATAATGCTGAAGATTGAATGAAATGAATTCCCGGTGTCCATGGAGCTGGACATGTCGCAAGACAGTCCATAATGAGTAAAAAGGCTTTCGTTAAGTTGTGGTGCAACCAGGCTTCAAGGCCAGTCCTGACTCCCATTCGTACCAAACTTAGAACGTACACAAAGGAACTGATTCCCGTAATTGGCAGTGCTACTGTAAAGGTCTCCTACGATGGAGTGGTGCATGATTTACCACTCTGGGTGGTACCGGGCAATGCCCCCATGCTGTTCGGCAGGAGCTGGCTGGGAAAGATACGCTGGAACTGGGACGACATCCGAGCGCTTTCGTCCCTCGACAACACCTCATGTGCCCAGATCCTAAGCAAGTTCCCCTCACTGTTCAAAACAGGCATCGGGAAGTTCCAAGGAGCAAAAGTGCAGATCCATTTGATTCCGGGGGCACGACCCATCCATCACAAGACGAGAACGGTACCTTACACAATGAGAGAGAGGGTGGAGATTGAGCTGGACAGGCTGCAATGAGAGGGCATCATTTCGCCGATCGAATTCAATAAATGGGCCAGTCCGATTGTCCCAGTCCTCAAGGGAGGCAGCACCGTCAGAATCTGTGCTGATTACAACATAACTATCAATCATTTCTCACAGCAGGATCAATACCCGCTACCAAAGGCAGACAACCTATTTGCGACACTGGCAGGAGGAAGCTGGACTTGACCTCGGCCTACATGACGCAGGAGCTGGAGGAATCTTCAAAAAGCCTCACCTGCATCAACACGCATAAAGGTATTTTCGTTTACAATAGATGCCTGTTTGGGATTCGATCGCCCGCGGCGATATTCCAGAGGAACATGGAAAGCTTGCTGAAGTCGGTCCCGCACACTGTGGTCTTCCAGGACGACATCTTGGTTACAGGTTGGGACACTGTCGAGCACCTGCAGAACTTGGAGGAGGTTCTTAGTCGCCTTAATCGTGTGGGGCTCAGGCTAAAATGCTCGAAGTGCGTTTTCCTGAAGTGAAGTTCCTGGGGAGAAGAATCGTGGCGGACGGCATCAGGCCCACCGATTCGAAGACGGAGGCAATGAAAAACACACCAAGACCCCAGAACGTGACGGAGCTGTGGTCGTTTCTAAGACTCCTGAACTATTTTGGTAACTTTTTAACCAATTTTTAGCACATTGTTAGAACCCCTGTACTCTTTACTGCATAAAGGAGATGAATGGGTATGGGATAAAAGCCATGAAAATGCCTTTGAGAAAGCTAGGAAGCTGTTATGTTCAAACAAATTGCTTGTGTTGTACGATCCATGTAAATGTTTGGTACTAGCATGTGATGCGTCGTCATTCGAGGTCGGGTGTGTATTGCAACAAGCTAATGAATTTCGGAAATTGCAACTGGTTGCTTATGCATCCAGAAGTCTGTCTAAGGCCGAGAGAGCCTACAGTATGATCGAAAGGAAGCATTAGAGTGTGTTTACGGGGTAAAGAAAATGCATCAATATCTGTTCGGGCTCAAATTTGAATTGGAAACCAACCATAAGCCGCTTATATCCCTCTTTTCTGAAATTAAGGGGATAAATACGAGTGCATCGGCCCGCATCCAGAGATGGGCGCTCACGTTGTCCACATCCAACTATGCCATCCGCCACAGGCCAGGCACAGAAAACTGTGCCGATGCTCTCAGTAGGCTACTATTGCCCAGCATAGGGGTGGAGATGGTTCAGCCTGCAGATTTAGTTATGGTTCGAGAGTGAGCAATCACTTGTTACCGCCCGACAGATTAGAACCTGGACGAGCCAGGACAGCCCTCACTGTCCTTAGTAAAAAAACTGTGTGCTCTATGGGAGTTGGTCTAGTGTCCCATTCGAGATGCAGGAAGAAATAAAGCCGTATCAGCGGTGCAAAGATGAAATGTCTATGCAAGCAGACTGCCTCCTATCAGGTAGTTGTGCCAAAAAAGGGCAGGAACACTTTCATTAATGATCTCCATAGTACCCACCCAGGCATTGTAATGATGAAAGCGATAGCCAGATCCCACGTGTGGTGGCCCGGTATCAATGCAGACTTAGAGTCCTGTGTGCACAAATGTAATACATTTCTCAATTAAACAATGCACCCAGGGAGGCGCCACAAAGTTTATGGTCTTGGCCATCCAAACCGTGGTCTAGGGTTCATGTCGACTGTGCAGGCCCATTCTTGGGAAAATGTTTTTAGTAGTTATATATGTATACTCCAAGTGGATTGAATGTGTGATAATATCGGCAAGCACGGCCGCTGCCACCATTGAAAGCCTACGATCATGTTTGCCACGCACGTCCTGTCTGATGTCCTTGTAAGTGACAATGGGCAGTGCTTTACCAGTGCCGAATTCAAGGAATTCATGACCCGCAATGGGGTCAAACATGTCACATCTGCCCCATTTAAGCCAGCATCCAAAGGTCAGGGAGAATTAGCAGTTCAAACAATCAAGCAGAGCTTGAAAAGTGTAACTGAAGGCTCACTGCAGACTTGCTTATCCCGAGTCCTGCTTAGTTACCGCACAAGACCCCACTCACTCACCGTGGTCCCTCCCGCTGAACTGTTCATGAAAAGGGCACTTAAGACAAAGCTCTCTTTAGTCCACCCTGATCTACATGAAAAGGTGGAGAGTAGGCAGCTTCAACAGAATACATATCATGATCGCGCAAATGTGTCACGCAAAATTGAAGTAAATGATCCTGTATTTGTGTTAAACTATGGACAAGGTCCCAAGTGGATTGCTGGCACTGTTTTGGCCAAAGAGGGAAGTAGGGTGTTTGTGGTCAAACTCACAAATGGACTCACCTGCAGAAAACACTTGGACCAAACCGAACTCAGATTTACTGACTATCCAGAACAACCCACAATAGACTTTACTTTTTTTGACCCTCCAACACACACACCAGTGGCAACCGACCCAACGGTTGACCAGGAAGCAGAACCCATCACCCACAGCAGTCCAGCAAGACTCACTACCCCTAGCAGTCCAGCAAGGCCAGCTGCGCAGTAGCCCAGCGAAGGCCCAACAAACGATTCACCAACACCAGCATTTGCACCGAGACGATCAACCAGGGAAAGGAAGGTCCCAGATCGACTCACATTGTAAATAGTTACACTATTGACTTTGTGGGGGGAGTGTTGTTATGTATGTAAACCTGTAATTACCATGTCTAACCCCCAGAGGGCTCATCCTCTGGAGTCCCAAGGGATCCCCCACAATCCCTTGGGAGCACTTGTATATAAGGAGGCCTCACAGGCTGGAGAGGCACTCTGAGATCTGTACTAAAGGACTACAGTCACATTTACTTTGAGCTTGCAGTATCTAGTCTGACCCTTTATCCAAGACATAACAGTTTCCCTTTGTGTTCTTTCCATTGTACCATCAAATGGCAGGTCACGTAAAAGAAAGCAAGAAAGAATTGCATTTTTATGGTGTCTTTCACAATCTCTCAAGATGTCCAAAAGTGCTTTGCAGCAATGAAATGAAGTACTTTTTGAAGTGTCACCAGTGTTGTAATGTAGGAAATGCAGCAGCACAGCAAGGTCCCACAAACAGCAATGTGATAATGATCAGATAATCTGTTTTAGTGATGTGAGTTGATGGATAAATATTGGTCAGAACACCCAAGAGAACTCTCCTGCTCCTCTTCGAAAATGTGCCACGGGATCTTTTACGTCCACCTAAGAGGGCAGATGGGACCACGGTTTAATGTCTCATCTGAAAGACGGTAGCTCCAACCTTGCAGCACTCCCTCAGTACTACACTGGAGAGTCAGCCTAGATTATGTGATCAAGTCTATTGAGTGGAGCTTCAACCCTTGAGCTTCTGACTGAGAGGCGAGAGTGCTACGGCCACAGCTGACAACATAATTGACAGGTACCTAGAAATGATTGCTGGGAATATTAGCAGGCGACTGCTCAACATGTTCTCATGACATTCTTTTGTCCTCTATTTTTATGGAAGTGTTTAAAATCATAGAAAATAATGAGCTTACCTCTCCATTAAAATAGCAGGCGATGGAGAATGATAAGAATGCATGAAATACTGCTCCATCAGTATCACCAACAGCTAGTCCCAGGTTTTAATTATAAATACTTTTTTTTACATCTATCGGTTCTTCATTCCCATGCTGCATTTCCAAGTCTGCCTGCAGCCTGAAATTCCTGGTCTTGTTTTCTGTGGTCTGCTCCATGCCTGCTTTTCTTTGCATCCCAGCTGCATTCAGCTCTCTGCTGTGCCCAGGTGGCCTTCAGTAAACTCTTATCTAATTCCAAGCTAACACTCATGGGAAAATATCAGTGTGAATTCTCTGGCTCTATCATTCTAAGATTCTTTTTTTTTAAAATTAGAAACAATGAAATGTTTAAGGTGGTTTATTTATAATATTTCATTTTGAATAGACATTTTAATAATTTACATTTTATATTAGATCAGTACATTTAGAGGAAAGTATTTAAAAAAAATCAAAAGCACAAGCTCTAGGTGTCCGTGATGTTTCCAGCCCTTTAATGACATACAGAGACAGCAGTAATTTGTATATCCAATCAGTCCTCTGTTCCAAGTATTAATCAGCAACAAATTGCCACAAAGGCACCAATCAAGCTTATTATGTGAGGCGAGAAAGGAGCAAATATTAATAAAACAGGTTGCATTGCATTGCCGATCACTTAAGGAGCCTGCACAGATGTTACCTAGATGTCCAGCTCAAAGCTGCTGTTAATGAGCCAAATCTTTCATTGAACTCAGCAAGAGACTATCAGCAATAAATAGCCCGAAAATTGTAGGCTTCCTGCGGGCAGATACCTCCGACCGAAACATTTTTTCCAAAAGTATCTGGTGGTCTCGGAGGAAGATAGACTTGCGTTCCAAGGCCGAGATGCACTGCCCAGCATATGGGCCCACACTTCCCAGGAACCCTGCACCCTGGGATCACGTGGGCCAGGACCACAGATCACAATGTAATATTCTCATTGATAATTATGCGAGCTCTGTTTATACGAGATCCATTTCTATCAATGGGAATACCCCCAAAAACGTAGAAACACAACACACTAAATAAAAAAAAATCTCACATATTTAAAATTAATCGAAAGTAAAGTTAATTAAATGTTTTGAAAAAAATATAGTATTTTGCATTTTTTTAATGTTTTAATAGACTTAAAAATAAAATGAAAGGACAGGGTTTTTAACATAAAAATTAGTGATAAAATTACATTTTTCTATATTTTAGAAACATAGAAACGTATAATTTAGGTGCAAGAGCAGGCCATTCAGCCCTTCGAGCCTGCACCACCATTCAATAAGATCATGGTTAATCATTCAACCTCAGTACCCCTTTCCTGCTGTCTCTCCATACCCCCTTTGACCATAAGGGCCATACCTAACTCCCTTTTGAATATATCTAAAGAACTGGCCTCATCAACTTTCTGCGGTAGAGAATTCCACAGGTTAACCACTCTCTGAGTGAAGAAGTTTCTCCTCATCTCGGTCCTAAGTGGCTTACCTCTTATTCTTAGACTGTGACCCCTAGTTCTGGTACTCCCCAGCAACAGGAACATTCTTCCTGCCTCTAATTTGTCCAATCCCGTCAGAATTTTATATGTTTCTATGAGATCCCCTCTCATTCTTCTAAACTCCAGTGGATACAAGCCCAGTTGATCCACTCTTTCCTCATATGTCAGTCCTGCCATCCCGAGAATTAATCTGGTTAACCTTCACTGTACTCCCTCAATAGCAAGAATGTCCTTCCTCAGATTAGGAGACCAAAACTGAACGTAATATTCCAGGTGTGTCCTCACCAAGGCCCTGTACAACTGCAATAAGACCTCCCTGCTCCTATATTCAAATCCTCTAGCTATGAAGGCCAACATGCCATTTGCCTTCTTCATCGCCTGCTGTACCTGAATGCCAAACTTCAATGACTGATGTACCATGACAGCCAGGTCTCGTTGCACCTCCCCTTTTCCTAATCTGTCACCATTCAGATAATATTCCCGAGCAGCGAGAGTCCGGGGGAGGCCTATAAAAGGCCCAATGTCAAGGAGGAGCGGCAGTCCAAGCAGCGGGAGTCTGGGAGAGGCCTATAAAAGGCCCAACATCGAGGTGGAGCGGCAGTCTGAGCAGCGGGAGTCCGGGGGAGGCCTATAAAAGGCCCAACATCGAGGTGGAGCGGCAGTCTGAGCAGCGGGAGTCCGGGGGAGGCCTATAAAAGGCCCAACATCGAGGTGGAGCAGCAGTCCGAGCAGCGGGAGTCCGGGGGAGGTCTATAAAAGGCCCAACCTCAAGGAGGAGCGGCAGTCCAAGCAGCGGGAGTCTGGGAGAGGCCTATAAAAGGCCCAACATCGAGGTGGAGCAGCAGTCCGAGCAGCGCAAGTCCAGGAGAGGCCTATAAAAGGCCCAACATCGAGGTGGAGCGGCAGTCTAAGCAGCGGGAGTCCGGAGGAGGCCTATAAAAGGCCCAACATCGAGGTGGAGCAGCAGTCCGAGCAGCAGGATTCCGGGGAAGGATTATAAAAGGTCCAACATCAAGGAGGAGCAGCCGATAAAGGCCAGCTGGTGCAGCAGCAGCAGGGAGAGAAGGCAATAAAGTAGAAAGAAATCGAAAGGTGACGTCACAGCCAAGGGGGTAAGTGAATGGCTGGAGAGTGGTGAGTAGTTTTTCTTTTTCTTTTCTTTATCAGTAAGTAACCTTTAGCATTGTTGTTGCCAAATTAAGTTAATCTAAGGGTTAAGTCATGGCAGGAGAGCTCGGACACGTGTTATGCTCCTCCTGTACTATGTGGGAAGTCAGGGATGCTTCCGGTGTCCCTGACAACTACGTGTGTGGGAAGTGCATCTGCCTGCAGATCCTTACAGACCGCATTGTGGCACTGGAGCTGCGGGTGGATTCACTCTGGAGCATCCACGATGCTGAGATTGACGTGAATAGCACGTTTAGTGAGTTGGTCTTACCGCAGGAAAGGGTACACAGCTAGATAGGGAATGGGTGACTAACAGGAAGAGCAGTGCAAGGAAGGTAGTGCAAGGGTTTCCTGTGGTCATCCCCCTGTAAAACAGATACACCACTTTGGGTACTGTTGGGGGGGATGACTCATCCAGTGGAGGGCAGCAGCAGCCAAGCTCATGGCACCGTGGGTGGCTCTGCTGCACAGGAGGGCAGGAAAAAGAGTGGGAGAGTGATACTGATAGGGGATTCAATTGTAAGGGGAATAGATAGACATTTTTGCGGCTGCAACCGAGACTCCAGGATGGTATGTTGCCTCCCTGATGCAAGGGTCTAGGATGTCTCGGAGCAAGTGTAGGGCATTCTGAAAAGGGAGGGTGAATAGCCAGTTGTTGTGGTGCATATAGGTGCCAATGATACAGGTAAAAAATGGGATGAGGTCCTACGAGACGAAATTAGGGAGCTAGGAGCTAAATTAAAAAGTAGGACTTCAAAAGTAGTAATCTCAGGATTGCTACCAGTGCCACGTGCTAGTCAGAGTAGGAATCACAGGATAGCTCAGATGAATATGTGGCCTGAGGAGTGGTGCAGAAGGGAAGGATTCAAATTCCTGGGACATTGGAACCAGTTCTGGGGGAGGTGGGACCAGTACAAACCGGACGGTCTGCACCTGGGCAGGACCGGAACCAATGTCCGAGGGGAAGTGTTTGCTAGTGCTGCAGGGGAGGAGTGAAACTAATATGGCAGGGGGATGGGAACCAATGCAGGGAGACAGAGGGAAGTAGAATGGGGGCAGAAGCAAAAGATAGAAAGAAGAAAAGTAAAAGTGGAAGGCAGAGAAACCTGAGCCAAAAATCAAAAAGGGCCACATTACAGCCAAATTCTAAAGCGACAAAGTGCGTTGGAAAGACAAGCCTGAAGGCTCTGTGTCTCAATGCGAGGAGCATTCGGAATAAGGTGGACAAATTAACTGCGCAGATAGCAGTTCTTGATGTTCTTGGCATCACGGAGACATGGCTCCAGGGTGACCAAGGCTGGGAACTCAAAATCCAGGGGTATTCAACATTTATGAAGGATAGACAGAAAGGAAAAGGAGGTGGGGTGGCATTGCCGGTTAAAGAGGAAATTAATGCAATAGTAAGAAAGGACATTAGCTTGGATAATGTGGAATCGGTATGGGTGGAGCTACGGAATACCAAAAGGCAGAAAACTCTCGTGGGAGTTGTGTACAGACCACCAAACAGTAGTAATGAGGTTGGGGACAGCATCAAACAAGAAATTAGGGATGAGTGCAATAAAGTTATCATGGTTGACTTTAATCTGCATATTGATTGGGCTAATCAACCTGGTAGCAATGTGGTGGAGGAGGATTTCCTGGAGTGTATTAGGGATGGTTTTCTAGACCAATACGTCGAGGAACCAACTAGGGAGCTGGCCATCCTAGACTGGGTGATATGTAATGAGAAAGGACTAATTAGCAATCTTGTTGTGCGAGGCCCCTTGGGGAAGTCTAACCATAACATGGTAGAATTCTTTATTAAGCTGGAGAGTGACACAGTTAATTCAGAGACTAGGGTCCTGAACTTAAGGAAAGGTAACTTCGATGGTTTGAGGCATGAATTGGCAAGAATCGACTGGCAAATAATATTAAAGGGTTGATGGTGGATAGGGAATGGCAAACATTTAAAGATCACATGGATGAACTTCACTAAAATTAAAACGGGGAAGTTGGATCAACCATGGCTAACAAGGGAAATTAAGGATAGTGTTAAATCCAAGGAAGAGGCATATAAATTGGTCAGAAAAAGCAGCAAACCTGAGGACTGGGAGAAATTTAGAATTCATCAGAGGAGGGCAAAGGGTTTAATTAAGAGGGGGAAAATAGAGTAAGAGAAGAAGCTTGCGGGAACATAAAAACTGATTGCAAAAGCTTCTACAGATATGTGAAGAGAAAAAGATTAGTGAAGACAAATGTTGGTCCCTTGCAGTCAGATTCAGGTGAATTTATAATGGGGAACAAAGAAATGGCAGACCAATTGAACAAATTGGTTCTGTCTTCACAAAGGAAGACACAAATAACCTTCCGGAAGTACTAGGGGACTGAGGGTCTAGTGAGAAGGAGGAACTGAAGGATATCCTTATTAGGCAGGAATTTGTATTAGGGAAATTGATGGGATTGAAGGCCGATAAATCCCCAGGGCCTGATAGTCTGCATCCCAGAGTATTTAAGGAAGTGGCCCTAGATATAGTGGATGCGTTGATAATCATTTTCCAACAGTCTATAGACTCTGGATCAGTTCCTTTGGACTGGAGGGTAGCTAATGTAACACCACTTTTTAAAAAGGGATGGAGAGAGAAAGCGGTAGTTATAGATCGGTTAGCCTGACATCAGTAGTGCGGAAAATGTTGGAATCCATTATTAAGGATGAAATAGCAGCGCATTTGGAAAGCAGTGACAGGATCGGTCCAAGTCAGCATGGATTATGAAGGGGAAATCATGCTTGACAAATCTTCTGGAATTTTTAGAGGATGTAACTAGTAGAGTGGACAAGGGAGAACCAGTGGATGTGGTGTATTTGGACTTTCAAAAGACTTTTGACAAGGTCCCACACAAGAGATTGGTGTGCAAAATCAAAGCACATGTTATTGGGGGTAAAATACTGACGTGGATAGAGAACTGGTTGACAGACAGGAAGCAGAGAGTCGGGATAAACGGGACCTTTTCAGAATGGCAGGCAATGACTAGCGGAGTGCCGCAGGGCTCAGTGCTGGGACCCCAGCTCTTTACAATATACATCAAAGATTTCGATGAAGGAATTGAGTGTAATATCTCCAAGTTTGCAGATGACACTAAACTGGGTGGTGGTGTGAGCTGTGAGGGGAACGTTAAGAGGCTGCAGGGTGACTTGGACAGGTGAGGTGAGTGGGCAAATGCATGGCAGATGCAGTATAATGTGGATAAATGTGAGGTTATCCATTTTGGGGGCAAAAACACAAAGGCAGAATATTATCTGAATGGCGGCAGATTAGGAAAAGGGGAGGTGCAACGAGACCTGGGTGTCATGGTTCATCAGTCATTGAAAGTTGCCATGCAGGTACAGCAGGTGGTGAAGAAGGCAAATGGTATGTTGGCCTTCATAGCTAGAGCATTTGAGTATAGGAGCAGGGAGGTCTTACTGCAGTTGTACAGGGCCTTGGTGAGGCCTCACCTGGAATATTGTGTTCAGTTTTGGTCTCCTATTCTGAGGAAGGATGTTCTTGCTATTGAGGGAGTGCAGCGAAGGTTCTCCAGACTGATTCCCAGGATGGCTGGACTGACATATGGTTATATATGGATCAACTGGGTCTTTATGCATTGGAGTTTAGACGGATGAGAGGGGATCTCATAGAAACATATAAGATTCTGATGGGACGGGACAGGTTAGATGCGGATAGAATATTCCTGATGTTGGTGAAGTCCAGAACCAGGGGGCACAGTCTTAGGATAAGGGGTAGACCATTTAGGACTGAGATGAGGAGATACTTCTTCACTCAGAGAGTTGTTAACCTGTGGAATTCCCTGCCGCAGAGAGTTGCTGATGACAGTTCATTGGATATATTCAAGAGGGAGTTAGATATGGCCCTTATGGCTAAGGGGATCAAGGGGTATGGAGAGAAAGCAGGAAAGGGGTACTGAGGGAATGATCAGCCATGATCTTATTGAATGATGGTGCAGGCTCGAAGTGCCGAAGGCCTACTCCTGCACCTATTTTCTATGTTTCTATATTTCTATATTCTGTATTCCTGTTTTTGCCACCAAAGTGGACAACCTCACATTTATCCACATTATACTGCATCTGCCATGCATTTACCGACTCACTAAACCTGTCCAAGTCACCCTGCAGCCTCTTAGCTTCCTCTTCACAGCTCGCACCTCCACCCAGCTTAGTGTCATCTGCAAACTTGGAGATATCACATTCAATTCCTTCATCGAAATCATTGTTGTATATTGTAAATAGCTGGGGTCCCAGCACTGAGCCCTGTGGCACCCCACTGGTCACTGCCTGCCATTCTGCTGGTAAAAGTAGGCTTTACGTCTGTTTTTACCAGACGTAAGAGTTTGAAGGACATTCACTGTCCAAGAGTTCGGAAAATAGGCCAAATGGAAGATTTCGATGAACTTAGTGATCCACCGCCGTCCTGCCGCCGACTGCCGCCTTCTGCCGCTGACATTCCTCTGAACAAACCATCCAGTGCCACTTTCAATGTGGCCTGGAGCGGGTAGAGAGGAGAGCCACCGGGAAGCACCCGCTGACGCCAGTGGATGGCCGATGTGCATAATTAGACTCCCGCCCACCAAGATTGGTGTGGGCTGGAGCCGGCTGGAGTCGGCGGCAGAACGGCGGTGGACCATTGCGTGGAGGCTGCTCTGTCCTGAAAGCTGAGTATCAAGATCCTGTAAAAAAGGTAAGTGGAATGTTTTTAAATTATTTCTTTACAGGTACTTACCTGATGGGGTCCCCTGAAAGTCCTCAGATGTGTTTTTTTGTCGGTGATGATTTTTATTTTTACCTCTTTGACCCTCCGTGGGCCCGGCTCCATCCTCGGCGGCACTTAGTGGCAATAGCCTCTGCCGCCAAGAATGAGACTTCCCGCCTGCTGCCACCCAGATTGGGGGAGTACGTCATTAATTTGCCGACCGCTGACCTTTGAGGGACCTCAGCGATGAAAACCCCACCAAAAGTACTGTCCGATACCTCGGCGGCCATCGGCGGCAATTTGAGTAGCACCTGGGCGGGCGGAGGCCTTGACCAAATTCAGCCCCCAAATTCAATAAGATCATGGTTGATCTGATCCTGGCCTCAACTCCACTTCCCTGCCCGCTCCCCATAACAGTTGACTCACTTATCATTCAAAAATCTGTCTATCTCCTCCTTAAATATGTTCAATGACCCAGCCTTCACAACTCTCTGGGTCGAGAATTCCAAGGATTCTCGACTCTCTGAGAGAATAAATTCCTCCCCATTTCTGTTTTAATTAGATGACACCTTATTCTGAAACTATGCCCCCTAGTTCTAGATTACCCCATGAGGGGAAACATCCTCTCTGCATCTACCCTGTCAAGCCCCCTCAGAATCTTATATGTTTCTATAAGATCACCTCTCATTCTTCTAAATTCCAATGAGTATAGGCCCAACCTGCTCAACCTTTCTTCATATGACAACCCCTTCATCTCAAGAATCAACCTAGTGAACCTTCTCTGAACTGCCTCCAATGCAAGTATACCCTTCCTTAAATAAGGAGACCAAAACTGTACGCAGTACTCCAGGTGAGGTCATTAGATCTAGGGGAATTGTCCACTTTTAATACAAGTAGTTTGCCTAGTACTTTATCTCTAGTGATAGTGATTGTTTTAAGACCCTCCGCTCCCATAGCCCATTGATTATCAATTATTGGGATGTTTTTCGTGTCTTCTACCGTGAAGACCGATACAAAATACTTGTACAAAGTCTCTGCCTTCACTCTGTTTCCCATTATTAATTCTCCAGTTCTCATCCTCTAAGGGACCAACGTTTACTTTAGCTACTCGGCGAGAGGCAACAGTCCGGGGTCAGCGAGAGGCCTATAAAGGCCACGAGATCAGGAGTCGGGCAGCGTCGGTGAGAGGCGTGCTTGTACAGCTACAGGGAGAAGGCAAAAAAGATGTAGAAAGAAATAGAAAGGTGGCGTCACAGCCAAGGGGGTAAGTGATTGGCTGGTGATTGGTAAGCAGTTTTTCTTTTTTCTCTTCTATATCAGGGAGTAAATTTTAGCATTGTTGTTGTCAATTTAAGTTAATCTAAGGGTTAAGTCATGGCAGGAGAGCTTGGATACATGTTATGCTCCTCCTGTACTATGTGGGAAATCAGAGAAGCCTCCGGTGTCCCTGATGACGATGTGTGTGGGAAGTGTATCCCCCTCCAGCTCCTGATGGACCGCGTTGCGGAATTGGAGCTGAAGGTGGATTCACTCTGGAGCATCCACAATGCTGAGAATGACGTGAATAGCACGTTTAGTGAGTTGGTCTTACCGCAGGTAAATGGTACACAGCCAGATAGGGAATGGAAGATCAACAGGAAGAGCAGTGCAAGAAAGGTAGTGCAGGGATCCCCTGCGGTCATCCCCCTGCAAAACAGATACACGTCTTTGAGTACTGTTGAGGGGGATGACTCATCAGGGGGGAGCAGCAGAAGCCAAGTTCATGGCACCGTGGCTAGCTCTGCTGCACAGGAGGACAGGAAAAAGAGTGGGAGAGCGATAGCAATAGGGGATTCAATTGTAAGGCGAATAGATAGGCATTTCTGCGGCCGCAACCAAGACTCCAGGATGGTATGTTGCCTCCCTGGTGCAAGGGTCAAGGATGTCTCGGAGTGGGTGCAGGACATTCTGAAAAGGGAGGGTGAACAGCCAGTTGTCGTGGTGCACATTGGAACCAACGATATTGGTAACAAACGGGATGAGGTCCTACGTGACGAATTTAAGGAGCTAGGAGCTAAATTAAAAAGTAGGATCTTAAAAGTAGTAATCTCGGGATTGCTACCAGTGCCACATGCTAGTCAGAGTAGGAATCGCAGGATAGCTCAGATGAATACGTGGCTTGAGCAGTGGTGCAGCAGGGAGGGATTCAAATTCCTGGGACATTGGAACCGGTTCTGGGGGAGGTGGGACCAGTACAAACCGGACAGTCTGCACCTAAACAGGACTGGAACTAATGCCCAAGGAGGAGTGTTTGCTAGTGCTGTTGGGGAGGAGTTAAACTAATATGGCAGGGGACTGGGAACCAATGCAGGGAGACAGAGGGAAACGTAATGGAGACAGAAGCAAAAGACAGAAAGGAGATGAGTAAAAGTGGAGGGCAGAGAAACCCAAGGCAAAAAACAAAAAGGGCCACTTTGCAGCAAAATTCTAAAGGGCCTAAGTGTGTTAAAAAGGCAAGGCTGAAGGCTCTGTGCCTCAATGCGAGGAGTATTCGGAATAAGGTGGACGAATTAACAGTGCAGATAGCAGTTAACGGATACTACGTGGTTGGCATCACGGAGATATGGCTCCAGGTGACCAAGGCTGGAAACTCAACATCCAAGGGTATTCAACATTTAGGAAGGATAGACAGAAAGGAAAAGGAGGTGGGGTGGCATTGCTGGTTAAAGAGGAAATTAATGCAATGGTAAGGAAAGACATTAGCTTGGATGATGTGGAATCGGTATGGGTGGAGCTACGGGATACCAAGGGACAGAAAACACTACTGGGAGGTGTGTACAGACCTCCAAACAATTGCAGTGATGTTGGGGAGGGCATCAAACAGGAAATTAGGGGTGCATGCAATAAAGGTGCAGCAGTTATCATGGGTGACTTTAATATGCATATAGATTGGGCTAACCAAACTGGAAACAATACGGTGGAGGAGGATTTCCTGGAGTGCATAAGGGATGGTTTTCCAGACCAATATGTCGAGGAACCAACTAGGGGGGAGGCCATCTTAGACTGGGTGTGGTGTAATGAGAGAGGATTAATTAGCAATCTCGTTGTGCGAGGCCCCTTGGGGAAGAGTGACCATAATATGGTGGAATTCTACATTAGGATGGAGAATGAAACAGTTAATTCAGAGCCCATGGTCCAGAACTTAAATAAGGGTAACTTTGAAGGTCTGAGGCGTGAATTGGCTAGGATAGATTGTCGAATGATACTTAACGGGTTGACAGTGGATGGGCAATGGCAGATATTTAAGACCGCATGGATGAACTACAATAATTGTACATCCTTGTCTGGCGTAAAAATAAAAAAGGGAAGTTGGCTCAACCGTGGCTATCAAAGGAAATCAGGGATCGTATTAAAGCCAAGGAAGTGGCATACAAATTGGCCAGAAATAGCAGTGAACCCGGGGACTGGGACAAATTTAGAACTCAGCAGACGAGGACAAAGGGTTTGATTAGGGCAGAGAAAATAGAGTACGAGAGGAAGCTTGCAGGGAGCATTAAAATGGACATGAAAAGCTTCTATAGACATGTCAAAAGAAAAAGGTTAGTAAAGACAAACATAGGTGCCCTGTAGTCAGAATCAGGGGAAGTCATAACTGGGAACAAAGAAATGGCGGACCAATTGACCAAGTACTTTGGTTCGGTATTCACTAAGGAGGATACAAACAACCTCCCGGATATAAAAGGGTTCAGAGGGTCCAGTAAGAAGGAGGAACTGAGGGAAATCCTTATTCGTCGGGAAATTGTGTTGGGGAAATTGATGGGATTGAAGGTCGATAAATCCCCAGGGCCTGATGGACTGCATCCCAGAGTACTTAAGGAAGTGGCCTTGGAAAAAGTGGATGCATTGACAATCATTTTCCAACATTCCATAGACTCTGGATCAGTTCCTATGGAGTGGAGGGTAGCCAATGTAATCCCACTTTTTAAAAAAGGAGGGAAAGAGAAAACAGGGAATTATCGACCGGTCAGCCTGATATCGGTAGTGGGTAAAATGATGGAATCAATTATTAAGGATGTCATAGCAGCGCATTTGGAAAGAGGTGACATGATAGGGCCAAGTCAGCATGGATTTGTGAAAGGGAAATCATGCTTGACAAATCTTCTAGAATTTTTTGAGGATGTTTCCAGTAGAGTGGACAAGGGAGAACCAGTTGATGTGGTGTATTTGGTCTTTCAGAAGGCTTTCGACAACGTCCCACATGAGAGATTAGTGTGCAAAGTTCAAGCAGATGGGATTGGGGGTAGTGTGCTGATGTGGATTGAGAACTGGTTGGCAGGCAGGAAGCAAAGAGTAGGAGTAAATGGGTACTTTTCAGAATGGCAGGCAGTGACTAGTGGGGTACCGCAAGGTTCTGTGCTGGGGCCCCAGCTGTTTACATTGTACATTAATGATTTAGATGAGGGGATTAAATGTAGTATCTCCAAATTTGCAGATGACACTAAGTTGGGTGGCAGTGTGAGCTGTGAGGAGGATGCTATGAGGCTGCAGAGTGACTTGGATAGGTTAGGTGAGTGGGCAAATGCATGGCAGATGAAGTATAATGTGGATAAATGTGAGGTTATCCACTTTGGTTGTAAAAACAGAGAACCAGACTATTATCTGAATGGGGACAGATTAGGAAAAGGGGAGGTTCAACGAGACCTGGGTGTCATGGTGCATCAGTCATTGAAGTTGGCATGCAGGTACAGCAAACGGTTAAGAAAGCAAAGGGCATGTTGGCCTCCATAGCGAGAGGATTTGAGTACAGGGGCAGGGAGGTGTTACTACAGTTGTACAGGGCCTTGGTGAGCCACACCTGGAGTATTGTGGACAGTTTTGGTCTCCTAACTTGAGGAAGGACATTCTTGCTATTAAGGGAGTGCAGCGTAGGTTCACCAGACTGATTCCCGGGATGGCAGGACTGACATATCAAGAAAGACTGGATCAACTGGGCTTGTATTCACTGGAGTTCAGAAGAATGAGAGGGGATTTCATAGAAACGTTTAAAATTCTGACGGGTTTAGACAGGTTCGATGCAGGAAGAATGTTCCCAATGCTGGGGAAGTTCAGAACCAGGGGTCACAGACTAAGAATAAGGGGTAAGCCATTTAGGACCGAGATGAAGAGAAACTTCTTCACCCAGAGAGTGGTGAACCTGTGGAATTCTCTACCACAGAAAGTTGTTGAGTCCAATTCAGTAAATATATTCAAAAAGGAGTTAGATGTAGTCCTTACTACTAGGGGTATCAAGGGGTATGGCGAAAAAGCAGGAATGGGGTACTGAGGTTGCATGTTCAGCCATGAACTCATTGAATAGCGGTGCAGGCTCGAAGGGCCGAATGGCCTACTCCTGCACCTATTTTCTATGTTTCTATGTTTCTATGTTTCCTTTTTATGTACCTGTAGAAGCTCTTTCTGTCTGTTTTTATATTTCTTGCTAGTTTACTCTCATATGCTACCTTCTCTGTCTTTATCATTTTTTTAGTCGTCCTTTGCTAGTTTCTAAAAATGTCCCAATCCTCTAGCCTTCCACTGTCCTTTGCAACATTGTATGCCTTTGTTTTCAATTTGATACCATCCTTTACTTTCTTAGTTAGCCATGGATGGTTCAACTTTCTCTTCGCATCTTTTTTTCTCTGTGGAATAAAACTTTGTTGAGAGTTGTGAAATATCTCCTTAAATGTTTGCCACTGCTTTTCTACAGTCTTACATAAGAACATAAGGACATTAGAAATATGAACAGGAGTAGGCCATACACCCTTCTACCTGCTCCGCCATTCAATAAGATCATGGCTGATCTGATCATGGACTCAGCTCCAATTCACTGCCCGCTCACCATAACCCCTTATCCCCTTATCTTTTAAGAAACTGTCTATTTCTGTCTTAAATTTATTCAATCTCCCAACTTCCACAGCTCTCTGAGGCAGTGAATTCCACAGATTTACAGCCCTCTGAGAGAAGAAATTTCTCCTCATCTCTGTTTTAAATGGGTAGTGTAAAGTCCTGTCCCCTCAGTACAGATTCACACGAGGCATGTAGTGAAGTCAAGGTCACTCTGGACCTGCACCTTTATTTCACAGCTCTGGAATGCTGCACTTGCCTGAGACCTGTCCTTATATACCTGTCTCTTGCATGTGCACCCCTGGTGGTAAGGTATGCTGGTGGTTACAGGTCATATCTTATTACAGTCATGTATAGCATGTTAGGATACAGTTATCTATAATAATGTAAGATACATGACATCACCCTCCCCCAAGGTCTTATTGTCTTTATAGGTTCAGTCTCTAAGGTGGTCTACGCTCTCACATGGAGCGTCTGAGTTGTGGTTCAGTTGTTTGCCTTGGTGTCTGTTTTTCTTTGAGTGTGGTTTCTGGTATCTCGCCTGGGCTGTCTGTTTCGATTGGTGTGATTGTTGTTGACTTGCCTGGGCTGTCTGTTGGGATTGCCCTTTCCTCAGGTTGTTCCCTCTGACTGTCCACCAGGTGTGGTGCGAGTTCCACATTGTAGTCTGCCTCTGGTTCCGCAGTGTTGTTGGTAAATCTGCTTTTGACTTGGTCTACATGCCTCCGGCAGGTTTTGCCATTGTCCATTTGTACGACCTGTAGCCTATTTCCTTCCTTGCCTGTTACTGTCCCTGCAAGCCATTTGGGACCCCTGCCATAGTTTAGTACAAACACTTTGTCCCCTATCTCATTCCATCTCCCCCTCGAATTTCTGTCATGGTACTGAGTCAGCTTACGGCGCTTTGCCTCAACGATTTTGTGCATGTCTGGGAGGATTAATAAGAGCCTTGTTTCTAAAGTCCTTTTCATCAACAGTTCCCAGTCAGTGAGTGAGGACGAGATCTGTATGCCAGCAGCAGTCGCGACAGGCGACCCTGCAGCGTGGGACCTTGGATTTTAAGCATGCCTTGTTTATTGATTTGCACTGCTCTCTCTGCCTGGCCATTGGAGGCCGGTTTGAACGGTGCCGTCTTGATGTGATTTATGCCATGGTCAATTATAAAGTCTTGGAATTCTGCGTTGGTGAAGCACGCACCATTGTCACTGACCAATATGTCAGGGATTCCGTGCGTTGCAAACATGTTTGCGATGTTCTCCACAGTGGTGGAGGTTGTGCTTGAGTTTAAAATGGTGCATTTGATCCACTTTGAAAATGCATCTACAACTACGAGGAACATTTGTCCCATGAATGGGCCCGCATAGTCTATGTGCACCCGCGACCACGGTTTGGTAGGCCAGGGCCAGGGGCTCAGTGGAGCCTCTCTGGGGGCATTGCTGAGTTGGGCACAAATGGTGCACCTTCGGACGCAGAGCTCCAAGTCCGTGTCAAAACCAGGCCACCAGACATGGGATCTGGCTATGGCCTTCATGAGAATGATCCCCGGGTGCTCGCGGTGGAGTTCCCGGACAAATGCCTCTCTGCCTCGCAGAGGCATGACTACTCTGCTGCACCACGTGGGATCGCTAGCCGTCCAGGATCTGATTTGGCGAGCCGTCACGGGTGAACCTGTGGACTCAAAGGCATTGATTGCCATGACGATCTCACAGTCCTGTTCATCAGACCCTTCCGTGGTCGCCAGGGGTAGCCTGCTGAGCGCATCGGCACAGTTGTCTGTGCCTCGTCTGTGCCTTATGTTATAGTCGTAGGACGCCAGCATGAGTGCCCACCGTTAAATTCGCGCCAAGGCGTTGGCGTTTATTGCCTTGCTCTCGGATAGGAGGGACGTGAGGGGCTTGTGGTTGGTTTCTAACGCGAACTTGGCCCTAAAAATGTATTGGTGCATCTTTTTGACACCGTACACGCACGCGAGCGCCTCCTTCTCTACCATTCTGTACCCGCGCTCCGCCCGCGAAAGTGACCTGGAGGCATAAGCTATGGGTTATAATTTGCCCGCTCTATTGACAGGTTGCAAAACGCACCCGACCCCTTACGCTGACGCATTGCATGTGAGAACTAGCTTTTTACCTGGGTCAAAGAAAGTCAAAACACTGTTGGAACACAGAAGGTTACGTGCCTTATTGAAGGCACGTTCCTGGGCGTCCCCCCAAAACCAATCGCACCCCTTCCTGAGTAGCACATGGAGAGGCTCCAGCAGCGTGCCTAAGTTCTGCATAGAGTTCCCAAAGTAATTGAGTAGCCCGAGAAAGGTGCGCAGTTCTGAGACATTCCGGGGCCTGGGTGCCAGGCAAATTGCTTCTGTTTTGGACACAGTTGGGCAGATTCCATCAGCAGCAATCCTTCTGCCCAAAAATTCAACCTCGGGTGCGAGAAACAGGCAATTGGATTTCTTGACTCATCGGCCTACCCGATCCAACCGCTTTAGTACTTCCTCCAAATTACGGAGATGGGAGTCGGTGTCCCTGCCCGTGATAAGTATGTCGTCTTGAAATACAACCGCCCCCGGGATGGACATGAGCAGACTCTCCATGTTGCGCTGGAATATGGCAGCTGCTGACCTGATGCTGAATGGGCGTCGATTGTACATGAAAAGGCCTCGATGTGTGTTGATGGTGGTGAGTAGCTTGGATTCCTCGGCCAATTCTTGCGTCATATACGCAGATGTGAGGTCTAGTTTTGAGAAAAGTTTACCTCCAGCCAATGTGGCAAATAAATCTTCCGCTCTGGGCAGCGGGTACTGGTCCTGTAGGGAGACTCTGTTTATGGTAGATTTGTAGTCCCCACAGATTCGTACGGATCCATCAGGCTTCATGACTGGGACGATGGGACTTGCCCAGTCGCTAAATTCCACAGGTGATATAATGCCTTCCCGCAGAAGCCTGTCTCGTTCCGTGTTCAATCTTTTCCCTCATCACATAGGGTACAGCTCTGGCCTTGTGATGGACCGGTCTAGCATCCTGTGTGATGCAGATTTTGACTTTGGCCCCTTTGAAAGTGCCCACACCTGGCTGAAAGAGATGTTCAAATCGCTTTATAACTGTTGAGCAGGAGGTCCGTTCCTCTAATGACATGGCAAGGACATCATCCCATTTCTAGTTTAGTTTTGCCAGCCAGCTTCTCCCCAGCACAGGGGGTCTCCGGGGACAATCCACAGGGGAAGTCGGTTCACTGTCCCTTTGTGTGTGACAGAGAGCATGGCGCTGCCGAGGACTGGTACGATTTCTTTGGTATAGGTCCTTAGTTTGGTGTCGACCCTTGTGAGTTTTGGTCTGTCTCTTTTATGCGGCCGCAGTTGTTCAAATTGTTGAGCGCCCATGAGAGATTGACTCGCTCCCGTATCCAGCTCCATGTTGACAGATATCCCATTGAGTATGACCCTCATCATTATAGGAGGCATCCTGTTGTAAGAGCAGCGGCCATTGATCGTGTTGACCCGCTGTACATCGATGTCCCAGCTACTGTCCCCACCGTCTTCTGGTCAGCTTTCCGACCCATCCGATTCGTATACCAGCCGAGCTGCCATTTTTTTGCACGTGCGGGCCAAATGCCCTTTTTATTCACAGTTCCTGCAAACAGCCTGCTGAAGTCGACATCCCCTTGACGAGTGCCCACCCCAACACCTCCAGCACAGACTGCTTGCAAAGAATGAGCTGCGACTGGCTGATCTCTCTTGAGCTTCTTTCAGTTTGTAGTTGATTGCTCTCATTGTGGGTTGATGAGGTGTGAACGGCCATTCCTGTGGCCCTTGATGGCTTCTGTTGCCACTGCTTGCTGTCGAAAGCCTGTTCTCCCGGTTTTGTCTGTGTGTGGGGGTAGCAGCTTGTCTAATGCTGTGAACTCCTTGTTCCATTATTTCGTTAGTTGTCGTACCTGCATTGTAAATCAACCTCGTTTCTTCTTCCCCTACCAAGAATGTCTGAATGTCTGTGCAACCAGTGCTGTTGCCTCTAAGGTCAGGTTCTTGGTCTCTATGAGCTTTTGGAATATGCCTGCGTGGCCTATTCCTTCAATGAAAAAGTCTCTCAGCATTTCTCTCCTCAGTTCATCGGAGAACTCACATAAACTAGCCAACCTCCGAAGTTCTGCCACGAAGTCGGGTATGCTCTGACCCACACAGCGTCTGTCATTGTAGAACCTGTGCCTGGCATGTGTAGGCTGCTTGCTGGCTTCAGGTGGTCTCTTACCAGTGTGCTCAATTCTTCAAACGACTTGCTTGCTGGTTTCTCGGGTGCCAACAGATCCTTCATTAAAGCCTATGTTTTCGAGCCACAGCTGGTCAAGAGATGGGCTCTTCTCTTCTCTGCCTTATCGTTGCCTAACCAGTCTTTGGTTACAAAGCTTTGCTGGAGCCTTTCTATAAAGTCCTCCCAATTGTCTCCCGCATTGTACTTTTCAACTGACCCGTTGTTCGCCATTCTATGGATTCTGTAATCCCGTAACCTGTCGCCACTGTAAAGTCCTGTCCCCTCAGTACAGATTCACACGAGGCATGTAGTGAAGTCAAGGTCACTCTGGACCTGCACCTTTATTTCACAGCTCTGGAATGCTGCACTTGCCTGAGACCTGTCCTTATATACCTGTCTCTTGCAAGTGCACCCCTGGTGGTAAGGTATACTGGTGGTTACAGATCATATCTTATTACAGTCATGTATAGCATGTTAGGATACAGTTATCGATAATAATGTAAGATACATGACAGGTGGCCCCTTATTCTAAGATCATGTCCTCTAGTTCTAGTCTCCCTATCAGTGGGAACATCCTCTCTGCATCCACCTTGTCAAGCCCCCTCATAATCCTATACGTTTCGATAAGATCACCTCTCGTTTTTCTGAATTCCAAGAGTAGAGTCCCAACCTACTCAACCTTTCCTCATAAGTCAACCCCCTCATCTCCGGAATCAACCTAGTGAACCTTCTCTGAACTGCCTCCAAAGCAAATATATCCTTTCATAAATATGGAAACCAAAACTGCACGCAGTATTCCAGGTGTGGCCTCACCAATGCCTTATGTAGCTGTAGCAAGACTTCCCTGCTTTTATGCTCCATTCCCTTTGCAATAAAGACCAAGATACCATTGGCCTTTCTGATCACTTGCTGTACCTACAGACTATCCTTTTGTGTTTCATGCACAAGTACCCCCAGGTCCCGCTGTACTGTGGCACTTTGCAATCTTTCTCCACTTAAATAATAACTTGCTCTTTGATTTTTTTCTGCCAAAGTGCATGACCTCACACTTTCCGACATTCTACTCCATCTGCCAAATTTTTGCCCACTCACTTAGCCTGTCTTAATTTACAGCTTAGCTCTAACCAGCCTCTCACAGCCTTTCCTTGGATCTGGACTTAAACATATGTCACTTTGCTCAATACCGCTCAGGTGATCTCACAAACATACCAATCCACGCTTTGCCCCAGTGGCTCCAACATTACCCAATGTTAAAACCACATTATTAGGTTAAATGTCTGCAAGTGTTCTCCGATCAATACCTTGTAATATATTTTCCTAGTACATTTTAACCAACTCTGCCTTCATACCTTTGTAATTGCCATTTATGCATCATCTCCGCCGATCTTTCACTGAAGTTACGGTGGGTGATCGGAGAACACTTGCAGACATTGTACTTAATAACGTCATCCCGGTTGTTTTTAACATTGGGTAATGTTGGAGCCACTGGGGCAAAGCGTGGATTGGTATGTTTATGAGATCACCTGAGAGGTATTGAGCAAAGTGACATATGTTGAAGTTCAGATCCAAAAAAGGCTGTGAGAGACTGGTTAAGGCTAAGCTGTAAATTAAGATATAGGCAAAAGCCAAGCCTAAAATCAATGGAAAAGATAATGGGGCAGAGTATAAAGGGGCTGCCCATTCACTATTGCCCATTTTACATTGTAGCCCAAGACCAATTTCACCTCAGTGACTTAATATAATCAACTGAGGTCAAATGTTGAGCTTTACTGTGGATCTGCCAACATTGTTGCATTTGTTTGAGCTGAGTTTCAAATCCTGTATCCTACTCATCAACAAAGCCACTTACTTCCTCTGTCACGATATCAGCTTCCTCCATCCCTACATCATCTTCATTGTGGCTTTCCCAACTCTACACTCAATGGAATAAAAATTGGGCGGGATCAACAATGGATGGGTGATCCACTGCCACAGATTAGTGCACAGTGAATAAAGATGAGCAATTTACTCCATTGTGTTCTTGAAATGACTTTTAAATATAGCTATCATGTATAATTTGTGCTGTTCCCCCATGACCTTTGTGCACTGCTGTTCATCCCATGTCTGTGTACCTGTGAAGATACCCTCTGTGTAGCTTTTTAACATTAGAACAACTTTCTTATTGCAATATTACTGTTTCTTTCAGCATCCCAATTTATGTGCTGAAAACGTAAAGGGAGCCTGGATTTCCCATGATGGAGTTCCAAGGAAAGAGCACAGACAGGAACAAAGGAACATAGTAATCAGAGACAAAAAAAGACGAATGTCCATCAAGTTTGCCCTTTACCTTCCTGGACATTGCATGATACAGCAATAATGGAGTCTTTGACTAATAACAATCAATCTCTATCAATTAGTCTAAAACAGATGAGGCGAGGAAAACCCCCGAGGGAGAAAAAGCTTTAGGAATCATAGGTCCAAAATCATCTGTTTCTTCTAAGCCTGCTACATTTACACTATCTCAAATTATTCATATACTGCAGCCCAGCTATCCGGTCCATTTTCCAGTCTCACCCCTGGGCATAACTGCTGCTTATATGTTTTCCATTCTCAGGTATTTTGGGCAATTATCTTCTTCCACAAATTCCACCATAGACTTATTCCTGCTTGGACAGCCTTCTCCAGCCTTATCAGCCATCTATCTCTAGGGGCTGGATTTTACACTATTTTGTGCCTCGTTTTGTGCTCAGGTGGGGCGGTGAATTGTGTTTCTGGGCGGCAAACGGACTGTCTAGGATTTAGCACCTGGCCGGAAGTTTCACCAATAGTTTTGCAGCGACGCAAAAACTTACCGCCCCAACCTCCATTTTGACCATCACGATGACATAAATTGTCATGCAAGGCTGCGCCCTGATTTAGTGACCACCCCAGGAACCGACTGAAAAAAACCAGGTGGCTCCAGGGTGCAGCTGTCGTAATTGGCGCCATATTTAAAAGGAGGCTGAAGGATCTTATATCGCAGTTGTCAGTGACGGCCATGTTTGCATGCAGAACGCTGTGTGAGTCTACAGTTTAAACGGCACTTTTATGTGAATAAACCCTTTGTTTTCAAGGTCAGTAAGAGAGTTCAATGGGGGCAATGCTAGTTCACCAGCAAATCATGCTGGTTGCTATTGGTCGGCGGCTTCAATCTGGAAGAAGGGTTCTTGTCCATGGTGGGCAATGGAATCAAAGAGGTCGCAGACATTTGGGGAGGAGGCCTTACCCTCCACGGGTTTACAGGGAACATCGTTCATACCTCCATGTTTCTGATGTGCAGTGCGTTCGAAGGCTGCACTTCAGAAAAGAAGTGCTGACAGAGATATGCTAGCTCCTACAGGCATACCTACAGCCTTCCAGCACCAACAGGACTGCGCAGCCTTTTGAAGTGAAGGTCACAGTGGCGATGGCCTTCTATGCCTCCGGCTCCTTCCAAGCAGCAGCAGGGGACATATGCTGCATCTCGCAGCAAATTACACATTGCTGCAATCGGCAGGTGACAAGGGCACTGTACGCATGCAGAAATGACTTCATAAAGTTCCCAATGAGCAGGGACAGCCAGAATGAGAGGGCTCTAGGATTTGGATGATTTGCAGGCTTCCCCAAGATTCAGGGTGCCATTGACTGTGTGCCCGTCGCCCTGCGAGCACCAACACAGAATGCAAACGTCTTCTGAAACAGAAAGGTTTACCACTCCCTAAACGTTCACTGGTCTGTGACCACACTCCGCACATCGTCACAGTCAATGCCCACTATCCAGGGAGCACACATGATGCTTTCATCTTGCGTGAGAGCAGTGTCTCACAAATCTTTCAGTGACAAAGACAAGGACAGAGCTTGCTGATCAGGGACAAAGGCTATGGCCTGGCCACCTGGCTCATGACCACTCTTCGGAACCCTGCCACAGAAGCGCTACAATGACAGCCATGAAGCCACCTGCAACATAATTGAACAGATAATTGGCGTGCTGAAGCAGCGCTTCCGATGTCTGGACTGCTCTTGAGGCAGCCTTCAATACTTCCCTTAACAGATCGCCGAGTTCATTGTGGTGTGCTGTCTGCTGCACAAGCTAGCCATCATGAGGGGCATGCATTGCCAGTGGGGATTGCAAGAAAACCTCAGGGGGAGGAGGAAGATGAGGAAGAGGAGCCTGCCGAGGAACACATACCATGTCCACCACAACCGCAGGGGAGGCAGCGTGGAGATGTGGCCGCAGCAAGAGCCTTACACCGGCAGCTCATCATTGAGCGGTTTGCTTGAACAGGGAAGGGGAGGTTGGAGCTTTGCCTCGCTACTCTATGCCACCATGCTGGCTATTCTACAACTGATTCTGCAAATGTGATACAAGACAGCAATGTCAAAGGTCAAACAACATTTTTTATCAAAATGCAACAGTTTCAATTTTTCCACCACCCCCCCAAAAAAAACTATAGAATGGTTAAAGACTTATGAACACAGAACTGATCCCTGCAGTCAGCAACGTGTAAATTAACATAAATCTGCTCCCTACACTCAACATCCAAAAAATCTGCTCCCTACACTCAACATCAAAGTCACACAAAACTGCACCCTACAGTGACAAAATGTAAAGTCGCATAAAACTGCATTATGCAGTGAACAAAATGTCAAGTAACACAAAACTGCAACCTGCAATGAACAAAATGTGAACGAACACAACACTGCTTCATGCAGTGAACAAAATGTAAAGTTAGACTGTACTGCTTCATGTAGCAACACCATTGAACTGGAGTGCATTGTTATCACACAACTATGTACAATGTGGATAATGGTAGAGACATTCCTGACAAGGAAGTGCTGCCAGCCCTTAATGGGTCTTCGCGAGACTTCGCCCCCCCCTGCCCTGCCATGCCTGCTGCTCCTCCTCAATAAGGCCTCAGGGCATACCGCAAGGCTGCTGGAGTGCTGCTGTATTGGGCGGCCAGACAATGCCAATGCCATCTGAGGATGCATTGGACCAGCTTCTGGCTTGGAAGGCTCAGCTTTCAACTGGGGCGCCTCTTCCTCAGCGTTACCAGTTACAGGTGGCTGCGGTGCCAACCGTGTATGATGTATGGTTGACGAATGAGTAGTGGGAGCCGAAATGCTGTCATCCTGAGGAATGAGACCATCTGCTCTTGCCCTGGAGCCACTGATTCTCTGACGGGGCTGGGCCTTAGCAACCGGAACACGATGTCTATGCACAACTTGTTGGCCTGTTTTGGCACTGTCACTTTCTCGTGGGAGAGTGGGGAATGCAGAGTGTATGGAATCAGACATGGACTGCATCACTTGCCCAAGCTCAAGCAAAGCTTGTGCCTGTGATGCGACGGTGTCTGCGATGTAATCAAGGGCATGTGCCACACTCTGGAACTCCAGTCGCTACTCGAGGCTACCAACCTCTGTGTGTGGGCAATGATGGCCTCGCTGGACTCATGACTCACAATGACAATCTGTGACGCTGCCTCCGCAACAGTTGCAGTGAGCTTGTCAATGGTCGCTTGGATCCGTCCCAATACATCAATAAGATCATGGTGCATCACTGTGGTTTCCCTGGATATTTCTACCAGGTCCACTTCAATGTCTGCCTGTCTTTGAGCAGACTGACTTTGCCGACTAACCCTCCGGAGAGCTGGCCTGCAAGATTCCACCCCAGCACTGCGTTGCTGCATGCCACTGCGGCCAGGAGCCTCTGAATCCGGGAAGTCAGCCTTGTCCCCAGATGAATTGAGTGCCGACTGAGCAACTGGTGAGCTGTGATGCTCTGCCGGAGCAGTCTCCTCCACTCCCTCATTGTCTGCAGCATGGCCTGAAGTGAAAGCCTCCCTCGAGGGATGCTGCACCTCTGGTTGGTCATCTGGAAGTAGAAAATAACAGGCAAGTGGTTAGCAGCAAGAGAGCAGACAGAGTGTCAAGAGGAAGGTGGCATTGCACAGGTTCATTTGAAGGGCCGCTGCAACTCCATAATATCGCTCAATGCAGTGTCTTTAGTCAGGCCATCCATTTACATACCATCACTTCCCAAAGGTGTCTCAGCATCGCCCCTGACAACTGTCTGAGACCCTCTCCTTCACATCCATCAGCCGAATTATTTGAGGTGGACCCCCGCCTGTCCGCAGCTGCTCCCTCTGATTATGGGAGTGCTTGGACTGCAAACAGAAAAATAGGAAGGGTTCAAAAAGGGTGCCACATATGCCTACCACAGTAGAATAGGTGATTGTGTGTGAATGTTTTAGTGGCCTCCATTCAATCTGTTTGGATCTTGCATGTGCTTCATCAGTATGTATTCGCAGGTTTGAGGCATCAAACATGGCAGCTGTAAGTGATCTTTGAGAAAGCGATAGGAGCAGTTGGATTATATTACAAGCGATGATGTTAGTGATACAAATAATGTGCATAAATCATTAAAAGCCAGTGGGTGACAAAGTAAGCTTTTATCTTTGTTATACATTGTGAAAGCCACCCCACAGAGTGTTGAGAGGGTCCAAGTGCATGACAAACTTCACATAGCGTATGAGGTTAATGTTAGAAGTCACGGAGACATGCATAGATGCAAATGGTACTCACGCTGACAAACCTCGTAAGATCATTGAACTTCTTTCTGTACTGTGTGCCAGTTGTGGGCACAGTGTCTGCAGCAGACACCTCCTGTGCAATGTCCCTCCATATGTGTTTAAACACAGGACAGAGTGGTCTGGCTCCCCCAGTAAGATGGAGTGAAGCCCACCTCCTCTCCATCGTGCTCACCAATGCTTCACTAGCCTGTTGGCTGAAGCACCTGGCATGCTGCCTTCCTTCCTGCTCCTCCATCTCAGCAGAAGTGGCTGAAGTGGGGCAGTTTAAATGCACATGGGTGCAGGAAGCTGGTGCACTCTGCATTTGCGATTGCGACCGGAAAAGAAACCAAGAAGAAAAAACAGAAACAAAAATTTCAATGCGCACGCGCAAAATGGCCACCTCCTTCAGCGGCGAAAGCAACACCTGACTTAACGCCAATGCTCCTCTAGATCACTTTTTTACCAAAAATTCCTAATGAGGGTGCAAACTATTTTCCGGTGCTAACTTTTGCGCATCACCACGAATAGCGCCCTGAAATACAAAAAGCCGAAAATCCAGCCCGAGCTTTCTATGAACACCCCTGCCCTGCTCCACAATGGGTGGCAGGGCATTTTGCTAACCCTGAAAACTCATCTCCTTGACCAAGCCTTTGTTTACCTCTCTTAACTTCCTCACAAGGCCTTGTCATCCATTCCTGAAGCACCTTGACTTTCTAGGTTAAAGTCAGTACAGGGGTATGTAAATACAAGTTTCCGTTGGTGCCCAGTCAAACAACAGACTGCCAAGTATGCTTGCGCACCTGAGCCAACTTTAGGGCAACGTACTCAAATATCTTTTGTATCACCAGAAAACCATCAAGGCCAAAAGTTTATCTTTGGATAACCTCAATGACCCTCTTTGAATGAAAATACAACTGGTGTTGTTTTGCGACTTGGTTTACATAGTTGCAATGTTAGACATGAACAAAGCCATTCCTCCACTTGCACCATAATGCTCTGATTCTTCTAGTTAAAGAAAATAGGATTTTAAATTTAGTGCAGTAAAATACAAGGTCAATCAATGGTGCCGTACATGTAGAAAAATTGGTCTTTCAATATTTTCTAAATATCAGGCTGGAGATTACATAGCTTTTCAAAAATGTCTGCAAAGTCAGAGATAAAGTGAAGGAATGCTGTTTAATATTACAGTCTGTTGAATAGTGTTGCTGAAGACTTCATCTTTTTTTCCTGAGGTAGCTGGATTTGGATATGTATGGAAACTGCTGATGATGCTAAGTGCTGACCCACTTCCTGGATCCCAGTAGATTGCACCAACCTATACAGAATATTTTTCTACCTGTAAATACCATAGAACTGGATTCTAAACTAGGTGGACAACTCTTTATTGGATTGCACTTGATCTGCTAACCACCAGGCTTCCTTGTGGATAATCAGAAACAATCTTGTTTGCACATGGTTTTTTTGAAATATTTCTTCTCTCACAGTATGACAGTGGTGAATGAGCACTCCAGTTTTGTGTTACCCAGCAGCTATTATACTGCCAAAGTAGCATACAGCTTATTAGCTTATGTATAGTTGGGGAAAAAAATATCAGGAGAGCTTTGAATTAGGAAGTGAGCTGTTGGCATTGTTCCCCGCTTGCTCTGCTTAGTTAAGCTGATCCAAACACTAGTTACATCAATGCTGTTTCTGCATTTACCTCATTACTCCAAATGCAGAATTTATGCTCCTCAATTTATTTGTTTGAAATTATATAGTTTCTGTTGCAAAGCTAAATTTGCAGGAGATTTCATACCGTTTTGTTCTGTTTCGAACTGAAAGTAAAATTGCTGGTTTTCAGAAATTTATAATAAAATTTGAAGGTAAAATGAAGATTTTAAATATAGCAGCCTAGAAATTGGATTCGGCCCAAATAAGGCCATTTTAAGTGGTCCAGGCAGCAAGTAAAGTTCGTACTTTCTACTCATTATAATGAGTGCAGCTCTAATGTCAAAGCTGAACGAGCTGCTAATCGGCTTAGCATTCAATGAGGGGTCAATATCAGGTGCAGTTTACTGGCTAGTAATGTTTGTCCGAGGCGCTTTCCACTACGTAAAGGAGAGGAGCTTTGATGCAGCAGCATCTCATTGTCATTGCAGATTGAAGCTGTGGCACAACAACAACCCAGAGAAAGAGCCAGAAGGTTTTTGGACACAGCACTTGAGGCCTTGGTCATGGCAGTGGAGAAAAGACAGGGTGTCCTGTTCCCGTAGGGTGGCAGGATGCCATTAAAGGCTACCGGTAGAAGGCTCTGGCAAGAAATAGCTACCTAGGTCACGGCCAACAGTGTCATGCCAAAGACTTGAATACAGTGCCGAAAGAAGTTTAATGACCTCACGTGGCTGGGCAAGGTGAGTGAAGGCTTCAGCAAATGCCAGATCCCACCATCTGCACCACAAGCCTCACACATTGCTCAATGCACCACACCTCAATCAATCACCTGCCAACACTCTCTAGCAATCAAAACTCATACCTCACAATAATAGAATCTATCGGCTAGAATTTGCACTGGATCACCGCCCGGTTTCTCGGCGGTATTGGCTGTTTTGGGCAAGAACTGGGTCAGCGAAAAATTCCCCAGCTGAGTTCTGCCGGCGGTATCAAAGTACTGCTGGAGAGGGGACTGCAGGCGTGCACTGTCCACAGATCGCCATGGCGCGATTTTTGGCTCAGCGGTGACTCGTAGGTAAGTTGACAAAAAACGTTGACAAGAATCAGCGGAGCTGGGCGGTAGGTGAGTAGCCCTGCAAGAAAAAGGTAAATAATTGGTTTTTTACTAATTATTTTAAAATTCTCTTGTAGTGATTTAAGTGAAAAGGATCCTGAGAATGTTTTTATGATTTTTTATTTTATGTTTTTTGCAAAAATATTTTTTGTGCTTTTCTCCCCCTAGGTCCAACCCGCAGCCTTGGTGTAAATTTTGAGTAAATTTATTAATTATCGGCCATTTTTTTAAAAGAATCGGCCCAATATTCCATTTTTTCGCTAAGAATCGGGGTGCATTGCCCACTTTTCCGCTCGGCAGATTTTTTTCTTTCTGTGAGTTATTATTTGTTGCCGATAATTTTGGGAATCTTAGCGGTCTTTTGGGCGGCAATTGGGCGCTGATTGATTGTTTGGAAATTCTAGCCCATAGAATCTTAGAATCAGAAATTTACAGCATGGAAGGAGGCCATTTCGGCCCATCATGACCGCGCCGGCCAACAAAGAGCTATCCAGCCTAATCCCACTTTCCAGCTCTCTTGGCCCGTAGTTTTATAGGTTATGGCACTTCAAGTGCACATCCATGCACTTTTTAAATGTGTTGAGGGTTTCTGCCTCCACCACCCTTTCAAGGCAGTGAGTTCCAGACCCCCACCACCCTCTGCATGAGGAAATGTCCCCTCAAATCTCCTTTAAACTTCCAACCAATTACTTTAAATCTATGCCTCCTGGTTATTGACCACTCATCTAAGGGAAATAGGTCCTTCCTACCTACTCTATCTCGGCCCCTCATAATTCTATACACCTCAATTAGGTCTCCCCTCAGCCTCCTCTGTTCCAAGGAAAACAAATCCAGCCGATCCAATCTTCCCTCATAACATTCTCCAGTCCAGCCAACATCCTCGTAAATCTCCTCTGTACCTTCTGCAATGCAATCACATATTTCCTGTAATGTGGTGACCACAGCTGCACCCAGTACTCTAGCTGTGGCCTAAACAGTATTTTCTACAGTTCAAAGCATAACATAAGAACATAAGAACATAAGAAATAGGAACAGGAGTAGGCTATATGGCCCCTCGAGCCTGCTTCACCATTCAATAAGATCATGGCTGATCTGATCATGGACTCAGCTCCACTTCCCTGCCCACTCCCCATAACGACATATTCCCTTATCGTAAAATGTTTATTTCTGTCTCAAATTTATTCAATGTCCCAGCTTCCACAGATCCTCTGAGAGAAGAAATTCCTCCTCATCTCTATTTTAAATGGGTGGCCCCTTATTCTAAGATCATGCCCTCTAGTTCTCTTCTCCCCTATCAGTGAAAACATCCTCTCTGCATCCACCTTGTCAAGCCCCCTCAGAATATTATACGTTTCGATAAGATCACCTCTCATTCTTCTGAATTCCAAGAGTAGAGGCCCTACTCAACCTTTCCTCATAAGTAAACCCCTCATCTCTGGAATCAAACTAGTGAACCTTCTCTGAACTGCAAAGCAAATATATTCTTTTGTAAATATGGAAACCAAAACTGCACGCAGTATTCCAGGTGTGGCCTCATCAATACCTTATATAGCTGCAGCAAGACTTCCCTGCTTTTATACTCCATCCCCTTTGCAATAAAGACCAAGATACCATTGGCCTTCCTGATCACTTGCTGTACCTGCATACTATCCTTTTGTGTTTCAGGCACAAGTACCCCCAGGTTCCGCTGTACTGCAGCACTTTGCAATCTTTCTCCATTTAAATAATAACTTGCTCTTTGATTTTTTTTTCTGCCAAAGTGCATGATCTCGCACTTTCCAACATTATACTCCATCTTCCAAATTTTTGCCCACTCACTTAGCCTGTCTATGTCCTTTTGCAGATTTTTTGTGTCCTCCTCACACATTGCTTTTCCTCCCATCTTTGTATCGTCAGCAAACTTGGCAACGTTACACTCAGTCCCTTCTTCCAAGTCGTTAATATAGATTGTAAATAGTTGGGGTCATAGCACTGATCCCTGCGGCACCCCACTAATTACTGGTTGCCAACCAGAGAATGAACCACTTATCCTGACTCTCTGTTCTCTGTTAGTTAGCCAATCCTCTATCCATATTACCCCCAACCACATGAACTTTTATCTTGTGCAGTAACCTTTTATGTGGTACCTTGTCAAATGCCTTCTGGAAGTCCAAATATACCACATCCACTGGTTCCCCTTTATCCACCCTGTTCGTTACATCCTCAAAGAACTCCAGCAAATTTGTCAAACGTGACTTCTCCTTCATAAATCCATGCTGACTCTGCCTGACCGAATTTTTCTTATCCAAATGTTCTGCTACTGCTTCTTTAATAATGAACTCCAACATTTTCACAACCACAGATGTTAAGCTAACTGGTCTATAGTTTCCTTCTTTTTGTCTGCCTCCTTTTTTACATAGGGGCATTACATTTGCAGTTTTCCAATCTGCTGGGACCTCCCCAGAATCCAGGGAATTTTGGTAAATTACAACCAATGCATACACAATCCCTACCATTACTTCTCTTAAGACCCTAGGATGCAAGCCATCAGGTCCAGGAGATTTATCTGCCTTTTGTCCCATTATCTTACTGAGTACCACCTCCTTAGTGATTGTGATTATGTTAAGTTCCTTCCCCCCTATAGCCCCTTGACTATCCACTGTTGGAATATTGTTAGTTTCCTCTACCATAAAGACTGATACAAAATATTTGTTCAGACTTTCTGCCATCTCCATGTTCCCCATTACTAGTTCCCCGGTCTCACCCTCTAAGGGACCAACATTTACTTTAGCCACTCTTTTCCTTTTTATATACCTATAGGGCCCAAGTTTCCACATGATTCGCGCCTGATTTTTAGGAGCAACTGGTGGAGAACGGACTATTTTAGAAATCGCAATTCTCCACATTTTTTTTTCTGCAGTTCTAGTCAGGTAGAACAGTTCTAGTTTAGAACAGAATTTTTTCTTCAAATGGGGGCATGTCCGGCCACTGACGCCTGATTGAAAGTTTCCACAGTGAAAATGTACTCCAAACTAAAGTAGAATGGAGCCAGTGAAGATTTTTGTCAAACTGAAAAAACCTGTTCTACACATTAAAAAATCAGGCGCAGGTTACAAATTAGGCGTCCAGAACGAGGTGGGGGGGAGGGGGGAGGGAAGGGAACTCATTAAATTCGACAATAAATCCTTATTTATACTTCTACAAATATTATACAAATAAATCCAACCTGAATAAACATTTATAAGCCAAGAAAAGATTAAATAAACCATCTTCCTACCTGTGTGAAAGTGCTTCAGCCAGGGAGAATTCTGCAGCCGTTCGTGTCGCTGAGTGGGAGGGGGAGAGAGAGAGAGAGAGAGAGAGAGAGGGAGGGAGAGAGAGAGAGGGGGAGGGAGGGAGGGAGAGAGAGAGAGGGGGGGGAGGGAGGGAGAGATAGGGGGGGGAGGGAGGGAGAGAGAGAGAGGGGAGGGAGGGAGAGAGGGGGGGGAGGGAGGGAGAGAGAGAGAGAGGGAGGGAGGGAGAGAGAGGGCGGGAGGGAGGGGGAGAGAGCGAGAGAGAGAGAGGGAGGGAGGGAGAGAGAGGGAGGGAGGGAGAAAGAGGGAGGGAGGGAGAGGGAGGGAGGGAGGGAGAGAGAGGGAGGGAGGGATGGAGGGAGAGAGAGGGAGGGAGGGAGAGAGAGAGAGGGAGGGAGGGAGAGAGAGGGTGAGGGAGGTTGAGAGAGAGAGGGGAGGGAGAGAGAGAGAGGGGAGGGAGGGAGAGAGAGAGAGCGGGGGGGTGAGCGGGTGTCGGGTCGGGGCGCGGGGGGGGAGCAGGTGTCGGGTCGGGTCTGGTCGGCGGGGGGTGGGGGGGGAGCGGGTGGCTGGTCGGCGGGGGGGGGGGAGCGGGTGTCGGGTCGGGTCTGGTCGGCGGGGAGGGGCGGGGGGGAGCGGGTGTCGGGTCTTGTCAGGGGCGGGGAGCAGGAGCTGGCCGTGGGAGGAGCCTTATTCACGCAGCCCCAGTGAGGCCATTCAGCCAGGGCTAGGGGCTGCGTGCTTCGGGCCCCTCCCACACAGTTCGCCGCCTGGAGCTACTGCACTTGCGTGCCGACTGTAGCGCGCATGTGCAGAGGTCCCGGCACTGTTTTCAGCGCCGGGACCCGGCTCCGCCCCCCCCACAGCTCGTGCTGGCTGCGCCGAGGGCCAGAGGACCTGTAAGTAGGTGGAGAATACCGAGGATTTTTTTAGGCGCCGTTTTAGGCGCGAAAAACGGGCGCCCAGCTCGGAGGGGAGCCCGTTTTTTTTTCTTGTGGAAACTTGGGCCCATAGAAACTCTTGCTATCTGTTTTTATATTTTGTGCTCCCTGCTCTTATATTCTATGTCTCGGCTAATAAAGTCCAGTATTCCATATGGCTTTTAACCAACTTATCTCCCTGTTCTGCTACATTCAGGGATCTGTGGACATGCACTCCATGGTCCCATTATTCCTCTACACTTCCCTTGTGTATTCCCTTGCCCTGTTAGCTTCATCCAAATCCATTACCTCACACTTCTCCGGATTGAATTCCATTTGCCACTGTTCTGCCCATCTGATCAGTTCCATTGATATTTTCCTGCAGTCTAGAGCTTTCTTCTTATCAACCAGACAGCCAATTTTTGTATTATCTGCAAATTTCTTAATCATACTCCCATATTCAAGTCTAGATCATCGATATATACCACAAAATGCAAGGGACCTAGTGCTGAGCCCTGCAGAACCACACTGGAAACAACGTTCCAGTCACAGAAACACCGAGTAACCATTCCCCTTTGCTTCCTGCCACTTTACCTTGTATCCCATGTGTTTTTACTTTCGTGACCAGTCTGCCATGTCATCATCATCATCATCATAGGCAGTCCCTCAGAATCGAGGAAGACTTGCTTCCACTTCTGAAGTGAGTTCTTTGGTGGCTGAACAGTCCAATACAAGAGCCACAGACTCTGTCACAGGTGGGACAGATTGTCGTTAAGGGAAGGGATGGGTGGGATTGGTTTGCCGCACGCTCTTTCCACTGCCTGTGCTTTATTTCTGCATGCTCTCGACGTTGAGACTCAAGGTGCTCAGCACCCTCTTGGATACACTTCCTCCATTTAGGGCAGTCTTTGGTCAGGGACTCCCAGGTGTCAGTGGGGATGTTGCACTTTATCGGGGAGGCTTTGAGGGTGTCCTTATCGCATTTTCGCTGCCCACCTTTGGCTCGTTTGCCATAAAGGAGCTCCAAGTAGAGCACTTGCTTTGGGAGTCGCATGTCTGGCATACGAACTATGTGGCCTGCCCAGCGGAGCTGATCGAGTGTGGTCAGTGCTTCAATGCTGGGGATGTTATGTTACCTGCCATGTGGGACCTTATCAAAAGCCTCAATAAAATCCATATGCACTACATCGTATGCACTACCTTCATCACCCCTCCTTGTTACTTCCTCAAAAAATTCTAATTAATCAGACACGACCTTTCCTTAACATCATAGGCAGTCCCTCAAACGAGGATCACTTGCTTCCACATGAGTTCACAGATGTTTCAATGAAGGACACATTGTTCCAGTCCTGAACTCAAATTGAAGGGTTGGAAGATGCCTGTGCATGGATTTTTTTAACGCCGCACCTCCGATCTCCTGCCGTACCTCCGCACCAAACATTCGCTGAACCTTCGTCATGATCACCCACCAAATCGCAGCCACGATCCCTCATCACTCCTCTGCTCCGATCACTCGTTGCAAATCCTCCATGACCTTCCCGCTCCTCGGGATTATCAACGGGATTATTTCTTTAATAAATCCATATTGACTATCCTTGAATGATCTGTGTCTTTCGAAGTGAAGATTTATCCTATCCCTCAGAATTTTTTCCAATAATGTTCCCACCACCAAGGTTAGGCTGACTGGCCTGTAATTACTCGATCTTTCCCTTTCTCACTTTTTAAACAAAGGTGCAATGTTAGCAGTACTTCAGTCCCCTGGCACCACACCTGTAGCCAGAGAGGATTGGAAAATGATGGTCGGAGCCTCTGCTATTTCATCTTTTGCTTCTCTTAACAGATGGTGATGCATTTCATCTGGGCCTGGGGATTTCTTCACTTTCAAACCTGCTAAACACCTTAATACTTCCTCTCTCACTATGTTTATTTAATTTAATATTTCACGCTCCTCCTCCCTGATAGCAATGTTTGCATCGTCCCTCTCTTTTGCAAAAACAGACACAAAGTATCATTAAGAACCATACCCAAGTCTTCCGCCTCCACACACAGGTTACCTTTATGGTCTCTAATAGGCCTTATTCTTTCTTTAGTTATCCTCCTGCTCTTAATGTATGTATAAAGCATCTTTGGGTTTTCCTTGATTTTACTTGTCAACATTTTTCATGCTCTCTCTTTGCTTTTGTAATTTCCTTTTTAATTGCACCCCTGCACTTTCTATACTCCTCTATACTTTCTGCAGTATTGAGCCCTCCCTTTTTTACTTGTTCCTACCCTGTATGCTCCTTGACATTCAGGAGCTCTAGATTTGTTAATCCCACCCTTTTTCTTTAAGGGAACATACTTGCTCTGGACGCTCAGGATCTCCTTCTTGAATACATCCCACTGCTCTGACACTGATTCATCTTCAAGTATCTGTTTCCAGTCCACTTTGGCTAAATCACATCTCAGCTTAGTAAAATTGGCTTTCACCCAATTGAGAACTTTTATTCATGGTCTATCTTTGTCTTTTTCCATAACCTTAATTCTAACTGAATTATGATCAAAATGTCTCCCACTGATACCCCTTCCACCTGCCCAGTTTCATTCCCAAAAACTAAATCCAGAACTGCTTCCTCCCTTCTTGGGCTTGCTAAATACTGGCTAAAATAGTTCTCCTGGAATTCCGCACTCTCTATACCGTTCACATTAATTCTATCCCAGTTAATATTAGGGTAATTGAAATCCGCTACTATTACTGCCTTATAGTTTTGCACTTCTCAGAGATTTGCCTACATATTTGCTGTTCTATTGCCCTCTGACTGTTTGGGGGTCGATAGTACACTCCCAGCTTTGTGATCATCCCTTTTTTGTTCTTCAATTCAACCCACATGGCCTCATTTGATGATCCTTCTAATATATCATCCATCTTCATAGCTGTAATTGTTTCTTTAATCAGTACTGCGACCCCCCTGCCCCCCACTCCTTGTTTACACCCCTCTCTATCCCTTCTAAAAAACCTGTAACCAGGAACGTTGAGCTGCCATACCTGCCCTTTTTTCAGCCATGTCTCAGTAATTTCGGTAATATCACACTCGCAAGTGTTTATCTGTGTTCTCAGCTCATCTGCCTTAATCCCTACACTCCTTGCATTGAAGTATATACATAAGAACATAAGAACATAACAAATAGGAGCAGGAGTAGGACATACGGCCCCTCGAGCCTGCTCCGCCATTTAATATGATCATGGCTGATCTGATCATGGACTCAGCTCCACTTCTCTGCCTGTTCCCCATAACTCCTTAATCCCTTATCATTTAAGAAACTGTCTATTTCTGTTGTAAAGTTATTCAATGTCCCTGCTTCCACAGCTCTCTGACGCAGCAAATTCCACAGATTTATAACCCTCTGATAGAAGAAATTTCTCCTCATCTCAGTTTTAAATGGGCGGCCCCTTATTCTAAGATTATGCCGTCTAGTTCGAGTCTCCCCTATCAGTGGAAACATCCTCTCTGCATCTACCTTGTCAAGCCCCCTCAGAATCTTATACGTTTCAATAAGATCACCTCTCATTCTTCTGAATTCCAATGAGTAGAGGCCCAACCGACTCAACCTTTCCTCATAAATCGACCTCTTCATCTCCGGAGTCAACCTAGTGAACCTTCTCTGAACAGCCTCCAAAGCAAGTATATCCTTTCATAATTATGGAAACCAAAACAGCACACTGTATTGCAGGTATGGCCTGTATAACTGTGTAACTGAAGCAAGACTTTCCTGCTTTTATACACCCTCCCCTTTGCAATAAAGGCCAAGATTCCATTGGCCTTCCTGATCACTTGCTGTACCTGCATAGTATCCTTTTGTTGCACAAGTCCCGCTGTACTGCAGCATTTTGCAATCTTTTTGCATTTAAATAATAACTTGTTCTTTGATTTTTTTTCTGCCAAAGTGCACAAGCTCACACTTTCCAACATTATACTCCGTCTGCCAAATTTTTGCCCACTCAATTAGCCTGTGTATGTCCTTTTGCAGATTGTTTGTGTCCTCCTCACACATTGCTTTTCCTCCCATCTTTGTATCGTCAGCAAATTTGACTACATTACATTCAGTCCCTTCTTCCAAGTCGTTAATATAGATCGGAAATAGTTGGATTCACAGCACTGATCCCTGCGGCACCCCACGAGTTACTGGTTGCCAACCAGAGAATGAACCATTTATCCCCACTGTCTGTTTTCTGTCAGTTAGCCAATCCTCTATCCATGCTACTATATTACCCCTAACTCCGTTAATTTTTATCTTGTGCAATAACCTTTTACGTGGCACCTTGTTAAATGCCTTCTGGATATCCAAACACACCACATCCACTGGTTCCCCTTCATCCACTCTGTTCAGTTCATCCTCAAAGAATTCCAGCAAATTTGTCAAACATGATTTCCCCAACAAAAATCCATGCTGACTCTGCCTGACCAAATTTTGCTTTTCCAAATTTAGCACTGCCAAACTCCTTTGTTGTTTATTTTCTAGCCTTTCTTTCCTCTGCCCTGAGGATGTAACTAGCAGAGTGGACAATGGAGAAACAGTGGATGTGGTGTATTTGGACTTTCAAAAGGCTTTTGAAAAGGTCCCGCACAAGAGATTGGTGTGCAAAATCAAAGCACATCGTATAGGGGGTAATGTGCTGACGTGGATAGAGAACTGGTTGGCAGACAGGAAGCAGAGAGTCAGGATAAACGAGTCCTTTTCAGAATGACAGGCAGTGACAAGTGGGGTGCCACGGGGCTCAGTGCTGGGACCCCAGCTCTTTACAAGATACATTAACGATTTAGATGAAGGAATTGAGTGTAATATCTCCAAATTTGTGGATGACACTAAACTGGGTGGCGGTGTGAGCTGTGAGGAGGGTGTTAAGAGGCTGCAGGGTGACTTGGACAGGTTAGGTGAGTGGGCAAATGCATGGCCGATGCAGTATAATGTGGATAAATGTGAGGTTATCCATTTTGGGGGCAAAGACACAAAGGCAGAATATTATCTGAATGGCGGCAGATTAGGAAAAGGGGAGGTGCAATTAGACCTGGGTGTCATGGTTCATCAGTCACTGAAAGTGTGCATGCAGGTCCAGCAGGCGGTGAAGAAGGCAAATAGTATGTTGGCCTTCATAGCTAGGGGATTTGAGTATAGGAGCATGGAAGTTTTACTGCAGTTGTACAGGGTCTTAGTGAGGCCTCACCTGGAATATTGTGTTCAGTTTTGGTCTCCTAATCTGAGGAAGGACGTTCTTGCTATTGAGGGAGTGCAGCAAAGGTTCACCAGACTGATTCCAGGGATGGCTGGACTGTCATATGCAGAGAGACTGGATCAACTGGGCCTTTATTCACGAGTTTAGAAGGATGAGAGGGGATCTCATAGAAACGTATAAGATTCTGACGGGACTGGACAGGTTAGATGCGGGAAGAATGTTCCCGATGTTGGGGAAGTCCAGAACCAGGGGACATAGTCTTAGGATAAAGGGTAGGCCGTTTAGGACTGAGATGAGGAGAAACTTCTTCACTCAGAGAGTTGTTAACCTTTGGAATTCCCTGCCGCAGAGAGTTGTTAATGCCAGTTCATTGGATGCATTCAAGAGGAAGTTAGATATGGCCCTTATGGCTAAAGGGATCAAGGGGTATGGAGAGAAAGCAGGAAAGGAGTACTGAGGGAATGATAAGCCATGATCTTATTGAATGGCAGTGCAGGCTCGAAGCGCCGAATGGCCTACTCCTGCACCTATTTTCTATGTTTCTATGCAATGCCACCCGCCTCCTTTTCCTTTCTGTGTATCCTTCCTAAATGTTGAATACCCCTGGATGTTGTGTTCCCAGCCTTGGTCACCCTCGAGCCATGTCTCCATGATGCCAATTACATCATACCTGTTAACTGCTATCTGCGCAGTTAATTCATCCACCTTATTCCAAGTACTCCTTGCATTGAGGCACAGAGCCTTCAGGCTTATCTTTCTAACACACTTTGCCCCATTAGAATTTTGGTGTAATGTGGCCCTTTTTGCTTTTTGCTTTAGGTTTCTCTGCCCTCCACTTTTACTTTTTTTCTTTCTATCTTTTGCTTCTGCCCCCATTCTACTTCCCTCTGTCTCCCTGCATAGGTTCCCATCCCCCGCCATATTAGTTTAACTCCACTCCAACAGCACTAGCAAACACATCCCCGAGGACATTGGTTCCGGTCCTGCCCAGGTGCAGACTGTCCAGTTTGTACTGGTCCCACCTTCCCCAGAACAGGTTCCAATGTCCCAGCAACTTGAATCCCTCCCTTGTGCACCTCTCCTCAAGCCACGTATTCATCTGAGCTATCCTGCGATTCCTACTCTGACTTGCACGTGGCACTGGTAGCAATCCTGCGGTGAATACTTTTGAGGTCCTACTTTTTAATTTAGCTCCTAGCTCCCTAAATTCATCTCGTAGGACCTCATCGCATTTTTTACCTATATCGTTGGTACCGATATGCACCATGACAACTGGCTGTTCACCGTCTCTTTTCAGAATGCCCTGCGCCCGCTCAGAGACATCCTTAACATCTGCTCTATCCTTCTATTTGAAAAAATGTATTAGTTCATGAGATGTGGGCATTGCTGGCAAGGCCAGCATTTATTGCCCATCCCTAATTGCCCTTGAGAAGGTCGTGTTGAGCCACCTTCTTGAACTGCTGCATTAAATGTGGTGAAGGTACTCCCACAGTGTTGTAACGGAGGGAGTTTGAGGATTTTGACCCAGAGGAGAATGAAGGAACAATGATATACTTCCAAGTCAGGATGATGTGTTACTTGGAGGGAATCATGCAGGTGATGCTCTTCAAATGCGACTGCTGCCTTTGGCCTTCGAGAGGTTGCGGGGTTGGGAGGTGCTGCCGAAGAAGCCTTGGCGAGTTGCTGCAGTGTATCTTGTAGATTGTACACATTGCAGTCACGGTACGCTAGTGGTGGAGGGGGTGAATGGTTAAGGTGGTGGATGGGGTGTCAATCTATCAGGCTATTTTATCCTGGATGGTCGAGCTTCTTGAATGTTGTTGGAGCTGTACTCATCCAGGCAACCTTCGATGGTAATGTCATTGAATGTCAAGAGCAATGGTTAGACTTTCGCTTGTTGGAGATAGTCATTGCCTGGCACTTGTTTGATGTGAATGTTACTTGCCACTTATCAGCCCAAACCTGAATGTCATCTCGATCTTGCTGCATGCTGGCATGGACTGCTTCATCATCTGAGGAGTTGTGAATGGCACTAAACACTGTGCAGTCATCAGCATATAACCCCACTTCTGACTTTATGATCGAAAGAAGGTTATTTATGAAGCAACTGAAGATGGTTGGTCTTCAGACACTGCCTTCAGGAACTCTTGCAACGATGTCCTGGGGCTGTAATGATTGACCTCCAACTACCACAACCATCTTCCTTTGTGTTAGGTATGACTCCAGCCAGTGAAAAGTTTTCCCCTGATTCCCATTGACTTCAGTTTTACAAGGGCTCCTTGATGCCACACTCGGGTCAAATACTGCTTTGATGTCAAGGGCAGTCACTCTCACCTCACCTCTGGAATTCAGCTCTTTTGTCCATATTTGGACCAAGGCCGCAACGAGATCTGGAGCCGAGTCGTCCTTGCAGAACCAAAACTAGGCATCGGTGAGCAGGATATTGGTGAGTAAATGCCACTTGATAGCACTGTTGACAACACCTTCCATCACTTTGCTGATGATTGAGAGTAGACTGATGGGGCAGTAATTGGCCGGATTGGAATTGTCCTGCTTTTTGTGGACTGGGCACTTTTCCAAATTGTCGGGGAGGTGCCAATGTTGTAGCTGTACTGGAACATCTTGGCTAGAGGCACAGCTAGTTCTGGAGCACAAGGCTTCAGCACTGCAACTGGGATGTTGTTGGGTCAGATAGCCTTTGCTGTATCCAGTACACTCAGCAGTTTCTTGAAATCACGTGGAGTGAATCGCAATGGCTGAAGAATGGCTTCTATGATGATGGGGACATCAGGAGGAGGCCGCTATGCATCATCTACTCAGCAGTTCTGGCTGAAGATGGTTGTAAACGCTACAGCCTTGTCTTTTGCACTCACGTGCTGGGCTCCGCCATCATTGAGGATGGGAATGTTCATGGAGCCTCCTCCTCCCGTTAGTTGTTTAATGATCTACCACTATTCACATTTCTGTACTCAGTGGCACATGGCACTGGGAGTATTCCGGAGATTACTACCTTCAAGATCCTGCTTTTTAATCTCTCTCCTAGCTCCCTAAAATCTGCCTACAGGACCTAATCCCTCTTTCTACCTATGTCATTGTTATTGATATGGACCATGACCTCGAGCTATTCACTCTCCCCTCTCAGAATGTCCTGCAGCTGCTCAGTGACATATTTGACCCTGGCACCAGGTAGGCAACATACCATCCTGGAGTCATGTCTGCACCGCAGAAACGCCTGTCTGCTCCCCTAACTATCAAATCCCCTGCCACTAGTGCTCTTCCACTATTACATAAGAATATAAGAAATAGGAGCAGGAATAAGCTATTTGGCCCCTTGAGCCTGCTCCGCCACTTAATAAGATCATGGCTGATCTGATCATGGACTCAGCTCCACTTCACTGCCCGCTCCCCATAACACTTTACTCCATTATTGCTCAAAAATCTCTATCTGCGCCTTAAATATATTCAATTACCCAGCCTCCACAGCTCTCTGGGGCACGGAATTCCACAGATTTACAACCCTCTGAAAGAAGAAACTCATCCTCATCTCAGTTTTAAATGAGCAGCACCTTATTCTGTAACAATGCCCCCTAGTTTTAGTTTCACCTATGAGTGGAAATACCCTCTCTGCATCCACCTTGTCGAGCCCCTCATCATCTTATATATTTTGAAAAGTTCACCTCTCATTCTTCTGAACTCCAATGTATATAGGCCCAACCTATACAACCTATTTTCATAAGTCAGTCCCCTCATCTCCGGAATCAACCTAGTGAACTTTCTCTGCACAGCCTTCAGTGCAAGTATACCCTTCATTAAATACAGAGAACAAAACTGTATGCAGTACTCTAGGTGTGGCCTCACCAATACCCTGTACAGTTGTAGCAGGACATCTCTGCTTTTATACCTTGGCATGCAGGTACAGCAGGCAGTTAAGAAAGCAAATGGCATGTTGGCCTTCATAGCGAGGAGATTTGAGTATAGGGGCAGGGAGGTGTTACTACGGTTGTACAGGACCTTGGTGAGGCCACACCTGGAGTATTGTGGACAGTTTTGGTCTCCTAACTTGAGGAAGCACGTTCTTGCTATTGAGGGAGTGCAGCGAAGGTTCACCAGACTGATTCCTGGGATGGCGGGAGTGACATATCAAGAAAGGCTGGATCAACTGGGCTTGTATTCACTGGAGTTCAGAAGAATGAGAGGGGATCTCATAGAAATGTTAACAATTCTGATGGGTTTAGACAGGTTAGATGCAGGAAGAATGTTCCCAACATTGGGGAAGTCCAGAACCAGGGGTCACAGTCTAAGGATAAGGGGTAAGCCATTTAGGACCGAGATGAGGAGAAACTTCTTCACCCAGAGAGTGGTAAACCTGTAGAATTCTCTACCACAGGAAGTTGTTGAGGCCAATTCACCAAATATATTCAAAAAGGAGTTAGATGTAGTCCTTACTACTAGGGGGATCAAGGGGTATGGCGAGAAAGCAGGAATGGGGTACTGAGGTTGCATGTTCAGCCATGAACTCATTGAATTGCGGTGCAGGCTCGAAGGGCCAAATGGCCTACTCCTGCACCTATTTTCTACGTTTCTATGTTTCTATACTCCATAACCCTTGCAATAAAGACCAACATTCCATTTGCCTTCTTGATTATTTGCTGTACCTGTATACTAACTTTTTGTGTTTCATGCACAAGGACTCCCAGGTCCCTCTGTACTGCAATACTTTGCAATTTTTCTGCCTTTCAGTTATAATTTGCTTTTCTATTTTTTCTGCCAAAGTAGATAACCTTATATTTTGCCACATTATACTCCATCTGCCAAATTTTTGACCACTTACTTAGCCTGTCTATATCCCTTTGCAGATTTTTTGTGTCCTCCTCACAATTTGCTCTCCCACCCATCTTTGTATCATCAGTAAACTTGGCTACATTACACTTGGTCCCTTCATCCAAGTCATTAATATAGATTGTAAATAGTTGAGGCCCCAGCATCGATCCTTGCTGCACTACACTAGTTACCAGTTGCCAACCGGAAAATGAACCGTTTATCCCGACTCTCTGGTTTCTGTTAGTTAGCCAATCCTCTATCCATGCTAATATATTCTTCCTCCACCTCTGTGCAGCTGAGCCACCTGTGGTGCCATGGACTTGTCACTGGCTGTACTCCCCAGAAGAACCATTGCCCCCACCAGTACTCAGAACAGAATACTGGTTGGAGAGTGAGTTGCACTCAGAGGACTCCTGCACTACCTGCCTGGTCCTCCTCTTCAGTCTGACAGTCACCCATTCATAGAAACATAGAAACATAGAAAATAGGTGCAGGAGTAGGCCATTCGGCCATTCTAGCCTGCACCACCATTCAATGAGTTCATGGCTGAACATGCAACTTCAGTACCCCATTCCTGCTTTCTCGCCATACCCCTTGATCCCCCTAGTAGTAAGGACTTCATCTAACTCCTTTTTGAATATATTTAGTGAATTGGCCTCAACAACTTTCTGTGGTAGAGAATTCCACAGGTTCACCACTCTCTGGGTGAAGAAGTTTCTCCTCATCTCTGCCCTAAATGGCTTACCCCTTATTCTTAGACTGTGACCCCTGGTTCTGGACTTCCCCAGCATTGGGAACATTCTTCCTGCATCTAACCTGTCTGAATCCATCAAAATTTTAAACGATTCTATGAGACCCCTCTCATTCTTCTGAACTCCAGTGAATACAAGCCCAGTTGATCCAGTCTTTCTTGATAGGTCAGTCCCGCCATCCCGGGAATCAGTCGGGTGAACTTTTGCTGTACTACCTCAATAGCAAGAATGTCCTTCCTCAAGTTAGGAGACCAAAACTGTACACAATACTCCAGGTGTGGCCTCACCAAGGCCCTGTACAACTGTAGCAACACCTCCCTGCCCCTGTACTCAAATCCCCTCGCTATGAAGGCCAACATGCCATTTGCTTTCTTAACCGGCTGCTGTACCTGCATGCCAACCTTCAATGACTGATGCACCATGACACCCAGGTCTCGTTGCACCTCCCCTTTTCCTAATCTGTCACCATTCAGATAATAGTCTGTCTCTCTGTCTTTACAACCAAAGTGGATAACCTCACATTTATCCACATTATACTTCATCTGCCATGCATTTGCCCACTCACCTAACCTATCCAAGTCACTCTGCAGCCTCATAGCATCCTCCTCGCAGCTCACACTGCCACCCAACTTAGTGTCATCCGCAAATTTGGAGATACTACATTTAATCCCCTCGTCTAAATCATTAATGTACAGTGTAAACAGCTGGGGCCCCAGCACAGAACCTTGCGGTACCCCACTAGTCACTGCCTGCCATTCTGAAAAGTACCCATTTACTCCTACTCTTTGCTTCCTGTCTGACAACCAGTTCTCAATCCATGTCAGCACACTACCCCCAACCGCATGTGCTTTAACTTTACACATTAATCTCTTGTGTGGGTCCTTGTCGAAAACCTTCTGAAAGTCCAAATATACCACATCAACTGGTTCTCCCTTGTCCACTCTATTGGAAACATCCTCAAAAAATTCCAGAAGATTTGTCAAGCATGATTTCCCTTTCACAAATCCATGCTGACTTGGACCTATCATGTCACCTCTTTCCAAATGCGCTGCTATGACATCCTTAATAATTGCTTCCATCATTTTACCCACTACTGTGGTCAGGCTGACCGGTCTATAATTCCCTGTTTTCTCCCTCCCTCCTTTTTTAAAAAGTGGGGTTACATTGGCTACCCTCCACTCGATAGGAACTGATCCAGAGTCAATGGAATGTTGGAAAATGACTGTCAATGCATCTGCTATTTCCAAGGCCACCTCCTTAAGTACTCTGGGATGCAGTCCATCAGGCCCTGGGGATTTATCGGCCTTCAATCCCATCAATTTCCCCAACACAATTTCCCGACTAATAAGGATTTCCCTCAGTTCCTCCTCCTTACTAGACCCTCTGACCTCTTTTATATCCGGAAGGTTGTTTGTGTCCTCCTTAGTGAATACTGAACCAAAGTACTTGTTCAATTGGTCTGCCATTTCTTTGTTCCCAGTTATGACTTCCCCTGATTCTGACTGCAGGGGACCTACGTTTGTCTTTACTAACCTTTTTCTCTTTACATATCTATAGAAACTTTTGCAATCTGTCTTAATGGTCCTTCTCTGCCTGCGCACTCTTAAGCTGCGTTGTGACTACATCCAGAAACGTGCTATCCACAAAGTTCTCAGCCTTGCGGATACACTGTAGTGACTCCAGATGTCGCTCAAGCTTCGAAACACGGCTCTCGAGCTGACGTAGCGGATGATACTTCCTGCACGTGTGGTTGTCCAGGCCACAAGAAGCGTCCAGGACACAGGATGTGCATTCCATTAGATTGAGTTGCCCTGTCATGCCTCTATTCAATAGACTAAGAATGAACTTAGCAGAAATAAACATAAAACTTAAAAAAAACACTCACCTGCTACACACCAATCAATTCCTTCCCTTGTGTCGACGTCACTTTTTTTGATCTGATGTCACTCTTTCGAAATCTGCCTATGTTCAGTCGCTGCTGCTGTGCTCCCGCCTCCTCCGGTCTCGGGCCTGTACTCTCTGCACTCTTTATTTAGGTCCCACTTCTACTGTCGCTCTGCTCCCGCTCAGGTCCACCTCCTCTGCTTCACTTCACATCACCCTCACAACCTTACTACTGCTGCAACACTCACACCCACATTTCACACCTTGCACACACTGATAGCTATTTAACTACAGCTGGCACATCATCCAAAAACATTGCACTACTCTCACTGACACACTTCCCTTTCTCATGCAGGCCCAGTTGGTTCACAACCGCCGCCAACAACAGCAGACGGCAGGCGGCCAAGTCGTTGTTCAGACCTTGAGCCAACTGGAGGAGTCGGTGCTTGACATCATTGGAGGTGAAGTCACCAAGGCCATGATATTGATACCCTTGCTGACAATGAGGGTGTGGTCATTCCTCATCTTTCTCACATCCCACTTCCTCCTCATCACACAATCTCTTCTCACTTAGAAGTGCAGATGCTGTATGCATAAATATCTTGCTTTCTGCTTTCAGATACCCAAGAACTGCTCGCAGGCCAGCCTGTCCCCGAAGTACTGCAGGAGAAGACACACTGACACTGTAGTTGACACTTGCAGACACCAACTCAAATTGGCACTGTGCTGAATGTTAACAACTCCATGAGAGACCTGATGGACCCAGCCAAGATGCTGGATGTGATGTGATGGACAATGTTGCAGCTTCCATTGCAGCAGAATCCGAAGCAACCCAACGTCTCAGTGCTGCAGTGGAAGGTCAGACTGTTCTCCTGCGTACTCACTTGCTGTCACCCAAACTCAGACTGCTGCCATCATGGCGGGGTTTACCAGTATCGAAAGGGGCTTTGAGGCAATGTTCCCACAAATGTTTTTTTGGGCGTGTGGCCCCTTTCAGAAGCGGTGCGGCCCATTCAGTTTTTTGCGTGCGTTAAATTTAACATTTAAAAGTCGGCCTCGGTCTGTGCGGGGCAGGCAGAGAGCTGCGAGGCCACATGGCCACGCAGCTGAGAGGGAACATTCTTGGGCCAGAGCTACTCAAGGTTGTCCTGCAAGGCCAGAAGAAGTCTCCCACTGGGAAGCTCAGCAGCCTTCCACCAGCTGTGCTGCAACCACTGAAGGAGCACTTTGTAGGAGCACTAGAATAGGAAAAGGCGCACGGACAGCATACACTAAGGGATTGCACAAGGGTGATTGGTTCATACTGTAATATTAATTGAATACTGATAAATTTATTAATTTTGTTTGTGTTCTGGTGTCTCTCATTTCATCTTTGTGCCCACGAGGATGCTGTGATGTTCCTTTCCAGAGGGATTGTATGATGGGGATCTGGGTTTTCATGAACTTGAATCGGCGTCTGATGAAGCGTGCATGGACAGCTTGACCGGAAGGGGGATTTGTTGCCTGTTTCCTCCCTCCCCCCTCATTCTCCTCCTGAGCTGATCCCACAATCCCTGGTGACAAGTGCTGTGCTCACCTATTGGCCAATTTGTGAAGCGTGCAGTAGACCACCAAGAGGAGGACTTCCAATAGAGCCCCCATGACTGTGAGCAAGTGTTGTGAGCAGAAGCCATTAAATCAGGTGTTCTTCACTTGCACTGACAATCCCTGTCATTTCAGAAACCTGCAACAAGTTTAGAAAGCTGTTAGAGTTTCAGAAAGTTACACAGCCAGTAAAAATGAAAAACCATGTCAGCTGCAAGTTGTTAATAATGACCCCTTTAAATGGCGCTGCTGGAGGCTCCTTCCTGCTGGTAGGTGGCACAGCGAACATGAAAATAGCAGATTGGGCATCAAATGAGCGTTGCACACTCACTGATGTGTGCTGCCAACCTGCCAAGAATGGAGGCGGCCGAAGTGTGCAGAAGTGAGGCAGCTCCCATTTTTTAATGGCCAGCGCTAAACCATCCAACTTCTAGGCCATATAATCCTATTCAATCATAGCCCTTGAATATATGCAGTTAAAACATTTCCTGAAAAATGTCTGTTTATAAGTAGATATTAAATTGTCAAAGATTCTGTCAGCCTTTTGCTATTTTGCCATCTTCAAATTATATTGTAACCCCATTTTTCTCAAATTATCGGGGTAGAAATTGGTATGCGTTGCGCTAATTTCCATACTTAAAATGGACGCAAAGTATACCAATTTAGTAGTGGGACAGCCTGTGCCCAATCTGCACAGGCGTTGGATCCAATGTCAAATTTGTGATGCCTATCATAGGCATCTTGGCAGATGTCTAAAGCAGCAGTTTAGCCACATAATAGGAGCTGAATGCCTATTGAAGGATTCCTCTACAAAATTAGTTACCGTTGAGTGGGGCAGGCATGGGCCTGCTGCACTCAGGATTTTCTAGAACCAGGAGTGCTTTTCCAACTTCACAGTCCTTGAATCGCGCCTCCTGTTGTCTGCTCAAACCTTTTCCCGGAACTTACCTTACCATCACTGCCGTTGAGTCAGTCAGCCCGAAATTCAACCTAGGAGAATGGCAAGCTGTATGTGGAGGTTCAACAGGTGCCGGCAGCTTGTGCGGAATATTTAGATAAGATCCAAGCCCCAATTTAAGGGCAATCTCGTGCCTCTCTGTTGGCGTGCATGCTGCGCAGGTTCATTTCTACCCTATTTTCTCCCCTGTTTTACATCTGCATATGTTTGAAAGCATTCTCCAGCTTGACCTTGGCCAGGTTGACCTTGTCCCAATTTTCCCCCAAGGCTAGCTGTATCACAAGTTGTTAGGAGACTAGTTTGTTGAGTTGCATTTCTTTCTTTTCACCTCCTTTTTACATCTTAGCCAAGATCAGGCACTTTCTGCAAAGAGAATTGTAGATATGAATCTGGATGTTACCATTCGACAATTCAGCACATTCGTATACAAATTCACTGTGACTTGTTTTTATATTAAGTATCTTTTGGAGCGTAATAGATATGCAAATAAATCACTGATAGAATTGCTTTCTGTTTTCATTAGGTGTAGTGTCTGATTTACGTCGTTGATAAAATCTTGTGCATGAAGGTTGAAGCATTATTTCTGGTAGGTTTAGAGTTTATTTTTGATTTTAGAAACTCATTGGAATATCCCACAAGATGTACGAGAACAAAACGATAGGAATGCGCTCTAAAGTCATTTTCAAATACAAATAATTTAATCTGTCTGTGTTTCATCTCCATCCCTTTGGACCAATTTAAATTTAAATTTAGTCAACACAAATAGCCCAGAGAGAGAGCTTATTTTCAAGCTTTGTTATTTTTAAAGAGTGATAAAGGCAAAAATAATTATTGGCTATGTGATTGTACAAATGCGTAATGCACTCATGTCAAACTCCTCGTTTGCTATTTCCACTGAGACATTTTTTAAATTTGTCCTTGTGATGTGGCCGACAATGACAAGGCATTATTTATTGCCCATCCATAGTTGCCTTGAGGACACTAAAAGTCAACCCATTTTATGGGATTGTAATAATTTGTGTGTCAAACTGGATAGGCAAGATATTGGTGTCCCAGCTGAGTTTTTACAACAATCTGGCAGCTGTCATTGTCAGTTGTTTCGGTGCCAAATTACCACGTACAATCGCCCAGCTGCCATGGTGAGATTTGAAAGCCGTTTAGTACCATAACCACTCCACTACCTTTTTGAAATAAATGGATTAACACCTTCACTAAAATAACAGAGGGAAGATCTTTATATTAATGCAACATTACTGAAGGTAATTTGTACCCTATAGAATATCCTTATTTTAAATTGAAAATCTACAAGAGAAGTAACAGGGTCTGACCTTTGAATTCATAGACCTGTTTAAAATCCAAAATGTCGATTCAGATTCCCCAATGTGTTGAAGTCTCGTGGTTTAAGATCAGGAAATATAAAGATTGAGTTGAGTAAAGATTGAAAAGCAAGTTTGAGCAGTAATGCCTCGAACTTGTTTGATTCAATTGGATTAAGTCTGTTTTTAGATTTCAGAAATTGTCTGCTCTTCAAGGAATCAGGGCTAACAAGTAACTTGGTCCTGAGCCAAGTTTGATTGTGATCACTATTGGAAGGATTTGGATCTGGCCTCAAGTTCAATGGGCTTGAATCAGATAAACCTCAGAATTGGATGCATTCATCTCTAAAGGGACTTAAAAACTCGGACATTTTGAAAAGAATGAACAGTGCAAATAGATCACAATATTTAAAGAATGCTTGAAACATTCGGAAAGAATCATATCGTAAAAGTGGAATTCTTAATTTTGGAAATTTTTGTCCAGGTTTCTACAGTTTCCTTAAACCTTAATTTAGTTTAAAATAGCTGTTCATTCTTGTTAGAAATAGAACAAATAACATCACATTCAATGATAAATAGTGCAGAAATGAAATAGTACAGAGGCTTAAAACTGGAGATAATCAAATTCAAACATGAAATGAGAATGTTTTAGGTCTATTCAAAAAGAGTCCAATTTCAGAAGCATAAATTTTGGGTGTCTTTTAGGTTTTATGTGTCTTGCCTTACTCTCATGGTGAGTAGTTGTCAAATAGTTGCCATAACAACAAAAGTAACTAAATCTGTAATTTATTTTTGCGTTGGCAATATACTGCAGTTCCTTGTCAAACTAAGTCTACATTCTTTGCAACAGATTGGTGGGGGTCGAACCAGAACATTGTACGGGTAGAATGTGGATTCATATTTCTTGTTCGCTTAGTGGCAGTGCGATCTAACCTTTACATTCTCCTTACTGACAGCAAGTGGATTTTACATTTTATTCTGATATTACTTCAAGAATACCAGAAGCAGGTAAAGGCAAGTCTGCCAATAGGGTAAGTATATTATTTTGTCCTGTTAGTTAATAGAATTATCTCTGTAATCTCCTCCAGCCCGACAACCCTCCGAGATCTTTGCGCTCCTCCAATTCTGGCCTCTTGCTCACCCTCGATTTTCATTGCTCCATCGTTGGCGGTGGTGCCTTGTGCTGTCTAGGCCCTAAGCTCTAGAATTCCTTCCCGAAAACTCTCCACCTCTCCACTTCTCTTACTCCGTAAAACCTACCTCTTTGGCCAAGCTTTTGGTCACCTGTCCTAAATCTCTTTATGTGGCTCAGTATCAAATTGTCTCTGATAACGCTCCTCTAAAGTGCCATGGGGCATTTTTCCTACATTAAAGATACTATATAAACACAAGTTGTTGTTGTAGAATTGGAATACACACCTACATATATCTCAGACGCAGCTGGATTTCTGTTCCACTGTGTTGGGACTTCAAGTTGTAACATTTGCTGCAGTGACACAAAGACTTTTGGCCCCCTTTTAAACAGGTTGATTGGCAAGACATTAAAAAGTTTCCTGACCCGAAGGCATCGACTGGCCAGTGAACAGAGAAACTGCTCTGTGTTTCCCCCTTTCCCCCTCTTCCCCTCCCCGCACTGGTCACCCATGTAGTGCCTACATCGGCATGATGGCTTCCAATGTCATGTAAATTAAGTGACCCTCACTCTGACCTTGGAGAAGCTGGCACAGTCAGAAACAGAGGTCACCGACACCTGCTCTGCTATATTTCCACTGGTAGAATGGACCAAGGGCTTTTGGCCCCAGTGTAAAGAAACAAACTGCAACCACAACATAGATTGACAGAACTAGGTGCCACCCAGGCATTATAAACCAGTATAATATATCTTTCTTATCTATTCATAGACTGCCATACATTATGAGATGGTTTCAAAACATAAAATCTAATCTTTTTTTTTAACTTTAACAGGGCTATATCTCTCACCAATCTGAGATAACTCCAAAATACCGTTACAATTTCAGGCAGTGCACTCCAGATCTTAACCACTTGCTGCGTAAAAAAGTTTCTTCTTACGTCGCCTTTGGATCTTTTGCCAATCACCTTAAATCTGTGGTTCTCTGGTTCTCGACCCATCTGTCAATGTGAACAGTTTCTCTCTATCTACTCTGCCCAGACCCCTCATGATTTTGAACACCTCTATCAAATCTCCTCTCAATCTTCTCTGCTCCAAGGAGAACAACCCCAGCTTCTCCAGTCTATTAACGTAACTGAAGTCCCTCATTCTTGGAATCATTCTTGTAAATATTTTCGGCACCCTCTCTAGGGCCTTCATATCCTTCCTAAAATGTGGTGCCCCGAATTGCACATAATACTCCAATTGGAACCGAACCAGTGTTTTATACATAATATCCATACTTTTGTACTCTATCCCTCTATTTATGAAGTGCAGGATGCTGTAAGCCTTTTTAACTGCTTTCTCAAACTGCCCTGCCACCTTCAATAATTTATGCACACATACCCCCTGGTCTCTCTGTTCGTGCATCCCCTTTAGGATTGTACCCTTTAGTTTATATATCCTCTCCTCATTCTTTCTACCAAAATGCAGCAATTCACACTTTTCTGCTTTAAACTTCATCTGCCACGTTTTCTCCCATTTCTTCACCCTGTCGATGTCTTCCTGAAGTCTATCACTCTCCTTCTTAATGTTCACTATACTTCCAAGTTTTGTGTCATCTGCAAATTTTGAAATGATGCCCTGTACACCCACATCCAAGTTATTAATATATATCAAGAAAAGCAGTGGTTCTAGAACCAACCCCTGGGGAACACCACTGTATATATTCCTTCAGTCTGAAAAACAACCGTTCACTATGACTCTCTATTTCCTTTCACTTAGCCAATTATCATCAAGATGAAAACTATGATCAGCTGTAGGTTATATAATGGCAATGATGATGTTTCACTTAAAGTCACTGGCCTAGAATTTCAATAAGGCCTAAAAACAGGCAGTGCCACCATGAGGTGGGATTTGCTCGTACCCGTACAATGATCGCAGCCGGCTCAGTTATTTTTTGCTGCCTGTTGATTAGCATTACCATGTCGTTCAGCTCAGCGCTGAATGGCTGAGCACCTAGCAAGGATTCTGGGGGAGGGCCTAGAGGTCAGGGCGAGGATTAAGGGGAAGTCGAGGCCAGCATCAGGGATGCCTGGAGCTCGGGGTGAGGATCGGAGGGAGCAGGGCCAGGATCAGGGGTATAGGGAGGTGCTGGAGATCGGGGTCAGGATCGGGGGGGGCCAGGAATTCGGAGCCAGACTCGGGTGTGGGTTTGGAGGTCTGGGCCAGGATCGAGGGGAGGTCGGGACCAGGATTAGGGAAGGAAGCCTGAAGGTCGGGGCCAGGATCAGGTGAGCCTCGAGGTCAGTGCCAGGATCGGGGAGGCCTGGAGGTTGGGACCAGAATTGGGGGCTGGATGAGGTCAGGATTGAGCGGGCCGAGAGATCAGGGCCAGGATTGAGGTGAGGTCGGGGCTAGCATTAGTGGGGCCTGGAGGTCGGGACCAGAATTGGGGGCTGGTTGAGGTTAGGATGTGTGGGCCTGGAGATCAGGGCCAGGATTGAGGTGAGGTCGGGGCTAGCATTAGTGGGGCCTGGAGGTCAGGACCAGAATTGGGGGCTGGTTAAGGTTAGGATGTGTGGGCCTGGAGATCAGGGCCAGGATTGATGTGAGGTCGGGGCTAGCATTAGTAGAGCCTGGAGGATCGGGAGCGATATCAGAGGGCCTGGCGGTCGGAGTCGAGAGTGAGGTCAGAGATGATAATGGGAAGTACATATCTTTTTTTAGTTCAGCGCTGTTTAGTGCAAGTCAAATTTGTAAGAGATAGCAGAAGCAGGTATTCGGTCCCTTATTTGAATATGTTAATGACCTAATGCCTGCTTCAGACAAAGGTAAACAACACCTCTTGTTTTCCCTCACCAATATGGGTGGAAGCATGGCGGACGCCATTTTGTTCACAATATTGGCCTTAACAGCCAGCGCTGAGGTGCTGAATTTCAGGCCCACAGACTTTACTCAGCATTTATCGGTGAAATAACTCTGTTCTATTGTGATCCAATGTTTATTGTAACAGGTAGCACCATGGCTGCTGAGTCAGAAAATTGATTGTGGGTTTTAGCCCCACTGCAAGACTGCTGTGGGAACAGAGAAGGAAAGTGCTCTCGGAGTCCAGGGTAACATTTATCATCATCCAACACTAACAAAACAGATTATATGGTTATTTATTTAATTGTTGTTTGTGGAAACTTGTTCTGTGTTTGCCGATATTACAACAGTGACGACAATTCACAAGATCACAAAATAGTGATGGATGAGAAAAGCCACATACCCCATCGAAATTTATCATCCAGAAAGATGTTATCGCTTCCGCCACTGAAGCATTCAATTGTTGCTTAAATGCGTCCCAGGGATTTTTTTCTTAACTAATTTATCTGGAAATTTGTTGTAGGCATTCAAACATAATTTGGGGGTTGTGAACTGCTTTGGGTTTCTCTAAGGGTGTGAAAGGTGCAAAATAAATGTGCTTTCTTTTTTCTCTCAAAAAGCATCTAACACCAATTACCAATTCAAAAGTCATTGGCCGCGATTTCACCCATCGGGTCGGGAGCGAGGCAGGCGACATAGGTGGCGGAGGCCAACACTCCTGTCTCCATCCTGGCTTCCTACATGACTTTCCCCTGATTGGGCTTGTTGAGGCCGGCCAGCATGGTTCCTGGCCAATTAAAAGGGCGTGGGTCTGATGAAGCCATTTGATGACGACTTCCTTAAAGGGACAGTTTCAAACCACAACTCATGCTGGAGGCGTGGAGGCATACATTCAGCCGGAGTTTGCAGAGATGAGCAAAATACCTGCAGAAATTGCAGAAATGGACACTGGGGGAAATCGCTGGAAGCTGAAGTTCAGCGAGTTCATGTGGAGCACGTATACAGTTCATACACCAGGACGCCACCGATAATGATGAAAGTGCTCCTCAATGGCATCCCAGTATCAATGGAGTTAGACATGGGTGCCAGCCTGTCCCTGATGGGTATCAAACAGTTCGAAAAGTTGTGGGCATCCAAGGCCAGGAGGCCAAAATTATCGCCGATTGACGCACAGCTACAGACTTACACAAAGCAGAGAATTCCGGTGCTAGGCAGCGCCACGGTAGTCGTGACCCACAAAGATTCGGAGAACAGGTTGCCACTCTGGATTGTCCCAGGGGACGGTCCCGCACTACTGGGGAGGAGTTGGCTTGCTGTCATGAACTGGAAATGGGGCGATGTCAATGCAATTTCCTCTGTGGAGCGCGTATCAAGCTCACAGGTCCTGGACAAATTTGACTCATTATTTCAACCCGGCATTGGCACTTTCATGGGGGCCAAGGTAGTGATTCATATAAACACGGATGCCAGGCCAGTACACCACAAGGCCAGAGCGGTGCCGTACGTGATGCAGGAAAAGATAGAAGGCGAATTGGACCTCCTGCTGAGGGAAGGCATCATCTCGCCAGTCGAATTCAGTGACTGGGCGAGCCCGATTGTGCCAGTGCTCAAGGCGGATGGGTCGGTCAGGATATGTGGCGATTACAAGGCCACCATCAATCGGGTGTCACTCCAAGACCAGTACCCGCTAGCGAGAGCGGAGGACCTCTTTGCGACGCTATCCGGTGGCAAACTTTTTTCAAAATTGGACCTGACCTCAGCTTACATGACCCAGGAGCTGGCGAGTGAGTCGAAGAAGCTGACCACCATCACGACACACAAGGCATTGTTTGAGTACAACAGATGTCCATTCGGGATTTGCTCGGCCGCCGCGATCTTCCAACGAAATATGGAAAGCCTCCTCAAGTCGATTCCAGGGACGGTGGTTTTTCAGGACGACATCCTCATTATGGGTTACGATACTGAAGAACACCTCCACAACCTGGAGGAGGTGCTACGCAGACTGGACCGGGTAGGTCTGCGACTGAAAAAGGCGAAGTGCGTCTTCCTAGCTCCAGAGGTAGAATTCCTGGGGATGAGGGTAGCAGCAGACGGTATCAGCCCAACTGCATCCAAGACGGAAGAGAACAAGAGAGCACCCAGACCCCGTAACACGACTCTGCTGCGTTCGTTCCTGGGGCTCCTGAACTATTTTGGTAACTTTCTTCCCAAATTGAGCACGCTGCTAGAGCCGCTACACGTGCTCCTACGCAAAGGTCGCGAATGGGTCTGGGGGGACAGCCAGGAAAGGTCTTTTAATCGAGCATGCAATTTGTTATGTTCCAACAATCTGTTAACGCTATATGACCCATGTAAGAAACTTGTGTTACCGTGCGATGCGTCGTCCTATGGTGTCGGGTGTGTGTTGCAGCATGTCAATGCCAAGGGTCAGTTACAGCCGATAGCTTATGCCTCCAGGAGTCTGTCCCAGGCAGAAAGGAGCTACGAGATGGTAGAAAAGGAGGCGCTCGCATGTGTATATGCGGTAAAGAAAATGCACCAGTACCTGTTTGGCAGGAAATTTGAGCTGGAGACAGATCACAAACCCCTAACGTCCCTTTTGGCCGACAACAAGGCCATAAATGCAAACGCATCGGCCCGCATACAGAGGTGGGTACTCATGTTAGCTGCCTATGACAACACAATTCGGCACAGACCGGGCACCGAAAACTGCGCCGATGCACTCAGCAGGCTCCCACTAGCCACCACTGAGGGGGCTACCGAGCATGGTGCTGAGATGGTCATGGCTGTTGAAGCTTTCGGAAGCGAAGGCTCACCCGTGACAGCCCGTCAGATGAAAGTCTGGACAAATAGAGACCCGCTATTGTCTCAAGTCAAGAAATGTGTCCTGAATGGGGACTGGGCAGCCACGTACAGGGCATGCCCTGAGAAATTTAAACCATTTCACAGGCGCAAGGATGAACTCTCGATTCAGGCCGATTGCCTACTGTGGGGAAACCGCGTAGTCATGCCCCAGATGGGCAGAGAGGTGTTCATCAGAGAATTCCACAATGGACACCTGGGCATTGTCACGATGAAGGCAATTGCCAGGTCACACGTTTGGTGGCCAGGGATAGACGCAGATCTGGAACTTTGTGTTCGCAGGTGCAACACGTGTTCCCAGCTGAGCCATGCCCCCAGGGAAGCCCCCCTTAGCCCCTGGCCATGGCCTGCCAAGCCTTGGTCACGCATCCATGTGGACTATGCAGGTCCTTTCATGGGGAAAATGTTTATGGTTGTAGTAGACGCCTACTCCAAATAGATCGAGTGTGACATTTTAAATTCAAGCACATCCTCTGCCACGGTAGAAAGTCTACGGGCAATGTTCGCCGCCCACGGTCTACCAGACATCTTGGTCAGCGACAATGGCCCGTGCTTCGCAAGCACTGAATTCCAGGACTTCATGGCAGGCAATGGAATAAACCATGTTAGAACGGCACCGTTCAAGCCGGCCTCAAACGGCCAGACAGAACGAGCAGTGCAGATAATGAAACAGGGGATGCTCAGATTCCAAGGGGTTCCCTACAAACCCGCTTATCACGCCTCCTGTTGGCCTATAGATCCCGACCACACTCGCTCACAGGGGTTCCACCCGCAGAGCTACTGATGAAAAGGACGCTCAAAACCCGATTATCACTTATACGCCCCACCATGAAAGAAGTTGTCGAGAGCAGGCGCCAGTCACAATATCACTACCATGACAGGAAAGCTAGGGCGCGATGTATTGATGTAAATGATCCTGTTTTTGTCCTCAACTACGCTGCAGGGCCCAAATGGCTCGCAGGCACTATGGTTGCCAAAGAGGGAAATTGAATTCTGGCAGTTAAACTTACCAATGGACAAATCTGCCGCAAACATGTGGATCAAACAAAAAGGAGGTTCAGGAACCCCATGGAAGAAGCAGAGGAAGAAAACGATATAGAGTTCACTCCACCACAGGTGACCGAACACCGGAACCAAAGGGAGAAGAGCCCAGTCACTGTGGGCAGTCCGGACAGGCCTGAGGCACTGCAAACAGCAGACACTCAGGCCAGCGCCCAACAACCGGAGCCCCAACTCAGGCGCTCTACAGGGGAGCGTAAACCACCAGAGAGACTCAACCTGTGATCCCAATAAGACTTTGGGGGGGGAGGTGATGTCATGTATTCAACCAGCATTGTAACCCATGTATAAACTGACCTAAGTTGTACACCGTGAGAACACTGACCACTAGGTGGGAGACACTCCTAACCTGGACCTTCAGGTATAAAAGGGGAAGCTCCACCCACCTTCATCACTTAAGTGCTAAGGAATAAAGGACAGGTCACAGACTGACCTTCTCTCAAGCATGGGCCTCGTGTGCATTTATACTGTGTAGTAAGGACGTATCACCTCCCAAAGTCTTATTGGGATCACAGGTTGAGTCTCGCTGGTGATTTATGCTCTCTTGTAGAGCGCCTGAGTTGGGGCTCCGGTTGTTGGGTGCTGGCTTGAGTGCCTGCTGTTTGCGGTGCCTCAGGCCTGTCCGGACTGCCCACAGTGATTGGGCTCTCCTCCCTTTGGTTCCTGTGTTCGGTCACCTGTGGAGGAGTGAACTCTATATCGTGTTCTTCCTCTGCTTCTTCTATGGGGTTGCTGAACCTCCTTTTTGTTTGATCCACATTTTTGTGGCAGATTTGTCCATTGGTAAGTTTAACTACCAGAATCCTATTTCCCTCTTTGGCAACCACAGTGCCTGCGAGCCATTTGGGCCCTGCAACGTAGTTGAGGACAAAAACAGGGTCATTTACATCAATACATCATGTCCTCGCATTCCTGTCATGGTAGTCATATTGTGACTGGCGCCTGCACTCGACAATTTCTTTCATGGTGGGGTGCATAAGGGATAACCGGGTTTTGAGCATCCTTTTCATTAGCAGCTCTGCGGGTGGAACCCCTGTGAGTGAGTGTGGTCGGGATCTGTAGACCAGCAGGAGGCGTGATTAGCGGCATTGTAGGGAACCTCCTTGGATTCTGAACATCCTCTGTTTGATTATCTGCACTGCTCGTTCTGCCTGGCCATTTGAGGCTGGCTTGAACGGTACCGTTCTGACATGGTTAATTCCATTGCCTGCCATGAAGTCCTGGAATTCAGTGCTTGTGAAGCACGGGCCATTGTCGCTAACCAAGATGTCCGGTAGACCGTGGGCAGCGAACATTGCCTGTAGACTTTCTACCATGGCAGAGGATGTGCTTGAATTTAAAATGTCACACTCGATCCATTTGGAGTAGGCGTCGACTACAACCAAAAACATTTTTCCCATGAAAGGACCTGCGTAGTCCACATGGATGCGTGAGCAATGCTTGGCAGGCCATGACCAGGGGCTAAGGGGAGCTTCCCTGGGCGTATTGCCCAGCTGTGCACACGTGTTGCACCTGCGAACACAAAGTTTCAGATCTGCGTCTATCCCTGGCCACCAAACGTGTGACCTGGCAATTGCTTTCATCGTGACAATGCCCGGGTGCCCATTGTGGAGTTCTCTGATGAACACCTCTCTGCCCATCTGGGGCATGACTACGCGGTTTCCCCACAGTCGGCAATAGGCCTGAATCGAGAGTTCATCCCTGCGCCTGTGAAATGGTTTAAATTCCTCAAGGCATGCCCTGTACGTGGCTGCTCAGTCCCCATTCAGGACACATTTCTTGACTAGCGACAATAGCGATTTGTCCAGACTTTAATCTGACGGGCTGTCCTGGGTGAGCCTTCGCTTCCGAAAGCATCAACAGCCATGACCATCTCAGCACCATGCTCGGTAGCCCCCTCAGTGGTGGCTAGTGGGAGCCTGCTGAGTGCATCGGCGCAGTTTTCGGTGCCCGGTCTGTGCCGAATAGTGTAGTCATAGGCGGCTAACGTGAGTGCCCACCTCTGTATGTGGGCCGATGCATTTGCATTTATGGCCTTGTTGTCAGCCAAAAGGGACGTTAGGGGTTTGTGATCTGTCTCCAGCTCAAATTTCCTGCCATATACACATGCAAGCGCGTCCTTTTCTACCAACCTGTAGCCCCTTTCTGCCCAGGACAGACTTCTGGAGGCATAAGCAACTGGCTGTAACTGAGCCTTGGCATTGACATGCTGCAACACACACCCGACACCATAGGACGACGCATCGCACGTTAACACAAGTTTCTTACATGGGTCATATAGCGTTAACAGATTGTTGGAACAGAACAAATTGCGTGTTCTATTAAAAGCCCTTTCCTGGCTGTCCCCCCAGACCCAATCATGACCTTTGCGTAGGAGCACGTGTAGCGGCTCTATCAGTGTGCTCAATTTGGGAAGAAAGTTACCAAAATAGTTCAGGAGCACCAGGAATGAACGCAGCAGAGTCGTGTTACGGGGTCTGGGTGCTCTCTGGATTGCTTCCGTTTTGGACGCAGTAGGGCTGATCCCGTCTGCTGCTAACCTCATCCCCAAGAATTCTACCTCTGGAGCTAGGAAGATGTACTTCGTCTTTTTCAGTCGCAGACCTACCCGGTCCAGTCTGCGGAGCACCTCCTCCAGGTTGTGGAGGTGTTCTTCAGTATCGTAACCCACGATGAGGATGTCGTCCTGAAAAACCATCATCCCTGGAATCGACTTGAGGAGGCTTTCCATATTTCGTTGGATGATCGCGGCGGCCGAGTGAATCCCGAATGGACATCTGTTGTACTCAAACAACCCCTTGTGTGTCGTGATGGTGGTCAGCTTCTTCGACTCATTCGCCAGCTCCTGGGTCATGTAAGCTGAGGTCAGGTCCAATTTTGAAAAACGTTTGCCACCGGATAGCGTCGCAAAGAGGTCCTCCGCTCTCGCTAGCGGGTACTGGTCTTGGAGTGACACCCGATTGATGGTGGCCTTGTAATCGCCACATATCCTGACCGACCCATCCGCCTTGAGCACTGGCACAATTGGGCTCACCCAGTCACTGAATTCGACTGGCGAGATGATGCCTTCCCTCAGCAGGAGGTCCAATTCGCCTTCTATCTTTTCCTGCATCACGTACGGCACCGCTCTGGCCTTGTGGTGTACTGGCCTGGTATCCGGGTTCATGTGAATCACTACCTTGGCCCCCATGAAATTGCCAGTGCCGGGTTGAAATAATGAGTCAAATTTGTCCAGGACCTGTGACCATGATACTCGCTCCACAGAGGAAATTGCATTGACATCGCCCGATTTCCAGTTCATGACAGCAAGCCAACTCCTCCCCAGTAGTGCGGGACCGTCCCCTGGGACTACCCAGAGTGGCAACCTGTTCTCCGAATCTTTGTGGGTCACGACTACCGTGGCGCTGCCGAGCACCGGAATGATCTGCTTTGTGTATGTCCGTAGCTGTGCATCAATCACCGATAATTTTGGCCTCCTGGCCTTGGACGTCCACAACTTTTCAATCTGTTTGATACTCATCAGGAACTGGCTGGCCCCCGTGTCTAGCTCCATTGACACTGGATGCTATTGAGGAGCACTTTCATCATTATCGGTGGCGTCCTGCTGTATGAACTGTATACGTGCTCCACATGAACTCGCTGAACCTCAGCTTCCAGCGATTTCCCCCAGCGTTCATTTCTGCAATTTCTAAGGTATTTTGCTCATCTCTGCAAACTCCGGCTGAGTGTGTGCCTCCACGCCCCCAACATGAACTGCTGTTTGAAACAAAATGTCTCTTGCCAGTCGATCGTCCCTGACTGCCCCTGTTATTGCCCTTGAGTGCACCATTAACAGGTGTTGATGGCCCCATTACTGGCCGCATTGTCCCTTGTAATGACGTGAATCGCCGTTCAGCTTGCCATTGTCTCTGTCGAACTCCCCCTCTGGGTTCGACTGCATGTTGGGACATGCCCGACTGCCCTTGTCTGCCTGGAGAACTGTGTGCTGCTTTAACAATGTTGAATCTCTGTCCCAACCATTCCTTAACACAGTACCTCTCGTCTATTCTGATCGTGGCCATGCTCACGTGGTTTAAATCCCAGTTTCTCGTCGCCATTGATACGTCCTCACTATACAGTATAAATGCACACGAGGCCCATGCTTGAAAGAAGGTCAGTCTGTGACCTGTCCTTTATTCCATAGCACTCAAGTGATGAAAGTGGGTGGAGCTTCCTCTTTTATACCTGAAGGTCCAGGTTAGGAGTGTCTCCCACAAGTTCACCACCTAGTGGTCATTGTTCTCACAGTGTCGAACTTAGGTCAGATTATACATGGGTTACAATGCTGGTTGAATACATGACACGATCAGTGTTCTACAACATTGAGGTGCTGCAAACACTGACAAGCACTGCACAGAGTTGTACGGCTGCACCCAGGCTCTCCCATGACTCCCCCCACATGCTTATGGAGGGAGTCGCAACATACAGGGATATTCTCATCCATTCAATTTGGGGTAAGAGACCTCCCCAGGAGACCAAAGCAGCCTAGTTGCATATTGCACAAGCAGGGATGTCATCAGGAGGAGCAGGCTGTAGTAGCATAAACCTTTCAATGATCTCAATAGATTATGAAACGTTATTGCAAAGCCATACTCATCCTCATCCTGCTGTGCCACTCATCACATCCTCAACACTCTGCCTTCCATACCATAGCTGCGCACATCCTTACTTACACCAACTTATCTTGCACCTCCACCCATCCTGCTCTCTATCTATATTATCACATCCCCATCTCAATAGCCACCCCTCGCACTTACCCTCATCCAAGTGCAAGACTACCAACTAACAACACACAAAGGTAGGCACTTGGGTGTTTTCGCTAATGTACATGTAAGGTTACTGTTAATGTGTTGCCAAACATTGTAATCTTTATTTTCAACACTTTGGCTTCTTGAACAGATTTATATGCACCTTTGGAAAAGGCTTAGTGAGTTGCAGCGAGTGATTAGACATAATGGTACCCCACACAATACTAGTGAGTGTGAAAGGAATGGCTTGGGCATTGTCGGTATGTTTTATGGTGTTGGTGTGCGGTGGTGCCAACCTGGCGCATCATGTGGCAGCCAGGGTGCATAGCATCAAGTGAAGTAAATCTGGCCAAGGTGAGACCATCTCTGGCCTCTAGGGCAGCAATGTGGTCGGGTGTTGATGCCCTGTGTCCTGTGCAACATCAATTGATTGTGGAGAAGGTTGGTGTTGTTGTTGGTGCTGCTGGTGTATCTGGTGCTGCTGGTGTTGGGGCTGATTATGGCAGGAATCTGAAGACCAAGGTGCGATAGTTGCAAGGGCACTGATCCTAATGGAATAGATGACAGGTGAACTTGAGATGACAGAAGCGATCTGTCAATGGTGAAAGAGGTTGCTCCATTGAAGTGATACTGGATAGAGAAATTGCAACCTGCATGAAGCTCAATGGGCTGGAGTTTCTGCTAAGATGCACCCCGTTTCATGCCTTGGCGAGGTGGCAAAAGGTATTTCTGGGTGACAAACGGGTTTTCCAGGATTTAGCACCCAGCTGGAAGTTTCGGCATTGGTTTTGCAGTGGCACAAAATCTTACCATCCCGTCCACCATTTTGACTGGCAGGATGATGTCAATTGCCGTGCAAGGCTACGCTAGCGCCCTGGGTGGAACTTTCGGGTATTACACCTGATTTTGCGGTCCGTCCCAGGACACGACCAAAAAAAGCAGATGGTCCCAGGGTGCAGCAGGCACAATTGGTGCCATATTTAAAGGGAGCCTGGAGAATCTTATATCGCAGTTGTCAGTGACAGTTAGTGCACACTTTAAAGTGGCACCATTATGTGAATAAACCCTTTGTCTTCAAGGTCAGTAAGAGAGTCCAATGGGGGCAATGCTAGTTGGTGGCAAATCATGCTGGTTGCTATTGATAGGCGGCTTTAAGCTGGAAGAAGGGTTCTTGTCCATGGTTTGCAACTTAATTGAAGAGGTCGCAGACGTATTGGGAGGAGGCCTTTCCCCCGATGGGTTTACAGGGAACATTGCTCCTACTGTTATGTAATGATGTGTGTATTGTCCCAGTACCTTAAATGTAATGTAAGCACTATGCACACCACAGAGGGCGCTGTGGTGGGAAACCTGGAAGTACCTAGAACAGGCACTATATAAGGCTGACCACCACACCTGAGAAGCACTCTGGAGCTGAACAATAAAGGACGAAGGTCACAGCAGTTAGACTTATACCAGGCCGTGTGGAGTCAGTGATTTGTGTGCTAGATACACCACACCTACCAACACATTTCTGATGTGCAGTACGGTCGAAGACTGTGCTTCAGAAAACAAGTGCTGACAGAGATATGCCACCTCCTACAGGCAGACCTACAGCCTACCAGCGACAACAGGACTGCGCTGTCCATCAAGGTGAATTTAACTGCAGTGCTGGCCTTCTATTTCTCTGGCTCCTTCCAGGCAGCAGCAGGCTACACAATGCTGCATTCACCATTTGACAAGGGCACTGTACGCACACAGGATGGACTTCATAAAGTTCCCAATGAGCAGAGAGAGCCAGAATGAGAAGGCGATAGGTTTTGCATGATTTTCAGGCTTCCCCAAGGTTCAGGGTGTGATTGACTGTACGCATGCACCCTGCGAGCACCAACACAGAATGCAGAGGTCTTCCGACGCAGAAAGGGATATCACTCCCTAAATGTTCAGCTGGTCTGCAACAACACTTAGCGCATCCTCACAGTCAATGCCCACGAACAAGGGAGCACACATGATGCTTTCATCTTGCGTGAGAACAGTGTCTCACACAAGTTTCAGCGACAAAGACAAGGTCAGAACTGGCTGATTGGGAACAAAGGAATGGGCCTGGCCACTTGGCTCATGACCCCGCTCGGGAACTCTGCCACAGAAGCGCTATAAGTAAAGTCCTGCCCCCTCAGTACAGATTCACACGAGGCATGTAGTGAAGTCAAGGTCACTCTGGATCTGCACCTTTATTTCACAGCTCTGGAATGCTGCACTTGCCTGAGACCTGTCCTTATATAGCTGTCTCTTGCAAGTGTACCCCTGGTAGTAAAATATGCTTGTGGTTACAGGTCATAACTTATTACAGTCATGTATAGCATGTTAGGATACAGTTATATATAATAATGTAAGATACATGACCTCACCCTCTCCCAAGGTCTTATTGTCTTTATAGGTTCAGTCTCTCAGGTGGTCTATGCTCTCGCGTGGAGCGTCTGAGTTGTGGTTCAGTTGTTTGCCTTGGTGTCTGTTTTTTTTGGGTGTGGTTGCTGGTATCTCGCCTGGGCTGTCTGTTTCGATTGGTGTGATTGTTGTTGACTCGCCTGGGCTGTCTGTTGGGATTGCCCTTTCCTCAGATTGTTCCCTCTGTCTGTCCACCAGGTGTGGTGCGCGTTCCACATTGTAGTCTGCCTCTGGTTCCGCAGTGTTGTTGGTAAATCAGCTTTTATCTTGGTCTACATGCCTCCAGCAGGTTTTGCCATTGTCCATTTTTACTACCAGTAGCCTGTTTCCTTCCTTGCCCGGTACTGTCCCTGCAAGCCATTTGCGATCCCTGCCATAGTTTAGTACAAACACTTTGTCCCCTATCTCATTCCATCTCCCCCTCGAATTTCTGTCATGGTATTCAGTCAACTTACGGCGCTTTGCCTCAACGGTTTCGTGCATGTCTGGGAGGATTAATGAGAGCCTTGTTTTTAAAGTCCTTTTCATCAACAGTTCCCAGTCAGTGAGTGCGGACGAGATCTGTATGCCAGCAGCAGTCGCGACAGGCGACCCTGCAACGTGGGACCTTGGATTTTAAGCATGCCTTGTTTAATGATTTGCACTGCTCTCTCCGCCTGGCCGTTGGAGGCCGGCTTGAACGGTGTCGTCTTGATGTGATTTATGCCGTGGTCAATTATAAAGTCTTGGAATTCTGCACTGGTGAAGCACGGACCATTGTCACTGACCAATATGTCAGGGATTCCGTGCGTTGCAGACATGGTTAGAGGCTCTCCACAGTGATGGAGGTTGTGCTTGAGTTCAAAATGGTGCATTCGATCAACTTTGAAAATGCATCTACAACTACGAGGACCATTTTGCCCATGAATGGGCCCGCATAGTCTACGTGCACCCGCGACCACGGTTTGGTAGGCCAGGGCCAGAGGCTCAGTGGAGCCTCTCTGGGGGCATTGCTGAGTTGGGCACAAATGATGCACCTTCGGACGCAGAGCTCCAAGTCCACGTCAATATCAGGCCACCAGACGTGGGATCTGGCTATGGTCTTCATGAGAATGATCCCCGGGTGCTCGCGGTGGAGCTCCTGGACAAATGCCTCTCTGCCTCGCAGAGGCATGACTACTCAGCTGCCCCACATCAGGCAGTCTGCTTGTAGTGCTAGCTCATGCATGCGCCTGTGAAAGGGTTTTAATTCCTTGGGGCAGGCATCGCGAGCCTTTGCCCAGTCACCGGTTAGGACACATCTTTTTACTAAGGATAACGTGGGGTCGCTGGCCATCCAGGCTCTGATTTGGCGAGCCGTCATGGGCGAACCTGTGGACTCAAAGACATTGATTGCCATGACTATCTCACAGTCCTGTTCGTCAGACCCTTCCTTGGTCGCCAGGGGTAGCCTACTGAGCGCGTCGGCACAATTGTCTGTGCCTGGTCTGTATCTTATGGTATAGTTATAGGACGCCAGCATGAGTGCCCACCGTTGAATTCGCGCCGAGGCATTGGCGTTTATTGCCTTGCTATTGGATAGGAGGGACGTGATGGGCTTGTGGTCGGTTTCTAATGCGAACTTGGCCCCGAAAAGGTATTGGTGTATCCTTTTGACACCGTACTCTCACGCGAACGCCTCCTTCTCTACCATTCCGTACCCGCGCTCCGCCCGCGAAAGTGACCTGGAGGCATAAGCTATGGGTTGTAATTTGCCCGCACTATTGACATGTTGCAAAACGCACCCGACCCCATACGCTGACACATCGCATGTGAGAACTAGCTTTTTACTTGGGTCAAAGACAGTCAAAACACTGTTGGAACACAGAAGGTTGTGTGCCTTATTGAAGGCGCATTCCTGGATGTCCCCCCAAAACCAATCGCACCCCTTCCTGAGTAGCACATGGAGAAGCTCCAGCAGCGTGCTTAAGTTCTACATAAAGTTCCCAATGTAATTGAGTAGCCCGAGAAAGGCACGCATTTCTCAGACATTCCGGGGCCTGGGTGCCAGGCGAATTGCTTCTGTTTTGGACTCTGTTAGGCGGTTTCCATCAGCGGCAAACCTTCTGCCCAAAAATTCAATCTCAGGTGCAAGAAACAGGCACTTAGATTTCTTGACTCATAGGCCTACCCGATCCAACCGCTTTAGTACTTCCTTCAAATTACGGAGATGGGAGTCGGTGTCCCTGCCCGTGATAAGTATGTCGTCTTGAAATACAACCGTCCCCGGGATGGACTTAAGCAGACTCTCCATGTTGCGCTGGAATATGGCAGCTGCTGACCTGATGCCAAATGGACATCAATTGTACATGAAAAGGCCTCGATGTGTGTTGATGGTGCTGAGTAGCTTAGATTCCTCTGTCAATTTTTGCATCATATACGCAGATGTGAGGTCTAATTTTGAGAAAAGTTTACCTCCAGCCAATGTGGCAAATAAGTCCTCCGTTCTGGGCGGCGGGTACTGGTCCTGTAAGGAGACTCTGTTTATGGTAGATTTATCGTCCCCACAGATTCGTACGGATCCATCAGGCTTCATGACTGGGACGATGGGACTTGACCAGTCGCTAAATTCCACAGGTGATATAATGCCTTCTCGCAGAAGCCTGTCAAGTTCGTGTTCAATCTTTTCCCTCATCACATCGGGTACAGCTCTGGCCTTGTGATGGACCGGTCTAGCATCCTGTGTGATGCAGATTTTGACTTTGGCCCCTTTGAAAGTGCCCACACCTGGCTGAAAGTGATGTTCAAATCGCTTTATAACTGTTGAGCAGGAGGTCCGTTCCTCTAATGACATGGCATGGACATCATCCCATTTCCAGTTTAGTTTTGCCAGCCAGCTTCTCCCCAGCAGTGCTGGGGTGTCTCCGGGGACAATCCACAGGGGAAGTCGGTTCACTGTCCCTTTGTGTGTGACAGAGAGCATGGTGCTGCCAAGGACTGGTACAATTTCTTTGGTATAGATCCTTAGTTTGTTGTAGACCCTTGTGAGTTTTGGTCTGTCTCTTTTATGCGGCCGCAGTTGTTCAAATTGTTGAGCGCCCATGAGAGATTGACTCGCTCCTGTATCCAGATCCATGTTGACAGATATCCCGTTGAGTAGGACCCTTATCATTATAGGAGGCGTCCTGTTGTAGGAGCAGCGGCCATTGATCGTGTTGACCCGCTGTACATCGGTGTCCTGGGTACTGTCCCCACCATCTTCTGGTCCGCTTTCCGACCCATCCGATTCGTATACCAGCCGAGCTGCCGGTTTTTTGCACATGCGGGCCAAATGCCCTGTATATTCACAATTTCTGCAAACATCCTGACGAAATTGACATCCCCTTGACGAGTGCCCACCCCCACACCTCCAGCACAGACCTGTTCCATTGTTCAAAGTGTTTCCAAAGAATGAGCTGCGTCTGGCTGATCTCTCTTGAGCTTCAGTTTGTAGTTGATTGCTCTCATTGTGGGTTGATGAGGTGTGAATGGCCATTCCTGTGGCTTCTGCCTGCTGTCGAGAGCCTGTTCTCCTGGTTTTGTCTGTGTGTGGGGGTAGCAGCTTGTTTAGTGCTGTGAACTTCTTGTTCCGATATTTCGTTAGTTGTCGTACCTGCATTGTAAATCAACCTCATTTCTTCTTCCCCTACCAAGAATGTCTGTGCAACCAGTGCTGCTGCCTCTAAAGTCAGGTTCTTGGTTTCTATGAGCTTTCGGAATATGCCTGCGTGGCTTATTCCTTCAATGAAAAAGTCTCTTTGCCTTTCTCTCCTCAGTTCATCGGAGAACTCACATAAACTAGCCAACCTCCGAAGTTCCGCCAAGAAGTCAGGTAGGCTCTGGCCCACACAGCGTCTGTAGTTGTAGAACCTGTGTCTGGCCATGTGTAGGCTGCTCACTGGCTTCAGGTGGTCTCTTACCAGTCTACTCAATTCTTCAAACGACTTGCTTGCTGGTTTCTCGGGTGCCATCAGATCCTTCATTAAAGCGTATGTTTTCGAGCCACAGCTGGTCAAGAGATGGACTCTTCTCTTGTCTGCCTTATCGTCGCCTAACCAGTCTTTGGTTACAAAGCTTTGCTGGAGCCTTTCTATAAAGTCCTCCTAATTGTCTCCCGCATTGTACTTTTCATCTGATCCGTTGTAAGCCATTCTGTGGATTCTGTAATCCCATCCTCGTCGCCACTGTAAAGTCCTGTCCCCTCAGTATAGATTCACACGCGGCATATAGTGAAGTCAAGGTCACTCTGGACCTGCACCTTTATTTCACACCTGTCCTTATATACCTGTCTCTTGCAAGTGCACTCCTGGTGGTCAGGTATGCTGTGATTACAGGTCATATCTTATTACAGTCATGTATAGCATGTTAGGATACAGTTATATATAATAATGTAAGATACATGACAATAATGACAGCCATGGGCTGGATTTTCTGCTAAGATGCGCCCCATTTCACGCCTCGGTGGGGTGGAAAAAGGTATTTCTGGGCGACAAACAGGGTGTCCAGGATTTAGCACCCGACTGGAAGTTTCGGCATTGGTTTTGCGGTGGCACAAAATCTTACCATCCCGCCCACCATTTAGACTGGCAGGATGACGTCAATTGCCATGCAAGGCTACGCTAGCGCCCTGGGTGGAACTTTCGGGCATGACACCTGATTTTGCATCTGCCCCAGGACATGACCAAAAAAAAACAGTTGGTCCCAGGGTGCAGCTGGCACAATTGGTGCCATATTTAAAGGGAGCCTGGAGAATCTTATGTCACAGTTGTCAGTGACTGCTATGGTTGCACATAAAATGCTGCATTAGTGCACACTTTAAAGCGGCACCGTTATGTGAATAAACCCTTTGTTTTCAAGGTCAGCATAAAAGTTCAATGGGGGCAATGCTAGTTAGGCAGCAAATCATGCTGGTTGCTATTGACAGGCGACTTTAAGCTGGAAGAAGGGTTCTTGTCCATGGTTTGCAATGTAATTGAAGAGGTCGCTGACGTTTGGGGAGGAGGCCTTACACCCGATGGATTTACAGGGAACATTGCTCCTACCCACACATTTCTGATGTGCAGTACGTTCGAAGACTGCATTTCAGAAAAGAAGTGCTGACAGAGATATGCACACTGAATAGATAATTGGCGTGCTGAAGCAATGCTTCCGATGCTTGGACCGCTCTGGAAGCAGCCTTCAATACTCCCCTCAGCAGGTCTCCGAGTTCATTGTTTTGTACTGCCTGCCACACAACTTAGCCATCATGAGGGTACACGCATTGCCAATGCAGAACCTCCTGAGGTTGAGAAGGAGGAGGAGGAGGAGAAAGATGAGGAAGCAGAGCCTGGCGAGGAACCTGTTATGACTGCAACACTTTGTAACCAGCATTCTACCGCCACCAGAGGGCGCATCTGTTGGAGTCCAAGGGATCCCAGCATCCTTTGGGAGCATTGCATATAAGCAGGCCTCCCATGCTGTGCCAGCACTCTGGACTCAGAATAAAGAGACTAAGGTCACACTTACTCAAGTCTACGGTACTCAGTCACATGATGAGTAATAGATAACGAACCATCACGGGAAAATACAGAGAACTGTTGGTATCCTGGAGAAATTTTCAGAAGCTGATGATTAGGAAGCCTGCGTGGAGCGACTCAACCAATACTTCCTGGCCAATGAGCTAGAAGGGAATGAGAATGCTGCTAAATGAAGGGCGATCCTCCTCACTGTCTGCGGAGCAACAACCTATGGCCTCATGAAGATTCTTCTAGCTCTGGTGAAACCAACAATAAAAGCGTATGAAGAACTGTGTACGCTGGTCCGGGAGCACCTAAATCTGAAGGAGAGCGTTCTGATGGCAAGGTATCAATTTTATACCTGTCAACGGTCTGAAGGCCAGGATTTGGCGAGCTACTTCGCTGAACTAAGGCGCCTTGCAGGACATTGCAAATTCGGTGGATTCCTGGAGCAAATACGAAGAGACTTTTTTGTGCTTGGCATTGGCCATGAGGTTATCCTTTGCAAAGTATTGAAACACTGACCCTGAGCAAAGCCATAACACTACCCCAGGCATTTATGTCCACCAGCGATAACACCAAACAAATTTCGCAGCATAAAGATGCATCAGCAAGTACTGCACACAAAGAAATGTCATTTTCAGGCAGGAATGTACATAACAGAACATACACACCTGCAGCTGCATAACCTCAGATGACTCAACGTCCGCCATCAAGTGTGAATGCGAGGCAGTTAACACCTTGTTGCCGCTGCGGAGGTGATCATCGAGCCCATCAATCTGCTTCAAACACTATGCGTGCAAAGGCTGTAGAACAATGGGACACCTCCAGCAAATGTGCAGACGAGCTGCAAACCCTACAAACCACCACATTGTAGAGGAAGACCGATCCATGGCGGATCAAACTGAACTAGAGACTCAAACTGAGGAGGCAGAGGTGTACGGGGTACACACCTTCACCACGAAATATCCACTGATCATGTCAAAAGGTTGAAATGAACGGAATTCCAGTGTCCATCATGAGAAAAAAGGTCTTCGAGGGGCTGTGGTGCAACAACGCGCAAAGGCCCAAGCTGAGCCCTATTCATACCAAGCTGAGAACTTACACTAAAGAGCTGATCCCTGTAATTGGCAGTGCAGCAGTAAAAGTCTCCTATGCTGGAGCGGTGCACGAACTACCACTATGGATTGTACCAGGAGATGGCCTCACATTTTCGGCAGAAGCTGGCTGGGAAAAATCCGCAGGAACTAGGACGACATTCAAGCGCTTTCGTCCGTTGATGACACCTCATGTACCCAGGTTTTGAGCACGTTCCCGTCATTGTTTGAGCCAGACATCAGAAATTTCACTGGGGCAAAGGTGCAGATCCACTTGGTTCCCGGTACATGATTCATCCACCACAAGGAACGGGCGGTGCCATCCATGATGTGAGAGAAAGTGGAGAACGAGCTGGACAAGCTGCAACGAGAGGGTATCATCGCACCGGTTCAGTTCAATGAGTGGGCCAGTCCGATTGTTTCGGTTCTCAAGGGCGATGGCACGGTCAGAATTTGCGGGGACTACAAAGTAACGATTAACCATTTTTCGCTGCAGGACCAGTACCTACCAGCCAAGGCAGATGATCTATTTGCGATGCTGGCAGGAGGGAAGATGTTCACCAAGTGGGACCTGACCTCGGCCTACATGACACAGCAGCTGGCAGAATCTTCGAAAAGTCTCACCTGCATCAACACGCACAAAGGTCTGTTCATCTACAAAAGATGCCCGTTTGGGATTCGATCGGCCGCGGCTATTTTTCAAAGAACATAAGAACATAAGAACATAAGAATTAGGAACAGGAGTAGGCCATCTAGCCCCTCGAGCCTGCTCCGCCATTCAACAAGATTATGGCTGATCTGGCCGTGGACTCAGCTCCACTTACCCGCCCGCTCCCCGTAACCCTTAATTCCCTTATTGGTTAAAAATCTATCTATCTGTGACTTGAATACATTCAATGAGCTAGCCTCAACTGCTTCCTTGGGCAGAGAATTCCACAGATTCACAACCCTCTGGGAGAAGAAATTCCTTCTCAACTCGGTTTTAAATTGGCTCCCCTGTATTTTGAGGCTGTGCCCCTAGTTCTAGTCTCCCCGACCAGTGGAAACAACCTCTCTGCCTCTATCTTGTCTAGCCCTTTCATTATTTTAAATGTTTCTATCAGATCCCCCCTCATCCTTCTGAACTCCAACTAGTAAAGACCCAGTCTACTCAATCTATCATCATACGGTAACCCCCTCATCTCCGGAATCAGCCTAGTAAATCGTCTCTGTACCCCCTCCAAAGCCAGTATATCCTTCCTTAAGTAAGGTGACCAAGACTGCACGCAGTACTCCAGGAACATGGAGAGCCTGCTAAAGTTGGTTCCGCGCACCGCCGTTTTCCAGGACGACATATTTATCACAGGTCAGGACATCATCGAACACTTGCAGAACCTGGAAGAGGCTCTAAGTCGGCTAGATCGTGTGGGACTCAGGTTGAAAAGCTTGAAATATATTTTCCTGGCACCAGAGGTCGAGTTCTTAGGGAGAAGAATCGCAACAGATGGCATCAGACCCACCGACGCCAAGACGGAGGCCATCAAGACTTCTCTGAGACCACAGAACATGACGGAGCTGCGGTCTTTCCTGGGACGCCTCAATTATTTTGGTAATTTCCTACCCGGGTTAAGCACTTTGCTAGAACCTCTATATGTGTTGCTATGCAAAGGAGATGACTGGGTATGGGGGAAATCACAAGAGATGGCTTTTGAGAAAGCCAGAAATCTGTTAAGTTCCAAAAAACTGCTTGTTTTGTATGACCTATGTAAACGTTTAGTGTTAGCTTGCGATGCATCTTCGTATGGGGTCGGGTGCGTGTTACAACAAGCAAACGAATCGGGAACATTGCAACCGGTCGCTTATGCGTTCGGGAGTTTGTCCACAGCCGAAAGGGCTGACAGCATGATTGAAAAAGAAGCTCTGGCATGCGTTTACATGGTAAAAAAAATGCACCAGTACTTGTTTGGGCTTAAATTCGAGTTAGAAATTGACCATAAGCCGCTCATATCACTATTCTCAGAGAGCAAAGGTATTAATACCAATGCATCTGCTCGCATCCAAAGATGGGCGCTCACGCTGTCTGCATATAACTATGTAATTTGCCACAGGCCAGGCGCTAATGCTCTCAGTCGGCTACCATTGCCCGCCACCGGGTTGGAAATGGCACAGCCTGCAGACTTGCTCTTGGTGATGGATGCTTTTGAAAACTAAAAGTCACTCGTTATGGCATGCCAGATCAGGACCTGGACCAGCCAGGATCCTTTACTGTCCTCCATGGGATCTGCTCCAGTGTCCCAGTGGAGATGCACGAAGAGATCAAGCCGTTCCAACGGAGCAAAGACGAACTGTCCATACAGGCGGACTGTCTTTTGTGGGTAATCGCGTGGTTTTGTCTAAGAAAGACAGGGAAATGTTCATATGCGACCTACACAGTACCCACCCAGGCATAGTAATAATGAAAGCTGTAGCCAGATCCCATGTGTGGTGGCCCGTCATTGACTCAGATTTGGAGTCTTGCATGCGCCAATGCAACACTTGCTCTCAACTGAGCAATGCACCCAGGGAGGCACCGCTAACTTTGTGGTCATGGCCCTCCAAACCGTGGTCTAGGATCCATGTTGACTTCGCTGGCCCATTTCTAGGCAAAATGTTTTTGGTTGTTGTGGATGCTTATTCAAATTGGATTGAGTGTGTAATAATGTCTGTAAGCACGTCCACTGCCACCATCGAAAGCCTATGAGCCATGTTTGCCATGCACGGTCTGCCTGATGTCCTTGTCGGCGACAATGGGCCGTGTTTCACTAACGCTGAATTCAAGGAATTCATGACCAGCATCGGGATCAAGCACGTCACATTTGCCCAGTTCAAGCCCGCATCTAACGGCCAGGCAGAACGGGCAGTCCAAACCATCAAGCAAAGCTTGAAGCGTGTATCGGAAGGCTCCCTGCAGACCCGCCTGTCCCGAGTCCTGCTCAGCTACCGCACAAGACCCCACTAGCTCACTGGAGTTTCCCCTGCTGAACTGCTCATGAAAAGGGCACTCAAAACAAGGCTCTCTCTAGTCCACCCTGATCTCCATGATCATGTTGAGGGCAGGCGGCATCAACAAAGCATATACCATGATTGTGCAAATTTGTCATGCTATATTAAAGTCAGTGACCCTGTATTTGTACTCAACTATGGACATGGTCCCAAATGGCTTGATGGCACTGCCATAGCCAAAGAAGGGAGTAGGGTGTTTCAGGTCAAACTGCAAATGGACTAACTTGCAGAAAGCATTTGGACCAAACCAAACTGCGATTCACAGACAGCCACGAGCAACCTGAAGAGGATACCACCAACTTCGACCCTCTGATATACACACAAGTGACAACTGTCATCACGGTTGACCACGAAGCTGAACTCATCATCCCCAGCAGCCCAGCAAGACCAGCTGCACAGCAGGCCAGCGAAGGCCCAACCAACTCATCTGCACTTGTGAGCCAATCGACTAGGGATCGGAAATCCCCAGATCATCTCACCCTATAAATAAGTGTATTATTGGCTTTGAGGGGGAGTGATGTTATGTATGCAACACCTTGTAACTAGCATTCTATCGCCACCAGAGGGCGCATCTCTTTGAGTCCCAAGAGATCGCAGCATCCCTTGGGAGCACTGTATATAAGCAGGTCGCCTATGCTGTTCCAGGACTCTGGAGTCAGAATAAAGAGACTAAGGTCACACTTACTCAAGTCTACAGTACTCAGTCACATTGCTTTATTTGAGACATAACAGAATCTATACCACAACCACCACAACCACAGCGGAGGCAGTGTGGAGATGTGGCCATAGGCAGCTCATCATTGATCAGTTTGCTTGAACGGGGAACGGGAGGTTTGAGCGTTGCCTTGCCACGCTATGCCACCATTCTGCCTAATGTACAACTGATTGCTGTCTTGTGTCTCATTTGCATAATGTCAAAGATCAAAGAACAATTTTTCCCAACAGTTAACACTCTCAATATCCCCCACCCCCCCCGCCCACAGAACCCTACATAATTTAATGGTTGAAAACTTATGGATACATTACTGATCACTGCAATGAACAACATATTAAGAAAAGAATAACTGAATCTTCCAGTGCACACAATTGAAAGTAAAAAAGATTGCTTCCTGCAGTGCACAACAGATAAAGAAAATAATAACTGCATCCGGCAGTGCACAAAATTGAAAGTAAAAAATACTGTTTCCTGCAGAGCACAATATTGCAAGGCTGCATGGTTTTTTCACAGCCATTAGTGCGTCTTGGACTGATTTCCCTGCCCCCCTTCCATGCCTGCAGTTCCTCCTCAATGAGGCCTCAGGACATACAGCAAGGCTGCGAGAGGGCTGCTGCGTTGGGGGGGGTCAGACAATGTAGATCGCATCTGAGGACGCACTGGGCTGGACACCTGGCTTTCAACTGAGGCACCCCTTCCTCAGCGTTAGCAGTCACAGGTTGATGGGGTATCAACCGTCTATGGTGCATGGCTGGTGAGTGAGTGGTAAGATCTGGAATGCTGTTATCCTCAGGGATGACACCACCTCCCATTTCTCTGGAGCCACTCATTCTCTCATGGGGCTGGGCCTTAGCAACCAGAGCACGATGTGTCCCCACTCTTTGCTGGCCTGCTTTAGCACCGTCACTTCCCCGTTGGACAGGGAGGAATGCAGAGGGTATGGATGCAGACATGGACTGCATCACCTGCCGAAGCTCAAGTAAAGCTTGTGCCTGTGATGCGCCCAAGTCTGCGGCGTGATCAAGGGCACACACGCTGGAACTCCACTATCACTGTTTGAGGCCACCAGCCTCTGTGTGTGGGCAAAGATGGCCTCGCTGGACTCCCAACTTCCAATGACAATCTGTAACGCTGCCTCCGCAGCAGTCACAGTGAGCTTGTCAATGCTCGCTGGGATCCATCCCAATACATCAATAAGGTCACACTGCATTACTGCGCTCTCCGTGAACATTTCCACCAAGTCCACTTCAAGGTCTGCCTGACTGTTAGTAGACAGACTTTGGCAACTCATCTTCCAGAGAGATGGCCTGCGGTACTGCGTTGCTGTACGCCACTGGGGCCAGGAGCCTCCGATTCCTCAAAGCCCCACATCGTCCCCAGAAGAGCTTAATCCAGGGGGTGCAATTGGTGGGCTCAGATGCTCCAAAAATCCAACCAAATGCAGTAAGCAAGAGCTTTAGATCTTGGAAACTGAACAGCTATGAGATGGGAGCTTTAATAGCATATTTGTAGCTGGAACCTCATGGAAAAAACTGGAAAACTGGTAAGTGCAGCTCAAAATTGACTTTAATAGCCTTTTAGCAGGTCTTAGTCACCTAAATTGCCTCCCCGCCACTGTGTGCCGGGTGTGTTCAGCGTTGACAGACCTGACATCTGGGAAAGTAGCGTGGCAGTGGGTCCCAACCCGTTGTCAATCATTTTCAATTTAATAGCTGATCTTTCACCAATTCTGTCCTCTGAGCGCCGGCAAAATTCCAGCCATCATCACCAATTCACTGATATTGGGCCGGCCGGGAATTTCCATTTCTGCCTGTCCCACCAACTCCATCCCAATCCCAACTCATTTCACACTGTCAGAGCTCCTCAGAGGTACATGGCTGGGTCCTGGGAGGGCGGGGACGGGGATTCCTACCTCCAGAAAGAAGGCCGCCAGTGCAAAGAACCAGTGAGAGAGGCCGCTGTTTTCAGAACGCACTTAAGTTACAGATTTGGTTTACCATTTATTTAATAAATGACATTAGTAATTTAACCTACCTAAAAGTCTCAGCGAGTGAAATTGGACCTCGAAAAGACCACTTTCGACAAAACTGGGGAAAACCCAGGAAGTTTGTGATCACCATTTACTTAACTGGGGGATGTGGAGCATGGTTTCAATAAGGGTTCTGGTGGTGTCGAGCAAAAGCCCAAGAAAATTATGGTGCGTTGTAAATAATGTCATAACTCACTTTCATCATAATTGTTTGAGACGATGCACAAGACTGTCGATCCACCATTCCAATGGCACAAGAGACAACCACTAATGAGACCGTAGAATGGAACTGTTACTTGAAGGTATCTTGTGAATTAGATTATGGAAATAATAAGAGGTATAATTTTATAGTTTTGTTCTCCCAATGCAGAGCGTTGTGTGCTGAGAGTTCATATTGTAATAATTGGCACTGACGATACTGGAACCATTATAGGGCCTGCCAGATTTTTCATCCACAAATGGAAATTGGATGTTCTGGGATAATAGGGAGGCAATCCTCCAAACCAAATATATGCTTCCAGTGTTGCAGTGCTCTCTACTAGGAATGCAAATTCAGAAAATTACCCCTAAGGTGTAATCAGAGGTTATTAGAAATCTGATATTTAAGGTATTTAAGATCGAACTCCACTAACCTAAATGAGAAGCTTTGTGAAAATTGTAGCGAGCTACAAGGTCAGAATGCTCAAGAATATCAAAAGGAGTTGAGAGAATATTTGAGAAGGAGCAGTTGAAAGGTTTAAGATAGGTTAGGTTGTTTGAATCATAGAGTGTACCACAGTTAATTCAATAGCGCAGACTTCAATGCGCAGTGAAGAGCTAATTGAGTATGTGGAAGCTTAGCTAAAACTAGGAAAAGAAGATACCTGGTAATCAAAAAAGACCACAGAGGATGACTTTTTGCAAGCATTCCTAGAGCTGAAGTCCGAGCATCCCAGAGGAAGGCAGAATTTCCTGACACAACAACAGCCTGCTAATCAAGGAGAGAGGTTGAATTATTTTATGCTCATGTCATAGGGACAGCCTTTATATTGGAATCCTTGATGCCTCTCGAAGTGAATTTGCCCTTCACTGATGTGATGGAGTCCTGTTGTTGGATGATTTGGTTTAGTTAATAAGCAATATTCCCCCTCGCCCCTTCCCAACCACACCACCACGCACATCAGGACATTTCAATAGGTCCAACTTTGCCTTGGCACAGAAAACACCTTGCCAAGGCATTGCACCTGGAAACAGGGGATTAATGAGCACCGGCTTTGCGTATTTCTATCTGCAGTCCACAAACAACAGGCAGAAGATCTCCAGCCTACCTTCTGATCCTGCTTCACCTGAAAAATAAACAACTTATCTCCCGGCTAACTTCATAGGTTAGCAGCCAAGCCCTTCTCAGATCCAATGATGTGTGTCACTCCCACCTCATTACCATGGATTACCTAAGGACTCATTCTAAGAGGGGAAGCAAGTCTTCCTCAATTCTGAGGGACTGCCTATGATGATGATGATGATTACCATGGAATTAGCATGTTTGCATCTGCAGGCTCTCTGGCTCTCTACTCCTCCCATTAGGGGAATCCCTGGACGTTAATGTGCAATATATAGCAGCATGGTCCAGCATTATGAATCTCTGGCCCTATTTCCTCTGTTTTGCATCCCGGAATCAGGCATCAACTAGAGGAAAAGCTGTAGAAAATTGGTCCTTATATATTTTTAAATGAAGAATTTTTATCTTATTACCATTGGAACAAGGTAAAAGTATCTTCCACTTATTTTGTTTTGCTGAGCGTAGGAAGGCAGATGAAATCAAGTCCCTGGCTAGTATCTCGATCAATTACGTGGAAATTTCCTGTCAAGATCGATAGTTTGATTCTTTAAGCAGAGGCATATATCATTTATGGCTCAGCTAGTTGTCATTTCTAGCAAATGGTAGCAGATGCCAAGTCCATCCAAGTGTTAGAAATAAGTAATATTGATCTGTCAAGCTATCAATTGCCCGCTGTCTAGTTGCATATGAGTAGCCATTATCTATATTGGCTATTTTGCCAGCAGCAAGACTCTCACTCATTATAGGAATGCAGCCTTGATCTAGAGGTAGGACAATTGAATCAGGAAACCTCACATGCAATTTTTGGCACTTTGAAATCTATTCTGATTGACCGCTTTGATTAATGGTGACGGTACTTTTTCAAAATCTTTCTTCAGACCCAGCCTGGATCAAAGGAGAAGACAGAAACAGAGAGCGAGAGAAAGATTGCTGTAAGTAGAGTCCTTCATTCTCACTTTATTGCTGTTCGTGTGGGGAAATGGTCTTTCATGTTTTTTACTATGGACACGTGTTCGAAGTTATTGAAGCGAACAGCTAAAGTTTAGAGCTTTTTATTGTTTTGAAACTATTTTAAATTTCTGGTTAGAAATCAAATCTTGTACTACTGTTCTCATTCTGCTGACAAATCAAGTTTGCTTCTGTGTTATTTCTATCATTTAATAAAAAAAATGAATGGGCTGGACTTTTGGCTCCATTGTGCCTATGCTAGCGCCCGGAGGGGTAGTAAAGGTTGTTTCTGGATGGGCATCCAGCTTTTACCGCCCGGTCAGCAAATTTGGCTCAAGGTTTGCGGCGGCGCTAAAACGTACCACCCTGCCCTCTAGTTTCACTGAGATCATGATGTCAATCGTCGTGCAACGCCCCACTAGCATAATTAAGCCCCTATGCCTCATTTTACGCCAGCCCCAGGAAATGCTTAAAAAAACAGGCGTTCCCACGGTTCAGCAGGCAGTATTGGCAGTGTATTTAAATGGAGGGAGGAGGACCCTACATGGCAGGTCCCATTGACTGCAACGGTTGAGTGGGCACTAGGGTTTGGCAGAATCGCAGGCTTCCCGAGGGTTCAAGGTTCCACTGACAGCACACACATGGCCTTGCGAGCACCGTTCCACAATGCAGAGGTATACAGAAACCGAAAGGGATACCACTACTTAAATGCGCAGCTGGCATGCGACCACGCTCAGCACACCCTCGCAGTGAATGCCCACTATCCAGGAAGAACACATGAGCAGTGTCTCACGAATGTTTCAGTGACAAAGGGAATGGCACGGCTGGCTGCTCGGGGACATAGGATAAGGCCTAGCCACCTGGCTCATGACACCCCTCCGCAACCCCACCACAGAAGCGGAGCCGCGCTACAATGAGAGCCATGCAGCAACCCGCAACATCATCGAACAGACAATTGGGATGCTCAAGCAGCACTTCCAACGTCTGGACCGCCTTGGAGGTAGCCTTCAATACTCCCCACAACAGGTTTCCAAATTCATTGTCGCGAGCTGCATGCTGCACAACCTGGCCATCATGATGGGCCAGGCATTCCCAGTGGGAATTGCAGGCCCATCTTAGGAGGAGGAGGACGATAAAGAGGAGCCTGATGAGGCCCCGATTGCACAGCCTCCCCAGCCACGGGAGAGTTCGCATCCAGGTGCTGCTGGCGCAAGAGCCGGATATCACCAGATCATAATGGACCGGTTTGCTTGAATGGAGGAAACTGAGGGATGCAGCTAAAACTGGCCATGCTATATGTAACCCATAAAGGCACATCTCCGATGAACTTTAGAATGATACACATGACACCAATGACAAACGGTCAAAGTGAAAATTTACTCCCACAAATTAACAAACAGTGTCACCCCCCCAACAAAACAAAACAGTTCAATAAACAGCCTGCTGCTGCAAGGCACTCAAGAAAATGCATTTGATTACAAACATCATCATAATACATGAGGGCATCTCCACAACCTTCTCACACCCCTTAAAGGGACTTGCCCTGAGCGTTCGCACCCTTGCTTTCATCCCCCTCCCATACCTGCTGCTTCTCCTCAATGGGGCCTCAGTGCCTATAGCAAGGCTGCTTGAGAACAGCTGTGATGCTGGGCCAGACAGTGCAGATGGCCTAGGATGACACCCTGGAATAGCTCTGGGCTTGGATGGCCTGGCTACGGACTACTGTGCATCAGAATTGCGGAAGCAGTCTCTGATGGCTCGGGGTGTGGACCGTGTAAGGTGAATGGTGGGAGAGTCAATGGTGGGAGTTAGAATGCTGTCATCCTAAAGAAGGAGAGCACTTTCCATTTCCTGGGAACCAATGACACTCACGCAAGGTTGGGCCACAGCATACGGAGCACGATGTGTCACCACAACTTGCTGGACTGCTTCGGTGCCATCACTTCCTCGTTGGGCAGTGGAGAAGACAGATAGGATGGCAGCAGTCAGTGATCACATCACATCCCCTAGCTGGAGCATAGCTTGTGCCTATGATGCGATCACTGCTGCAACCTCACCCATAGCATGCGCCGCACACTCTGGAACACCACTGTCGCAGCTGGAGGCCATCTGCATTTGTGAGTGGTGTAAGAATTCGGCAAAAACAAACTTTTTGGACCTTTTGGACATTGCTACTATATTTCACTGTACAGCAGAAGAGCTTACAGCACTGACATGAAACAGGTCCAAACATGCCCCACAGGAATACACAGCAGGTGGACAAGGAATCGATGGCTAAGATGGTTGATGGACAGGCCCTTTTTCATGCAAACAGTGAGAGATCAAGCAAGATTAGTCGGTGCTCAGGACACAAAGGAAACCTATTCAACCACAGACTCATCGGAGCCACACATCGAGGTACAGCCCAGTTGACAAAGGGACAGGCCAAAGACTTGATTTTGCTCCTTCAGTTGCACAGCCTCAGGGGAAGGACAGTTGAATTTTTGGCCGAGAAGAAGCATTTTTGCAGATATAAGAGACGGCCGTTTGCAGCCATGTCTCTCTCTCCTCTTCTATGCTTGCTTGCTTCGTTCAATGCACAAGGACCGAGCACTTCCTCTGGGATGGAGCGAAGAAACCACTATCTACAAGCAAAGAGAGCCTCGCTACTTCGACTGGCAAGCTGACCCGGAGACTGCGACTTGAATACCACAGACCCAGAAGATACGCTTCATCGGGAGAAGCAGCGAGTAAGCCAGAGGGGTAATTGGTGAGCATTTATCCCAGCCCACACATCTTTAAGACCACTGCATAGTGTGAAGGGGTGTCTTGTGTTCCAACCAAGCCTTAGGGGTTTTAGTGGGGAGGTTTTTTTTTTGTAAGGATCATAACCATACGCACATTCTGTCGGAGGTGCAATTTTGAATCCGAGCAGGTGTGTTTTAGTCATGGGTACTTCACGTTTGGAGCCTGTTCAGACGGGCCAGGGTTGTGTGTGTTTGCTTTACATCAGCAGGGTGTATTTTACTGGGTGCAGGTGTGTGCTTTAACTTGAATAAAAGCATTGTGACGGTTGAGACCAAAAGATCTGTCTATAACTGAGTATTCTGTTCACCACTATATTCCGGTGTCGAGAACTTTTGTAAGGGGGGTGATTCGAAACCACCAAGGGCAAAACCACTTACAGTGGGCAAAGATGGCCTCGCTGGAGTCCTCAGATGCATGGACAATGCGTGAGGCAGCCTCTGCATCATTCATAGCAAGTGCATCTATGCTCCAAGGGATCCTACCCAATGTACCTATGAGCTCGCAGTGCAGCTCTGTGTTCTCTTTGGACATAGCCACCAAGTCCAGGTCCACATTGGCCTGCTCTTCAGCAGGACTACTGGGCTGACTCGCCCTCCGGGGAACTGGTCTCTGAGCTTGCCCTCCTGTTCGGCGTTGCTGTAGGCCACTGGGGACAGGAGCCTCAGAGTCCTCAAACCCCTGGAAGTCGCCTTCATCCCCTGATGTTGTGTCCCCAGATGGTACAACTGGTGAGCTCTGACACTCAGGCAGTAGACTCTCATCCCCTCCCCCATCATCTCCCCATGGCTAGATGTAGATGGCTGACGGAAGGCTGGCGTGCTTCTGCCTGGCTATCTGTTAGCAGAAAACAACAGACATGTAGTTAGCAGCAGGGGAGGGGACTGGATGATAACAGGAAGGAGGCATAGGACATGTATATGTTAAGGAGCTAGGCCACTTCATATTAGGAGTCAACGACGTCACATCAATTGCAAGCTCCATTCACATACCCTCACTACGGCATCGTTCCCGGGCACTGTGCGAACTGAGGTGCCCATGAGGGTCGACACTTGCTGCTCGACGTCAATGAATTCCAGCAGCTCCAGCTGTCCACCTCCTATTCTACATTGCTTCCGACAATATGGAAGAACTTGACCTGCAAGAAGAACAAGAAGAAGGGTTCAGTAAGTGTCCAACTCCTCTTATGCTACATGTGCCTTCCATAGTTCAACAGCTGCCACTGTGTGGATGTGCAAATGTCTTCAGTTCAATCTGTGTGGCTGTTGTCTGTTGACTGAGGTTTTTCAAAGAGTGGGAGAAGGAAAGAGGCAGGTAGCAAAGCGGTTCTGGGTGATGTTTGGAAAATGCATATCGACAGTAGGGTGGAGTGCAAAGAGGTTTGACTATCGGTAGGGAACAAGAGGGTACGTACATCCGGAATGCAGAGGGAATAGTTCTGCTGGATTCAACAACCCACACAGCCTGTAACACATTGAGATGGGACAGCTCTATCAAAGACTTAACATTGTGTGAGACAGTGATCTTGCAAGCATGGCAGACTACATAAATGTGAAGGGTACTCACCCCGACAATCCTCGTGAGGTCGTTGAACTTCTTGCGACATTGTGTGCATGTTCTGGCCACCGTATCTGCCGCTGACATCTCCTGCATAATCTCACTCCTGCATAATCTCAATTCTCCTAATGATGCTTCCACCAACCAGATGGAGTGTAGGCCACCTCCTCTTTATGGCCTGTACTAACACTTCAGCAGCCGTTGGAGAGAATCGGCATGCACACTGCCTGCCCGCTTGCTGCGCCATCTCTCCCACTGTGTTGGAAATGGGATGGGTCATCTGCGCAAAAGAATATAAGAACATAAGAAATAGGAACAGGAGTAGGCCATACGCCCCACGAGTCTGATCTGATCATGGACTCAGCTCCACTTCCCTGCCCGCTCCCCATAACCCCTTATCCCCTTATCGTTTAAGAAACTGTCTATTTCAGTCTTAAATTTAATCAATGTCCCAGCTTCCACAGCTTTCTGAGGCAGCGAATTCCACAGGTTTACAACCCTCTGAGAGAAGAAATTTCTCCCCATCTCAGTTTTAAGTGGGCGGCCCCTTATTCTAAGATCATGCCCTCTAGTTCTAGTCTTCCCCATCAGTGGAAACATCCTCTCTGCATTCACCTTGTCAAGCCTCCTCATAATCTTATACGTTTCGATAAGATCACCTCTCATTCTTCTGAATTCCAATGAGTAGAGGCCCAACCTCCTGAAGCTTTTCTCATAAGTCAACCCCCTCATCTCCGGAATCAACCCAGTGAACCTTCTCTGAACTGCCTCCAAAGCAGTATATCCTTTCGTAAATATGGAAACCAAAACTGCACGCAGTATTCCAGGTGTGGCCTCACCAATACGCTGTATAGCTATAACAAGACTACCCTGCTTTTATACTCTATCCCCTTTGCAATAAAGGCCAAGATACCAATGGCTTTCCTGATCACTTGCTGTACCTGCATACTATCCTTTTGTGTTTCATGCACAAGTACCCCTATGTCCTGCTGTACTGCAGCACTTTGCAATCTTTCTCCATTTAAATAATAACTTGCTCTTTGATTTTTTTCTGCCAAAGTGTATGAACTCACACTTTCCAACATTATACTCCATCTACCAAATGTTTGCCCACTCACTTAGCTTGTCTATGTCCTTTTGAAGATTTTTTGTGTCCTCCTCACACATTGCTTGTCCTCCCATCTTTGTATTGTCAGCAAACTTGGCAACGTTACACTCGGTCCCTTCTTCCAAGTCGTTAATATAGATTGTAAATAGTTGGGGTCCCAGCACTGATCCCTGCAGCACCCCACTAGTTACTGGTTGCCAACCAGAGAATTAACCATTTATCCCGACTCTCTGTTTTCTGTTAGTTAGCCAATCCTCTAACCATGCTAAAATATTACCCACAACCCCGTGAACTTTTCATGATTCCAGCCCAACATCTTTCAGACTGAGTCTTATGGTCAGTGTACTATTTTTTGCTGAAGTCATGAATCATTGGAATAACCCATACTATTTTCAATATTCATACCAACAGTAAAGAAGGCATCAAATATTCAGGTACATAGAGGACGCGAGGGAATAGGCAAAGGTTGTAGTATATTTTGATTTCCGAAAGGCATGCGATAAGGTGCCACATAACAGGTTGCTACGCAAGGTAAGGCCTCATGAGGTTGGGGGTTAAGGTATTAGAATTAATAGAGGATTGGTTAACGTACAGAAAAGAGAGAGTTGGGATAAACAGGTCACTTTCTGGCCGGTAGGCTGTAACTAGTGGAGTGCCACAAGGCTTATTGCTATGGCCTCAGCTATTTACAATCTATATTAATGACTTCGATGAAGGGACTGAGTGCAATTTATCCATGTTTTCTGATGATACAAAGTTCAGTGGGAAAGTAAGCTGTGAGGAGGACACACAGAGTCTGCAAAGGGATATAGATAGACTAAGTGAGTGGGCAATAAGGTGGCAAATGGAGTATAATGTGGGGAAATGTGAGGTTATTCATTTTGGTAGGGAGAATAGGAAAACAGAATATTTTAAAATGGTGCGAAACAATTAAATGTTGGTATTTAGAGAGATTTAGGTGTCCTCGTACTGGAAACACTGGAAGTTAACAAGTAGGTACAGCAAGCAATTAGGAAGACAAAAGGCATGTTGGCCTTTATTGCAAAAAGATTGGAGTACAAGTCTAAAGAAGTCTTACTACAATTGTACAGGGCTTAGGTGAGACCAAACCTGGCGTACTGTGCAGTTTTGGTCTCCTTATCTTAGAAAGCACATACATACCTTAGAGACGGTGCAACAAAGGTTCACTAGATTGATCCCTGGATGAGAGGGATGTCCTATGATGAGAGATTGAATAGCTTGGACCTATACTCTGTGGAGTTTAGAAAAATAAGAGGTGATTTCATTGAAACATGTAAGATTCTGAGGGGGATTGACAGTGTAGATGCTGGGAGGTTGGTTTCTCTGGTTGAAGAGTCTAGAACTAGGGGGCATAGTCTCAGGATAACAGGTCAACCATTTAAGACTGAGATGAGGAGGAATTTCTTCACACAGAGTGTTATGAATCTTTGGAATTCTCTACCCCAAAGGACTGTGGATGCTGAGACATTGAGTATATTGAAAGAAAGAAAGACTTGCATTTATAAAATGCCTTTCATGAACACCGGACGTCTTTTTTGCTTTATTCGTTGATGGGATGTGGGCATCACTGGCAAGGCCAGCATTTATTGCCCATCCTTAATTGCCTTTGAGAAGGTGATGGTGAGCCGCCTTCTTCAACCGCTGCAGTCTGTGTGGTGAAGGTATCCCACAGTGTTGTTAGGGAGGGAGTTCCAGGATTTTAACCCAGCGACGATGAGGGAACAACAATATAATTCCAAGTCAGGATTGTAGTGTGACTTGGAGGGGAACATGGGAGGTGGTGGTGTTCCCGTGCGCTTGCTGGCCTTGTCCATCCATGTGGTAGAGGTCGCAGATGTGGGACTGCTGCCGAAGAAGCCTTGGCGAGCTGCTGCAGTGCATCTTGTAGATTCTACAAACTGCACCAATGGTATGTCGATAATGGAAGGAGTGAATGCTTCAGGTCATGCATGGGGTGCCAACCAAGCAGGCTGCTTTGTCCTGGATGGTGTCGCGCTTCTTGAGTGTTGCTGGAGCTGCACTCATCCAGGAAAGTAGATAGTATTCCATCACACTCCTGACTTGTGCCTTGTAGACGATGAAAAGACTTTGGGGAGTCACAAGGTGAGACACTCGCCGCAGAATACCCAGCCTCTGACCTGCTCTTGATGCCACAGTATTTATGTGGCTGATCCAGTTAAGTCTCTGGTCAATGGTGACCCCCAGGCTGTTAATGGTGGGGGTGTCAGCATTGGTAATGCCATTAAATGTTAAGGTGTTGTGGTTCGATTCTCGCTTGTTGGGTATAGTCATTGGCTGGCACTTGTATGCCACGAATGTTACTTGCCACTTATCAGCCCCAGCCTGAATGTCGTCCAGGTCTTGCTGCATGTGGACATGGACTGCTTCATTATCTGTGGGGTCATCAGCGAACATCCCCACTTCTGACCTTATGATAGCGGGAAGATCATTGATGAAGCAGCTGAAGATGGTTGGGCCTAGGACACTGCCCTGAAGAACTCTGCAGCGATGTCCTGGGGCTGTGGTGATTGACCTCCAACCACCACAACCATCACCTTTTGTGCTAGGTATGACTCCAGCCAGTGGAGAGTCTTCCCCCTGATTCCTATTGACTTCAGTTTTACTAGGGATCCTTGATGCCACACTCAGTCAAATGCTACCTTACTATCAAAGGCAGTCACACTCACCTCACCTCTGGAATTCAGATCTTTTGTCCATGTTTGAACTAAGGCTGTAATGAGGTCTGGAGCCGATTGGACCGGGCGGAATCCAAACTAGGCATCGGTGAGCAGGATATTGGTGAGTAAATGTCGCTTGATAGCACTGTTGACAACACCTGCCATCATTTTGCTGTTGATTAAGAGTAGACTGATGGGGCATTAATTGGCTGAATAGGATTTGTCCTGCTTTTTGTGAACAGGATATACCTGGGCAGTTTTCCACATTGTTGGATAAATGCAGTAATGTAGCTGTACTGGAAGAGCTTGGCTAGAGATACGGCTAGTTCTAGAGGACATGTGTTCAGCACAACAGTCGGGATGTGGTCGGGGCCCATAGCCTTTGCTGTATCCAGTGCGTTCAGCCTTTTCTTGATATCACATGGAGTGAATTGAATTGGCTGAAGACTGGCTTCTGTGATGGTGGGAACCTCAGGAGGAAGCTAAGATGGATCATCCATTCAGCATTTCTGGCTGAGGTTTGTTGTAAACACTTCAGCCTTGTCTTTTGCACCACATTGAGGATGGGGATATTCATGGAACCTCCTCCTCCCGTTAGTTGTTTAATGGTCCACCACCATTCACGACTGGATGTGGCAGGACTACAGAGCTTTAATCTGATCCATTGGTTATGGGATCGCTTAGCCTTGTCTATAGAATGTCTATTCTACTTGTTAGCATATCTGTAGTCCTGTGTTGCAGCTTCCTCAGGTTGGCACCTCATTTTTAGGTACGCCTTGTGCTGCTGCTGCTGTCATGCTCTTTTACATGCTTCATTGAACCAGGCTTGGTCCCCTAGCTTGATGGTAATATGAGGCATATGCCAGGACATGAGGTTACAGATTGTGGTGAAATACAATTCTGCTGCTGCTGGTGGCCCACAGCAACTCATAGATGCCTAGTTTTGAGCTGCTAGAATTGATCTGAATCTATCCTAATTAGCACGGTGGTAGTGTCACACAACACAATGGATGATGTCCACAGTGTGAAGGTGGGTCTTTGCCTCCAAAATCACTGTGTGGTGGTCGCTGCTACTAATGCTGCCATGGACAGATGCATCTGTAGATTGGTAAGGATGAGGTCAAGTAGGTTTTTCCCTCATGTTTGTTCTCTCACCACCTGCTGCAAGCCCAGTCTGGCAGCTACGTCCTTCAGGACTCGGCCAGTTCAGTCAGTAGTGGTATTACCGAGCCAGTTTTGATGATGGACATTGAAGTTCCCCACTCAGAGTAGATTCTGTGCTCTTGCTTCTTGTGCTCAGTACTTCTTCCAAATGGTGTTCAACATGGAGTACTGATTCATCAGCTGTGGGAGGGCAGTAGGTGGTAATCAGCAGGAGGTTTCCTTGCCCATGCTTGACCTGAAGCCATGAGACTTCATGGGGTCCAGAATCAATGTTGAGACTCCCAAGGCCACTCCTTCCCGACTATATACCTCTGTGTCACCATCCCTGGTGTGCCTGTCCTGACGGTGGAACAGAACGTACCCAGGGATGGTGATAGACGAGTCTGGGACATTGGCTGAAAGATATGATTCTGTGAGTATGACATTGTCAGGCTGTTGCCTGACTAGTCTGTGGGACAGCTCTCCCAATTTTGGCACAAGTCCCCAGATGTTGGTGAGAAGAACTTTGCAGTGTTGACTGGGCTGGGTGTGCTATTTTCGTGTCAGTAGCCGGTGTCAAGGTCGATGCCGGGTGGCCTGTCCATTTTTATTCTTCTTATTGTTTTTAGTAATGGTTGTGTACAACTTAGTGGCTTGCTAGGCCATTTCAGAGGGCAGTTAAGACTCAACCACATTGCTGTGAGTCTGGAATCACATATAGGTCAGACCGGGTAAGGACGGCAGATTTCCTTCACTAAAGGACATGAGTGAACCACATGGGTTTTTATGACAATCTTGTAGTTTCATGGTCACCATTACGGCTACTAGCTTTTTATTTCAGATTTATTTAATTAACTGAATTTAAACTCTCCAGCTGTCGTGGTGGGATTTGAACTCATGTCTGTGGATCATTAGTCCAAGCCTCTGGATTATTAGTCAAGCGACTTTACCACGACGCTATCGTTCCCAAAGTACTTTACAGCAAATGAATTACTTTTGGAGTGTAGTCACTATTGTAATCACTATTGTAATGTGGGAAACACGGCAGTCAACTTGCGCACAGCAAGCTCCCACAAACAGCAATGTGATAAAAGCCAGATAATCTGTTTTTGTTACGTTGATTGAGGGATAAATATTGACCAGGACACCGGGGATAACTCCCCTGCTCTTCTTCAAAATAGTGCCTGGGATCTTTTACATTCACCTGAAAGGGAAGATGGGGCCTTGGTTTAAGCATCTCATTTGAAAGACAGCACCTCCAACAGTGCAGCACTCCCTTACAACTGCACTAGAGTATCAGCCTAGATTTATGTGTTTAAGTTCCTGGAGTGGGACTTGAACCTACAGCTTTCCAACTACAAAGATGAATGTGTTACCCACTGAGCCACAGCTGACACTAGGCTGAGATAGATGTTTGGATTCTTGGGGAATCAAAGGATATTGGTATTGGATGGGAACGCGGAGTTGAGGTCGAAGATCAGCCATGATATTATTGATAGCAGAGGAGGTTCGAGGAGCTGTATGCCCTACTCCTGCTCCTAATTCTTAGGCTCTTATGTTCTGATGGGCCACTCGGGTTCTTCTTATACTATTTAAATCAATTTTTTTTCAACTGACCATATGAGATTGGGCACCAGAAATAATTCTAAGCTCTGTATGCAAAAGCAGTTATAAAGAATGCTATTGTCTCAAGAAAGGATGCCAAGGCCTTGAAGAGGGTGCAGAGGAGGTTTACCAGAATGAAAGCAAAAGATGAGGGACTTCAATTATTGGAGAAGCTGAGATTGTTCTCCTTAGAGCGAAGAAGCTTAAGGCGTGACCGAACAGAGGTATTCAAAATCTATGGAGTTTGAAAGAAGCTGTTTCCTCTGGCAAGTGGGTCATTAACCAAAGGACATTCATGTAAAATAATTGGCAAAAGAACTAGAGAAGAAATTAGGAAAAAAAAAATCAGACTGAGGGTTGTTAAGATCCGGAATACAATACCTGAAAGGATGGTGAATCAGATTCCATAAGAACTTTCAAAAGACTTTTGAACACAAGAACATAAGAATTAGGAGCAGGAGTAGGCCATACAGCCCCTCGAGTCTACTCCACCATTTAATAAGATCATGGTTGATCTGCTCTTGGCCTCAACTCCACTTTCCGGTCTGTTCCCCATAATCCTTGACTCCCCTATAGTTCAAGAATCTGTCTATCTCAGCCTTGAATATATTCAATGACCCAGCCTCCACAGATCTCTGGGGTAGAGATTCCAAAGATTCATGACCCCCTGAGAGAAGAAATTCCTCCCCATCTCTGTTTAAATGGGCGACCCCTTGTTCTGAAGTTATGCCCACCATTTCTAGATTCCCTGATGAGGGGTAACATCCTCCCAGCATCTACCCTGTCAAGCCCCCTCAGAATCTTATATGTTTCAATAAGATCACTTCTCATTCGACTAAACTCCAATGAGTAGAGGCCCAACCTACTCAACCTTTCCTTACAAGACAACCCCTTCATCCCAGGAATCAACCTCGTGAACCTTCTCTGAACTGCCTCCAATGCGGATATCCCTCTTTAAATAAGGAGACCAAAACTGCATGCAGTACTCTAGGTGTACTCTGTACAGTTGTGGCAGTTCTTCCCTTCTTTTATACTCCATCCCCTTTACAATAAAGGCTAACTTGTGCTTGAAGAGGACTAATTTGCAGGGTTATGGGAAAAAGCAGGGGTAGGGGGGAGCTAAATGGTGGGGGGGGGGGGGTGCTAAATGGTAAGGGGGCTAAATTTGATGTGCAATTAACCTGCAGCCGTTTAGTGTGATGCAGGCAGCATGCCAACTTTGTGCTGCCTCCTTATTTCCATGACTGTCGCATGCAGCCAGCGCTAACCGCACTGTTTATTGGCAGCACCCATCAGCAGGAGGTCCAAAATCGTGAGAGGTTTACACAATTTAAAGCTAGCCTGCAGCTCTTAAAAGAGAGATGCATTGTAGGTGGAGCAAGTGGTGGAAGTTATTGTACAACAGATTCTGACCTGTGAAACATTCAATAATGGCAATAAATTGGAGAGAGGAGGCGTCAAGGTTTTCAGATTCTCACTGGAGGCCTTGAAGAAGGAGATAGAAAGGAGGAGAGATGTGCTTTATCAACAGGGGGCAGAAGGTCCTCCAGACAAACACACAGAAGGCAGTGGGAGCAGATAACCATGGCAGTCAATGTCAGGAGTCAAGCCGCATGGACCTGGATGCAGCGCCCGCAAAAAATTCAACGACCTCACACGAGTGATCAAGGCCATGGAATGCATCTTCCAGTGCAATATGCCACCACATGCAGCACTAGCCTTAACAGCTGCACAATGCACCCCCATGACCCCCATGACTCACCTACCAACAATCTCTATCAAACAGGACTCATACTTAGCAGTACAGCACACCAACATCTCACAGCTTGCATGCACTGCCAGCTATTCCTTCATGAAAGCCACTTCCCCCAAACAAATTGCATAATACTCACTGACACACTTCTCTTTATCTTGCAGGACAAAGTGGTGCACAACCGGAGGCAGCAGGACTGAACCGGCAGGGTACAGGAATGCCTGGATGACCTTACCACCATGGAGGAGAAGGTGCTCACCATCATTTGAATGGCCATTGCTGAGGCCGCGCCCAGTGGAGGGCTGAAACCATTGAGATGATAGAATCCTCATACTAATCCTCCTTCTCATATCCACTTCCCCTCCATCCCGCAATCTCTTCTAATTTATCAGTTCCAGATGGTGTAAACATGCACCTCTTCCTTTCCTCCCCACCCCTCACCACAAAACTACCCATATAGAAACATAGAAACATAGAAAATAGGTGCAGGAGTAGGCCATTCGGCCCTTCTAGCCTGCACCGCCATTCAATGAGTTCATGGCTGAACATTCAACTTCAGTACCCCATTCCTGCTTTCTCGCCATACCCCTTGATCCCCCTAGCAGTAAGGACCTCATCTAACTCCTTTTTGAATATATTTAGTGAATTGGCCTCAACAACTGTCTGTGGTAGAGAATTCCACAGGTTCACCACTCTCTGGGTGAAGAAGTTCCTCCGCATCTCGGTCCTAAATGGCTTACCCCTTATCCTTAGACTGTGACCCCTGGTTCTGGACTTCCCCAACATTGGGAACATTCTTCCTGCATCTAACCTGTCTAACCCCGTCAGAATTTTATATGTTTCTATGAGGTCCCCTCTCATTCTTCTGAACTCCAGTGAATACAAGCCCAGTTGATCCAGTCTTTCTTGATAGGTCAGTCCCGCCATCCCGGGAATCAGTCTGGTGAACCTTCGCTGCACTCCCTCAATAGCAAGAATGTCCTTCCTCAGGTTAGGAGACCAAAACTGTACACAATACTCCAGGTGTGGCCTCACCAATGCCCTGTACAACTGTAGCAACACCTCCCTGCCCCTGTACTCAAATCGCCTTGCTATGAAGGCCAACATGCCATTTGCTTTCTTAACCGCCTGCTGCACCTGCATGCCAACCTTCAATGACTGATGTACCATGACACCCAGGTCTCTTTGCACCTCCCCTTTTCCTAATCTGTCACCATTCAGATAATAGTCTGTCTCTCTGTTTTTACCACCAAAGTGGATAACCTCACATTTATCCACATTATACTTCATCTGCCATGCATTTGCCCACTCACCTAACCTATCCAAGTCGCTCTGCAGCCTCACAGCATCCTCCTCGCAGCTCACACTGCCACCCAACTTAGTGTCATCCGCAAATTTGGAGATACTACATTTAATCCCCTCATCTAAATCATTAATGTACAGTGTAAACAGCTGGGGCCCCAGCACAGAACCTTGCGGTACCCCACTAGTCACTGCCTGCCATTCTGAAAAGTACCCATTTACTCCTACTCTTTGCTTCCTGTCTGACAACCAGTTCTCAATCCATGTCAGTACACTACCTCCAATCCCATGTGCTCTAACTTTGCACATCAATCTCTTGTGTGGGACCTTGTCGAACGCCTTCTGAAAGTCCAAATATATCACATCAACTGGTTCTCCCTTATCCACTCTACTGGAAACATCCTCAAAAAATTCCAGAAGATTTGTCAAGCATGATTTCCCTTTCACAAATCCATGCTGACTTGGACCTATCATGTCACCTCTTTCCAAATGCACTGCTATGACATCCTTAATAATTGATTCCATCATTTTACCCACTACCGATGTCAGGCTGACCGGTCTATAATTCCCTGTTTTCTCTCTCCCTCCTTTTTTAAAAAGTGGGGTTACATTGGCTACCCTCCACTCCATAGGAACTGATCCAGAGTCAATGGAATGTTGGAAAATGACTGTCAACGCATCCACTATTTCCAAGGCCACCTCCTTAAGTACTCTGGGATGCAGTCCATCAGGCCCTGGGGATTTATCGGCCTTCAATCCCATCAATTTCCCCAACACAATTTCCCGGCTAATAAGGATTTCCCTCAGTTCCTCCTCCTTACTAGACCCCCCGACCCCTTTTATAACCGGAAGGTTGTCCGTGTCCTCCTTCGTGAATACCGAACCAAAGTACTTGTTCAATTGGTCCGCCATTTCTTTGTTCCCCGTTATGACTTCCCCTGATTCTGACTGCAGGGGACCTACGTTTGTCTTTACTAACCTTTTTCTCTTTACATATCTATAGAAACTTTTGCAATCCGTCTTAATGTTCCCTGCAAGCTTCTTCTCATACTCCATTTTCCCTGCCCTAATCAAACCCTTTGTCCTCCTCTGCTGAGTTCTAAATTTCTCCCAGTCCCCAGGTTCGCTGCTATTTCTGGCCAATTTGTATGCCACTTCCTTGGCTTTAATACTATCCCTGATTTCCCTTGATAGCCACGGTTGAGCCACCTTCCCTTTTTTATTTCTATGCCAGACAGGAATGTACAATTGTTGTAGTTCATCCATGCGGTCTCTAAATGTCTGCCATTGCCCATCCACAGTCAACCCCTTAAGTATCATTCGCCAATCCATCTCAGCCAATTCACGCCTCATACCTTCAAAGTTAGCCTTCTTTAAGTTCTGGACCATGGTCTCTGAATTAACTGTTTCATTCTCCATCCTAATGCAGAATTCCACCATATTATGGTCACTCTTCCCCAAGGGGCCTCGCACAACGAGATTGCTAATTAATCCTTTCTCATTACATAACACCCAGTCTAAGATGGCCTCCCCCTAGTTGGTTCCTCGACATATTGGTCTAAAAAACCATCCCTTATGCACTCCAGAAAATCCTCCTCCACCGTATTGCTTCCAGTTTGGTTAGCCCAATCTATGTGCATATTAAAGTCACCCATTATAACTGCTGCACCTTTATTGCACGCACCCCTAATTTCCTGTTTGATGCCCTCCCCAACATCACTACTACTGTTTGGAGGTCTGTACACAACTCCCACTAACGTTTTTTGCCCTTTGGTGTTCTGCAGCTCTACCCATATAGATTCCACATCATCCAAGCTAATGTCCTTCCTAACTATTGCCTTAATCTCCTCCTTAACCAGCAATGCTACCCCACCTCCTTTTCCTTTTATTCTATCCTTCCTGAATGTTGAATACCCCTGGATGTTGAGTTCCCAGCCCTGCTCATCCTGGAGCCACGTCTCCGTAATCCCAATCACATCATATTTGTTAACATCTATTTGCACAGTTAATTCATCCACCTTATTGCGGATACTCCTTGCATTAAGACACAAAGCCTTTAGGCTTGTTTTTTTAACACCCTCTGTCCTTTTAGAATTTTGCTGTACAATGGCCCTTTTTGTTCTTTGCCTTGGGTTTCTCTGCCCTCCACTTTTCCTCATCTCCTTTCTGTCTTTTGTTTTTGCCTCCTTTTTGTTTCCCTCTATCTCCCTGCATTGGTTCCCATCCCCCTGCCATATTAGTTTAACTCCTCCCCAACAGCACTAGCAAACACTCCCCCGAGGACATTGGTTCCGATTCTGCCCAGGTGCAGACCGTCCGGATTGTACTGGTCCCACCTCCCCCAGAACCGGTTCCAATGCCCCAGGAATTTGAATCCCTCCCTGCTGCACCATTGCTCAAGCCACGTATTCATCTGAGCTATCCTGCGATTCCTACTCTGACTAGCACGTGGCACTGGTAGCAATCCCGAGATTACTACTTTTGAGGTCCTACTTTTTAATTTAGCTCCTAGCTCCTTAAATTCATTTCGTAGGAACTCATCCCCTTTTTTACCTATGTCATTGGTACCAACGTGCACCACGACAACTGGCTGTTCTCCCTCCCTTTTTAGAATGTCCTCCACCCGCTCCGAGACATCCTTGACCCTTGCACCAGGGAGGCAACATACCATCCTGGAGTCTCGGTTGCGGCCGCAGAAACGCCTATCTATTCCCCTTACAATTGAATCCCCTATCACTATCGCTCTTCCACTCTTTTTCCTGCCCTCCTGTGCAACAGAGCCAGCCACGGTGCCATGAACTTGGCTGCTGCTGCCCTCCCCTGATGAGTCATCCCCCTCAACAGTACTCAAAGCAGTGTATCTGTTTTGCAGGGGGATGACCACAGGGGACCCCTGCACTACCTTCCTTGCACTACTCTTCCTGCTGGTCTTCCATTCCCTCGCTGGCTGTGGACCCTTCTCCTGCAGTAAGACCAACTCGCTACACGTGATACTCACGTCATTCTCAGCATCGTGGATGCTCCAGAGTGAATCCACCTTCAGCTCCAACTCCGCAACGCGGACCGTCAGTAGCCGGAGGTGGACACACTTCCCGCACATGTAGTCGTCAGGGACACTGGTGTTGTCCCCGTGTTCCCACATGGTACAGGAGGAGCATATCACTTGACCGAGCTGTCCTGCCATGACTTAACCCTTAGATACACTTAAATTGCCGACAACAATGTTAAAAGTTACTGACTAATAAAGAAAAAGAAAAACTACTCACCAATCAGCAGCCAATCACTTACCACGTTGGCTGTGACGTCACCTTTTGATTTCCTTCTACTTCTTTTTTGCCTTCTCTCCCAGCTGGAGCTGCACTGCTACGCCTCTCTCGACGCTCCCCGGACTGCTGAGCCTTTTATAGGCCGCTGCCTCTCTGGACTCCCGCCTCTCTTGACGCTCCCCGGACTGCTGAGCCTTTTATAGGCCGCTGCCTCTCTGGACTCCCGCCTCTCTCGACGCTCCCCGGACTGCTGAGCCTTTTATAGGCCGCTGCCTCTCTGGACTCCCGCCTCTCTCGACGCTCCCCGGACTACTGAGCCTTTTATAGGCCGCTGCCTCTCTGGACTCCCGCCTCTCTCGACGCTCCCCGGACTGCTGAGCCTTTTATAGGCCGCTGCCTCTCTGGACTCCCGCCTCTCTCGACGCTCCCCGGACTGCTGAGCCTTTTATAGGCCGCTGCCTCTCTGGACTCCCGCCTCTCTCCTTTCACATACCCAAGAACTGCAACCTGGCTAGACAGTGATGATGAAGAAATACCATCACTTACAACCACCAGCTCAGATACTGACACTGCACATAATTTAGAAAATAGCATAGAGGCAGGATCTGCACGTGGTGAGATACTAGGCACAAGTGCACGGGAGCCAGGGCAGAGGGCAAGGAGCACAGAGCTCCAGTTCGCCAGAGGGTGAGGTCGCACATGAGTTCTGCTGCAGAGGGCTCAGATGAGCAGTTCAATGGGGCAGGCTACAGAAAAAGACTGATCAGTATGCAAATGAAATGCTTGGTGCATTGGGAAACCTGCCAGAAAGCCTGTGTGGAATGTCAAGAGCATAGAGGAGTTCAGCACCAACTCGGCACAGGGCTTGGAGCCCATCCTTTCGGGAAAAAGCAGTAATATGGTGTTGAGATAGAGGATCAGCCATGATCATATTGAATGGTTGTTTTGGATCGATAATAATAGATCCAGGTTCAGGATCTGGATGAATATTAAGTAAGAGACAAGACAAATGAAGTAAAGAATAAAACACCGTTTACTGAGAGAAAAGAAACATAATACAGTTTACGAAGAAAAGAGAAGTATGATAAGATGCAACAAAGCTCACGGCCGTCAGCCCGTCGGGAATTCCGCAACGACGGCTGGTCAGGAGCCTTGGGGGTCCCGGCACCGCTCGCGAATCACGGTCCAAGGTGAAGTTCAAAGAGCTACTGGACAGTCTGTTCCTTTATACTATTGAACAAACATGGGTGCAAGTGGCTTATGGCCAGCTCCTAATCTGTAAGGTCCCAGCTGCTCGTCCACAAAGCATGAGACCTCGAGGCACCGACCGTTCCATAAACAAGCTGGTGTGTGTATCAAGGTCGGTCCCGCGCTCTCTCACTCTCTGCATCAACAACAATCCACGAGGCATGAAGCAGAAACACAGTAAATATAGAAATATCATAATTAACCCTATGAGATTAATCCTATACAACACAATGGTGCTGCAGGCTCGAAGGGCCGAATGGCCTACTACTGCTCTTATTTTTTATGTTTCTATGTTTCTCTGTTTCCAGCATGGAAGTGGTGTCCAATTCCATTAGCACACATGTGGATCCAATCATGATGCAGCATATGATGGCCAGTTTCTCAACTTCCATTGCAACACAAGCAGCAGCCAGCCAAGTGCTGCAGTGCTGCAGTGGAAGCACAGATTGCTACCATCAAGGCTGTGAATTCAGTGTTCAAAGGGGCTTTCAGAGTATCACAGCAGCCTAGCAATTATTCCTCCAATAGATTACTAGGATTGCTGAGGCACTGCCCAGGGAAGTGGCAGTGGCTCTGTGGAGCACGGACCTACTGTCCTCTCTCAGGATGACACCATTCGTTTTCCCACCACTGCCACTCCACTAGCGCCCTCGCTGTTGCCTGTCAGCCAGTCAGCCAATCAGCCAAGCCAGACTGCTGCCTCCTATGCCAAGGTGGTGCAGTCTGCAGCTGGGACTTCCAAAGTTGTCCTCTAAGGTCATCTGCAATTTCCCCCACTGAAATCCATTGAGGCCTTCCACTAGCCATGCTACATCCACTAGGGTAGCCCTGCGTAGGAGCAATAGGACAGGCAAAGGCACATGGAAGACAGGCACTAAAGGAATGCACAGGGGTAATTGGTTTACATTTGTATCTAATGTGGCATGATTTCATTTATAAATTTGATTTGGAATGCTTATTTTGTGTTGCTTTTTGTGTTTGCATTGTGGCTAAGAGGACGCTGTAATGGTCAGTGACAAAGGGAAGGTAAGGTGTTGGACTGTTGGTGAATGGGGAATTGGGGTTGCATTTATTGGTATCGCACTCAGAGGAGTTCTTCAGGAACAGGCTGACCAGAAATGTGCTTTCTAAGTTGCCTCCACCCTTCCTCTTCCTCTTTCTCCTCCTCCGCTGGTCGCCGTATAGCTGGTGGCAAGGGCTGTGCATTCATGATGGCAAGGTTGTGCAGAATGCAGCATACCACCATTAATTTTGACAACTACACCTGCAGGGCTCCTCCAGAGCAGTCCAGGCAGTGGAACCATTTTTTCAGCATGCCAATGGTCTACTCTGTCACATTTCATGTGGCAGCGTGGCTTTCATTGTATGCATGCTACTCGTGTGCGAGTGTGTTGCGCACCGGAGTCATGAGCCATGTTGTCAGTGGATAGCCTTTGTCGCCCAGTAGCCATCACTTGGCTTGACGTGGTGGCTCTAATGCAGATGGCACAGCGGACTGCCGCAGAATGATGGCATCATGACCTGCATGATTCTTTGCCAATGGTTGCACACCAGCTGGATGATGAGGGAGCGGAATCACTTGTGGTTGCGGTACATGTCACAGCAATATTGGGGCATCAAGCAGTCCTTCACTGGCTGCTGTTCTGGGGCCCCACTGTACACTTTCGAGAAGTTTTACTCAGCAGCGGGTTTGTTTTATTTTCCTGAATATGATTAACTCCTGAAAAAAAGCACTGTTCTGATTTCTGCAAGGAAAAATAGCTGCAAGAGTTGTGCATTTTCATAGTTGTGACACCGACACAGCCACAATGGTGCTTTCATAATACAACAGCATATTGTCACGTCAATGTCTTACAAACAGAAGATGTCTGCTAAACACTTTTCAGCTGATTCTTGTTTAATCCAAGTGATACAATCTGACCAATAAGAATAAATAACAAGCATGGGTCATTAATGTGTTACATATTTATGGTATCATTAGTAAGTATCATTCCTCTAATCCTTAAGGTAGAAACAATTTTTAATCTCTGATTTAGCCGACCTGTCAGATACTAATTAGGATTTGCGCATAATTGGTATTTCTCTCTGTTGTGAATGGCTTTAAAAAGGCCAAATTTGAGCTTTTGAGAAATAGGACATTTCAGTATGGTAAGTTCAAAATTGGGGACATCTACTAATTGCTTTTCCACCAAAGCTATTAAATTTCCCATTAAGCTAACAATGCAGCGAAGAAGCCAAATGAAACCCTATGGTTGGCAGCCCCAAGATGTCTGAGAGTAATGGATTGTTTGAACCTCATGCATTGCCATTGCCACAGCAATAGATTTTACAAGAAATAGTTAAGGGGAAGATAGCCATATTTGGAGAGGTTATCCGACAGGTTGATTAACAAGAATAACCAACCCAACTGTTTCAGATGTTCTCAGAAATTTGAATGTCAGTGTTTTTTGTTTCTCTCTTCAGGTTGAATTTTCCACTCAATACAAATGGTTCCATGAATGATAATTATGCATTCAGGGATTAGAATTACTTTTCTTCCTGAAATTGCTAGATCACTTCGACGAATGTGCACTGTGCCATTTTCTGCCCATGTTTTCCACTGGCGTAAGTAAAAAAAAGCTCTTGAAAGAGCTTGGGGGCGAAATTACCCCCGTCTTTAAGGACTTTAAGAGGTGGTAATGGGGCGGTAAGGCCTTTCTGACCAGGCAGGTGGATGGACTGACCCATCTGAAATTGCTCCCGTTTCCACTGCACCCCGTGTTCTGACCCGGTCGGGCACGTGCTGACCCCATACCGTCTGGTAGCAACCCCTTTCCGCCCCCCGAGGGAAAGTGCCCCGCAGGAGCGGAGCGGCCACTGGTCGGTGCTCCGGGCCGGAAGCTGCCAGTGGCTGGGCAGCGCATCCACCCTTAAAGGGAAGGGCGCACTGCTGTGCCCTCCATTTTATTTGACAACGGCGGCCACAAGTTTGGCCGGGACGCAAACAGGCAACCCGGCATCCCCTCTTGCCAGGCCATTGGCATGGCCAAAGCCCTCCCTGGTGGCCCACTGGGTGCCACTAAAGTGGCTGCAGAGCTCACAGTGGCTCTCCCCTTTAACTGACGTGCTAATGACATCACCCACCTTCTGCCCCGTTCCCGACGCTCTTCCGCCCCTTAGCCATCCCAAACACTGGCGCAACGAAATATAGCACAAAAAGATGGCACTTTCCCTTTATTCTCTGCCTGGGCAGAGAATATTCATTTAATTTGAATTATCTGCCTCGTTTGGGGTAGAGGGCAATTTTGGCCCCCTTCAGTTAAATGACTAATCGTATGTTAAAACTTGTAAATAGGTAAATATTGGTATGCATTTCTGGGATTTGTGTGGAAGCCCCAATTTGTAGTAATTCTGCTTATTTAAAATGTCTGTTGCAGGCCGACAGCGGTATTACCTTTCAGAAAGTGTTTTATTAAAATTTAACTGCACTATTTATTGGTATTGCAGTTGTGGGTTTGCATTCACTGCTGCCCTTTCCTTGAGATTGAGGGAAGAGGAGGAAGAATAAAACCCACAGGAGATACCAAGAAGATCAAGTTGCACCAGGTGGACTTTCCACACCTGTCATTACTCAAATAAATGTATTTGAAGGCTCACATTCAGCTACAAGTTTAGACAATAAGTGGCCAAAATTGAGCCCTGCCCCAAATGGGAGGCACTTAACCTTTTTTTTTAACGGTTTTTCCCGTCAATTTCCCGCATGTGCCCGACGAGATAGGATTACTGCTGTAGCGATTACTGCTGCAAAATCCAGGTCGGGTAATTTACAAAAGGTCCTTACTCCTCATTGACAAGCGGAGAGTCATTACCGACTCGTGGCCACCTCTTTGAGGCGGTCACGGCTCTTAAAGAAAGGGGCAATTTTGGCCCTTAAGTCCTCCTTTCATTTGAGCTCCTCCTCTTCAGGCGATGTAGCTCTTCTTGTTTATCCTGCTGCAGCACTGCTGCATATGTTTCCTTGCTAGTGGTGGACTCTACCTTGGAGGTGACAATCCTGTCCTGCCTAGAAACATTGATTAAAGCCGCGGTGATGGATGGAAGACCTGCTGACCTTTCTCTTGCAGTGAACCTGCTCTGCAGGAAGATCTAGGCCAGTGAGTTGATACCTAGCGCACAAAGGAAATCTTACCCCTTTTCTTATGTGGTACAGTTAAATGCATTTGCTTTATCCAACTACATCCAGCACTCCATGAGCCTTTAGTACTGGAATCGCTATATCTCGACAAGTTGAGTGATTTTCCACTAGAAAAGTCAAAGGTAGAGCTGCGAGGCTACTCAGGAGAGCAAATCCCTGAGGTAGGATGCATATCACCATACTGGTGAAATACAAGGATCAGTTTCAGAGATTGCCTCTCTAAGTAGTGGCAGGAGACAAGCCTGCCTTAATAGGTAGAAATTGGTTGGGATCACTGAAGCTGGATTGGAATGAGATTTTTTTTTGTTGAAACGAGATTTGCATCAAAGGATGATGTCATCAAACAGTATCGAAAGGTGTTCTGCAAAACAGGCACTCTGATCCAAGGCTTCAAGGCGAGTGTCAGAGTACAGAAGGATGCTAGACCAGTACACTGCAAGCCACGTCCCATACCATAGGCACTCAAGGTGAAAGTTGAGCAAGAACTCAAAAGCCTAGAGATTGAGAACATTATTTCTCAGGTAGATTCAAGTAATTGGGCTACACCCATTGTTGTTGTACCGAAGTCAGATAGTGATGCTGATGCTATGTCCAGGTTGTCATCCCCATCACAAGTTACACCCAATAGGGAAGAAGTGTTCTATTTTTCATATATTGATGAACTGCAAGTCACAGCTAAAGAGATTGGTACAGCAAACAAACGTGACCCAGCTATGTCAACTATATATGATTACATAGCAAATGGCTGGCCAAATCTAGTATCAGAGGAATATATTCATTCATACTTCATTCATAGGAATGAATTATCAGTGGATAAAGATTGTATCATGTGGGGTGCAAGAGTAGTTATCCCAAATAAGTTCAGGTCCAAATTGTTAGAAGGTCTTCATGACAAGCTGGAAAGTAGGAGACCACAGATCCAGCCTCTGAATACCGAGGTGAAATGTAGGAGGAGTGGAGTGGCAAACCCCCCATGGTGTCTAGCCAGTTCTCCTGGTAGGGAGAGTTATGAATCAGGCTAATGATTTGTCCACGTTACTGAAGGAACCCAAGAGCATAGTCTGCTGGATGTAAAGCAATGGAAGAAATTGGTTGCCTCTGTGCTGCTGGGCACAGGGGAAGAAGACAATAGGAAGAAAAAGAAGAGAAAGAGAATGACATTGTGAACCTATAGTTGCCCTCCTATTATCCAATCCCTGACATGCTTGGTGACATTCCTGCCGAGGATGTAGAGCACTTCCTCCTGGTGAGATCTCCAAGAATTGGGGGGCCTACATCTGTTAAAGATCTCTCTTAGCTGTTGTGGACTGTCCTTCAAAAAGAAAGCAAAATGCTTAAATTATCCTGACTATCTGAACTAATGGTATTTAATAAAATTGATCAATCCCATATGGCAGGTTCGGTATTGATGATGTTAGATGATTACAATGCACACTCCACTATGCATCTGATCAGAAAATCTGGGCTAATATGGTTTTACCTGTTTTGGCAACTCTGAGGTGAGTCATTAACCTATTTGTTCAAAAAGGGTTCATTTCTCTGCTAAAATAGTAGACAAAGAAATGTCATGCAGGCACATTAAACTGATCATTAATCATTAAACTGATCACCAACCAATAAACTGATCACCAACCATTAAACTGATCTCTAACAGTAATTTCTAGCCTTGTGTGTAAACCTCTGGCACAATCTGTCAGATTCTGCAGCACATGGTGCACAACTCATGTTGTACACCACTTCAACAAGAAATGATGTTGTAATGAAGTGCACCTTAACTGCTTGTTAAAATATGGCATATTATTGCACTCATCTACATTTAAACAGGAGCTGCAAGCTTACAAACTGAATGATCAGATAGCTTATTGGTGTTTGAAAATAAAATATGTCTGCCGAACTATCTCACTTGTACACTTTTATTTGTGATCTGTGAAAATCCGTGCTCCTTGCAAATATCCAGATGGATTTATTTAAAGGTGCTGCAAAAGAATGTCAACAAAACGATCAGTAGTACCATAGTTGTGGCCCCATGAAAGTAGAAAACTCAATTCTACAGAAGCAAAATACTGAGGATGTGGAAATCTGAAATAAAAACTGAAAATGCTGGAAATATTCAGCGGGTCAGGCAACATCTGTGGAGAGAGAAACAGAGTTAATGTTTCAAGTCAATTTTCATCAGAACTGAAAAAAGTTGGAGATACCACAAGTTTAAGCAAATGCAAGGCGGGGAAAGAAGCAGAGGTGATGAAAGAACAAAAGGGAAGGTCTGTAATAGGATGGGAGGCAGGAGAGATTAAAGCACAAAAGGGACGATGGATGGTGGTGCGAGGCAAAAGGAGATGGTAATGACAATTAAAGGAACAAAAGATGGGTGTAGAAGAGATGTAAATGGGAATAGCAGAGTCATCATCAGCTGCCATCTGAAATAATGGATTATGATTTGAAATTGTTAATCTCAATTTTGAGTCCAAAAGGCTGTAAAGCGCCTAATCGAAAGATGAGGTGCTGTTCCTCGAGCTTATGTTGAGCTTCGTTGGAACAATGTAGGAGGCGGAAGACAAAGAGGTCGGAGTGGGAATGGGTCGGAGAATTAAAGTGGCAGCCGATCAAAAGCTTGGGGTCACGGTTGTCGAGTGAATGGAGGTGTTCTGCAAAGCGGTTACCCAATCTGCGTTTGGTCTCCCAATGTAGAGGAGCAGTGAATAGAGTGTACTAAATTGAAAGAAGTACAACTAAATCGCAGTTTCACCTGGAAGAGTATTTGGGGCCCTGGACGGTGGGAGGGGGGAAAAGTAAAATGGCAGGTGTTGCATCTCCTGCACTTGCACGGGAAGGTGCTGTGGGAAGGGGGTGGTGTGGACCAGGGTGTCAAGGAGGGAATGGTCACTTCGGAATGTTGAAAGGGGAGGGGATGATTTTTTTGGATGGTGGGATAGCATTGGAGGTGGTGGATATTGCAGAGGGTGATCGATTGAATGTGGAGGCTGGTGGGGTGGAAGATCAGAACAAGGGGAACCCTATCATGACTCGGAGAGGGAGGTGAAGGGTAAGGGCAGATATGCGGAAAATTGAACAAACACGGTCATGAGCCCGGTCAACCATAGTGGAGTGGTATCCTCAGTCGAGTAGAAAGAAGCGCTGGTGTGGAAACTGGCATTGTCAGAACAGATGTGATGCAGACGGAGAAACTGGGAGAATGGAAGAGAGTCCTTACAGGAAGTAAGGTGGGAGGAAGAGGCTGAACGCCAACTCTCTGACACCTCCTCCTACCACCGCCTGGACCATGACTCTACTAATGAATATTGAGCCATCATTTCCAAGACTATCACTGACCTCATCTCCTCTGGAGATCTTCCCTCCATGGCTTCCAAGCTCATAATCCCTCAACACCACTTAGCCTGCTTCTACCTCCTTCCCAAGATCCACAAACAAGGCTGCGCTGGTAGACACATTGTTTCAGCCTAGTTTTGTCCCATGGAACTGATTTCTTCCTATCTCGACTCCACTTTTCTCTGCTTGTCCAGTTTCTTCCCAAATACATCTGTGAATCTTCCAATGATCTATGCCACTTTAACAGTTTCCAGTTTCCTGGCTCTAACCATCTCCTTTTTGCAATGGATGTCCAATCCCTATGTAGCTCCATCCCCCACCACGACGGCCAGAGGGCTCTCCATTTTTTCCTTGAACAGAGGCCAAACCTGTCCCCATCCACAACCACCCTTCCCCATCTGGCTGAATTTGTTCTCACATTGAACAATTTCACTTTTGATTCCATTCACTTCCTCCAAATAAAAAGTGTTGCTATGTCTGTAATGTACTTATGAATGACTCCAAGAGGCAATGTGTTGTACTCAAACTGTAGTGACCTTGGTCCTTTATTCGTAACTCCAGAGTGAGGCAGTCGCATGGTGGCTATCCTTTTATACAGCCTTTGCCACCAGGGCAGGAAACCCCGATCTCCACCAGTTGCATCCACAAGTGGTGCCAGCAAAATATATACACAGTGTAAACTTTATTGATAGTGTGTCAGGTAAACAAGTCTCCATCTTATGCAACTATACAGTGACTACACAGAGAATATATCTATAGTCTGCATATAGGCCCAGGAGAGGCGAGGGCCCAGGGGCAGCACGGGTCAGCCCACACTGTGATCTATGGATAGTAGGAGCATGTGTGCGCACTAGGTCCGTGCAGCAGAGCTTGGTCTCCAGTCGACTTGGTTAACCCTTGCCACTGGATCAAGGCCTAGCTCAGTCAAGCTTTGTGGTGGCTGGTGTGCAACGGCCATCCCATGTTAAAAAAATTAATGCACAGGCATCTTCCACCTTTCAGTATTTAGTTCGGGACCTAGATTGTCAGGTCCCTCATTGAAACATCTGTGAACTCATCCCTTTTAGGTGTGGAAGCAGGTCATCCTCGATACGAGGGAGTGCCTAATACTATACTAGTCTGCATATATAACATCACTCTCCCCCATTTCCTTTGTGCCAATTACCTTTGCACTGTGTGCTCTGGCTTAACTCTCCCTGGACTTAAGTGCCAATAGCCCTTCCACCTTGGCTGTGCTTTGGCTTGGCTTTCTCCTTGTTAAACCCCAGATCCTTTTGCCACAAAATTGGGTAGTGGTTACCAGTTTGGATGGTCGATGATGCAGTGGAGGTTCCAGTGGGTTCTGGATGTGATCCATGTGTGTGTCCATGGCTACATACATCCATTCCCCCCACCCCCCACCCCCTCACCACAGCGAAATCATGCAGCTGGCCCGTTACATTAACATATAGGATCAGACACAATGCAAGTACAAAGAAGGGAAGAAGAAAAAAAAATTTTTTCAGTTTGTATCGTGATACCTTGGTTCAGTGATTTACATTTGTTACGTTTTATGGTCATGCACCAGGATTGGGTAGATTGCATTCATGGTTCAGTCATGGTCAGTACTGAGGTAGCAATACAGGTATGCGAGGACGCTAGTTCCAGAGCAACCGGACGGGGTCCTAGTCGTCTGATGGCAGCGCTGCGTCCCCTGCTAACGGCATGGGCTAGTTTCGTTCACCTTGCCAGGACTCAGGGCCTTTGCCGTTACATAAGAACATAAGAACATAAGAATTAGGAACAGGAGTAGGCCATCTAGCCCCTCGAGCCTGCTCCACCATTCAAAAAGATCATAGCTGATCTTACCTAGTGGTGGGCAGAGCCACAGATGTGTGTGGTCTCCCTGTCCTCCTTTGGGGGCTGCAGAATTTTCTGCCTGCTCTCTAATGGTGTTGGGAACCTGGCTGTTCCATGTCCCGTTTGGGGAACCCATTGGTTCTGACCTTTCGCTCCTGGTCATGGTCGAGGTAGCGACTGGGTCTGGGGGCTGCACCGTCTCCACCCGGGTAGTGGGCAACGGCAGCCGACTGCGCGAATTGGCGCCGTTTTTATTTCCAGGTCCATGGCGAACAGTGCCATCGGGTGCCTGCAGCGTGGGATAGACCTGGGGCAGAGTATCAGGATCAGTGACTTCACCCTCCTGAGGTCACTGGCCTATAACTTGTGGGGACACCTGGGGCAGGGCATCAGGATCAGCGCCTTTACCCTCCCGAATTCGCTCGCTTGCTACTTTTGGGGACACTCTATTCCCGACATCTCGCAACAACATTTTGTTCTTTACATTAGGAATAGTACCGACATCTCGCAACAACATTTTGTTCACAATTTTAATTGGTTCATTACATTGATTGCCATGCGTACATTGTCTCTTTAAGGTTAGTTGGTTGCAGGTCTCCTTTAAGAGAACCCTGCTGGCTTTACCCCAATCAAATCCTTTCTTAGACACCACGTGTTGGTCCCTCAGCGTTGCACCTCATGGTATGGCCACAGCCATCTTTTTTTCTAGCCACACTGCACCTCGCTGCAGCAGTGCCGCCATCTTGCTTCTGTCCTCAAGGTCAACTGCCTTGATCCTTCTCTCCTGCGATTCTGCCACAAAAGTTGGAAGAGTGCCTGTGAATTCGATCTTCCTTCCCAGGAGTCCTACCACTGGAGCCGGGAAGGTACTTTTAGGTTGTTCCGGTCGGATCATTGCCACACAATGGATGGTCTGTGCCTCAGGTGCTGCGCTGGTCTGTTCTCTGGTGCCTGGCCCAAGCGAAGGTGAGGTTTTGCTCTGCCTTTGAGCATGGGGGACATTGATTGCTGGATTGAAGAGGTCTTCCCATTTCCACTGGGTCTTCCCCATCCACCTTCTTCCGAGTAGCATTGGACCATCACCTGCAATAATCCACAGAGGTACTTGTGCACCACGCCATTATGGATTACACTTATATCCACAGTACCAAGGACTGGGATCAACTTTTCCCGTACTGGAACCAGCTCGGGTCGTTTTTTGTTCCATAGCCTCGCATCCTGGCTCATCACTGACTGGCTCACTCCCGTGGCCATTTCCATGAAGACTGGAATGCCGTTTAGCTCGACTTCCATCTTCACTGAAGGATAATCGGTGGTGCAGGTATACACTCCATACACTTCTTCTTGGGGCTGAGCTGCCTCTCTGGCAAAATCATCATACTCCCCGCTGGATTCAAAGTCATCTACCAACTCCTCTGCTAGACAGTGAGTCGTATTTCTTTTACACATACGCTGGAGGTGGCCCTTCGTGTTACAGGCTTTGCATACGTACTCAGAAAACCGACACTGGTGAGCCCTATTGTTTCCTCCACAATGCCAGCCTGGTGCTACTTTATTAGTACCCCTTGGCAGACTCTGAGTTCTGGAACCCTGAGATCTGTGTTCTCTGTCCTGGCAAGAGCCACGTTCTACAGTCTTGTCTGTGAAAGGTACCATTCTGTGTACAGTACTTACCGGGTTTGAGTCCACAGGATGAATAATTTGCTTGGTGCTGCAGGTCGAGGTCATGAACACCTGACTGATGCTGATGGCCTTCTGCAGGTTGACTGTGGTGTCAGCAGACAATAGCTTGTTAAGGAGGCCCTCGTGGCCAATTCCCATAACGAAGATATCTCGCAATGCTTCGTTGAGGTGTGTGCCAGAAGCACATGGTGCCGCAAGTCTCCTGAGGTCGGCATCATATTCTGCAATCTCCTGGCCCTCAGGTCTGTGGTGAGTGTACAATCTGTGCCTGGTTGTGAGGATGCTCTCTTTTGGTTTTAGTTGGTGGCGAATTAGTTCAGTAAGCTCATCGTATGTCTTATTCTTGGCCTTCGTGGGTGCCAGCAAGTCCCTGACGAGGTGGTAGACCTCGGGCCCACAACCGGTCAGCAGTATAGCCTTGCGCTTCTTCGCCAATGCATCCGTCTCCCCTGCCAGGTAATTTGCCACAAAATATTGCTTGAGCCTTTCCGTGAAGGCATTCCGATCATCACCCTCTGCAAAGTCTTTTAGTGTGCCAAATGTAGCCATAATTGCGTGAAAGTCCATATACTCGTCGCCAGTTGTTGTCTGTAATGTACTTATGAATGACTCCATGAGGCAATGTGTTGTACTCAAACTGTAGTGACCTTGGTTCTTTATTCGTAACTCAGTGTGAGGCAGCTGCATGGTGGCTACCCTTTTACACAGCTCCTGCCACCAGAACAGGAAACCTCGGTCTCCATCAGTTGCACCCGCATGTGGTGCCAGCATTGTATATACACAGTGTAAGCCTTATTGACAGTACATCAGGTAAACAAGTCTGCATCTTATGCAACTATACAGTGACTACACAGAGTATATCTACAGTCTGCATATATAACACTATGGGAACCTGTGTGAGTCCTAGCTATGCCTGCCTTTTCATGGGATATGTGGAACATTCTTTGTTCCAGTCCTACTCAGGTCCCTTCCCTCACCACTTTTTCCAATACATTGATGACTCTATCGGTGCTGTTTTCTGCTCTCGCCATGAACTGGAAAATTGTATTCACTTAGCTTCGAATTTCCACCCTTCCCTCGTCTTCACATGGTTCATCTCTGACTCTTCCCTTCCCTTCCATGACTTCTTTGTCTCCTTCTTTGGGGATAGGCTATCTACAAATATCTACTATAAGCCCTCTGACTCCCACAGCTACCTGGACTACATTTCCTGTTACCCTGCCTCCTATAAGGATTCTATTCCATTCTCGAAGTTTCTCCATCTCCGTCGCATCTGTTCTGACGATGCCAGCTTCCACACCAGTGCTTCCGATATTCATCATTCCAAGGGAACGATCCCTCCTCAACACCCTGATCCACTTCTCAACCACCCCAACACCCCTCCCCTTTCCACAGCACCTTCCCGTGCAAGCTCAGGAGATGTAACACCTGCCCTTTTAATTCCCCCCTTCCGACCGTGAAACAGCGATTTACTTGTACTTCTTTCAATTTAGTATACTGTATTCGCTGCTTTCGATGTGGTCTTCTCTACATTGGGGAGATCAAATGCAGATTGGGTGACTGCTTTGCAGAATACCTCCATTCACAAACGTGATTTCCACTCCACTCCACTCTAACCTTTTTGTCTTCCATCTCCTACACTGTTCCAACAAAGCTCACCGTAAACTTGGGGAACATCTTTTGATTAGGCACTTTACAGCCTCAACATTGAGTTTAACAATTTCAGATCATAACTTCCACCCCCATTTCTTTGGGTGTTCTTTCCACCTCTTCCACTTTTCCCGGCCTCTGCATTTGCTTAAAACCAGTTATATCTCGAACATTTTTTAGTTCTGATGAAAGGTCATCAACCTGAAACATTAACTTTGTTTCTCACTGCACAGATGCTGCTTGATCTGCTGAGTATTTCCAGCATTTTCTGTTTTTAACCTCAATTCTAACGTTTTTATGAAGTTGGCAAATGGAACAGAGTTGTGCTGTACTGGTTGATTTATTTTACCTTCATCAAAATACTTGTTGCAGGTGCAGGTGGTTGTTTGTTCATAGTCTATTTTAGCACATATAAATCTTCTTTCTGTTTTTATCTCCTTCCATTCCATCTTCATCTGAAGCTGTTGACTTCATGCAAGGGCACAGTTCTACAGGTGCGAGGTACCCTCCGGTATCTCACTGATGGACCATTCTTCCTGTGTGACCTTTGAGCAGACTACAACAGCATTGTGGATTTATGCTGCACTTTTAACTGATCAAAATGGACCAACAACTTACACTTATATAAGCACTTTATACATAACATCTGAAAGCACTTGGCAGTTTGCAAGACACCGAGCGAGAGATGAGAGAGAATTTATGGGAGTTGACTAAAGGCAGTCAAGGAGTCAGATGTTACGGAAGCTTTTCTAGGTGGGGGGTGAGGCTGCAAGCTTAAAGGGTTGAGGGAGAAGTTCCAGGTATTAGGATGAGATTATTGAAGGTGCTGCCACCAACAAAGGAGGGGGGATACAGATCAGAGTTGGAAGCTGGTGCTCGGGTTTGGGCTGGAAAAGGTTGCAGAGGCAAGAATGAAGCAAGTCCGTGGAACGATTTGAAAACAAGAATGAGGAGCTTAAAGTCTATAGGCTGAGGGATTGGGAACGGGTGGCGGACAGTTCAAACAGTGCAACTTAGGGGATGAATATCTGCAGGGATTCTCCACTTGGTCTGCATAACTTTGGAAGAAGAGCTGCAGAAACCCTGAATAAACTATGTAAATTCATAGATACATAGAATCGTAGAAATTTACAGCATAGAGGAGGCTATTCGGCCCATCATATCGATGCCTGCCGACAAAGAGCTATCCAACCTAATTTCACTTTCCAGCTCTTGGTCCGTAGGCTTGTAGGTTATGGCAGTTCAAATGAAAATCCAAGTATTTTTTGAATGCGATAAGGGTTTCTGCCTCTAGCATCCTTTCAGGCAGTGAGTTCCAAATCCTCACCACCCTCTGGCTGAAAAAAATTCTCCTCATATCCTCTCTAAAGCTCCTACCAATTACTTTAAATCTATGCCTGCTGGTTATTGACCGCTTTGCTAAGGGAAATAGGTCCTTCCTATCCACTCTATCTAGGCCCTTCATAATTTTATACACCTCAATTAGGTCTCCCCTCAGCCTCCTCAGTTCCAAAGAAAACAACTCGGCCCATCCAATCTTTCCTCATCGCTAAAATTCTCCAGTCCAGCTAACATCCTCGTCAATCTCCTCTGTACCCTCTCCAATGCAATCACATCTTTCCTGTAATGTGGTGACCAGAACTTCACGCAGTACTCTAGCTGTGGCCTAACTAGTGTTTTATACAGTTCAAGCATAACCTCCCTGCTCTTATATTCTATGCCCCGGCTGTTAAAGGCAGGAATTCCACATGTCTTCTTAACCACCTTATCTACCTGTCCTGCTACCTTCAGGGATCTGTGGACTTGCTCTCCAAATCCCTCTGTTCCTCGACACTTCTTAGTGTCCTACCATTTTTTGTGTAACATGCAGCAGATTAACATGACTCTTGGCATTTCAGCTGGGCTGTATTAAATAATCCATCCCAGCCCTATTCAAGCATCTGAAGTGCTGCTTCAACAAGCCCATAGTATGATTACTCAGGTGGATGTATGAACCTCATTATACCTGTTTTCAGCTGGTATCCTTAGGTGCTGCATTTGTGTCATGATAACTTTTAAGTGACCTATGTTTTTGTTTTCATGGTGTATATATTGATGGGTAATAGGCTGTTTTCAAATGCAGGCAGTATGACAGCTGCAAAGGGAAGCAAGTACTGACTTGCATAATTTTGTGAAGATTCTAAAAAGCTGAACATGGAATCATTTCTGATTTACGTGTGGCATTGGTCACCTAAAAAATGGACCAGCTAAAGTGGCAGCAGGCAGGATGATACGTCCTTACTGCACAGTATAAATGCACACAAGGCCCATGCTTGAGAGAAGGTCAGTCTGTGACCTGTCCTTTATTCCTTAGCACTCAAGTGATGAAGGTGGGTGGAGCTTCCCCTTTTATACCTGAAGGCCCAGGTTAGGAGTGTCTCCCACCTAGTGGTCAGTGTTCTCACGGTGTACAACTTAGGTCAGTTTATACATGGGTTACAATGATGGTTGAATACATGACATCACAAAGTCTTATTGGGATCACAGGTTGAGTCTCTCTGGTGGTTTACGCTCCCTTGTAGAGCGCCTGAGTTGGGGCTCCGGTTGTTGGGCGCTGGCCTGAGTGTCTGCTGTTTGCAGTGCCTCAGGCCTGTCCGGACTGCCCACAGTGACTGGGCTCTCCTCCCTTTGGTTCCGGTGTTCGGTCACCTGTGGTGGAGTGAACTCTATATCGTGTTCTTCCTCTGCTTCTTCTATGGGGTTGCTGAACCTCCTTTTTGTTTTATCCACATGTTTGCGGCAGATTTGTCCATTGGTAAGTTTAACTTCCAGAATCCTATTTCCCTCTTTGGCAACCACAGTGCCTGCGAGCCATTTGGGCCCTGCAGCGTAGTTGAGGGCAAAAACAGGATCATTTACATCAATACATCGCGCCCTCGCATTCCTGTCATGGTAGTGATATTGTGACTGGCGCCTGCTCTCGACAATTTCTTTCATGGTGGGGTGTATAAGGGATAATCGGGTTTTGAGCGTCCTTTTCATTAGTAGCTCTGCGGGTGGAACCCCTGTGAGCGAGTGTGGTCGGGATCTATAGGCCAACAGGAGGCGTGATAAGCGAGTTTGTAGGGAATCCCCTTGAAATCTGAGCATCCCGTTTGATTATCTGCACTGCTCATTCTGCCTGGCCGTTTGAGGCCGGCTTAAACGGTGCCATTCTAACATGGTTAATTCCATTGCCTGCCATGAAGTCCTGGAATTCAGTGCTTGTGAAGCATGAGCCATTGTCGCTGACCAAGATGTCCGGTAGACCATGGGCGGCGAACATTGCCCGTAGACTTTCTACTGTGGCAGAGGATGTGCTTGAATTTAAAATGTCACACTCGATCTATTTGGAGTAGGCGTCTACTACAACCAAAAACATTTTCCCCATGAAAGCACCTGCGTATTCCACATGGATGCATGACCAAGGCTTGGCGGGCCATGGCCAGGGGCTAAGGGGGGCTTCCCTGGGCGCATGGCCCAGCTGGGCACACGTGTTGCACCTGCGAACACAAAGTTCCAGATCTGCGTCTATCCCTGGCCACCAAACGTGTGACCTGGCAATTGCCTTCATCGTGACAATGCCTGGGTGCCCATTGTGGAGTTCTCTGATGAACACCTCTCTGCCCATCTGGGGCATGACTACGCGGTTTCCCCACAGTAGGCAATCGGCCTGAATCAAGAGTTCATCCTTGCGCCTGTGAAATGGTTTAAATTTCTCAGGGCATGCCCTGTACGTGGCTGCCCAGTCCCCATTCAGGACACATTTCTTGACTAGAGACAATAGCGGGTCTCTATTTGTCCAGACTTTCATCTGACGGGCTGTCACGGGTGAGCCTTCGCTTCCGAAAGCTTCAACAGCCATGACCATCTCAGCACCATGCTTGGTAGCCCCCTCAGTGGTGGCTAGTGGGAGCCTGCTGAGTGCATCGGCGCAGTTTTCGGTGCCCGGTCTGTGCCGAATTGTGTAGTCATAGGCAGCTAACGTGAGTGCCCACCTCTGTATGCGGGCCGATGCGCTCACATTTATGGCCTTGTTGTCGGCCAAAAGGGACATTAGGGGTTTGTGATCTATCTCCAGCTCAAATTTCCTGCCAAACAGGTACTGGTGCATTTTCTTTACCGCATATACACATGTGAGTGCCTCCTTTTCTACCATCCCGTAGCCCCTTTCTGCCTGGGACAGACTCCTGGAGACATAAGCTACCGGCTGTAACTGACCCTTGGCATTGACATGCTGAAACACACACCCGACACCATAGGACGACACATCGCACGTTAACACAAGTTTCTTACATGGGTCATATAGCGTTAACAGATTGTTGGAACATAACAAATTGCGTGCTCTATTAAAAGCCCTTTCCTGGCTGTCTCCCCAGACCCATTCGCGACCTTTGCACAGGAGCACGTGTTGCGGCTCTATCAGCGTGCTCAATTTGGAAAGAAAGTTACCAAAATAGTTCAGGAGCCCCAGGAATGAAACGCAGCTCCATCGTGTTATGGGGTCTGGGTGCTCTCTGGATCGCTTCCATCTTGGATGCAGTAGGGCTGATCCCATCTGCTGCTACCCTCATCCCCAGAAATTCTACCTCTGGAGCTAGGAAGACGCACTTCGCCTTTTTCAGTCGCAGACCTACCCGGTCCAGTCTGCGTAGCACCTCCTCCAGGTTGTGGATGTGTTCTTCCATATCGTAACCCGTAATGAGGATGTCGTCCTGAAAAACCACCGTCCCTGGAATCGACTTGAGGAGGCTTTCCATATTTCGTTGGAAGATCGCGGCGGCCGAGCGAATCCCGAACGGACATCTGTTGTACTCAAACAACCCCTTGTGTATCGTGATGGTGGTCAGCTTCTTCGACTCTCTCGCCAGCTCCTGGGTCATGTAAGCTGAGGTCAGGTCCAATTTTGAAAAAGGTTTGCCACCGGATAGCGTCGCAAAGAGGTCCTCCGCTCTCGGTAGCGGGTACTGGTCTTGGAGTGACACCCGATTGATGGTGGCCTTGTAATCGCCACATATCCTGACCGACCCATCCGCCTTGAGCACCGGCACAATCGGGCTCGCCCAGTCACTGAATTCGACTGGCGAGATGATGCCATCCCTCAACAGGCGGTCCAATTCGCCTTCTATCTTTTCCCGCATCACGTACGGCACCGCTCTGGCCTTGTGGTGTACTGGTCTGACGTCTGGGTTTATGTGAATCACTACCTTGGCCCCCATGAAAGTGCCAATGCCAGGTTGAAATAATGAGTCAAATTTGTCCAGGACCTGTGTGCATGATACTCGCTCCACAGAGGAAATTGCATTGACATTGCCCCATTTCCAGTTCATGACAGCAAGCCAACTCCTCCCCAGTAGTGCGGGACCGTCCCCTGGGATAATCCAGAGTGGCAACCTGTTCTCTGAATCTTTGTGGTTCACGACTACCGTGGCGCTGCCTAGCACCGGAATGATCTGCTTTGTGTAAGTCCGTAGCTGTGCGTCAATCGGCGATAATTTTGGCCTCCTGGCCTTGGATGCCCAAAACTTTTCGAACTGTTTGATACCCATCAGGGACTGGCTGGCACCCGTGTCTAACTCCATTGATACTGGGATGCCATTGATACTTTCATCATTATCGGTGGCGTCCTGGTGTATGAACTGTATACGTGCTCCACATGAACTCGCTGAACCTCAGCTTCCAGCAATTTTCCCCAGTGTCCATTTCTGCAATTTCTGCAGATATTTTGCTCATCTCTGCAAACTCCGGCTGAATGTATGCCTCCACGCCTCCAGCATGAGTTGCGGTTTGAAACAAAAGGTCCCTTGCCAGTCGATCGTCCCTGACTGCCCCTGTTATTGTCCTTGAGTGCACCATTAACAGGTGTTGATGGCCCCATTACTGGCCGCATTATCCCTTGCAATGGTGTGAATCACTGTTTAGCTTGCCATTGTCTCTGTTGAACTCCCCCTCTGGGTTCGACTACATGTTGGGGCATGCCTGACTGCCCTTGTCTGCCTGGAGAACTGTGTGCTGCTTTAACAATGTTGAATCTCTGTCCCAACCATTCCTTAACACAGTACCTCTCGTCTGTTCTGCTAGTGGCCATGCTCGCATTGTTTAAATCCCAGTTTCTTGTCGCCATTGATACGTCCTTACTACACAGTATAAATGCACACGAGGCCCATGCTTGAGAGAAGGTCAGTCTGTGACCTGTCCTTTATTCCTTAGCACTCAAGTGATGAAGGTTTGATACCCATCAGGGACTGGCTGGCACCCGTGTCTAACTCCATTGATACTGGGATGCCATTGAGGAGCACTTTCATCATTATCGGTGGCGTCCTGGTGTATGAACTGTATACGTGCTCCACATGAACTCGCTGAACTTCAGCTTCCAGCGATTTTCCCCAGTGTCCATTTCTGCAATTTCTGCAGATATTTTGCTCATCTCTGCAAACTCCGGCTGTTTATACCTGAAGGCCCAGGTTAGGAGTGTCTCCCACCTTGTGGTCAGTGTTCTCACGGTGTACAACTTAGGTCAGTTTATACATGGGTTACAATGCTGGGTGAATACATGACACAGGTTTTGAGTGGGAATGGTATGGTACATTTTTGGAGGCAATTTTAACTGACTGGCCAGTACTTTCCCACTGTGTGGTGTGCGTTACTTCTCCTTAGCATGTTGAAATCAAGGAATTAACTTGAAGCTTCTTTAAAAGAAAGAACTAGTCAGTTTGAAACTCCTAAAAGAAAAATAAGCTTGTTTGAAGTTTCCAAGAAGCAGCCTAGATTGTTATAGGCTCCCCTACTTGTAAGAAATGCAAAAATAAACTGTATTTACAAGTTATTTGTAAATGATTAACTTATTCCTTAGAGCTTGATTATTTTATCCTTTCAAGAAATGTTGTAATCTTTCTGATATAAATCTATAACTATTATATAATTGTTATTTATTTGCTTGTTCATCTCTTGTTAAATAAATTCAGTAATGATTAAATTTAAAATATGGTCTGAAGATTTGATGCTTATTTTGGTCACCAAAGACAGTATGGATCCTATGAATGCATAGGATAAGACTGGTATGTAAAAGTATTTAAATGTCATTATCTTGGGCATGTTACCCAGAGTTTATCTGGATGTCAAGGCTAAGATAGACACTATCAAGGGCATGTTGAGTTGAGATTCGCTCATGACAATGATCTAAGAAGCAAGGGCCAAAATAATCTAGTATAGGAAGAGGAGCAAAGGCTGAAAAATATGACACTACCTCTAGGCCCCGTTACTTTGCTATGATCAGAGCTGGGCACGATATACTTATCTGCATCACTTTGTTTATGTCTAAGCATTCACTAATCTGTCCATCAGCTTCTGATATTTAATTTTATTAAGTGGTAATGACTGTATTTGACAAACATTTTTTTGGTGTACACCATGTGAGAACAGGAGTTCCCATCTATAACATACAGAGACGGTCTTCCCTGCCATTATGTTTAGCAGCTGTTCCGAGGGTCTCATTCCAAGATTGAGAAACTGGCACTGAATGGTTACCAATAAAAGAGGGCAAATCCTTGGGCTCAATTTTGCCCGGTGATTTGTATTGTTTTTTTGGTGCGCACCGCTTTTTTTGGCTTAGTTTTTTAAATGAAAGTTCCCCAAGGAATCTGCAGCAGCGTAACTGAGTTAGTTATGATTTTTTTAGGTTCGTTTTTTTTTACCGTTACCTCATGTCTGCACCAGTTTTATCATTTTTTGTAGTTTACCCCCCAAAATTTCTCCTAGGTCAGTGTATCTGGCCACTCTCGAAAAACTTTGTGGTGAGTTAAGAGAAAGTAGCGCACATTGAAAAATCAGTGCAGAAAGACGCCTTTGCTTTTCATCAAAGTTTTGGAGGGAATCAAGAACACTTTAAATATGCATAATAAAGATTTAAATGTTTTACCTTACAACGGAGTAGATGGAAGTTTGGTGGAATTCTGAAGATTTCATTTTCTTTAAACTCACACGCCACCACCGAACATCTGCAAACAGGACTGGAGGGTTGGAGCGTCGGCCGGCAGAATCTGCCCCGTGCCCCGACACAGGGGCTTGGGGCTTGGCTGCAAAGCAAGCCTGGGGTGAGGGGGAGGTGGCGATTGGAAGAAATCGCTAGACTGCACTAGGCATAAAATGAGCAGCGGGGGGGAGGGCAGCGGCAGAAGGTGGGTCGGGGCTGTTCATGATCACTGCGCTTGCCCAGACCTGGGTGTGGTCCATACAGACCTTGGGGAGAGAGAACAAAGAACCTGTCCTGCCTGCCTGCCTGCCATTCTGAGATTCTTGCAAAAGTAAAATTTAAGCATTGGGGCAATACTGACAATGCCATACTTTGTGTGAGCCTTCTGCATGATGGTGCAGTGGAGGAGACAATTGATTCGATGTCATCGCATGAGGGACCTCAGAGCCCGTAGGGTAATGGTCAGGACACCTTACCCACGTCGGGTATATTGAGACAGGCATTCGGACCTGCACCTGAGTGATGCAGACTGTGTCAGAAGGCTCCGTTTCCACAAAGAAGTTGTAACTGAGGTCTGTAAGTTGGTCAAAGCAGACCTGCAACCTAGAAGCGTTAGGAGGACTGCTTTGTCAGTTGAAGTGAAGGTTACAGCTGCACTTTCATTCTATGCATCCGGATCGTTCCAAGCTACAATTGGGGATGTGTGTGCCATTTCTCAACATGCAACACATGTCTGCATTCGGCAGGTGACTACTACAGTATATGCCCGGAGGAGAGACAACATAAAGTTCCCCATGACTGCCCAGGCAATGCATGACAGGGCTGTGGACTTCTTCAGGATTGCTGGCTTCCCAAAGGTGCATTGATTGTACCCACGTTGCCTGGCGAGCACCTTTGAAGGATTCCGAGATGTACAGGAACAGAAAAGGCTACCACTCCATTAATGTACAGCTCGTGTGTGACGGCATGCATCACATCATGTCAATCGATGCAAGATACCCTGGGAGCACCCATGATGCGCTCATCCTATGCGAGAGCGTTATATCTGCCATGTTTCAGCAGCAGCCAGAAGAGCAGAGCTGGCTACTGGGGGACAAAGGGTACAGCCTCGCCACCTGGCTCATAGCGCCCCTACACGTAACCCGGACGGAAGCTGACGGGGAATACAACATGTTGCACATTGGGACACGCAGCATCATAGACTGGACCATTGGCATCTTGAAACAGCATTTCCAATACCTGGACCATTTCGGAGGCTACTTGATCTACTCCCTTGAGAATGTTGATCAGTGCACTGTTGTGTGCTGCATGCTGCATAACTTAGCCATCATGAGGCAGCAGCAGCTGGTAGTAGAAGACCCACCTGCGGTGAGAAAGGCTGATGATAATGATGAGGAAGAGGCAGATGACGAGCAGGAGGATGAGGACGAGAATGAGGAAACCATGCAACTACCTGATCCCGAAGCATGACGGCGGAGGAGTCGTGCCCCTTTAGCGATTGCTTGAGCCTTGCGCCAGCAGCTCATCCGTAAATGCATTGCTGCCTGAAGGCTCAGCATTCCACATGGATCATGTTTACTGTTTGGACCTGTTCTGTAATGTTGTGTTGTGTTAATGGAACAAATGATGGAAATAATTCTTGTTTACTTCAAAAGTTGTGTTAATAATTGAACAAATAAGGGAAATGATTCAATTAGAATTTAAAATATATTTTATTCAAAAGTTTAACAAACATATGTTCGTAACTTAATTTTAATAAAAATATTCTTGTACCAAACATTAACATTTTCAGTTAAGATCACTTGCAAACTTTTAGAGCACTTACTAACTTTAAACTTGTAAATATACATAACTTACAAAAAACTTTTAATTTGAGAACAACAGTTGCAACAGTAACAACAACATCAAAGAAAGGCTGCACCCATCTCTCCTCCACCTTATTCCAAGACCACCCGCCGTACTTGGTCTTGGTGACTCCACTACCCCTGCCCGCAGGCGGTGGCGCAGATTTTCTGGGGTTGGTACCTATTGCAGCAGCTAACTCCAACATGCCCTCCCTCATGCACCCTGACATTCTCAATGACCTCCAACATTCCCTCCCTCATGTTGAGCAAAAGTGTCTCAATTACCTGCAACATTCCTTCTCTCATGTTCCCTGAGCGTGTTTCAACTATCTGCGACATTCCCTCCCTCTTTTCTCACTCATGATCTCGGACATCATTCTCATTTCTCGTGAGAGTGTTGTTACTTCTCCCAACACTCCTGATACCTCATCACCCACCTCATTGATGGGTGTCCAGGACTAATCACGTAAGTTCAATGCTCTCCGCAATCATTGCCATCATCTGAACCACATCTGTTAGATCCTGCACCTCCAGAGGCCGCGGTCGAGCTCTCCTTCCCCTCTTCACCACGGGTGTGGCTTGCTGCATCCCACTGGGACCCGCAGCCTCAGATGGTGGAGCCCTGGATGTGCCTTGTTGCATCCCACTGGGACCTGCAGCCTTGGATGGTGGGGTCCTGGGCTAGCAACTCAATGGGCAGCACCTGCATTTCCTCCAAAGTGAGTACAAGAGATGGGGCTTTATCCATCTCCTCCCCTTCCCCCCCATGCTCTTGTTCTGGGATTGGAAGATGGAGCACTTCGAAGATCTCCTTAACCGAGACTGTGTTTTCGACGTGACTGTCCTCGACTCCATTCTGTAGCATGCTACCCACCACCAGCTCAGCACTACCCCAGCCCAGCATGAGGTTGAAAAGGCCATCCGACAACTGAAGAACAACAAGGTCTCAGGAGCAGATGGAATCCCCGCCAAAGCACAAAATCATGTCGGAGAAGCACTATTGGCGTGAATCGATTAACTCATTTCTCTTATTTGGAAGGAGCAGGGCATGCAAGGGGATCTTAGTGATTCTCTAATCATGACCATCTTAAAGACAGGTGACAAGTCTGATTGTGGTAATTACAGAGGAGTTTCCCTGCTGTCTGCCACTGGGAAAGTCGTCACAAGAATCCTCCTCAGTCGCCTTCTCCCTGTGGCTGAAGAGCTCCTCCCAGAGTCACATTGCGGATTCCACCGACTGAGGGGAGCAATGGACATGATCTTCACCGCTCGTCAAATTCAAGAAAAATGTAGGGAGCAGCATCAGCTTCTATACATGATCTTCTTAACCTTACAAAGGCCTTCGACACTGTCAACCGGGAGGGATTATTGAGTGTCCTCCTCAAATTCGGCTGCCCTCAAAAGTTCATCATGATCTCCGCCTGTGTCATGATATCATGTAAGCCGTGATCCTGACCAATGGATCCACCACAGACCCAATAAATGTTTCGACTGGGGTCAAGCAAGGCTGTGTCATCGCAGCAATGTTGTTCTTAATCTTCCTTGCTGCAATGCTACACCTCACCCTCAATAAGCTCCCTGCTGGAGTGGAGCTAATCTACAGAACAAACAGGAAACTGTTCAACCTCCGTCACCTCCAGTCCAGATCCAAGGTCGTCCCATCCTCTGTCATTGAATTACAAACTGCAGACGACACTTGTGTCTGCACACACTTGGAGGCCGAAATCCAAGCCATCATCAACACCTTCACCAAATCGTACGAGAGAATGGGCCTTACACGAAACATCCGTAAGACAGAAGTTCTCTACCAACCTGCCCCCGCCACACAGAACTGCCCCCAGATTATCAAGATCCATGATGAGGCCATGGACAATGTAAACCATTTTGCATATCTCAGGAGCCTACTGTCAACAAGTGCAGACATTGATGATGAGATCCAACACCACCTTCAGTATGCCAGTGCAGCCTTCGGTCACCTGAGGAAGAGGGCGTTTGAAGACCAAGACCTCAAACCAGGCACCAAGCTCATGGTCTACAGAAGAGTAGTGATACCCGCCCTCCTATATGCTGCAGAGACGTGGACTATGGGCAGCAGGCACCTCAAAGCGGAGGAGAAGTATCACCAACGCTGTCTCCGCAAGATCCTGCAAATCCGTTTGCAGGATAGGCATACCAACGTCAGTGTTCTTGCTCAGGCCAGCATCCCCAGCATCGAAGCATTGACCACACTTAACCAGCTCAGATGGACAGGCCACATCGTTCGCATTCCCGATACTGGACTCCCAAAACAAGTGCTCTACTCAAAGCTCCAACACAGCAAGTGAGCCCTAGGTGGGCAGAAGAAACGCTTCAAGAAAACCCTCAAAGCCTCCTTGAAAAAGTGCAACATCCCCACCGACACCTGGGAATCCCTGGTGCAAGTCCACTGAAAATGGAAGAGAAGCATCTGGGAAAGCACCGAACACCTCGAGTCTCTTCACCGGGAGCATGCGGAAGCCAAGCGCAAACAGTGGAAGGAGCACATGACAACCAAGGCTCCGCACCCACCTGTCCCCACACAACCAATAGATAGGCATTTCTGCAGCTGCAATCGAGACTCCAGGATGGTATATTGCCTCCCTGGTGCAAGGGTCAAGGATGTCTCGGAGCGGCTGCAGAACATTTTGGAGGAGAGGGTGAACAGCCAGTTGTTATGGTGCATATAGGTACCAACGACATAGGTAAAAAACAGGATGAGGTCCTACAAGCTGAATTTAGGGAGCTGGAAGTTAAATTAAAAAGTAGGACCTCAAAGGTAGTAATCTCAGGATTGCTACCAGTGCCACGTGCTAGTCAGAGTAGGAATTGCAGGATAGCTAAGATGAATACGTGGCTTGAAGAGTGGTGCAGGAGGGAGGGTTTCAAATTCCTGGGACATTGGAACCAGTTCTGAGAGAGGTGGGACCAGTACAAACCGGATGGTCTGCACCTGGGCAGGACTGGAACCAATGTCCTAAGGGGAGTGTTTGCAAGTGCTATTGGGGAGGGATTAAACTAATATGGCAGAGGAATGGGAACCTATGCAGGGGGACAGAGGGAAGTAGAATGGAGGCAGAAGCAAAAGATAGAAAGAAGAAAAGTAAAAGTGGAGGGCAGAGAAACCCAAGGCAAAAATCAAAAAGGGCCACATTACAGCAAAATTCTAAAGGGGCAAAGTGTGTTAAAAAGACAAGCCTGAAGGCTCTGTACCTCAATGCGAGGAGTATTCGTAATAAGGTGTGCAAATTAACTGCACAGGTAGCAATTAACGATTATGATATAATTGGCATTACAGAGACATGGCTCCAGGGTGACCAAGGCTGGGAACTCAACATCTAGGGATATTCAACATTCAGGAAGCATAGACAGAAAGGAAAAGGAGGTGGGGTAGCGTTGCTAGTTAAAGAGGAAATTAACACAATAGTAAGTGTCATGTATTTCACCATCTTACAATGACTATAAGTATGTAACTGTAACTCATGCATACTGTACCTGTACCCTTATAATGCACACCCTGACCATAGGGAGTGAGCTCCTCACCTGGACTTCCAGGTATAAAAGGGGAGGTCCCACCCAGGATCAAGACTCTTCAGTCCTGGAAACAAAGTGAAGGTCACAGAGTGACCGTGTCTGATATATCCATGCATCGTGTGAGTTTGTAACAAGATGCAGAGACATTACATCTGGCGACGAGAATCGGGAATCACCGAACCACGAGGAGGGTCACCGGTGGCACAGAGGAACGCTACTGTGTTGGTGAGGACTGGGACGACTTTATGGAAAGACTCCAGCAGAGCTTTGTCACAAAGGACTGGCTGGAAGAGGCAGCGGCTGACAATCGGAGGGCGCATCTACTGACCAGCTGTGGTCCACAGAGGTATGCGCTGATGAAAGACCTACTCGCACCCGAAAAGCCAGCGGACAAGTCCTTCGAAGAGCTCAGCCAGCTGATCAGTGAGCATCTCAATCCGGCAAGTAGCGTACACATCGCCCGCCACTGGTTCTACTCTCACCGGCGTCGGGAGGGTCAAAACATCTCGGACATCGTGGCGGAACTGTGGCGTCTGGCCAGTCTCTGTAAGTTCTCTGATGCCTGCAGGGTGAGATGTTAAGGGACTTTTTCATCGATGGCATTAACCATGCTGGCATTTTCAGGAAGCTCATAAAGACTACGGATTTGACTTTAGAAGGGGCAGAGTTGATAGCTCAGAACTTCATGACAGGGGAAGAGGAGACCAAGCTAATTTATGCACATAGCCCTGGTTTCAATGTTGCGATGAACCAGGGAGTTAATGTTGTAAAAAGGACACAGAACCCCACAGGCAGGCAAGGGCAATTTGACACCATCCAGGCAGGCAGGCAAGGGCAATTCAACACTGTCCAGGCAGCCAGGGTGGGGCTGCAACAGCGACAATGGAAAGGGGATCGGCAATTCATGCCATCACGATGAACAATACATCCTGTGATGGGACAATTAACACCCTCCATCAGAGTGATTAGAAACAGCCAAACGGGCCATCAGAGAGGAATGCCTGGGAATAGTCCTTTTGTTAACAGCAATCTCAGCTCATGTTGAAGATGTTGGGGCAAACACATTGCAAAAATCTGTAGATTCCAACTTTACACCTGTAGGATTTGTAATGACATGGGACACCTGGCCAGGATATTCAAAAAGGCAATAGCGAAGCTAGTCTGTGAGACAGACGAACCAGACGAAGGGTCAGAAATGCGGGATGAGGCTTGGGGAACTACCATGGAGGCTGAAGTTCAGAGAATTCATGTGGCCGACGTCCACAGCTCATACACCAAAACGCCACTCATGATGATGAAAGTCTTACTGAATGGCATTCTGGTGCACATGGAGCTGGATACCGGAACTAGCCAGTCCCTCATGAGCGCCTAACAATTTGAGAGACTATGGCCACACAGAGCTAGCAGGCCCAAATTGGAACGCATTGAGACGCAGCTACGTACATACACCAAAGAGATCATCCCAGTGCTGGGCAGTGCAAACTTGGTAGTAACCGCATAATGGATCACAGAACCGGCCGCCACTCTGGATTGTTCCGGGAAATGGCCCCGCGCTCTTAGGGAGGAGTTGGCTAGCTGAGATGAATTGTAAATGGGGGGATATGCACGCCATTTAGAAACATAGAAACATAGAAAATAGGTGCAGGAGTAGGCCATTCAGCCCTTCGAGCCTGCACCGCCATTCAATGAGTTCATGGCTCAACTCATCCATGGAGCGAAGTTCATGCTCGCAGGTATTGCAAAAATTCGAGTCACTCTTTCAACTCGGTGTCGGAACGTTCAAGGGCACCAAAGGAGTGATACACATCAATCCGGACGCCAGACCAGTGCACCACAAAGCCAGAGCGGTGCCGTACGTGATGCGTGAGAAAATTGAAAGTGAACTTCCAAGGCTGCTCAGAGAGGGCATAATTTCGCCCGTTGAATTCAGCGACTGGGCAAGTCCCATTGTTCCCGTCCTCAAAGCAGATAGCTCGATTAGGATTTGCGGCGACTACAAAGCCACCATCAACTGAGTGTCGCTGCAAGACCAATACCCGCTCCCGAGAGCGGACGACCTTTTTGCCTCGCTGGCAGGTGGTAAGCTGTTCACGAAGCTGGACCTCACTTCGGCCTACATGACTCAGGGACTGGCTGAAGAATCCAAGTTTCTGACCACCATCACGACACACAAAGGATTATTTGTTTACAATAGGTGCCCGTTTGGCATTCATTCGACAGCGGTTATCTTTCAGCGAAACATGGAAAGCTTGCTCAAGTCCATCCCTGGAACGATCGAGTTCCAAGACGACATCCTTGTAACGGGTCGAGACACTGAGGAACACCTCCGCAGCCTGGAGGAGGTACTATGCCGATTGGAAAGGGTAGGCTGAAAAAGGCCAAGTGCGTGTTTTTGGCCCCAAAGGTCGAGTTCCTGGGCAGGAGGGTTGCTGCAGATGGGATCCGGCCTACTGAATCAAAAACTGAGGCAATTCGTCGGCTGCCCAGGCCTGGCAACACGTCGGAATTGCGATCATTACTGGGACTCTTGAACTATTTTGGGAACTTCCTGCCGAACTTAAGCACATTGTTGGAGCCGTTACACATGCTCCTCCATAAAGGTTGTGGATGGTCTTGGGGGGATTGTCAAGAATGGGCTTTCAATAAGGCGAGGAACCTGCTGTGTTCCAACAAACTGTTGACTTTGTATGACCCCTGCAAAAAACTGGTTTTAACATGCGATGCGTCCTCCTAAAGGGGAGGTCCCATGCAGGATCAAGACTCTTCATTTCTGGAAATAAAGTGAAGGTCACAGAGTGACCGTGTCTGATATATCCATGCCTCGTGTGAGTTTGTAACAAGGTGCAAAGACATTACAGTAAGGAAGGACATCAGCTTGGGTGATGTGGAATCTGTATGGGTAGAGCTTCGGAATAGCAAAGGGCAGAAAACACCAGTGGGAGTTGTGTACAGACCACCAAACAGTAGTAGTAAGGTTGGGGACAGCATCAAACAAGAAAGTAGGAATGCATGCAATAAAGGTACAGCAGTTATCATGGGCAACTTTAATCTACATATAGATTGGGCTAACCAAACTGGTAGCAATACAGTGGAGGAAGATTTCCTGGAGTGTATTAGGGATGGTTTTCTAGACCAATATGTCGAGGAACCAACTAGAGTGCTGGCCATCCTAGACTGGGTGATGTGTAATGAGAAAGGACTAATTACCAACCTTGTTGTGCAAGGCCCCTTGGGGCAGAGTGACCATAACATGGTAGAATTAAGATGGAGAGTGACAGTGTTAATTCAGAGACTAGGGCCCTGAACTTAAGGAAAGGTAACTTTGATGGTATGAGACGTGAATTGGCTACAATAGACTGGCGAATAATACTTAAAGGCTGATGGTGGATAGGCAATGGCAAACATTTAAAGATCACATGGATGAACTTCAACAATTGTAAATCCCTGTCTGGAGTAAAAATAAAACGGGGAAGGTGGCTCCATCATGGTTAAACAAGGGAAATTAAGGAAAGTGTTAAATCCAAGATAGAGGCATATAAATTGGCCAGAAAAAGCAGCAAACCTGAGGATTGGGAGAAATTTAGAATGCAGCATAGGAGGACAAAGGGTTTAATTAGAAGGGGGAAAATAGAGTATGAGAGGAAGCTTGCTGGGAACATAAAAACTGATTGCAAAAACTTCGATAGATATGTGAAGAGAAAAAGATTAGTGAAGACAAATGGAGGTCCCTTGCAGACAGAATCAGGAGAATTTATAATAGGGAACAAAGAAATGGCAGACCAGTAGAACAAATACTTTGGTTCTGTCTTCACAAAGGAAGACACGAATAATCTTCCAGAAAGTTATAGGGGACCGAGCGTCTAGTGAGAAGGAGGAACTGAAGGAAATCCTTATTAGTTGGGAAATTGTATTAGGGAAATTGATGGGATTGAAGGCCATTAAATCCCCATGGCCTGATAGTCTGCGTCCCAGAGTATTTAAGGAAGTGGCCCTAGAAATAGTGGATGCACTGGTAATCATTTTCCAACATTCTATCGACTCTGGATCAGTTCCGATTGGCTGGAGGGTAGCTAATGTAACAACACTTTTTAAAAAAGGAAGGATGGAGAAAACGGGGAATTATAGAACGGTTATCCTGACATCGGTGGTGGGGAAAATGTTGGAATCAGTTATTAAAGATGAAATAGCAGCGTATTTGGAAAGCAGTGACAGGATCGGTCCAAATCAGCATGGATTTATGAAAGTGAAATCATGCCTGAGAAATTTTGTAGAATTTTTTGAGGATGTAACTAGCAGAGTGGACAAGGGAGAACCAGTGGATGTGGTGCATTTGGACTTTCAAAAGGCTTTTGACAAGATCCCACACAAGAGATTGCTATGCAAAATTAAAGCACATGGTATTGGGGGTAATGTACTGACATGGATAGAGAACTGGTTGGCAGACAGGAAGCAGAGAGTCGGGATAAACGGATCCGTTTCAGAATGCCAGGCCGTGACTAGTGGGGTGCAGCAGAGTTCAGTGCTGGGACCCCATCTTTTACAATATGCATTCATGATTTAGATGAAGGAATTGAGTGTAATATCTCCAAGTTTGCAGATGATACTAAGCTGGGTGGCGGTGTGAGCTGTGAGGAGGATGCTAAGAGGCTGCAGGGTGACTTGGACAGAATAGGTGAGTGGGCAAATGCATGGCAGATGCAATATAATGTGGATAAATGTGAGGTTATCCACTTTGGTGGCAAAAACATGCAGAATATAATCTGAATGGCGGCTGCTTAGGAAAAGGGGAGGTGCAACGAGACCTGGGTGTCATGGTGCATCAGTCATTGAAAGTTGGCATGCACGTACAGCAGGCGGTAAAGAAGGCAAATGGTATGTTGGTCTTCATAGCTTGGAGATTTGAGTATAGCAGCAGGGAGGTCTTACTGCAATTGTACAGGGCCTTGGTGATATTGTGTTGAGTTTTGATCTCCTATTCTGAGGAAGGACGTTCTTGATACTGAGGTAGTGCAGCGAAGGTTCACCAGACTGATTCCCGGGATGGCAGGACTGACATATAAGGAGAGACTGGATCGACTGGGCCTGTATTCACTGGAGTTTAGAAGGATGAGATGGGATCTCATGGAAACATATAAAATTCTGACAGGACTGGACAGGTTAGACGCAGGAAGGATGTTCCCGATTTTGGGGAAGTCCAGAACCAGGGGTCACAGTCTAAGGATAAGGGGTAAGCCATTTAGGACTGAGATGAGAAGAAACTTCTTCACTCAGAGGCTTGTTTACCTGTGGAATGTTCTGCCGCAGAGAGTTGTTGATACCAGTTCATTGGATATATTCAAAAGGGTGTTAGTTATGACCTTTACGGCTAAAGAGCTCAAGGGGTATGGAGAGAAAGCAGGAAAGGGGTTCTGAGGTGAATGATCAGCCATGATCTTATTGAGTGGTGGTGCAGGCTCAAAGGGCCGAATGGCCTACTCCTGCACCTATTTTCTATGTTTCTATGTTTCTATGTCCGAGCAACCACCATCCGCCCCACATGTGACCAAGACTGTCGGTCTCACGTTGGACTCATCAGTCACCTGAGAACTCATATTAGTGTCGAAGCAAGTCCTCCTCGACTCTGAGGGACTGCCTTAGAAACGTAGAAACATAGAAAATAGGTGCAGGAGTTGGCCATTCAGCCCTTCGAGCCGGCACCACCATTCAATATGATCATGGCTGATCATGCAACTTCAGTACCCCATTCCTGCTTTCTCTTCATTCCCTTTGATCCCTTTAGCTGTAAGGGCCACATCTAACTCCCTTTTGAATATATCTAAGGAACTGGCCTCAACAACTATCTGTGGTAGAGAATTCCATGAGTGAAGAAGTTTCTCCTCATCTCGGTCCTAAATGGCTTACCCCTTACCCTTAGACTGTGACCCATGGTTCTGGACTTCCCCAACATTGGGATCATTCTTCCTGTATCTAACCTGTCCAATCCCGTCAGAATTTTATATGTTTCTATGAGATCCCCTTTCATTCTTCTAAATTCCAGTGAATATAAGCCTAGTCGATCCAGTCTTTCTTCATATGTCAGTCCTGCCATCCCGGGAATCAGTCTGGTGAACCTTCACTTCACTCCCTCAATAGCAAGAATGTCCTTGCTCAGATTAGGAAACCAAAACTGTACATAATATTCAAGAAGAAGAGAACAAGCAAAGATATGGCACCCTTGTAAATACCCTCCTCTGTCCTCACACATCCCATTTATCTTGGCTCTCCCTAGACAGAATAATGGCTGCTTCTCCCACAAGGAAAGCCATTGATGGTTTAAGGATATCTTTCTTTTGTTTTTGGTCATTCCCAGTAGTGTATTTTTGTTGATTCCCACGTGTCCCATGTTGTTCACACATTTACCAATAGCTTGTTTTTTAAACTAGTTTTCCAATTAATTTATGGGCCCTCTAAATCTGAAAACTCCACATTTATCTGAACATGCATTGCATGTGATAGGCTGAATGCTGTTTCGAAGGTTTGTTGCTGATATTTGCGTTTATGTTATGTTTTCCTATATTATAGGCGCTATGTAAATGTAAGTTGTTGATCTTGATGGAGAAATTGAATATTTTGAATGACTCATGAGTGCTTCCCTATTAATTAGCCACCAATTTCTGGAGCATGTGGTAGGTGTGCTCAAACTTCTTCAGAAAATGACTTCCTTTCAAAATGATTTTTTTTAATCACACATCAATTAAAAGAAAAACTTCTTTGCTTGATCAATTAATCTACAACCAGATAATTTTTTCACATATTAATTTATGTTTGTTCAATGTTATAAAAATGAAGTACAATAACTAAAAGCTTCAACCTAGCAGATTATAAGAAATTGCTTACCTGGGTAACATCTTAACATTTTTTGCCTTTTCAAGATTTGCACATCATCAAATGATCTCAAAGTTGCCATCACCCCATAGAAAACAGACACAGCGTATTTTCATTTAACAAGGACAGAGGTGTTTTATTCCTTTTTTTCTGCAGCTATTTATTTCCAAATCTGACAAATGTCTTGTGCCTGCTATCACAGATCTTGTTCTCTGTGTTTATTATACTTGCATTAATACACAGTTCTATTAGCATCACTCACACTTTACAGCCTTTTCTAATTATATGCTGACATATGCTTCAAAAATCAATAGAAATGGTTCTAATGCCATTGATAAATATCATTCCATCCCTACACTTGTAAATTTATTGTAACAGAATAATTTAACAGGAATCATCTACATAAATGCCAACACCTCTGTGTCTGAGTGCAGGCACTTTTGTTACCTGTGCTGACACCTCTCATATTTATGATGTTTCTCCCACAATTCCCATGGGTGCAAAGATTTACATACAGTGCAGAAAACCCAGGAACATCACTGCATCACAAGTTAAAATAAACAAAACCAACCATAATGTCAGTGTTAAATTGTGCTGCAAATCAGTAATTTTTTGCATTGCCAAGTAAGTGAGATCTTCTAAGTATTTCTTAGATGCATTTTATTTGGTCGATTTTATGTTCAGAGTTTTGTGACAAATTTTCTAGCTTATTGCAAGTAGAAAAAGGAAAAATCTGCAGTTACCATGTTGCTTCTTTGACTGCGATATTGCCATTCGTATGAGCACAATTTCTCCCTTGAGGTTTGAACCCTCAAACTTCTGACAGAACAAAATATTGCAGATGCTGGAAACCTGAAAGAAAAACAGAACATTCTGGAAACACTTAGCAAGTCAGGCAGCACCTTTGGAGAGAGGAAGATAGGGTTAAAGTTTCAAGTTGCTAACAGGTCGTCAGAATATTTTTTCTCAATATAATACTTCTGCAATGTCTATCCAGCTTGATGCCATAAGACCACAACATACATTATGCGAAAGACTGCCAGAACTTCTCTCAGTCTCATGGCATTTCCCATTGGTATTCCATGCAGTGCAAATCCAATGACATATCCAAACAAATGTAAAAAGTGCCCAAGGGTCCTTTGGAGTCTCTGCATACTATTTAAACCTGCCTACAATTAATTTAAATGTTTGGACACCACCACATTGACTATATAGCAATGCAACTGCTGGGACAAGAACTCAGCAGAGGAGTTCTCTTTTGGGAGCTAGATTTCAAGTTTCTCCTCGGCAATATCAACAGGGTAACATTATACTGCAGTGTCAGCACAGCTCAGTTGGCAACGCTTTGAGGGAAAAACGCATGTTCACCAGCAAAGTTGCTGCTGTCACCAGCAACTGGAGTTAACAGCCGCTGAAAATGGCCACAACGCTAACGGAGCAAAATTGGTCTGGGGGTCATGGAGATTGGTGGCACAGTGCCTGCCTTCCATGCAATATCATCTTGGTGGCGTTGCTGGAGGGACCCAGGATAAAGTTCCTGTCCAGGTGCACCAATGGAGCTTCCCATGACCTCTGCGAGTGAAGCTGTGGAGTTTGCAAGGAATTGTGGGTAATAAAGAGGTATGATAATTAAAGACGCCAAGCACACTGAAGCAATACAAAATAAAATGATGTGAAACAATGCAGTTTTCAGCCCTTTTTATCTTTTAAAAAAACATTGAATATTAAAAAGAGATCCCAAATGTGAAAAATTAGCTCTTGAAGCTGAATTGCCTTCCTAACCTCAACAAATAGGAAAAGTGCCTCAGCATTAACACAAGTGGGTCAGCAAGCCACGGAAGGGCTGGGGTCTCGCACGTAGTACTCTAGCTTTGTGCAGGGGGATGTAGGGGAGGACGAAAACCCCTCATTTTACCCAGAAGGAAAAGAGCTGTGGGATCTGTCTGTGCTGCAGCAGGCCACTGTCCTGGAAGGAACAGGGAACCCAGAACTAGATGTAGATTGAAACCAAGACAGTGTGGCCTTGGCAGGGCAGTGATTGGATGGGGAAGGACACCAGAGGGCCAAGGGTGGGACAGAGTCAGCCCAAAGCAAGGGACTCCAAGTCAACGGGAGTGTCCTTGCTCGAAAACTTGGGACTGACTCATCACCGATACCGGGCTATTGTCTCCCCCACATTTACACTATGGAGGGATATTATGCAGGCCTTAAGAAAACTAGAGAACCCAAAACAAACTGAGGGCCTACACAATAGCTACAGGAGGCCCACACCCTGCCAACCCAATTAACACCTACTCAACCCTTGATTAGGTTAACATCAGGGATGGCCAGTGGAAAAGCCCCCATGAAATCCAACACTGCTGCATTTTTCAAAAATCATAAACCTACCAATGGCAAGGATTTATTTCAGCACGAAAGTCTGGATAACCCCGACAAGTTGTTCCGTTCTCGTGTTCCAGCAAGCAGTCAGCCTTTCGACAGAGAAGGAAGACCAGTGTCTGAAGACACCGAAGACAGAAGAAGCAAACCACCATCCCGAGACAGCATCAGTTCAGCCTCCTTTCGCTACTGGAGACTGAATCTTTTCCTTTTTGCACAAGGATCTTCCCCTGAGAGCTGGACTCAGGTAGATCCACAGCAACAACAAGACGCAACAACAACCAAGTTTTCAAGAAAACCACAACTGAAAAAGTAACTTCAAGATCCTGAAGATAGCAAAAAGAGAACCCCGAAACCACGTTTTGACCTGGAAAGACTGTAAAGGCTGTGGTGAGTATAATCTCGGGTCCCCAGAACTCCCAACTCATTTAGATCAGGAAGGTGGGAGGTTGGGCATTGCGCTGCTGTTAAACTTGTGTAAACATTTTTGTTGTGTCCGTTTAGTGGGATTTAGGGGGATTGTTTTGTTGGTGTATGGCTGTTTGTTGAGATACACCTTTTCAAATAAATTGGAAGCTTAAAGTTCCTCTTGGAATCGCCTCGTCTCAGCTCTGTTGTATTACATCTCCTGATCGTGAGCCTTGTGTCAGAACAGTGTAAGGGAAGCCAGGAGCACCTCGAAAATGCTCAACTGTGTGCCACAGGCTCGGGAAGAAAAGGGTTAGGAGTGTTTGACACTCACAGATGCCTCACAGGCTAGTCATAAGCTGTGGGGACGCACGAGTCTCAAAAGCCCCTTCATAAGCTGTGGACACAGTCTCTCCAGGAGTGCTCTTGCAGCACTCAGGGTACCTCACAGGCCAGGCATAAGCTGTGAGGGCAGAAGCCCAGAGAGAGACTCCCAAAGCACAACACTCCCCAGAACCCCTTACAGGGTCAACACTGCAAGAGAGGTCCTCTACCCACAGGGGCTAGGAGACCCCCCCCAGAATCATCAAGGCCATCACAACCAGAAGTTTTGCCTCCATTATCTGGCTCCAGTGCCCACTGGTCAAGGTCAGTGAATGCATCTTGAAAAGTTGTCTCCTACCAACTGCACCACTAGCGTCACACACTGCTCCATGCACGATCCCAAATCACGAACTTAGCAAGAATCTGCACCAATCACGAGACTCATCTCCCATTCCTAACCTCTTCTCACTCCCTTAGAGGAGACGGTGCTGGCCATTCTTGGCAGGGGCATTGCTGAGCCCCTGGTCAGCGGTGGGGCTGAAAGGCTACAAAACATGGGTATCCTCGTGTTAGCCTCCTTCTTGCCAGCACCTCTTGCTTTCCTGACCTCTCCTCACCACAACTGCACCCTTGTGCTTTCCTTATTTCACATACCCAAGAAATGCAGCCTGCCCAGCCAGTGGGTGCTCAAGAAGAGGGCGAGGACAGTGAAGAAGAACAAGAACAGAAGAAGATTGATTTGACACTCCCAGCCACCAGCTCCTCAAGGTCAACCAGCAAGGCCATTTGCAGTGTCTCCCAGTGACGGTCAGCAGCTTTCCACCAGCCATGCTGCAGCCACTGGGGTAGCACTGCATGACATTAGTAGGATAGGCAAGGGCACACATAAGACAGTCACTAAGGGAATACATACAGGTGATGAGTTGATTTCTTGATGTCACATTGGATGGATAGACGTGTAAAGTTGGATTGGAAAGTTTGCTTTGTGGTGGTTTTTATTTGAGCATCGCGGCCAAGGGGACGTTGTGATGGTCAGTAACAGAGGGAAGGTAAGGTGTGGGACTAAGGTTGAAAGGGGAATTGGGGCTGTGGTTATTAGGACCGCAGGCGGATGATTCCATTCCGAATATCCCGCTGACAAAGGGTCTGTCTGGGATGCATCCTTTCATCTGAGTCTTCCTCATTCTGCTTCCTTCCTCTTCTGTGTCTTCTCTTCCCTCTGCAAGCGGATGTTGTAAATGTGAAATTACAGCATAAAATGCTGGAAATACTCAACTAGTCAGGCAGCATCTTGACCTGAGACGTGAACTCTGTTTTTCTCTCCACGGATGTTTTGTGACCTGCTGAGTATTCTCAGCCTGATCTGTCTACTCAAAGGTCTTAATTTACCAGCCGAGCCCTTGCAAGTGTCCAGCATAACTCTCTACACACTTAAAAACTTTTCACATCCATTGGAGCAAGCTACAATTCAATAAAATCAAAAAAACACCAGTCCAAAACCTTACATCCAAACTTATCTTAACAATGTGTGTGTTCCTTTCAGAGATCCACACCTTACCTTCTATCTGTTACTGACCATCACAACTTCCTCTTCGCCACAGTGCTGAAATAAATTCCACCACAAAGGAAACTTTCCAATCCACCTGTATGGGTTCATCCATCCAATGTGACATCAAGAAATCAACTCATCACCTGTAGGCATTCTCCTAGTAAATCTGGCGTGCTTAGGACCAAGCACTGAATTCAGTGCGAGCGTCGAAGTTCGCATCGGTAATGTTAAGTCGGCATTGCATGCCGATTGACGTCACCATGCCACCATTGTTTATCCAGGGCGATGCCAGTTACCGGCAGCGCAAAGGGGGAGAGGAATATCGCAGCCGCCACAGGACCTGCCCCAGCTGGCGAAAGAGCCACAGCCACCATTTTATCACTATTTCATGGCACTACGGAGTGACAGTAAGTAGATGAATTTCTAGCCCTTTGATTTCTGAGTCAGAACATTATGGAGCTGAAATTCTGCAGGTTTTCCACCAGTCTCCAACTGGAGTTATGGCCGGAGACTGGTGAGACTCCCAGGGAAATAGCAGGGAAACTGTCCAAATCCAAGGGAATTTCAGCACTTTTAGGTTCAAAACTCAATCCTGAATTTGAGTATGATATCTAGGCTGATAGTTTAGTGCAGCACTGAGGGAGTGTTTCATTGTTAAAAGGTGCAGCCTTACAGGTGAGAAATTAAAGTGAAGCCCTGTCTGTCTGATCTGGTGGAAAGGCACATTTAATATTGACTACAAGTTACCCCCGTCCCCAGCTCCCAGCCCTAGGCCTTGCAGTACCCCGGTTAAGAAAGTGCGACTAGGCAATATTCGGCCCACTGCATACACTCTTCAATGAAAGACAAACCCAGACCTTATGCTGCATTTTGCTTGCATACTCAACTCAACTAACAGTATGGTACCTTGTATTAATCTCTTCCCCTGTCCCCCCTCAAAATCTATTTCACTGGCTGTTAAGCTCTTAAATCTCCTCCCTACTGATGATATTTCTCAGTTAACAGTCTTCTGTCTTCCCAAAGAGAATATTCTCATGCTTTCAGGCCCTCCATTAGCTCCCATCTCTATGAGCGCCATTCTCATGCACTTCACAACCACCCTCACTCCTCGTTGACTATGCTTCTCAGTCCCTGATCACGCCTCTGTCAACCCCCTGCCCCTGTGAGAGAGAAGTCAGGGCAATGAGATGAATTGCCACCCACGACAAAGGGAAGGACATCTATCCCCTATCTTTGCTACAACCATTAAACTTCTTCGCCACATCCCAACATTCCAAATTCTCCCAAAAGCCGTTTTCCTCCTCCTCGGCCCCCCCTCTTCTCTCTCTCCTTCCCCATTTCCTTACCCCATCTCTTTACCCACTGTTTCTACCAGTCCACTCTTCTGTCCCTTTGCCATCTTCCCTTCTTCTCTAACCCCTATCACTTGTCTCCTCTCTCCCTCTACTCGTCCCCCTCTACTTTACTTCTTTCTCCCTTTCCAGCCTCCTCTCCTCTCTATATCTCTACCTTCTCCACATGTCCAATTATGCACCTGCCCTTTGACCTTGTTTGACCTTATTGTTACATTTGGTATTGTGTCCATTGCACAATGCCGAGGGGGAATACCTAATATTTAAATAAAACCCCATATAGGGCTAGACTTTCCTCTTCGTTTCTGGCGGTTCTCTCGGCAGTACAGCTCTTTTTCAGTGGAAAACCATCCAGCGAAAGTGTCCTCTTCATTTTTTAAAGAGTTCAGCCAACATTTTCAAAAAACCGCTGGGGAGCAAATCACCGATAAAACCGCCACCGTCCAAGTTTTGCCTCCGCGGTGACCTGCAGGTAAGATCAAAAAGAACGCCAATGAAAAGCTGCCGGAGCTGGGTGGTACGTAAGTACCCTGCAAAGAAAGGTAAGTTAAAGGTTTTTTTTACAATTATTTTAAAATTCTTTCACGACGATTAAGTTAAAAAGTATCTTGAGAATGTTTTCTAAATTTTTATTTTTTGTTTCATTGACAAAATATTTTTTGAGTTTTTCCCCTCCCTTGGCACAACCGCAGCCTCAGTCTAAATTTTGAGTACTTAGCGTTCATTCTGATAAGAACCTCCCATATTGCCAAGTTTCGTGTTTAATCGCCGAGAATCTACGTGTAAGATCCATTTTCTCGGCGGGCGGTATTTTTTCCCATTTTTATGGAAATTTTCACTAGCATTATTTGAAGAATCTCAGCAATCTTTTGGGCGGCAATCTGGCGGTGGAGGCTTTAGGGAAACTCTAGCCCATAGACTCTTGTTATATGTAATGATCAGGAATGCAAAATTGCTGTTTTTAATCAGTGCTGCGTACAACAGGAAAATCCATAGCAGAGTTTAATTTGTTAAAAGTTTAGAGATTTGCTTGCAACATGGATTACATAGAATTGCATCAATGTGGATTTGTTTTCTTTTAACATGAAACTTGTTCCCTAAGTTACAGTAATACTATCAGAAAGTTGCATCCCTAGAGCCATCAGCCTTCAAGCAATTACATTAATGTTCCGGGCTCGTACAAACCCGGGAAGGCATCGGAAAAGCTGGTTTTCAGCGCGCAATGCGCATGCGCTGAACACTGACTTTTCCGATCTATCAATTTTCTGGCTTGACAGATCGCACACATATCGGGAGCGAGGACATTTGCAGGGCAAGATTTGCAATACTTACGCATATCTTGCCCAGCAAATGTCCTCAAAAATCTTGCGCCTGAAAAAGCAGGCGTATAGCCTACTTTTACAGGTGCAAGTGTTTAAAAGCATACATAAACATTAAAATTAAATTAAACTGAAGGCCGATAAATCCCCAGGGCCTGATGGTCTGCATCCCAGAGTACTTAAGGAGGTAGCCTTGGAAATAGCGGATGCATTGACAGTCATTTTCCAACATTCCATAGACTCTGGATCAGTTCCTATTGAGTGGAGGGTAGCCAATGTAACCCACTTTTTAAAAAAGGAGTGAGAGAGAAAACAGGGAATTATATACCGGTCAGCCTGACATCAGTAGTGGGTAAAATGATGGAATCAATTATTAAGGATGTCATAGCAGCGCATTTGGAAAGAGGTGACATGATAGGTCCAAGTCAGCATGGATTTGTGAAAGGAAAATCATGCTTGACAAATCTTCTGGAATTTTTTGAGGATGTTTCCAGTGGAGTGGACAAGGGAGAACCAGTTGATGTGGTGTATTTGGACTTTCAGAAGGCTTTCGACAAGGTCCCACACAAGAGATTAATGTGCAAAATTAAAGCACATGCGATTGGGGGTAGTGTGCTGACGTGGATTGAGAACTGGTTGGCAGACAGGAAGCAAAGAGGAGGAGAAAATGGGTACTTTTCAGAATGGCAGGCAGTGACTAGTGGGGTACCGCAAGGTTCTGTGCTGGGGCCCCAGCTGTTCACATTGTACATTAATGATTTAGATGAGGGGATTTAATGTACTATCTACAAATTTGCAGATGACACTAAGTTGGGTGGCAGTGTAAGCTGCGAGGAGGATGCTATGAGGCTGCAGAGTGACTTGGATAGGTTAGGTGAGTGGGCAAATGCATGGCAGATGAAGTATAATGTGAATAAATGTGAGGTTATCCACTTTGGTTGTAAAAACAGAGAGACAGACTATTATCTGAATGGTGACAGATTAGGAAAAGGGGAGGTGCAACGAGACCTGGGTGTCATGGTACATCAGTCATTGAAGGTTGGCATGCAGGTACAGCAGGCGGTTAAGAAAGCAAATGGCATGTTGGCCTTAGATTTAAGTACAGGGACAGGGAGGTGTTACTACAGTTGTTCAGGGCCTTGGTGAGGCCACACCTGGAGTATTGTGTACAGTTTTGGTCCCCTAACTTGAGGAAGGACGTTCTTGCTATTGAGGGAGTGCAGCGAAGGTTCACCAAACTGAATCCCGGGATGGCGGTACTGACATATCAAGAAAGACTGGATCAACTGGGTTTGTATTCACTGGAGTTCAGAAGAATGAGAGGGGATCTCATATAAACGTTTAAAATTCTGACGGGTTTAGACAGGTTAGATTCAGGAAGAATGTTCCCAATGTTGGGGAAGTCCAGAATCAGGGGTCACAGTCTAAGGATAAGGGGTAAGCCATTTAGGACCGAGATGAGGAGAAACTTCTTCACCCAGAGAGTAGTGAACCTGTGGAATTCTCTACCACGGAAAGTAGTTGAGGCCAATTCACTAAATATATTCAAAAGGGAGTGAGATGAAATCCTTGCTACTAGGGGGATCAAGGGGTATGGCGAGAAAGCAGGAATGGGGTACTGAAGTTTGATGTTCAGCCATGAACTCATTGAATGGCGGTGCAGGCTAGAAGGGCTGAATGGCCTACTCCTGCACTTATTTTCTATGTTTCTATGTTACTACTAAGGGGATCAAGGGGTATGGCGAGAAAGCAGGAATGGGGTAATGAAGTTGCATGTTCAGCCATGAACTCATTGAATGGCGGTGCAGGCTCGAAGGGCCGAATAGCGTACTCCTGCACTTATTTTCTATGCTTCTATGTTTCTATATGAAAACATATTTTATTGTTAAAAACCCTCCCCACTATGGTAAGATTATTTTAAGGCATAATTTTAAAAACTTTTTAAAAAGTCGGGAAAATATTTTTTTATGATCTTTAATTTAAATGAATCTTAAATATGTAGTGTATTTTTCTATTTTTTATTATTTTTTTGTATGTTTGGGGAGGGATTTCTCATTCATAATAATGGAACTCCAACTTACGGAGTTCCCATTATTATGAATGAGAAAATACTGTACCTTGATTGGCTGCCCAGAGCCATGTGACTCCAGCTCCAGCATACGGACGTCCCAACATGTACGCGCTCCGATGTGCAGTGAGTGAAGGCCTCAGGATCGGAAGTTCGAGCGAGCGCAGCATCTTCAGGTAAGTGCACATTTTTTTCCTTTTTTCAGTAGTTTGCCCACGGGAAGACCTCGATCCGAATTTCTGGGCCAATATTCTTCAGTGCCATTCAGAAGCACCAATTTTCACAACCAGGCGAAAATTGCACTAAATGATTAACTCAGTCGTGAAGAAAAGTTATTGTAAATGGTATGTGCTCTCTGTTGCATGATGGTTGTATTATATTAAGATACCCTGTACTCAAACATTTTTTGTTAAGCCCAAGACTATTGCCTTTATTAGGAGATTGGCTTTAACTTCTTTCTAGGTTAGTTGAGCTTCAGCCTAACTCTTGTATCCCAGACTAGCTATGTGGCTAACAGGCAAAAATAATTAAAAGCTTAAGCATTTTAAAGTGAGATAGCCATGATTAATTATAACTTCTTTGTCCTTATAATTGATTTATTTTCAGTGAACTCGCCATGTTGAATAAGCCAATATGGGTAACCACAAAAATAAATGTTATTGAGTGGAATGTGAAAATTAACAGCCTTAATACAGCACATTTCCCATTAACATTACAAGGTGAGAATTTCAGCAAGAAGGCTTACTATTAATACTTTAATGAACTTAAGGCAGTACTTTAAAACTGGACACTGGACAGAAATGAAGACCATTGTGGTCAACCAAACTCCATCAGAACTAAGGACAATAAGTTATATGCAATAGTATTGTGAAAACAAGGATAAATCCAGTGCTCAGTCTGCTCCAATGCTCCTTGGTGCTGTAAAAATAGATGCAAGCAGTTGAAATCAACGCATTCACATTCCACTAGATAAGAGTTACGTCACAGCTGGGCCTTGACACAAACTTTAATTATGATCTTTGGAATTATATTCAGGTTAATATTGAATTACAAACTGTTCCCTAAGCTTCCCCCATTGGTTCAGGAAGTTTATCCAATGAGAAGCTGAGTCAAATAGATCTCATGGGTTGAAATCTTGAACTGTGCTGAGTTAGCTGATCTCATCTGGGTAAAGGGACTCTTTGCTCCAGTATTAAGGATAAAAAAGTCCATCAGGATTCCTGCTGTTAATTTCTACCCAGCAACTACTGCTGGAGTTGTCATTTATGGATGCCTGGGGAGCACAGAATTAATTATGAAATTCTTCTAATTAATTCACCTAAAAGGCCCACAGTTGTGGCTTACACATGAATACCAGAGGCTGCCAGATGTCCATGGAACTGTACTTCAGCATGGATTTAACATCTGCAGGAAAGGGGATTGGAGAACAATTGGCTAGGATGTAAAAAGTTCCCAGAGAGTCTCTTGCCATATTTAAAATTTCAGATTTTAATTTCCTGTTATTTATTCCTTTCTCAGTTAGCGGACCATGGAATATGACCAAATTGTATTCAAAGATTTGCTAGCAGTTTTCCACAACTGGTGGCTATGCTTTGAATGCTTTACAAATGCTAATTTCAAACTTGCCATTCAAAAATGTTACGGGCAATTAATTTTAGACAAGGTCTACTTGCCAGCCTGTATAAATAAGGGTACTGAAGTCTAGAGAAAGATTGACCATGGAACATAACCATGTTTTCCACATCCATTAAAATGAATAGATGAAAAATCATGAGCTGTGTACCCATGATTTCTCAAGATCTGCTTCCTGAGAGTGTCACTTCTTACTGCGAGCATTGGATCACACAACTGCCCCTTTTATCTCTTTATCCATATTGGTGAACTTTCACATTGACTGTTAATTCATGGAGTCATGCTGAGCATGCGTCCAATGTTTCATCAGGCTTTTGTTTCGCCTGCTAGAAAGGGTTAAAAATTGGATATAGCCAAGAAAGTGCCAGTGTTAAGATGAAATGAAGTTAAAACAAAATAATTTTAAGCTGCGCCACCTGAAAATGGTCTAGTTAAGATGCAAAATTCATTCTCACTCTTCATTAACATGATTTTAGTCATGGTTTCAGTGCTAAAACTGCTGCTCATTGGCGTTACGCTAAACAGGTGGACTAATATCGGGCATGGTCTAATTCACAATTATGATTGCCACAGGCTTTTCCACTACCTAAAGGGAAGGAGCATTATTGCTGCAGCTCAAGGTCATCCTTCAAGGCCATCTGCAGTCTCCCTCACTGAAATTCAGCAGCCTTCCACCAGCCATCTGCAGCCACTGGGGGAGCACTTCATAGGAACACCAGAATAGGAAAAGCTACACAAAAGACAGCGGGGCTCATCCGGGGGTGGTAACCTTCCAGGCCTGGATCAGTTCTCGCCCGGGGCGGAAGTTCCACTCCCGGCATGGAATGGCCCTTAGCGCCTATCAAACAACGCGGAGCACTGTCTCCAGCGCTCCACCTCGTTGGAGGGACATTCCCAAGGTGTCAGCACGGTGCTGCTCCCTGTAGCGCTAACCTGCCACAATGCCCCTCCCCTTCATTTAAAGGGAGAGCGGACTCTGCAACCCCTTTGTTGGGCACCACTGGGCCACCAGGGGCATTTTTGACTGGGCCAGTGGCTAGGCACAGAAAAGGGAGTGCCGGGCTACATGATGGGAGCCTGGTCGAAATGAAGGTCGCCATTGTCGAGCCGACGAGAAAATCGGCCATCATAAAAACACGGTGGCCCGGAATGCACACAGCCTCCACTTTAAGGGGCGCCTCTTGCGGAAGTCAGCGTCCTGCACCAGCCTTATGTCCCGTGGGGCAATTTCCTCCATGGGGCTCAAAGGGGTCAGCACAGACGGCAGTGACATCATCGCCGGGTGAAAATGGACAATTTCATCCCCAGACACTAAAGGATTGCACTAGGTTGATGAGTTAATAGTATAATTGTAAATATGTATCTTGTGATTATTGATAAATGTATTAATTGTGTTTGAAATATTTTGTGGGGTGTCACATTTCAGTTTTGTGTCCAGGACAACGGTGTGATATTCTGTGACACAGGGATGGTATGATGGGGATGCGGATGATTGGAAGGATCCACTGGCAAAGAAATTGTGTGCCACGGTGACCTTGACTGCCACTGGGTGAGCTGTCGTTGCTCAGGCAGGTCTGGTTGTAGGAGGTGGCAGAGTTCTGTGACCACCTACTTGGTGAAGCGGAGCCTTCGAAGACACTGCTCCTCACTTAAGTGGAGGTTAGGAGAAGTGCTGTTGGAAGACCCTAGTGGGTAAAGCCTCCTGTTCAGAGCCAACCTGGCCCTCCTCCTCCTCCCTCTGTGTGTAGGTTCCCCTCTTCCTAGCTGCCTCCGCTCCTTCTGCCTGAAGAACCTGCAGGGTGAGGGTCGACTCCCATGACTGTGAGCAAGTGTTGTGAGCAGAAGCCTTTAAAATATAAAATCAAGTGTTGCACTTGAAATAACGCTCCCTATTACCAAAAAACCTTGGGGATGGTGCTCTTAAATAGTACTGCTGCAGCCTGCTTCCTGCTGGTAGACTCCCTGTCTCCCTGTGCTGACGGTAAGGTAAGAGGCTAAATGCAATGTTGGAGGTCAGGCATCAAGTGATTGCTACACACTCACTGACGTCATGATCTCTGTCATTTAAATGTCCCTGGCGCTAGTGCTTACCAGCAGTGTAACTGACATCTCGAAAATGGTCCGCTCGATGGATCCGGCACCAGCTGGCGGAAGGGCGCCAGCCGTTGTCTTTTCACCATTTCATGGCAGTAGCGGCCAGAGATAAACTTTCCAATTTCTCCCCAAAGTTTCTATGAGCACAACATATTAATGAGCTTTTATACAGCTGTAGAACATTCACTGACATCTGGTAATCAGATTGTGCGAGTATCAAATACAAAACATGGAATGGATCAATACATTACATATAAAAAACGGAAATGCTGGAAATACTCAGCAGTCAGGCAGCATCTGTGGAGCTAGAAATAGAGTTAACGTTCTAGGTTGATAATCTTTTGTCAGAACGTATGAATAATTACATATATGGGGTACCTTTTGAACCACCTGGTAGCTCTGGTTAATGATTTCTGTTGGAAAAATTTAAAATTCAGACTTCATGTTACCATTATGTTCCAGGAAGAAATATTTGTGCGTGCTTGTTTTGCAGGTATAAAATCGACAGAGTGATGCTAATTACACTGTAACAAAGGAGGTACCAAACAAAATGGTATTTTTCTCTGAAACAAGAAGCAAAATATTGCAGATGCTGGAAATCTGAAACAATACCAGTAAATATTAAAGACGCTCAGGTTAGGCAGCATTTATGGAGAGAGGAAGATAGGATTAACGTTTCAGGTCAATAACCATTCGTCGGAACATTTCTCAATGTAATACTTCTGCAATGTCTTCTCAGCTTGATGCTAGAAAACCAGGACATATGTTCCACAAAAGACCGCCAGAACTTCCCTTCATATAAATGCCATGTTTATATGCCTTCTTTTTATTCTGAAGTAATTTATTTGGAATGTAACAATTTATTTATAACTGAAATGGTATAATTCTTCATGCCCTCTTTATTTGATTTCATTGATACTGTATTTGGTTAATTTGGTTAACTGATTCATTCGTAATGGAAAAAAATAATTTACTGATATGCAATTAGAATCGCTTCAGATACAAATTATAATAAGCTTTCAAAATCTAGATTTGCAAATAATTTAGCCCCACATTGTCCTTTCTCACTGTCTTTCAAGTTGAAACCTTTTCAACTTTAGGCCAATGTTTATGTTCTCCACAATTACATTAGATTGCCATTAATTTATTGATTCCATTCTGTTTCCTGGTTTATTTTGCACTGCGCCCAGCTGTTTGTCACCACACACTACCTTTCAGCTGAGAGGATAGGATTGTATGAGCCATAGGCTTCTGTACAGTCACTAACAACAGTATTGTAAAAGCAATCACCAACCCATGAACTTTTGTGCAATGTGATCACCTTTACATCATCTGCGCCCAGTAGGATATTCTCCTATTCTCCTATCGTGAGCTCTTTCATTTATAAGCCTGCCCAGGCTAAGTACTATTTTTAAGAATGAAAATACTAATGCAAGAAATCTTCAATTAAAAAATTCATGACAGAGAGGAATACACTGTAGACCAGCCAGCATCCAAAGCAGAAAGATAGTATAATATGGATGGTGGGGTCTTTCATCAGAAATAACGAGCTTTGCAGTCTGATGATCGTCGTGCCAGAAACATGTATCTGCCTTTCTCTTCCACCTCCACCCACTTTATTTGTAGCACTTTTCATTTTGTTTCAGTATTGCTTTTGTTTGTTAACAAAGTACAATATTCCCATTGCTTTATTTTTAAAAAGGAGATAATGTACACAATGCTAATATCTAATTGTCACTTTAGAATAATAGAAAAATACACGAGGGATGGATTTTAACCCTTCTCACCTGGAAGAAACCAGGCAGGTAGGCAGTTATATTTCAATGGGTGAATTAACTGCAGATTTCCCACCTGCATCCTGTTGTTGTCAATGGTAAACTGGCAGTAAAGCACCATCCTGAAGCCAGTGGGGTCCTTCATTAAAGATGCAGATGGGGTCCATTGATGTCATTGGGTCCTGGCTGTGATTTTAACTCGTACCTGAGCAGGGATGCAACGGCCAATTTCCTGCCAGCTAAAGTCAAGTGAGAAGAGAATCGGAAGCAGAAGAAACTATTGAAGGTAGGATTTTTTTTGTTATTTCCTTTGTGGGACCAGAAGGAGCAGGTGTGCTCTTCTGATTTCCACAAAGAAAGTTTAGGCTCTCTGTCCAGGACTCCTCCATCCATTCCATGAGGACTTCCCCACTCCCCTCACCCCACCACTGAACCTCAGTTCCCAAACTTACCTGAGTGCCGGTGGGCTGTCTAGTGCTGCTTAAATGCTGGCAACTGCTTTCCACCCACTTCCCATTTGTTTCAGACAGAAGTCAGCCAGCAGCAAGTGAATGAAACCCGGCGGTTGAAGTTAGCATGGCCTCATACTGCTGCTAACAGTCCTCCGTACCATTCCCCCCACCAACAAGGTCCAATTTGCCTGATCAGGGACAAAGAGGTGTTGCCATTTTACCAGATGGTGATGCAATTTTTGATATGGCAGCAGCAGTAAGGGTGCCCACACCTGGTTTTTCACCAACCTGTGAGCACCACTTGCAGGATTGAAAAGTGGCAGAGGGACAGTACTACTGATGCACTGCTCAATGTTTGCCTCATTTGCTTAGTATCACCACCAGCAGAGACAAAATGTAATTAAAAAAACCTGTCTGATCTCCTCTGGCATCAAAATTACTTCTCCTTGAGTCACAGCAGTTGTTATGATCTGGAATCCTGTTCAAAGAAAGGTGAAATTCGACATGAAAATTAGATTATATAAATTCTTAAAACCTTTTGGTAGAAACTATACAGTTGCTCTTAAGTGCACGCTTAACGACAGTTAGATAAAAAAATTCCCACAGCGCAGAAATTTAGCTGCTTTGAGAAAATCCACATTTGTGCAGAAGTAAAAACTGGTATAAATCTGGGAGGACAGATGCACAAACATTAGTGTCCTCATCCAGGCCAACATCCCCAGCATTGAAGCACTGACCACACTTGATCAGCTCCGCTGGGCAGGTCACATAGTTCACATGCCAGACATGAGACTCCCAAAGCAAGCGCTCTACTTGGAACTCGTCCACGGCAAACGATCCAAAGGTGGGCAGAGGAAACGTTACAAGGACACCCTCAAAGCCTTCCTGATAAAGTGCGACACCCCCACTGACATCTGGGAGTACCTGGCCATAGATCACCCGAAGTGGAGGAAGTGCATTCGGGAGGGCGCTGAGCTCCTCGAGTATCGTCGCCGAGAGCATGCAGAAATCAAGCGCAGGCAGCGGAAGGTGCGTGCGGCAAACCAGGCTCCCTGCCCACCCTTTCCCTCAACGACTATCTGTCCCACCTGTGACAGAGACTGTGTTGGACTGTACAGCCACCTAAGAACTCATGCTAAGAGTGGAAGCAAGTCTTCCTCGATCCCGAGGGACTGCCTATGATGATATGATAAATCTGCTGTTGCCTTCTGAGAGGAAAAGCATTCCCATCTTCTATTGTTGTTGCTTTTCCTTTAAATCTACTAAGGCTGGCCACAGACAAACACATCTGTATCTCCCCTCAGTTATGTAGAAGATGTACTACATCCAGTACATTAGCAATCTGTGTGGGAGAGTTAGTAGTGCAGTGTGATACAATCTTATCCCATTTAAATGTAACCAGCCATGATGGGTAGGATTAGGCATGGGTCAAGTTTATACAGAAGGCTTGTCCCTGTCAGTTCATGTGCCAGGAGTTATTAGATGACCTGTCCAATATAAATAGACCTTTCCTTTGTTCATTCAGATTGGAGAGTTGAATTAACCTGTTTATATCATCCTGGTAATGATCCCTGTTTTGCCTACAAAACAATACTCATTCAATTTCCAAAGTAACTCGACAGGGGTAAGTTTCACCTTCACAGCTTGGAGCAAATCACCCACCTATTATAGAACCTGCTTTTTTTCACTTCCATTGAAATCAATGGAATGAAAATTGGATGGGTTGTACAGCAGGCCAGCTGAGTGATGAAAGTGAAAATTATCCCTTTGTGTGAACTACCTCGAGATGCTTGGACATGATAAGACATTATAGGGGTAATTTGCTGCTTTTGAATTCCAGCATGGAGCAACAAATATAGGAATAATGGGCTCAGAGGCAGCGCATCCATTATGCAGCCTGCCCAATTTTCCATCCATTAATTTCAATGGATAGGTAATTGGCCATCTGCGTAAGGGCGGTGCTAAACTCTGTGCCTGATGTTCCGATAAATGCTCTTTGCTTGGGTTGCTGTGTGCTGGGAGTGAAAAAGTGGAAACATTGTCCTGAATATAAACAAAAGATGTATTATATAACAACAGAAATCTCCACAAAGTGTTGATTAATAGGGATTGTTACTGCCATGTTCCATTGATGGAAATTGCCCTACACTCTTTTGATTGACCTTATGGAAAACAGCAAGTGTAACAAATTAAAACCTGTAGTATCATGGGACTTAGCTTCAAAGTGGATTATTTACATTTCTATAATGTGTGAGCCACAAGTGATACTTTTCAGCATAGGACATCAACTAATGTTTTACCTGAACAGAAATATTTAGAGAATTGGTATTTAAAAGAAAATGTATTGACCTGTTCAGTTTCAGATGAAGAATTGATATAATCTATGTTTATTTTCTTTTCATGTGCTTGAAAATTTTAATAGTTTTTTCGGGCTCAATTTTTCCCAGTCATTTGCGCCATTTTTTGGCACGCGCCGTTTTTTTTGCCATATTTATTTTTTTCTAAGTTTCCCCCTGTGATCTGCGCCGGCGTAACTGATTTTGTTCCGATTTTTCTCGGCCAGTTTTTTTATGTCATCGGGGGTGTTACCTCATGTCTCTGCCGGTTTTTTCAATTTTTTGCAGTTTGGCCAAAATGTTTTCCTCCTACGTCGGCATATCTGGCCATTCCCGAAAAACCTTCTGGTCACTTCAGAAATTCACAAATCGGCGCTGAAAGACACCATTGTTTTTAAATCAAAGATTTTGGAGGGAGTCAAGAAGACTGTCACAATCAATAATAAAATTCAACTTTTTTTTTCCTGTCAACATAGATGGGTAAATTTGTTGGATTTCAGAAGTTTCTCATTTTTTAACTCATTCACATGCCACCAAACGTCTTGAAGCAGGGCTGGAGGGCCATAGCTTTGGTCGGCAGAAGCGGCCCCGCGCCCGGACACAGCGGTTCAGGGCTCGGCTACAAAACAAGCTGTGGGGGGGGGGGGCGGGGTTGAGTGGGGAAGGAGAGAGAGAGAGAGAGCGAGGTGCCGATCGGAAGCTTTCTGCACTGAAGATTGCAATGATTGGGGGAGGGGTGGGGAAGGGGTGGAGAGAAGGGGAGTAGTCACAAAACTCCAATTAGTTAAGGAGGGGGGGAGAGGAGAAGTCACAAGACCTTTGGGTGTGGTCCATCTATACAGACTTTGGGGAGAGAGAGAACTGTGAACCTGTCCTGCCTGCCTGCTTTCCTGCTTTTTTGAGCTTCTTTCGAAGGTAAAATTTAAGTGTGGGGGCAATACTGACAATGCCATACCTTGTGCGAGTCTTCTTCATCATGGTGCTACGTAGGAGACAATTGATTCGACGTCATCACACCAGGAACATCAGAGCCCGTAGGGTGCTGGGCAGGAGGCCTTACCCACCTTGTGTATATCGAAACAGGCGTTTGTACCTCCACCTGAGTGATGCAGACTGTGTCAGAAAGTTGCGTTTCTGCAAAGTAGTTGTAAGTGGGATCTGTGAGTTGGTCAAAGCAGACCTGCAACCTAGAAGTATCACGAGGACTGCTTTGTCAGTTGAAATGAAGGTTACAGCTGCACTTCCATTCTATGCCTCCGGCTCGTTTCAAGCTACGACTGGGGATGTGTGCACCATCTCTCAACATGCAACATATGTCTGCATTCACCAGGTGACGGCTGCACTGTACGCATGGAGGAATGACATCATAAAGTTCCCCATGACCGCCCAAGCAATCCATGACAGGACTGTGGGCTTCTCCAGGATTGCTGGCTTCCCAAAGGTACAGGGCTGCATTGATTGCACCCACATCGCCTTGCGAGCATCTTTGAAGGATTCCAAGATGTACAGGAACAGAAAAGGCTCCACTCCACTAAGGTGCAGCTCATGTGTGACAACATGCAACGCATCATGTCAGTCAATGCAAGATACTCTGGGAGCATCCATGATGCGTTCATCCTACGCGAGAACTTTATATCTGCCATGTTTCAGCAGCAGCAGTCAGAAGGGTAGAGCTGGCTGCTGGGAGACAAAGGGTACGGCCTCACCACCTGGCTCATGACGCCCCTGCACGTAACCCGGATGGAAGCTGACTGTCAATAAAACATATCGCACATTGTGACGAGCAGCATCATAGAGAGGATCATTGGCATCTTGAAACAGCGTATCCGATGCCTGGACCATTCTGGAGGCTACTTGATGTACTCCCCTGAAATTGTCGGTCAGTTCACTGTTGTGTGCTGCATGCTGCATAACTTACCCATCAAGAGGCAGCAGCACCTGGTAATGGAAGACCCACTTGCGGTGAGAGTGGCTGATGATAATGATGTAGAAGATGCAGGTGACAAGCAGGAGGAGGAGGTGGAGGAGGACAACAAGGATGAGGAAGCCATGCAAGTGTCTGAGGACGGAGCACGACGGTGGAGGAGGGCGAGCCATCATGTTCCTTTAGCGCTTGCTCGAGCCTTACGCCACCAGCTCATCTGTGAACGCTTTACTGATGCCTGAGAGCTCAGCGACAAATATTCTGCATGGATATGTTTATTGTTTGGAGCTGTTCAGTAATGTTGTGTTATTTTAATGGAACATGATTCAGTTTTAATGTAAAATATATTTATTCAAAAGTTTATAATGTACTTAACTTAACTTTAATAAAATTATTCTTGTATCAAAATTTAGTTTAAGATCACTCTTTCAGATCAAGTAAAAACTTTAAGATCACTTATAAACTTGTAAATTTACATAACTTACAAAAAAAAATAATTTGAGAACAGTTACAACAATAATAACAACAACAACAACAACAGCAGCAGCAAAGAAAGGCTGCACCCATCTCACCTCCACCTTATTCTGAGACCGCCTGCTGGCGCAGTGTTTCTGGGCTTGGTACCAAGCTTATTCTTTCTAACATCTTCGGTACTGCGCACCTCTTGAGGGGCTGCATCGGCATCAGGCAGCAAGGTGGAGGTCCCAGGCGGCAAGTTGGAGGGCCTGTCTTTGGGCTCTTCAAAGGCTGGTGTGGAGATCGGAGTGGGAGTGACAGTTAATTCTGTCAATGGGCGCGAGGTCTGGGCGTGTTCCCTTATTGCAGCAGCTAACTCCAACATGCCGTCCCTCATGCGCCCTGACAGTGTCTCAATGACCTGCAACATTCCCTCCCTCATGTTGAGCGAAACTGTCTGAACTACCTGCAGCATTCCTTCCCTCATGGCCATAATTCCCTCACTGATGGCCCCAGATTCCATTCCCATTTCTCGTGTCATTGCTGTTACTTCTCCCGAAAGTCCCATTGCCTCATCCCTCACCCCACTGATGGCGGCCAGGATGATTGGGTAAGGTCAGTGCTCTCCGCACTCAATGACATGATCTGAATCATATCTGTTACAACCTGCATCTCAGGAGAGCGGGGTCGAGCTCTCCTTCCCCTCCTCCCCATGTGTGTGGCTCGCACCCCAACACTGGGACTGCATTTTGGAAAGTCCAATCGTGATCATTTTGCAAACAAAGGTTCTTGTAGTTTCCTCGCCAAATATTATGTATGCAATAAAGGTTCAAACTGAGTACTGTTTAGCTAAGCAAGGTACGACCTTGGCTCTGCTTGATTTTGGCCCAAAGTGCTCGACTCACAAAATGGCTGGCCTTTTATACCAGAGCAGCACCATGTGCGTGCTGCTCAGTGGCCTCCAACAATGACACCATCGGTAGCTACAAACAGCATGTACACACAGACATTCAGCAGCTCAGCCAGCAGCGGACCATGCTCCTCCCCCTCATCGGAGAACAAAAGCAAATCGTCCACATACTGCTGGCTGGCTGCTGGGGTCAGCTGAAACACTTTAAGGCATCTGTCATACATTGGTGGAACATGGAGGGGCTGTTTTGAAATCCCTGGGGAAGGGATGTCCATGTATACTGCTGTCCCTTAAAAGTGAAGGAAAACTCGTACTGGTCTTCCCGTTTCAGGGGAATCGACCAAAACCCATTTGAAATATCCAGCACCGTAAATGTGGTTGCGGTTGCTGGAAAGCTCCCTATCAGATCAGCTACAGCCGCGACTGTGGGCGCGCAGGCTGGGATGTTTTGTTGAGCACCCGATATTCCACGGTGGCTCTCCACAACTGGTCCGGTTTCCTAACCGGCCCAAGTGGCAAGTTGTCCTCTGCCTCTCTGGGGAAACTGTACTGCTTCTGTGGCCGAGACATGGGGTCCCCCTGTACTCGGACTTCCACCCCTGTCACCCTACCACAGACATGCTGGTGTGTGGTGAACGATGCGAGGCTGTCCCACATGTACGCCTGATAGTATTGACCAATTGCTCTAGGTCGTAACTCCCCTTTGGCTTCATGGTACATATGTTGCCTTTTCCTTCCCCTTTCCTTGGGATCACTACAACTTCTCTCTCCTTATCGGAGCCCACTGCTCCCCAAAGGCAGTGATTCCTCAAATCCACTATAATCCTGTGGGCAAATATAAAGTCGGTCCCTAGGACTCCTGACCCTGGCTGTTCCCACCTTATTAGGATGCAGTCCCACCTGGTGTGGAGCGATCCTAAGTCCATGGCTAACGGCCTGGACATCGCCCCCGCCTGCTCGTTCCCGGTGAACCCCACGAGACTGAATGGAACCTTGCTGGACCAGGGTGAATCGATTGGGTTGCTCACATGGATCACTGCGCTCCAAGCTTCAGTGTCCACCAAGTACGTCCCCTCTACCTTCTCCACCGCCATCCTCACGCATGGTCTACTGCACTCGTCGTACGTGAGCGAACACAGGTACTCAGGCTGGGTGTGTGCTAGTCAGGGCAGTGGGATTACCGGAGTGGATGGGATTTCCCTGCTCACGGCAGCGTCTACCCTTCCCTGCTCTGACACAAAAACTGTCCGAAGGGCGGCCACCAGAACGTCAAATTGTTCCACGGTCGGTCCCTTCGCCTCGACAGGTTTTGTCCCAGGTGCTGGAGGATCCCCTTTGCCTTGCCCCCTCCTCGGGGCCGGGCAGTCTCTCCTCCAGTGTCCCATCTTCCCATACCCGAAACACGTCCTAGCCTTCCCTGCGCTAACCCCTTCCTGACGCCATTCCTTTTTACTAGCGCCACTGGCCTTTACTTCATGCACCTTTCCCTTACTTGGTTTGACCTCCTGCTCTGAGCCAATATTATAAGCCAAGCTCATGTGACGGAGCACTCTGGCCTCCGAATTCGTGAGGTCCTCAGAGTCAAACCAGGCCTCCACTTTCACCCTTATTCGCGGCAAAGTTTGCTGTGAGGGTCCTGAGCTAATGGTTTCTTGGCCCCCCCTGCAACCATGCTCTGTCGAGTAAACCCCCCCCTTGGCCATTTCATAGATGGGCCAGAGCCTGTCCGTGAATGCCTGAGGTGCTTCCCCTGCCAGTTGCAGTGTTCTCTCTACCCTAGAGAATGGACTAACCTGGGTGTGACCCATGGTTCTCAGGATTTCCTCCTTTAGGCCGGCCGTGGTCCCCTGTCCCCGTTTGGTCTCGGCAGACAGGGCCATCCAGGGGAAACAGCAACAACTTGTGAGCCTCGGCCTCACTACACCTGGTAATCCCCCCAACCTGGTCCACCTCGGTGAAGTGAACTGAGGGGTCCCCTTCTTTCTTTAACTTGGGCACCCCCGAGATCATATTCTGCAGCTGCGGGGTGGTGAACGGAACCACAAAATCACTTTGCAGCACGCCCTGACCCGCGCTGCACCTTTCCTGCCTCTCCTCGCGTAACTCTTCCACTAATCTGTTCCCCACTATGGCCCTTGTGGCTGACTGCTCCTCTGACTCTTGGAGCTCTGCCTTAAGCTTACCAACCTGCTCCCTGAGCAACTGGACTTCTCTGCAAACACAGGAGCCAAATGGCCTTTTCTTTTGCCTTACTCCCTGTCCACTCAGCAGCTTTGTCCTCAGGACTCTCAGCCCACAACAGGTCTAACACCCACTGCTGTGATCACCAGATTCTGTAAGTGGTGTTGCCCTTGGTGGTTTCGAATCCCCCCCTTACAACAGTTCCAGACACCGGAATTACAGTGGTGAACAGAAATACTCAGTTATAGCCAGATCTTTTGGTCTCAACCGTCACAATGCTTTTATTCAAGTTAAAGCACACACCTGCACCCAGTAAAACACATCCTGATGGTGTAAAACAAAAAAACACAGTACAACACACAACCCTGGCCCATCTGAACAGGCCCCTAACGTGAAGTACCCATGACTAAAACACACCTGCTTGGATTCAAAATTGCACCACCGAATCTGTCCAACAGAATTGTGCGTACGCTTACGATCCATGCAGAAACCTTCCCACTAAACCCCCTAAGGCTTGGTTGGGACACACTATGCGGTGATCTTAAAGATGTGTGGGCTGGGATAAATGCTCACCAATTACCCCTCTGGCTTACTCACTGCTTCTCCCGAAGAGGCGTATCTTCTGGTTCTGTACCAATCTGTGGTATTCAAGTCCAGTCTCAAGGTCAGCTTCCCAGTCGAAAATACCGAGGCTCTCTTTGCTCATAGATAGTGTTTCTTCTCTCCGTCCCAGACGGAGTGCTCAGTTCCTGTGCATTGAACAAAGCAAGTAACCATTGAAGAGGGGAGAGAGAGATGGCAGCCGAAACCTGCTACTCTTATACCTGCAAAATGCTTCTTCTCGTGCCAAAATTTCAACTGTCCTTCGCCTGTTTGGACCTGTCCCACATCAGGCTGCTTGCCCTTGTGCAGTAACAGCCAAATTAAAGCAATGTCCAAAACACCTCGAGTCTCTTCACCGGGAGCAAGCGGAAGCCAGCCGAAAACAGCGGAAGGAGCGCACGACAACCCAAACACCCCACCCACCAGTCTGCCCCACCTGTGACAGAGACCGTAGGTCCCACATTGGACTCACCAGTCACCTGAGAATTCATTAGTGTGGAAGTCATCATCAACTCTGAGGGACTGCCTAAGAGGAATGTTGGTCCAAAGCTGAAATTGCTTTGTCCTGGCACTAACCTTACACCATGAATGGATGGTTTGCTTACGCCAATTAAGATGGAGTAAATAGTTAAATGGAATATGATTTTTCAATAACAATTGACTCTCTTGATGATACATTATAACATTTATCTACTTCAGCTCATATTTCATCCGTCTTTGCCTCGATGTTCCTTACAATAGTGCAGCTACTTTGCAACTTCCATCATCTCAAATATCAAAAAACGTTGGAATCCCTTTGTGAAATGTTTTCTGTTGAAATTTTGGTTGTGACAAACACTTAATTTGAGTTAATTTAGGAACCTCACGTCATTTACTTTATGTCAGGTACTGTACTCTGATAGCTTCCTACTAATACTCAGTAGGTTAAAGGGATGACTAATTTAATCAGCACAGTATTTTGGGAAGACATTCTTGAAACACCTGCTCACTCATTCTATATATTAACTTAGCTCATTGATGCACTGAATCAGAAAAGAATCTGCAGATGGATGATTATGTCTGTTTCTAATGTAAAAACAAGTGAACTGTGTTTTCCCTTGTGACATGCATAAACTCCACCACAGTAATCAAACATAGTTTTCATGTATTTTTGATATTATCCACCTTCCTTTCCTACTGGGCCTAAACTGACTTCACTTTTAAAAACCCAAAGGCCTGTTACTGGCATCAGCTGTGACAGATTCTGTGTAAATAATTCTCTTCTGTATATGGGAAACACAGCAGTGGTTTGGTAAACTAATACATCTTTAAAGCACATCCTGGTGTTGTGTTCGGAAGAGAGCACAGGCATTGTGCTGATTTTATGCACTAATTGTCACATTCGGTCCAAGTACATTTTGTACTTGAATAAACTGCATGAAGAGTAAACACAAGGTCAGTATTGTTAACACATTTAGGAACAAAACAAATATTCCAGCTTCCCTGAATAACACATATATAATTTTTTTTTAAGTTCAGTTCAAAAACTTGAGGATGGTGATTCTTGTCAATTAAATCATTATGCTCAGACCTAAAGACTGAAACACGAAAGAAAAAAGCCTGTGAAGGCAACATTTTGGATTCTGGATTCTATTTTTTTTTCCCGACATTGTGTATGTCATAATAATCCAAAGGGGGAATTTTAACCCCCAAGAGCGGTTGGGTTGGGAGTGGGCGGGGAGGGTAACATTTTTGATTTTTAGAGGAGGAGTGCAACCCAGCTCCAATGTTGCCCACTTCCAGGTTTAATGGAGGCACATTTGGATGCTGGCTAGAACATGCTAAAGTCATGGATTTCCCAATTGGATCGTGGGTGAGCACTTATTGGCTCAATTAACGTTAGGAGACATAAAAGAGGTATTTTTAAATTGTTCTTAACTTGGCTCAAAATTTTACTTGTGGCAGCACAGGTTTTCCGAGGCTTGGGAAACTGATCAGCGAGACAGAGGCAAGATTGAACATAAGAACATAAGAACATAAGAATTAGGAACAGGAGTAGGCCATCTAGCCCCTCGAGCCTGCTCCGCCATTCAACAAGATCATGGCTGATCTGGCCGTGGACTCAGCTCCACTTACCTGCCCGCTCCCCATAACCCTTAATTCCCTTAATTGAGCAGCAATTCAGGTGGGTATTTCAACTTGTCATTGTCCCATCTTAATGAAACCTCACTGTCTCAATTGCCTCCGGCAAATGTTCGGCAGAGAGTACTTATGAATTTCAAATTGAAAAGATCAGAATGGGAGGAGCTTGGATGTGTTTGACAGCACATCAGAGGAGGAAAACCACCGCCATCTACGGCCGTGACGACGTGCTGCGGTGGGATCAGCAGGTGCACAGGAGAGAAGTTTTCAGATGAAGGAGGATGAAGGGACTCATCACTCATCTTTGGATGAGGAGAAAATAGAGGAGGAGGAGGATGAAGATGGGGTATCAATCGCCATATCAGCCACTTACATTGCCTCCCAGGATACCAGGGATGCCTTACTATCACTACATTCACCTAGTATGATTACTACCACCTAGAAGAACAATGGTAGCAGGCACAAGGGAACACCTGCAACTACCCCTCAAAGACACACACCATCCTGACTTGGAAATATAGCGCCGTTCCCTCATCGTCGCTGGGTCAACATCCTGGAACTCCCTCCCTAATATTACTGTGGGAGTACCTTCACCACACGGAGTGCAGAGATTCAAGATGGCGGCTCACCATCACTTTTTCAAATACTGTGGCAACAAAAGCAGGTCAGATGCTTGGTATTCTGCGGCGAGTGCCTCACAGCCTAACTCCCCAAAGAATTTCCACCATCTATAAGGCACAAGTCAGGAGTTTGATGGAATATTCTCCACCTGCCTGGACGAGTGCAGCTCCAACAACACCCAAGAAGCTCGACCATCCAGGACAAAACAGCCCATTTGATTGGCAACCCATCCACCACCTCCACCACTAGTGTACCGTGACTGCAGTGTGTACAATCTACAAGATACACTGCAGCAACTCACCAAGGCTTCTTCCGCAGCACCTCCCAACCCCGCAACCTCTAGAAGGACAAGGGCAGCAGGCGCATTTGAAGACCATCAGCTGCATGATTCCCTCTAATTATACACCATCCTGACTTGTAAGTATATCACTGTTCTTTCATTCTCCTTTGGGTCAAAATCCTGGAACTCCCTCCGTTACAGCACTATGGGAGTACCTTCACCACATGTACTCAGCGGTTCAAGAAGGAGACTCAACACTACCTTCTCAAGGGCAATTAGGGATGGGCAATAAATGCTGGCCTTGTCAGCGACGCCCACATCCCAGGAACAAATTTAAAAAAATAAAAAATGAAATTCTGCAGTCCCACCACCAGCACTAACTCCTGCTTATCCGTCCTCCCCACTTTGCACTAAACAGAGCTTCAACCACTCATCCACCAACTTCACATCCGCCTAATGGGTCCTGTCATGCATTAGCATTTATCAAGAAGCAAGTGAATGGGTAACTTAGCCTTCAGGATGCAATAATGGTGAAGGCATGGAAGTGGTGCTAATCAATACATTTTACGAGGCATTATAAAGAAAAGGAAATTTAACAACATCACATTTTGTCAAACACCTATGTGCATACCCTTGGTAAATTATAATATCTTCAACTTAATCTTTGTATCACTTCTACATGGTGCACCCTGTGTGGCTTTAGCAGAGGTAGAACCAATACCTGCCCTGATGGGTGATATGTCTTTGGCCTACACCCTCTGGCTTTTGGAGCCCTTTGGGGAGGTAGACTCGACCATCGGGAAACAAGGCAGAATGTTGGGTACTGGCTGGTGAGTGGGCAGCGAGTGAGTAGTGGAAGCGCTATGAGTGGAGTTTCGACTTCCGACTTTTCACCATCATCCATCTCCTGGGCCAGTGCCACCTTCTACCATACTGCTGGAGACTAGATTGGTGGAGATCAATGACGTGTTGTAAGGCCACGGATAAGGTATCTGTCATCCTGTTTAAAGTGGCAAACAAGGTGTCATCCAAAGTCTGCAAGGCCATACTCATGGCTTTCATAGACTCAATTGAGAACCGTGCTTAAAGCTCCATCAAGGCGACCACTCTCTCCATGGCAGACATTCTCCCAATTCTCACAATATTGAATACATTGGGCCTATACTCTCTGGAGTTTAGAAGAATGAGTCATGATCTCATTGAAACATGTAAGATTCTGTGGGGAATTGACAGGATAAATGCTGAGAGATTGTTTTTTCTGGCTGGTGAGTCTAGAACTAGGGGGCATAGTCTCAGGATAAGGGGCTAGCCTTTTAAGACTGAGATGAGGAGGAATTTCATCACTCAGAAGATTGTGAATCTTTGGAATTCTCTACATTAAAGTGCTGTGGATGCTCAGTCTTCAAGGCTGAGATAGATAGATTTTTGGACTCCAGAGGAATCAGGCTTGAGGGGTCATATTAGCTTACTCCTGTTCCTAATTCTTATGTTCTTATGTTTTTATGTTCTTAATTCTCAGCGCCACCAATTCACTAACGATCGAGATGGACGCCTCCATCCGCTCTGCTACTGTGGAGAGTGTGTGTGGAACGTCTGTCAGTACCTGGCTAAGTTGCTGATACACCTCTGGCATTCTCCTTCTCAACAATAGCTCCCGGTGTTCAGTATCTGTACCAGCTGAGCATCTGCCTCGGACTCTCCACAGCTGTCCCTGCCACCAGTCTCTGCAAGTGCTCACTTCTGAGGTTTGAATCACTTAGTGAAAAACCAACTGAATGTCTAAATGGGCCCACCGAAGTGCGAGTATCTGTGCTGGTGCATGGCTGTAGGTCCTGCGATGGTGCAGAGAAATGCAGGGAACAGCAACATCCTCTGTCTTCCTTGACCTCACAAAGTCCTTCGACACGGTCAACCATGAGGGATTATGGATTCAAATTTGACTGCCCTCAAAAGTTTGTCACCATCCTCCGCCTGCTTCATGATGACATGTAAGCCGTGATCCTGACCAATGGATCCATCATAGACCCAATTCACGTACAGACGAGGGTCAAGCATGGCTGAGTCATCGCACTAACACTCTTCTCAATCTTCCTTGGCACAATGCACCATCTCACTCTCAATAAGCTCTGCGCTGGAGTGGAGATAATCTACAAAACACACAGGACATTTTTCAACCTCCGTTGCCTCCAGTTCAGATGTAAGGTTGTCCCATCCTCTGACATTGAATTCCAGTGTGCAGATGACCTTCACCGAAGCGTAAGAGAGCATGGGTCGTACACTAAACATCCCGAAGACAAAGGTCCTCTACCACCCTGCCGCCACCACACAGTACTGCCCCCCAATTATTCAAATCCATGATGAGGCCTTGGGCAATGTAGAACATTTTCTATACATCGGGAGCCTACTGTCAACAAGGGCAGATGTCAATGATGAGGTCCCACACTGCTTCAGTGTGCCATTGCAGCCTTCGGTTGCCTGCGGAAGAGAGTATTTGAACACCAGGACCTCACACACGGCACCAAGCTCATGGTCCATAGAGCAGTAATGGTACCCGCCCTCCTATATGGCTCAATGACATGGGCAATGTACAGCAGGCACCTCAAAGCACTGGAAAAGTACCACCAATGCTGCCTCCACAAGATCCTGCAAATCCATTGGCAGGATAGGCGCACTATGTCAGTGTTCTCGCTCGGGCCAACATCCCCAACATCAAAGCATTGACCACGCTCGATCAGCTCTGATGGATGGGACAAATCGTCCACATGCCCGATATGAGACTCCCCAAAAAAGCGCTCTGCGCTGAGCACCGACACGGCAAGCAAGCCCCAGGTGGGCAAAGGAAATGCTTCAAGAACACCCTTAAAGCCTCCTTGAAAAAATGTAATAGCCCCACTGACACTGGGAATCACTGGCCCAAGATCATTGAAAGTGGAGAAGAAGCATCCAGGAAGGCGCTGAACAACTTGAGTCTCTTCTCCGGGAGCAAATGGAAGCCAAGCGCAAACAGCGGAAGAATTGCACGACAACCCAAGCACCCCACCCACCCGTCCCTTCAACTACCATCTTCATCACCTGCGACAGAGACTGTAGGTCCCGCATTGGACTCATCAGTCACCTGAGAACTCATATTAGTGAACTCAGCTCTCTTATTTGGAAGGAGGAGAGCATGTCAGGGGATCTCAGAGACGCCGTAATCGTGACCATCTTCAAGAAAGACGACAAGTCCAATTGCGGTAATTACAGAGCAATTTCCATGCTGTCTGCCACAGGGAAAGTCATCACAAAGTTCCTCCTCAGTCGCCTTCTCCCAGTGGCTGAAGAGCTCCTTCCAGAGTCGCATTGCGGATTACGCCCACTAAGGGCACAATGGACATGATCTTCACTACGTGTCAAATTCAAGGGAAATGCAGGGAACAGCACCAGCCTCTGCATATGGCCTTCTTGGACCTAACAAAGGCCTTCGACGCTGTCAACCATGAGGGATTATAGAGTGTTTTCCTCAAATTCACCTGCCCCCAAAAGTTCATCACCATCCTCCGCCTGCTTCATGATGCCATGCAAGCCGTGATCCTGACCAACGGATCCACCACAGACCCAATACATGTGCAGATCGGGGTCAAACAAGGCTGTGTCATCCCACCAACGCTCTTCTCTATCTTCCTTGCTGCAATACTCCATCTCACCCTCAATAAGCTCCCTGCTGGAGAGGAGCTAATCTACAGAACAAACGCAAAACTGTTCAACCTTCTTCATCCCAAGTCCAGATCCAAGGTCGTCCCATCCTCTCTCATTGAAATACAGAATGCAGACGTACACTCAGAGATCGAACTCCAAACATTCGTCAGTGCCTTCCCCGAAGCATGCCAAAGTCTGGGCCTTACAGTAAACATCCGTAAGACAAAGGTTCTCTACCAACCTGCCCCAGCCACACAGTATTGCCCGCCAATTATCAATATCCATGATAAATAAGAACATAAGAGCATAAGAATTAGGAACAGGAGTAGGCCATCTAGCCCCTCGAGCCTGCTCTGCCATTCAATAAGATCATGGCTGATCTGGCCGTGGACTCAGCTCCACTTACCCGCCCGTTCCCCATAACCCTTAATTCCCTTATTGGTTAAAAAACTATCTATCTGTGACTTGAATACATTCAATGAGCTAGCCTCAACTGCTTCCTTGGGCAGAGAATTCCACAGATTCACAACCCTCTGGGAGAAGAAATTCCTTCTCAACTCGGTTTTAAATTGGCTCCCCCGTATTTTGAGGCTGTGCCCCTTGTTCTAGTCTCCCCGACCAGTGGAAACAACCTCTCTGCCTCTATCTTGTCTATCCCTTTCATTATTTTAAATGTTTCTATAAGATCACCCCTTATCCTTCTGAACTCCAACGAGTAAAGACCCAGTCTACTGAATCTATCATCATAAGGTAACCCCCTCATCTCCGGAATCAGCCTCGTGAATCGTCTCTGTACCCCCTCCAAAGCCAGTATATCCTTAAGTAAGGTGACCAAAACTGCACGCAGTACTCCAGGTGCGGCCTCACCAATACCCTATACAGTTGCAGCAGGACCTCCCTGTTTTTGTACTCCATCCCTCGCAATGAAGGCCAACATTCCATTCGCCTTCCTGATTACCTGCTGCACTTGCAAACTAACTTTTTGGGATTCATGCACAAGGACCCCCAGGTCCCTCTGCACCTCAGCATGTTGTAATTTCTCCCCATTCAAATAATATTCCCTTTTACTGTTTTTTTTCCCACGGTGGATGACCTCACACTCTCCGACATTGTATTCCATCTGCCAAACCTTAGCCCATTTGCTTAAGCCATCCAAATCTCTTTGCAGCCTCTCTGAGTCCTCTACACAACCCGCTTTCCCACTAATCTTAGTGTCATCTGCAAATTTTGTTGCGCTACACTCTGTCCCCTCTTCCAGGTCATCTATGTATATTGTAAACAGTTGTGGTCCCAGCACCGATCCCTGTGACACACCACTAACCACCAATTTCCAACCCGAAAAGGACCCATTTATCCCGACTCTCTACTTTCTGGTAGCCAGCCAATTCTCTATCCATGCTAATACATTTCCTCTGACTCCGCGTACCTCTATCTTCTGCAGTAACCTTTTGTGTGGCACCTTATCGAATGCCTTTTGGAAATCTAAATACACCACATCCATCGGTACACCTCTATCCACCATGCTCGTTATATCCTCAAAGAATTCCAGAAAATTAGTTAAACATGATTTCCCCTTCATGAATCCATGCTGCGTCTGCTTGATTGCACTATTCCTATCTAGATGTCCCGCTATTTCTTCCTTAATGATAGTTTCAAGCATTTTCCCCACTACAGATGTTAAACTAACCGGCCTATAGTTACTTGCCTTTTGTCTGCCCCTTTTTTTAAACAGAGGCGTTACATTAGCTGCTTTCCAATCTGATGGTACCTCCCCAGAGTCCAGAGAATTTTGGTAGATTATAACGAATGCATCTGTTATAACTTCCGCCATCTCTTTTAATACCCTGGGATGCATTTCATCAGGACCAGGGGACTTGTCTACCTTGAGTCCCATTAGCCTGTCCAGCACTACCCCCCTAGTGATAGTGATTGTCTCAAGGTTCTCCCTTCCCACATTCCTGTGACCAGCAATTTTTGGCATGGATTTTGTATCTTCCACTGTGAAGACCGAAGCAAAATAATTGTTTAAGGTCTCAGCCATTTCCACATTTCCCATTATTAAATCCCCCTTCTCATCTTCTAAGGGACCAACATTTACTTTAGTCACTCTTTTCCGTTTTATATATCTGTAAATACTTTTACTATCTGTTTTTATGTTTTGCGCAAGTTTACCTTCGTAATCTATCTTTCCTTTCTTTATTGCTTTCTTAGTCATTCTTTGCTGTTGTTTAAAATTTTCCAAATCCTCTAGTTTCGCACTAACCTTGGCCACCTTATACGCATTGGTCTTTGATTTGATACTCTCCTTTATTTCCTTGGTTATCCACGGCTGGTTATCCCTTCTCTTACCACCCTTCTTTTTGACTGGAATATATTTTTGATGAGCACTATGAAAGAGCTCCTTAAAAGTCCTCCACTGTTCCTCAATTGTGCCACCATTTAGTCTGTGTTTCCAGTCTACTTTAGCCAACTCTGCCCTCATCCCACTGTAGTCCCCTTTGTTTAAGCATAGTACGCTCGTTTCTGACACAACTTTATCACCCTCAATCTGTATTACAAATTTAACCATACTGTGATCACTCATTCCGAGAGGATCTTTTACTAGGAGATCGTTTATTTTTCCTGTCTCATTACACAGGACCAGATCTAAGATAGCTTGCTCCCTTGTAGGTTCTGTTACATACTGTTCTAAGAAACAATCCCGTATGCATTCTATGAATTCCTCCTCCAGGCTACCCCGTGCGATTTGAGTTGGCCAATTGATATGTAGGTTAAAATCCCCCATGACTACTGCCGTTCCTTTTTCTCATGCCTCCATTATTCCCTTGATTATTGCCCGCCCAACCGTGAAGTTATTACTTGGGGGCCTATAAACTACGCCCACCAGTGACTTTTTCCCCTTACTATCTCTAATCTCCACCCACAATTATTCAACATTTTGTTCATTAGAGCCAATATCGTCTCTCACAACTGCCCTGATATCATCCTTTATTAACAGAGCCACCCCACCTCCTTTCCCTTCTTGTCTATCTTTCTGAATCGTCAGATACCCCTGTATGTTTAATTCCCAGTCTTGGCCACCCTGCAACCACGGTTCTGTAATGGCCACCAAATCATACCCATTTGTAATGATTTGTGCCGTCAACTCATTTACTTTATTTCGAATGCTGCGTGCCTTTAGGTAGAGTGTTTTAATCCTAGTTTTTAAACCATGATTTTTAGTTTTGACCCCTCCTGCAGCCCCTTTATATTCAGTGGCCCTTTTTGTTTTTTGCCTTGGGTTTCTCTGCCCTCCACTTTTACTCAACTCCTTTCTGTCTTTTGCTTTTGTCTCCTTTTTGTTTCCCTCTGTCTCCCTGCATTGGTTCCCATTCCCCTACCATATTAGTTTAACTCCTCCCCAACAGCACTAGCAAACACTCCCCCTAGGCCATTGGTTCCGGTCCTGCCCAGGTGCAGGCCTCATCAGTGGTACCACTGATGAGGCCTTGTACAACGTGAACCATTTTCCATACCTCAGAAGCCCACTGTCAATAAGGGCAGACGTTGATGATGAAGTTCAACACCGCCTTCAGTGTGCCACTGCAGACTTTGGTTGCCTGAGGAAGAGAGTGTTTGAAGAGCAGGACTTCAAATGCTGCACCAAGCTCATGGTCTACAAAGCAGTAGTGATACCCGCCATCAGAGACATAGACTATGTACAGCAGGCACCTCAAAGTACCTCCGCAAGATCCTGCAAATCCATTGGCAGGATAGGCGCACCAACGCTAGTGTTCTCGCTCACACCAATATCCCCAGCATTGAAGCATTGACCACACTCGATCAGCTCCGATGGATGGGCCACATCGTCCACATGGCCAATACTAGATTCCCAAAACAAGTGCTTCGACACGACAAGCAAGTCCCGGGCAGGCAGAGGAAACGCTTCAAGGACATCCTCAAAGCCTCCTTGAAATAGTGCAACATCCCCATCGACACCTGGGAATCCCTGGCCCAAAATCGCTCAAAGTGAAGGAGAAGCATCCGGGAAGGTGTCAAACACCTCGAGTCTCTATGCCGGGAGCACGCGGAAGCAAAGCATAAAAAGCAGAAGGAGCGCACGACAACTCAAGCACCCCGCCCACGCATCCCTTCAACGACCGTCTGCCCACCTGTGACAGAGATTGTAGGTCCCGCATTGGACACATCAGTCACCTGAGAACTCATACTAGTTTGAAAGCAAGTTATCCTCAACTCGGAGGAACTGCCTAAGAGAGCTGGAGGGGAGCGAGTACCCAGCCAGCAGCGGCCCCTGCTATTGTTGTGGGACCAAGAGGAGTACATGGGGTAAAAATCGGTCTCTGTCCTTCACATTTGCTGGCCATGAAAATGATCATTGTGAGGATCAATTTTGCAGTGCGATCTCTTATGCCTGATCTTCTCTGGAAGTAAACTGGCAGCCAAGTTGGAAACCAGCGACTTCCAAATGTTCAGGATACCCTGACTGAAACATTGTTATGCTCCTACAATATGCAAATCAGAGTCCGAACACATGTTTTAATCCCCTGCTACAAAGTTGTCATAAACTGGGCTGCCCATGCTCTGTTCAGTTTTTACAGGTCTACTGCAGTCTAATCAGTGGCCCTTAAAGGGACCACTGGAGGCTGCTGGCAAAAAGGTAAGTTAACTCTCTTATAATTATGGGGGAAGATTTTCATCTTCAGATGTAAAACACTTCAGATTCGATTTTAAATGTACTTGCACAATGGACAGTCGGTGACATTAAGCCCATTTTTATTTCAGAATTGCAATCAAGATCCTATGTACAGCATAGGACCCCAATTTGCATATTACAAGTGGCTTCCCACCTGAAACAGGATGCTAAGCAAAATGGCCATGGCTGGAGAGCCAGTGTAAATGGGGAGCTGAGTGGCCCAGGTCAGCAGAGGGGAAGATGCTAACCTCTACAATCTGCTGCAAGGACATCAGTGGCTACCATGCAGCATAGAATTTGTACATGTGCAGAGACAGTAAGGGTCAGCTGTGGCCCTGGAACTTGAGTGCACCTTCTTGCAGGCATGTTGCAGTGCTGACCTATGGGATGATGCTGTGGAGTGGCACAGAGGAACCCTTCCCTGCAAGCATCTGATGCAGCACCAACTCGACTTCAGCAGCATTCAGTGAGAAAGTTGGGTGCTGGGCTGTACCATCGCTTGTCTGCAGACACAGTTCAACATGAATATTGTGTACAATTAGCACTTGGAATTATGGACGATGTTAAACCAGTGCAAACTGGAATAGAACTGTTTTACACCCAAAGACAAAAATTGCCCCATGATCTGTGAGTGTACATAGAACTGTAAATGTACATGGGATTTAGAATGTACATGGATTTATGACTATACATGGATTTTGGCATGTGTTGTGATTTGTGAATTTGTGGATTGTTATCAGCAATACAGGTGTGTGTTATGTTCAAAATAAGTCCACAAGACTGAGTATTGTAAGCTCAAACTGATGTGACCTTAGTCTCTTTAATCAAACTCCAGAGTGTCCAACCAGCATGGCAGACAATCTTTTATACTTGCTTGTACGTGGTGTGCAGATGACCCTTGGGTCTCCAACAGGTGTGCCCCCTGGTGGCAAGTCTTATGCACTTACAAAGTTAAAGTGCATAACATCACTCCCCCCCGCTACCCCTCCCCCTCCCCCCACGCCAAAGTCTTAGATACAAGTTATTTACAAGTTGAGGTGATCCGGGGCTCTGCGTTCCTGGGTTGATCGCCTGAGTTGAAGTCCTGGCATGGGTGAGTTGGTCGGATCATTGCTGCACTGCAGCGCGGCTGATCTGATTGGACTGTCAGGCATGGTGGGTTCATCCTTGTGATTGACAGCGAGGTCGATTGTTGGTTGGCTTTGTGTTGATGGCTCAATGATGGGAATGTCCTCTTCAAACTGTTCTTAGTTGTCAGTGAATCGCAGTTTGGTCTGATCCAAGTGCTTTCCGCATTTTTGTCCATTCAAAAGTTTGACAACAAACACTCTATTCCCCTCCTTGGCTAAAACAGAGCCAGCAACCCATTTGGGACCCAGACCATAATTAAGAACAAACACAGGGTCATTGACCTTAATGTCACACGATACAGCCGTGCGATCATAGTACATTTTATGCCAGTGACACCGGGTTTCGACATGATCATTGAGATCCAGGTGGACGAAGAAGAGCCTGGTTTTGAGTGCTCTCTTCATTAACAATTCTGTCGGGGGAAACTCCGATAAGTGAGTGGGGTCGTGTCCGATAGCTGAACAGAACCCGAGATAACCGGGTCTGCAGGAAACCGTCCGTCACGTGTTTCAAGTTCTTCTTGATAGTTTGGACTGCCCGTTCCGCTTGACCGTTGGATGCGGGCTTAAACGGAACAGACCTGACATGTTTGATGCCATTGCGGGTCATGATCTTGTTGAATTCCAAGCTGGTGAAACATAGTCCATTGTCACTAACAAGGACGCCCGGCAAACCATGCGTGGCGAACATGGCCTGGAGTTTTCAATGGTGGCAGTGGACGTACATGATAACATTATTACACATTCAATCCATTTAGAGTAAGTGTCCACTGCTACATGGAACATCTTTCCTAGAAAGGGCCAGCGAAATCTACGTGGACCCTGGACCACAGTTTGGAGGACCATGACCACAGACTCAGGTGCATTGCTCAGCTGTGAGCAAGTGTTGCATTGGTGTACGCATGACTCCAATTCCGAGTCAATGCCGGGCCACCAAACGTGCGACCTGGCGATCGCCTTCATCATGACTATGCCTGGGTGGGTACTGTGTAGGTCGCGTTTCAAGGTTTCCCTGCCTTTTTTTGGCAAAATCGCCTGATTCCCCCATTGGAGACAATCCGATTGGATGGACATTTCATCTTTGCATTGGTAAAATGACTTAATTTCATCTTGCATTTCCCCGGGAACAGACAACCAGCTCCCATTAAAGACGTAGTTTTTTTACTAGTGACAGCACAGCGTCCTGGCTAGTCCAGGTCCAAATATGGTGAGCCGTGATGAGTGAACCCTCGCTCTCAAAAACATCCATTACAAGAAGCAAGTCTGCGGGTTGCGCCATTTCCACACCGGTGGTAGGCAATGGCTTCAGCACAGTCCTCAGTGCCTGGTTTGTGGCCGATTATAGTCATATGCAGATAATGTTAGTGCCCATCTTTGGATGCGGGACGAAGCATTGGTGTTAATACCTTTGCTTTCTGAAAACAGCAAAATAAGCGGTTTGAGGTCTGTTTCGAGCTCAAGCCGGAATCCAAATAGGTATTGGTGCATTTTCTTAACCCCATATATGCATGCTAATGCTTCTTTCTCAAACATACTATCGGCTCTTTCAGCTTTAGATAAACTTCTGGACGCATTGGCAACCGGTTGCAGTTTGCCTGACACATTAGCTTGCTGTAATGCACAACCGACCCTTACGAAGATGCATTACAAGCTAGCACTAAACGTTTACACGGATCATACAATACAAGTAACTTGTTAGAACATAGCAGGTTTCTGACCTTCTCAAAGTGTGTCTCTTGAGATTTACCCCAAACCCAGTCGTCACCCTTATGTAGCAATAAATGCAAAGGTTCCAGCACGGTGCTCAACCCGGGTAAGAAGTTACCAAAATAGTTGAGGAGTCCCAGGAACGAACACAGCTCCGTCACATTCTGTGGTGTAGATGTATTCTTGATGGACTCTGTCTTAGAGTCCGTGGGTCTGATGCCGTCTGCCGCAATCTTTCGCCCCAAAAATTTGACCTCGGTGCCAGGAAAACACACTTGGAGCGTTTCAGCCTGAGTCCCACTCTGTCTAGTCGTTTTAGAACCTCTTCCAGGTTGTGCAAGTTTTCAGTGGTGTCACGACCAGTGATCAGGATGTCGTCTTGAAACACAACGGTGCTTGTTACTAATTTCAGCAGACTCTCCATGTTCCTCTCGAAGATGGCAACAGCCGAGCGAATCCCAAAAGGGCATCTGTGGTATATGAACAGTCCTCTGTGCGTGTTGATGCACATCAATCTTTTCGAAGGTTCAGCCAGCTCCTGTGTCATGTAAGCAGAGGTTAGATCCAGCTTGGTGAACGGCTTTCCCCCTGCTAACGTTGCTTTGGGTAGTGGGTACTGGTCCTGTAACGAGACTCGGTTAATCGTTACCTTGTAGTCTCCGCAGATTCTGACCGTGCCATTGCTTTTCAACACCAGAACAATTGGACTGGCCCAATCATTGAACTCGACTGGCGATATGATTCCCTCTCGTTGAAGTCTGTCCAGTTCGATCTCGACTTTCTCCCGCATCATATATAGAACGCTCGAGCCTTGTGACGAACGGGCCATGCATCGGGACTAGATGGATCTGCACTTTGACACCTGTGAAGTTGCCAATGCCTGGCTCAAATAGCGTCAAAAATTTGTTTAGCACTTGAGCACACGAGGCGTCATCCACTGAAGACAGTGCTTTGATGTCATTCCAGTTCCATCGGATCTTTCCTAGCCAGCTTCTGCCGAACAGCGTTGGGCCATCGCCTGGTACAATCCATTGTGATAAATCATGCACAGCTCCATCGCATGATACCATCACTGCTGCACTGCCAATGACTGGTATGAGCTCTTTGGTATAAGTGTGCAGCTTTGTATAAATCAGGCTTAGTTTTGGCCCTTGTGCCTTGTTGCTCTACAGTTTCTCAAAAGCCTTCTGGCTCATAATTGACTGACTCGCCCCTGTGTCCAATTCCATGGAAACTGGAATGGCATTTAATTTGACTTTCAACATTATCGGAGGGCTTTTGGTGGTGAAGGTTTTTACCCCATACACTTCCTCTTCAGCCTCGGGTTGAGTTGCCTTCTTACTCATTCAGCGTGATCCGTGCCGAATCGGTCATCTTCTTCCGACTCTGCCACGTGGTGTGTCGCAGCACATTTGCACACATAGGGCCCAAGTTTCGAGGCGCGCCTAGAACGGCGCAGCCCCGACCTGGACGCCCATTTTTCACGCCACAAAGTGCGCCTAAAAAAAACTTCCAGATTCTCCGGCTCCCTGGCCCTCGGCGCGGCGCAGCATGAGCTGTAGGGGGCGGAGCTAGGTCCCTGCGCTGAAAACAGTGCCGGGACCTCTGCACATGCGCGCTACAGTGGACGCGCATGTGCAGTAGCTCCAGGCGCCCAAAACTGTGTGGGAGGGGCCCGAAGCACGCAGCCCCTAGCCCTGGCTGAATGGCCTCACTGGGGCTGCGTGCATAAGGCTCCTCCCACGCCCAGCTCCTGCTTCCTCCGGACCGGACCCGACCCGACTTGACTCCCGCTCCCAACCGCCCCCCCCACTGGACCGCCACCCCCCCCATCCCCGACCTCAGCTTCCCCCGCTCCCGACCTTCCCCCCCCTCCCCGACCGACCTCCGCTCCCGACCGATCCCCACCCCTCCGATCTCCCCCCCGCCCCCCCAACCGATCTCCTCCCCCCTCGAGCGATCTCCCCACTGCCCCCCCGACCGATCTCTCCCCTCCCCCGACCGATCTCCCCCCCCCCCCACCCCCCCGACCGACCCCCCCCTCCCCTCCGCCCTGACCCGCGCTCCCCCCGATCCGTGCTCCCGACCCCCCCGGGCCCCGGACCCGACGCCACCTACCTGTCAATCCGGTAAGTCTAAGCTTGAAGTCTTGGGCCCGGCTGGGCCCGGCCCGTTCAACCTCCCTCTCCTTTCTTTCTCTCTCTCCCTTCTCTCTCTCTCTCTCTCTTCCCCTCTTCTCTCCCCCTTCCCCTCCCTCCCTCCCTTCTCTCACACCCCCTCCTCCCTCCCCCTCCCCTCCTCTCCCTCCTCCTACCTCTCCTCCCCCCCTCCGCTCCCTCCTTTCTCACCCCCCCCTCCCTCCCTTCTCACCCCCCCTCCCTTCTCCCCTCCCCTCCCTCCCTTCTCACCCCCTCCCCTCCCTCCCTTGTCACTCCCCTCCCCCCCACTACACCCCCTCTCCCCCACTTCACCACCCCTCCTCCCCCTACCCCCCACCCCTCCACCCCCCCTCCCCATCCGCCCCCTCCCCTCCACCCCTCGCTGTCAGAAACACAGACACTGACAGGCAGAGAGTAAGAGACACACACAGACAGACAGAGAGATAGAGACACTGACAGGAACAGACTGGGGGGGATCCCAGCATGCTGTTGGAGGGCTCCTGGTGCTGCAGTCGGTAAGTAGAAAATGTTTCATTTATTGATTTTAAAAAAATATATTTTTTTAAATTTTTTTTGATTGATTTATTGGTTGATTTATTGATGTTTTTCTCATTTATTATTGATGATGGCTCTTTATTTGTAAAACTGAAGTGTTTAATGTTTGTAAACTTCCCTTTAAACCCCCCCCCCATTCCCTACGCCTGATTTGTAACCTACGCCTGATTTTCTAAAGTGTAGACAAGGTTTTTCAAGCGTACAAAAATCTTCACTTACTCCATTCTAAGTTAGTTTGGAGTAAGTTTTCACTGCCAAAACTTTGAAAACAGGCGTAAGTGGCCGGACACGCCCCCTTTTGAAAAAAAATTCTGTTCCAAAGTGAAACTGTTCTAACTGACTCGAACTGGAGCAAACTAGATGCCGAGAATTTGAATTTCTAAGATACTCTGTTCTACACCAGTTGCTCCAAAAAATCAGGAGCAACTGAGGCCGAAACTTGGGCCCATAGTGCTTGAATCAACATTGATGGACTCTGTGGTTACCCCCGCAGCGCCAACATGGTTTTAATGGATTTGCATTCATGCCCCACAGCGGACTCTGAGTCATCTCGGTCTGGCCTCTGCATCTGTGTAGCCCCGGCCATGTACAGTTCTGCCTGCTGAAGGCGTTATTTTATGCGCAGTACTTGCCAGTGAGTTTCGATGCTGAGAAGATATCTGTTTAGTGTTATCGTTCGTGGACGTGAAAGGCTGGGCTATCATGATGGCCTTGCTCAGATCTAGGGATTCGGCAGACAGCAGCTTGTGAAGAATGACCTCGTGGCCGATTCCAAGCACGGAAAATTCCTGCAACATTTCCCCCAAAATCCAGCAAATTCGCACGGTCCCGCAAGGCTTCTTAGGTCGGCGACATAACTCGCCATGTCCAGGCCCTCGGAGTTGTGGTGCATATGAAAGTGATACCTGGCCATTAAGATGCTCACCTTTGGCTTGAGGTGTTCCTGAGCCAGCGTGCACAACTCTGCATATGTTTTGTCCGTTGGTTGCGTCGGTGCTAGCAGATTTTTGATGAGGCCATATATCGTAGACCCACAAACGGTGAGAAGAATCGCCCTGCACTTGACCACTTTACTGTCCTCATCCAGCTCATTGGCCACGAAGTACTGGTCAAGATGCTCAACGAAGGTTTCCCAATCATCACTCTCAACAAATCTCTCAAGAATACCAACGGCAGCCATAACCGCATGAAAGTTCGTGATCTTTTACTCGTCGCCAATTGTTATGTTCAGAATAACTCCACTTGAGCTGTAAGCTCAAACTGATGTGACCTTAGTTTCTTTAATCAAACTCCAGAGTGTCCAAGCAGCATGGCAGACAACCTTTTATACTTGCTTGCACGGGATGTGCAGGTTCTCTTGGGTCTCTAACAGGTGCGCCCCCTGGTGGCAAGTCATAAACTTATAACATTTACATATGTAACACTTTGTGTGATGGGTTTGGATAAGGCTTGATTTGATAAAAAGGAGCATTTCCAATGTGCTATATTCTCTGGCCACTTCAGTCATCACCAGGAGACTAATAATATGCTTAGATTTTTGAATCGATGATTACAGGCTGGATATCTCATGATTCTCACGATCTCTGTGATTAGAACTTTGCCTTTGTCGACAGTCAATTAATTTCAGCACTCTTTAATGGGAATTCCAAATGAAATGCTGCAGTGACGTCAACAAGGGCGTGATTTCCCCTACCTGAGTGGCTTCAAGGCGGGAGAGTGTGGCGACGGGGGACAACTAGGCTGATGTGTCATCTTGTGGAGGGAGTGAGAGCACATAGGGAGGTTCTCTTCCCTGCAGACAGCAGGACGAGACCTCCCCAGCAGACGAAGGCAGCATGGCTGCAGATAGTGCAGGGGGTGTCAGTAGTGCCTCGCACCTGGGTGCAGTGCCGGAAGAGGTTCAATGATCTTCCAAGATCAGGAAAAGTGAGTATAAAGCCACATTACCTTGATGCTGCCGTGCCTGTCATCACATCCCCACCACTCTGCATTGCCAACCCAACTCCTGCACAGCATTATACACCCCAAGATCCCTTGGACCTTCATCCATCCCTCTCTCTCTATCTACATTATCAGGTCCCCATCTTACTGTGCGCCCTTCACACTTAGCCTCATTGTGATGCAATGACAGCAACTAACAACACAAAAAGGAGGCAACTTGGTATTGCTCAACCATTCAATCAAAGTCTCCCTCTAAAGCTCTATCCCATTCCATTCCTTACTCTCATTCTATCAGTCTCACTCAACCTTCTCTTCTTTCCCTCGTTGCAGGAAATGATAGGCCACAATAAGAGGGAGAGGGACAGAACACATGACATATTTGACCACTGCAGAGGGGGCAGCACTGGAGTTTGCTAGAGTGGTGGACTGGCTGGAAGTGGGGGATGAGAGAAGGGCTCATTAGAAGAAGCCGGAGACAGAATTATTATCCATACAGTTGCATGCCTTTCATCAGTCACTCATATGGGGTCTGATGTCAACAAATGAATGTTCATAATGTGGTTAATGGTATGTGTCTGCAGTTGACATCTCATATTTGTAACTAATGTATTTACTCTCCCACAGGTCCACCAAGAACCACACCCCCCGCCCCCCCCCCACCCCACCTCACCCCCCACTGTCCAGGAGGAACAGCATGAAGACTCCTCAGAGGAGCCTCCTGCCTCTGAGGATGCAGCATCACCTCAGACAACGAAACCCAACATCAGCACAGATACACACACCTCGGTGGGATCGTTGCACGATCGAGTGGTGTTGTCTCACAGATCACAAATGAGCAAGAAAAGATGGTGGAGAAAGTGACAGCAGTGGAGACTCTTTGTCGGAGGGCACAGGAATCTCCTAGCTTTGCTCAGCTGCAAGCAGACACCGAGCCTCAGGGGACATCCAGGAAGAGGGTGATTCTGGAGCTGCAGGAACAACTGCAGGAGGCTGTGACTGGTTTTGCGACCGCAGTGACTGCGAGTGTGCAGAGAATGAACGAGTCCATCTCCAACATGAGCACCACTATGGCACAGTCACTGGCAACTGTAGCTTCCTCCATGGTTAGGATGGCCGTTTGCATGGAGGAAGCACTGCCCAAGTCACATGATAATATGGTATCACTTCAAAATAAATGGTCATCTATGGAGGATAGAAACCAGAGGCTCATAGAGATCCTTTGTAGGAGGGATGTCAGTACAGATATGGGCCCTCATGGCCCCACTGAAGTGCTCGCCAGCTCTTTGCTAGCAGGGAAGTCCGGGTGGCCCATGAGAGGGATGATGGTGGGAGCAGACAAGTAAGTGGTGGCTCCGCTCCAAGTGCTCCAACTTTCAACACCTTGCCAGCCCTTCAGTCATTGCCCCAGATGCCTCCCAGAGAGTGATGGCCGAGTCTGCCCATTCACAGTCTCAGGAGGAGCAGACTTTGGCGAGGGCCTCACAGGCTCCAAAATCCAGATGACAACCGCAATAGGCATCGAAGCAGGTGCAGCAGGGAGGTGAGGAGGTTGGCTCTACCTCTGCTGAAGGCACAGGGGAGCACCACATAGAAGCATTCAGAAAAGGAAAGATCCCACGCAAATAGTCACAAGTATAGTCACTCGGGTATCTTTTTCATTATCACTGTCATGTTTATATTATATGAAATAGTGTTAATAAATCATTTCTTTGTTACACTTTGCAGTCGCTGCCAAAAGTGTGTGCTCAAATGGAAGTGGTAAAGTGAATGGTCAGGGCTCATTTGACATCCAGCAGTGGTGGTGCAGATGAAAACAAGGGACTAGTCATTGTTTAACTGTTAGTGTGGGGTGGTGTTGGTGTGGGGTGATGCCAACCTACGCAGACCTGTGGCAACCACATTTTTGAGCTGCATAAAGTTAGTTAAATCTGGCATTGATTCGGGCATCCCTGGCATGATGGGCAGCAATGTGCTCACATACTGGTTGCAATGGCACCGCCGACTCCTCCAGGTCTTCCTCATCCTCATTTGCAACCTCATGATGCTCCTCCTCGTTCTCGCCTCCTCTGATGAGGCTGTGCGTTCTGCGCTGTCTTCCTCATCCAGCGCTAATCCTCACTGCTGCGCTATGTTGTGCAGGGTGCAGCAGACCCCGAGCATTCTGGAGACCCTGGCTGGTGCGTAGTGAAGGGCTCCTCCAGATTTATCAAGGCATCTGAACTGCATTTTCAGCAAGCCTATTGTTTTTCCTATGACACTTCTCGTGGCCTTGATTATATCAGCTTCATTTGTTGGCATCCTCAAAGGTGTCATGAGCCAGATCATGAGGAGATAGCCCTCATTACCAGACGGTCAGCCGGAAAGACTGTTTGGTGGAGCGAAGAGCTGAGGGACAGTGCACTGGCACAGGATATAAGAATCATGGAGCTGCCAGGGAACTTGGTGCACACATGTATGATAATCATCCTGTGGTTGTAGACCAGCTGGATGTTGAGGGAGTGGAAGCGCTTGCAGTTAAAAAATACTATTGGGTTGTGAGAGGGTGGCCTGATGGGCAAATCTGTGCAGTCAATGACACCTGCACCCGTGGGAAGTTCATTGGCACTGACTTCATCAGTGGCAAAATGGATATAATTGGCTGCCTTGTTAATGAGGGCATCGGTGACCTGTGTGATGCATCCGTGGCCAGTCGACTGCGAGATGCCACAAATGTCTGCTGCAGATGTCTGGAAGGAGCCGGTATTGAGGGCAACGATGTTTTGACGGCACTGGCAAGGCATGTCCACCACGTTCTCTGGGCTGCAAGTCTTGCTCCAGCAAGGTGCAAATGTCTGTGAAGACCCGGTACAATAGCCTGAGACTCCTTTGGCACTGCTGCTCAGTCATGTTGAGGAAGCTCATCCTCGGCCTATATACTCTGTGTTGGGGGAATCATCTACTGAGCAGTCCAGCCCTGTGCTGATGCCCTCTGCCCTGTGCAGTCTCAGGTGGTTCAGCAGAAGTTTGTCGCTCTTGTTGTTGCTGCTGCTGGTGTTCCTGGTTCTGCTGGTTCTGCAGCTGTTCCTCATCAGATTGTAAGGACCAAGATGAGAGAGCATAAATCGTACCCAAATTATGTTAGATATGGCAGCTGAAGTTGAGATAACAAGCATTCTCTCAATGGTGAGATATGTTGTTCCAAGGAGGTGACAGTGAATAGAGAGTTTACTCCAAAGACTTCCAAACTGCATAAAGCTGAAAAATCTCTTCCAAATACTGAAGGCGTCAACATCTGAGATTGGAAAGTGAGCAGCTGTGAAATGGTAGCTTTTATACCACTTTTGCAGCTGTCACCTATTCAAACCAATGGAGAATCATCGAAAACCCGACATGTTTATCTGACATGATCTCCAAAGGGTGTGAAACTCGTGAAAAAGTTGGAAAAATTGTTAGGAGCTGGTAAAATGCTGCTTAAATACCTTTAAATAGCTTCTTAACTATTTAAATTTCCTGGCCCGCTGCTTAATGCCGGGTCTGCAAAGCGCAGCCAGAGGCGACACTTGGGAAACTAACAAGCTGACGAGTTCAGGGCGGAATACTATCCCGCTGTCAATCTTTTAGATTTTGACAGCGGATTGACAGGTAAACCTTCATAGAAACATAGAAACATAGAAAATAGGTGCAGGAGTAGGCCATTCGGCCCGTCGAGCCTGCACCACCATTCAATAAGATCATGGCTGATCGTTCCTTCAGTACCCCTTTCCTGCTTTCTCTCCATACCCCTTGATCCCTTTAGCCGGAAGGGCAATATCTAACTCCCTCTTGAATATATCCAATGAACTGGCATCAACAACTCTCTGCGGCAGGGAATTCCACAGGTTAACAACTCTCTGAGTGAAGAAGTTTCTCCTCACCTCAGTCCTAAATGGCCTGCACCTTATCCTAAGACTATGTCTCCTGGCTCTGGACTTCCCCAACATCGGGAACATTCTTCCCGCATCTAACCTATCCAGTCCCATCAGAATTTTATATGTTTCTATGAGATCCTCTCTCATCCTTCTACACTCCAGTGTATAAAGGCCCAGTTGCTCCAGTCTCTCCTCATATGCCAGTCCTGCCATCCTGGGAATCAGTCTGGTGAACCTTCGCTGCACTCCCTCAATAGCAAGAACGTCCTTCCTCAGGTTAGGAGACCAAAACTGAACACAATATTCCAGGTGGGGCCTGACCAAGGCTCTGTACAACTGCAGTAAGACTTCCTTGCTTCTATACTCAAATCCCCTTGCTATGAAGGCCAACATACCATTTGCCTTCTTCACCGCCTGCTGTACCTGCATGCCTACTTTCAAGGACTGATGAACCATGACACCCAAGTCACGCTGCACCTCCCCTTTTCCTAATCTGCCGCCATTCAGAAAATATTCTGCCTTTGTGTTTTTGCCCCCAAAGTGGATAACCTCACATTTATCCACATTATACTGCATCTGCCATGTATTTGCCCATTCGCCTAACTTGTCTAAGTCACCCTGCAGCCTCTTCACGTCCTTCTCACAGCTCACACCGCCACCTAGTTTAGTGTCATCTTCAAACTTGAAGATATTACACTCAATTCCATCATCTAAATCATTAATATATATTGTAAAGAGCTGGAGTCCCAGCACCGAGCCCTGCGGCACTCCACTAGTTATTGCCTGCCATTCTGAAAAGGACCCGTTTATCCCGACTCTCTGCTTCCTGTCTGCCAGCCAGTTCTCTATCTGCGTCAGTATATTACCCCCAATACCATGTGGTTTGATTTTGCACACCAATCTCTTTTGTGGGACCTTGTCAAAAGCCTTTTGAAAGTCCAAATACACCACATCCACTGGTTCGCCCTTGTCTACTCTACTAGTTACATCCTCAAAAAATTCCAGAAGATTGGTCAAGCATAATTTCCCTTTCATAAATCCATACTGACTTGGACTGATCCTGTCACTGCTTTCCAAATGCGTTGCTATTTCATCCTGAATGATTGATTCCATCATTTTCCCCACTACTGATGTCAGGCTAACCACTCTATAATTACGTATTTTCTCTCTCCCTCCTTTTTTAAAAAGTGGTCTTACAGTAGCAACCCTCCAGTCCTGGGAACTGATCCAGAGTCGATAGACTGTTGGAAAATTATCACCAATGCATCCACTATTCCACCACTTCTTTAAGTACCCTGGGATGTAGACTATCAGGCCCTGGGGATTTATCGACCTTCAATTCCGTCAATTTCCCGAACACAATTTCCCGCCTAATAAGGATATCCTTCAGTTCCTCCTTCCCCTAGTACATCCGGAAGGTCATTTGTGTCTTCCTTTATGAAGACAGAACCAAAGTACTTGTTCAATTGGTCTGCCGTTTCTTTGTTCCCCATTATAAATGCACCCGAATCCAACTACAAGGGACCTATGTTTGTCTTCACTAATCTTTTTCTCTTCACATATCTATAGAAGCTTTTGCAGTCAGTTTTATGTTTCCGGCAAGCTTCCCCTCGTACTCTATTTTCCCCCTCTTAATTAAACCCTTTGTCCTCCTCTGCTGAATCCTAAATTTCTCCCAGTCCTTCAAACCTGCCGTCTGAGCACTGGCAAGATTTTGGCCAAGCTGTCTAAGCATCCAATCACATTGCAAAATTCTCACAGACAGGAAACCAAGAAATGTGAAGCTGCTTTTATCTGGATGTTTTAAAAATGTTAGAGAGTGAAATAACAATTGGAACTCTGAGTTGGGGATAAGGAATTCCCTGCAGTACCAACCTTCTGTAAGAGGTGATCATCGCCCCAGCCAGAAACAAGTCAAGCTCTCGCTTGAAGGAATTCAGCGACTTAGCATCCACTGCACAAGACAGCAGCCTGTTCTAGAGGTTCACTATGCTCTGGGAAAAGAACCACCTCCTGTCAGCTAATCTAGATCTGGCCTTCGACAACTTAAATTTGTGACCCCTGGTCCTATTTAATTGAAACAAACTGGAACACAATCTATTCCCCTCATTATCTTATAAACCTCAAGCAGATTACCTTTAAGTCTATGCTTCTCTAGAGTCCAAACTCTTTTAGACTATCTTGATAACTTTCAGAGGGGTAATGATGATGAGTGCTTGTGTTTTGCCATCATTATCCACTGCACATTCCGGGCCAATATCTAGGTTACAGCAGTCTGAATTACTCACTCCTACAGTAGCAAACACCAACACAGATTGCTCCATTTAGAGGGGAAGGGGAGAAGTTCAGTTAGTGAATTATGGTAGTCAGAACCTGATGATTTACTGAGCATAAATATCAGGAGGAGCAGGTGTGGGTGGAATTGGAGGAGCTACAACCTACTCGCTGTGGGAAAGCTCAACAATTTCAGCAGCTGCTGAGCAAATGGATTCAGACCTACAGGTTTGCCCATGACCATAATTTGATAGCTGAGCATCAGCAATCCATACATTCATTTGAGAATGCACCAAGCAGCCTGTGGGGACATCTATCGAATAGCCCACAACCCAGCTTTGTGCAGTGCCATTCTAGCGCATTCTGCAACAGACCTTCTGCTCCTTGGGCAAAGTCCCGAGTCTGGGGGTACTGCTTCCATCAAAAGTTCTTAGATTGGGGCTGGAGAGACTTTGGACGCGAATCTACAGCAATATGTCTGATCTCAATTCTTTATATTGTAGAATCAGATTGAACACCGGGCTTTATTTCTAGTGGTGTAGGATTCAAAAGTAGTGAAGTTATGTTAAACTTTATAGGACCCTGGTCAGGCTGCACTTGGAGTATGGTGCACAGTTCTCATCTCCATACTATAAAAAGGACATTGAAACATTGGAGAAAGGGCAAAAATGATTTACAAGGATGGTACCAGAACTGAGAGATTACAGCTATCAGGAAAGATTGAACAGGTTGGTGCTATTATCTTTGGAAAAAAGGAGACTTAGAAGACATCTGATAAAGGTCTTTAAAATTATGAATGGGTTAGACAGGGTAGATGTGCAGAGGCTGTTTCCACTTGTGGGAAAATACAAAACTAGAGGTGATAAATAAAAGATAGTTGCTAATAAATTCAAAAGGGAAATTAGAAGAAATGTCTTCACTCAGAGAGTGGTTAGAATGTGGAACTCATTAATACAGGAAGTGGTTGTATAAGGGGTGGTGTGTGGGGTCAGGTTCACCTCTGACCTTCTGAGTGGTTCGAATCACTCCCAATCCCTGGGTTCTAGACTCTGGATTTATTTGGGGGATGTGATAAAAGGCAAGAGACAACTAGTTTCGTGCAAAAGAACTTCAATTTTATTAAAGGCAAGAAAATACAATGTCAAACTTATAATCACTCAAGTAAAGAACAGTACATCACACATTCAAAGGTGTTACGGTAAATAATACAACTCCCACCTCCCAATGCCTAACACTGACTAGGTTAAACTCCAGGGCAAACAGGGATTATGCTCACCAATCCTTTATTGGCAGTTGGCGGAGATTCACGATTTCGGAGCTCGCTGGACTATGTAGGTTCTGCTTGCCGTACCCCGAACATCATGGAAGACTTCTTACTGCGCAATCTTCAGTTGGGTGGTGTCCGCTGATGCGGTAGGGCGTGTTTTAGATGTATGGGGTAAGTACCCACTTTCTTTCATGAGAAATAGGTTCAAATCTCTTGAGGAAATGTTTTTCACTTGTTGATAGTCAGGCTTAGGCTGTAGAGGGGAAACTTTCGATTCTTCGGTTTCTTCCTTGTTTCGAAGTTGGTCGATCGCGGTGCTTTTGGTGGTACCACGTTGGCTGTGGTCGGTTGCTGCCGCGATGGTGAGGTTCTTCTTTCCTTTTTCCGATTTCAGGACGTCGAGGCTGGAGAAGCTAGTTACAACTGCTGCAGTGATCTTGCTCTATGATGCTATGCTGCTGTGTGCATATCTTCTATTAAGCACGGCACGGCATCGCATACCCTTTGTTAAAGCAGGGCCCAGTTATACCTTTGGAGCTGTTCTAATCTTAGCGGCAAGTCAACCCTGAGTCTTTGTTTAATTTTGGCGGGCATGATATTTCTTTGTCATATTTTGCCAGGCCCATTAAATGTCAACCTGTCTCGGGTATTTCAATCTTTTAAATTTGTTTTCTTGATGGGAATATTAACTTTGGTATTTGTAATGTCTGTCTGTGCTTGAGTTTTCCATGTGGGCTGGATGTGCCATTGTTATTATGTATGGGCTGGAATGGTTTCCCAGGTCAGGATGATGGTTAGCTATCTCTGGGTTAATTGTTGCTTTGTTAATGTCTCCTGGGGAGAAGGGTTTTTGAGTATCCACAATTCTCCAGACAATTTGCTTTCGTTTCAATACCCCAGACAGCTTCAATACTCAAACTGGCTTCTTTGAAGGATAGTTCCTTGAGCTCTCAGCCCTGCCCACACAGACCCAATCTGCTTTATAAAATCATAAATTCGATTAAAGTTCGTAGTTTCTTCCATGTGCACTTTAGGATCTCAAACTTTCTGGTAGATAGTTTCAAATTAAATTTCCTCTCCAATGAGTCCAAACATTGGGGGGGTTCTCCCACGAATTTTGCAATCCTTCAGTTGAGGCAAATAGCTTAGATGTTTTCAAAGGATCACTAGACAATTACATGAGAGAAAGGGAAATAGAAAGAAATGTGGAAAGGTTGAGATAAGTTAGATGGAATGGGAAAAGACTCGTGTGGAGTATAAACACTTGCACAGACTAATTATGCCATATGGCCTGTATCTGCACTGTATATTCTGCATAATTCTATGTAATTAGGCAAAGTATATATTTATGTAGTTTCAGAACAGAGAAATGCTATTCATGGATGTTCAAGTAAAAATGGGGCCAATATCAGGAAGCAGGGTATTAGTCACATGTGCAGTTGACTGCTGTGCATGTCATTACATTACAACAATGACCACACTTCAAAAAGTTCTTCATTGGCAGTGTAGCGCTTTGGGACACCCTGAGGTGGTGAAAGATGCTATAGAAATGCAAGTTCCTTGTCTCTCTTTCCCCCCCCCGCCCACTCTCACCAGTGCTCCAGCCCTGTAACACTGAATATAGCCAAGGTTGCTCGCTCTCCTTCAGCCCATTCTGTACGGTGAGCCGAATGTTCCAGTTATTTCAACACTAAAATTGGCAACTGCCATGTTTCTGTGATCACGTTGGGGCAGCGGTACCTCCAGATTTGGGGCCCAGAAGAGGCGAAGGCCCAGGGGCAGCACAGGCCAGCCCACACTGCAATATGTGTGTGCACTAGGTCCATGCAGCAGAGCTGGTCTCCAGTCGTCTTGGTTAATCCTTGCCACTAGACCAAGACCTAGCTCTGTCAAGCCCATGTGGTGGCTGGTGTGCAACAGCCACCACACATTAAAAAAATCCACACACATGCATCTTCCACACTTCAAGATTTAGTTCGGGACCTGGAATATTAAGTCCTTCATTAAAACACCTGTGGACTTTTTGACGTGGAAGCAAATCATCCTTAATTTGAGGGATTGCCTATGATGATTGTTTGGCAAAGTTATGTAAACCACAATAGTCTTGGAGACTGTGGCCAGGCTTTATTGGAGAATTCTCCAGATCTATCAATATATTGGAACCTTTGCTTGAGCAGCAGAGAGAAATGCTTCACCAAGATTTGATTGGCTGCATGTATCTCATTGTATATCTCTTCAGATCTTGTCCATAGGGTTCTCAAAGGAGTTACTAGTTAATGCAGAGGTGGATAGCCTCTGTTGTCTACCAGTCATCCATCTAGCCTACCTGACATCTTTGACTAAGGATCGAGCCATTAATGACCGCAAAATTATGAGAGCTACCCCAGGGTAGTGAGCATTAACATGCATGAATCTTAGCAGCTCAACATTGATGGATTAGAAGCCCTCCCTGTTAATAAAAGTGTCAATATTGGGCTTAGAGGCCTGTATGACATGAATGCCAACAATAATGCCCTGCGCTTTGGATAATCTAGATCGTCAGTAAAACTGCAGGGCTCATTCAAGGTGTTCTCTGTTTTTCATAAGGAAATGAATGAAGTGACTCACCCAAGCATATAAACCATATTTTACTTCAATGATGCACAAGTAAATTTCAGTTTGTCAGTTATGGCACACTCGCCTCTGAGTCGGAAGGTTGTGGGTTCAAGTCCCATTACAGGAACATGAGCACATAAATCTAGGCTGATACTCCAATGCAGTACTGAGGGAGTGCTGCACTGTTAGAGGTGCCATCTTTCGGATGAGACGTTAAACCGAGGCCCTGTCTGCTCTCTTACATGGATGTAAAAGATCCCATGGCACTATTTCGAAGAAGAGCAGGGGAGTTATCCCCGATGTCCTGGTCAATATTTATCCCCAAATCAACATAACAAAAATAGATTATCTGGTCATTATCACATTGTTGTTTCTGGGAACTTGCTTGTGCACAAATTGGCTGCCATGTTTCCCACATTACAACAGTGACTACACTTCAAAAGTACTTCATTGGCTGTAAAGCGCTTTGAGACATCCGGTGGTCATGAAAGGCACTATATAAATGCAAGTCTTTCTTTCGTTCTTTCGAAGATTTGACACATATCTCCCCCTGTTGCCTAGAAGGATTCTGTGTAGGAAAAACATCAAGGCAACCATTAACTTGACAGGCAGGGATAAGACCATCCCTTTCCTGGAAGTATTCTGACTGCAATGGTTACATAATTCTGTATTGGCCTCCCTCACAAATTGTGGACTTCTAAGGCACATCATGTTATGCATAGCCAAAATAACTATTCTTTGATTGGTAAAACTGGGTGGCATGGTAAAGACAGGTCTTTAATTATCATCTGCAGTATAAAAAAAATTATCTTTTATGACTCTTGCATCCGCTTCCTCCTTCAAAATATGTAAGTAACAGAGGGAAGTCCAGCAGAATAGCCATACTTACTGTGTCATAGAAACATAGAAACATAGAAAATAGGTGCAGGAGCAGGCCATTCAGCCCTTCTAGCCTGCACCGCCATTCAATGAGTTCATGGCTGAACATGAAACTTCAGTACCCCCTTCCTGCTTTCTCGCCATAACCCTTGATCCCCCGAGTAGTAAGAACTTCATCTAACTCCCTTTTGAATATATTTAGTGAATTGGCCTCAACTACTTTCTGTGGTAGAGAATTCCACAGGTTCACCACTCTCTGGGTGAAGAAGTTTCTCCTCATCTCGGTCCTAAATGGCTTACCCCTTATCCTCAGACTGTGACCCCTGGTTCTGGACTTCCCCAACATTGGGAACATTCTTTCTGCATCTAACCTGTCTAAACCCGTCAGAATTTTAAACATTTCTATGAGGTCCCCTCTCATTCTTCTGAACTCCAATGAATACAAGCCCAGTTGATCCAATCTTTCTTGATAGGTCAGTCCCGCCATCCCGGGAATCAGTCTGGTGAACCTTCGCTGCACTCCCTCAATAGCAAGAATGTCCTTCCTCAAGTTAGGAGACCAAAACTGTACACAATACTCCAGGTGTGGCCTCACCAAGGCCCTGTACAACTGTAGCAACACCTCCCTGCCCCTGTATTCAAATCCCCTCGCTATGAAGGCCAACATGCCATTTGCTTTCTTAACCGCCTGCTGTACCTGCATGCTAACCTTCAATGACTGATGTACCATGACACCCAGGTCTCGTTGCACCTTCCCTTTTCCTAATCTGTCACCATTCAGATAATAGTCTGTCTCTCTGTTTTTACCACCAAAGTGGATAACCTCACATTTATCCACATTATACTTCATCTGCCATGCATTTGCCCACTCACCTAACCTATCCAAGTCACTCTGCAGCCTAATAGCATCCTCCTCGCAGCTCACACTGCCACCCAACTTAGTATCATCCGCAAATTTGGAGATACTGCATTTAATCCCCTCGTCTAAATCATTAATGTACAATGTAAACAGCTGGGGCCCCAGCACAGAACCTTGCGGCACTCCACTAGTCACTGCCTGCCATTCTGAAAAGTACCCGTTTACTCCTACTCTTTGCTTCCTGTCTGACAACCAGTTCTCAATCCACGTCAGCACACTACCCCCAATCCCATGTGCTTTAACTTTGCACATTAATCTCTTGTGTGGGACCTTGTCGAAAGCCTTCTGAAAGTCCAAATATACCACATCAACTGGTTCTCCTTTGTCCACTTTACTGGAAACATCTTCAAAAAATTCCAGAAGGTTTGTCAAGCATGATTTCCCTTTCACAAATCCATGCTGACTTGGACCTATCATGTCACCATTTTCCAGATGCACTGCTATGACATCCTTAATAATTGATTCCATCATTTTACCCACTACTGAGGTCAGGCTGACCGGTCTATAATTCCCTGTTTTCTCTCTCCCTCCTTTTTTAAAAAGTGGGGTTACATTGGCTACCCTCCACTCCATAGGAACTGATCCAGAGTCAATGGAATGTTGGAAAATGACTGTCAATGCATCCGCTATTTCCAAGGCCACCTCCTTAAGTACTCTAGGATGCAGTCCATCAGGCCCTGGGGATTTATCGGCCTTCAATCCCATCAATTTCCCCAACACAATTTCCCGACTAATAAAGATTTCCCTCAGTTCCCCCTCCTTACTAGACCCTCTGACCCCTTTTATATCCGGAAGGTTGTTTGTATCCTCCTTAGTGAATACCGAACCAAAGTACTTGTTCAATTGGTCTGCCATTTCTTTGTTCCCCGTTATGACTTCCCCTGATTCTGACTGCAGGGGACCTACGTTTGTCTTCACCAACCTTTTTCTCTTTACATACCTATAGAAACTTTTGCAATCCGCCTTAATGTTCCCTGCAAGCTTCTTCTCGTACTCCATTTTCCCTGCCCTAATCAAACCCTTTGTCCTCCTCTGCTGAGTTCTAAATTTCTCCCAGTCCCCAGGTTCGCTGCTATTTCTGGCCAATTTGTATGCCACTTCCTTGGCTTTAATACTATCCCTGATTTCCCTTGATAGCCACGGTTGAGCCACCTTCCCTTTTCTATTTTTACGCCAGACAGGAATGTACAATTGTTGTAATTCATCCATGCGGTCTCTAAATGTCTGCCATTGCCCATCCACAGTCAACCCCCTAAGTATCATTCGCCAATCTATCCTAGCCAATTCACGCCTCATACCTTCAAAGTTACCCTTCTTTAAGTTCTGGACCATGGTCTCTGAATTAACTGTTTCATTCTCCATCCTAATGCAGAATTCCACCATATTATGGTCACTCTTCCCCAAGGGGCCTCGCACAATGAGATTGCTAATTAATCCTCTCTCATTACACAACACCCAGTCTAAGATGGCCTCCCCCCTAGTTGGTTCCTCAACATATTGGTCTAGAAAACCATCCCTTATGCACTCCAGGAAATCCTCCTCCACCGTATTGCTTCCAGTTTGGCTAGCCCAATCTATGTGCATATTAAAGTCACCCATTATAACTGCTACACCTTTATTGCATGCACCCCTAATTTCCTGTTTGATGCCCTCCCCAACATCCCTATTACTGTTTGGAGGTCTGTACACAACTCCTACTAACGTTTTTTGCCCTTTGGTGTTCTGCAGCTCTACCCATATAGATTCCACATCATCCAAGCTAATGTCTTTCCTAACTATTGCATTAATCTCCTCTTTAACCAGCAATGCTACCCCACCTCCTTTTCCTTTTATTCTATCCTTCCTGAATGTTGAATACCCCTGAATGTTGAGTTCCCAGCCCTGATCATCCTGGAGCCACGTCTCCGTAATCCCAATCACATCATATTTGTTAACATCTATTTGCACAATTAATTCATCCACCTTATTGCGGATACTCCTTGCATTAAGACACAAAGCCTTCAGGCTTGTTTTATTAACACCCTTTGTCCTTTTAGAATTTTGCTGTACAGTGGCCCTTTTTGTTCTTTGCCTTGGGTTTCTCTGCCCTCCACTTTTCCTCATCTCCTTTCTGTCTTTTGCTTTTGTCTCCTTTTTGTTTCCCTCTGTCTCCCTGCATTGGTTCCCATCCCCCTGCCATATTAGTTTAAATCCTCCCCAACAGCACTAGCATACACTCCCCCTGGGACATTGGTTCCGGTCCTGCCCAGGTGCAGACCGTCCGGTTTGTACTGGTCCCACCTCCCCCAGAACCGGTCCCAATGCCCCAGGAATTTGAATCCCTCCCTGCTGCACCACTGCTCAAGCCACGTATTCATCTGCGCTATCCTGCGATTCCTACTCTGACTATCACGTGGCACTGGTAGCAATCCCGAGATTACTACTTTTGAGGTCCTACTTTTTAATTTAGCTCCTAGCTCCTTAAATTCGTTTCGTAGGACCTCATCCCTTTTTTTACCTATGTCGTTGGTACCAATGTGCACCACGACAACTGGCTGTTCTCCCTCCCATTTCAGAATGTCCTGCACCCGCTCCGAGACATCCTTGACCCTTGCACCAGGGAGGCAACATACCATCCTGGAGTCTCGGTTGCGGCCGCAGAAACGCCTATCTATTCCCCTCACAATTGAACCCCCTATCACTATCGCTCTCCCACTCTTTTTCTTGCCCTCCTGTGCAGCAGAGCCAGCCACGGTGCCATGAACTTGGCTGCTGCTGCCCTCCCCTGATGAGTCATCCCCCTCAACAGTACCCAAAGCGGTGTATCTGTTTTGCAGGGGGATGACCACAGGGGACCCCTGCACTACCTTCCTTGCACTACTCTTCCTGCTGGTCTTCCATTCCCTATCTGGCTGTGGACCCTTTCCCTGCGGTAAGACCAACTCACTACACATGATACTCACGTCATTCTCAGCATCGTGGATGCTCCAGAGTAAATCCACCCTCAGCTCCAATTCCGCAACACGGTCCGTCAGGAGCTGGAGGTGGATACACTTCCCGCACACGTAGTCGTCAGGGACACTGGTGTCATCCCTGAGTTCCCACATGGTACAGGAGGAGCATAACACCCGACCGAGCTCTCCTGCCATGTCTTAACCCTTAGATACGCTTAAACTGGTCATAACAATGTTAAAAGTTACTGACCAATATAAGAAGAAAAAGAAAAGCTACTCACCAATCACCAGCCAATCACTTACCCCCTAGGCTGTGACGTCACCTTTGTATCTTTGCCTTCTCCCTGTAGCTGCACCGGCACGCCTCTCGCCGACCCCGGTCTCGCGCTGCTCCGAGCTCCCGCCTCCTCGACTGACTGCTCGAACTGCTCGACTCCCGCTGGCCTTTATAGGCCTCTCGCCGACCCCGGTCTCGCGCTGCTCCGAGCTCCCGCCTCCTCGACTGACTGCTCGAACTGCTCGACTCCCGCTGGCCTTTATAGGCCTCTCGCCGACCCCGGTCTCGCGCTGCTCCGATCTCCCGCCTCCTCGACTGACTGCTCGAACTGCTCGACTCCCGCTGGCCTTTATAGCCCTCTCGCCGACCCCGGACTCGCGCTATTCCGAGCTCCCGCCTCCTCGACTGTCAGCAGTATGATAGCATTGCTGCACTGGCTAATGCCTATAGATAGGAGATGGAGTGCAGCTTTAACAACCTAGGAATATTAACAGCATTACAAACAAAGCAAGACAACTACCAAGCAATGAAATTGCTGACTACAGTGCACCTCCTGTTTACAATTACCACATTAAATTTTAAGTTGGAGGCTGGTAGGGAGCGGGTTGGCGGGGGGCGGGGCTGAAAAGCAGTCAGGAAACCTGGTTTCCTGCAAGCCCTGCCGAATTTAATGGCAGGGCCTGATTAGCTTTACAGTCACTGTTTCCCGCCCATAGTCAGCCAGATAGAGAGGTTGGTTGGCTTTCGGGTGGGTAGGCCTGCATCAGGCCACAGAGAGGAGGGAGGGATGGATCGTTGGCAGGGAGTGGTGATTGAAGGCCGGATGGGGAATGGAGTCCGGGGGAGACCAGAAGGTGATCAGGAGCTGGAGCGGGGAGGCCGAATGGTGATTGGGGGCTGGAGGGGCAAAGTCAGAAGGCTGGGGGAGGGTTCAGCGGCCAGAGTGGGACTTAGGGGCCGCCGACCGAGGATCGAAGGACAAAGGGAAGATCGGAGGACTTGTGGGAGGGCTGGGGGAAGGGCGGGGGGGTGGGGGTTGGGAGGCCTTTGGGCCGAGGTCAAGAGGAGATTGGAAGGGTCAGGTGGTGTCCGATCATGGAGAGTTGGAAAGGCATAAGCAGATAAGTGGAAAGGCACTTACCTCCTGGATCCAGGAATCCTCGCCTCCCTTTAGCTGACGGGTTCCCTGAGGCCTAGGAAACCCAACGGCCCACAGTTAAATTTAAAATGGTGGATCAGGAAGTCTTATTATAATAGTTAAAGTGCCAACCCGCCTCCTGGGAGTGGGTTGGCTTCTCGCGCCCCCATCCTGTCTCCGTTAAAACTGGAAGTGGTCAGTTTGGAGGTGGTTTGGTGGCAGGATTCAGATTTTTAACTCTTTAACCTCCCACCCGACCCCAAGCCACCTGTTTTTTGTAGTTAAAATTCCTCCATGAGTGACTACAGCATAGATCAGACAATGACAATGCATAATAGGGCCATGATCTCATTAACACATTTTCTTGAGTTAATGAGGTCTGGATGTACCTGGACCTCTGGAGCAAATTGCCAGCATGTAAAGTGAGTTCAGGTTTGTTGTAACCATTCAAAAGGAAACTGGGTGAGTTTTTGAAAGTGATTAACATATCTATATATGGAAGGTAGGTAGATCATCAAGGTTTGTGTCACTCTGACACCGCGGTCTTCTGGAACTTGCTTGATCACCTACAGTAGTCAGTGAGAAATTTCCCAGAGATTTTTTCCAATTTGCCTGAAGGTTTTGTTCTTTTTAGTGATTTACCTGGTGGCTGCGTGGAAGTGGCATGCAGGTGATGGTGCATAGAATTCCAACATACTAGGATGGATTTTGCTTGATGGATGAGCTGGTCTTTATCCGTTCTTTTTCATAGATGTTTGTTTGAATCATGCTTTGTCTTGCACCTCTAAAGAAAAGTGGGCATTAATATGCATAAACCAAAGTAGGCAGTCGTATAATAACTACACACTCAGAGAGTGAAAGCAAATTTGATGTGTATATATTTCATGACACAGCTCAAGGATGCCTGAATAGCAGTATGAGTACAATCAATTATCCCCTGTATACCAAATCGTAGAAATCCCTTATCATGTCTCCTGCTAAGGCCCAGGGGCTACTTGTAGTATAGAAGTTGAGAGCAGTCATTACTTTCATTGTCACAAAGAGGGCAGTGCTGACTGAAGACTCTTACTGCAGCTTGTCATTCAGATGGTGGTTATCTCAATAAGTGCCTCCCTGGATGGCCTTAACCTTTGCATGTACTATTCCTTTTCTGTGACAACTGCATTCTGGCATGTAGACAGAGCCCTAGGTGTAATTGGTGTGAGTGATTGTGAGTCTTCAGTGAAGCTTTTGCTTTCATTGTGCCCTCCGTATCCTGTAAAGATGCAGGACAACATGTGCTGCAGCAGCAATGCTCACCACCATGCTTATCCACTCCAGGCATCCAACGTGCTAAATATTGCTGTGAAGCTTCAATGGGGTCAACCCTCGGCAGGACAGGCCTCCCGCTCACGTCTCGTTTGCACCCTAGTTCCTGGCCCGTTTCCCAAGGTTAGGAGCATTTTAATATTTTAGGAAAGTCTGAGGAGCATTTATGTGCTGTTGGAATACCAACCTCAGGTCGGGGAGAGGGAATCAAGGTGGCACCTTACTGAAACATGAGCTGGTCCATGCTTCCAGCTCTGTGGTCAATTGCATGTAGGGACATAGGAACATAAGAAATAAGAGCAGGAGTAGGCCATTTGGCCCCTCGAGCTTGCTCTGCCATTTAATATGATCATGGCTGCTCTGATCCTGGGCTCAGCTTCACTTCCTTGCCCGCTCCCCATAACCTTGCACTCCCTTATCTTTCAAAAATCTGTCTATCTCCAACTTAAATATATTCAATGACCCAGCCTCCACAATTCTCTGGAGTAGAGTATTTCACAGATTTACGACCCTCTGAGAGAAGAAATTCTTCCTCGTCTCCCTTCTAAATGGGCGGACCCTTATTCTATGTCCCCTAGTTCTAGATTCCCCCATGGAGGGAAACATCCTCTCTGCATCTACCTTGTTGAACTTCCTCAGTATCTTATATTTTCAATAAGATCACCTCTCATTCTTCTAAACTCCAACGAGTATAGGCCAAATGTGCTCAACCTATCTTCATAAGTCAAACCCTTCATCTCTCGAATCAACCTAGTGAACCTTCTCTGAACTGCCTCCAATGCAAGTATATCCAGTATTAAATAAGGAGACCAAAACTGTACACAGTATAGGATTTTTCTGCTTTTATACTCCATCCCCCTTGCAATAAAGGCCAACATTCCATTTGCCTTCCTGATTACTTGCTGTACCTGCATACTATCTTTTTGTTTTTCATGCACAAGGACCCCCAGGTCCCTCTGTACTGCGGTATTTTGTAATTTCTCTCCATTTAGATAATCATTTGCTTTTTTATTTTTCCTGCCAAAGTGGATAACCTCACACTTTCCCACATTATACTCCATCTGCCAAATGATTCTCCACTCACTTAGACTGTCTCTGTCCCTTTGCAGATATTTTGTGTCCTCCTCAAAACTTGCTTTCCCACCCATCTTTGTATCATCAGCAAACTTGGCTACATTACACTCGGTCTCTTCATCCAAGTCATTAATATTCATCATAAATAGTTGAGGCCTCAGCACCGATCCCTGTGACATTCCACTAGTTACCATTTGCGAACCAGAAAAAGACCCATTTGTCCCGACTCTCTGTTTTCTGTTAGTTAGCCAATCCACTATTCATGTTAATATATTACCCTCAACCCCGAGAGTTCTTATCTTCTGCAGTAACCTTTTTTATGGCACCTTATCGAATGCCTTCTGGAAATACAAATATCCCGCATCCAATGGTTCCCCCTTATCCACCCTGCTCGTTACATCCTCAAAGAGCTCCAGCAAATTTGTCAAACGTGATTTCCCTTTCATAAAACCATGCTGACTCTGCTTGACAGTATTATGCTTTTCCAAAAGTCCTGCTACTGCTTCCTTAATAATGGACTCCAGCAGTTTCCCAATGACAGATGTTAGGCTAATTGGTCTATAGTTTCCTGCTTTCTGTCTGCCTCCTTTTTTAAATAGGGGCATTACATTTGCGATTTTCCAATCCGCTGGGACCTTTCCAGACTCCCGGGAATTTTTGTAGATTACAACCAATGCATCCACTATCTCTGCAGCCACTTCTTTTAAGACCCTAGGATGCAGGCCATCAATTCCAGGGGATTTGTCCACCTTTAGTCCCATTATTCTACCGAGTACTTTTTATTTAGTGATAGTGATTGTTTTAAGTTCCTCCCTCTCCATAGCCCCTTGGTTATCTATTATTGGAATGTTTTTAGTGTCTTCTACGATGAAAACCAATACAAAATATTTGTTCAAAGTCTCTGCCATTTTCCTATTTCCCATTATTAATTCCTCAGTTTCATCCTGTGAGGGCCAAAATTTACTTTAGCTACACTCTTCCTTTTTATATACTTGCAGAAGCTCTTGCTATCTGTTTTTATATTTCTTGCTGATTTAATCTCATAATCTATCCTCCCTCTCTTTATTAATTTTGTAGTCGTCCTTTGCTGGTTTAAAAAAAAATTCCCAATCCTCTGGCCTCCCGCTAATCTGGGCAACTTTGTTTTCAATTTGATACCATCCTATACTTCCTTAGTTAACCACAGATAGTTCTCTCTTCTCTTAAAATATTTCCTTCTCACTGGAATATATTTTTGTTGAGAGTTATGAAATAGCTCCTTAAATGTCTGCCACTATTTATCAACTGTCTCACACTTAATCTATTTTTCCAGCCCACTTTAGCCATCTCTGCCTTCCTACCTTTGTAATCGCCTTTATTTAAGATCAGGACACTGGTTTGAGATCCAACTTTCTTACCTTCCAATTGAATTTGAAATTGAACCATGCTATGATCAGTCTTTCCTAGAGGATCCTTTACTGTGAGATAATTTATTAATCCTGTCTCATTACACAGTATCAGATCCAAGACAGCATGCTCCCTGGTTGGTTCCACAATGTACTGTTCAAGGAAACCATCCCAGATACACTCTATGAACTCTTCCTCAAAGCTACCTTGGCCAATTTGATTTCTCCAATCAATAAAGGGATTATAATTGCCCATGATTATTGCCGTACCTTTTTTATAAGCCTCCATTATTTCTTGATTTGTACTCCATCCAACAGTGTAACTATTGTTAGGGGGGCGATAGACTATGCCACCAGTGATTTATTCCCCTTATTATTCCTTATCTCCACCCAAACTGATTCAACATCTTGATCCCGTGAGCCAATATCGTTTCTCACTACTGCACTGATCTCATCCTTTATTAACAGAGCTATCCCACCTCCTTTTCCTTTCTGTCTCTCCTTCAGAATTGCCAAATACCCCTGATTATTCGGTTCCCAGCCTTGGTCACCTTGCAACCATGTCTCACTAATGTCTATCAGTTCATACCCATTCATATCTGTTTGTGCCTTCAACTCATCTATCTTATTATGAATGCTGCGTGCATTCAGATAAAGAGCATTTAATTTTTTCTTTTTGCTATTGTTTCCTGCTTTGCCCCCACTTTATTCTGTCCCTTCCTGTTACACTATGGTTATCATTTCCCCCACCTCTACCCTGCTCTATTGCCTTTTCTTTGCTCTTTGACTTTTTACATTTTTGATCACCTGCGCCCTTCCCCCCACCCCCCCGCCCCCCCCCCCCGCTTCCCCCACTATGTAGTTTAAAGCCCTATCTACAGCCCTAGTTATTCGATTCGCTAGGACACTGGTCTCAGCATGGTTCAAGTGAAGCCTGTCCCATTGGAACAGCTGCTTCTTACCCCAGTACTGGTGCCAGAGCCCCATGAATCGAAACCTCTTTCTCCCGCACCAGTCTTTGAGTCACGTGTTCATCTGTCTGATCTTATTTATCCTGTGAAAATTTGCTCGTGGTGCAGGTAGTAATTCAGGAAACTGCCCATTTACAATTTAACGAGTCTGGCAGAGAGGAGGCCGAAGGCTTCCTTGAGGTGTGGAGTGAGCACTCCTGCTCCTCTCAGTCCACAATGAGTGCTGGAAAAGGCACCTGCCTCCCTTTCACTGCTGGGTTTCCCAACCCCTGAGAAACCCACACAGCAACTTTGAACTTTAATGCGAGCTCTCAATTGCACTGTGGGAGCTGGATTTAAATATGTTAATGAAGTGCCCACCTCTCCACGGCGAGACACTCGGACACCTCGAAACCTCCCCCACCCCGCTGAGTTCAGAGCCAAAATAGAGTTTTCAACATACCACATGAGAACTCATGCCTGAATCGCTTAGCTACATGTTTTGATCTAATAAAGTTTTAATGAGTCGACCATTCTTTCCAATTGAACTTAATAAGGCCCCTGTCACCATATTGTTTAAATAGCTCCTGCCTTTACCACATTAAAATCTTTGGGCTGGATTTTCAGTTATCTATAGCGTTAGGGCGTAGCGACCGGGCGTGCAGCTTTCAGCGCCCCGACGGAAAATTCATTAGCGACTCACCGAGATCGCAAACCATTCGCGCCTGGCTGCTGCTGATTACGCCGATCCTGACTTATTCCTGGTGCAACACACACAATTGCGCCCAATTCGGTAAATTAGGTGCGGCTGTCTCATTTAGCAACAACCAGTAATCACATCTGAAAAAATAGTCGGTACAGCCTTCTAGAGGCGTTAAATGGTGGCTACTTAAAGGGATGAGGAAGCACTTCCCTCGCAGGTCACAGTCAGTGCAACATCTACACAGAGCACGGATCATGAACTTCTGAGTTTGCAGCAGCAGACAGACATAACAGATCAGTGTGAGAAAAAGTAAGTTACTAAACTTTGATGGGTGCATTACTAGGTCGCCAACATCGCGATGTACATGCTCTAGCAAGGTAGCATCAACAGAGAAGAGCTGTTGGCCATGTCGGCAGCTAAAGGAGGTGAGCCCCTAGACATCGGGCAGGTGGTCTTACCCTCCAATGCTTCACCAGCAGCAACGCTCATACTGGACCTGTCAGAGGAGCAGTGTATCAGAAGGCTGTGCTTCCGAAAGGAGGTAGTTACAGAGATATGCCGTCTCCTGCAGGCAGACCTGCAGCCTCACATTGGCACCAGGACTGCGCTGCCCATCGCAGTGAACGTCATGGTGACACTCACCTTCTATGTCTCCGGCTCCTTCCAGGCTGCATCAGGGGACATATGTAGCATCTGACAATTCGCAGCACATCGCTGCATCAGCAACGTCACACAGGCACGGCACTCTGCACCCGTCGAATGGATTTCATTATTTTCCCAATGACCATGGAGAAACAGAATGAGCGCGCATGTGGGTTTGCCAGGATAGCAGGCTTCCCGAGAGTGCACGGACCAATTGACTGCACGCACGTGGCCTTGCGAGCTCCAGAATGCAGAGGTGTTCAGAATCAGAAAGGGATACCACTTCCTAAATGTGCAACTGCTGTGTGACCACACGCAGCGCATCCTCACAGTCAATGCTCGCTGGAAGTGCACATGACACCTGGCCACCTGGCTAATGACCCCTCCTCCACAACCCCACCACAAAGCTGGAGGAACGCTACAATGAGGACCATGCTAGCACCCGCAACATCATAGAGCAGACAATAGGACTACTGAAGCAATCATTCCGATGCCTGGATGGCTGGAGGCAGCCTTCGATACACCCCTCAACAGGTCTCACTATTCATTGTGATGTGCTGCATGATCCACAACTTGGCCATCATGAGGGCCCAGGCCTTGCCAGTGGGGATCGCACGCCCACTTCAGGAGGAAGAGGACGAGGGGGAGGAGGAGGAGTAGGAGGAGGAGGAACAGGAACAGGAGCCTGACAATGCCCCAAATGTCCAGCAACACGACGAGGACCAGCAGCAGCCACGGAGGAGGCAGCGGCCAATGTTGGCGGTGCCAGGGTTATTCGGTGGCGGCTCACAAGGGAGCGGTTCGCTTAAATTGAGGTAGCTGAGGGATGCAACTAATAAAGAGCGTGCATTGTGGCACGATAATGCAACATCTCTGTCACAACTGAACAGTCAGACACCAGAGGCTAAAGGAAACAGTTCAACTACATTTTGTTTGGCAAACATGCTACAAACAATCCCAAAATCCCCACATCTTCCAATAAAACAATAAAGCACCCACCCCTTCAAAATCACAGCAGGTGCTGAAACTTGCCAATATATGTACATGGGGACACATTTATTCAGTCGATCTTCCGCTGGCATTTCCCACCCCTCTGCCTCATCCCCCTCCCTCGCCTACTGCTCGTCCTCAATGGCTGCTGTGTGTCAGAGGGAGATAGGACAGATGGCCTAGCCCGACACCCTGGAACAGCTCTGGGCCTGGACCAACACCCTGGACCAGCTCTGGGCCTGGAAGGCCCGGATGCTGACAACACCACCTGAGAATGGGTGGCACCAGTCTTGGATGGCTGGGGTGCAGACTGCGGCAGGTGCAAAGGCAGAATGACGGTGGTGGGAGCCGGAATTATGTCCTCCCGAAAGAGGACATCGCGAATGACTGCCTGCCATTCCCGGGGGCAGAGCCTCAACATCCGGAGCAATCTGCTGGAGCACAGATTGCTGGCCTACTTCGGCACTGTTAGCTCCCTGTTGGACTGATGGGAACCCAGACATGATGGCAGCAGTTAGTGATTGCGTGGCATCAATTTGACCCTGCATCAGAGCAGACAGCGCATTGATTATCACCATGCACTGACGACATGGCAGAATACAGTTGTAGCATGGTCTCATTTAATGGCTACTGCCACATCAGCCATGGCACGCGCCATCATGTTTGGGACCTCATGGTGATTTGTGGCGTACATCATCTGTTGGTATCTACCAAGGATAGGCTCGATGGGCTCCTGAGATGCAATTGCAAAGGTTGAGGTGGCCTCCACCAGACTCAAAGCAAGTGCATCCACGCTCTGCGGAATACTCGCCAATGCACCCATGAGTTCGCGGTGCATCGGCATTGACTCCCTGAACATAGCCTCCAAATCTAGGTCCACATCTGCCGGTCTGTGAGTGGGACTCATGGGCCAACTTACCCTCCGGAGAGCTGGCCCCCGAGCTTCCCCTCGCGCTTGGCGTTGCTGCAGGCCACTGGGGCCAGGAGTCTCAGGTTCAGCCAACCCCGAGAAGACGGCCTCGCCCACCGAGGTGGTTTCCCCACTCGCTCACAGTGAGGATGTGTCGTGCTATGCCGGCACACTGGTCTCCACCTTCTCCTCCTCATCGTCCCCATCGTATGAAGACGTCCATTCACAGGCAGGCTGCTGCTCTTCTGGCTCATCATCTGTAAGCATAAAGCAACAGAAGTGCAATTATCAGCTGGGGAGAGAAAAAGAAGGCAAGAAAGAGGCGGGGCATCGTTATTTTGGTTGCAACATGTAAGGCATGTGGACTCAAGGCTAAGGGGACACACAAAATGGCTGTTTCATTCACATACCGTCACTGTCGAGTGGGGGCTCTGCCTCTCCACCCTCCATCGCCACGACTACAGCACCCATGTGGGTGGACACTCGCTCCTCTTCGTCAGGCAGGTCCTGGAGGTAGGGCTCACCTCTGCCTCGACGATACAGGTTGCGTATATTTTGCACAAGTTTGATCTGCAATGAAAAAACAAAAGTTGTTAGTAGCTGTGTAGGTGTTGGTGTGCCACATGAGTCTACAGTAGTGTACTCGAGAGTAATATGAGGAAGTTGCATATCGACATTTCATCCTGCATGGTATGCACAGTTGATGTATGAATGGTGGGTCTGAGGCACAAGCAACTACCAATACAAATGAGGCATAGGCCTGTGACCGCATATGAAGAGGTCAAAGGTGCTGCTAGGTGGGCTCAGGTTGAGTAAGGAGCTAGAAGGTAAGAGATGCCTAGGTGGGCAGAGTATATCTGGAGAGACGATAGAGAGGTCTCAGGCTGGCTTCAGCAAGGAGGAGCATGGCCTGGTAGACATATAGAAGGGGTAGTCACTGCAAAGTCTTTACATTGTGTGAGGGAGTGAGGTTCACATGAAGGCACTGGAAGGTGAATGGAAAGAGTACTCACACTGGCGATCATAGTAAGGCCGTTGAAGTTATTGCGACATTGCGTTGATGTTGTGGCCACCGTGTTCCAGGCTGCAACTTTCTGTGCCCCCTCCCTCCACAACCTTGTCAAAACCCAGGCGGTTGCCTTCGTTCCTCTGCAGGCTGGAGGGCATTCCAGCGACTCTCCACTGCCTCCAGTAAGGTATCAAGGGCAGTGGCCGAGAAGTGGGGAGATAGCTGATGTTGTCCTTGCTTATCCATTTTGGCACTCTGAAGACACTGTGGAGCTGGAGCTGCTCATGTGCAACGTTACTTTCCCATGCCTTTAAGTCTCAGATTTTTCCAGGATCTGAATCGGAGTTCGGCGCATGTGCAATGGCTCGGCAAAACTTAGCACCAGAACTTTCGGTAGCGCCCCCCCAAGTCAAGTGTGTAACAACTGATTTGGCGCAACCTTCAGTTCTTCACCCAATCCAACAAATTTCTCGACGACACGCGCAAACTTTGTCAAGGTGATAAAATTACCGCCCCAACTGAGGCGCGACTGAATTTCTCCCCCTTTGATTCTTCGGTTTGACTTCACATCAAAACCATACTGTAACAGAGACTAGAATCCTTTCTAGGTGGATGGGACAATAATCCTGAGCCATTAACAAGTCTTTAATAGGTTTTTCCTAAGTAGCAGGCCCTAAAATAACAACGGTGGTGTTCATTGCTCACAAGTTCTTATATCATAAAGCAGAATCTTTAGAATACCGCTGAAACTCCAGTTAATGCTGCTAACACTGATTTCTTGGTTTTCTACATGTGCCTACAAAACTAACTATGACTGCATCTGAAAAGTAGTCCATAGACTGACTGTAAACTGCTTTGGTCAGTGTTTCTTTTGTTACCAATCTAGTGGCCAGTGGAAATAATCTTTTTAATCCTCTCAAGCCCTTTCAAAATTTTGAATATCTCTATTATATTCCTTTCAGCTGTTCAGCTCCAGTAAATATAGCTCTAGTTTTTCAAGGCTTTATTCATAACAGTAGCCCCTCATTCTTGGTATCATCCTAGTGAATCTATGTTGCACCTATCTCATAGCTCCAAAATCCATTATATAATGGAAAGCCTAAAACAGTGCTTAATTCTATGCCTATGGCTAGCCAATGCCGTGCACAGATTCATCATCACTTCCTTGCCTTTCTATTTAATGCTTCAATCCAAAATCATTGATGCCCCCTTTTATACCTGCAACCCTGCATTTAATGTCAACACTCTCTGGGGTAGATTTTCTATTTGCAGCCCGGGTGTAAAACTTGCATTGCAGAGCGGCTGTCCATGTAGGAACCAGATTTCAATGGAAGGAAAAATCGGGCTCTTTCTGTAATGAGTGGCTGATTTCGACACCCGTTTCTTCGCTTCATTGAGAAGTGTTTCATTTAGGATATATTTCTATTTACTGTTTTTCCAAAAATGTTCTATTTCATGTTTATCTTTACTGAACTTTATTTGACACGGATATGCCCACTCCACTAATCTCCCTGTGTCCCCCTCCAGTGTCCCACATTCTTCCTCACAGTTTGCCATGTCCACTAATTTGGTATTGGCTGAAACGTTAACTCTGTTTCTCTCTGCACAGATGCTGCCTGACCTCCTGAGTATTTCCAGATTTTTCTATTTTTATTTCAAATTTCCAGCATCTGGAGTATTTTGCTTTTTGTAATTTGGTATTGCCCCTGTTCAAACCATTTATGTCTTTGAAGAATGAGACAGTATCCAACACAAAGTTCACCTTGCTGGTGACTTTGGGGTATATTTTCAACTTGCCGCCCAAGAATAAAACTGGCATTGTGGCCGTTATAGAAAGCACCCAATTTTATTACCATTGATTTTATTGGGGAAAAAAAAGGCAGCAAATTCACACCAGTTTTATGCCTGGGGTGCAAATTGAAAATCTATCCCATCTTGTCGATCCAAGAAATCTCCATTTACTCTAACTCTGCTTTTGTCCATCAGTCCACTTGTTATCACTGTTGCCACTTTAAATTTAATGCCATGGACCTTTGTCTTCATAACAAGACAATTATGTTCAATTTTATCAAATATTTTTTGCAAGTTCAAATCTACCACATTCACTGCATTCTCTTTGTTTATACACAAAATAAATTCCCTAAAGAATTCAATTAAATCAGTCAAATATGACCTACCCTTTACAAAGTTTTTGTTGACTGTTGCTGAGTTTCCCTTGTCTTTTCTAAATCTTAATTAATGTTTTCCTTTATTATAGTTTTCAGCTGTTTTCATACGAGTGATATGGTCTGTAGTTACCTACTTATCCCCTCTTTTTGGAACAGATGTAGTATTCCCATCCCCTGGTTCTTTGGTATAAATCCTTCAATGACGGTTACTTCTATCAACTCCTCACTGGTCTCCCTCTACTTTTTCGAGTGTAGACCATCACGATAATTATATATATATCTATATATATATATAATGTGTGTGAGAGAGAATTTTGAGAGAGTTTTACAGTGGACTTGTACTTAATGGTTGTGCATGATTCTCTCCTGGGGTTTTTGATTTGAGCCAGTTCTGCTTGCCACATTTCCGATTACTGCAAACACAGCTGCTGCCATAGTCTTTTTAATTTTGCAAGCCCATCATGATTTCTGCATCAGTGTTTTTATTTATAGCTTGCAATTATTTTAAATTGCAATATTAGATTGTAAAATTACAGGAGGCTCTAAATACTGGAAACAACGAAAGTGTCAAAAATCGAAGGGCCCGAACTTGGTTGACTCTAAAGTCTGCCAATTTCTCGGTGGTCCCCGGGCGGCACGGTGCCACTGGGACCAGTCGGGAGCGAATTTTGGTGCGGTTGTGTCGGCAGCCGGGAGCGAGCGTTAGTGGGCGGCGGCAGCAGTGGGCTGTATGTGTTGGTCTCTCAAATCGGAAGAGGCCGTGCACTGCGCATGCGCGAGTCTTGGGTTTTTGTTTGTAGTTTCATTTGCCAGCTGACGTCACTGTTGAGGTGAATTGGGCTGATGGGACATCTGCGCATGCACTTAAATGTTGATCACTCCTTTGCACCTGCCAGTTGGTGAGGCAAGAGTGTTGGAAATAAAGAGCTACAAAGTATTCAACAGCCATTCATCTAAGAAATTAAAATGAGCGGACAAAAAGTGCTATGCTCATAATAAAGGATGAAACTGAGTGCTGTGTACAATGAGCAAGTGTGACCTTAGCTCCTTTAATAAGACTCCAGAGTGCAGGTACCTCGTGGGTGGCCTGCTTATATACCGTGCTCTCAAGGGATGCTGGGATCCCACGGTATATAAGCAGGCCACCCAAGTAGGCCCTCAGTTGGTAGTGTAATACAGATTACAAGGGGTTAAATACATAACATCACTCCCCTGTGACATCATCAGTACACTTATTTACAAGGTGAGACGATCTGGCGTTTTGGCTCCCTTGTCGATCATCTCGGGACAAAGGCGGGTGTGGGTGAGTTGGTTAGCTCTTCACTGGGTTGTTGGGCAGCTGGTCTTGCCGGGCTGCTGGAGATGGTGAGTTCGGCTTCGTGGTCAACCAAGATGTCAGTTGCCAATTGTGTGTGTGTTGTAGGGTCAAAGTTGGTGGTGTCTTCTTCGGGTTGTTCGTAGCTGTTGGTGAACCGCAATTTGATTTGGTCCAAATGTTTTCTGTACATTTGTCCATTGGCCTGAAACACCCTACTCCCCTCTTTGGCTGTGACCGTGCCAGTGAGCTATTTGGGACCATGTCCATAATTGAGCACAAACACAGGATCATTGATCTTAATATCGTGTGACAAATTTGCGCGATCATGGTACACCCTTTGTTGATGCCGCCTGCCCTCCACGTGATCATGGAGATCAGGGTAGACAAGAGAGAGCTTTGTTTTGAGCGCCCTTTTCATGAGCAGCTCAGCTGGGGGAATCCCGGTGAGAGAGTGGAGTCTGGTGCGGTAGCTGAGCAGCACTCGGGACAACCGGGTCTGCAGGGAGCCTTCTGACACACGTTTCAAGCTTTGCTTGACGGTCTGAACTGCCCGTTCTGCCTGGCCGTTGGATGCGGGCTTGAACGGGGCAGATGCGACGTGTTTGATCCCATTGCGGGTCATGAATTCCTTGAATTCAGCACAAGTGAAGCACAGCCCATTGTCGCTGACTAGGACATCAGGCAAGCCGTGCGTGGCAAACATGGCTCGTAGGCTTTCAATAGTGGACGTGGATGTGCTTACAGACATTATCGCACATTCAATCCATTTTGAGTAAGCATCCACGACAACCAAAAACATTTTGCCTAGAAATGGGCCCGCATAGTCCACGTGGATCCTCGACCACGGTTTGGGTGGCCACGACCACAAACTTAGCGATGCCTCTCTGAGTGCATTGCTCAGCTGAGAGCAAGTGTTGCACTGGCGCACGCATGACTCTAAATCTGAGTCGATGCCAGGCCACCACACCTGGGATCTGGCTATGGCTTTCATCATTACAATGCCTGGATGGGTGTTGTGCAGTTCACAAATGAACGTATCTCTGCCTTTCTTGGACAAGACCACGCGATTGCTCCACAACAGACAGTCCGCCTGCAGGGACATTTCGTCTTTGCGTCTGTGGAACGGCTTAATCGCCTCCTGCATCTCCGCTGGAACACTGGACCAGCTCCCATGGAGGAAACAGTTTTTTACCAAGGACAGTAAAGGATACTGGCTGGTCCAGGTCCTGATCTGGCGGGCCATAACAGGGGACTTCTTGTTCTCAAATGCCTCCATGACCATGAGCAAGTCCACTGGCTGTGCTGGCAATGGCAGCCGAATGAGAGCATCTATGCAGTTCTCTGTGCCCGGTCTGTGGTGAATTACATAGTTGTATGTCGACAGCATGAGTGCCCATCTTTGGATGTGGGCAGAGGCATTGGTGTTAATCCCTTTGCTCTCAGAAAACAGCGATATGAGCGGCTTGTGGTCAGTTACAAGCTCAAACTTGAACCAAATAATTACTGATGTATTTTTTTTATCCCATAAACGTACGGCAGAGCCTCTTTTTCCGTCATGCTGTGGCCCTTTCGGCCTTGGACAAACTCCTGGATGCATAAGCGATCGGTTGCAAGTACCCGATTCGTTAGCCTATTGTAACACACACCCGACCCCATATGTCGACGCATCGCAAGCTAGCACTAATCTTTTATATGGGTTATACAGGACAAGCAGTTGTTTGATCACAACAGATTTCTGACTTTCTTAAAGGCAGCCTCTTGTGAATTTCCCCATACCCAGTCGTCTCCCTTGCACAGTAGCGCATGTAGGGGTTCTAGCAGGGTGCTCAACCCAGGTAGGAAATTATCGAAATAGTTAAGGAGTCCCAGGAACGACCGCAGCTCCATCACATTCTGTGGTCTCGACGCATTCTTGATGGCCTCCGTCTTGGCGTTGGTGGGTCTGATACCGTCTGCCACGATTCTTCTTCACAAGAAATCGACCAGCTGCGCCAGGAAAACACACTTCGAGCATTTCAACCTGAGCCCCAAGTGATCCAACCAACTAAGAACCTCTTCCAGATTCTTCAAGTGCTCAATGGTGTCCCGACCTGTAACCAGTATGTCGTCCTGGAAAACCACGGTGCGAGGAACCGACATTAGCAGGTTCTCCATGTTCCATTGGAAGATTGTCGTGGCCGACCGAATCCCGAACGGGCACCGGTTATAGATGAACAGACCTTTGTGCGTGTTGATACAGGTGAGGCCTTTCGAAGACTCCTCCAGTTCCTGCGTCATGTAGGCCGAGGTCAGGTCCAGCTTGGTGAACATCTTCCCTCCAGCGAGGGTTGCGAATAGGTCATCTGCCTTGGGTAGCGGGTACTGGTCCGGTAACGAAAAAAGGTTAATCATTACTTTATAGTCCGCACAAATTCTAACAGTGCCATCTTCTTTAAGTGCTGGGACAATCGGACTAGCCCACTTGTTGAATTCCACCGGCACTATGACGCCTTCTCGTTGCAGCCTGTCCAGCTCTATTTTCACTTTCTCACGCATCATATACGGTACCGCCTGTGTCTTGTGGTGGATGGGTTGCGTACTGGGAACCAAATAGATCTGCACTTTCACCCCCGAGAAGCTTCCAATGCCTGGCTTGAACAACGATGGGAACTGACTCAGAACATGAGGTGTCGTCGACGGTCGAAAGCGCTCGGATATCGTCCCAGTCCCAGTGGATTTTTCCCAGCCAGCTTCTGCCAAACAACGTGGGGCCATCCCCTGGCACAATCCACAGTGGGAGTTCGTGTACTGCTCCGTCATAGCAGACTTTGACTTCTGCACTGCCAATTACAGCAATTAGTTCCTTGGTGTAAGTCCTTAGTTTGGTGTGAATGGGGCTGAGCTTGGGCCTGTGTGCTTTTTTCCCCCAGCCTGTCGAAGGCCTTTTTACTCATTATGGACTGACTTGCATCCGTGTCCAGTTCCATAGATACTGGAATACCGTTCAGTTCAACTTTCAATATTATTAGTGGATATTTCGTAGTGAATGTGCGTACCCCGTACACTTCTGTCTCCTCGGTACGAGTCTCCAGTTCAGTCTGATCCACAGTGGATTGATCTTCCTCTGCAACGTGGTGGTTTGCAGGGTTTGCAGGGTTTTCACCTTGTCTGTACATTCGCTGGAGGTGTCCCATTGTTCTGAAAACGTTGCACACATAGTGCTTGAAGCGGCACTGATGGGCCCGATGATCACCTCCACAACGCCAACAAGGTGTTCACTGCCTCACATTAACGACTAATGGCGGACTCTGGGTCATCTGAGGTCGGGCAGCAACAGCTGGCGTGTACATTCTGCCATGTATATTTCTGCTCGAAACCGATGTTACTTTATGCACAGTACTGGCCGAAACGTCTTTACTCTGTGAAATCTGTTCAGTGTCGTCGCTGGTGGACATAAATGCCTGGGCTATCGTTATGGCTTTACTTAGGTTCGGAGTTTCTACAGTAAACAGTTTGCGAAGGAAAGTCTCATGGCCAATGCTCAGTACAAAAAAGACTCTAAGCATTTGTTCTAGGAATCCCTCAAACTCACAATGTCCTGCGAGGCATCTTAGTTCGACGACATAGCTCGCCACCTCCTGGCCCTCTGATCGTTGACACGTGTAGAACCGATATCTCGCCATCAAAATGCTTTCCTTTGGATTTAGGTGCTCCTGGACCAGCGTACACAATTCTTCACAGGAGTTCTCTGCTGGTTTTGCCGGAGCTAGGAGGTTCCTCATGAAGCCATAGGTTGTTGCCCCACAGACAGTTAGGAGGATCGTCCTTCGTTTGGTAGCATTCTCGGCCTCTTCCAGCTCATTGGCCACGAAGTATCGGTCGAGTCTCTCAACGAACTTCTCCAGAACACCAACTGTTCTTTGCATTTTCGTGCAGTTGTTCGTTACCTTGTCACCAATTGCTATGCTCATAATAAAGGATGAAACTGAGTACTGTGTACAATGAGCAAGTGTGACCTTAGTTCCTTTAATAAGACTCTAGAATGCGGGTACCTCATGGGTGGCCTGCTTATATACCGTGCTCCCAAGGGACACTGGTATCCCTTGGGACTCCAGCAGGTAGGCCCTCTGGTGGTAGTGTAATACAGATTACAAGGGGTTAAATACATATGTGCCACCTGTCCGGAGAGCCTCCGCGTCGGGGGACGAACCAGGAACAAGTGCTGGCAGGCGCAGAGGCTGTGGCGTTAAACCAACCACACCGCATTCACCCACACAGACCCAACAATCACCTGAGGATGCAGGACGCCTCGCGGCCATTAACGAGATAGTCCAGCTATCGAGCACAAATGCCGAATTAGGTCGCGATCTGCTGCATGGCTGGGATAGCTACCAGCATCGCAATCTTTGCTCAGCACCATACTGACAGCATGGAGAGGCTCATTAGTGCGGTGGAGCACAACACAGAGTCTGTCGAGGCGATGAGGCAAGTGATGGTTTCTGGGTAGGTCACGCAAACCCCTGAGCCCACACCTCTCTGTTCCTATACTCAAATCCTCCAGCTATGAAGGCCAACATGCCATTTGCCTTCTTCACCATCTGCTGTACCTGCATGCCAACTTTCAATGACTGATGTACCATGACACCCAGGTCTCGTTGCACCTCCTCTTTTTCTAATCTGACACCATTCAGATAATATTCTGTCTTCCTGTTTTTGCCACCAAAGTGGATAACCTCACATTTATCTACATTATACTGCATCTGCCATGCATTTTTACCCACTCACCTAACCTGTCCAAGTCACCCTGCAGTCTCTTAGCATCCTCCTCACAGCTCACACTGCTACCCAGCTTAGTGTCATCTGAAAACTTGGAGCGATTACACTCAATTCCTTCGTCTAAATCTTAATATATATTGTAAATAGCTGGGGGCCCAGCACTGAACCTTGCTACACCCCACTAGTCACTGCCTGCCAGTCTGAAAAGGACCTGTTTATCCCTACTCTCTGCTTCCTATCCGCCAACCAGCTCTCTATCCACATCAATACATTACCCCCAATACCATGTGCTTTAACTTTGCACACTAATTTCTTGTGTGGGACCTTGTCAAAAGCCTTTTGAAAGTCCAAAGTTGCATGTTCAGCCATGAACTCATTGAATGGCGGTGCAGGCTCGATGGGCCGAAAGGCCTACTCCTGCACCTATTTTCTATGTTTCTATGTTTCTACCACATCCACTGGTTCTCCCTTGTCCACTCTACTAGTTACATCCTCAAAAAATTCTAGAAGATTTGTTCAGCATGATTTCCCTTTCATAAATCCATGCTGACTTGGACCGATCTGGTCACTGCTTTCCATCTTCCGCCTGAAATGGTTTCAAGACTCTTATAGGGCATCTCCATTGAGGCTTTACGATCTTTCAACACTCATTGCTGCTTCCTCTACCACACCTTCCCTTCAACGGTGTAATCTGAATTTTAAAAACTCAACTCTTTCCATGTGGCTCAAGGTCCATCACATTATTATTTCTGTGCCACTGTTAATGCTGCAGATTGTGCACGATACCCGGGACGTGAAGCGCTGCAGCTAAGCGATTCTCCCTGCTGGCCGACTCACAGCCAGCTCAGACCAGCTTTTTGCCAGCTGTCCTTCTGGCGGGCGGCAGGAGGATCTTAGTCTATGGTGCCTAAGGAAAATCCCGGATTTCCAGCCTCTGGCATGGGTGGGCAGCAGCAAGTAGTACCGGACAAAACTTCCACTAGGAATCTCCTGGCAGGCTGCACCTGGGTGGCAGATGCGTGGGACCGGAGGAATCGGCAAAAAAAACTTGTTTCCGGTGGAAGGTTGGCGGCTGTGGGTGGAACCTCGAGCCAGTTCGGGCCCAAAATTTCAGAGTGAGGGGGCATACCTTCCATGTTCCCCAACAAAGTCATAAATACAAGGTCACAAATTCACAGGCCTTTGATACCAGCGTAATTATCACTGTGGCTGACCCCACAAAATTAATTATTTTGGGGAGGTTTGCAAATCAGGCACCTGTCTGACGAAAGGGTATGGAAAAATCATGGGTTCAATTTTCCACAGTTCTCTGCGTCATTTTTTTGGCGTTTGCAGCTTTTTTTGACATAAATTAAAATATTCAAGTTTCTCTAAAGTTTCTGCGCCAGCATAACTCAGATAGGTACAATTTTTTTATTTTCGTATTTTTTTTGTGTCATGGGGACGTAACCTGATGTCTGACCAGTTTTTCACATTTAAACAAGTTTGGCCAACTTACATTTTTCCTAGGACGGCGTATGTAACCACTCCAAAAAAAACTTTCTGGGCACTTAAGAAAAACCAGTGCACATTAAAAAATCGGCGCAGAAAGACGCCATTGTTTTTAGGCGACGTTTTGGAGGGAGTCAAGAAGACAAAGAACATGTATCATGAAGCTTAATTTGTTCAAAGTCAAAAGGGAGAAAATGGAAGTGTAATGCAATTCTTTAATTTTTGAATTTTTTCAAAGTACCACACCACCACCGAACGTCTCCTCATTGGGCTCGAGGGTCGGAGCATCAGCCGTCAGAATCGTTCCCTCGCCTGGACACAGGGGCTCGGGACTCGATTTCAAAAGAAGCCTGGAGGGATGAGGGGCAGGTATGAGCCGAACTGAAGGGATGAGAACCCGTTGACATACAGCAGCTTTAAAAGAAGCTCGGGGGGGTGGAGTGGGGGGGGCGGTGGTCCATACTAGGGCATCGACCTTGGGGAGAGAAAGAGGAAAGAAGCTTTAAGTCCTTGTCCTGCTGTTTTCAGCTTCTTTCAAGGCTACAATTTAATTATGGGGGTAATATTGACAATGCCATACCTCGTACAAGCCTTCTGCATGATGGTGCTGCGGAGGAGAAGATCATTGCATGAAGAACCTCAAAGCACGTAGGATGATGGGCAGGAGACCTTACCCACATCAGGTATGTCGAGACAGGCGTTCATACCTGCACCTGAGTGATGCAGACTGTGTCAGAAAGCTGCATTTCCGCAAAGAAGTTGTAACTGAGATCTGTGAGTTAGTAAAAGCAGACCTGCGACCTAGAAGCATCAGGAGGACTGTTTTGTCAGTTGAAGTAAAGGTTACAGCTGCAATTTCATTTTATGCATCTGGATCATTCCAGGCCACAACTGGGGATGTGTGCGTCATTTCTCAACATGCAACACATATCTGCATTTAGCAGGTGACTGCTGCACTATATGCCCAGAGGAATGACTACATAAAGTTCCCCATGACCGCCCAGGCAATGCATAACAGGGCTGTGGGCTTCTCCAGAATTGCTGGCTTCCCAAAGGCACAGGGCTGCATTGATTGTACCCACATTGCTTTGCATGCACCTTTGGAGGATTCAAAGATGTACAGGAAAAGAAAATGCTTCCACTCCGTTAATGTGCAGCTCGTGTGTGACGACATGCATCGCATCATGTCAGTTGATGCAAGGTACCTTGGGAGCACCCATGATGCATTCATCCTACGCGAGAGCACTGTATCTGCCATGTTTCAGCAGCAGCAGCCAGAAGGGCAGAGCTGGCTATTGGGAGACAAAGGGTACGGCCTCGCCACCTGGCTCATGACGCCCCCTACGCGTGACACGGATGGAAGCTGGCCGGGAATACAACATGTCGCACATTGCGATTCGCAGCATAATGCAGAGGACCATTAGTATCTTGAAGAAGCGTTTCCAATGCCTGGACCATTCTGGAGGTTAATTGCTGTACTCCCCTGAGATTGTCGGTCAGTTTACTGTTGTGTGCTGAATGCTGCATAACTTAGCCATCATGAGGCAGCAGCAGGTAATAGTAGAAGACCCATCTGAGGTGAGAGTGACTGAAGATGAGGAGGAACATGCAGATGAGGAGGATGAGGAGGAGGAGGTGGATGAGGAAGCCATGCAACTACCTGAACCTGGAGCACGACGCCGGAGGAGGGCAGGCCGTCATGCCCCTTTAATGATTGCTCGAGCCTTGCGCAAGCAACTCATCCGTGAATGCTTTACTGCCTGAAGACTCAGCGGTAACTATTCCAAATGGACCATGTTGACTGTTTGGATCTGTTCCGTATTGTTGTGTTTTTTTAAATGGAACAAATAAAGGAAATGATTCTTCTTTAGTTCAAAATGTTGTGTTTATAATAGAACAAATAATGGAAATGATTCAGTTATAATTTAAAATATATTTTTTTCAAAAGTGAACACTTGTCTGTACTTAACTTAACTTTAATAAAAATATTCTAGTATCAAACTTTAAAGTTTTCAGTTAAGATTATTTACAAACTTTAAGATCACTTACAAACTTTTAAACTTGTAAATTTACAACACTTATAAAAAACTTTTAAGTTGTGAACATTTACAACAGGAACAACAATGATAATAATAATAACAACAACAACAACAACAGCAGAAAAGAAAGGCTGCACCCATCTCTCCTCCAGCTTATTCTAAGACCGCCCGTTGTGCTTGGTTTCAGTGACTTCACCTCTGCCTGCAGGCGATGGCACAGCGTTTCTCGGGTTGGTACCAAGATTATTATTTTGAGCATCTCGGGTAATGCGCACTTCTTGCTGGGGTCATGGGCAGACGGTAATGTGGAAGGCCTGGCTTGGGCCTCTTCAAAGGCTGATCTAGGGATTGGAGTGGGAGTGGCAATTGATTCCGTCAATGGCCGCGGGGTCTGGACGTGTTCCTTATTGCAGCAGCTAACTCCAACATTCCTCCCTCATGTGCCCTGACAGTATCTCAACTAACTGCAACATTTCCTCCTTCATGTTCACCGACAGTGTATCAGTTAATTTCCCTCCTTCATGTGCCCGGAGACTGTTCACATTTCTCATGAGAGTGTTGTTACTTCTCCTGACAGTCCCGATACCTCATAGCTCACCCCACTGATGGTGTCCAGGAGTGATCATGTAAGGTCATTGCACTCCACACTCATTGCCATGATCTGAACCACATCTGTTAGATCCCACACCTCAGGAGAGTACTGTTGAGCTCTCCTTCCCCTCCTCACCTTGGGGTGGCTCACAGCATCCCACTGGGACCTGCAGCCTCGGACGGTTGGGCCCTGGGTATGGCTTGCTGCATCCCACTGGGACCCGCAGCCTCGGACTGTGCGAAACCATGCAATGTCCCAACACTCGTACCACTCAGGAAAGGGGCTGGCACCTCAATGGGTGGCACCTGCGCCTCCTCCACAGTGAGTACAACAGTGGGGGCTTCATCCTCCCCCTCCCCCTGCCCCTCCCCCTCCCCCTCCCCCTGACCCTCACCCCCATGCTCTTGGTCTGGAATGTGGGATTGGAAGATGTTCTCCTTGTCAGGCTCGTTCGCGTCTGAATCTTCTTCGACATCAGCTTCAGTCTCGTCAGATTTGGCCTGAAGTTCTGCAAAATATAACAGAACAGACAAATAATTAGCAGCAGATGAGGGATAGGTTGGCATGAGTAGGCTCACACAGCGTAGGTAGCAGGCTCATTTGAAGGACCACAATGAATGATAGCACATTGCATTAACTGAGGCATAGCTGACGGAGACACCCCCATGAACCGAAGCATGGCTAGCCCGCGCAGTACTTGACTTTTAGCAAAGCCAGAATGTGGAATTTGCAGGACTTACCCTCTCCCTCGAGTGTGGGCCCAGCTTGTGCAGTGGTGGTTGCTTTTCTTCAGGCAGGACCCATCAAAGCAGTGACCCTGTTTTCCAAGGGTGTCAGTGGGTGCAGATTTGCCGGGCCTTCTCCTGTTCGAGTTCTCTCTTTTTTGTTGTGTGCCACCTTCCTCTGCAAAGATGAAAATATAACTTTTTAAAGAGGGTGTCTTTCTGCTGGTTGGGACATATAGATTGTCACATTTACAATTCCAATTCCAGTGAATAAATGAAAATATTACTTACACTAACTACTTGACCACGGTCCTGACACTTCTTTTTGCACTGGCCTCCAGACCTCAGGGTGGTCACCATTGCACGGTAAATCTTCTGCATGTTCGTTCCTTTCTTCATTTCTTTTGTTGACCTCTGTTGGTGTCCAGCTCATGCCATTTGACCTGAATTACAGTAATTAGTGCCTCCACTTCGTCCTGTGAGAAATTCTTGGTCCTTGAGCCGTATTGCATATTGCAGCTCCGATTTTTCCACTGAGAATTAAAGTTCTCACACAGCAGTCAAAGTTCTCACCACAACTGGCTCTATAAAAATGGCTGAATGAAGACCGGGAGGTGTACTGGGCATGCGCGCCCACAGCAGTCACGTAAAAAATGTCTTTTTTTTTTCGTGCATGCGCAGAAGGAGGAGCATCGTTTTTTTAGTGCAGACATTAGAATCAACCCTCAGAAGCTAAATTCAAAAAAATTAGAACGGGGAAACTTGCAAGTTATTTTTTTGGAGTAGTCGGTGCCAAAAAACTGGCATAACTTTTGAAATACGCCAAAAAACAGCATTGGGGAAAATTGAGCCCCATATGTATTTTGCCATATTGCTATAAGGTGGCTGAAAAAAAATCTAAAACATTTGCGGGGATCCAAGCCACATCCCAGACCTGGAATCCTAGATAGGTCCCATTTCCACCAGCTCGTCAGTCAGTTTGTCTCTTCTCTCCCAGAGGATTGGCCTGCTGGCAAAATTCTTCAGCTGGGGCTAAGAAAAGTCGCCCTGAGAGTCTTCTCCCCTGGCCACAGTTGGATGATGCTGTTGACCTTGCTTGGGGTGGACGGATATAGTGCCCCAAACAAGTCCCCATTGAAATTGAGCACAGATGGCAAGACGACCTGCAATGGCGTCTCTTCCCTCTCCCGCATTATCTCCCAAGGATCTTTCCTTGTCCACTTCCTATTTCTCATCTACATGTTTCCCCTTGATGACATCATCCAGCAACACAGTGTAAGTTTTCGCATGTTCACTGACAATACCCAGCTCTACCTCTCCTCCACCTCTCTTGAACCCTCTACCGTCTCTGTACTGTCACACTGCTTGTAAGGCATCCAGCACTGGATGAGTAAAATTTTCCTCCAATTAAACACCAGGAAGACCAAATCCATTGACTTCGGTTCATGCCACAAACTCTGTTTCCTCACCATCGATTTGATTCCACTCCCCGGCAACCGTCTAAGGCTGACCAAGTTTGTTTGCAACCTTGGTGTCATATTTGATCACAAATTGAGCTTCCTACCTCATATCCGTTCTATCACCATCACCCATTTCTACCTTAGTAACATCAACCATCTCCCCTTGCCTCAACTTACCTGCTGCCGACATCCTCATTCATGCCTTTGATACCTTTAAACTTGACTACTCCAATCCATGCTTGGCTGGCCTCCCTAGTTCTACCTTCCAGAAACTTGAGATCAACCAAACCATCTTCACCTGCTTCATCAATGATTTTTCCTCCATCATAAGGTCAGAAGTGGGGATGTTCGCTGATGATTGCAGAGTGCTCAGTTCCATTCATAACTCATCAGATAATGAAGCTGTCCGTGCCCGCATGCAGCAAGACATGGACAACATTCAGGCTTGGGCTGATAAGTGGCAAGTAACATTCGCACCACACGAGTGCCAGGCAATGACTATCTCTAACAAGAGAGAGCCTAACCACCAAACTTTGACATTCAATGCTATTACCATCACCAATTACCCAACCTTCAATGTCCTGGAGGCCACCATTTACCAGAAACTGAACTGACCCAGACACATAAATACAGTGGCAACAAGAGCAGGTCAGAGGCTGGTTATTCTATGGCAAGTGTATCACCTCCTGACTCCCCAAAGCCTTTCCACCATTTACAAGGCACAAGTCAGGAGTGTAATGGAATACTCTCCACTTACCTGGATGAGTGCAGCTCCAACAACACTCAAGAAGCTCAACACCATCCAGGCCAAAGCAGTCTGCTTAATTGGAACCCCATCCATCACTTTAAACATTCACTCTCTCCACCACCATGGCTGCAGTGTGTACCATCCACAAGATGTATGGCAGCAACTTGCCAAGGCTTATTATGCAGCACCTCCCAAACCCACGACCTCTACCACCTAGAAGGACAAGGACAGCAGGCGCAGGGGAACACCACCGCCTCCAAGTTCCCCTCCAAGTTACACACCATCCTGACTTGGATGTATATCACTGTTCCTTCATCATCGCTGGGTCAAACTTCTAGAACACCCTCCTTAACAGCACTGTGGGAGTATCTTCACCACATGGACTCCAGCGGTTCAAGAAGGCAGCTCACCATCACCTCCTTAAGGGCAATTAGGGATGGGTAATGAATGTTGGCCTTGCCAGTGATGCCCACATCCCATGAAATGAATTTAAAAAAAAAATTCTGGTGAATCTGCGCTGCACCCCCTCCAACGGATCCTTCCTGAGGTGTGGTGCCCAGATCTGAATGCAGTACTTCAAATGGGGTCAAAACAGAGCTCTATATAGATGGAACATAACTTCAACCTCATTGTATTTCAGCCTCCTTGAAATAATCATTCCATTAATCTTGTTAATTACTTCTTTTACCTGTTCACTAGCTTTTAGCAATTTCTGCAATTGGACCACTAAATCTCTCAGCTCATTCACAGTTCCGATCTTCTTGCCATTTGGAAAATACCCTGATCTATCTTTCTTAGTTCCAAAGTAGATGATCTCACACTTTCTCACATTGGACTCCAAATGCCACAGTTTTGCTCAGTCATTTAATCTATCAATGTCACTTTGCAACTTTCGGCTCCCAGCTACACTAGTTGCTGTGTCAGCAAACTTAATTTTGTCAGCAAACTAAAATATACAGCTCTCTAGTCCTCCAAGTCAATTATAAATATACTGAAAAGCTGAGGCCCCAGTACAGATCCCTGGGACATACTACTAGTCACGTCCTCCAAATTTGAGTACATACCCATTATGCTTGTCTGTCTCCTACCTCCTAACCAATTCCCTATCTAAGTTAATAAGTTGCCTTCAATTCCATACACTCTCATCTTTGTTAACAGACTCTCATGTGAAAGGACATAGACAGGCTAAGTGAGTGGGCAAAAATTTGGTAGATGGTGTATAATGTTGGAAAGTGTGAGGTCATGCACTTTGGCAGACAAAAATCAAAGAGCAAGTTATTATTTAAATGGAGAAAGATTGCAAAGTGCTGCAGTACAGCGGGGCCTGGGGGTACTTGTGCATGAAACACAAAAGGATAGTATGCAGGTACAGCAAGTGATCAGGAAGGCCAATGGCCTTTATTGCAAAGGGGATGCAGTACAAAAGCAGGCAAGTCTTGCTACAGCTATACAAGGTTTGGTGAGGCCACACCTGGAATATTGCGTGCAGTTTTGGTTTCCATATTTACGAAATGAATACTTGCTTTGGAGGCAGTTCATAGAAGGTTCACAAGGTTGATTCCAGGGATGAGGGCGTTGACTTATGAGAAAAGGTTCAGTAGGTTGGGCCTCTACTCATTGGAATTCAGAAGAATGAGAGGTGATCTTATCGAAACGTGTAAGATTATGAGTGGGCTTGACAAGGTAGATGCAGAGAGGATGTTTCCATTGATAGGGGACACTAGAACTAGAGGGCATGATCTTAGAATAAGGGGTCGCCCATTTAAAACTGAGATGAGAAGAAATTTCTTCTCTCAGAGGTTTGCAAATCTGTGGGATTCACTGCCTCAGAGAGCTGTGGAAGCTGCGACATTGAATAAATTTAAGACAGAAATAGACAGTTTCTTAAATGATAAGGGGACAAGGGGTTATGGGGAGTGGACAGAGAAGTGAGCTGAGTCCATGATCAGATCAGCCATGATCTTATTGAATGGCGGAGCAGGCTGAAGGGGCAGGATGGTCTACTCCTGTTCCTATTTCTTATGTTCTTATGTTCTGATGTGGAACCTTGTCAAATGCTTTCAGGATGTCCATATAAATAACATCCATAGGCACTCACTTACCTACCACGTTTGTTACCTCCTCATAAAATGTAAGTAGGGTTGCTAGCCATGACTTACCCTTTGCAAATCCATGGTGGCTCTCTCTGATAAGCTCATGTTTGTCCAAATACTCATTCATTCTGGCCCTAATAACAGATCCAATCTAAGGGGACAATTCTTCAATTGAGAGAGTTTTTGAAGACACCTATCAACAATTTTCTTGGCTACTTATTTTAATAGGGCAGAGTGTCAACCATCGGGTCTTGGAGATTTCTATCTTTAATCTCATTTCTGGCTCCTTTGCCAATTACCCGAAGTCAAAGGAAAAAAAATCTGGAGAGGTGTTTAACTGATGGAAAATTCACTATTACTATTGTAGTGTATAGAAGAACTGCACAAGGCTGAGTACTGTGAGCTAAACTTAGTGTGACCTTAGTCTTCTTTATTACAACTCCAGAGTGTCTAAACAACATGGCAACCAATCTTTTATACTGGCCCTGCATGTGTGTGCATCTGACCATTAGGACTCCAATAGTCGCGCCCCCTGGTGTCAAGTATTACATAGTTACATACATAACAATCATATTTCACCCAATGTCAAAATTAACTTCAGGAAGTTGTGTAAATAGGAACAGAAAGTTACAGAGGCACAGAGACAGAGAGACAGAGACAGGCAAAACTACAGCGGCTAGAGTTCACTGTGGGGAAGTGCAAGTTCATCCACTTTGGATATGGGGAAGATGAATTAGAATATTTTCTTAATGGTGAGAGACTGGAACTATGGAGGAGCAATGGGATTGAGGTGTTCACATATAAACATCTCTAAAAGCTACTGCACAGGTAGAAAAAGTAATCAAAAAGGCTAATGGAATATTGGCCTTTAACTCAAAGGGTTGGAATACAAAGGGAAGGAAGTCAATGCTTCAGTTGTACATAGACTTGGTTAAACCTCAGCTGGCGTACTGCATTCAGTTTTGGGCGTCACATCTCAGAAAAGATATATTGGCCATAGAGGGGGTACAGATTTAGCAGAATGATACCAGGGCTTGGTTTATTTTCCCTTGAGTTCAGAAGATTGAGCAGTGATTTAATCACAGACTTTTAGACGAAAAAGGGATTCTATAGGGTAAATCCAGAACAATGGGGGAATTTTAATGAAAAAACAGGGGAAGTTAAAGTATTAGAAATCAAAATCCCGACCCCAACCTTCCTCTAACCCACCCACTTTTGACTTTCACTCAATTGGGATGGGATGCGGGCAGCTTGAAGCCTCTGCTTTAACCTGCTGTACAGGTTTTACTGCAGCTGGTCAGGGATCCCGGGGTTCGGGATTCCCTGTAGCTGCAGTGAGGTAAGCACAACCTCGGGGAGCAATCCTTGTGGGCTGGAAGTAGCAAGAGTGCTTCCTGCTGGCCCCCCAAACTCACCCACCATCAGCCCATCCCATACAAATACCACCCATCTCATGAGGTCGGGGATCGGACCTACCCCCATGGGCTTCAAACCACCTTCCCGGGCTTGGAACCCGCACCTACCTGTGGTTGTGGCCTGCTGTCCAGCGTTCCCCATCCGAATGGAAGCCAGCCTATGAATTTCTGGGCACGGAAACTGTCCGTGACGTCACACGCATGCTGTGGAGTTTAAACTCTGGACTCCGGGTTTCCTGTGGTCTACTGGCCCCCCTGCTCTGGGCTGGTCAGAAGCTTCAACATTCCGGCCAATGGTGCATAATCTTAAAATTAGAGCCAATTCATTTAGGAGCAAAATTAGGAAGCATTTTATCACACAAAGGGTAGTGGAAATCTGAAACTCTCTTCATCCAAAAGGCTGTAGCTACTGGGTCAATTTAAATTTTCAAGACTGAGATTGATAAATTTATGTTAGGTAATGTTATCAAGGGCTATGTAATAAAAGCAAAAGTAAATAGAGTTGAGATATGGATCAGTCATGATTTAACAAAATGGCAGTACAGGTTTGAGCGGCTGAATGGCCTTCTCCTGTTCCTGTGTTTGTTGCTGATATTGCACAGCATAATTTCACCCCAGAAAAAATTTTAGTCATCAGACTCAATACTATAGCTTACGCTGCTGATCATTCCATTAGACAAAGGGCTTCGAGAAACATCATTTGCAGGAGGAAATCTCTTTAGCATTGTGTAAGATATTTGTTTGAAGGAGGTTACGTGACTAGATGAAAATTCAGTACCTTATACGGAACAAAAAATGAGGTGCACAAATCATGGACACATTGTCTAAAAACATTAAATTACTATAGTGTGTGCGATGATCATTTAAAGTCTGTCAATTCTATTGCATTGGGCACCTTATTACAAAAAACCTTCAATAAAATTGGAAATGCAATCAGGTAAGGGTTCCCCTCGGACCCTTAATGACTTTTAAATTCAAATAGTGAGTAATTGCACATTTAAAAATGTTCATTAAGGTTTGGAAAATAATTTCCTAAAACAGATTGGAGTGTGACCATTCATGCTACACTCGCTGTAAATGCTGCAATAAATGGAATGACTGTGAGCGACGCTAGCATTTCTTCAGCAGAGGAGTCCCATCGAACAATAAATTGCCAAACAGTTTATTCTCATGCATCATTTTGCATAGGCTATGCAGCTTTCTTATGTTTAACATTGCTAGAGTCACTGCTGGAGATTTCCTTGCAGTCAAGCAGCCTGATCCCAGCTTCTGAGCTATCGCTGTAGTTGTCCTCGCTGATTTATTTAGATAGTCTCCTATATTCTATAAGGGACTAGTGGCCTCTGAGGTGAAATGTTAATCATAGAATCATAGAATAGCACAGCACGGAAGGAGGCTATTCGGCCCATCGATTCTGCGCTGGATCTTTCGAAGAGTAATACTGTTAGTCCCACTCCCTCACTCTTTCCCCATATCCCTGCAATTTTTTCTCCTTCAAATATTTATCCAATTCCCATTTGAAGGCTACTACTGAATCTGTATCCACCACCCAATCAGGGAGCGCATTCCAAATCCTAAACACTTGTTGAGTAAAAAAGGTTTTCCTCATGTCACCACTGGTTCTTTTGCCAATCACCTTAAATCTGTGCCCTCTGTTTATCAACCTTGCAGCCATTTGAAACAGCTTATTTTTATTTATTTACTCTATCTAAATCCTTCATGATTTTAAACACCTCGATCAAATCTCCTATCTTATCTGCTTTAAGGAGAACAACCCCAGCTTATCCAGTCTATCCACGTAAATATAATCCCTCATTGCTGGAATCATTCTAGTGAATCTCTTCTGAACTCTCTCCAAAGCCTTCACGTCCTTCTGATAGTATGGTGATCAGAATTGGACACAATTTGAGCTAAAAGTTTGGTTGTGTAGCTCCCCCCAGCGGCACTACAGGGGCGCTAGAGGGTTAGTGCCAGCGGGCATCGAAGTAGCGCAGCTCACCATATTAAATTGGCCGGTACCAGCGGCAATAAGGGGTATCGCCTGGGAGCATTGCGTCGGAGTGTAACGCCCCGGCAGCGAATCGCAGCGAGCTGGAAGTGACTCGGGAGCAAACTTCAGTTTTCTCACCAGCATTAGCACCCCACGATAACCACGCCAGGTGAACCCTGGCGGTCACAAGCTGTCCCAGGCACAAAGGGAAGGAATGACTCCAGAAGGTAAGTTCCAGTGATTCTTGTTGCACCATTTGGTCATGATTTTATTTTATTTGTGCTGTGTAATGCATAGGGGATGTTTTTTGCGAGTTTGGGCCAGTTTTTTTTTAATAACGTGGGCCTCTCTTAGGGCACTATGAAGCTGCCACTTTACCGACAGATCTTCGGTGACGCTCCCGGCCTAGCACTCTAAGAGTGGTGTGCAACGCTTCCTTTAGCGATGCACTCCACTCTCAGGGCGCAAAAACTGAATTTTGCTGGGCCCGCCGCGAAACATCTTCTTCCGCTAAATATAGTGCCCGGATGGTATTACCACCTTAAGAGGCGTCCAACCGAAGTTCTAGCCCAATATTCCATATTTAATGTCTCATTCCATAATTGCTTTCATTAGTATAGTTTCTTTTTACATGATTACTAACCTACTATTTTAAGGGGCATCTCAATGGCTTAGCAAGTATGTCCAATAAGCAGTTGAAGCATTCAGAACAGAAAGATCCCAGGTTTAATCTCTTCATCGAACAACGTCTTGGTATGGTAGTTTAAACTCTTGCGGGAAGAAATTGATTATTGCCCCATTTGGGGGCGGGAACTTTTGAGAGGCGGGATACTTAGCGCTAGGTGTTAATGTTTCTCCCTCTCAAAAAATTCACTTTAGCGCTCCCAGAAGGAAGTGGAGCGCTAAATCAAGCGCCGTGTACAAAAGGCCCTTCCCTTCCTTAAAGGGCCATCGCTGCAGGCTCTGCAATTAAAGAATCACCTACCTGGACCGCCAAGGGAGCGGGGGAGCCACACGATCAGCTCGGCACACATGCAGAGTGCCGGGCTGAGTGATCGCGAGCAGGATCCCATGAAGAAAACGGAGGAACACACGAAAAAAAAAGGTAAGTCTTAATTATTACCCCGGTAGTGGCCGGCCAGCCAATCCACGCCTCCTGTAGCTGCCTGTGTTTACACCCGGCGCTGCTGCAGGGAGCAAAAGTCAATTTCGGGGCCGGGACGCCAACAGGTTGATGTGCACGGTGATGATGTCATGATCTCCAGGCGCAGGAGATCGGAGCGCGACACCGTAGTGCCCAATATGGCGGGAGTTGTTGTCAGCGCCCTCGGGGGCACTAACAGGAGGCACAAATACACCGAATTTCTAGGCCTTGGTCTTGACCGGCCTTTGCTCTTCTCCCGTGGTGCTTGCTCCCTATTGCCAGTTTTAATGCTTTTATTTCTACCTGTTTCACCCACACCTTCTCAACTTCTCAATCGCTCCTTAATTTATTTGATTTCTCTCATTATAACACCTATTGTCTCATGCTAATTTCACTTCTGCCATGTCACTATCTCATGTTTCCCCTTAAGCCAGTTTGGAGGCTCTTAGAATCAGGTATTACTAAAAGTATCTCTTCCCTACACACTCGTACCCCTCACCAGGGTATACAGACAATAATGGTCTTGCGTAGACTTTTCTGATTGTCACTGCCTCAAAGGTTGCACTTCCCCCTGGAGGTTATTGGGGAAATATATGAATGCTGGCTGAATACCTGCAGCCCACTTCCACCAGGAAAACACCTTTGTCTGTATCAGTTAGGGTCACCACTGCTTTGAATGTATTTGCATCTAGATGCTTCAAGACAGCATCTGGTTGGGGGCTAAATTGGAGAGCCCCTGAAACTGAGCACTGGGTTCGCAATATGTGATCAACCTACGGCCGTTCAGTGCAATGCCGGGAGCACGCCAACTTTGTGTTACCTGCTTATAGTAATTAATGCTGCAATTCTGCATAAAGCCAGCACTACCTGCCCTGTTCATTGACTGCACGCCTCAGCAGGGAGCCCAATATGGTTACTTGCTAGCACTATTTAAAGCTAGATCTGATTTACTATTTTGTCAAAGCTTCTAAAATGGTGTTTTTAAAAAAAAAAGATAAATAACTGCAACAGCACACACTGCACTGCCAGTTGTTTCCCTAGCTTCTAAAGCATACATAACAGAGGCATTTTGTAAACAGCATGTAGCTACATATAGTAGCACAATATAATAGCTAAACATGGGGCCCGAACTTCAGTACCACTAGAAAGCTGGTGCTCACCCCACCTTTTTGTGGCCATTAGCGCCAACATTTTTTCATGGCTGGGCCACTCCATATTCAGCTCCAAAAGTGAACAAATGGGTTCCAGTGCTAATGAACCCCTCCAAAGTGGATTTTTCAGCGATGTGGCTGTCTTAATTTGAGCTTTATCACCACTGAGAAATTCAGCATGCAGGTAAGGGTTTCTAATGAGCCAGGGTTTGCAGCAAGGCCCGAGGGGGGAAGAAGGTTGGAAGGATGGCTGGTGTAAGGGGTGCAAGGAGAGCCAACAGATTCACTGATGTGGAGCTGGAGACTCTGATGGATGGTGTGGAGGACAGAAGAAGAATACTGTTTCCTGACATGGGGAGACCTGGCAGACAGGCAGTACATAATGCATGGAGGAAGATTGCAGGGGAGGTGTCAGGCACATATCCACATATGTGAGGATGCATTCTCTGAGGTGGGTACTGGCCAGTCTGCACCCGACCCTTCCAGGGTGGCGATGGGTCAACGTCTCCTAGCTCTGAGGCAACGGGGATCTTCCTCCTCTTCCTGCGCCTCCCCCTCCTCCTCCCCCTCCTCAGGTGGTACTGCTGGCTCGACCCTAGCGGCTGTCCTCTCATGATGGCCAGGTTGTGCAGCATGCAGCAGACCACAACGATTATGGAGATCCATTGCAAAGAGTACTGCAAGGTGCCACCAGAGTGGACCAAGCACCGGAATCTCTGCTTAAGGATGCCTATGCACTGCTCGATGATGCACCTTGTGTTACAATGAGCTTCATTGTATGCATGCTCTGGCGCTGCCTTGAGGTTCCGCAGTGGAGTGAGCAGCCAAGTGGACAGGGAATAACCCTTGTCCCCAAGCAGCCAACCACAATCCTGATTCAGGCCGGTGAAGACGGCGGGCACACTGGTCTGGTGCAGAATGAATAAATCATGGCTGCTGCCTCCCTTGCCCGCTGCCTGCCTGCACGGTGCTAACGGCGACGCCTTCTCCTGCGTGCTGCCCTGCTTCTGACCAGGTGTACCAGGTGTCGCCCTCCCAACACTCCTCCCATCCTCAGGGTGAACCCTGCCAAGCAGGTCTCTGCAGCCCACAGATCTCCACTAAAGAGTCAGACCTGAAAGTTGTACAAAAGTACAGGGGTATGTGCAAACCTCTGACTAGCACTCAGCAGGTTTAATGGAGCCAAAACAATTAATAAAACTTTTTCAGTGCATGCTGGAAAATGACGTAAAAACAATAATAAGTAATAAAATTTTTTGCCTACCAAAGGGCTCCAGCGGTGTTGCTTTCGAGCACCACATCGAAAAGCTCACGGGGCACTGCCGGGAAAAGTCCGACCTTTTCCTCAGTGAATTTTGCTGTGGTAGGCCCTGCCAATGGCCTGCACTCTGCAGAGCTCACCTCTGGAAACCCTCCTTTACTGCAGCTTCACCGCACCATTTCCGGCGGAAGTGAACACCGCTGAAATCCTCCCTGAGCTGAATATGGCTCGGGGAGGGAAAAGTACCTGACCGCGGCGGCTGATTGATTTTTTCGGTCGACCGCCCAAGCTCCATGGTAGCCATCCCTTCGGGGACGGTGAATTTCGGCCCCATAAAATCATGCCTCATGAGCCAGTCAATAGCTCATCTCTCCATGTACTCTAACAGTTAGTGACAATTAAACATGATTAGTAAATCATACACATGATGGTTCATTTGTACTTACAACGGAGACTGACAGTCACATTCATTACAGATCATTCAATTTTGTTGGAAGTTTAAGATGACCAATATGTCGAGGAACCAACTAGAGGGCTGGACATCCTCGACTGAGTGATGTGTAATGAAAAAGGACTAATTAACAATCTTGTTGTGCGAGGCCCCTTGGGGAAGAGTGACCATAATATGGTAGAATTCTTTATTAAGATGGAGAGTGAAACAGTTAATTCAGAGACTAGGGTCCTGAACTTGGGGAAAGGTAACTTCGATGGCATGAGACGTGAATTGGCTAGAATAGAATGTCGAGTGATACTTAAAGGGTTGACGGTGGATAGGCAATGGCAAACATTTAAAGATCACATGGATGAACTTCAACAATTGTACATCCCTGTCTGGAGTAAAAATAAAACAGGGAAGGTGGCTCAACCGTGGCTTACAAGGGAAATTAAGGATAGTGTTGAATCCAAGGAAGAGGCATATAAATTGGCCAGAAAAAGCAGCAAACCTGAGGACTGGGATAATTTTGTAATACAGCAGAGGAGGACAAAGGGTTTAATTAGGAGGGGAAAAATAGAGTATGAGAGGAAGCTTGCTGGGAACATAAAAACTAACTGCAAAAGCTTCTATATATATGTGAAGAGAAAAAGATTAGTGAAAACAAATGTTGGTCCCTTCAGTCAGATTCAGGTAAGTGGGGAACAAAGAAATGGTGGATCAGGTAAACAAATACTTTGGTTCTGTTTTCATGAAGGAAGACACAATTAACCTTCCAGAAATACTAGGGGACTGAGGGTCTAGTGAGAAGGAGGAACTGAAGGATATCCTTATAAAGCAGGAAATTGTGTTAGGGAAATTGATGGGATTGAAGGCCGATAAATCCCCGGAGACTGATTTTCTGCATCCCAGACTACTAAAGGAAGTGGCCATAGAAATAGTGGATGCATTGGTAATCATTTTCCAACAGTCTATCGACTCTGGATCAGTTCCTTGGACCGGAGGGTAGCTCATGTAACACCACTGTTCAAGAAAGGAGGGAGAGAGAAAATGGGAAGTTATAGACTGGTTAGCCTGACATCAGTAGTGGGGAAAATATTGGAATCAATTATTAAAAATGAAATAGCAGCACATTTGGAAAGCAGTGACAGGATCGGTCGAAGTCAGCATGGATTTATGAAAGGGAAATCATGCTTGACAAATCTTCTGGAAGTTTTTAAGGATTTAACTAGCAGAGTGGACAAAGGAGAACCAGTGGATGTGGTGTATTTGGACTTTCACAAGGCTTTTGACAAGGTCCCGCACAAGAGATTGGTGTGCAAAATCAAAGCACATGGTATTGGGGGTAATGTACTGACGTGGTAGAGAACTGGTTGCCAGACAGGAAGCAGAGAGTCGGGATAAACGGGTCATTTTCAGAATGACAGGCAGTGACTAGTGGAGTGCCGCAGGGCTCAATGCTGGGACCCCAGCTATTTACAATATACATTAATGATTTAGATGAAGGAATTGAGTGTAATATCTCCAATTTTGCAGATGACACTAAACTGGGTGGTGGTGTGAGCTGTAAGGAGGATGCTAAAAGGCTGCAGGGTGATTTGGACAGGTTCGGTGAGTGGGCAAATACATGGCAGATGCAGTATAATGTGACTAAATGTGAGGTTATCCATTTTGGGGGCAAAAACACGAAGGCAGAATATTATCTGAATGGCGGCAGATTAGGAAAGGGGGAGGTGCAACCAGACCTGGATGTCATGGTGCATCAGTCGTTGAAAGTTGGCATGCAGATACAGCAGGCGGTGAAGAAGGCAAATGGTATGTTGGCCTTCATAGCTAGGGGATTTGAGTATCGGAGCAGGGAGGTCTTACTGCAGTTGGACAGGGCCTTGGTGAGGCCTCACTTGGAATATTGTGTTCAGTTTTGGTTTCCTAATCTGAGGAAATACGTTCTTGCTAGTGAGGGAGTGCAGCGAAGGTTCACCAGACTGATTCCCGGGATGGCGGGACTGACATATGAGGAGAGACTGGATCAACTGGCTTTTATACATTGGAGTTTAGAAGGATGAGAGGGGATCTCATAGAAACTTACAAGATTCCGACAGTACTGGACAGGTTAGATGCGAGAAGAATGTTCCCGATGATGGGGAAGTCCAGAACCAGGGGACACAGTCTTAGGATAAAGGGTAGGCCATTTAGGTCTGAGATGAGGAGAAACTCCTTCACTCAGAGAGTTGTTAACCTGTGGAATTTCCTACCGCAGAGAGTTGTTGATGCCAGTTCTTTGGATATATTCAAGAGGGAGTTAAATATGGCCCTTACGGCTAAAGGGATCAAGTGGTGTGGAGAGAAAGCAGGAAAGGGGTACTGAGGGAATGATCAGCCATGATCTTATTAAATGGTGGTGCAGGCTCGAGGGGCCGAATGACCTACTCCTGCACCTATTTTCTATGTTTCTATATTTCTATATATGCAAACTTGTATTTACATTGTACAACCACCAGAGGGCTCATAGGGCTCATCCCCTGGGGTCCCAAGGAATCCCATAATCCCTTGGGAGCACAGGCACTTAAGGAGGCCTGACAGATTGGAGAGGCACTCTAGTGACCTGAAATAAAATACTAAGGTCACACTTTACTTTGAGCTCACAGTATCCAGTCAGACTCTTTCTTCATACTTAATGGACTCTATTACATTTAAGAACCAAACTAATAAATTAAAATTAAGGGAGATAATTTGGCTGATAACTAACCCTTAATCAACCCTTGATATCAAAGGGCTGTTAGTTCTCACTTGCCTATCAAAAGAAAATAAGGGTGGCAAATAGAGAGTATGAGAATAGAATGGCAGCCAGTACAAAAGGTAATCCAAAAGCGTGCTTTAGGCATATAAACAGTAAAGGGGTAGTAAGAGGAGGGGTGGGACTGATTCAGGACCAAAAAGGAGACCTATGCATGGAGACATAGGGCATGGTTGAGGCACTAAATGAGTACTTTGCTTCTTCACCAAGGAAGAGGATGCTGCCATAGACATAGTGAAGGAGGTAGTGGAGATATTTGATTGGATAAAAATTGATAAAGAAGAGGTTTTAGGAAGGCTGGCTATACTTAAAGTAGATAAATCACCAGGAGCGGATGGGATGCATCTGAGGATGCTCAGGGAATTGAGGGTAGAAATCGCGAAGGTACTGGCCATAATATTCCAATCCTCCATAGATATCGTGATGGTGCCAGAGGACCAGAGAATTGCAAATGTTACACCTTTGTTCAAAAAAGGGTGTAAGGATAAACCTAGCAACTACAGGCCAGTCAGTTTAACCGCGGTAATGGGGAAGATTTTAGAAACAGTAATTAGGGAAAAAATTAACAGTCACATGGATAGGGGTGGATTAATTAAGGAAAGCCAGCACAGATTTGTTAAAAGCAATTCATGTTTAACCAACTTGATTGAGTTTTTTGATGAGGTAACAGAGAGGGTTGATGAGGGCAATATGGTTGACATGCAGAACATGGATTTCCAAGAGGCATTTGTCAAAGTGGCACATCATAGGCTTGCCAGCAAAAATGAAACCCACAGAAGAAAAGGGACAGTGGCAGCCTGGATAAGAAATGGGCTCAGTGACAGAAATCAGAGAGTAATGGAGAATGGTTGCTTTTTGAACTGGAGGAAAGTACGCAGTGGTGTTCCCCAGGGGTCAGTTCTAGGACCACTGCTTTTCTTGATATATGTTAATGATTTGGATGTGGGTGTATAGGGCACAATTTCAAAATTTTCAGATGACACAAAACTTGTAAGTATAGTGAACAGGGAGGAGAGTGATAAACCTCAGGAAGACATAGACAGGCTGGTGAAATGGGCGAACACGTGGCAGATGAAGTTTAACGCAGAAAAGTGTGAAGTGATGCATTTTGGTAGAAAGAATGAGGAGAGGACATATAAATTAAATGGTACAATCCTAAAGAGGGTGTCCGAACAAAGAGACCTGGAGGTATGTGTGCATAAATGATTGAAGGTGGCAGTGCAGGTTGAGAAAGCACTTAAAAAGGCTTATGGGATCCTGGGCTTCATAAATAGAGATTTAGGGACCAAATTTGGTCAAGGCTTCCGCCCACCCAAGTGCCGCCCAAAGTGTCGCCAATGGCCGCCGAGGTACCGGACGTTACTTTGGGCAGGATACTCATCGCCGAGGTTCTCGAAGGTCGGCGAGCGGAAAATGAACGACATACACCGCCAATCTGGGCGGCAACGAGTGGGAGGTCTCATTCTTGGCGGCAGAGGCGCTTGCTGCCCAAGTGCCGCCGAGGATGGAGTCGGGCCACAAAGGGTCGAACAGCTGAAAAAAAAAATCATCAGGAAAAAATAAAAAAACTGTGGAAAAAAAATCTATAAAATATATTAAATCCTTTTTTTCAGGATCTTCATACTTACCGTCGAGGACAGACCAGCCTCCAGCCAGCAGTCCACCCCCGTTCTGGGCCCGACTCCCACCGACTCTCCCGCACTGGATGGATCTTGCAGAGGAATGTCGGCGGCAGTCGGCAGCAGTGGGCGGCGAGTTGATCAATTTTGGTCCCATAAAGTACAAAAGTGTGGAAATTATGATGAACCTGTATAAAACATTGGCTCAGCTCCAACTGGAGTATTGTGTTCAATTCTGGGCACCACAATTTAGGAAGGATGTGAAGGCCTTCGAGAAGGTGCAGAAAAGATTTACAAGAATGATTCCAAGAATAAGGGACTTCAGTTACGTTGACAGACTGGAGAAGCTGGGCCTGTTCTCCTTGGAGCAGAGAAGGTTGAGAGGAGATTTGATAGAGGTGTTCAAAATCATGAGGGGTCTGAACAGGGTAGATAGAGAGAAACTGTTCCCATTGGCAGAAGGGTCGAGAACCAGAGGACACAGACGTAAGGTGATTGGCAAAAGAACTAAAGGTGATATCAGAAAAAACTTTTTTATGAAGCGAATGGTTAAGATCTGGAATGCAATGTCTGAAATGATGGTGAGGCAGACTCAATTTTATCTTTCAAAAGAAAGTTGGATAGGTAGCTGAAGAAAAAATATTACAGGGCTACGGGGAAAGGGCAGGGGAGTGGGACTAGCTGAGAGACGGCACGGACTCGACAGGTTGAATGGCCTTCTTCCGTGCTGTAACCATTCTATGATTCTATGATTCTATGATCCTACTTCAAGTGATTCACAGAGAACGTGATGATTTGGTGTACAAATGTGATGAGATATTATTGTACCTCATTCACATTCGCCAAGCTTACAAAAAACTTCTACTGTGAAAGAATAATGAGATTTAGATTTGTGATTTTTGGCTACTTGCCAGTGCAGGAGTAAAATGACAGACACGCTGTGCAAAAGAAATGCTACACAGTCTAATTGGAATGATTTTGAGTGATATTTTGGAACACCACCAAATATATGCAGTTTGAAATTAATAAAAATGCACCTTTATGTCAAAAATGCACTAGTATCACATCAAGAAGCAGTCATTTTTTTGGTTGTTAACTTAACATGGATCAATATTTCTGCAGCTTTGTCATTTGGAGCAGATATGATAGATATCAGATAATGCACAAATGTCTCTTCCAGCATGAAAATCTGAATGTGCTTGGCGAAACTCCATTATTTTGTCAGTTTAGGCAAGTAAGTGATCCAAAGAACCCCCATCACTGGTGCAAGCAAGTAAAAAATGACTACAATAAACTTTCAATATGTGGATGGTCCTTCGTACATCTGAAACGTTTTCAAAAGAAAGACTCATCAAAATCATACTGTGGTGGCAATTGAGAGGTCACTGGCTTTAGCTGTACATATTCAGAAAGGAGAATGTCGTCCAAGATGTAAGAGACGTTGGGGATAATTTTGACTTTGGGTGATAAAACAGGCGATATCTGCTAAAATCTCTCCCAACTTTAATTTACAATGACTTTAATGGAAGTGAAAATCAGGAGAGATGTATAACGGAAGGCTAAATCGATATCGTCTATTTTGCACTATTGCCCAAAGTCAAAATTACCCCTTTTGCACTGTATTTATCCTGATACACTGAATGCTTCTCATTGTGATTGAACTGGTATTTTACATTGAGGATCTTGTTTATAAACATTGCTGTCAATTGCTGTGATACATTATTTGATCTGGCATAAAACATATCAAATATGTTTGATATGGCAGTTTGATATTTAAATTTGAAGCATGAATGAACTTCTGATACATCTCCTTTCTATGTCAGTTCAGAGTCTAGCACTGGAGGGAAAGTATTGACCAAAATAAGAACAAGTCCATTCCACGTTCCCAGATACATTTTAAGCTTAACAAAAAAACAAACATGCATTTAAGCATATTTGTGGCATTAATGATATGAGTCTTTTAAAAAATTAAGTTTAGCGATTCACTACACCACCATAGATCTGATTTGCCCTTTGGTCAAAGGTTCCAAAATGGCTGTTTTTATCCATAACTTCTTGTCAAGAATCACAATTCCAATTCTTCTCATCTCTCTGTTTTATATCTATATACTGCTGGATGTCCTTTAGAATTTCTCATGTAGAGTATATGATGTTTTATAATGACTGGAGCACTATAGCATTAAACATTATTTTGAATTAGCATATGTTTTGCAGTACCAATGTACTGCCTCGCTCAACCTGTCTAGGAGTGAAGAAACATTTCAGCCAATTATTAAGCCAGTAGCTTTCTATGGTGATTAGCAATTTAATCCAAATTAATTTTTAAACTGTGGCCGTAAGCCAAATCCTCTTCTTCTTCTGAGGTAGTCCCTTGGAGTTGAGGATGACTTGCTTCCACACTAATATGAGTTTTCAGGTAACTGAAGAGACTAATGCAGGACCTACAGTCTCTGTCACAGGAGGGGCAGACGGTTGGAGTACGGGTGCTTGGGTTGTCATGCGCTCCTTCCGCTGTTTGTGCTTGGCTTCCACGTGCTCTTGGCGAAGAGACTCAAGGTGTTCGACGCCTTCCTGGATGCTTCTCCTCCACTTTGAGCGGTCTTGGGCCAGAGATTCCCATCCAACTGTTAACCAGCTGGAAACATCACCTCTCTTTTTCTCTGCCCCATTCCCCCACCGATGGTTGTGTTTCACTCTCACACTTATACACAATCCCTCTTTTTCTCATTCTCGTTACCTCTCCCTCAAACACATAAGCCCCGATTTTAACTCCAGGTGTGAATCGGGCAGGTGGGGGGATGGCAGGATGAGTGGGAAGCCATAATGATGTGGCAATCATGAAGCCCAGGCAATTTTAACTCCCGAGTCTCATATCCATCTGATTGACATACACAATTTCTGGAGGACCCCCTCCAAGGTCTATTTAAAGTGGAGATACACCACTAAAAGCAATGTTGCATTCTCTCTTTTGTTGTTCACCAGAGGAACTTTGGAAAACATTGTGGCTGCTCCCTGGTATTCTGATGCCTCCCTGAAGGTCCTGGTGTAAACATTCAGGGCAAGGAGAGCTATACTGTTCCCCAGCAGCCACAGGAGCAGCCCCAAGGTCACTATTTAGCAGGCCAGGAAAGAGCTGGTTGGCAGGGCCACTGCTACAAGCAGCACCTCCATGGCCTTGATTCAATGCAGAAGGAGTTTGAATGGCCTCATAAAAGCTACACGGCTGAGTACAGCACTTCACCTCTCCAGCTCTCTCAACAGCAGCAGACAATACTTATTTTACCCAGAGAAGGTGAGGATGGCATCTTAGCTGTGCAGGGTGTCTGCATATTACTTGTAATCCTTCATTCACCTCAGTAAATATGCAATAAGCTTCACAACATGAAACTGCATTCAGAAAACCTACTCATATCCAGCTTTTATCTGCCACCCTAACTCTTGTTCCTTTTTTCTTTCCTTGAGCTCCTTCTGGGCAGCGAGAGCCTTTTGCAGGAGAGACCTTGGACGCCTCCTAACGACGAACTGTCCCGCGTTCCATCCCCCCAGCCACCAGCTCAGACACTAGCATGCTACATCAGTTAGCTAGTGAAGCAGAGGAGTCTGTAAGTGGTGAAACACCCAATTCAAATGAGCAGCAGCAGGTACTAGTGGCAGCAACAGGCCAGGAGAGAGCTCACAGGAGAGAGGTTCTCTCCCAGCTCTGCTAAGTAGGACAGAGATGAAGTTCAGGTGCCCATCTATGAAAAGCAAACTGTTTGCCTCTCACAAGCAACTATATCAGGTATTGGAAGACCTGTCAAGGAGTTTCAGCGTGATGGCTGAAATTATGGAGGGGTTCATTTCCAGCCTGTGTGGTGCTGAGCAGAATAAAGGTGAAGACTTTGTGAGCCCAGCCATGAAAAGAATATCACTGGCCTCAAACAAGCAGTTGTATAAGGTATTGGAAGACCTGCCAAAGAGTTTCAGTACTATGGTCTGTGTGGTGTCACCTCGCATGGCAGCAGCACTCTGCCGTCTACCCTGGAGAATGTGGGCATCTTCAAAAATGCTGCAGCCAAGCCTTTACAAAGGGAGTCAGTATCAACAGCCTTTGCAGCTTTGGTGAAAGCTGCCATGCAAGCTCTGATCTCCACTTTGGAGGGAGATGTGTCCATCTTGGACAGACTGGTAGACCGAATAGATAGGGGCTTTCAAGGAGTCATCCATTTTCTCTAGTCTGCTTCATTGGAGGGAGTTAGATATGGCCCTTACGGCCAAAGGGATCAAGGTGTATGGAGATAAAGCAGGAAAGGGGTACTGAGGCGAATTATCAGCCATGATCTTATTGAATGGTGGTGCAGGCTCAAAGGGCCGAATGGCCTACTCCTGCACCTATTTTCTATGTTTCTATGTTTCTATGTTTCTATGTCTGCTCTCTTGCAGATCAGTGGAAATGTTGAGCTTTGACCCTACGGGAGTGGGAGTGGTATCATGGGAACAATACCTGTTGCCCTCTCTCAGGATGTCAGCACATCTGCTCCTTTGTCACTCGTTTAACCAATAACCACCATGGTGCCAGCAAGTCAGGCTCAAGCACCCAGAAGTCATCGGCCATGAGCAGCTGAATGGTTCTTAACATGAGCAACAGCAGCTTTCCAACAGCTTTACTGAGGTTACTAGGTGAACGCCTTGAAGGAGTAGCAGTTAGTAAACCTTCTTTAAAAAAAAACAGTATGGCTTGATCACTAGGGTGAGAAATTAATTGAAGACAATTATTATATTTGCCTTTAAATTAATTACCTTCATCACATTTGGTACTTTGGTGTGCAATGTAGTTTAATAGCAGCCTCTCTTCTGGGTCTGCATTATCAGGATGTCATTGATATAGAAATTGGATGAATGGTTTCAATGTTCTTGAACGCAGGATTAAGAGAGTGGTAAAGGATATAACAAGGATGGGTTGGCAATGAACACTCTACTGTTATTTTAACATCAACTCTCCCATTCCTGTTGGATGGGCAGTGTTAAAATCAGAGCAAATTTACCTATAGCTCCTGCGCAGGACAGGAGTTGAACTCAACTATATTTGCAGATTCACATCATTTGAATTTTGCTAACATGCCTGAGGCACAAGCCTTCACCTGGGCAGGGGTCTAGCACCTGGAAGCAGGGAAGGAAAGCTCACCATTGCTGCAGACCTGAAATGCCTGCATCGTGGTAATGGCCACTGTTGTCGGGTCCTTCTGGCTAGTGCCGAAGATGGATGCGCCACCAGCGAATAAAGAGTAAAATGAGGCGGGAAGTGTTGAAATGCCTCCTGCTTCATTTACATGGCTTCCTTAAGCCTGCCCCTATTAAAGATAAACACAGAAGAAGCTCCAAAAGTCTTATGTGTAATGTAAATGGACTGGAGACCCATCTTCATAGACCTCTGCCTTTCTTTACTGTGCAGAAAATTGGCTACACTATATTGCACTTGCATGCTTGCTCACGCTTTCTATCTCTTTCTGTCTGTCTGCAAAAGTAACCATTTCAGAAAATTTCTGGTGTCATAGTTCATGCTTTAGCTTGTTTTGAAGTCTTTAGCAAACACAACTCATAATTACCGTCCTCATGCTTCAAATTTTTGAGCAGATTGCCTGCAGAGAATCATACTACTGCTTGCTGGGAGTTTTATTCACAGTATGCCAGATTTAGACGGTAGCATGCTGGGAACTGTAAGCACAGCTGCTTGTTGGGAGTTGCGATTGTCTCTTTAGTGATGAGCAAGTCCATGGATTGTGGATCATAGAAATTAGAGGCCATTCAGCAATAACTTTCATGTACATAGGCCCTTTAATGTAGAAAAACATCACAAGGCATTTCATAGAGATATGAGGAAAATGAACACCGAGCCAAAGAGAAGACATTAGGAGGGGTGACCAAAAGTTTGGTCAAAAAGGTCAGTTTTAAGGAGAGTCTTTAAGCAGGAGAGGCAGACTGCTTTAAAGAGGGAATTCCAGAGCATGGTGCCTAGGCAGTTGGACACATGGCTATCAGTAATGGGACAAGGGAGCTGGATGCACAAGGCCAGAATCAGAGGAACAAAGGGTAAAAAATTTGGGGCTTTATGCCAACCGTTACTGTGAAAAAATGGTGAAAGAGCAGTGGCCACCACTCTTTTGCCAGCTGGTAGCAGGTCTCGCGGTATCTTCGATTTTGGACCTCCCCTAGTGCTTCCAGTAAATATTAGTGCCATGCAAAAAACAAAATGACGGATAGGTGATGTCAGCCGGCATGCAAAGTCGACTTAACGTCACCAGGGTGAACTTCGACCCAAGTAATGAGTTCAGCACTAGGTCATAACCACGCCAGGGAACCCCAGCATGCAAAGAGATTGACAGAGACGCTGCCAGCACCTCTTAAAGGGACACGCACATCTTTTAGATAAGTTTGCATTTAAGCTTTTGGACTAGTTTTTAAAAATTTTATTGAAGTAGTGGCTTGCTGCAATAGATGTTAAAAGTGTATTAAGTGTATAGGGAGTGCTGCTGGATGTTTGCAAAGCCTCCGATGGTAAAGGAAAAGAGAGAGTAAGAGAGTTCATGTCTCAGGTCGAGATGCTGCCTGAGCTGCTGAGTATTTCTCGCAATTTATGCTGTCATTTCAGATTTACAGCAACCACTCGCAGAAGGAAGAGGAAGACACAGAAGAGGCAGAAGCAGAAGAGGAGGAAACCAAAGAGGAAGAAGCAGAAGAGGAGGAAGTAGAAGATGCCGAAGCAGAATATGGGTAAGAAGCAGGAAGAGTTCCTACAAGCTGAATTTTGGGAGCTAGGAGTTAAATTAAAAAGTAGGACCTCAAAGGTAGTAATCTCTGGAGTGCTACCAGTGCCATGTGCTAATCAGAGTAGAGGGAGCAGGATAGTTAGAATGCAGTGGTGTAAGAGGGAGGGATTCAAATTCCTGGGACATTGGAAGCAGTTCTAGGGGAAGTGGGACCAGTACAAAAGGGACGGTTTGCATTTGGGCAGGACTGGAACTGATGTCTTGGGGGTAACATTTGCTAATGCAGTTCGGGAGTGTTTAAACTAATATGGCAGGGGGATGGGAACCTATGCAGTGAGGCAGGGTGAAGTAATATGGAGTCAGAAACAGATGGTAGAAAGGTAAAAAGCAATAGTGGAAGGCTGAGTAAACAAAGGCAAGAAACAAAAAGGGCCACACTACATCATAATTCTAAAAGGACAAAGGGTGTTAAAAATACAAGCCTGAAGGCTTTGTGTCTTAATGCAAGGAGTATCCCTAATAAGGTGAATTAATTAATTGTGCAAATAGATGTTAACAGATATGATGTGATTGGGATTACAGAGGCGTGGCTCCAGGATGATCAGGGCTGGGAACTCAACATCCAAGGGTATTCAACACTCAGGAAGGATAGAATAAAAGGAAAAGGAGGTGTGGTAGCATTGCTGGTTAAAGAGGAGATTAATGCAATAGTTCGGAAGGACATGAGCTTGGATGATCTGGAATCTATATGGTTAGAGCAGCAGAACACTAAAGGGCAAAAAACATTAGTGGGAGTTGTGTACAGACCTACAAACAGTAGTAGTGATGTTGGGGAGGGCATCAAACAGGAAATTAGGGGCGCATGCAATAAAGGTGCAGCAGTTATCATGGGTGACTTTAATATGCATATAGGTTGGGCTAACCACATTGGAAGCAATACGGTGGAGAAGGATTTCCTGGAGTGCATAAGGGATGGTTTTCTAGACCAATATGTCGAGGAAACAACTAGGGGGGAGGCCATCTTAGACTGGGTGTTGTGTAATGAGAGAGGATTAATTAGCAATCTCGTTGTGCGAGGCCCCTTGGGGAAGAGTGACCATAATATGGTGGAATTCTATATTAGAATGGAGAATGAAACAGTTAATTCAGAGGCCATGGTCCAGAACTTAAAGAAGGGTAACTTTGAAGGTATGAGGCGTGAATTGGCTAGGATAGATTGGTGAATGATACTTAAGGGGTTGACAGTGGATGGGCAATGGCAGACATTTGGAGACCGCATGGATGAACTACAACAATTGTACATCCCTGTCTGGCGTAAAAATAAAAAAGGGAAGGTGGCTCAACCGTGGCTATCAAGGGAAATCAGGGATAGTATTAAAGCCAAGGAAGTGGCATACAAATTGGCCAGAAATAGCAACGAACCCGGGGACTGGGAGAAATTTAGAACTCCGCAGAGGAGGACAAAGGGTTGATTAGGGCAGAGAAAATAGAGTACGAGAGGAAGCTTGCAGGGAACACTAAGACGGACTGCAAAAGCTTCCATAGATATGTAAAGAGAAAAAGGTTAGTAAAGATAAACGTAGGTCCCCTACAGTCAGAATCAGGGGAAGTCATAACAGGGAACAAAGAAATGGCAGACCAATTGAACAAGTACTTTGGTTCAGTATTCATTAAGGAGGACACAAACAACCTTCCGGATATAAAAGGGGCCAGAGGGTCTAGTAAGAAGGAGGAACTGAGGGAAATCCAATTGTGTTGGGGAAATTGATGGGATTGAAGAGCGATAAATACTCAGGGCCTGATAGTCTGCATCCCAGAGTACTTAAGGACGTGGCCTTGGAAATAGCAGATGCATTGACAGTCATTTTCCAACATTCCATAGACTCTGGATCAGTTCCTATGGAGTGGAGGGTAGCCAATGTAACCACACTTTTTTTAAAAAAAGGAGGGAGAGAGAAAACAGGGAATTATGGACCGGTCAGCCTGACATCGGTGGTGGGTAAAATGATGGAATCAATTATTAAGGATGTCATAGCAGCGCATTTAAAAAGAGGTGACATGATAGGTCCAAGTCAGCATGGATTTATGAAATGGAAATCATGCTTGACAAATCTTCTGGAATTTTTTGAGGATGTTTCCAGTAGAGTGGACAAGGGAGAACCAGTTGATGTGATGTATTTGGACTTTCAGAAGGCTTTCGACAAGGCCCCACACAAGAGATTAGTGTGCAAAGTTAAAGCACATGGGATTGGGGGTAGTGTGCTGACATGGATTGAGAACTGGTTGGCAGACAGGAAGCAAAGAGTAGGAGTAAATGGGTACTTTTCAAAATGGCAGGCAGTGACTAGTGGGGTACCACAAGGTTCTGTGCTGGGGCCCCAGCAGTTTACATTGTACATTAATGATTTAGACGAGGGCATTAAATGTAGTATCTCCAAATTTGCAGATGACACTAAGTTGGGTGGCAGTGTGAACTGCGAGGAGGATGCCATGAGGCTGCAGAGTGACTTGGATAGGTTAGGTGAGTGGGCAAATGCATGGCAGATGAAGTATAATGTGGATAAATGTGAGGTTATCCACTTTGGTTGTAAAAACAGAGAGACAGACTATTATCTGAAAGGTGACAGATTAGGAAAAAGGGAGGTGCAAAGAGACCTGGGTGCCATGGTACATCAGTCATTAAAGGTTAGCATGCAGGTGCAGCAGCCGGTTAAGAAAGCAAATAGCATGTTGGCCTTCATAGCGAGGGGATTTGAGTACAGGGGCAGGGATGTGTTACTACAGTTGTACAGGTTGAGGCCACACCTGGAGTATTGTGTACAGTTTTGCTCTCCTAACTTGAGGAAGTACATTTTTGCTCTTGAGGGAGTGCAGCGAAGGTTCATCAAACTGATTTCTGGGATGGCAGGACTGACATATCAAGAAAGACTGGATCAACTGGGCTTGTATTCACTGGAGTTCAGAAGAATGAGAGGGGATCTCATAGAAACGTTTAAAATTCTGACGGGTTTAGACAGGTTAGATTCAGGAAGAATGTTCCCAATGTTGGGGAAGTCCAGAACCAGGGGTCACAGTCTAAGGATAAGGGGTAAGCCATTTAGGACCGAGATGAGGAGAAACGTCTTCACCCAGAGAGTGGTGAACCTGTGGAATTCTCTACCACAGAATGTTGTTGAGGCCAATTCACTAAATATATTCAAAAAGGAGTTAGAAGTAGTCCTTACTACTAGGGGAATCAAGGGGTATGGCGAGAAAGCAGCAATGGGGTACTGAAGTTGCATGTTCAGCCATGAACTCATTGAATGGCGGTGCAGGCTCGAAGGGCCGAATGGTCTATTCCTGCACCTATTTTCTATGTTTTTATATTTCTATGTAACTCATCACCCTTATGCATTCTCTTAATGGCTGCAGCATGGCTGGTGGAAGGCTGCCGAATTTCAGTGGGAGACACTGCAAATGACCTTGCTGGTTGACCTTGAGGAGCTGGCGGCTGGAAGTGTCAAATCAATCTTCTTCTTCTTGTTCTTCTTCACTGTCTTCTCCCTCTTCTTGGTCACCCACTGGCTGGGCAGGCTGCATTTCTTGGGTGTGTGAAATGAGGAAGAATCAAGGGGGGTCTTGTGATAAGGAGAGGCTGTGAAAGCAAGAAGTGCATGTGAGAAGGAGGATAACATCTGAAGATACCAGCATCTTGTAACCTTTCAGCCCTGTTGCTGGCCAAGGGCTCAACCATGCCCCTGCCAAGAATGGCCTGCACCGTCTCCTCCAAGGTGGTTAGGTGAAGCTGGGAATGGGAGGTGTGCCTCGGAATTGGTACAGATTGTTGGTTGATGAGTACTGAGGGGGTTGGAAGAGCATGAGGAGTCGTGCATTGAGAAGTGTGTGAGGCTATTGATGCAGTTGGTGGGAGATGTCTTTTGAAAATGCATTCACTGATCTTGACCAGTGGTTTGAGGTCATAAAGTTTCTTTGGGCAGTGGAGCCAGAGGGTGGGTGTGAGACTGCTGGCAGTGACAGCCTCGGTGATGTGGTCCCACATCGTTATTTCTGGAGGGCCTCCAGGCCCCTGTGGATAGAGGACCTCTCTTGTAATGTTGACCCCATGCACAAAGCTGGAGTACTGTGTGCGAAATCCTGGGTGCCCCTTCTCTGGCTTGCTGAGCCCTTTGTGTTAGTGCTGAAGCACTTTTGACATTTTCTGAGGTTAAGTGTGGAAGGGAATTCAGCTTTAAGTTTGGAAGATCCCATCTGAGACTTTTAAATGGTATTTTTTTTATTGAAAGCCAGTAAGCGTTTGGACTTATTAATGACTTGGACTTTCATGTTGGGGATATGATTAAGAAGTTTGCAGGCGACACTACAATAGGCTGTGTGCTTGATAAAGAAGAACAAAGCTGCGGACTGCAGGAAGATATCAATGTACTCGTCAGTGGGCAGAACAGTGGCAAATGGAATTCATTCTGGAGAAGTGTGAGGTAATATATTTGGGGAGGGCTAAAAAGGCAAGGGAATACACAATAAATGGTAGGACACTGAAAAATGTAGAGGAACAAAGGGACCTTGGAGTGCAGGCCAGGTAGATAAGGTGGTTAAGAAGGCATATGAAATACTTGCATTTATTCGTCGAGACATGGAATACAAGAGGAAGGAGGTTATGCTTGAACTGTATAAAACACTGGTTAGGCTGCAGCTGGAGTACTGTGTGCAGTTCTGGTCACTACATTACAGGAAATATGTGATTGCACTGGAAAGGGTGCAGAGGAGATTTGCAAGAATGTTGCCTGGACTGGAGAATTTTGGCTACGAGAAAAAATTGGAGATACTGGGTCTGTTTTCTTTGGAACAGAGGAGGTTGAGGAGAGACCTGATTGAGGTGTATAATATTATCAGGGGCCTGGATGGAGTGGATAGGAAGGACCTGTTTCCCTTGGCAGAGGGGTCAACAACCAGGGTGCATAGATTTAAAGCAATTGGGGGAGGTTTAGAGGAGATATGTGTGGAAATGTCTTTACCCAGAGGGTCGTGGGGGTCTGAAACTCACTGCCTGAAAGGATGGTTGAAGCAGAAAGCCTCACCACATTTAAAAAGTACTTGGATGTGCACAAAGTGCCATAACCTTAAAGGCTATGGACCAATAGCTGGAAAGTGGGATTCGGTTGGATAGCTCTTGGTCGGCTGTCGTGGACACGATGGGTTGAAATGGCCTCCTACTGTGCTGTAAATTTCTATGATTCTATGATCTATGAAGGGTTGAAAGCTGCATTTTTTCACTGCATTGTAATTTTTATTAGTTCTGAATACAATGCCCCTCTAATTCATCGCCCCTTTAATTGTCCACAATGCGATGCAAACTCCATAGCCTCACTCCCATAGGCTGTAAGAAGCTGTGACACTGATTGTGGACAGGACCTGTAAGAGAAGGGAAAAATTGGTGGGGAACCCCCCCAGTATTTGGACTCATTGGAAAGGAAATTTAATTTGGAACTATCAACAAGAAAGTTTGAAGTCCTAAAATGCTCATGGAAGAAACTACAAACTTTAATCGAATTTGGGATTCTACAAAACAAATTAAGTCTGTGGGCAGGTCAAGAGAACTAAAGAAGCCAGTTTGATTATTGAAACTGTCTGGGGCATTGAGACTAAAGTAAATTGTCTGGAAAACAGATACTCGAAAATCCTTCTCCACAAGAGACATTAACATTGCAACAATTAACTCAGAGATGGCACGTCTTCAACCTGAACCTGGAAAGCCATTTTCAGCCAATTCATAAAAACAAAAGAGCCACTCCAGCCTGCATGCAAAAACCAAGCACAAAGAACATTAGAACATTAGAACATTAGAACATTAGAACATAAGAACATAAGAACATAAGAATTAGGAACAGGAGTAGGCCATCTAGCCCCTCGAGCCTGCTCCGCCATTCAAAAAGATCATGGCTGATCTGGCCGTGGACTCAGCTCCACTTACCCGCCCGCTCCCCATAACCCTTAATTCCCTTATTGGTTAAAAATCTATCTATCTGTGATTTGAATACATTCAATGAGCTCGCCTCAACTGCTTCCTTGGGCATAGAATTCCACAGATTCACAACCCTCTGGGAGAAGAAATTCCTTCTCAACTCGGTTTTAAATTGGCTCCCCCGTATTTTGAGGCTGTGCCCCCTAGTTCTAGTCTCCTCGACCAGTGGAAATAACCTCTCTGCCTCGATCTTGTCTAACCCTTTCATTATTTTAAATGTTTCTATAAGATCACCCCTCATCCTTATGAACTCCAATGAGTAAAGACCCGATCTACTCAATCATAAGGTAAACACCCTCATCTCCAGAATCAGCCTAGTGAATCGTCTCTGTACACCCTCCAAGGCTATTATATCCTTCCTGAAATAAGGTGACCAAAACTGCACGCAGTACTCCAGGCCTCACCAATACCCTGTACAGTTGCAGCAGGACCTCCCTGCTTTTGTACTCCATCCCTCTCGCAATGAAGGCCAACATTCCATTCGCCTTCCTGATTACCTGCTGCACCTGCAAACAAACTTTTTGGGATTTATGCACAAGGACCCCCAGGTCCCTCTGCACAGCAGCATGTTGTAATTTCTCCCCATTCAAATAATATTCCCTTTTACTGTTTTTTTTCCCAAGGTGGATGACCTCACATTTTCCAACGTTGTATTCCATCTGCCAAACCTTAGCCCATTCGCTTAACCTATTTAAATCTCTTTGCAGCCTCTCTGTGTCCTTACACAACCGGCTTTCCCACTGATCTTTGTGTCATCTGCAAATTTTGTTACACTACACTCTGTCCCCTCTTCCAGGTCAGCTATGTATATTGTAAACATTTGTGGTCCCAGCACCGATCCCTGTGACACACCACTAACCACCAATTTCCAACCTGAAAAGGACCCATTTATCCCGACTCTCTGCTTTCTGTTAGCCAGCCAATTCTCGATCCACGCTAATACATTTCCTCTGACTCCGCGTACCTTTATCTTCTGCAGTAACCTTTTGTGTGGCAGCTTATCCAATGCCTTTTGGAAATCTAAATACACCACATTCATCGGTACACCTCTATCCACCATGCTTGTTATATCCTCAAAGAATTCCAGTAAATTAGTTAAACATGAATTCCCCTTCATGAATCCATGTTGCATCTGCTTGATTGCACTATTTCTATCCAGATGTCCCGCTATTTCTTCCTTAATGATATCTTCAAGCATTTTCCCCACTACAGATGTTAAACTAACTGGCCTATAGTTACCTGCCTTTTGTCTGCCCCCTTTTTTAAACAGAGGCGTTACATTAGCTGCTTTCCAATCCGATGGTACCTCCCCAGAGTCCAGAGAATTTTGGTAGATTATAACGAATGCATCTGCTCTAACTTCCGCCATCTCTTTTAATACTCTGGGATGCATTTCATCAGGACCAGGGGACTTGTCTACCTTGGGTCCCATTAGCCTGCCCAGCACTACCTCCCAAGTGACAGTGATTGTCTCAAGGTTCTCCCTTCCCACATTCCTGTGACCAGCAATTTTTGGCATGGTTTTTGTGTCTTGCACTGTGAAGACCGAAGCAAAATAATTGTTTAAGATCTCAGCCATGTCCACATTTCCCATTATTAAATCCCCTTTTCATCTTCTAAGGGACCAACATTTACTTTAGTCACACTTTTCCATTTTACATATCGGTAAAAGATTTTACTATCTGTTTTTATGTTTTGCGCAAGTTTACCTTCGTAATCTATCTTTCCTTTCTTTATTGCTTTTTTAGTCATTCTTTGCTGTTGTTTAAAATTTTCCCAATCCTCTAGTTTCCCACTAACCTTGGCCACCTTATACGCATTGGTCTTTCATTTGATACTCTCCTTTATTTCCTTGGTTATCCACGGTTGGCTATCCCTTCTCTTACCGCCCTTCTTTTTCACTGGAATATATTTTTGTTGCGCACTATGAAAGAGCTCCTTAAAAGTCCTCCACTGTTCCTCAATTGTGCCACCGTTTAGTCTGTGTTTCCAGTCTACTTTAGCCAACTCTGCCTTCATCCCACTGTAGTCCCCTTTGTTTAAGCATAGTACGCTCGTTTCTGACACAACTTCATCACCCTCAATCTGTATTACAAATTTAACCATACCGTGATCACTCATTCCGAGAGGATCTTTTACTAGGAGATTGTTTATTATTCCTGTCTCATTACACAGGACCAGATCTGAGATAGCTTGCTCCCTTGTAGGTTCTGTAACATACTGTTCGAAGAAACATTCCCGTATGCATTCTATGAATTCCTCCTCCAGGCTACCCCGTGCGATTTGATTTGACCAATCGATATGTCGGTTAAAATCCCCCATGATTACTGCCATTCCTTTTTCACATGCCTCTATTATTCCCTTGATTATTGTCCGCCCCACCGTGAAGTTATTATTTGGTGGCCTATAAACTACGTCCACCAGTGACTTTTTCCCCTTACTACCTCTAATCTCCACCCACATTGATTCAACATTTTGTTCATTAGAGCCAATATCATCTCCCACAACTGCCCTGATATCATCCTTTATTAACAGAGCTACCCCACCTCCTTTCCCTTCTTGTCTATCCTTCCGAATTGTCAGATACCCCTGTATGTTTAATTCCCAGTCTTGGCCACCCTGCAGCCATATTTCTGTAATGGCCACCAAATCATACCCATTTGTAATGACTTGAGCCGTCAACTCATTTACTTTATTTTGAATGCTGCATGCGTTTAGGTAAAGTGTTTTAATACTAGTTTTTAAAGCATGATTTTTAGTTTTGACCCCTCCTGCAGCCCCTTTATATTCATACATATTGTCCCTTCCTATCACCTTGTTTTTTACACTTACCCCAGTGCTACTCTGCTCTGTTGCATCCTGCCTTTTTGCATTCTTTCTTGGGGTCCTGTTCATCTGCGCTCTCACCTACTCTAACTAGCTCAGAGCCCTCTCCTGGGTTCTGAATACACCTCGGATTGAGGCACCGAGCTTTCAGGCTTGACGTTTTATTACACTTTGACCCTTTAGAATTTTGCTGTACATTGGCCCTTTTTGTTTTTTGCCTTGGGTTTGTCTGCCCTCCACTTTTACTCATCTCCTTTCTGTCTTTTGCTTCTGTCTCCCTGCATTGGTTCCCATCCCCCTGCCATATTAGTTTAACTCCTCCCCAACAGCACTAGCAAACACTCCCCCTAGGACATTGGTTCTGGTCCTGCCCAGGTGCAGACCGTCCGGTTTGTACTGGTCCCACCTCCCCCAGAACCGGTTCCAATGCCCCAGGAATTTGAATCCCTCCCTGCTGCACCACTGCTCAAGCCACTTATTCATCTGCGCTATCCTGCGATTCCTACTTTGACTAGCATGTGGCACTGGTAGCAATCTCGAAATTACTACTTTTGAGGTCCTACTTTTTAATTTAGCTCCTAGCTCCTTAAATTTGTCTCATAGGACCTCAACCCTTTTTTTACCTATGTCGTTGGTACCAATGTGCACCACGACAACTGGCTGTTCTCCCTCCCTTTTCAGAATGTCCTGCACCCGCTCCAAGATATCCTTGACTCTTGCACCAGGGAGGCAACATACCATCCTGGAGTCTCAGTTGCGGCCGCAGAAACGCCTATCTATTCCTCTTACAATTGAATCCCCTATCACTATCGCTCTCCCACTCTTTTTCCTGCCCTCCTGTGCAACAGAGCCAGTCATGGTGCCATGAACTTGGCTGCTGCTGCCCTCCCCTGATGAGTCATTCCCCTCAACAGTGCTCAACATTGCGATTACCAAGCTAATATTTCCATCAAGAAACAGATTTAGAAGATCAACCCACCTGAGACATATTAACTTTTAACAAGCCCACCAAAATATTACAAAGAAATGTCGAGCCCGCCAAAATTAAACAAAGAATTTTGGTCTGATTTGGCGCGCAGATTAGAACAGCTCCTAGTATCACTGGCCCCTGTTTTAACAAAGGGTATGCCAAACTATGTCTATGCCATCAAGAAGGGAGAGAAACCAATGCAACAGTTGTAAACTAACTTCTCAAGCCTCGACATCCTGAAATCAAAAAAGAATAAGAACATCACCATCGCAGCAGCAACCGACCACAGCCAACGTGGTACCACTAAAACCACCGCGATCGACCAACCTTGAAACAAAACTTCGCAAGGAAGAAACCAAAGAATCAAAAGTTTCCACTCTACAATCTCGGCCTGACTACCAACAGGTGAAAACGTTACCTAAAAGAACTTTGAAACCTATTTCTAACAAAAGCAAATGGGTGCTTACTCCACAAATCCAAAACGCGCCCGACCGCATCAGCGAACTCGACTCAACTGAAGGTTGTGCAGTAAGAAGTCCTCTCCGATGTTCGAGGTACGGCAAGCAGAACCTACAGAATCCATTGAACCCCGAAATCGCGAACAACCGCTAACTGACCAGAAAGGATTGGTAAGCATAGCCCTTGTCTGCCCTGGAGTCTAACCTAGCCATTATTAGGTATTTGGGAGGTGGGAGGTGTAATTTTCACTGCAACCCCCTTGAATGTGTGATGTACTGTTCTTTATTTGTGTAATTATAAGTGTGACATTGTATTTTCTCACCCTTAATAAAATCAAAGTTCTTTTGCATTTTATCACATCCCCCAAATAAATCCAGAGTCTAGACCCCAAGGGACTGGGAGCGATTCGAACCGCTCTAGTAGGTCAGAGGTGAACCTGACCCCCGAGACCATCCCTGCAGAAATTTGGGTTGGAGGCCTCCATTAATACCACCAGGAGGGCGTTGCATGGTGAGTTACTGCTGAACTCCACATTGCCAACCCCCAGCAGAATTTTTCAACAGAAGTGCTGCGGCCATTTTTAGCGGTCATTAACTTGGATTGACGGTGGCATCAGCAATTCTCTTGGCATACACAAATTTCTCCACAAAAGAGTTCTATAGGGATAGGGGGCTGGTAATACAGCAGGTGGTTACAGAAATAGGGAACTGCAGGCTATGGAAAGATTTAAACACAAGAATGACAATTTTAAATTTGAGATGTTGGGGACCAGGAACCAATATAGGTCAGAAAAGACAGGTTGGTGGGTGAGCAGGATAAAATAAGGATGAGCTGCAATTTACAGAGGGTGAACTATGAGAGGCCTACTAAGCAAACATTGGAATAGATGAATCTGGAGATGACAATGACATGGTTTGCAACAGATGAGCTGAGTAAGGGGTGAAGGTGAGCAATGTTAGAAAGGTAGAAACAGGCAGCCTTTGTGATGGAGAGGATATGGGGTCAGAGCGCAGCTCGGGATTGAATAGGGCGCAGAGGCTGTTAATAGGCTGTTTCAACCTGAGACAATGCCCTGGGAAGGGGAACGGCAGCACCGTGGTTATGGTCTTGGACTAGTAATCCAGAGGCCTGGCCTAATGTTCCAGAGACGTGAGTCAAATTCCACCATGGCGGGGTCGCCATCCCTCAAGACGCCCCTATACGTAACCCGGACGGAAGCTGACCGTCAATACACCATGTCGTACATTGCGATGCACAGCATCATTAAGAGGACCATTGGCATCTTGAAACAGCATTTCCAATGCCTGGACCATTCCGGAGGCTACTTGCAATATTCCCCTGAGATTGTCAGTCAGTTCACTGTTGTGCCTGCGAAGAGACCAGGAAACACCAGGACTGGTTTGATGAAAATGATCAGGAGATCCAAGAGCTAAGAGTTTGCAAGCGCAGAGCATTTCTGAGCCTTAAACAAGAACCCAACTCTGGAGCAGCAAAGCAGCATTACTGACGGCTCAAGGCTGAGATCCAACAAAAAACCCGGGACCTAAAGAAAAGGTGGTAGATGAAGAAAGCACAGGAGATACAGCAGCTGGCCAACAGCCATGATGTGTGAGGATTCTTCATCGCAGTCAAGGCCACCTGCGGTCCAAATTCCCAAGGCACCACCCCTGGCCAAGAACGGGGAAACACTCATCAAGGACACGGAGGCAGTCAGGGCCCGCTGGAAGGAGCACTTCGAAGATCTCCTCAATCGAGACTCTACCTTTGACTCAAGTGTTCTCGACTTTATCCCGCAGAATGCTACCCGCCACCACCTCAGCAAAACCCCAATACTGCACGAGGTTGAAAAAGCCATAAGACAGCTTAAGAACAAAAAGGCTACGGGAGCGAATGGAAAGTATGGTGGAAAAGCACTGTTGGCGCGAATACATGACCTCATCTCTCTCATCTGGAGGGAGGAGAGCATGCTGGGAGATCTCAGAGATGCAGAGATCATGACCACCTTTAAAAAAGGGGACAAGTCCGACTGCGGCAACTACAGGGGAATCTCTCTACTTTCAGCCACTGGCAAAGTTGTCACTAGAGTCCTCCTCAACCGTCTTCTCCCTATGGCGAGGAGCTCCTCCCAGAGTCCCAGTGTGGATTTCGTCCCCTACGGGGCACAACAGACATGATTTTTGCAGTGCAACAGCTGCAGGAAAAATGCAAAGAATGGCGCCAGCCCTTATATATGGCCGCCTTCGACCTTACAAATGCCTTTGACACTGTCAACCTCGAAGGTCTATGGAGTGTCCTCCTCTGTTTCGGATGCCCCCAAAAGTTCGTCAACGTCCTTCGCCTTCTCCACGACGACATGCAGGCCGTGACCTTTACCAACGGATCCATTACAGACCGAATCCACATCCGGAGGGGTCAAACAGGGCTGCATCATCGCTCTAACCCTCTTCTCAATCTTCCTCGCTGCCATGCTCCACCTCACAGTCAACAAGCTCCCCGGTGGAGTGGAACTAAACTACAGAAACAGTGGGAACCTGTTCAACCTTCGCCATCTCCAGGCCAGGTCAAAGACCACCCCAAACTCTGTTGTCGAGATACAGTACGTGGACGACGCCTGCTTCTGCGCATATACAGAGGCTGAACTCCAGGACATAGTCGACGTATTTACTGAGACATACAAAAGCATGGGCCTTACGCTAAACATCTGTAAGACAAAGGTCCTCCACCAGCCAGTCCTCGCCGCACAGCACTGCCCCCCAGTCATCAAGACCCACGGCATGGCCCTGGACAACATGGACCATTTCCCATACCTCGGGAGCCTCTTATCAACAAGAGCAGACATTGATGGCGAGATTCAACACTGCCTCCAGTGCACCAGTGCATCCTTCGGCCGCCTGAGGAAAAGAGTGTTCGAAGACCAGGCCCTTAAATCTGCCACCGTGCTCATTGGTCTACAGGGCTGTAGTAATACCCACCCTCCTGTATGGCTCAGAGGCATGGACTATGTACAGTAGACACCTCAAGTCACTGGAGAAATACCACCAATGATGTCTCCGCAAAATCCTACAAATCCCCTGGGCAGACAGATGCACCAACATTAGCGTCCTCGACCAGGCCAACATCCCCAGCATTGAAGCACTGACCGCACTCGATCAGCTCCACTGGGCAGGCCACATTGTCCGCATGCCAGACATGACACTCCCAAAGCAAGCGCTCTACATGGAACTCTTTCACGGCAAACGAGCCAAAGGTGGGCAGAGGAAACGTTATAAGGACACCCTGAAAGTCTCCCTGATAAAGTGCAACATTCCCACCAACAGCTGAGAGTCCCAGGCCAAAGATCGCCCTAAGTGGAGGATGTGCATCCGGGAGAGCACTGAGCACCTCGAGTCTCATCGCAGAAAGCATGCAGAAAAAAGCGCAGGTAGCGGAAAGAGCATGCGGCAAATCTGTCCCGTCCTCCCTTACCCTAAATGATTATCTTTCCCACATGTGGCAGGGACTGTGGCTCTCATATTGGACTGTTCAGTCACCTAAGGACTTATTTTAAGAGTGGAAGCAAGTCTTCCTCGATTCCGAGGGACTGCCTGATGATGATGCTTAACTTAGCCATCATGAGACAGCAGCACCTGGTAGTGGAAGACCCAACTGCAGTGAGAGTGGCTGACGACAATGATGTGGAAGATGCAGGTGATGAGAAGGAGGAGAAGGAGGAGGAGGAAGAAGATGAGGATGAGGAAGCCATGCAAGTGCCTGATGCCGATGCATGACGGCGGAGAAGGGCGGGCCATCGTGCACCTTTAACGATTGCTGGAGCCTTGCGCCAGCAGCTCATCCATGAATGCTTTACTAATGCCTGAGGGCTCAGCGACAACTATTCCACATGGATATGTTTACTGTTTGGAGCTGTTCCGTAATATTGTGTTGTGTTAATGATTCAATTTTAATTTAAAATGTATTTTATTCAACAGTTTACAATGTACTTCACTTAACTTTAATAAAATTATTCTTGTTTCAAACTTTATTTTAATATCAACCTTTAAGATCACTTAAAAACTTTAGGAGCACTTATAAACTTGTAAATTTGCATAACTTACAAAAAACTTTAAATTGAAGAACAGTTACAACAGTAACAATAGCAACAACAACAGTAAAGAAAGGCTGCACCCATCTCTTATCCACCTTATTCTGAGACCGCCCGCTGCACTAGGTCTTGGACTCTCCAACACCCCTGCCCACAGGCAGTGGCACAGTGTTTCTGGGCTTGGTACCAAGCTTATTCTTTCTAACATCTCAGGTACTGCACACCTCTTGAGGGTGGAGGGGGGTATCAGCGTCACTCGGCAAGTTAGAGGATGCGGGTTCTGGGCATGTTCCCTTATTGCAGCAGCTAACTCCAACATGCCATCCCTCATGTGCCCTGACAGTGTCTCAATGACCTGCAACATTCTCTCCCTCATGGTCATTGACATGGTTTTCACTACCTCTGACTTTCTCTCCCTCATGGCTACTATTCCCTCACTGATGGTCCCGGATATAATTTCCATTTCTTTGTTGTCATTGCTTCTCCTGACAGTCCCGCTACCTCATCACTCACCCCATTGATGGCGTCCAGGAGTGATCTGGTAAGGTCATGCTCTCCGCACTCAATGACATCATCTGAACCACATCTGTTAGATCCTGCACCTCAGGAGAGCGCGGTCAAGCTCTCCTTCCCCTCCTGCCCACGGGTGTGGCTCACACCCCAAAATTGAGACCCGTTATCGGGAGAACTCCGGAAGCTAAAACAGGGGAAGACCCAGCTAATGGAAAGTTTAAAAACAGCCAGGACTATTCACAATGTCAGGTTACCGAGGCTAAGAATAATGAAAAGATACTGCAGGAAGAAAGCACTCACCTCACCCTACAAGTAAAAATTAAGAGATGTACAGGCAGCATAAAGAGTAGCTAGCTCTAACGGGTTTGAATCAGGAGACCACGGTCTCTGCCAGCAACAAATCAAAAGTTTAAACCTTGCTCTATCCAAGGCAAAAGGCATGGTATGCCTAATAAACCCGGGTACGGCCCAGGTAAGCCTGGAAGAGAAGGATGAAACTGTTCAGCTACCACCTGTCACACCGGTGACTACACCGGTTCAGCAGCAGGAGGGGTGAACGAGATGCGGGGCAGACAGGGATAGTGAACCACCACCATCTGTGGCGCCGAGTTTCAGCTCGGCTTGGCAGCAGGGAGGAGAGGGAGGCGAGCCAGAACAGAAAGCGCCAGAACCAGGGCCAATGTGCCCGATCCGGCAACAGAAGTTTGGCCCGCCCACCAGTGCCGGGGGTCAAGGGCCCCTGGAAAGTCAGTGTGTGGTCCCTCACACTCCCCAACAGCTTAGAGCTATGATAAGCCACCTGGGAAAGCTAAATCCAAAGGGAGATCCCTCGGTTCACTTTATGGAAGTGGAACAGGCAGGGGATATTAATGGGTGCGATGATGCCGAGATAGCAAAGATGCTCCTCCTATCCCTGGATGGCAAGCTGTACCAGTCCCTCTCTATCGAGAGCAAAAGGAGACAGAGAACATTTTCTGCCATCCAGGAAGACATTTTAGCAGCTATGGGCTAAAATGACGCGAGTCCCTTCTCCAAAGTAGAGAAAACAGTGCAGCTCACAGGGGAAACCCCACAGGCCTTCGCAGACAGGCTGTGGCCTGTGTACCAGAGCGCCTGTGCAGGGATCGTGACCGAAATCACTTAAGCCGGACGAGATAGTCCACTCGCTCCGAAGCCTGGTAGCAAACAACTTACCCCGAATAAGAACCAAGGCTGAGGCCTGGTTTGACCCAAGAGATCACCACGTAATTGAACAGGGAGTGGTCAGGCAACTGACCCGAGCCTATCGGAATGGCCGGGTAACGGAAGAGCACCCACATAAGGTAAGGGTCCATGAGGTCAGGCCTAGTCAGGATAAGAGGGAATGGCGCCTCGAGGGGGGCAACCCCTCCGATACAAAACATACCTGCTTTGGGTGCAGAAAGAGTGGACACTGGAGAAAGGATTGTAGAAATCCATGGAAGAGTAGCGCAGGGAAGAGTTCTCCAGCCCCTGCCCAAACGACCGAGACCGAGAAGTCAGTCCCTCCCCACTCGTTTGATACCTTCCTGACTGCGCTCCGAACAATGCTAAATGGCCCTGGGAGTGTACCACCGCCACCGGTACCGAAGCCCCATCTGCCCCATCCCAATAAAACTGTGACTCGGACAGGCGCAGCCTGTTCACCTGTGTTCTCTCGAGTATGATGCGTGGGGGAGACCGACCGTTCAGATGGAAGTGGAAAAGATGAAAGGGACTTACCAGCTGGATACCGGTGCCTCAAACACTCTCGTCTATACAGCTAACCCCGCTGCCTCACCTCTGTCTAACGGGGTCCCCTACAACTTGGTGAGTTTCACAGGCATGGAGCAGACTGGCTCATTCTCCATTCCGCTCTCCATTCGTTTAGGTACACTCCACACGAAGTGGACTTGTGTCCTGATGAAGTGGGAACAGGAAGGGAGACGGATCCTGGGGGCTGACTTCATCCTAGGCCACGGGATCCGAGTGGATTTTAGAAACTACTGTCTTTGGGGGTCAGTCTGCACGGGACAGGAGAGTGAGGTGATGGTTATCCCAGAAAAACGTGGTAAAGGGACAATGTGCACCATGAAACCGAAGCTGGGTTATGACCGTGAATCACTGGTCAGTAACACTCCAATAGAGTACCAAGAGTATGTGAGGGCAAACCTTGCAGCTTTTGCCAATCACAAACACGACTGTGGAAGAATAAACGGGGTCGAGGTTAGCATAGATGGGGACCCCATGACCCGACCACAGAAACAGTACAACTTCCCCAGGGAGGCAGAGGCAGACATGGAAACAGATTTGGGTTCTCTGGTTAAACAAGGGGTATTGAGACCAATAACTACTCATGTGAACTCTCCATTGTGGCCGGTTAAGAAACCGGACAGCTCCTGGAGAGCCACGGTGGACTATCGAGTACTCAATCATAATAACCCCGCCTGTGCACCCACCATTGTTGTCGTCGCCAACCTCATTGGAAGTATCCCAGCCTCCGCGATCACCTTCATGGTGCTGGATATTTCCAACGGGTTCTGGTCCATACCTTTAAGAAGGGAAGACCAGTACAAGTTTGCGTTTACCTTTAAGGGACAGCAATATACTTGGAACTGTCTCCCTCAGGGCTTCCACAACAGCCCCACTAGTTTCCACCAGTGTATGGCCAACTGTTTAAAGAGCTTCAGCAGACCCCAACAGCTAGTACAGTATGTGGATGACCTGCTCCTGTTCACCGATGAGAGGGAGGAGCATGGCCCACTGCTGGCTGAGCTGCTGGAGCTGCTGAAAGAAGAAGGGTTTAAAGTAAACCCCAAGAAGGCACAGATCGGCCTGAAGGAAGTAAAATTCCTGGGACTGGTTGTGGGCGCTGGGGAAAGGGCCATTGACAAAGCTAGAAGGGAAGTAGTGCAGAAGTTACCAGCCCCCATAACAGTAACAGGAGTAAAATCTTTTTGAGGATTAACAGGGTACTGCAGAGACTTCATTGAGGATTATGCAGCCTCCACAGCCCCTCTGCTCCGACTCCTATACAATGAAGTGGAGTGGGAATGGGACAAAGGTTGCGAAGCAGCATTTATCCAACTCAAGAAAACTGGCAGACCGTGCCAGCTGTAGGTGCCATAGATGGAAGTAAAGAGTTTTTCCTGGAGGTAGCAGCCAGTGGGGACAGCCTGGGTGCAGTACTGCTCCAAGAGCGGCACGGCCGGCTGAGACCAGTGGTCGACTCCTCCAGGATACTCACGGACATGGAGAAGGGGTACTCCAACTGTGAGCGGCATCTCCTAGCGACTCACTGGGTTGTGAAAAGATCACTGATCTTCAAAGGGAGGACCCTATCACACTCCTTACCCACCATACGCCCATCCAAATGCTCCTGTGAGGGAGAATCAAGGACGGGACAGCGAGCAGTGCCCACATTGCTCGCTGGACCCTGCTCCTCTCTCAAATGGACCGAAGGGTATAGGGTCTCTGTGAGCCAAGACTCGCAGCCAACATAATCTATCCAGGGACAGCCCACCGGTGTTCCGTAGAAGGGGTATGGGAAATTAACATAGGCTTTCCGGCTGGGTTACACACCACAGGCCGAGAGATTTATGTGGACAGTTCAAACACGGTATCTGCGGGTGAACGACTCACAGGCTGCGGAGTTTATGACCCAGAGGCAGGCATTGCCCTGGTGATTAGACTCCCCAATACTATGAGCGCCCAGCACGCTGAACTGTCTGCGGTGGTGTAGGTAGTCACACACCCCGAAGAATTCCCTACCCCATACACGATTTGCTCGGACAGTATGTTCACATCCAATTCCTGTACGGAGTACCTGGCTATCTGGTCCCATCGCGGGTACACATCCACAGACGGGAGACCCCTGACAATTAAGCCCTTACTGGAAAGGATCATGACAGCCGTAGGGGAGGAAGGGAAGGCATATTCCACCATAGAACTCCGTAGCGCGGGAAACCAGCAGGCTGACATTTTAGCCAAGCACGGTGCTTGCACAGGCAAGCCCTGGGACCGGTACAACCCAGTCCCCATTGCAGCAATCAGGGGCAGGATTGGGACGACAGGGAGGGCAGGGGTAGCTTTGCCCCTGGAACTAAGAACGGTTCAGACCCAAGACCCCGTCCTCAAAATTGTCCTGAACACGCTTGCTAAACGGGAAGTGTAGACGGCTCATACGGCACCGTGGCAATTGCCATTAAAGAAGGCATGCTGTTCAGTAGTTCCGCAACAACACCGGAGAGAATTCCTCCTCCAATGCCCCAGGAATTTGAATCCCTCCCTGCTGCACCACTGCTCAAGCCACGTATTCATCTGAGCTATCCTGCGATTCCTACTTTGACTAGCATGTGGCAATGGACTTTTGAAAGTCCAAATCCACCACATCCACTGGTTCTCCCTTGTCCACTCTACTAGTTACATCCTCAAAAACATCTAGAAGATTCGTCAAGCATGATTTCCCTTTCATAAATCCATGCTGACTTGGACCGATCCTGTCACTGCTTTCCAAATGCGTGCTATTTCATCTTTAATAATTGATTCCAACATTTTTCCCACTACTGATGTCAGGCTAACTCCCCGTTTTCTCTCTGCCTCCTTTTTAAAAAAGTGGTGTTCCATTAGTTACTCTCCAGTCCATAGGAACTGATCCAGAGTCGATAGACTGATCACCAATGCATCCACTATTGGTAGGGCCACTTCCTTAAGTACTCTGGGATGCAAACTATCAGGCCCTGGGGATATATAGGACTTCAATCCCATCAATTTCCCTAACACAATTTCCTGACTAATAAGGATTTTCTTCAGTTCCTCCTTCTCACTAGAACCTCGGTCCCCGAGTATTTCTGGAAGGTTATTTGTGTCTTCCTTCGTGAAGACAGAACCAAAGTATTTGTTCAACTGGTCTGCCATTTCTTTGTTCCCCATTATAAATTCACCTGATTCTGACTGCAGAGGACCTATGTTTGTCTTCACTAATCCTTTTCTCTTCAAATGTCTATAGAAACTTTTGCAGTCAGTTTTTATGTTCCCTGCAAGCTTACTCTCATATTCTATTTTCCCCCTCCTAATTAAATCCTTTATCTGCCTCTGCTGAATTCTAAATTCTCCCGGTCCTCTGGTTTGCTGCTTTTTCTGGCCAATTTATATGCCGCTTCCTTGGATTTAACACTATCCCTAATTTCCCTTGTTAGCCACGGTTGAGCCACCTTCCCCGTTTTGTTTTTACTCCAGACAGGGATATACAATTGTTGAAGTTCATCCATGTGATCTTTAAATGTTTGCCATTGCCTATTCATTGTCAACCCTTTAAGTATCATTCGCCAGTCTATTCTAGCCAATTCATGTCTCATACCATCGCAGTTACTTTCCTTAATTTCAGGACCCTAGTCTCTGAATTAACCGTGTCACTCTCCATCCTAATAAAGAATTCTACCATATTATGGTCACTCTTCCCCAAGGGGCCTCACACAACAAGATTGCTAACTAGTCCTTTCTCATTACACATCACCCAGTGGGGTGCCGCAGGGCTCAGTGCTGGGACTCCAGCTATTTACAATATACATCAATGATTTAGATGAAGGAATTGAGTGCAATATCTCCAAATTTGCAGATGAGACTAAGCTGGGTGGCGGTGTGAGTTGTGAGGAGGTTGCTAAGAGGCTGCAGGGTGACTTGGACGGATTAGGTGAGTGGGAAAATGCTTGGCAGATGCAGTATAATGTGGATAAATGTGAGGTTATCCACTTTGGTGGCAAAAACATGAAGGCAGAATATTATCTGAATGGAGGCAGATTAGGAAAAGGGAAGGTGCAATGAGACCTGGATGTCATGATACATCAGTCATTGAAAGTTGGCATGCAGGTACAGCAGGCAGTCAAGAAGGCAAATGCCATTTTCGCCTTCATAGCTAGGGGATTTGAGTATAGGAGCAGGGAGGTCTTACTGCAGTTGTACAAGACCTTGGTGAGGCCTCACCTGGAATATTGTGTTCAGTTTTGGTCTCCTAATCTGAGGAAGGATGTTCCTGCTATTGAGGGAGTACAGCGAAGGTTCACCAGACTGATACCCGGGATGCCGGGATTGACGTATGAGGAGAGACTGGATCGACTGGGCCTGTATTCACTGGAGTTTAGAAGGATGAGAGGGGATCTCATAGAAACATATAAAATTCTGACAGGACTTGTCAGGACATTAGATGCAGGAAGAATATTCCTGATGTTGGGGAAGTCCAGAACCAGGGGTCACAGTCTAAGGATACGGGGTAAGCCATTTAGGACCGAGATGAGGAGAAACTTCTTCACTCACAGAGTTGTTAACCTCTGGAATTCTCTACCGCAGAGAGTTGTCGATGCCAGTTCATTCGATATATGCAAGAGGGAGTTAGATATGGCCCTGACGGCTAAAGGGATCAAGGGGTATGGAGAGAAAGCAGGAAAGAGGTACTGAGGTGAATGATCAGCCATGATATTGAATGGTGATGCAGGCTCGAATGACCTCCTCCTGCATCTATTTTCTATGTTTCTATGATTTATGCTTTCATTGTGTTCTCACTCTTTGCTATCATGCTTTAAATTTATTCATCAATGATCAGTCAGAAGTTTTGGCTTCCAAATTGTAGAAGAGGCATGAGATTATCTGAAAATTAGTACTTCCTGCTGGTTGATTTTAAGCAGACATTATGGATGTAGTTTTCAGAATTAAACTTTCTCCTTTCTAATCGGACCTGCTGTATGATTATTGACGGCATATTTGCTCTGACCCTTTAAACTACTACTTCTACGAGATGCTCCCTGAGGGATGCAAGGTCGAGAAGTGGGTGACTGGGAAGCATTATTTGTAACCTTTGGAAACTGAGGTGCCTGTCGTCTCAGTGAAGTTGCTGTCCCTAAACGACTGGCTTCTGGTTGTCATTCTCTTGCACTGTCAAGTCAATCCAGGCACAGCTCTGAAGCTTACTCAGATGCTGATATCAGAGGTAGCCTTAAAGAAGTAGTCACACTGTCACCATCAAATGAAAAAGCAACATCTGTGAGAAGCCCACTGGTGCAGGGCACAGGTTCAGATGTACAACTGGCCAGTGACATCACAGTCAATTTTTAAAGACTGCACACCCCGCAGCCTCCACTCCAGCCTCTCCTTCCTCAGTCATTGCTGCTGTTTTCATCTGCTGTACTCATCAATGACATGGATTAATTAGCTGCAATGTTACAAATGCTTCAGCTGAACTCAGTTTCCCTGCATCCCAGCCAATGACCTGCTGTTTTACCACTGCCATCCCACCTCTGCATATTTAATTCGGCCTTCCGAAGGAAATTTAGACAGGTTTATGACCGGGTTACCTGGGTGGTGCTGGGGAGCTACCACTCCAGTCACAGACCCTCCAATAGGAGGAGAATTCAACCTGTGATTGAACGCTACAAACAACAATTCACCAAACATTCTGCATGTGAACTGGGATTGAAAAAGATACTGCGATATAAGTGATATAAGCGATTCAAGTCGCTGGTGAAATAACACCAACGATGTCTCCACAAGATCCGACAAATCCCCTGGGAGGACATTATCATCATCATCATCATAGGCAGTCCATCGGAATCAAGGAAGACTTGCTTCCACTCCCAAAGTGAGTTCTTTGATGGCTGAACAGTCCAATACGAGAGCCATGGACCCTGTTACAGGTGGGACAGACATTCATCGAGGGAAGGGTTGGGTGGGACTGGTTTGCCGCGCGTTCCTTCTGCTGCCTGCGCTTCACCTCTTCTTGCTCTTTGCGTTGAGACTCGTAGAGCTCAATACCCTCCCGGATGCACTTTCTCCACCTCGGGCGGTCTTCGTCCAGGGTCTCCCAGGTGTCAGTGGTGATGTCGCACTTTACCAGGGAGGCTTTGAGGGTGTCCTTGTAACATTTCCGCTGCCTACCTTTGGCTCATTTACCATGAAGGAGCTCCGCTTAGGGAGTCTCGTATCTGTTATGCGAACAATGTGGCCTGCCCAGCGAAGCTGATCGAGTGTGGTCAGTGCTTCAATACTAGGGATGTTAGCCTGGTCGAGGACACTGATGTTGGTGCGCCTGTCCTCCCAGGGGATTTGCAGGATCTTGCGGAGACATCGTTGGTGATATATCTCCAGCGACTTGAGGTGCCTTCTATACATCGTCCATGCCTCAGATCCATACAGGAGCATGGGTATTACTACAGCCCTATAGATTATGTGCTTGGCGGTAGATTTGAAGGCCAGGTCTTCAAACACTCTTTTCCTCAGATGGCCGAAGGCTGCACTGGCGCAAGGGAGGTGATGTTGAATCTCCGCATCAATGTCTGCCTTTGTTGATAAGAGGCTCCCGAGATATGGGAAATGGTCCATGTTGTCGAGGGCCACGCCGTGAATCTTGATGATTGGAGGGAAGTGCTGTGCGGCGGGGACAGGCTGGTGGAGGACCTTTATCTTACGGATGTTAAGCGTAAGGCCCATGCTTTCATATGCCTCACTGAATACATTGACTCTATCCTGGAGTTCAGCCTCAGAATGTGCACAGACACAGGCATCGTCCGCATACTGCAGCTCAACGGCAGAGGTTGGGGTGATCTTGGACCTGGCCTGGAGGCGGCGTAGGTTAAACAGCTTCCCACTGGTTCTGTGGTTTAATTCCACTCCAGCGGGGAGCTTGTTGATTGTGAGGTGGAGCATGGCGGTGAGGAAGATTGAGAAGAGGGTTGGAGCGATGACGCAGCCCTGTTTGACCCGAGTCCGGACGTGGATTGGGTCTGTAATGGATCCATTGTTAAGGATCACGGCCTGCTTGTCATCGTGAAGCAGGCGAAGGATGTTGACAAACTTTTGGGGGCATCCTGGGAGGACAGACACACCAATGTTAGCATCCTCGACCAGGCCAACATCCCCAGCATTGAAGCACTGACCACACTCGATCAGCTCCGCTGGGCAGGATACATAGTTCGCATGCCAAACACGAGACTCTCAAAGCAAGCGCTCTGCTCGGAACTCGTCCATGGCAAACAAACCAAAGGTGGGCAGAGGAAACATTACAGGGACACCCTCAAAGCCCCCCTGAAAAATGCGACAACCCCACTGACACCTGGGAGTCCCTGGCCAAAGACTGCCCTAAGTGGAGGAAGCGCATCCAGGAGTTTTGTCGCCGATAGCATGCAGAAATCAAGCGCAGGCAGGGGAAGGAGCGTGCAGCAAACCATACTCCCCGCCCATCCTTTCCTTCAACCACTGTCTGTCCCATCTATGACAGAGACTTTGGTTCACATATTGGACTGTACAGCCACCTAAGAACTCATGCTAAGAGCGGAAGCAAATCTTCCTCAATGCCGAATGACTGCCTATGAAGGGATGTCTCTTAAATGCCTTTTACTTGAAGAACTAGAAGAATATTCTGGGTAAAATCAATACCCATTCATGCTGTACATCTAATATTTGCTTACAACCCGAGGTAACAGCTGTGAAGTAAATACTGCAACAAGATGTTCGTGTCTTTCTGCAGTGCCTGTAATATCACTGTATCTGTTCACCAGTGAAACAATGAGGCTGATGTCGCTCAATGTGCTAATTTTAGTGGAAGAGTTGACATAGTAAAATTTCCATAGAAAGCTCATGGACTATTTGTAGACCTGCTCCAACGATTCCTACCCTTTAAAACATTAATTAACTCATTTGTGTAGAGTAATAAATAAATAAAATGTTTTTATTTGTGAATGCCATTATTAATGTGCTTGCACAGTTTTCCACAGCTGCACAGTCACATCGAAAAGTAAATATTTTAATCAGATATTGCCTGTCATTAAAAAATAGAATGATTTTATAATGAAGTGAAAGAACTGATTAATACACAGGAGGTTTTGACAAACAGCATGAGGGTAGTGCCCAAAGATACAGTAACACGATGAAGCAGGAGGAGAAAGAGGAATGGGCAGCTATGGCGTACAAAGAGCATATGAAGTACATGGCCGTTAAATTCGGCACCTTCGCGGCAGCTGTAAGGTCGGTATCAGCAAACAAATGGGAGCCGCCTCACTTCTGCCCACTGCGGGTCATGCGGCTGCTACCATTTTGGGCAAGTCAGTAGCACAGCCGTTGCCTGCATACAACAGAAAAATTATCATCAGTCAAATCGTGATGTCAATCAGTGTGCAACGCTGATTTAACACTCAACCTGCCATTTTTGATGTCGCTGCTCGACTGCACGCCCTCTCCAAAACACCAATAGCTGAAGGTGCATTCAGGTGCACAAGGAGCCCCTCACCAGCAGCAGTTAAAGGGATCATCAATGACTTGCAGGTACCTTGCTTTTTGATTTGTACTGAGCAACTGTTTGGAGCTTTCTACAGTTATTTAAAGTCGGTGAGGTGACAGGGAGTGGTGCTGCAAGTGGAAAAGGCCTGGATTCTGAATTCAAGAGTTCTGCTCAGACCACTTGCTCCCATCAAGGGGGCTCTACTTGCAGTCCCCCTCGCACTGCCACATGATAGGAAGATGGAGCAGAGGCAGCAAAGAAGAGAACAAACTGCTCACAGGAAGAGGAGGAGAGGCAGGAGGACTCCTCCCTTCCTGTACTTAAGCCAGGAGCAGTGTATTCAGAGGCACTGCTTCATCAAGGAGGAGGTCACAGAACTCTGCCACCTCTTGGAACCACACCTGCAGCATCAGAGCAGGACAATAATGGTGCTGCCAGTGGCCCTTGTGGTCACTGTGGTCCGGATCCGGATAACTAGTCCCATGAGACCATCATCACTGGTATCATTACATTCGCGAAGGGCTACATGCACAATTGCAAGGTTTTTTAACTGACATGTTGTGAGGTTAGGCTCATACCTTTGGGCCACCTGTAAGTGTTCGTCTGATACCCACATTGGGATCCTTCCCCTAGGTATCATATCCAGATTGCTCTGTGAGTCTTGAAGTATCCAAGAACTAACATTATGCATGCATCATAGAAACATAGGAACATAGAAAATAGGTGCAGGAACAGGCCATTCGGTCCTTCGAGCCTGCACCACCATTCAATATGATCATAGCTGACCGTAGGTCAATATGATCATAGGTCCTATAAGGCTTACCCTTTATCTTTAGACTATGACCCCTGGTTCTGGACTTCCCCAACATCGGGAAAATTCTATCTGCATCTAACCTGACAAAGTTCCGTCAGAATTTTATAATTTTCTATGAGATCCCCTCTCATTCTTCTAAATTCCAGTGAGTATAAGTCTAGCTGATCCAGTCTTTTCTCATATGTCAGTCCTGCCATCCTGGGAATCAGTCCGGTGAACCTTTGCTGCACTCCCTCAATAGCAAGCACATCCTTCCTCAGATTAGGAGACCAAAACTGCACACAATACTCAAGGTGTGAGCTCACCAAGGCCCTGTTCAACTGCAGTCAGACCTCCCTATACTCAAATCCCTTCGCTAAGAAGGCCAGCATGCCATTTACTTTCTTTCCTGCCTGCTGTACCTGCATGCCGACTTATGGCCCCAAGTTTCCACATGATTTGCTCCTGATTTTTAGGAGCAACTGGTGTAGAACGGAGTATCTTAGAAATCGGAATTCTCGTCATTTAGTTTGCTCCAGTTCTAGTCAGTTAGAACAGTTTCACTTTGGAACAGAATTTTTTTTTCAAAAGGGGGCGTGTCTGGCCACTTATGCCTGATTTCAAAGTTTCGTGAGTGAAAACTTACTCCAAACTAACTTAGAATGGAGTAAGTGAAGATTTTTGCACGCTCGAAAAAACCTTGTCTACACTTTAGAAAATCAGGCGCAGGTTATAAATCAGGCGTAGGGAATGCTGGGGGCGGGAGTTTAAAGGGAAGTTCACAAACATTAAACACTTCAGTTTTACAAATAAAGAGCCAGCATCAATAATAAATGATAAAAACATCAATAAATCAACCAATAAATCAATCAAAAAAAATTAATAAGAAATAATTATTTTTTTTTTAAATCAATAAATCAAACATTTTCTACTTACCGACTGCAGCACCGGGAGCCCTCCAACAGCGTGCTGGGATGCCCCCCTCAGTGTGTCTCTGTCAGTGTCTCTATCTCTCTGTCTGTCTGTGTGTCTCTCATTCTCTGTCTGTCAGTGTCTGTGTTTCTGACAGCGAGGGGAGGGGGAGGAGTGGGGTAGAGGGAGAGAGGGGGAGGGATGGGGAAGAAGGGGGAGGGATGGGGGAGGGGGGGAGAAGAGGGGAGGGGGAGAAGGGGATAAAGGGGAGAAGGGGGAGAAAGGAGATGGGGGGGAAAGGAGATGGGAGGGGAGAAGGAGATTGTGGGGGGAGAAGGAGATTGGCGGGGAGAGAGAAGGAGATTGGGGGGGAGAAGGAGATTGGCGGGGGAAGGAGATTGGGGGGGAAGGAGATTGGGGGGGAAGGAGATTGTGGGGGGGAAGGAGATTGGGGAGGAAGGATATTGGGGGTGAAGGAGGTTGGGGGGGGAGTAGATTGGGGGGGGGAAGGAGATTGGGGGCGGTGGGGGGGAAGGAGAAGGGGGAGGGAGGCTGAACGGGCCAGGCGCGAGACTTCGGGCAGGGCCCGTCCCCAGCACCAGATTGACAGGTAGGTGGCATTGGGTCGGGTCGGGGGGGTGGTGGGAGGGAAGTCGGTTCGGTTCGGGTCGGGGGGAGGGAGGGAGAGGGAGGTCAGGTCGGGGGGAGGGAGGTTAGGTCGGATCCAGTCGGGAGGCGGGGGGGGGGGAGTGGGTGTCGGGTCCGGTCCGGGGGCGGGGGGGGTGCGGGGAGCGGGTGTTGGGCCGGGTCCGGGGGCGGGGGGGGGGTGGGGGAGCGGGTGTCTGGTCCGGTCCGGAGGCGGGGGTGGGGGGAGCAGGTGTCGGGTCCGGTCCAGAGGCGGGGTGGCGGGAGCGGGTGTCGGGTCCAGTCCGGGGGGCGGGAAGCGGGAGTCGAGACAGGTCGGGAGGAAGCAGGAGCTGGCCGTGGGAGGAGCCGTATTCACGCAGCCCCAGTGAGGCCATTCGGCCAGGGCTAGGGGCTGCGTGCTTCAGGCCCCTCCCACACAGTTTCGGGCGCCTGGAGCCACTGCACTTGCGTGCCCACTGTAGCGCGCATGTGCAGAGGTCCCGGCACTGTTTTCAGCGCAGGGACCTGGCTCCGCCCCCTACAGCTCTTGCTGCACTGCGCCGAGGGCCAGAGGACCTGCAGGGAGGTGGAGAATATGGAGGGTTTTTTTAGGCGCACTTTGTGGCGCGAAAAACAGGCGTCCAGGTCAGGACTGCGCCGTTCTAGGCGCGGCTCGAAACTTGGGCCCATTGTGTTCCGAACACAGATGAGACTGCACACAGGGAGGTTAAAGTAACAGTGACCTCAGTCTTTATTAAGATACTCCAGAGTAAGGAACAGGTCTTAGGGGCCGGCTTATATACAGTGCTCTCAAGGGATTCTGGGATCCTTTGGGACTTCAGGATTTGCTCTCCCTGGTGGCGGAACATGGGAGTGCAGACTTTACAGACACACAACATCACTCCCCGACAAAGTCCAAGTGAAAACTATTTACAAAGTGAGGCGGTCGGGAGCCTTTCTTTCCCTGGTGGACCGCTACGGTACAAATGTCTGTTCTGGTGTGTTGGCTGTGTCCTCGCTGGTCTGGTGTGTTGTTGGCCCTGCAGGGCTGCTGTGTGAGCCTGGCCTTGCTGGGCTGTTGGGCATGATGGGTTCAATTTCTTGGTCCGGGGTGGTGTCGTTGATCCTTTGGGTGTGTGTTGTGGGCTCGAAAAAGGTGGTGTCTGCTGTGGGTTGTTCAGGGCAATCTGTGAACCGCAGCCTCGTTTGGTCCAGGTGCTTTCTGCAAATTTGTCCATTGTCTAGTTTGACTACAAACATACTACTCCCTTCTTTAGCTATCACCGTGCCCGCGATCCACTTGGGACCATGTCCATAGTTTAGCACATTCACAGGGTCATTCAGATCAATTTCCCATTACATAGTGGCGCGGCCATCGTTTACATTTTGTTGCTGCCGCCTGCTTTCTACCTGATCATGCAGGTTGGGTGAACCAGCGAGAGTCTGATTTTAAGTGTCCTTTTCAAGAGTAGTTCAGACGGGAGCACCCCTGTGAGCGAGTGTGGTCTCGTGCGGTAGCTGAGCAGTATTCGGGACAGGCGGGTTTGGAGTGAGCCTTCTGTGACTCGTTTAAGGCTCTGTTTGATTGTTTGTACTGCCCGCTCTGCTTGCCCATTGGATGCTGGTTTAAACGGGGTTGAGGTGACATGTTTGATCCCATTGCGGGTCATGAATTCTTTAAATTCAGCACTGGAGAAACATGACCCGTTGTCACTGACCAGTATGCCAGGCAGGCCTTGGGTGGCAAACATGGCCCTCAGGCTTTCAATGATGGCGGTGACGGTGCTTCCAGATATTATTTCACATTCAATCCATTTTGAAAAAGCATCCACCACCACCAGGAACATTTTACCGAGAAACGGGCCCGCATAGTCGACATGGATCCTCGACCATGGTCTGGAGGGCCAGGACCACAAACTTAGTGGTGCCTCTCTGGGCGCATTGCTCAATTGAGCATACACGCTGCATTGCCATACACAGGACCCTAAGTCAGAGTCGATACCGGGCCACCACACATGGGGTCTGGCTATCGCTTTCATCATTACTATACCCGGGTGTGTGTTGTGGAGAACCAAGATAAACGTCTCCCTGCTCTTTTTGGGTAGCACTACGTGGTTACCCCACAACACACAGTCTGCCTGAATGGACAGCTCATTCTTTCGCCGCTGGAACGGCTTGATTAGCTCTTGCATTTCAACGGGGATGCTGGCCCAGCTCCCATGCAGTACACAGTTTTTTACTCGGGAGCACAGAGGATCTTGGCTGGTCCAAGTCCTAATCTGGCGGGATGTGACAGGTGATTTATCATTTTCAAACACTTCCATGACCATCAACAAATCTGTGGGCTGCTCCATCGTCAACAACTTTGCAGGCTGCGCCATTTCCACCCCCGTGGTGGGCAATGGTAGCCGACTGAGAGCATCCGCACAGTTCTCGGTGCCTGGCCTGTGGCAGATGGTATAGTTATACGCTGATAGCGCGAGTGCCCACCTTTGTATGCGGTCTGAGGCATTAGTATTTATCCCCTTGTTTTCAGCGAACAGAGATGTGAGGGGCTTGTGATCGGTTTCCAGCTCAAATTTGAGGCCAAACAGGTACTGATACATTTTCTTTACCCCGAACACACACGCTAATGCCTCTTTCTAAATCATGCTGTTGGCCCTCTCGGCCTTAGACAAGCTCCTGGAGGCATAGGCGACAGGTTGCAACTTCCCTGCAACGTTAGCTTGTTGTAATACACACCCGACTCCATACGACGATGCATCACATGCTAGCACAAGTCTTTTACACGGGTTATACAATACAAGCAGCTTGTTGGAGCATAAAATATTTCTGGCTTTCTCAAAAGCAATTACTTGTTTTTTTTCCCCATACACAATTCTCACCTTTACGCAATAACACATGTAGGGGCTCTAAGAGGACGCTTAACCCCGGTAGGAAGTTACCAAAATAGTTGAGGCGTCCCAGGAATGACCGCATCCCATGATGTTCTGCGGCCTGGGCGCGTTCCTGATAGCCTCTGCCTTGGCGTCTGTGGGCTGAATGCCATCTGCCACGATCTTTCTCCCCAAAAACTCCACTTCTGTTGCCATGAAGATGCATTTTGACCTCTTCAGCCGCAGCCCTACGCGATCCAGTCGCTGGAGGACCTCCTCCAGGTTTTGTAGGTGCTCGACAGTGTCCTGACCCGTGACCAATATGTCGTTCTGAAAAACCACCATGCGTGGCACCGACTTGAGTAGGTTCTCCATGTTTCTCTGGAAGATCGCTGCAGCCGACCGAATTCCAAATGGGCATCTGTTGTAGATGAACAGTCCCTTGTGCGTGTTAATGCAAGTGAGGCCCTTCGAAGACTCTTCCAGCTCCTGCGTCATGTAGGTTGAAGTCAGTTCGAGCTTAGTGAATGTCTTGCCTCCTGCCAGTGTCGCAAATAGGTCGTCTGCCTTAGGTAGCAGGTATTGATCCTGTAGCGAGAAACAATTGATAGTTACTTTATAATCGCCGCAATTCCTGACCATGCCATCACTTTGGAGTACTGGAACAATCGGGCTGGCCCACTCGCTGAATTCCACTGGGGGGATGATGCCCTCGCATTGCAGCCTGTCCAGCTCGATTTTCACTCTCTCCCTCATCATGTGAGGTACCGCTCGCGCCTTGTGGTGAATGGGTCGTGCCTCTGGAACCAAGTGGATCCGCACCTTTGCCCCGGAAAAGTTTCCAATGCCTGGCTCAAAAATGGAAGAAAATTTGTTAAGAACCTGGGTACATAAGGGCTCATCGACATGTGATAGCACGCGGATGTCATCCCAATTCTAGCAGATTTTGCCCAGCCAGCTCCTTCCAAGCAGTGTGGGGCCATCGCCCGGGACAATCCAGAGTGGCAGTTCGTGCACCGTGTCCTCATAGGTGACCTTGACCATGGCTCTGCCCAGGACAGTGATGAGCTCTTTGGTGTACATTCTCAGTTTCGTGTGGATGGGGCTCAGGGCTGCTCTGAGTGCCTTGTTGCACCACAGTCTCTCAAACATCTTTTTACTCATGATGGATTGGCTAGCGCCAGTGTCCAGTTCCATGGCTACGGATAAGCCATTCAATTTTACATTTAGCATTATAGGTGGACATTTCATCGAAAATGCGTGCACCCCATGTACTTCAGCATCTGCCTCCTCTCTCTGAGGCTCAAAATTGCTTTGCTCCACCATGGACCGATCATCCTCTGCCACGTGGTGGTAAGCAGGTTTTGCAGAGCTTGCAAACATACCCTTTGAAGCATCATGAATAGGCTGAATAGAAGCCTCCACAATGCCAGCAAGGTTTGCATTGCCTTGCATTCATCCTTTGTTGCGGACTCTGAGTCATCTGGGTCACCTGAGGCCTTCTGGCAGTTGCAGACTTGTGGTTTCTGCCCTGTACATTTCTGCTCGCAAACACAGTTCCAGTTAATTTATGAACATTGCTAGCACTTGTGTGCTGAGAGAGTTGTTTGGTGTTATCACTGGTGGACATAAACGCCTATGCTATCACAATGGCCTTACTGAGGGCTGAGGGTCGGTATCTCTACAGTCAAAAGTTTTCGTAGGATGGTCTCGTGGCCAATGCCCAGTTTAAAAAAGTCTCTGAGCATCTGCTCCATGTAGCCATCAAACTCACATTCTCCTGCAAGTCGCCTTAGCTCGGCGAAGTAGCTCGCCACTTCCTGACCTTCAGATCGCTGACACGTGTAGAACCGATACCTCGCCATCAGCACGCTCTCCCTCGGGTTAAGATGCTCCCAAACCAGTGTACACAGCTCCTCATATGACCTATCTGTGGGTTTCACCGGAGCCAGAAGATTCTTCATGAGGCTGCAGGTCAGTGCCCCGCAGACCGTGAGGAGGACCGCTCTCCTTTTTGCAGCACTTCCTTCTCCGTCCAGCTCGTTGGCTACAAAGTACTAGTCTAGCCATTCGACATAGGCTTCCCAGAGTTCACCCTCCGAGAACTTCTCCAGGATGCCCAAAGTTTGCTGCATCTTTGCGTTGGATTCGTATACTCGTCTGCACACAGGGAGGTTAAAGTAACAGTGACCTCAGTCTTTATTTAGACACTCCAGAGTGAGGAACAGGCCTTTGGGGCTGGCTTATATACAGTACTCCCAAGGGATGCTGGGTTCACTTGGGATTTCAGGGGATGCGCTCCCTTGTGGTGGAACATGGGAGTACATGCTTTACAGATACACAACTCCTACCTTCAATGACTGATGTACCATGACACCCAGGTCTCTTTGCACCTCCCCTTTTACTAATCTGTCACCATTCAGATAATAATCTGCCTTCCTGTTTTTGCCACCAAAGTGGCTAACCTCACACTTATCCACATTGTACTGCATCTGCTATGCATGTGCCCATTCACCAGCCTGTCCAAGTCCTCCTGCAGCCTCTTAGCATCCTCCTCGCAGCTCGCACTGCCACCCAGCTTAGTGTCATCTGCAAACTTGGAGATATTACCTTCAATTCCTTCATCTAAATCATTCATTCATAATCACCTCATCTGACACGTTTCAAACTCTTCTAGTGGGGTCATTTATGGCTCGAGTTTACATTTCCAATTGACGGACTATTTTGACCATATATACCGTTAGTACCTCTGCGTCTAGCTGTTGTGACCCTATGTTCCCCTGGTTGCTTCATGCCCATTGTACTTTGGTCCTCAATTGGGCCAATTGACTATCCAAATTCATTATTTCTCCCATTTGAACCCACCCTATAGCCAAATTCCAAACAGTTAAAATGTTATTTCATAAGCTCTGCTTCTTCCTCTTACTTGATGACTCTTTTCCCTTTTTCTCTGTTTCTTCCACTTGTTCACTGTTTTCCATCCAAAAAGCCTTAACCAACTGTTGGGGTAAAAAGGAAGCTTCTCCCCCTCAAGGTGGACTAACTGATATAGTTAATCGACACCTTGTCCAGCTTCCCACTGTATAACGACCACGGAAGTAAACAAACAAAACCTCAGGCTTACCAGTTTTATTACGAGCAATGCACAGGAAGGTTCAGTCATGGAACCTCTGAAATACAAGAGGTTTCAAGTACAATTTATACAGGTTTTGGAGAGGAGTACCCTCCTACAAAATCCTCAATAGGTCTAATTCTATCAGCGAAGTTACATTGATTTGTTGACTCTTATCAAACTGTCTCTGAGTGGTATAGGCAATTGCCCATTTTCTATGGTGTTGTTCCATGACTTGCACTTTGCCACAGTATAATAGATGCCTATACTGGCTTCCTTATCTCTTCCTCAGATACTTCTGATCAACAACAGCTGATTTTGCTGCTTAAGTATTACAGAGGTTACGATTCAGTTTAATGCGTTATACATTTGTGCTATACCTACATAAGCAAGTGTTACATACATAGGCAATTATACAGACCCTCCTAATACTGATAAGTTCACTACCATCAGCATAATTCTGACCACCTATTTGCAACTCTTACAATTTATCCCTTGCACCAACTATTCAAAAAAGTCCTGTAGCCAATTTCAGGTAGGCCTATTACACCAAGTTGGCAAAATGAGGCTGGATATATTGATGATTAATTCTCTTTCATCTAGCATGACATTGCTTCACATAACTATCTCACCCGGAACCAACATTGTCAGGACCTGGAAAAGGAATAGGACAGCCATTTTTCTCTACCAGCAATTCTTCCACCCTTTCCGAACGAACTGAATTCCCAGCTGAGGATGATTAGGAAACTCGGTCGCGTCCCTCGTCCAATTTCTTTCGACACATATGTATGTCCCAGTGTGATTCTTTGGCCAGAAATTTCTCCAGCAATAACTTGCCCCATCTGGCAATATGTTGCAATCAATTCCCCTGGCCTTCCTCAAGTGCAAAGCTTGAGTGCCTTGACCTGAGGCGAATCTTAACTCTGGGACGGACAGCCAACTAGTTTTATTTGAGCACTTTAGACAAGTTCTCTGTCCCTCCTCCACCTCTTGAGCGGCAACCATTATGTTCCAACCTACACAATTTAGAGTTTGATTTTGAATAATTTGATATTTTTCATCAAGATTTATAAGCCCTGTGTTCCAACTAACAACGTGTCTATTGGTGTTGCCTGTTGGTTTCACAGATCCCTGATACAATTCTATTCCATGGCTAACTGCCACGACGATTAAGAGTAGCAGCATTCTCCACATGTTCCTGTAACATACAACACATCATAGATTATTTACATTCACCATTGTTATTCTCAATCTTTTACTCCTTTTTTTTCCTGTCACCAGAATGCTGGTCCCGGATGGCTCCATATCTTCTGGGGTTTCAGGGTTCGGTTGCTTCTCCTGCAAGGCTCTGACTGCCCTTGGACTGGGTGTGGGAGCAGTGTGGGTCCTCATGGGGGTTATATGCCACATGCCATTTCCCTTCCACCTCCAGGAGTTTCAGCGTATTTTGCATGATCCGTCCTGTAACATGACTCCCTTGATCTGACTCCACCACTTTCTGGAGCTCCCATCAGGAAAAAACCTCTTTCACGAGTATTCTAGCTGTATTCCCAGCGGTGGCTGCCCGACAAGGAATCGCTTCCACCCATTTGGTAAAACTATCCATGAGGACTAGACAATACTTGTTGCCCCACCTGGCAGTCGGTAAGGGTCCGACAAAATCAATTTGAATACACTGCCAAGGCTCTTCCGCACATCTGGTATGTCCCAATGGGGCCTTTCTCCGATGGGGGTCTAGATTGTTGATGGCACATATTAAACGGTTCTCACAGTACTCCTGTACATCCTTCCTCAGGTGCGGCCATTACCCTGCTCCTTCTACCCTTTTCCAGATAGTTTCTGGGCCGGGCCCTCCAAGCGCCAGTTGTAAGAACTCCTCCCTGTACTTTTCCAGGACTGCCCATTTCTCCCCATTGAAAAGCATTCCTTCCTTCACAGTAAAGTCTTCAGCCCCATAAGGTTGCTCCACAGGTAACTGATTTCTTATCCAGGATGACCCCTTTAAGCGAGACATCCCCTCTCTGCAATGTAGTCAAATCCAAAGGCAGGGAAACAGTATTTTCTTGGGTCTGATCCTTCGGTATCAAGGCTGCCAAAATCCCTACCTGATATGGGTCCCATACCGTTACTTCAACTACTCCCTGCTTTGCTAACTCGTCTGCCCATCTGTTTCCTTCCCACATAGGTTCTGATTTTGAGTGGGCCTTCTGAATGTAATAATCGCGTTGGCCATTTTCAATAGCTCCCAGTATCCCTTTCAGCAGAAGGGTCGTCACCAGGGGCCTTCCATCTACTGACTTAAACCCTCTTCTAGCCCATATAGCCCGATATTTTGTACATGAATTACACGTGAACATTGCGCCTGAACATATTGTGTATGGGAATGGGAACATTGAGTCTGAACATATCGTGTATGGGAATGGGAACTCCGTTGGGTGAGTTATTACATATGCAACGGCTGCCAATTCGGCCTGTTTTGCGCTCATACTTGACAGAAGTTCTAATATAACCTCCACCCCTCGGTGTGGGTCAAAAATACCGCACCCAATTCTTCATTCCCCTCTCTCTATGGAGCCTGACCCATCGACATAGATATTCCATCCTTCTGGGTGGATCCCCGTATAGAATCCTTTTATTGTTTCCCATACCTCCTCCACTGAGCAGGTGTGCTGAAACCCCTCAAAGGTCATATTGGCCGTCAATCAGGGCTCATTCATCACTACCGTCTTCAGATTAAATGCAGATAGCTGCAGCGTCCACCGTGCTATTCTGGTACTACTCACAGTCTCACCTTTTGTATGCCATTCCAATAAGAGTTTGGTTGGGGTGTAATGAGTGAGTATAGTGACTGAATTTCTTCCGGTAAATACAGTAAAGTGTTTCACCGCCCACAAGGAGGCCAACAGGTGCCCTTTGAGAACCCCTTCTCTAACTCAGTCAGAAAGCGGGAGGCGTGCTCCACCGGCCTCAATTTCCCATGTCTGTCCTGCAACAATATGGCTCTTAGACTGTATTCTGTGGCCGCCGCTTCCAAGGAAAACTCCTTTGTCCCATCAATTGCCCCCAAGGCCGGAGCAGTTTACAGATTTCCCTTTAGCTTAACAAATGCATTCTCACACCCTTCAACCCAATCCCACTCAAAACCCTTTTCAGTAACCGTAATAAAGGGGCCGCTGTAGTTGCATAATTCTGGATAAATTCTCAGCAGTACCCTGTTAAACCCAAAAATGATCTGAGGGTGGACGCATCCCCAGGGACTGGAAGTTCTGGACGGCCTTGCGTTTTGCTCCTTCCATGGCCCTTTCTCCAGGTCTTAGTCTTAGAAACTGCACTTCTCCCTTTCCCACTTGGGCCTTTTTAGGGTTAATTTTGAACCCCGCCTCCTCCAGTAGGCCAACAGTTCCATCAGCAAATCTCGATGCTGTTCCTCTGTCTCTGTGAACAGTAGGATGTCATCCACATACTGAATCAGACAATCTGACTGACTGAACTCCCGCAAAATGTGCGCCATACTCTGATGAAAAATGGAAGGACTGTTATGGAACCCCTGGGGCAAACATGTCCAAGTGTACTGCTGTCCCCTAAAAGTAAAAGCAAACTAATACTGGTCCTCCCTCCAGAAAGGGATGAACCAGAATCCGTTAGATATATCCAAGACTGTGAAGAACGTGGCTGACGAGAGGATGTTCCCTATCAAATCTGCTACCATCGGGGCGTAGGCTGGTATATTCTTATTCAATATCCGGTAACCAACAGTCATGCATCATGACTGTTCCGGCTTCTTTACCAACTAATTCACTTGGGTTGCGATTGGTCTTCGGACCCTGTAATGTCTGTAAGCTTGTAATGTTTGTAGCTGCACACTGTGGATGTGGATGTATTATGTACTGCAACTGCATAGTTAATAATAAACAGAACCAGGCAGATTTCCGGAGGCTTCCGAGAGAGCTGCCTGCCATGTTGGAAGCTGTGTGTGTGCTTGTGCTCTGTGAAGATATCACATTTGGCGGCAAGATGGGATTTTTCGGATGATTTAAAGCTTAAATTTTGTTGGTGAAGGATTCAGCCAGCTGACAGAGAGACTTTGGAAGTTTCTGTCTTTGGAAAAAGCTACAAAAATCCGAGCTAAAATACAGCACACGGTGTGAACAGCTAGAGATTAAAATGGCAGGTGTAATTGGACATTTGGGGGAATATAGACACGACCGGGAACATTTTAAAGCGTATGTGGATCGGCTAGAAATGTATTTCACTGCAAATAACAAAATCAAAGTTGCAGTCCAGAACCGGGCTGTGTTGAAACATAAGAAAGCGATCTTCTTATCGGAGGCAGGTCCAGCATTATACAAAACCCTTGTAAATCTGCTTGTGCTTGACAAGCCAAAGGACACAACACTTAAAGAGATTTTAATGAAGCTGGAGCAGCACTATAACTCCAAACCGTTAGAAATTGCTGAAAGCTATCGTTTCGGGATTCAGAATCAAAAGGCTAATGATTATATCAGTGATTACATCGTAGCATTAAAAAAGCTATCGATGCACTGTAATTTTGGAAACTTTCAAAACCGAGCATTACGGGATCGTTTTGTTTGTGGGGTGAAAAATGATGCGATCAGAAGGAAGTTGTTGACAATGGATGACTTGATTTTTGAGATTGCTTGTCACACAGTGAGGTTGATGGGCATGGCCGAACAATATTCACAAGAATTAAATAATAATTACGATTGTCAGTCAACCGAGGTAAATCACCTGCAGGTTCAAAGTAAAAGACGGACATGGGCGAAAGTCTCAGAAACTGGAAATTCTAACAGAGCGTCGAAGTCTTGCTATAGGTGCCTGGGACAACACATTGCTCAAAGTTGTCCATACGTGAAGGCAGAGTGTTTCTTCTGCAGAAAGACTGGGCATCTTGCGAAGGCATGCGGACTGAAGGGTAAACCAGTTTTTAAAGCTATGAGTCCAGCGTTCAAAGCTATGAGTAGAAATCCCAAGAGACTACATAGCATGGAAGAACAACAACAGGACGAGGAGATGTTAGAGTTACACGTTATAGAGTCGAAATACAGAAACGAGGTGGGGAAGTGTTCCATTGGTTATTTGCCACCAGTCCCCGCCCACCTATTACTAATACATTGGTTGATACAGGTTACATGCAATTTCATTGGTTACAGTAATTTCTAATGATTCTATTGGTACATTCAGTTATGACAGCTGTTGCTAGGGAACAGCCCCTGCAGGTTATGTGTACTTTCCTGGGAACGTCTTCCCAGCTTGTTATCTTTGCCGGAGTCTGGTTAAACTCTGCTTTAAAGAGGCTTTTGTCCCTCTTATCTCCTGTGTCTGGAGCATCGTGGCCTTCTCTCATTATTTCTGTGAGCTGTATATATAAATCATGTGGGTGTTCTTATCTCCTAAGAGAATTTCTCTGATCTAAGATTTTCTGCTTAATTCAGCTATTCTACCATGAACACGTTTTAAACCTTATTCTCAGTCTTTCTTACTTTATTTTAATAACACTGAATCACTTTACCCCTAATTAAGGTTTTTCGCTCTTACAATCCCCCATTTGATCAGGTGGTAACCCCTAATACCCATCATGAACAACAATTTTTCCTTTCCCTGCCTTTTCCTGTCTTGATTCGTGTGTCTCCCGCCTCGGTTTCGTCGATCAGGCGATAGGATTGGGACACTCACGAATCATATCAGGTATTCATGCCGTCTTTGTGTTTGATTACCCCTCTTTGGATCTAGCAAAGGCTTTCTGCGTTCTTGGTTACGGGCCTTGGCCAACTTCTTCGCTCTGCGTTTCTTGTATCTACCTGTACATTCTCCCCGGAGCATCAGCACCACTTACAGCTGCATTCGGACTAACACATGGGATATAATTCTAATCCCTATCTTGTAACTTTACTCGGGTGTACCTCTCCTGTCTTTGCACTTGTTACATAACGTCACCAACCAATTCAAGGTTATTCCTATCTGTACTGCCACTAGGGTATGTGAGAGGATCCTTATCCATGGATGTATAATCTCAAGTACCAAGGTGGGTTTTTCAGGTTATCCTTTAGTTTTCTGTCCAGTTCTTTTGCATTTATCTTTTAGCTCATAATATCTTTTAATGTTATTTCTTAATAGTCCTTTGAGCTCAGTTAATTCTTCAGGGGAATTGGTGGTGTTTGCTCTTCCATGTAATCATCAATATCTTGCTTAATCTCATCGCTTATATTTAATGTCATTGTCTTCCTGGTGTGTATATATGTCATGTGTGCTCTTCCCACTGCCACCGATACTCTGGGAGTAAAACAAAAGTTAGGCATTGTAATGTTACAAGTCAAGTCTCTTTAATCGTAAGTTCCCAGGCTAGTTACCACACAATATTCTCCTCGCCCTAGATAGGTGTAATGTGTGGGTTTGGTTCGGGCAGGACTTATTCCAATGATACATCCTTCCGTAGTATTGTCAAACCCGCAGCTATCCTTGCTCCCGTCTCCCATTGGATGAGGGCATATAATTAGGCTTCCTTCTCTCCGGCACCCGGATAAAGATACTCCCCTTATATTTCCATTCCTTTTGATCTCATACTGGATGTACTCTTCCCCTTGTATTATGTTTGTATCCCCTCACATCCTCCTGTAACCGCATACACCCTAGTCATTCCTTTCAGGGTACAGACGTCTAATGGCCCAGTGTTCTGTGCCATTTCTTTCAACTGGGTGCTATTTATCTGGAACTCGCCCGGTTTGTATCTGATCCATATTGTATCTCACCTCACCAATTATCCATCTCCCATAGGCGTGGCAAGTCTCTCTTTTCCTGTTCTTGGCATCGTCCTCTCATTCCTGCTTATTTAGCTCGTTAATTGTTCGTGCATGACCTTCCAATATGGATATACCCTCTAACTGTATTTTGGATGTTTTAGATCCTAACTCTGAAGATTCTATCCCTATCCCGGCCTGTTTCCTCATTAGTACCTCCACTGTTCCCCTCAAACTATCTACTCCTGCCTGGATTGCCTGTATATCTAGTGCATCTACTAGAGAGGTCCCTGTACTTACTCCAGTTAATACATCATTCCCTATACATCTCCTCTGTCTTCCTCCTTTGTGTCTCAGTTGCTTGTCATCTCCCTTGCTCCTGATGTGTCATTAGCTTTTCTCAGGATTGTCTCTGGCAATCGTGTGTACAACACTTTAGTCTTGGGGCTAAACTTTTCTGGCAGTTATTGGGCTGTTAAATTTATGCTCACAGGTAACATTTCATGCTGCACATTGTCAAATAACAACATTACTTCTGTTCCAGGTTTAACTACCACGCACTTTCCCAAGGTTAATTCCTCTGGTTTACAATATTCCGTAGATTAACATTTTGTTACCCACTTATCTTGTGGCTTCAAGATAAACGCTCCTGACACTCGGATGCCACCCCCTAGGGGCTGCTTTATGTAGTTGTTGTACCCTCCGTTGTGGGTATATGCTTCTGGACCCCCTAGGGACAGCCTTGTAGCTTATCCTTGTAGAATAAGAAGGGCGGTGGCGTTGATAAAACATATCCTGGATATTCCAGGTTTTTAGTTCGGGTCTTACCATTTCTATTTCAAATAGGTTGTTTGCACCATTTCTCCGGGAATCTGCCCTTTTTCAGATCCATTTTATTATTGGACATGGTCTTAGTTCCTTGGGATATTTTGTGTCCCGGGTACTGTACCACGGCTTGTCCAATTTTTGCCCTTTTGGGATTTACTTTAAATCCTGCTTTCCATTATCTCAAATGTCTTTTCCATAACTAGAACAGAGTCTAGCACGTAGGCTTTGAAAGCTGCTTTCCGTTATCTCAAATGTTCCAGTTTCAAGGTCATTACATCTCACTTTCTGTGGTTCTTCAACCACCGTATCTGAAGTCACAAGTTCAACTTACATTGTCCTTTGTTCGAAACTGCTAACCTCTGCCGTTTTAACATTTTAATTTTTCCAAAGTCCCTTTAACACTTTCGCAGATAGCTCCCCACTTGCCCAGGAGTTTGACCTGATCCCTGAAGGTATTTCTAGATTGTTTCCAAACCTTTTACTTTTATTTCTCTATTTTTTTTAAAGAGATCAGATTTAAATTTTTATTTTAAACGTATCGCATTTTGTTGTGCCTTTTCTTAATCAGTGGTACTTGAAACCTTCATAACAAAATTAACTCTTCACTGTTCCCATCCTAATTTCTGCTCCCCTTTTGTGGTATTTGTATTTATTGTTGAATGTCAAATATGGTAATACTTTTTTTAATATCGGACTTCTCATTTATGCTTATAGTGATTCACAGATCACAGAATGCAAAGTACTTATTTTATAATTATGTGCCTAACTTCTGTTTTAGAAGCTGAACATCAAAAACTCTAATCTTTTGCTCTGTAACTTCAATTTTGTGATACAGTATCTCATAAATGACATCTTTTTAAGCTTCAGCTTCTGACTCAGTGGGCCCAAGTTTCCACAAGATAAAAAACGGGCGCCCCTCCGAGCTGGGCGCCCGTTTTTCGCGCCTAAAAAAATCCTCGGTATTCTCCACCTACTTACAGGTCCTCTGGCCCTCGGCGCAGCCAGCACAAGCTGTGGGGGGGCGGAACCAGGTCCCTGCGCTGAAAACAGTGCCGGGACCTCTGCACATGCGCGCTACAGTCGGCACACAAGTGCAGTAGCTCCAGGCACCGAACTGTGTGGGAGGGGCCCGAAGCACGCAGCCCCTAGCCCTGGCCCAATGGCCTCACTGGGGCTGCGTGGATGAGGCCCCGCCCACGGCCAGCTCCTGCTCCCCGCCCCGACCCGACACTCGCCCCCACCCCCCCCCCACCGCCGACCCGACCCGACACCCGTGACCCGCTCTCCCCCGCCCCGACCGAGACCCGACACCTGCTCCCCGCCCCCCCCGCCCCGAACCCCGCTCTCCCCCCCCCGGCCCGACCCGAGACCCGCTCCTCGCCCCGATCCGAGGCCCGCTCCCCCCCCCGACCTGCTCCCCGACCCGAGACCCACTCCCCCCCGACCCGACACCCGCTCCGCTCCCCCCCCCGACCCGACACCCGCTCCGCTTCCCCCCCCCGACCCGACACCCGCTCCGCTTCCCCCCCCGCGACCCAACACCCGCTCCCCCAACCCGACACCCGCTCCTGTTCCCCGACCCCCCCCTCTCTCTTCCCCGAACCCCCCCTCTCTTCCCCGACCCCCCATCCTCTCTTCCCCGACCCCCCCCCTCTCTTCCCCGGCCCCCCCCCTCTTCCCCTACCCCTCCCCTCCCCCCTCTCTTCCCCGACCCCCCCCCTCTTCCCCTACCCCTCCCCTCCCCCTCTCTTCCCCGACCCCCCCCTCTCTCTTCCCCGAACCCCCCCTCTCTTCCCCGACCCCCCCCCTCTCTTCCCCTACCCCTCCCCTCCCCCTCCTCCTCCCCTCCCCCTCCCCTCCCCTTCCCCTCCCCTCCCCCTCCTCCCTCTCCCCCTCTCTCTCTCCCCTCTCTCTCTCCCTCCCTCTCTCGCTCAGCGGCACGAACAGCTGCAGAATTTTCCCTGGCTGAAGCACTTTCACACAGGTAGGAAGATGGTTTATTTAATCTTTTCTTGGCTTATAAATGTTTATTCAGGTTGGATTTATTTGTATAATATTTGTAGAAGTATAAATAAGGATTTATTGTCGAATTTAATGAGTTCCCTTCCCCCCCCTCCCTGCCCACCTCTTTCTGGACGCCTAATTTGTAACCTGCGCCTGATTTTTTAATGTGTAGAACAGGTTTTTTCAGTTCTACAAAAATCTTCACTGGCTCCATTCTACTTTAGTTTGGAGTACGTTTTCACTGTGGAAACTTTCAAATCAGGCGTCAGTGGCCGGACACGCCCCCTTTTGAAGAAAAAATTCTGTTCTAAACTCGAACTGTTCTACCTGACTAGAACTGCAGAAAAAAAAATGTGGAGAATTGCGATTTCTAAAATAGTCCGTTCTCCACCAGTTGCTCCTAAAAATCAGGCGCGAATCATGTGGAAACTTGGGCCCAGTATGTGTATTTTTATTAAAAAGGCTTCCAAACCAAAGATTTTACAATACAACCAAAATGTTTATCAAGGAGAATCACCTGAAATATCTCAAAATCCCAATTCAAATATCGTACTGCTAATCTTTTATTTAAAACTCCTTTTACTGAGCACGTCTAGGTTTTACACAAAGGAAAATGGGGGTGTACTTCCCCAGCCCGCAGCCTCGAGAGACCCACACAGGCTTTTTTTAAAGGCATTACAACTTCCCTTCTCCATTTTTTATCTCACTCCTAGACTAAATTATTATTTTTTTCAACCCAATGTAATCAATGATTGCGTGTTTTCTTTTGAGAAGTAAGTGAGCATGTCGAATATTTTTAAAATCAACGGGACCATGTATTTTTTATCTTTTGCTCAACAAACCTATCTCTTGTGCATTTCCTAGCTCTGTAACTTATCAACCGAATAAATCCGCACCTGAGTTTTTAACTTAAAATGTAATTCAATTCTAGGTTCATACTTTCTTAAAACTTCCCACGTACAGGACAACACTACGAAGGATTAAAAAACTTTCATTCTATCTGAAAATGTAGGTGGAGCTAAAACAAACAGACAGCTCCACCATTTTTTCAAACAGGCTTTCAGACACATGAAAAATTCATTAATTCCCACCTCAAATCCACAGTCACAAATCACACAAGCACTTTCATTCAAAGACAGACATTCACAAAAGTCTCTTTTTATTCAACAAAGCTTATTAATTGTTTGGCCAGCTCTAGTTTTGGATCCATACATCAGTTAAGATAATCACTATCAGGATTTTTTATGGTCGTCCGAAAAATATATTTTGCCACCAGATCTTTTGGTCGGTGGGATCCTTCTCTGGATCCCATCCATCCTTAAGCATTTGTTGATTAAGCCCATCCGGTCGCCTGCATAGAATCTAGTAAGGGTGCATTCTTCACTCCAGTCTAATTCTTTCCCCGACGCCATTCTGTGATCCGACTACAGGTGGTCCCACTGCACCGGCCCCTTCCCGCAACTTTAATCCTGCCCCAAGATTTCACTGTTAATCACCTAACCACGGTGTCTACGGTCTCACCGACTCTATATCTATTTTAAACTGTATTCTAGATACCGACTGTCCCTCTAATCAGTTTCCCTTACCCCTAGAGCCTGCAGTCCCATCGATACCCTTATCGATTTATCTGTATTTTAGATACTGATGGTGCCTCTACCAGATTCCCCTTGAACTCAGAGACCACATCCACATCGATGTCTTCTGATAGTGTCTATCGTGACTTCCCAATTCTCCCAAGTTTTTTACTCCATAACAGACCTTTCACAGATTCTGGTACCCCGGGCAACAGGCACATCTCGTAATGTCTCACATTAGATTATGAGTGGTAGTTAAAGTTATTCACTTGTAATGGATTCGTATACGCTCGTCTGTAGGCTGCCTGTTGTATCCTGCCGTCTACGCCAAATTTTGTGGAGTTTTAAAAATATAACACTCACACGAAAGGTCTTTTATAGAGAAAACAGTTGTTTAATAAAACCTGATTAATCAAGGGAGATCCGGCCTCATCAGTATCATTACTGAGTGCTCTCAATGCCGATCTCACAGGACAGATGGTGCAATTACATGTTTATAGAATCGAAATACAGAAACTAGGCGGGGAAGTGTTCCATTGGTTATTTGCCACCAGTCCCCGCCCACCTATTACTAATACATTGGTTGATACAGGTTACGCGCAATTTCATTGGTTACAGTAATTTCTAATGATTCTATTGGTACATTCAGTTATGACAGCTGTTGCTAGGGAACAGCCCCTGCAGGTTATGTGTACTTTCCTGGGAATGTCTTCCCAGGCTTGTTATTTTTGCCGGAGTCTGGTTAAACTCTGCTTTAAAGAGGCTTTTGTCCCTCTTATCTCCTGTGTCTGGAGCATCGTGGCCTTCTCTCATTATTTCTGTGAGCTGGCTACGTAAATCGTGTGGGTGTTCTTATCTCCTAAGAGAATTTCTCTGATCTAAGATTTTCTGCCTAATTCAGCTATTCTACCATGAACACGTTTTAAACCTTATTCTCAGTCTTTCTTACTTTATTTTAATTAAACCGAATTACTTTACCCCTAATTAAGGTTTTTCGTCCTTCCATCCTTACACTGTGACCTCTGGTTCTGGACTTCCTCAACATCAGGAACATTCTTTCTGCATCTAACCTGTCCAGTCCCATCATAATTTTATATGTTTCTATGAGATCCCCTCTCATTCTTCTAAATTCCAGTGAATATAAGCCTAGTCGATACAATCTTTCTTCATATGTCAGTCCTGTCATCTCGGGAATCATTCTGGTGAAACTTCGCTGCACAACCTCAATAGCAAGAATGTCCTTCTTCAGATTAGGAGACCAAAACTGCACACAATACTCAAGGTGTGGTCTCACCAAGGCCCTGTACAACTGCAGTAATATCTCCCTGCTCCAATACACAAATCCTCTCGCCATGAAGGTCAGCATGTCATTTGCTTTCTTTACTGCCTGCTGTACCTGTATGCCTACCTTCAGTGACTGATGTACCATGACACCCAGATCTCGTTGCACCTCCCCTTTTACTAATCTGTCACCATTCAGATAATAATCTGACTTCATGTTTTTGCCACCAAAGTGGATAGCCTCACATTTATCCACATTATACTGCATCTGCCATGCATTTGCCCATTAACTTAACCTGTCCAAATCACCCTGCAGCCTCTTAGCATCCACCTCACAGCTCACACTGCCACCCAGCTTAGTGCCATCTGCAAATGTGGAGATATTACACTCAATTCCTTCATCTAAATCATTAGTGTATATTGTAAATAGCTGGGGTCCCAGCACTGAAACTTGCAGCACCCTACTAATCACTGCCTGCCATTCTGAAAAGGACATGTTTATTCCTACCCTTTGCTTCCTGTCTGCCAACCAGTTCTCTACCCACATAAATACATTACCCCCAATACCATGTGTCTTAATTTTGCACACTAATTTATTGTTTAGGACCTTGTCAAAAGCCTTTTGAAAGTTCAAATACACCATATCCACTGGTTCTCCCTTATCCACTCTACTAGTTACATCCTCAAAAAACTCTAGAAGATTTGTCAAGCTTGATTTCCTTTTCATAAATCCATGCTGACTTGGACCGATCCTATCACTGCTTTACAAATGCTTTGCTATTATATCTTTAATAATTGATTCCAGCATTTTCCCCACCACCGATGTCAGGCTAACTGGTCTATAATTCCCTATTTTCTCTCTTCCCCTTTTTTAAAAAATGGGGTTAAAATAGCTACCCTCCAATCCATAGGTACTGATCCAGTGTCCATGGAATTTTGGAAAATGATCACCAATGCATCTACTATTTATAGGGCCACTTCCTTAAATACTCTGGGATGCAGACTATCAGGCCCTGGGGATTTATCGGCTTTCAGTCCCATCAGTTTCCCTAACACCATTCCCTGACTAATAAGGATTTCCCTCAGTTCCTCCTTCCTGCTAGACCCTCAGTCCCCTAATGTTTTCTGGAGGTTATTTGTGTGTTCCTTAGTGAAGACAAAACCAAAGTATTTGTTCAATTGATCTGCCATTTCCATGTTCCCCATAATGAATTCACCTGATTCTGACTGCAAGGGGCCTACATTAGTCTTCACTAATCTTTTTCTCTTCACATATCTATAGAAGCTTTTGCAGTCAGTTTTTATGTTCCCTGCAAGCTTACTCTCATACTCTATTTTCCCCCTCCTAATTAGATCCTTAGTCCCCCTCTGCTGAATTCTAAATTTCTCCCAGTCCTCGGGTTTGCTGCTTTTTCTGGCCAATTTATATGCCTCTTCCTTGGACTTAACACTATCCCTAATTTCCCTTGTTAGCCACGGTTGAGCCACCTTTCCTGTTTTATTTTTATGCCAGACAGGGATGTATAATAGTTGTAATTCATCCATGTGATCTTTAAATGTCTGCCATTGCCGATCCATCGTCAACCCTTTAAGTATCATTCGCCAGTCTATCCGAGCCAAATCACATATCATACCATCGAAGATTCCTTTCTTTAAGTTCAGGACCCTAGTCTCTGAGTTAACTGAGTCCCTAATACACTCCAGGAAATCCTCCTCCAGAGTATTGCTACCAGTTTGCTTAGCCCAATCAATATGTAGGTTAAAGTCACCCATGATAACTGCTGTACCCTTATTGCACGCATCCCTAATTTCCTGTTTAATGCCATCCCCAACCTCCCTACTACTATTTGGTGGTCTGTACATAACCCCAACTAATGTTTTCTGCCCTTTGGTGTTTCACAACTCTACCCATATAGATTCCACATCATCCAAGCTAATGTCCTTCCTTACTATTGCATTAACCTCCTCTTTAACCATTATCGCTACCCCACCTCCTTTTCCTTCCTGTCTATCCTTCCTGAATATTGAATACCCCTGGATGTTGAGTTCCCAGCCTTGGTTCCCCTGGAGCCATTTCTCTGTAATCCCAATTACGTCATAACAGCTATCTGCGCAGTTAATTTGTTCACCTTATTACGAATGCTCTTCACATTGAGACTCACAGCCTTCAGGCTTGTTTTTTTAACACTCTTTGTCCTTTTAGAATTATGTTGTAATGTGGCTCTTTCTGACATTTTGCCCTTGATTTCTCTGCCCTCCACTCTTGCTTTTCTCCTTCCTACCTTTTGCTTCTGCCCCCTTTTTACTTCCCTCTGCCTCCCTGCATAGTTTCCCATCCCCCTGCCATATTAGTTTAACCCCTTCCCAACAGCACTAACAAACACTCTGCCTAGGACATAGGTTCTAGTCCTGCCTATTCTTGGCTGTCCACACTTTATCAGGATGCACTCCCATTTCCCTTTTATATCCCTACCTTACAACTTAAAGGCTTGGATACCACTCCTGCCTGTTGATTACCCGTAAAACTGGCTATGGTATAGGGTGTCCCCGACGACCATGGCGATTTGGCAGGGCATTCTGAGTGGACAACTGTGCTTGAAGCCCCCATATTCACCAAGAATTCCCTTCTGACACACTCTACCTCTATATCCATACATGGAACTCAGGCCAGGCACGGCTTCGTGTTTGAGATAAGGGGGCTGGGTCTTCCCCTTTTACAGCTGCCGCTGTGTCTATCCCCTTTAAAGCTTGCAATGCTTTTACTAGCTCTAGCAGAATCTTTTCATCTGTGGGTACCGCTGGCGGTGCTGTAGCCTTCTTTTCCTGATTCCCCCCCCTTGAGCTGTCCTGGGTTTCCCACAATCCCTAATGAAGTGTCATCTCAAGCCACAGTTGAAACACCACTTTTCTTCTGAGTAAGAGCCCTCCTGTTTCCACGCAATACTCTCACACACCTTTCTCGCGACTTTGACTTCATTTCCACCTCAGTCAGTAACACTTTCCGCTCTTTTTCGAATGCCAGAGTCAACTTTCTCAAGACGGCCACCTCAGTATTATCTGCTCGGGGATTATACCACATATCTGCCTTAGCCCTATTGTGGAGCAAACTATTTGCTATCAGAGTCCTCAACTCATCGCCTGTTGCTGAAGGTTATTCCTAACTAAGTTACCTCCACACGCTGCTACATAACTGGGCCACAATCTGTCCGCAAGACTCTCCGGTAGCTCGCTGGGTTTTTGATTGGTATTACTGACCCGATCAAACGGGCTTCCCGTATCACACCCCATTGCTGCAAGTATCTGGTCCTTGAGGGCCTGTAAAGTCCCGCCTCCTCTTTTAGTGGCAGCGGGCAGGCCTGCGAGTACGGTCGGAGTGAGAGCAAATAATAGCCTTCTAATTTACTCCCGCTCGTCACATCCATTTAACTCCACAGCCACTCCAATCTCTTGAAAGGTCTGATCGGGATCGCCCTCTACCCCCAACTTCGGTACTTCTTGGACCTTTTCTTTAGCTGGTCATGTTATTGAGGGCCACGTTATCACTTTGCAAAGCACCCGGTTGGCCGTCCTGTGTAGGCAGCGCAAACCTTTGTTACCGCATGGGGTTCATCAGCGCAGGCTGCCCAGATGCCTCAGATGGAGGCCTTACATCCCCCTACTGGGGTCCATCATCGGACTCCTCTCCTTCCTCGACTTCTCCTCCCATACTGGGGTTCATTAGGCAAATAATTCCACTTTTTATGCCCAATTCCTTTTCTAGTTTTTGAATCTTCTCCACACATCTTGTGTGATCAGTCTCACTCTCTCTTTGATTTTCAGCACCTTCAAAGCTGTTTTCACTTCTCTAGCTGCTCCTAAAAATTTTACTACACTCCCCTTGCCAATCATTGCATCACCTGAAACACTCTGTTACCTGACACTGCAAGTATTCTATTGTGTGCTCCTGCCGCAGCTTTTCTGCCTCTCTCCTTGCTGCGACTCCTCCAGCTCCTTCAGCAGGTGATTAACCACTGCTTCCCTATCACTAGCTTTCCTCTTTAACTCCTCAATCTCTGTCTCCTGCTCTCTCAATGTTAAGATCAGATTCGCTTCGGTAAGCCATCAGCCACACTGCCTTCTGCCATGCTTTTGGTCCACTCTCTCGCTTTCTGGAATAATTCATCCCCTTCCCTTCTATCTTGTACCCATGATTCAGTTGGGCTGATTCTACTGTGAATATATTTCACTATCAATGCATCCACAGACATTCCTTTTTTTTTATCTCCCATAGTCAGTGTTCTTAGATTATAAGACTTTATAGGGCCAATTTTCCACATTACCAATTTTTGGCACAGTTGTAGATGTACGTCCGATTTTTTAGTGGCCGACTGCGGCAAAAAAATGTTGCAAGTTTTGCCAGAATAAACTTTCATCTTGGTGCGATGCAGATTGTCCTTGAGCTCTGTGGGTGGAGCTTAAGGTCCATGTCGAAAAACTGAGATTGCCAGGGTAACGAGGGACACGCTGAAGGGCTGAGGCTGCAAAGTAAAACATACAAGATGCTGCAAGAAATAAGCAATTGTAGAGTCCCGGTGCCCGTTGCTATCATGGGCCGAATGGCCCCCTGCCCCACTCCTATCATGGGCCAAAACGCCTCCCCCCTCACCGCTGCTATCCCGAGCCATGGAACGCAATCTTCTGTGCCGATTTTCTAAAGTTCACGTAAGGTTTTTTTAGAATGGTGCACTACGCCGTTTTTGAAAAAAATCCTCGTTCGCCAAACGCGCTTAAATGTTCAGAAATGGTGCAGCTGGCAGCCGGCACCCCCAATGTCATCAAAAAATCGTGAGCTAAAATAATCGACCAAGCTACTGACCACTTGCGACAGCCTCTCGGGCACTCCTTGCATTGCCACAAATAGCTCCAGTTGCATAGCCTCTACTCTTTGTTCATGAACCCCAACATCAATGGGCTCATATGAGTACTCCTCAACAGGACTCAGCTGTACACTCGCCCCCCCGGAGAGATTGCACACGAGGTTCCCTTTTCCCTTGACCAAGCTGCAGCCCGCTAGGCCTTGGTGCTTCAACCAGTGCAGAACCCTCTCCCAAATCTATGTTACCCGATCGCGGACTCCCAGTATCTGAGCTGGTACATGGTGTTATGTATGCAATCCTAGGTAACCTGTATCATACCGCCACCAGAGGGCATACCTGTTGGAGTCCCAAGGGATCCCAGCATCCCTTGGGAGCACTGTATATAAGCAGGCCTCCCATGCTGTACCAACACTCTGGAGTTTGAATAAAGGAGCTAAGGTCACACTTACTCATGGCTACAGTACTTAGTTACATGACTTTATTGTGAGCATAACAACTGGCGATGAGATAACGAGCAATCACACGAAAATGGAGAAATTCTCAGAAGGGGACTACTGGGAGACGTTCGTGGAGTGACTCGACCAATACTTCGTGGCCAATGAGCTGGAAGGGGACGAGAACGCTGCCAAACGAAGGGCGATCCTCCTCACCATCTATAGGGCAACAACCGATGGCCTCATGAAGAATCTTCTAGCTCCGGTAAAACCAACAACCAAATCGAATGAAGAACAATGTAGCTGGTCCGGGAGCACTTAAATCCGAAGGAAAGCATTCTGATGGCAAGGTATCGATTTTGCACATGTCAACGGTCGGAAGGCCAGGAAGTGGCGAGCTACGTCACCGAACTAAGGTGCCTTGCAGGAAATTGCGAATTCGATGGAATCCTTGAGCAAATGCTAAGAGACTTCTTTGTGCTTGGCATTGGCCATGAGGTTATCCTTCGAAAACTATTGACTGTTGAAACATCGAACCTGAGCAAAGCCATAACGATAGCCCAGGCATTTATGTCCACCAGCGACAACACCAAACAAATTTCGCAGCATAAAGAGGTTTCGGCAAGTACTGTACACAAAGTAACGTCGTTTTCAGGCAGGAATGCATATGGCAGAACGTATACACCTGCAGCTGCAAGAACTCAGATGACCCAGAATCCGCCATCAATCGTTAATGCGAGGCAGTTAACACCTTGTTGCCGCTGCAGAGGTGATCATCGAGCTTCTTATATATGTAAACTTGTATTTACTCTGTACAGCCACCAGAGGGCTCATCCCCTAGAGTCCCAAGGGATCCCATAATCCCTTGGGAGCACAGGTATTTAAGGAGGCTTCACAGGTTGAAGAGGCACTCTGGAGACCTGCAATAAAAGACTAAGGTCACACTTTATTTTGAGCTCAGTGTTCAGTTTGACTCTTTCTCCATACACAACTGGCGATGAGATACAGATAGCGAACCCAAAGATGCAGAACACAGCGGGCATCCTGGAGAAATTCTCAGAGGGAGATGATTGAGAAACTTTTGTGGAGCGACTCAACCAATACTTCATGGCCAACGAGCTAGATGGGGAAGAGAGAGCTGCCAAACGAAGGGCAATCCTCCTCACCGTCTGTGGAGCACCAACGTATGGCCTCATGAAGAATCTGCTTACTCCAGTGAAACCCACGGAGAAATCGTACGATGATTTGTGCACACTGGTCCAAGAGCATTTGAACCCGAAGGAAAGCATTCTGATGTCGAGGTACCGGTTCGACACCTACAAAAGGTCTGAAGGCCAGGAAGTGGTGAGTTATGTCGCCAAGCTAAGACGCCTTGCAGGACATTGCGAATTTGAAGGACATTTGGAGCCCATGCTCAGAGACTTTCTCGTACTTGCCATTGGCCACTAAACCATACTTTGCAAACTTTTGACTGTAGAGACCCCAACTTGAGTAAGGCCAGAGCAATAGCCCAGGCGTTCATTGCCACCAGTGACAATACGAAGCAAATCTCTCAGCACGCAAGTGCTGCTGCAACTACTGTGCACAAAGTGATGTTGTTTTCGAATCGTAACGTACAGGGCAGGTCTCACATATCTGCAGCTACACGTTCGCAGATGTCTCAGAGTCCACCATCAAGGGTGATGAATGCAAGGCCATTAACACCTTGTTGGCGCTGCGGGGGTGATCATCATTTCCATTCATGCCGATTCAAAGAGTACGTTTGCAAGGGCTGTGGAATAATGGGACACCTCCAACAAGTGTGCAGGTGAGCTGCAAAGCCTGTTAAACCTGCAAACCATCTTGCTGTAGATGAGGACAGATCCACAGAGGATCACGACAAACCAGAGCCTCAGATTGAGGAGGCAGATGTACATGGGGTGCACACATTTACCACGAATTGTCCCCCGATAATGCTGAATGTTGAAATAAATGGACTTCCGGTGTCAATGGAGCAGGACATGGGCATGAGCCAGTCCATCATGGGCAAAAAGACTTTTGAAAGGTTGTGGTGCAACAAGGCCTCAAGGCCAGTCTTAACTCCAGATCGCACAAAACTAAGAATGTACATGAAAGAACTGATATCTGTAATCGGCAGTGCTACCATAAAGGTCTCCTACGATGGAGCAGTGCACAAGCTACCACTCTGGGTGGTACCGGGCGATGGTCCCACACTGCGCGGCAGGAGCTGGCTGGGAAAGATATGCTGGAACTGGGACGACATCCGAATGCTATTGCCTGCTGATGACATTTCGTGTGCCCAGATCTGAAACAAATTTCCTTCTCTGTGCGAACCAGGCATCGAGAACGCACCGAGGCCACAGAACGTGATGGAGCTGCGGTCGTTTCTGGGACTCATGAACTACTTTGGTAACTTCTTACCGGGTCTCAGCACACTGTTAGAACCACAGCATGTCTTACTATGAAAAGGGGAGGAATGGGTTTGGGGCAAAAGCCAAGAAAATGCCTTTGTAAAATAGAGAAAATTGTTATGCTCAAACAAATTGTTTGTGTTGTATGATCCATGTAAGCGTTTGGTACGAGCATGTGATGCGTCGTCATATGGCGTCGAGTGTGTATTGCAACAAGCTAGTGACTTCGAGAAACTGCAACTAGTTGCCTATGCATTCAGGAGTCTAACTAAGGCTGAGAGAGCCTACAGCACGATTGAGAAAGAAGCATTAGCGTGTGTTTATGGGGTAAAGAAAATGCATCAATACCTATTTGGGCTAAAATTCGAACTGGAACCTTACCGTAAGCCACTTAGATCCCTGTTTTCTGAGAATAAAGGGATAAATACTAACGCATCGGCCGGCATCCAGAGATAGGTGCTCACATTGTCCGCATACAACTACGCCTTCCGCCATCCGCCACAGGCCAGGTACAGAAAACTGCGCCGATGCTCTCAGTCGGCTGCAATTGCCGACACGAGGGTGGAAATGGCGCAGCCCGCAGATTTAGCCATGGTTATGGAAGCATTTGAGAGTGAGCAATCACCCGTCACTGCCCGGCAGATCAAAACCTGGACAAGCCAGGACCCCTTATTATCGCTAGTCTAAAGCTGTATGCTTCACGGGAGCTGGTCCAGTGTCCCAGTGGAAATGCATGAAGAGATAAAGCCATTCCAGCGGCGCAAAGCTGAAATGTCTATACAGGCAGAATGCCTTCTGTGGGGCAATCGAGTAGTGGTCCCCAAGAAGGGCAGAGACACCTTCATCGATGACCTCCACAGTACCCACCCAGGCACCGTAATGATGAAAACAATAGCCAGATCCCACGTGTAGTGGCCCGGTGTCGATGCGGAATTAGAGTCCTGCGTTCAAAGATGAAATACATGCTAGCATTTAAGCAATGTATCCAGGGAGGCGCTGCTAAGTTTATGGTCTTGGCCCTCCAAACCATGGTCTAGGGTACACCTCGACTATGCGGGCCCGTTCTTAGGTAAAATGTTCCTCGTGGTTATAGAAGCATACTCCAAGTGGATTGAATGTGAGATAATGTCGGCTAGCACGTCCGCTGCCACTACTGAAAGCCTGCGGGCCATGTTTGCCACACACGGCCTACCCGATGTCCTGGTGAGTGACAACGGGCCATATTTTACCACTGCTGAGTTTAAAGAATTTATGACCCGCAATGGGATCAAACATGTCACATCTGCTCCGTTTAAACCAGCGTCCAATGGTCAGACAGAGAGAGCAGTGCAAACCATCAAGCAAGGCTTGAAGAGGGTAACTGAAGGCTCACTGCAGACTCACCAATCCGGAATCCTGCTTAGCTACTGCATGAGACCCCACTCGCTCACTGAGGTCCCACCTGCTGAAATGCTCATGAAAAGGGCACTTAAGACAAGGCTCTCGTTAGTTCACCCTGATCTACATGAGCAGGTCGAGAGCAGGCGGTTTCAACAAAGTGCATACCATGAAAGCATAAATGTGTCACCGAGATTGAAATCAATGATCCGATATTTGTATTAAATTATGCACAAGGTCCCATGTGGCTTCCCGGCACTATCGTGGCCAAAGAGCGGAACAGGATGTTTCGGGTCAAACTTTCAAATGGACTCATTCACCGGAAACACTTGGACCAAATCAAACTCAGATTCACGGACTATCCTGAGCAAGCCACCTTGAACCCTACCTTTTTTGATCCCCCAACATACACACCAGTGGCAACCGGCACCACGGTTAAGCACGAAGCAGAACCCATCATCCACAGCAGCCCTGCAGAGCCCAACACACCAGGCAGCCCAGCAAGGCCAGCTGCACAGCAGCCCAGTGAGGGCCCAACAAATGATTCAACAACACCAGCTTTCACACCAGGAAGATCAGCCAGGACAAGAAGGGCCCCAGATCGACTCATGTTGTAAATAGTTACATTATTGACTTTGCGGGGGGAGTGTTGTTATATATGTAAACTTGTATTTACTCTGTATAGCCACTAGAGGGCTTATCCCTTGGAGTCCCAAGGGACTCCATAATCCCTTGGGAGCACAGGTATTTAAGGAAGCTTCACAGGTTAAAGAGGCACTCTGGAGACCGGCATTAAAAAAATAAGGTCACACTTTACTTTGAGCTCACAGTGTTCAGTCTGACTATTTCTCCATACAAAGCAGAGCCTGTCAATGCCACTTTAAACACTATGTGTTCAAAGGCTGTGGAACAATGGGACACCTCCCGCGAGTGTGCAGACGAGCTGCAAACCCTGCAAACCACCAGGTTACAGAGGAGGATCGATCCATGGCGGATCAGGCTGAACTCGAGACTCGAACCGAGAAGGCAGAAGCATACAGGGTACAGACCTTCACCAGGAAATGTCCGCCGATCATGCTAAAAGTCGAACTGGACAGAATTCCAGTATCCATGGAACTGGACACGGGTGCGAGTCAGTCTATCATGAGCAAAAAGGCCTTCGACAGGCTGTGGTGCAACAAGGCACACAGGCCCAAGCTTAGCCCCATTCATACCAATCTAAGAACTTACAACAAAGAGCTGATCCCTGTTATTGGCAGTGCAGCAGTAAAAGTCTCATATTATGGAGCATTGCATGAACTCCCACTATGGATTGTACCAGGAGATGGCTCCACACTGTTCGGCAGAAGCTGGCTGGGAAAAAATCCGCTGGAACTAGGACGACATCCGACGCTTTCGTCCGTCGACGCCGCCTCATGTGCCCAGGTTCTGAGCAAGTTCCTGTCGTTGTTTGAGCCAGGCATCGGAAGTTTCTCGGGGGAAAAGGTGCAGATCCACTTGGTTTCCGGTGCATGACCCATCCACCACAAGGCACGGGCGCTGCCATATATGATGCGAGAGAAAGTGGAAATTGAGCTGGACAGGCTGCAGCGAGAAGGCATCATCGCACTGGTGGAGTTCAACGAGTGGGCCAGTTTGATTTTCCCAGTTCTCAAAGGCGATGGCATGGTCAGAATTTGTGGGGACTATAAAGTAACAATTAATCATTTTTCACTGCAGGACCAGTACCCGCTACCCAAGGCAGACGACCTGTTTGCGACCCTGGCTGGAGGAAAGATGTTCACCAAGTTGGAACTGACCTCGGCCTACAGGACACAGGATTTCGCAGAATCTTCGAAAGGCCTCACCTGCATCAACACGCACAAAGGTCTGTTCTGTTCATTTACAATAGATACCCGTTTGGGATTCGATCAGCCGCTGCGTCTTTGAACGGGTGTGTGTTACAACAATCAAACGAATTGGGAACATTGCAACCGGTCGCCTATGCATCCAGGAGTTTGTTCAAGGCCGAAAGGGCCTACAGCATGATTGAAAAAGAAGCTCTGGCAAGGTTTACGGGGTAAAAAAAATGCACCAATATCTGTTTGGTCTCAAGTTTGAGTTAGAAACTGACCGTAACCCGCTCATATCGCTATTCTCAGAGAGCAAAGGGATTAATACCAATGCATCTGCCCGCATCAAAAGATGGGTGCTCACGATTTCTACATATCATTCTGTAATCCGCCACAGACCAGCCACAGAGAACTGTATTGATGCTCTCAGTCGGCTACCATTGCCCACCACCGAGGTGGAAATGGCACAGCCTGCAGACTTGCATTTGGTGATGGATGCATTTGAAAATGAAAAGTCACCCGTTACAGCCCGCCAGATCAGGACCTGGACCAGCCAGGATCCTTGTAAAAAACTGTGTCCTCCATGGGAGCTGGTCCAGCGTCCCAGTGGAGATGCATGAAGAGATCGTCGTTTCAGCGGCGCAAAGGTAGAGAACTGGCTGACGAACAGAAAGCAGAGAGTCGGGATAAATGGGTCCTTTTCGGGTTGGAAATCAGTGGTTAGTGGTGTGCCACAGGGATCGGTGCTGGGACCACAACTGTTTACAATATAAATAGATGACCTGGAAGAGGGGACAGAGTGTAGTGTAACAACATTTTCAGATGACACAAAGATTAGTGGGAAAGCGGGTTGTGTAGAGGACACAGAGAGGCTGCAAAGAGATTTAGATAGGTTTAGCGAATGGGCTAAGGTTTGGCAGATGGAATACAATGTCGTAAAGTGTGAGGTCATCCACCTTGGGAAAAAAAACAGTAAAAGGGAATATTATTTGAATGGGGAGAAATTACAACATGCTGCAGTGCAGAGGAACCTGGGGGTCCTTGTGCATGAATCCCAAAAAGTTAGTTTGCAGGTGCAACAGGTAATCAGGAAGGCGAATGTAATGTTGGCCTTCATTGCGAGAGGGATGGAGTACAAAAGCAGGGAGGTCCTTCTGCAACTGTATAGGGTATTGGTGAGGCCGCACCTGGCGTACTGCGTGCAGTTTTGGTCACCTTACTTAAGGAAGGATATACTAGCTTTGGAGGAGGTACAGAGATTATTCACTAGGCTGATTCCGGAGATGAGGGGGTTACCTTATGATGATAGCTTGAGTAGACTGGGTCTTTACTCGTTGGAGTTCAGAAGGATGAGGTGTGATCTTATAGAAACATTTAAAATAATGAAAGGGATAGACAAGATCGAGACAGAGAAGTTGTTTCCACTGGTCGGGGAGACTAGAACTAGGGGGCACAGCCTCAAAATACAGGGGAGCCAATTTAAAACCAAGTTGAGAAGGAATTTCTTCTCCCAGAGGGTTGTGAATCTGTGGAATTCTCTGTCCAAGGAAGCAGTTGAGGCTAGCTCATTGAATGTATTCAAATCACAGATAGATAGATTTTTAACCAATAAGGGAATTAAGAGTTACGGGGAGCGGGCGGGTAAGTGGAGCTGAGTCCACGGCCAGATCAGCCATGATCTTGTTGAATGGCGGAGCAGGCTCGAGGGGCTAGATGGCCTACTCCTGTTCCTAATTCTTATGTTCTTATGTAAGACGAAATGTCCATACAGGACTGCCTTTTGTGGGACAATCGCGTGATTTTGCCTAAAAAAAGCAGAGAAACGTTCATACACGACCTACACAGTAACCACCCAGGCATAGTAATGATGAAAGCTATAGCCAGATCCTATGTGTGCTGGCCTGGCATCGACTCACATTTGGAGTCATGCGGCGCCAATGCAACACTTGCTCTCAACTGAGCAATGCACCCAGAGAGACACCGCTAAGTTTGTGGTCATGGCTCTGTAAACTGTGGTCTAGGATCCACTTTGACTTTGTGGGCCTGTTTCTCGGCAAAATGTTTTTGGTTGTTGTGGATGCTTATACAAAATGGATTGAGTGTGTAATAATGTCTGTAAGCACGTCCACTGCCACCATCGAAAGCCTACAAGCCATGTTCACCACGCACGGCCTGCCTGATGTCCTTGTCAGCGACAATGGGCCGTGCTTCACCAGTGCTGAATTCAAGGAATTCATGACCCGCAATGAGATCAAGCACGTCACATCTGCCCCGTTCAAGCCCACATCCAACAGCCAGGCAGAACGGGCAGTCCAAACCATTAAGCAAAGCTTGAAACGTGTGTCGGAAGTCTCCCTGCAGACCCACCTGTCCCGAGTCCTGCTCAGCTACCGCACCAAACCCCACTCGCTTACCAGGGTTCCACCAGCCGAGCTGCTCATGAAAAGGACGCTCAAAACAAGGCTCTCTCTTGTCCATCCTGATCACCATGATCATGTCGAGGGCAGGCGGCTTCAACAAAGCATGTATCATGATTGCGCAAACTTGTGACGCGATATTGAAGTCAATGACCCGGTATTTATACTCAACTATGGACATGGTCCCAAATGGCTTGCTGGCACTGTCATAACCAAAGAAGTGAGTGGGATGTTTCAGGGCAAACTGGCTAATGGACTAACTTGCAGAAAGCATTTGGACCAAACAAAACTGATTCACTTACAGTCACAAGCAACCCGAATAGGACACCACCAACTTCGACCCTCCAACACACACACAAGTGGCAACCGACATCACAGTCAACCATGAAGCTGAACTCACCATCCCCAGCAAGGCCAGCTGCCCAGCAGCCCAGCAAAGAACCAGCCAACTCACCCACACCTGCATTTGTACCAAGACGATCGACAAGGGAGCGAAAAGCCCCAGATCATCTCACCCTGTAAATAAGTGTATTATTGACGTTGGGAGGGAGTGATGTTATGTATGCAACCTTAGGTAACCTGTATCATAGTACCACCAGAGGGCATACCTGTTGGAGTCCCAAGGGATCCAGCATCCCTTGGGAGCACTGTATATAAACAGGCCTCCCATGCTGTACCAACACTCTGCAGTTTGAATAAAGGAGCTAAGGTCACATTTACTCATGTCTACATTACTCAGTTACTTTACTTTATTGCGAGCATAACACATGGGACTGTAGGAAGCAGTGACCCACTGTTACTGGCAAAGCTCTCCCCCTTTTCATCTGCCTCATCCGACATGCCGCCAAGATCATCGAGGGTGTTAACTCTTTCCTCCTGACTGTGGCTGCCAGTCGCGTCAAGGGTGTATGTGTCGCTCATGATGATACTGGGGATATCATCTGCAATCATAAAATGGAGAAGTTGTGCCACGAGGGTGAGGAGCTGATGTAACAAATGGATACATCACTCGAAGTCTGTTGAAAATCAAAGAATCGTTTATTCCCTATACCTGAAGGGGAGAGCGACCCGAGCTGAGTCCTTACTCAGATATTTCCACAACTCACTCTCTCCGAACATAACATTGTTGCTTCAATTATACAACAACATTGACCTATTTTGGTCAGAGACACACCTGCTTGGCCCGACCGTAAGGTTTCATAACCATTAACATGACATTAAAAACATCGTGTTGACAGTGCATTAATAAAAGTTTGCTCGAATTGTGTTGTTTGTACATCTCAACCACAATGTCTATGACAGTTACAGAGAAACGCACACCTTACAGTCCCAGACGACTGCGGCTTACATTCTCGCAGCTGAACATCCTGTCCCATGCGATTTCTTGGAAAAGTATACGTTATTATTACAGCCTATACCTGCTGTTGCTAGGACAGTCGGGTTTGCTGCTCATCTACTTTGACTATTGCCAGGGTCTTACTACAGTGGGATACTAAAATCCTACTTCAAACCCCCATTTTGGTCCTTGGCTAACCCGCCCAAGGAGACAACTACTACCGACTATCCTGCCGGGTACTTCCCACCTCCCTTGTGTAGTGGCCACTACAGGGTTGGGGAGGTCCAGTACATTTTAACCTCTAATTAGCATCTTCTTTAAGTAGCTTTGCCTGATCTTTAACTATTGCTTTAGCTTCCTTTTTATTCTTTGCTTCAAACAAGCGGCGCATATCATCATCAACCAGCATAATGCCAAAACCACCTGTAATGCCACCAATGTATGTGAGATAATGCGAATCCAAGGGTGGATGTTTCTCTTGTAAATTCTTGTTTTAGGAGGTGTTTAATGTTCTCCTGTAAAGGATTCTTGAGGTTCTTTAGATCCTCTGGAAGATGCGGGATGGGCGCTGCAAGGGGTTCCTCATATAGCCGCAGGTCCGTTCTTATCTCGTCTGTTAGATTCTGGGTGATGGTTTATCGTGCATGAATGTAAGTCATCCATAACACGGGTAGGCTGGGTGTAAAGAAAAAGTTGGGGTTAGTGATGTTGCACAAGAACATAAGAAATAGGACCAGGAGTAGGCCATACGGCGCCTTGAGCCTGCACCATTTAATACGATCATGGCCGATCTGATCATGGACTCAGCTCCACTACCCTGCCCATTCCCCATAGCCCCTTGATCCCTTATCATTTAAGAAACTGTCTATCTCTGTCTATGTCCCGACTTCCACAGCTCTCTGAGGCAGCAAATTCCACAGATTTACAACCCTCTGAGAGAAGAAATTCCTCCTCATATCAGTTTTAAATGGACGACCCCTTATTGTAAGATTATGCCCCTTAGTTCTAGTCTCCCCTTTCGGTGGAAACATCCTCTCAGTATCCACCTTGTCAAGCCCCCTCATAATCTTATATGTTTCAATAAGATCACCTCTCATTCTTCTGAATTCCAAAGAGTAGAGGCCCAACCTCCTCAACCTTTCCTCATAAATCAACCCCCTCATCTTTGGAATCAAGCTAATGAATCTTCTCTGAACTGCCTCCAAAGCAAGTACATCCTTTCGTAAATATAGAAACCAAAACTGTACACAGTATTACAGATGTGGCCTCACCAATACCTTGTATAACTGTGGCAAGACTTCCCTGCTTTTATACTTCATCCCCTTTGCAGTAAAGACCAAGATTCCATTAGCCTTCCTGATCACTTGCTGTACCTGCATATTAACGTTTTGTGTTTCATGCACAAGTACCCCCAGGTCCCGTTGTACTGCAGCAATTTGCAATTTTTCTCCATTTAAATAATAACTTGCTCTTTGATTTTCTTTCTGCCAAAGTGCATGACCTCACACTTTCCAACATTATACTCCATCTTCCAAATTTTTGCCCACTCACTTAGCCTGTCTATGTCCTTTTGCAGATTTTTTGTGCCCTCCTCACAAATTGTTTTTCCTCCCATCTTTGTATTGTCAGCAAACTTAGCTACGTTACACTCGGTCCCTTCTTCCAAGTCAATTGTAAATAGTTAGGATCCCAGAATTGATCCCTGCGGCACCCCACAAGTTACTGATTGCCAACCCGAGAATGAACCATTTATCCCGGCTCTCTGTTTTCTGTTTGTTAGCCAATCATCTACCCATGCTAATATATTGGCCCCAAGTTTCCACATGATTTGCTCCTGATTTTTAGGAGCAACTGGTGGAGAACGGAGTATCTTAGAAATCGCAATTCTCCACATTTAAGTTTTCTGCAGTTCTAGTCAGGTAGAACAGTTTCATTTTGGAACAGAATTTTTTTTTCAAAAGGGGGCGTGTCCAGCCACTGACGCCTGATTTGAAAGTTTCCACAGTGAAAACGTACTCCAAACTAACTTAGAATGGAGCAAGTGAAGATTTTTGTTGGCCTGAAAAAACCTTGTCTACACATTAAAAAATCAGACGCAGGTTACAAATTAAGCGTCCGGAACGAGGTGGGGGGGCGGGGGGGGGAGGGGGGGAAGTCATTACATTCTACAATAAATCCTTAGTTATACTTATACAAATATTATACAAATAATTCCAACCTGAATAAAAATTTATAAGCAAAGAAAAGATTAAATAAACCATGTTCCTACCTGTGTGAAAGTGCTTCAGGCAGGGAAAAGGCTGCAGGAAGCCTCACAAGTTGAGGCAGCCGTTCCCGACGGCAGGGGGCGGGGAGGAGGCAGTGAGGGCCCGACCGACGGCAGCGGGGGGGAGGCAGGGAGGAGGCAGCCGTTCCCGACGGCAGGGGGGGGAGGAGGCAGTGAGGGCCCGACCGACGGCAGCGGGGGGGGAGGCAGGGAGGAGGCAGCCGTTCCCGACGGCAGGGGGGGGAGGAGGCAGTGAGGGCCCGACCGACAGCAGCGGGGGGGAGGCAGGGAGGAGGCAGCCATTCCCGACGGCAGCAGGGGGGGGAGGCAGTGAGAAGGCTGCAGGAAGCCTCAGAAGTTGAGGCAGCCATTCCCGATGGCGGGGGGGGGGGGGGGGAGGCCCCCCTGCCGTCGGTCGGGCCCGTCGGGAAATGGCTGCCTCAACTTCTGAGGCTTCCTGCAGCCTTCTCACTGCTGCAAGAAGCCTCAGTGCTGATCATGGAAGGGCAATGTGGTTTTATTAAAAAATGTAAAAAATTGAACAGCTACAAAGAACTACAAAAATGGCCAAGTGCCAATGTTTCCTTCACACTGCGCGTGCGCGAACGCTCCAACGCGCACGCACAGGGTTGCCGGCACGAAAAAAACTCATTTAAATGGTACCCGCCCCCTCCCACTTACAAAATCGGCGCGAGTGGTAGGCTCCGCCCCCTGGGCGCCGCGCCAAGCTGACATCGAGCTGCAAAGCACTCGAGAATAGCGCGTTTTTTTTCAGGCGCTGTTTCCGGCACGATAAACGGGCGCCCAGCTCGGAGGGGCGCTTGTTTTGCTGCGTGTGGAAACTTGGGGCCATTACCCCTACCCTGTGAATGTTTATCTTGTGCAGTAACCTTTTATGTGGCACCTTATCAAATGCCTTCTGGAAGTCCAAATACACCATTTCCACTGGTTCCCCTTTATCCACCCTGTTCGGTACATCCTCAAAGAATTCCAGAAAATTTGTCAAACATGACTTCCCCTTCATAAATCCATGCTGACTCTGCCTGATCGAATTATGCTTTTCCAAATGTCCTGCTACTGCTTCTTTAATAATGGACTCCAACATTTCCGAACCACAGATGTTAGGCTAACTGGTCTATAGTTTCCTGCTTTTTGTCTGCCTCCTTTTTTAAATAGGGGCATTACATTTGCAGATTTCCAATCTGCAGGGACCTCCCCAGAATCCAGGGAATTTTGGAAAATTACAACCAATGCATCCACTATCCCTGCCGTTACTACTCTTAAGACCCTAGGATGCACGCCATCAGGTCCAGGGTGTTTATCCGCCTTTAGTCCCATTATCTTACTGAGTACCACCTCCTTAGTGATTGTGATTATGTTATGTTCCTTCCCCCTCCCCACTATAGCCCCTTGACTATCCACTGTTGGGATATTGTTTGTGTCCTCTACCGTAAAGCATGATACAAAATATTTATTCTGAATTTCTGCCATCTCCATATTCCCCATTACTAATTCCCCGGTCTTGTCCTCTAAGGGACCAACATTTACTTTAGCCACTCTTTTCCTTTTTATCGACCTATAGAAACTCTTGCTATCTGTTTTCATATTTCGTGCTCGTTTACTTTCCTAGTCTATCTTCCCTTTCTTAATAATTTTTTGAGTCATTCTTTGCTGGCTTTTAAAAGCTTCCCAATCTTCTGTCCTCGCATTAGTTTTGGCCACTTTGTATGCCCTTGTTTATAATTGGTTAGCGTCCTTTATTTCTTTCGTTAGCCACGAATGGTTATTCTTTCTCATTGGAATATATTCCAAGTCTTTCCTTCTCATTGGAATATATTGTTTCTTTTGCATCCTTTTCTCCTCACTGGAATATATTTTTCTTGAGAGTTGTGAAATAGCTCCTTAAATGTACGCCATTCTTCATCAAACATCCTACATAGAAACATAGAAATTTACAGCGCAGAAGGAGGCCATTTCGGCCCATTGTGTCCGCTCCGGCCGACAAAAAGCAGCATGGCCCTTGGTCAGCAGCACTAAAGGTTACATATAAACCTATGACTAATGACGGAAAGGCAAAGAGCACCCAGCCCAACCAGTCTGCCTCACACAACTGCAACACCCCTTATACTGAAACATTCTACACTCCACCTCAACCGAAGCCATGTGATCTCCTGGGAGAGGCAAAACCCTGATAAAAACCCAGGCCAATTTAGGGAGAAATAATCTGGGAAAATTCCTCTCCTACCCATCCAGGCGATCGAAACTAGTCCAGGAGATCACCCTGGCCTTATTCGATTCCCTACAGTATTTACCATTATATCTGCACCGTCCAACAAGAGGTTATCCAGTCTAATCCCAATTACCAGCTCTAAGTCCGTAACCCTGCAGGTTACTGCACTTTAAATGCCCATCCAACCATTTCTTAAAAGTGGTGAGGGTTTCTGCATCCACCACTCTTCCGGGCAGCGAGTTCCAGATCCCCTCCATCCCAATGCATAAAGAAACCCCCCGTCAAATCCCCTCTAAACCTTCCACCAATCACCTTAAAACTATGCCCCCTCATAATAGATCCAACCACCAATGGAAATAGACCCTTATTCTCCACTATGTCCAGGCACTTCAATATTTTGTACACCTCAATGAAGTCTCCACTCAACCTCCTCTGTTCCAATGAGAACAAACTCAACCTATCCAATCTGTCCTCATAACTAAGATTCTCCATTCCAGGCAGCATCCTAGTAAATCTCATCTGTACCCTCTCTAGTGCAATCATGTCCTTCCTATAATATGGCGACTCCAGCTGTGACCTAAGCTAAGTATCATACAATTTAAGCATAACCTCCCTGCTCTTATATTCGATGCCTCGGCCAATAAAGGCAAGCATTCCGTATGCCTTCTTAACCACCTTATCCACCTGGCCTGCTATTTCAGAGATCTGTGGACAAGCACTCCAAGGTCCCTTTGTTCATCTATACTATTAAATGGCCTACCGCTTAATGTGTATATTCTTTCTTTATTAGCCCTCCCAAAGTGCATCACCTCACACTTCTCTGAATTAAATTCCATTTGCCACTGCTCTGCCCACCTGACCAGTAGATTGATATCCTCCTGCAGCCCATGACTTTCCTCTTCATTATCAACCACACAGCCAATTTTAGTGTTGTCTGCAAACTTCTTAATCATTGATATATACCACAAAAAGCAATGAAACCAGTACTGAGCCCTGCGGAACCCCACTGGAAACAATCTTCCAGTCACAAAAACATACATCAATCATTATCCTTTGCTTCCTACCTCCAAGCCAATTTTGGATCCTACTTGCCACTTTGCCCTTTATCCCATGGGCTTTAAACTTCATGACCAGTCTACAATATGGGACCTTATCATAAGCCTTGCTAAAGTCCATATACACTACATCGTACGTGTTGTGTATGTATAAAATAAGCATATAACCTGTACATTCAATGTACAGTTACATAAGACCACTGAATATATCTTCACACTGTATACAACATGCCTGTACCACCAGAGGGTGCAACTGGTGGAGACCTAGGGGTCACATGTACACTGCAGGTAACCAGGTATAAAAGGGAGCTCACTTTACTCTACCCTCATTCAGGAGCTGCAATAAATGGACTAAGGTCACAACAGTTCAAGTGCAATACCTTACCTCGTGGAGTCATTGCTAGAGTGCTTACAGACACAATAGTATGCACGACCCTCATCGACTCTCTTAGTTATCTCCTCAAAAAATTCAATCAGCTTATTGAAACACGATCTTCCCTTAACAAATCTCTGTTGACTGTCCCTAATTAATCCTTGCCTTTCCAAATGCAGATTTATCCTGTCTTTCAGGATTTTTCCAATAATTTTCCCACCAGTGAGGTTAGGCTGACAGGCCTGTAATTACTTGGCCTATCCCTTTCTCCCTTTTTAAACAAAGGTGCTACATTAGCAGTCCTCCAATCCTCCGGCACCATACCCATATCCAATTAATCTATTTTCCCAGTCCACTTTAGCCAACTCTGCCTTCATACCTTTATAGTCTCCTTTATTTAAGCTTAATACGCTGGTTTGAGATCCAAATTTCTCACCCTCCATCTGAATTTGAAATTCAATCATGCTGTGATCACTCATTCCAAGGGGATCCTTTACTATGGGATTGTTTATTAATCCTGTCTCATTACACAGGACCAGATCCAAGATAGCCTGCCCCCTGGTTGGTTCCGTTACATAATGCTGAAGGAACCCGTCCTTTATGCACTCTATGAACTCTTCCTCAAGGCTACCCTGACCAATTTGATTTGTCCAATCAATATGGAGGTTAAAATCACCCATGATTATTGCTGTTCCCTTTTAATAAACCCCCACTATTTCCTGGTTTATACTCAGACCAACAGAGTTGCTACCGTTCGGGGGCCTATAGACTACGCTCACTAGTGACTTTTTCCCCTTATTATTTCTTATCTCCAACCAAACTGTTTCAACATCCTGATCATTTGAGCCAACATCGTTTCTCACTATTGCAGTGATTCCATCCTTTATCAATAGAGCTCACCCACCTCCTTTTCCTTTCTGTCTGTACTTTCAGATTGTCAAATGCCCCTGAATATTTAATTCCCAATCCTGGTCACCTTGCAACCACATCTCTGTGATGGCTATCAGATCATACCCATTTCTATCTATCTGTACCATCAACTCATCTATTTTGTTATGAATGCATTTAGACAAAGTGCCTTCAAATTTGTTTTTTTATCCTTTTTTCCTGCTTGTTTCCTCTTTCCTTCAAACTCACTTTCTTTATTTTTGCTCTCTAATTCCAGCTTTACTCCCCTCCCTACTGAATCTATTTTAAGGTTCCCATCTCCCTGCCAAGCTAGTTTAAACCCTCCCCAACAGCACTAGCAAGCCCCCCATGAGGATATTGGTCCCGTCTCTGTTGAGGTGCAACCCGTCCGGCTTGTTACCAGTCAATCCACCAAAGTCTTACGTCCATTGGGTTGTTACTACGCAATACTCACCCTTTCCCCGGTAAGCAGAGTGGGTTGGTTCAGATTCTGCCGGAGTATTTCCACCACACATCAGATAGTCTGATTGAACCCGCATCCTTCCTTACTACCTTGTCCCACCAAATATGGACAGATCGTTAGGCTCCCTCCCCTGTGGCACCCAGTCAATGAGACTCCTCTCATGGTTCCGTTTCTTTTGATCGTGTAATGATCCATTGGCTCGTACCACAGGTAGTCCCTTTCTCTGATCAATCCTATATTCTCTACCTCATACTGCGCATATTTTCTACCACGTACTGCAGGTATGGTTTTGTGTTTCTGGTCATTACCGGAATCATAAACACCATCCCTACTAATGATATGTTGGAGTCAGCGCACCCACCTGTCACAGGGTAGAACCTTGACATGCCCTTTAAAATACAGCCATCCAGTGATCCTGGGTGCTGCGCTAATTGAATTAGGTGGATGCTGTTGATCCAGTCGGGGACCCTGCCTGCCTGCATCTGATCCAGGTTATGTCGGACTTTCCTATCATCCATCCCCCATATGCCTGACAAATGTTCTGTTTCACTCCATCGGTGGTGTCCTTGTATTCTCGGTCAATTAAATGGTTAATAGTGACAGCATGCCCCTCTAGTATCATAAGTCATTGTAATAATATCTTGGAGGTCTGCTGTCCCAACTCTACTTCTGTCCTGGCATCACCCATGTACCTCTGGAGCAAAATCCGCATGGTCTCGTTAAGACTCTGAGCTTGCCTTCACTGATTGGATATCCAGGGCATTTACAAGGGATGTGCCAGTATTTACACCAGTCAGTACGTCATTGACTAATCCTCGCTTGTGGTGACGGAACCCTGTGTGTCCTCGGTATTGGGAGGCCCCTGAGCACTATATCCAGAATTCTGGTGTATAGGGCCCTTACTTTGGGATCGCATTGTAGTTAAGTTGACTATTTCCGGAAGTCTATCGTGGTGTACATTATCATACAACTGGATCCCCTCCACACGGAAGACCACTCCACTCGGAGGTCCATCGGTATGGATTGGGCATTCCAATGGAGGAGCGGTGGACACAATTGTTGTGGGGGCTGTTGTTTTTGGCGCTGGGGTAGGCAAAATTCAGACCACTCTACCCGAATTATTGGGGATAGACATGTCTCATTGTAAGGGATATAGAGTTGTAGCAGGCAAAGAGCAGACAGATAGGTGGTCACAGCACAATGCTGAAAACAGTGAACAAATCAGTATCAGGAGGGTCTGAGGAATAATTGCCTATTGTATGTAACACTAGCTTATAACGCACACTTATAACGCATTAAAACTATATGGTTAACTTTGGTAACACTTAACAAAACAGCAGAAGTCAGCAGTTACAATTTTGATTAGAAGTTTCTGAGGAAGAGATAAGAAATTTCGGGAACAGTTACTTCACGTGTCATATAGACTAAGGCAAAGTGCAAATCACGGAACAAACACAATTAAAATATGTTGGGAGATGGACAATTACATGTACCACTCAGAGCCAGTCTGATAAGAGATGACAAATCAATGTAACGCCGCTGATAGCAATCGACCTATCAATGATTTTGTAGGAGGGTAGCTCCTCTCCAAAACCTGTTTAAATTATACTTGAAATCTCCAGTATTTTGAAGGTTCAATAATTGAACCCTCCCTTGCATTTGCTCAAAATAAAGCCATTTAAACTGAAGGTTTTGTTTGTTTAATTCCATGGTCGTTATACGAAGGGCGATGGGCGAGGTGTCGATTACCTACATCAGGTAGTCTGCCCCAAGGGAAAGAAGTCTTCCTTTTACCCCAACAATTGGTGCTGCGAGCAGGATGCAGACCCTCCGACCTGGATGATGTGGCAGCTAGCAATGGCAGTGAGTATGTTTTTTGTCCCACCTGCAGCTGTAGCATTGACGGGGAAGGAGGTAATCTGTATAAAGAACTAGAAGGTGGTAATCTGTAGAACAAAGTTATAGCGAACCATGGAAGGACGAAAACCAAGGTAGAGATAGGTGTATTGCCTGAAAAAGAAGGAATACAACCTAAAAAGGTCGGCTGGAACCCCAAGATATTTAGGGAAACTAGCCAGTGGGATATACTGAAGACCAAGAGGAGTCTCTGAGAAATGGACCAAAAGGGCCCCAGGTATAAATGCTAACAGGAAAGAAGAAAACGAAAACTAAACACTTAAATTGTAGAGGAACCAGATTAGGGCGGCAAGCAGTTTTATTAGTCCGGCCGGACATTAGGGGGTCCAAGGGCTTGGAAACAGTACACGGAATCTGGTAGAGGGGTAAACGTACGCAGATGAAAAATGGCATGCATTAAGTTGCTGGAAAAAACATAGTATAACTGTATTAAATTCAAAAAGGACAGCTTGTTTTTATCAAAAGATAAAGATGCAACCTTGAAACTAGACTGTTAAAAAGAAAATAAATTGAACGACTAATTGGAAAAAAAGTGTTTGCAATTGTCTTATGTAGTTTAAATTAACAAACTAACAAGCCCTCTGTGTAAAATGTTTGTTAGGTACAAAAACTCATTTGAAGAAAGGAGATTTAAATGGAAAAAGACGTAACTGACTGGATACGAGTTGATATTGGCTGTGAAAAAGATATTGGTTGAATTGGAGGGTAATTAACATAATGGCCACAGTGAAATTTCAGCATTGTTTCAAAGTGTGAATATTGGAAATGAGATAATAAGAGATAACTCTATGTTGATAATGATTTTAAGTTCAGAGAAAGTTTCAATGCAGTAAAGGAGATTTAAATTTCAGGTTTGAAAACCTTTACAAAATGGATGGTTCTTATCGAGGAAAAGTCCCGAACAGTCGAAACAAGCAGGAGAGGGCTTTGAAAATAATGAGGGGAAAAGATCTAAGCTATGCAAACTCAGCAAAGGAAGAAAAAAAACCTGGGAATTAGAAAATGTTGCCGAGAGGACAATTTTTTAAATAAGGTGGAACCGGCACGGAAGTTTTAGCTTTTGTGCCGAGAGAAATAAAACACAAGATTTGCTCAGTGAACGGGCCTTCAAAAATGAAATGCTGGAATGTATATAGCTTGTGTGAAAATGTAAAAAGTGTGGCAGTTTCCCTGATTGTTTTGACTATGATTTACAAAGCTACGAAAAATAAGCTCTGGCCTTGAAGTCACAATTGCAAGTACTTTATTTTAAATTGGATTTCAGTGAACAAAATAGCTATTAAAAATGTGTGGTCTCATTTTAAATCAATTCCAAAAAAATCTTTGGCAAGTATTTGAATTGGAAGTTTAGAAACAATTGGAGTTGAATCTAAAATGCTGTCTTTCCCGATGAGAATGTTTTAGTTAAAGCTAATGGCAGCTTTACTAATGATTTCTGCTGTTTTAACGGATTCCTAATTTCTAAGCAAGTTTTGAAGGCACAAAGACTTGGAAAAATTCTGATATCGGGAAAGTTTTAAAAAATTACGCGAAGTCACGTAATGACGTCAGGTCTTCTTACAAACCTGCAAAGGAGTTAACCCTTTCCATTTGGGTTTCTTAATAAAAGAAATGAAAAAGCTAGGATGGCAGCCAGAAGACTCACCTGACAGACAGAGGAAATGATGGGATAGTCAGAATGAGAAATAGATACTCAAACAAAACAAATTCAAGAGTTAGAAGCTAAGATAAATAAGCTGGAAGAGATAAAAGACGGGACCGGATGGATAGTGCAGTGCACAGCCACAGCAAAAAATTTAAAAATTGGAATTCCTCAAGCACGGGATGTTTAAAGACGGGCTAGGAGAAGCCCATCAAAAGATAATTAATTTGGGATTTGAGTGCGGGATGAAATTTTGGAGTGGGCAGAACACGCAGAGGAGTTAAAGTCAGAACAAAGGGAGAAGATAGCTAAAATAGCAGCAGCGACAGTAGCAGCAGAGACGAAGGGGGAGGAGACACACCCCCGCCCAGCTCCCCTGATATAAGGGAGGAGGCACAGGAAAGCGAGGCCCCCAACAGGCAAAGAAGGGAGCACCCTTTTGCAGTATGTGGATGATATCCTTATTGCCTCCAGTACAGAACATCAACATGTACTAGCTTTAACTTCAGTGATAGGAGCTCGAAAGAGTACAGGATTAAAAATAAATCCTAGGAAGATGCAGGTAGGAAGGAGCGAAGTAACATATCTAGGATACATAATATCACAAGGGAAGAGACAGATGCCTGAGGACAGAAAGGAAGCAATTCGATCAATGCCCAGGCCAGGAACCATGAAAGGGGTCAGGCAAGTACTTGGGCTATTCAACTACTGCAGAAAAAACAAGCTCTCACAAATGGTCCAGCCATGGGATTACCCAGCCAGAATAGGCCCTTCCACATCTATACCCACCACAGTAAAGATCATGGATCATTACGCAGGGAAAGGAGCATCAGTGTAGCCCAACAGGAGAAAACGAGGGAAGTAGTCAGGCTTGAGGAGGCAGACATGGATCTATATGTAGATAAGTCTCGGCGCTATATCAATGGGACACCACGGAGGGGATGGGCAGTGTTGTGTCCTTAGATGTTCTAACAATGACTCCACGAGGCAGTGTGTAGTACTTGAACTGTAGTGACCTTAGTCCTTTATTAGTTAACTCCAGAGTGAGGATCACATCTGGTGGCCTGCCTTTTATACTAGGCCAGGCACACCTGTACAGGTAACCTACGAGTCTCCCACTGCTGTGCCCTCTGGTGGCACACCTAGAGATAGTACCCACAGTAGCCATGTAGAATACATGACAGGCAGTGGTCGATAGTAGCGGACAGGTTAAAAGGGAACGACGGCTAGAAGGGGATCTATCAGCTCAAGTGGCTGAATTGGTGGCTCTCACTGAGGCGCTGAGGCTGGCTAAGGGAATGTTCCTAACCATTCCATTCTCCCCCCTCCCACACAGATGTGGCAAGGGCTCCTGACATTCACGTACATTCAAGTTCAGGTAAGTGGGTTTACTTTTTTTTCGTGGTTCCGTGGTGCGACAAGTACATAAGATGCTGTGTTGATGCGATGACTGGTGCATGAGGACAAGCTAGTTCCGGAGCTGTTGTGTTGTGTCCCTGCAGCCTGGTGGCGGCTTAGTGCCCAGTGCTGGCAGTGGGAACCCGGTTGACTCGCGTAGCCTGCTCTCGGGGATGTTGCTGTGGTCCCTAGCGTCGGACAGGTTCACAGATGTCTGTGACCTCCCTGTCCTTTCTTTATGCCCTGGGTCACAGCTGCTCCCTGAGGAGCTGTCGTCTAGCAGTGCACAGGGAACTGCTGACTCGCTGGCCTGAGCTTGGTTTGAGATCCTGGCTGGTGCTTGTTTCCTCTGGGGAAAGAGTGGCGGGTGACCCTATATCTAGGAATATGGCCTTGGTACAGTCTGCACATTCAGGCTCGTGGCAGTTGGTGCCATCGGTTGCCTGAGAGATGGAGCCGACCCGGGGCATGGTATCACCACCGGTGCCTTTGCCCTGCTGAGGTCGCTTGCTTAGCAGCTCGTGTGTGTTGGCTGCTTGTGGCCACACTTCATGGTGCATTACTCTGGTCCCCGGGACGCAGGCTACTGCATTGGGTAGCTCGCTGGACCTGTGTGCACCCGATGGGTGTCTGCCCGTTGCATTGGCTGCATGCGGTGGGAATTTAGCCTCGCACAGCTTTTCCTTACTTATGATAGACACTCTAGAGGTCCGATCACAATTGCGTGACTTTTCCTCGCTGGTTGCATATGCACAGTTCAGATCATCAATCACACATTGTACATAATCGTGCGACTTTTCCTCGCTGGTTGCATGTATACAATTCCGATTATCAGTTACACAATTTACATGGTCAGTTACACACTTAACATAATCCTTAGCACCTTTTGTCTCTAACTTAAAATTACTGTTACATTGTTTAAATGTGTGGAACTGTCCCTTTAATTGTGGTGGGTTGCCGGCCTCCTTTAAGAGAGCCTTGCTTGCTTTACCCCAATCCGCTTCTCCGTTTGGTGCCAAGTGTTGCTCCATCAGCGCTGCACCTTGTGGTCTGGCCACGGACATCTTTGTCTTCAGTGCATCACCTCGTGGTTCGGACGCCATCTTTCCTTCATCCACAATGTCGACTGCGGCAATTCTCTTCTTCCCGGGTTCTGCCTCAACAGTTGGGAAATCACTTCTGGATCCTATTTTCTCCCTCTGGAGTCCTGCCACTGGAGCCTGGAAGGTGCGTTTGGGTCATCTCAGCTGGATCATCTCCACGCAGTCGTGCTGTGCGGTCTGTGTCTCAGGTGCCGTGCTGGTCTGCTCTCTGGTGCCAGGTCCACTCTCAGGTGAGGGCTTGCTTTGTCTCTGAACACAGAGGGCTTTGATCATTGGAGGAGTAAAGTTTTCCCACTTTCAATGGATCTTCTCCATCCACCTTCTGTCGAGCAGCGTTAGTCCATCACCTGCAACAATCCAGAGGAGGTAACTTATGCACCACGCCATCATGGACTACCTTTACAGTCACACTACCAACGACTGGGATGATTTCATTGGTGTAGGTGCACAGCTTTGCCTGAACTAGGGCCAACTCGGGTCGTTCAGCCGGTTTGTCCCATAGCCTCTCAAAGGCTTCTTGATTCATCACTGACCGGCTCGCCCCCATGTCCACTTCCATGAAGACTGGACTTCCCTCTATCTCAACTTCCATCTTCAGCAGGGAACACTCGGCGGTGCAGGTAAACATGCTGTGTACCTCCCCGTGGGCTGTCTCTCTGTCTAAAAATCCATAATCCACGCTGGATTCATGGCCATCTGCGGACTCCTCATCGACACAGTGAGTCCTATTTCTCGTACACATTCATTGGAGGTGGCCCTTTGTGCCGCAGCCTTTGCAAACATAGTCTTTAAAACGGCACTGGTGAGCCCTGTGATTCCCTCCGCAACGCCAGCATGGTGCTACTCGATTAGCCCCCCTCGGCGGACTCTGAGTTAAGGGACTCGGGGGCCTGTTCCCTCTTGCCTGAGAGGATTCGCGCTCTACAGTCCAGCCCCTGAACAGCACCATTCTGTGCACAGTACTTGCCGTATTTGAGTCCTGAGGGTGAGACATCTGCCTAGAGCTGCAGGTCGAGGTCATGAATGACTGGCTCACAGAGATGGCCTTCTGCAGTGTGACTGTGGTATCCGCCAACAGTAGCTTGTGACAAAGGCCCTCATGGCCAATTCCAATGACAAAAATGTCCCACAGCGCTTCGTTGAGGTGGGTGCCGAACTCGCACGGTGCCACCAGCCTCCTGAGGTCTGCGGCGTACTTCACGACTTCCTGGCCTTCGGTCGTCGGTGGTTATAGAATCGGTGTCTGGCTGTGAGGATACGCTCCTTGGGCTTGATTTGCTCCTGGATCAGGGTTATGAGCTTCTTGTATGACTTGGTCATTGTCTTCGTTGGTGCCAGCAAGTCCCTGACGAGGTCATAGACGGTGGGCCCATAACTGGTTAGCAAGATAGCTCTGTGCTTATCAGCCAGTGCGGCCAGGTCGTCTCCTGCCAGGTCATTTGCTGTGAAGAAGTGTTCTAGCCTCTCCACAAAGGCATCCCAATCATCACCATCGGCAAACTGCTGCAACGTACCAAGGGTAGCCATTTCCGTGTGAAAGTTCGTAATCTCGTCGCCAATTGTTGTGTCCTTAGATGCTTTAACAATGACTTTATGAGGCGGTGTGTTGTACTTGAACTGTAGTGACCTTAGTCCTTTATTAGTTAACTCCAGAGTGAGGATCACACCTGGTGGCCTGCCTTTTATACTAGGCCAGACACACCTGTACAGGTAACCTACAAGTCTCCCACTGCTGTGCCCTCTGGTGGCACACCTAGAGATAGTACCAACAGTAGCCATGTAGGATACATGACAGGCAGTGATAGATAGTAGTGGACAGGTTAAAAGGGAAGGACGGCTAGAAGGGGATCTATCAGCTCAAGTGGCTGAATTGGTGGCTCTCACTGAGGCGCTGAGGCTGGCTAAGGGAAAAAGAGTAAACATCTATACAGACAGTCAGTAAACATTTGGAGTAGTGCATGATTATATGATAGCCGAGAGTAGATGGGGATACATGACTTCAGGAGGAGGGACAATAAAACACGAGAATATTGTTGAAAAATTAGTGGAAGCCTCCCTCCTACCCCAAGAGTGTGCGATAATAAAGGTCAAAGCGCACATAAACATTACCGATCAACATCAACAGGGAAACGTATGGGCAGACGAGGCAGCCAAGCAGATGGAGGAGAGACAGGTACACTGGCTGGCGAAGCCCAGGTCGGAGCATGTACCATCGGGCCTGAGGAAGTAAACGTGCTTAAGGTACACGGAGAAGCCACTCCACAGGAAAAGGAGGGCTGGAAGCAGAGAGGGGCCCAACAAGGGACCGACGGGATATGGAGGAAAGATGGGAATGTGGTGGCCCTGGAATGCATCCAGGAGAGCCTATTAAATTTATACCATGGGTATGTCCATAAAGGTAGAACCAACATGATAAGCTCGATGTCCAGATGCTGGTAGTGGAAGGGAATGGGTCGAGATATAGAGAACCACTGTAGAAGGTGCGTGACATGCGCAAAATACAACTCAGGGGGGAAAGTGAGGTCAGAATGGGACATAGATTTTACTGGATCGTTATCCAGCAACAAGGGGAAGACATACTGCCTAGTTATAATAGACCAGTTTACGAAGTGGTAAGAAGCTTTCGTCACTAGAAATTGTTCAGCAGAAACCGTGGCCACGATCCTGGCAGAAGAAATCAAGGTACCCACTTCACAAGGAAGGTGATGAAACAGGCCTGCACTTTACTAGGGATGAGGCAAAGGTTCCATATCCCATACCATCTGGAATCCTCTGAATTAGTGGAACGAATACCCGAAAGGGTCCAAATCAGGTGATGGTGAGGATGGTAAGGGACATGTGCGCCTGAATAGTTATAAAGGGTATCGGCAAGTGGAAACACTGGACCCATGTTAAAGAAGCATGGTCACTAACCAACTGATGACGACTGGGAAATATTGTTTTTTTGCAGGACTCTGGTGCTCGTGGGAACAATGTGGGGTAACGCAGCCTCATAGCAAGGACATCAGGCTGAGGGACGGCAAGGCCTGTATTACAGGGACTCGGGCGACATTATTTGTGATAAACACTGATGGTGGCGGACGGAGCAACAGTAGACTTAAATAACGGGCATAAAACAATGTAACAAGGAAACGAAACAACATTGGGGATGGGCCAGTAATACGGGACCAATAATTAGTGGGAATAAGACCGCGGTGTGTTTTATAACCAGGAGGGACAAAGATACTACCCCCGGGGGAAGGGGGGCGCAGACTTCACTCAACATCTATGAATGATGGTGGAGGGGTATCTCCCGAGATAGACCCACCAACAGGTCACCACCCATTACTTTAACAACAGTGAGAACTACCAGGGCCCCGACCACCACACCCCCAGCGTCACAAACTATGAACGCTGGGGCAAAGGGGGGATTGATAAGGCAGACTGAATAAGATACACTTTAGGGTATGCTAGCGAATAATTACTGTATTCCTAAATAACCATCTCCAACTTCTGTGGGTTAAACAACATAAGCCGGTATAAAAACCTGACGCTGTGAGCACTTAAAGGCACTGAATCAAAAACCATGAAGTTTAATGTAGAAAGAGGGTCAGGTAAAAAGCGGGACCGGGAAAAAAGAGGGATACTAGAAATAGTACGCGGCGGGATAAACAGCATGATATGCAGTGGGAACTGCGATGGTAAACACTATAGATGATCGAGTTGACGCCCTAACACAAACCTTACAGGGATTGTTGGAGAGAAATGTAAGAGAAATCCGCGTGCGGTACCATGACAATCCAGAAATGTAACTGAAGAGAACAGCAGTACTAAGAGTCTCAACTTGGAAGATTGTTACAAAAATAACCAAGTTGTTTTATGTCGAGATCCACTATGAATGATAAAAGATGACTGTGGATTGACCCAGTGGACGGGTGCACCTTGACTATCACCCCACCTAACACAGGACTACAAAATTATCGCTGTTCCATGAGGAAATGGAGATTGATGTGTGAGCACCACGGCAACTGAAATGAAGAAAGGAACACCTCATGCACCATTATGGATACTGGCTTCTGCTTTACTCCACTTGATGAAACAGATATAAACGAGTTTAATATAACGCCTGAACTAAAGGAGGAAACCATCGATAATGGACATTAACTGAGGAGGTTACGCAAAGGCCATCGGGCCGCAAGGAAAGCCAATATTCGAACTGAATGAGGAACAAACTTGACTGAATTGGACACAATGAAAGAGAATTTGACAACATAGAGAAGACTCCAAGTGGAGGAAAGATAGAAGAAACAGAGGATACCTCAGGCGGGGCCGAATTCAAACACCGAGAAAATGTTGGCTAGAAAGGACTTGTACACGAACTATGCTGGACTCAATGTACTGGTTCCAGTGCAAGGGAACTCATCTTGCTGGTATTATCCTGTAAGAAATGTGACTCATGTAAGAGGCAGGCCCTAGCCCACACTATAGTTAAAATATTGAATAAAGGGAAATTAGACAGTCCGGCAGAAAGGACTTACTTAGTATAACCTTGATGGGAAAGTCAACAGGTTGGTCCTGCAGCTCGGGAAGTAGCGCTACCCAAGCAAAAGGACAACCCTGGAAGCTCACCCATGAGGAATTAATTGGAAAATGCCCTATATTGAGCATATAGCCAAGGGCCATAAGTGAGGATTTGTAAGGGATATAGAATTGTAGCAGGCAAAGAGCAGACAGATAGGTGGTCACAACACAATGCTGAAGGTAGTGAACTAATCTGTATTAGGAGGGTCTGAGGAATAATTGCCTATTGTATGTAACACTAGCTTATGTAAGTATAGCACACTTATAATGCATTAAAACTGTATGGTTAACCTTAGTAACACTTAACAAAACAGCAAAAGTAAGCAGTTAGAATTTTGATGAGAAGTCTCTGAGGAAGAGATAAGAAAGCCAGTATTTTGGGAACAGTTACTTCACGCATCATATAGACTAAGGCAAAGTGCAAATCATGGAATAAACACAATTAACATATGATGGGAGATGACAATTGCATGTACTACTCAGAGCCAGTCTGATAAGAGATGACAAATCAATGTAACTCCGCTGATAGCAATAGACCTATCGATGATTTTGTAGGAGGGTAGCTCCTCTCCAAAACCTGCATAAATTATACTTGAAATCTCTGGTATTTTGAAGGTTCAACAATTGAACCCTCCCTTGCATTTGCTCGAAATAAAGCCGGTTAAACTGAAGGTTTTGTTTGTTTAATTCTGTGGTTGTTATACGGAGGGCGACGGGCGAGGTGTCCATTACCTATATCAGGTAGTCTGCCCCAAGGGAGAGAAGTCTTCCTTGTGTATCGTTTCGCGCACAAATGTATAAGAAAAGAACATAAGAAATAGGAACAGGAGTAGGCCGTACAGCCCCTCGAGCCTGCTCCACCATTCAATAAGATCATGGCTGATCTGATCATGGACTCAGCTCCACTTCCCCGCCCGCTCCCCATAACCCCTTATCCTCTTATCGTTTAAGAAACTGTCTATTTCTGTCTTAAATTTATTCAATGTCCCAGTTTCCACAGCTCTCTGAGGCAGCAAATTCCACAGATTTATAACCCTCTGAGAAAATAAATTTCTCCTCGTCTCTGTTTTAAATTATTGTGTAGGCTCAAATCTTTGTGTGGGCCTAACACACATAGTGAAGTCGTGAGGCTGTTATTGGACCAAATTCATAGTTAGCGCTTGGCCGTATGTTGCTACAGACATCCAATACCTGTGTCATCCCTGGTAGATAGTCAAACTTAACCTGTACTTATCTCTGATAGGTCCGGAAATTCGTCCATATTCTATTGATACCACATTCATTGTACCTTATTGCGACACCCAATATTGTGGGTTGGGTTCTCTTACACCCGTGAAATGTTCGGCCTAATCCAAGGTGGGTCTCTGCACCCTCTCACTGGAATATGCTAGTCAGTTATATTCCATCTCCCACCAGGACCTGTTGGTAATTCGACTCTCGCTGATCCTCTCGATGTCGATTTCTCAGAAGGTGTTCTGTTCCATGGGTCCAAAGTATTATCAGAACCATGATCCTCCAGGTCATCCTGTAAATAGGAAAAGGGGTGGACGCCTTGGGCTATCCACTACTTGTCAGTGTATCTTTTCAACTGGGACCAATGTTTCCATCATCCGGCACCCTTAATATCTACACAAGCGGATGTTTCGCCGCTTATGAGTACCTCATATGGGCTGGACCACCGCGAGGCAAATCCAGTTCGGACCGGTAAACCTTTTACCGTTTCCTTTTCTCCTACCTGTCGCACGTCTGCCGGTAATTCTAAATCCTCATCCTAGTCCCTGCCTGCCTGCTGTTCCCTGACTTCCTGTCTCATGCCTTTTAACTGTTTGCTCAGTTCCATTACATACCTTCGAATGCGGTCCCTTAATGGATCCAAGTCTACCCTCCCTGTAATTACTCCCTCAGGTAGTCTTATGGTCCTACCTGTCATAAGTTCGTATGTGGTTAGACCCATTGTACAGTTCTGAGTTGCTCTCAGCCTCATTAATATGACAGGTAACAGTTCAGGCCAGGCCTGTCCAGTCTCTGTCCTGTCTTTATAGTGCAGTTCATCCATTCCACCATCCCCGAACTCTGGGGGTGGTAAGGGATGTGAAATTTCTGTTTGATGCCAAATGTGGTGCGCAATAACTTTACTTCCTGTCCAGTGAAGTGGGTTCCTTAATCAGAATCAATTTGAGTGGGTATTCCCCAGTGGGGAATTACCTCTTCTGCAAGAATTCTTGCTACTGTTTTCCCGGTGCAGTTTCGGTTGATGAATGCTTCAACCCACCGTGTAAACAAACCTATTATTACTATTTTCTTCCCCGAGAGTTTGGCAGTGGCCCGGTGAAATAAATTTGTATATTCTCCCATCGTCCCCGTGGATGTGGTTGATGAGCCATTCTTATTTTGATGTACCTTCCTGAATTATGTTGGGCGCGCGTACTTAGCAATGACACGTCCCATTCCTGGCCACCATCAATCTCGAGAGGTACTTATTATCATGGCATTGTGTCCAGTGTGGTTGATGCTGTGCTACAATTCCATGAGCATCTTCCTTATACAGGAGGGGGCTAGTGCTGTTCTGTCCTTTCTCCATTGGGAATCCGAACCAGGCACTCCTCCCTTCCTTTTCCATTCTGCTCTTGTTTTGTTACTAATGTCTGCATGTAATTTTTATATCCACTTCCGTGGTCAGGTTGCATACTGGTTCTGTCTTGACTTTGGCGGATGTTGCCACCTCATGAGCAGCCTTGTCTGCAGCCTCGTTTCCTTTCTGAATGTCGCCCACCACCCGCTGGTGGGCTTTTACCTTTAGAACCACCGCCTTGGCGGATTTACTAGCAACCTCCACCAACAGCCTAATCCGGTCTCCATGTTTGATGGCCTCACCACCCAAGGTGACAAACCCTCATCTTCCCCAGGTCGATGTAGTCATCTACTACTCCGAAAGCATACCTGTTGTCGGTATGTATGTTTACTGTTTTTCCCCTCTGCTAATATCAGGGCTTCGGTCAGGGCAGTCAGCTCTGCCACCTGTGCCGATAGTCCTCTGTCTCGTGCCCTTTGTACTGCAAACCTAAGCCTTTAACCTCTTTTTACACTTCCCTCAATGGTCAATATCTAACGTGTTGTAAAATTGTTTGAAGCGCCTTGGGACACTTTACTACGTTAAAGATGCTACATAAATAAAAGTTATTATTATAATAATACTTGCAGATGTTGATCCACCACCACCCATCCTGTTCTTGGATGGCCATCCACACACGTGCGAGACCCATGAGGTATTTCGTTGTATTTCAGAAACTGTCATGCTCTAATTATACCAGCTTTCGTTGCCCTTTTTCATTTTTTTCTCCCACCATTCCTTCTGAATCGGTGGCTCTTGTGAAGGATTCCATTATTCTCTTATCATTTAGTCATCAGCGTAAAACTTGGTGAGCGACCCTTCGGGCCCCCATTCCATTTTACCGCTGTCGGACGGATAACAATTATCTGCCTACTTCTTAGACAGTATTATTCGTACCCGTGACAGGCAGCCCTTAATAGACCACAGTCGGACCACTGCCTCTAACAGTATCCCCTGTACACATATATGTTATACAATATGTATGTCCCCTTCAATATATGTATTCTATTCCAACTTGCTGGCAAATATCGCAACAACAATTCTCTATCAATTACTTTAACTAAAAGCTATGCTTAATTTTTCTAATTTTCACATGTCAACCAGACACCACCAAACACCACATACACATCACAAACATACTTACTTTTACCACGAGTTTTTATTTTTTCACAGACTTCTCTATGTTTAGATTCCCGAGTTGACCGACACATCTCGTCACAGATTACATCGGATTCTTAGAGTGGTAGTTTAAAATACTCACTCCTTGATGGTGTTGGTGTCCCAGGAGTGATTGGGCTAACCAAACTGGTAGCAATGCAGTGGAGGAGAATTTCCTGGAGTGTATAAGGGATGGTTTTCTAGACCAATATATCAAGGAACCAACTAGAGAGCTGGCCATCCTAGACTGGGTGATGTGTAATGAGAAAGGACTAATTAGCAATCTTGTTGTGCGAGGCCCCTTGGGGAAGAGTGACCATAATATGTTAGAATTCTTTATTAACATGGAGAGTGACACAGTTAATTCGGAAACTAGGGTCCTGAACTTAAGGAAAGGTAACTTCGACAGTATGAGCTGTGAATTGCCTAGAATAGACTGGCAGAGGATACTTAAAGGGTGGATAAGCAATGACAAACATTTAAAGATCACATTGATGAACTTCAGCAATTGTACATCCCTGTCTGGAGTAAAAGTAAAATGGGGAAGGTGGTTCAACCATGGCTAACAAGGGAAATTAAGGATAGTGTTAAATCCAAGTAAGAGGCATATAATTGGCTAGAAAAACAACAAACCTGAGGACTGGGAGAAATTTAGAATTCAACAGAGGAAGACTAAGGGTTTAATTAAGAGCGGGAAAATAGAGTACGAAAGGAAGCTTGCAGGGAACATAAAACTGACTGCAAAAGCTTCTATAAATATGTGAAGAGAAAAAGATTAGTGAAGACAAATGTAGGTCCCTTGCAGTCGGATTCTGGTGAATTTATCATGGGGAACAAAGAAATGGCAGACCAATTGAACAAATACTTTGGTTCTGTCTTCATGAAGGAAGACACAAATAATCTTCCGAATGTACTAGGGGACAGTAGGTCTAGTGATAAGGAGGAACTGAAGGATATCCTTATTAGGCGGGAAATTGTGTTTGGGAAATTGATGGGATTGAAGGCTGATAAATCCCCGGGGCCTGATAGTCTGCATCCCAGAGTACTTAACACATGTCCGAGCTCTCCTGCCATGTCTTAACCCTTAGATTAACTTAAATTGGCAACAACAATGGTAAAGGTTACTTACTGATATAGAAAAGAAAATAAAAACTACTTACCAATCACTTACCCCCTTGGCTGCGACGTCACCTTTCGATTTCTTTCTATTTCTTTTTGCCTCCCTGCTGTAGCTGCAACGGCTAGACTTTTTTAGGCCTCCGCCGATCCCCGGACTACCTGCTGCTAGCACTCCTGTCTCTCCGACGCATTGGGCCTTTTGTAGGCCTCCGACAACCCCGGACTCCCTGCTGCTCGCATTCTTTTTTTATTGAGATTATATTAATACATATAGACACATACATACATAGGTGGGAATTTTATATCATGGGAGGCCCAGCCAATCTGAAATTCTGTCACTTTCATGTGAATTTTAAGTACTTATACAGAAGAGGGGTGAATAAAGATATTTGAAAAGCACTCTGGGGATGAAGTGTTTCTTGGGTAGTAATGCAACACGGGTGATAGCGAATTGGCAGCCCATTTTACACTTCACCTAATATTCGTTTTGAATCATGATCTGGCTGCTGATTAACTATTGCCTTTTTCATGCTGCTGCAGATGCCTAATTTCATGTCCTCTGGGTTTAGCATTCAGGGACTGTGCAAAACCGCTTGTTAGGCAGCTAACTGCAGTTGAGACCATATTCAACTGACAAGAATGGAAGACTGCAGAAAGTCCAGCAAAAAATGTTGCTTAATTATCTTGTAGGAAATAGGCAAAGGGCAGATCTTAATTGGAGAGAGCTAATAACAGAAAATTGTGAAGTGCTAAAGGGCAGCAAGGTTTGAGACAACACAAAAATGTGTCAAACGTAAGACATAAATGACCTGGATATGAATTCAATTTTAATTTTTTTTGCCATTATGAGGTAGCGCATACATTTGTAAATGATTAAACTGTTCATCATTGAGTAACCTTGTAGATTAGTGATTAATACTCTCTCCACACAAACCTGAGAAAGTGTTTGAATGACAGTAATAGCTGACATTGCAACCCGCCCAATTTGTGCAACGTGAGGTAGAACATGGGAGAAAAACAGCCTCTCTCTTTGTCTTCTGTGTGGTACACCTTTCAGCTGGAGAAGGATGCTGTTTGAGAAAAAAAGGATAAAAATAGAAAACTAGTTAATTGAAGCAAAGTTAGCATTTTCGCTCTCTTCCTGAATCCATTTACACAAAGAAGGAGATGGTATACTGGCCCCTGAATATTACTTCTCCTTGGCCACTGCCTGGCAAAAATTTACTCATATCATTCAAAATGTTGCTGTCTCAGCCAGTGAGTTATCGGGTGATGACTATGATGTTATATACTGGACAGTTAATGGAGATGAACACTATCACCTGGATTTTCCTCAAGTTTGTGGGTTTGCAGCGGGCGTTCCCAATGGCCACCACAAATTCCTTCCCAGAACCTTCATTAACCATGTAGGGTAGTTTGGAGACCAGAAACCAATGCTTCGTTGACTCACCGCTGCTTTCCTTGGGTGTGGCTGCCATAACCTCGGTGAAAGATTGCCGGAAACCCTGGATATACTCTGTAAACAGGATTCCTAAAAAACTTACAACTAAGATAAGGTAGCCAGTTGGGAGAATCCACAAGCCTAAGTGTTTATTTGGGTAAATAGTTCATCAAACTCAAAGACATTTTTTTGAAAACGAAATCACTTCTATGAAACAGCAACCACAACCAGTTGCATTTACATAGCACCATTAACATAAAAAAAGTCCCAAGGCACTTCACAGAGGCAAAATCAGACCTAAATGGACTCAGAGATAAGGAGGAGATATCAGGTTAGATCCAGCTTGGTGAACGCCTTTCCCCCTGCTAATGTCGCAAAGAGATCACCGGATTTGGGTAGCGGGTATTGGTTCTGTAATGAAACTCGGTTGATCGTTATCTTGTAGTCGCCGCAGATTCTGACCGTGCCATCGCTCTTCAGTACCGGAATAATCAGGCTGGCCCACTCATTGAATTCGACTGGTGACATGATTCCCTCACGTTGAAGTCTGTCCAATTCGATCTCCACTTTCTCCTTCGTCATGTAAGGGACCACTCGAGCCTTGTGATGAACAGGCCGTGCCTCGGGGACCAAGTGGATCTGCACTTTGGCACCTGTGAAGTTGCCGATGCCTGGTTCAAATAAGGATGGGAACTTGCTCAGCACTTGAGCATAGGAAGCTTTGATGTCTTCCCAGTTCCAACGAATCTTCCCCATTCAGCTTCTGCCAAGCAGCGTTGGCCCGTCGCCTGGTACAACCCACAGTGGCAATTCGTGTAAGTCTCCATCATAGGATACTTTTACTTTCACACTGCTGATAACTGGGATCAGTTCCTTGATGTAAGTGCGCAGTTTTGTCTGAATCGGGTTCAGCTTGGGTCTTTGTTCTTTGTTGCCCCAAAGCTTCTCAAATGTCTTCTGGCTCATAAGTGACTGACTCGCCACCGTGTCCAACTCCATGGAAACAGGAATGCCATTTATCTTGACTTTCATCATCATGGGGGGACTTTTGGTAGTGAAGATGTACACCCGGTGCACTGCTTCCTCGAGCTGAGTCGCCTCTCTATGATCCTTGCTGGATCGGAAACCTCCTGCCGACTCCTCTGCCACGTTTTGAGTCACAGTTCTTCTGCACGTTCGCTGTGGGTGGCATTTTTGGCCGCAGCCTTTGCACACATAGTGTCTGAATCGACACAGATGGGCCCGATGGTTACCCCCGCAACGCCCGCATGTTAAATGATTCATATTTACAACCCTTGGCGGACTTTAATTTATTTGATCAACAGTTATTTTCTGCACAGTACTTGCCATTGAGTTTTGAATCTGGGAGAATCTCAACGTTGAGGTCATGAACGCCTGGCTTAAGGTTCCGTCCTGTCGCGAAAACGTCCAGCAATACATTGTTGACGAGTTCGCCAAATTTGCATGGTTCCATGAGCCTTCGTAGGTCTGCGACATATTCCGCTAAATCTTGGCCCTTGGTGCAGCGGTGTGTGTAGAAGTGATACCTGGCCAGCGAAACCCGAGTAAAGGCTTCACCCTCTGTAAACATCTCTAAACTACCAACGGCAGCTATCTCTGTGTGTAAGTCCATGATCTGTACTCGTCGCCAGTTAATATGTCTCTACTTATTTGTAGAACAACTCCACAAGGCCTAGTGCTGTGTTTGAACTGCTGTGACCTTAGTCTCTTAATTGTCTGCAGAATCCTTCACCGCGTGGTGACCAGCCTTTTATACAGCTCCTGCCTGGGCCTCCCACAGTTGCACCCTCTAGTAGAACCAGCATAGTATATACACAGAGTATACATATATGACACGTTTATTTATGGACTCTAGCTCTGGTCTCTCGCCCACAACCTGGAAACATTCTATCTATGTCTACCCTAACAAACCCATTCATAATCTTAAAAACTTCTATCTTTTCGAGAGAAAATAAAGCCAGCCTGTTCCATCTTTCCTGATATGTATAACCTCTCCATTCTGGGATCATTCAAGTAAATCGTTTTTTGCACCCTCACTAGTGCCTCGAAGTCCTTTTTATAATGTGGAGACCAGAACTGTTCACAGTATTCCACGTGGGGTCTAAACAAATTCCATACAAGTTTAACATAACTTCTCTGCTTTTCAAATCTAACCCTCTAGAAATGAACCTCAGTGGTTGTTTGCTGTTTTATTGTTTCAGTAACGTTGTGCCACTATTTTTAGTGATCTATCTATCTGGACCCACAGATCTCTCTGCTGCTCTAACCAATTTAGACACTTACTTTACAAGGAACACGTGGTTTCCTTATCGGCAGCAGTCGGAGAGGCGGAGCAGCAGCATTGGTGAGGCCTATAAAGGCCCAGTGGGAGTCCAGGGATTGGCGGCAGTCGGAGAGGTGGAGCAGCAGCGTTGGTGAGGCCTACAAGAGGCCAGCCAGTGCAGCTGCAGCAGGGAGGCAAAAAAGAAGTGGAAAGAAATCGAAAGGTGATGTCACAGCCAAGGGTGTAAGTGATTGGCTGGTAATTGGTAAGTAGCTTTTCTTTTTCTTTTATATATCAGTAAGAAACCTTTAGTATTGTTGTTGCCAATTTAAGTTTATCTAAGGGTTAAGTTTAGCTAACGGTTAAATCATGGCAGAACAGCTCGGACATGTTTTATACTCCTCCTGTACTATGTGGGAAGTCAGGGACGCTTCCGGTGTCCCTGACGACTAAGTGTGTGGGAAGTGCATCCGCCTGCAGCTCCTGACAGACCGCATTGCGGTGGGTGGATTCACTCTGAAGCATCCACGATGCTGAGAATGACGTGAATAGCATGTTTAGCGCGTTGGTCTCACCGCAGGTAAAGGGTATACAGTCAGATAGGGAATGGGTGACCAACAGGAAGAGCAGTGCAAGGAAGGTAGTGCAAGAGTCCTCTGCGGTCATCCCCCTGCAAAACAGATACACCGCATTAGGTACTGTTGCGGGGGATGACTCATCAGGGGAGGGCAGCAGCAGTCAAGTTCATGGCACCGTGGGTGGCTCTGCTGCACAGGAGGGCAGGTAAAAGAGTGGGAGAGCTATAGTGATAGGGGATTTGATTGTGAGGGGAATAGATAGGCGTTTCTGTGGCCGCAACCGAGACTCCAGGAAGGCATGTTGCCTCCCTGGTGCAAGGGTCAAGGATGTCTCGGAGTGGGTGCAGGACATTCTGAAAAGGGAGGGTGAACAGCCAGTTGTCGTGGTGCACATAGGTACCAAAGATATAGGTAAAAAACGGGATGAGATCCGACAAGACGAATTTAGGGAGCTAGGAGCTAAATTAAAAAGTAGGACCTCAAGTAGTAATCTCAGGATTGCTATCAGTGCCACGTGCTAGTTAGAGTAGGAATCGCAGGATAGCTCAGATGAATACGTGGCTTGAGGAGAGGTGCAAAAGGGAGGGATTCAAATTCCTGGGACATTGGAACTGGTTCTGGGCGAGGTGGGACCAGTACAAACTAGACAGTCTGCACCTGGGCAGGACTGGAACCAATGTCCTCGGGGGAGTGTTTGCTAGTGCTATTGGGGTGGAGTTAAGCAAACATGGCAGGGGGATGGGAGCCTATGCAGGGAGACAGAGTGAAATAAAATGGAGGCAGAAGCAAAAAATAGAAAGGAGAATAGTAAAAGTGGAGGGCAGAGAAACCCAAGGCAAAAAACAAAAAGGGCCACATTACAGCAAAATTCTAAAGGGGCAAAGTGTGTTAAAAAGACAAGCCTGAAGGCTCTGTGCCTCACTGCGACTAGTATTCAGAAAAAGGTGGAAGAATTAACTGCGCATATAGCAGTTAACGGATATGATGTAATTGGCATCTCTGATATATGGCTCCAGGTTGACCAATGCTGGGAACTCAGCATCTAGGGATATTCAACATTTAGGAAGGATAGGCAGAGAGGAAAAGGAGGCGGAGTGGCATTGCTGGTTAAAGAGAAAATTAATGCAATAGTAAGGCGGGACATTAGCCTGGATGATGTGGAATCGGTATGGGTGGAGCTGCGGAATACCAAAGGGCAGAAAACGCTAGTGGGAGTTGTGTACAGACCACCAAACAGTAGTAGTGAGTTTGGGGACAGCATCAAAGAAGAAATAAGGGATGTATGCAATAAAGGTGCAGCAGTTATCATGGACGACTTTAATCTACATATTGATTGGGCTAACCAAACTGCTAGTAATGCTGTGGAGGAGGATTTCCTGGAGTGTATTAGGGATGGTTTTCTCGACCAATATGTCGAGGAACCAACTAGAGAGCTGGCCATCCTAGACTAGGTGATGTGTAATGAGAAGAGACTAATTAGCAATCTTGTTTTGCGAGGCCCCTTGGGGAAGAGTGACCATAATATGGTAGAATTCTTTATTAAGCTGGAGAGTGATACAGTTAATTCAGAAACTAGGGTCCTGAACTTAAGGAAAGGTAATTTCGATGGTATGAGGCGCGAATTGGCTAGAATAGACTGGCAAAGGATACTTAAAGGGTTGACGGTGGATACGCAATGGCAAATATTTAAAGATCACATGGATAAACTTCAGCAATTGTACATCCCTGTCTGGAGTAAAAATAAAACGGGGAAGGTGGCTCAACCGTGGCTAACAAGGGAAATTAAGGATAGTGTTAAAACCAAGGAAAAGGCATATAAATTGGCTAGAAAAACCTGAGGACTGGGAGAAATTTAGAATTCAACAGAGGAGGAGTAAGGGTTTAATTAAGAGGGGAAAATAGAGTAAGAGAAGAAGCTTGTAGGGAACTTAAAAACTGACTGCAAAAGCTTCCTTAAATATGTGAAGAGGAAAAGATTAGTGGAGACAAATGTAGGTCCCTTGCGGTCGATTCAGGTGAATTTATAATGGGGAACAAAAAGGCAGACCAATTGAACAAATACTTCGGTTCTGTCTTCACGAAGGAAGACACGAATAACCTTCTGAATGTACTTAGGGACAGTGGGTCTAGTGAGAAGGAGGAACTGAAGGATATCCTTAATAGGCGGGAAATTGTGTTCGGGAAATTGATGGGATTGAAGGCTGATAAATCCCCGGGACCTGATTGTCTGCATCCCAGAGTACCTAAGGATGTGGCCCTAGAAATAGTGGATGCATTGGTGATCATTTCCAACAGTCTATCGACTCTGGATCAGTTCCTATGGACTGGAGGGTAGCTAATGTAACACCACATTTTTAAAAATGAGGGAGAGAGAAAATGGGTAATTATAGACTGGTTAGTCTGGCATCAGTAGTGGGGAAAATGTTGGCATCAATCACTTCGGATGAAATAGCAAATAGCAGTGCATTTGGAAAGCAGTGACAGGATTGGTCCAAGTCAGCATGGATTTATGAAAGGGAAATCATGCTTGACGAATCTTCTGGAATTTCTTGGGGATGTAACTAGCAGAGTGGACAAGGGAGAACCAGTGGATGTGGTGTATTTGGACTTTAAAAAGGCTTTTGATAAGGTTCCGCACAAGAGATTGGTGTGCAAAGTCAAAGCGCCATGGTATTGGGGGTAATGTACTGACGTGGATAGAGAACTGGTTGGCAGACAGGAAGCAGAGTGTCAGGATAAATGGGCCCTTTTCAGAACAGCAGGCAGTGACTAGTGGGGTGCCGCAGGGCTCAGTGCTGGGACCCCAGCTCTTTACAATATACATTAACGATTTGGATGAAGGAATTTAGTGTAATATCTCCAATTTTGCAGATGACACTAAACTGGGTGGCGGTGTGAGCTGTGAGGGGGATGCTAGGAGGCTGAAGGGTGACTTGGACAGGTTAGGTGAGCGGGCAAATGCATGGCAGATGCAGTATAATGTGGATAATTGTGAGGTTATCCACTTTGGGGGCAAAAACACGAAGACAGAATATTATCTGAATGGCAGCAGATTATGAAAAGGGGAGGTGCAACGAGACTTGGGTGTCATGGTTCATCAGTCATTTAAAGTTGGCATAAAGGTGCAGCAGGTGGTGAAGAAGGCAAATGGTATGTTGGGCTTCATAGTTAGGGGATTTGAGTATAGGAGCAGGGAGGTCTTACTGCAGTTGTACAGGGCTTTAGTGAGGCCTCACCTGGAATAATCTGAGGGCGGACCTTCTTGCTATTGAGGGAGTGCAGCGAAGGTTCACCAGACTTATTCCAGGAATGGCTGGACTGTCATATGAGGAGTGACTGGATCAACAGGGCTTTTACTCACTGGAGTTTAGAAGGAAGAGAGGGGATCTCACAGAAATGTATAAGATTCTGATGGGACTGGACAGGTTCGATGCGGGAAGAATGTTCCCGATGTTGGGGAAATCCAGAACCAGGGGACATAGTCTTAGGATCGGGGTAGGCCATTTAGGACTGAGATGAGGAGAAATTTATTTGCTCAGAGAGTTGCTAACCTGTGGAATTCCCTGCTGCAGAGAGTTGTTGATGCCAGTTCATTGGATATATTCAAGAAGGAGTTAGATATGGCCCTTACGGCCAAGGGGATCAAGGGGTATGGAGAGAAAGCAGGAAAAGAGTACTGAGGGAATGATCAGCCATGATCTTATTGAATGGTGGTGCAGGCTCGAAGGGCCGAATGGCCTACTTCTGCACCTATTTTCGATGTTTCTATGTTTCTATTACTGGAAACAGAACGTGAGAGGTTAATATCCAAGGTCACACAGGCCATTCTCAAGGAAAAAGCCCTGGGCTTAAGAGTCCAAACATGCTGGTTGCAGTGGGCTTCGCAACATATAAGTTGCTCGAGCATTAATTGTTTAAATGGCCGGTACCATCACATTCAATCACAGGATTCTTTGGCCTTGTCAAAGATTGGCCATCCATTTAATATTGATAAGGGAATTGGAATCCTTTGTGTTCAGCTCTTATGTTTAGACATATCTGCAGAGTTCGTCCCAACCCACCTTGGCACAGAGCAAAAAATCAGGGCCAGTCTGGAGTAATAGGTTTAATTGATAGCTGTGCCTGAGAACTTTGAGAGATTGACCGGCTATGGTCCACTTGGACAGACTGCTCGATGATCAGGTGTCTCAGATGTAAAAATAGATACTGACCCTGAATATCTGCACGGACAGGGTTTCAATCCCAGCAAAATCCCCATGTTCTCACCCTCACCCCCAACAAAAGAACAACAGGTGCCCTGCCGTCACTTACAAAAGGGCTACTTTAAAAAAAAATTCCAGCTGCCTCAATTTTAGATTCTAGCCTGTTTTGATAAGGTAGGCTTGGTGATAGCCATGCAGCGATTATATTGAGCTTAACAGGTGTGTGAAATGGGTGCAATGAGGCACAATTACGAGACCAATATCCTGCACAGCAAGGATGCCTGAAAAACATAGAAACAAAATTGTGTCAGAGCATTTTTCAGGCATCCCTTGCAGCCACCTAAAACAGGTGCTGGTTAGCTTACGCATGTAAATGAGGGGCCTAACAACAGTTTTAGGTTCCCTCGCTGAAATTGGTCTGTGATTCAGGAGTCAGGCTGGAGAAAGTTCTGGCTCATCCATGACATGATGTCGGGTTATGCAATAACAGTTGTGGATTTGAAGATGTTGATGGAGAAGTAAAGCTGGGTATCATAACGTTCATAAGGAACTGAACCCAAGCTTACAGTAAATATGGCAGAGAAATAGAACATCGATAAGTAAAATAAGGGAGCCAGTGACAAATATATCTGAAATGACTATGCAGCTGCAGAAGGTGACACCATTGCAAAATATGTTGTGACTACAGTAGGATAGGTAAAGAAGAAATGAAGTTCAGCCATTAATGCAAAGCGAGCTAAAGAAAATGAATGGTTAAAAAAAAGAAGGAAAAATGAGACAAGTTTTTAAAAGAAGAGCCGCTCATACAATGCTGAATGTGAAGTAGCAGTAGCTCTGTTTGACTCCGAGCCCAGACACACCCCACCTCAATGTTACTATATGATATCTCTCTCTTCCCGCGTCATTATGTATTCAATTTATTTTTATCCATGGGCAATGGCACCTTAACTTCACGAATGATGTTTGAAAACATATAAAGCTAATCCAGTCAAATCTTATATTGGCAGTAAGAAATGGGACACAAAATTCTGGGCCTGTACACATCTATTATGCAAAGAATGTGCTTGAAGGATTTCCAAACAGTACGATTCATTCTACAATCTGTTATTTTCCATTTTGGCAAGGATTTCCGAGAGCAATGCAGTGACCCTATCCGCAGCAAAGCTTACACAGCAAAAGCAGATTAGATTACAGTTGAGATAATAGCTATGATCACAAATAAAGTTTATTTACATTGAATGAATTGGTCCACCATCCAATACTCAATTACATTTGCAATGCACAACACCATATGCTCCTAGCCTCATGATAATGCAATGCAGCTACAATTATATCAGGTACAAACCAGATTGGTCACAGAACAAAGGGTAAGAACAGATCAAGAACTTTCCTACTGAACAAACTGGTCCTTCTCCCTCTCGATCAACACTGGCTGGGCTCAATTTAGCTTAGCACCTTAGCTACCAACCTTACCTCAATGGAAAGTAAATTAAAGGGAATAAGAAGAGAGGTGTGTTAGATAAGGGGAGAAATGAGAAAATGAACCACATTTTGTAGCCTTTCTGTGTACTTATTGGGCCAGATGTTCGAGAGGCTTGCGGCTGGGTTTTCGCCACGATTTAACCCTCCATGTCGAAAACCCGGTTGCAAAGCCCCGGCAGGATCGTCAGGTACCTGTTTGCGACAGCACTTTCAAGTACTGCTGGGGAGAGGTGCGCCAACATGCAACGACTCCAATTGCGTTTGTGTCTGAGTTTCGACACTCTCGCGATCCCTACGCCACGCCCAGAATAGCGACAGTTCCAACGTTTGGTGCAGCCCTGCCAGCAGCGGTAAATACAAAAACCTGCAAAAAAGGTAAGTTAACATATTTATTTTTAAATTTGTTTGCAGCGGTTAGATAGTTAAGGGTCTTGTAAATGTTTTTGGAATGTTTTTGGAATTTTTTTCCCCTTCTCCGAAGGCCTCTCTCGCAGCGCTCCTGGCCCCGGACTAAAGTTGCCGAAACTCGCGTTTTGCGACATGAATGCTGGTGCAACGCCTCCCTTACTGGTGCAGACATAAAGCTGAAAGTTTGGCCTAAAAATGGTAGCGCAGCGAAAAGGGTTAGTTTCACGTATCAGCCTAACCTTGGTGGTGGGAAAATTATTGGAAAAAATTCTGAAGGAGAGGATAAATCTTTATTTAGAAAGACACGAATTAATCAATGACATTCAGCATGGATTTATTAAGGGATGGTCGTGTCTGACTAACTTGATTGAATTTTTTGAGGAGGTAACAGGGAGGGTCGATGAGGGTAGTGCATTTGATGCAGTATACCAGTTGGTACCGTTGGTACCAACGACATAGGTAAAAAAAGGGATGAGGTCCTACGAAACGAATTTAAGGAGCTAGGAGCTAAATTAAAAAGTAGGACCTCAAAAGTAGTAATCTCAGGATTGCTACCAGTGCCACGTGCTAGTCAGAGTAGGAATCGCAGGATAGCGCAGATGAATATGTGGCTTGAGCAGTGGTGCAGCAGGGAGGGATTCAAATTCCTGGGGCATTGGAACTGGTTCTGGGGGAGGTGGGACCAGTACAACCCGGACGGTCTGCACATGGGCAGGACCGGAACCAATGTCCTAGGGGGAGTGTTTGCTAGTGCTGTTGGGGAGGAGTTAAACTAATATGGCAGGGGGATGGGAATCAATTCAGGGAGACAGAGGGAAACAAAAAGGAGGCAAAAGCAAAAGACAGAAAGGAGATGAGGAAAAGTGGAAAGCAGAGAAACCCAAGGCAAAGAACAAAAAGGGCCACTGTACAGCAAAATTCTAAAAGGACAAAGGGTGTTAAAAAAACAAGCCTGAAGGCTTTGTGTCTTAATGCAAAGAGTATCTGCAATAAGGTGGATGAATGAACTGTGCAAATAGATGTTAACAAATATGATGTGATTAGGATTACGGAGACGTGGCTCCAGGATGATCAGGGCTGGGAACTCAACATCCAGGGGTATTCAACATTCAGGAAAGATAGAATAAAAGGAAAAGGAGGTGGGGTAGCATTGCTGGTTAAAGAGGAGATTAATGCAATAGTTAGGAAAGACATTAGCTTGGATGATGTGGAATCTATATGGGTGGAGCTGCAGAACACCAAAGGGCAAAAAACATTAGTGGGAGTTGTGTACAGACCTCCAAATAGTAGTAGTGATGTTGGGGAGGGCATCAAAAAGGAAATTAGGGGTGCATGCAATAAAGGTGCAGCAGTTATAATGGGTGACTTTAATATGCACATAGATTGGGCTAGCCAAACTGGAAGCAATACGGTGGAGGAGGATTTCCTGGAGTGCATAAGGGATGGTTTTCTAGACCAATATGTTGAGGAACCAACTAGGGGGGAGGCCATCTTAGACTGGGTGTTGTGTAATGAGAGAGTATTAATTAGCAATCTCATTGTGCGAGGCCACTTGGGGAAGAGTGACCATAATATGGTGGAATTCTGCATTAGGATGGAGAATGAAACAGTTAATTCAGAGACCATGGTCCAGAACTTAAAGAAGGGTAACTTTGAAGGTATGAGGCGTGAATTGGCTAGGATAGATTGGCGAATGATACTTAAGGGGTTGACTGTGGATGGGCAATGGCAGACATTTAGAGACTGCATGGATGAATTACAACAATTGTACATTCCTGTCTGGCGTAAAAATAAAAAATGGAAGGTGGCTCAACCATGGCTATCAAGGGAAATCAGGGATAGTATTAAAGCCAAGGAAGTGGCATACAAATTGGCCAGAAATAGCAGCGAACCTGGGGACTGGGAGAAATTTAGAACTCAGCAGAGGAGGACAAAGGGTTTGATTAGGGCAGGGAAAATGGAGTACGAGAAGAAGCTTGCAGGGAACATTAAGGCAGATTGCAAAAGTTTCGATAGATATGTAAAGAGAAAAAGGTTAGTAAAGACAAACGTAGGTCCCCTGCAGTCAGAATCAGGGGAAGTCATAACGGGGAACAAAGAAATGGCAGACCAATTGAACAAGTACTTTGGTTCGGTATTCACTAAGGAGGACACAAACAACCTTCCGGATATAAAAGGGGTCAGAGGGTCTAGTAAGGAGGAGGAACTGAGGGAAATCCTTATTAGTCGGGAAATTGTGTTGGGGAAATTGATGGGATTGAAGGCCGATGAATCCCCAGGGCCTGATGGACTGCATCCCAGAGTACTTAAGGAGGTGGCCTTGGAAATAGCGGATGTATTGACAGTCATTTTCCAACATTCCATTGACTCTGGATCAGTTCCTATGGAGTGGAGGGTAGCCAATGTAACCCCACTTTTTAAAAAAGGAGGGAGAGAGAAAACAGGGAATTATAGACCGGTCAGCCTGACCTCAGTATTGGGTAAAATAATAGAATCAATTATTAAGGATGTCATAGCAGCGCATTTGGAAAAAGGTGACATGATAGGTCCAAGTCAGCATGGATTTGTGAAAGGGAAATCATGCTTGACAAATCTTCTGGAATTTTTTGAGGATGTTTCCAGTAAAGTGGACAAGGGAGAACCAGTTGATGTGGTATATTTGGACTTTCAGAAGGCTTTTGACAAGGTCCCACACAAGAGATTAATGTGCAAAGTTAAAGCACATGGGATTGGGGGTAGTGTGCTGACATGGATTGAGAACTGGTTGTCAGACAGGAAGCAAAGAGTAGGAGTAAATGGGTACTTTTCAGAATGGCAGGCAGTGACTAGTGGGGTACCGCAAGGTTCTGTGCTGGGGCCCCAGCTGTTTACACTGTACATTAATGATTTAGATGAGGGGATTAAATGTAGTATCTCCAAATTTGCGGATGACACTAAGTTGGGTGGCAGTGTGAGCTGCGAGGAGGATGCTATGAGGCTGCAGATTGACTTGGATAGGTTAGGTGAGTGGGCAAATGCATGGCAGATGAAGTTTAATGTGGATAAATGTGAGGTTGTCCACTTTGGTGGTAAAAACAGAGAGACAGACTGTTATCTGAATGGTGACAGATTCGGAAAAGGGGAGGTGCAACGAGACCTGGGTGTCATGGTACATCAGTCATTGAAGATTGGCATGCAGGTACAGCAGGCGGTTAAGAAAGCAAATGGCATGTTGGCCTTCATAGCGAGGGGATTTGAGTACAGGGGCAGGGAGGTGTTGCTACAGTTGTACAGGGCCTTGGTGAGGCCACACCTGGAGTATTGTGTACAGTTTTGGTCACCTAACTTGAGGAAGGACATTCTTGCTATTGAGGGAGTGCAGCGAAGATTCACCAGACTGATTCCTGGGATGGTGGGACTGACCTATCAAGAAAGAGCGGATCAACTGGGCTTGTATTCACTGGAGTTCAGAAGAATGAGAGGGGACCTCATAGAAACGTTTAAAATTCTGACGGGTTTAGACAGGTTAGATGCAGGAAGAATGTTCCCAATGTTGGGGAAGTCCAGAACCAGGGGTCACAGTCTAAGGATAAGGGGTAAGCCATTTAGGACCAAGATGAGGAGAAACTTCTTCACCCAGAGAGTGGTGAACCTGTGGAATTCTCTACCTCAGAAAGTAGTTGAGGCCAATTCACTAAATATATTCAAAAGGGAGTTAGATGAAGTCCTTACTACTTGGGGGATCAAGGGGTATGGCGAGAAAGCAGGAATGGGGTACTGAAGTTGCATGTTCAGCCATGAACTCATTGAATGGCGGTGCAGGCTCGAAGGGCCGAATAGCCTACTCCTGCACCTATTTTCTATGTTTCTATGTTTCTATATGGATTTCAGCAAGGCTTTTGATAAGGTCCCACATGGCCAACTGGTGACAAAAGTAAAAGCCCATGGGATCCAGAGCAAAGTGGCAAGTTGGATCCAAAATTGGCTCGGAGGCAGGAAGCAGAGTGTAATGGTTGATGGTTGTTTTTGTGACTGGAAGGCTGTTTCCAGTGGTATTCCACAGGGCTCAGTACTAGGTCCCTTCCTTTTTGTAGTATACATCAATTATCTCGTCTTGAATGTTGGGGCATAATTAAGAAGTTTGCAGATGATATTAAAATTGGCTGTACTGTTGATAATGAAGAAGAAAGCAATAGACTCCAGGAAGATATCAATGAACTGGTCAGGTGGACATAACAGTGGCAAATGGAATTTAATCCAGAGAAGTGTGAGGTAATGCATTTGGGGACAGCTAACAAGGCAAGGGAATACACATTAGATGGCAGGACACTGAGAAGTGTTGAGGAACAAAGGGACCTTAGATTGCCTGTCCACAGATCCCTGAAGGTAGCAGGCCAGGTAGATAAGGTGGTTAAGAAGGCATTCGGAATGCTTGCCTTTATTAGCCGAGGCATAGAATACAAGAGCAGGGGGGTTATGCTTGAATTGTATAAAACACCAGCTCTGGTCACTGCATTACAGGAAGGACGTGATTGTACTGGAGAGGATACAGAGGAGATTTATGAGGATGTTGCCAGGAGTGGAGAATCTTAGCTATGAGGACAGATTGCATAGGCTGGATTTGTTTTCCTTGGAATAGAGGAGGCTAAGGGGAGACCTCATTGAGGTGCAAAAAATTATGAGGGGCCTAGATATAGAGGATAGAAAGGACCCATTTCCCTTCGCAGAGGGGTCAACAACCAGGGGACATAAATTTAAGGTAATTGGTCGAAGGTTCAGATGGGATTTGAGGGGAAATTTCTTCACCCAGATGGTGGTCTGAAACTCACTGCCTGAAAGGGTGGTAGAGACAGAAACCCAGCACATTTAAAAAGCACTTGGATGTGTACTTGAAGTTTCATAACCTGCAGGGCTACGGACCTAGAGCTGGAAAGTGGGATTAGGCTGGATAGCCTCTTGTTGGCCGGTACAGACACGATGGACCGAAATGGCCTCCTTCTGTGCTGTAAATTTCTACGATTCTATGATTCTACCATTTTCGCCGAGAAACTCCGAAAGCCTAAAATTCGGCCTGAAGTCTACAGTTACAGTTGTGGTTTAGATATGTGCCGAACTATGTAAGCCTCAAAATGTCATTGGGCAGAATTTCCTGAACCTTCCTGAGGATGTCAGTAACATACGCCAGAACATAAAACTTTGAAGAAGAGTAATGGAGTTATCCCTGGTGTCCTGGCCAATATTTATCGCTCAAATAGCATAATAAAAACAGATTATCTGGTCATTATCATATTGCTGTTGTGGGAACTTGCTGTTTGCAAATTGGCTGCTGTGTTTCCAACATCACAACAGTGACTACACTTCAAAAGTACTTAATTGACTGTAAAGCACTTTGAGACATCCGGTGGTCGTGAAAGGTGCTATATAAATGCAAGTCTTTCTTTCTTTAACTAGAAAATAGTTTTGTATATTTTTTTTAAGTCATTTTCCACCATTTAAAATGGGGCTTACAGGCAATGTTCCTCCTGATTTGTTTTGGTGCTCAGCCCCTTTAACGGGCTGCGCGGTCCATTCAAAGTTTCACATTGGAAAAGGTTGCGCAGAGGGAACGTTGCTCACAGGTAGTGGATTGACACTGTGATTTAAAATGCTTATTTTTTGCGATAAACCCATTTTCAGCAGTATTAATCAAATGTCTGATTGCGCTAGTTCATGGCACAGTTTGTATTTGCCAATATGCAAAAGTGCTTAAGCAGCCACTCAGGGTAAGAAACGCTTTTCAAAATGGGCGCAATTTTGGGTGAAATTTGCGTCGTTATCAATGATTGCTCCTAAAGCGGAATCTCTACCCCAGGCTGTTTAAGAACATGCAATCGTGGAAGTTTTTCAGTTTTGAATGCAAATCATTCTGATGCCATAAAGGTGGATTCAAAGATACAAAAAATACATTTTAGGTTTCAGTGAGGAGAAATATAACCAGAAATGCTGAAAAAAATATGAAATAGAGTTTGATGAAAAGTCATTGACCTGAAACATTAACATTGTTTTTTCTCCACAGATGCTGTCTGACCTGCTGAGTATTTCCAGCATTCTCTGTTTTCATTTCAGATTTCCGGCATCTGCAGTAATCTGCTTTTATTTTAGTGAATCTGCAGATTTTTTCTTCTCGACAATAAATAAGGAAATACATCTGTGATAGAGTTGATTTTAGATAGTGAGCAGAATGTTTGGGTTGATGATCTAAATACCTTATTCCATCCTGTGAGTTTTTTGATGGCAAAAGTAGCAATGGTGCAGTGTTTCTGAGTGAGTAATCGGTACTATAGAGCTGGGATGGATGTAGGCCTGAGTGCCACTCCACCCCAATTCCAGATCTGAACTTTGTCAAACACAGGGCTGGAAGACACAAGTACAAAGTTCACAAGCTCTGAGCTGGTTAAAGATTATTTTTCTTTCCCACAGGATAATGGACGTGTTGCACAAACTCGCAGAGAAAGCAATTGATTCAAATTGACAATTTTAAAAAGTAGCTGGATCAATAGAGAAGGCAGATTGAGAATCCATCTAGAAATATAAATAGTACTGCTTGATTATTTTTCATGGACAGCGAGGAAAGGAATTTAGTATTCTTTCTACTAGTGAATCATCAGATGGTGATGGTGGATGTATCCATGACAAGATATTCATACATCCACTCTGGATAGAACAGAGTTGAGGAGCTAAGTCACCTTTTCTGTCTCCGGACTTCCTTATGTTTCTAATTTATGATTGGGAAAGAAAAGGCTAAAGCATCTCTCAACACAAGGAACAGAACAGAGGGAAGTGTCATTAATGGACATTCTGTGGCCTATAAAAGGGAATTGATGGGAGACAAAGACTGGCCTTTTGCCTGTCTGCTTAGTGCAGGCATGAAACCAGGCAAATGAAGGAAAGACCTGAACGGGCAGGAAAAAAGAGACAAACCATACTTATAAATGAAGTATAAGAGCGAAGGCATAAATAAGAAACTGTATCTTAGCCACTCTAGCTCACACTGTTGTTTCGGTCTATGCAAAGGATTTGTCCCTCAGTTCCTCCTTACTGTCTTAACATTAAGGCGGTTGCTCTGCACCTCGAGTCTCATCGCTGAGAGTGATACACTCATAATAAAGGATGAAACTGAGAACTGTGAGCAATGAGTAAGTGTGACCTTAGCTCCTTTAATAAGACTCCAGAGTGCAGGTACCGCGTGGAATGTCTGCTTATATACAGTGCTCCCAAGGGATGCTGGGATCCTTTGGGACTCCAACAGGTAGGCCCTCTGGTGGTGGCGTGATACAGGTTACCAAGGGTTAAATACATAACATCACTCCCTCGTAAAGTTAATAATACACTTATTTACAGGGTGAGACGATCTGGGGCTTTTCGCTCCCTTGTCGATCGTCTCGGTTCAAATGTGGGTGTGGGTGAGTTGGTTAGTTCTTCACTGGGCTGCTGGGCAGCCGGCCTTGCCGGACTGTTGGGGATGGTGAGTTCAGTTTCATGGTCAACCATGATGTCGGTTGCAACTTGTGTGTGTGTTGGAGGGTCAAAGTTGGTGGTGTCTTCTTCAGATTGTTCGTAGCTGTTGGTGAACCGCAATTTGATTTGGTCCAAATGTTTTCTGCATGTTCATCCATTGGCCAATTTGACCTGAAACACCCTATTCCCTTCTTTGGCTATGACCATGCCAGTGAACCATTTGGCACCATATCCATAATTGAGTACAAACACAGGATCATTGACCTCAATATCGTGTGACAAATTTGCGTGGTCATGGTACATACTTTGTTGATGCCGTCTGCTCTCCACGTGATCATGGAGATCAGGGTGGACAAGAGAGAGCCTTGTTTTGTGTGCCCTTTTCATTAGCAGCTCGACTGGGGGAATCCCGGTGAGCGAGTGGGGTCTGGTGCGGTAGCTGAGTAGCACGTCGGACAGCTGGGTCTGTAGGGAGCCTTCCGACACGCGTTTCAAGCTTTGCTTTATGGTCTGAACTGCCCGTTTTGCCTGGCCATTGGATGCGGGCTTGAACGGGGCAGATGTGACGTGCTTGATCCTATTGCGAGTCATGAATTCCTTAAATTCAGCACAGGTGAAGCATGGGCCATTGTCGCAGACTAGGACATCAGGCAGGCCGTGTGTGGCAAACATGGCTCGTAGGCTTTTGATTGTGGCCGTGTACGTGCTTACAGACATTATTACACATTCAATCCATTTTGAATAAGCATCCTCGAAAACCAAGAACATTTTGCCCAGAAATGGATCCACATAGTCCACGTGTTTCCTCGACCACGGTTTGGAGGGCCATGACCACAAACTTAGCGGTGCCTCTCTGGGTGCATTGCTCAGCTGAGAGCAAGTGTTGCACTGGCGCACGCATGACTCTAAGTCTGAGTCGATGCCGGGCCACCACACCTGGGATCTGGCTATGGCTTTCATCATTACAATGCCTGGGTGGGTGCTGTGTAGGTTACAAATTAACGTTTCTCTGCCCTTCTTGGGCAAGACCACGCGATTACCCCACAACAGACAGTCCGCCTGCAAGGACATTTCGTCTTCGCGCCTGTGGAACGGATTAATCGCCTCCTGCATCTCCACTGGGACACTGGACCAGCTCCCATAGAGGACACAGTTTTTACCAAGGATCCTGGCTGGCCCAGGTCCTGGTCTGGCGGGCCACAACGGGTGAATTTCATTTTCGAATGCATCCATTACAATGAGCAAGTCCGCAGGTTGTGCCATTTTCACCCCGGTGGTGGGCAATGGTAGCCAACAGAGAGCATCAGCGCAGTTCTCTGTGCCTGGTTTGTGGCGGATTATATAGTTGTATGCCGACAGTGTGAGCACCCATCTTTGGATGCAGCAGAGGCCTTTGTTCTCAGAGAATAGCGATATGAGCGGCTTGTGGTCAGTTTCAAGCTCAAACTTGAGGCCAAACAAATACTGGTGCATTTTTTCACCCCGTAAACGCACGCCAGAGCCTCTTTTTTAATCATGCTGTTGCCCTTTCAGCCTTGGACAGACTCCTGGACGCATAAGTGACCAGTTGCAAAATCCCCGATTCGTTAGCCTGTCGTAACATACACCCGACCCCGTATGATGACGCATCGCAAGCTAGCACTAGTCATTTACATGGGTTATACAAGACAAGCAGTTTGTTTGAACACAACAGATTTCTGGCTTTCTTGAAGGCAGCCTCTTGTGATTTCCACCATACCCAGTCGTCTCCCTTGCGCAGTAGCACATGTAGGGGTTCTAGCAAGGTGCTTAATCCAGGTAGGAAACTACCGAAATAGTTCAGGAGTCCCAGGAACGGCCGCAGCTCCGTCACGTCCTGTGGTCTCGGCGCGTTCTTGATGGCCTCCGTCTTGGCGTCCGTGGGTCTGATGCCATCTGCTGTGAACCTTCTTCCCAAGAACTCGACCTCCGGCACCAGGAAAACACACTTTGAGCATGTCAACCTGAGTCCCATGCGATCCAATCGACTTAGAAACTCTTCCAGATTCTTCAATTGCTCAATGGTGTCCAACCTGTAACCAGTATGTCATCCTGGAAAGCCACAGTGCGAGGGACCGACTTTAGCAGGCTCTCCATGTTCTGTTCGAAGATTGCCACAGTCGACCGAATCCCGAACGGGCGTCTGTTACAGATGAACAGACCTTTGTGCGTGTTGATGCAGGTGAGGTCTTTCGAAGATTCCTCCAGCTTCTGCGTCATGTAGGCCGAAGACTTGGTGAACGTCTTCCCTCCAGCCAGGATCGCAAATAGGTTGTCTGCCTTGGGTAGTGGGAACTGGTCCTGTAGCGAAAAACGGTTAATCATTACTTTATAGTCCCCACAAATTCTGACCGTGCCTTCACTTTTAAGTACCGGGATAATCGGAGTGGCCCACTTGTTGAATTCTACCGGTGCGATGATGCCTTCTCGCTGCAGCTTGTCCAGCTCAATTTCCACTTTCTCACGCATCATATACGATAACGCCCGTGGCTTGTGGTGAATGGCTCGCATATCGGTAACCAAATGGATCTGCACTTTCGCCCCCGAGAAGCTTCCAATGTCTGGCTTGATCAACGATGGAAATCTGCTCAGAACCTGGGCAGACGGAAGAAAGTGCTCGGATGTCGTCCCAGTTCCAGCAGATTTTTTCCAGCCAGCTTCTGCCAAACACTGTGGGGCCATCCCCTGTCACAATCCACAGTGGGAGTTTGTGAACTGCTCCACCAATGTCCAAGGGGGAGTGTTTGCTAGTGCTGTTGGGGAGGGGTTAAACTAATATCGCAGAGGGATGGGAACCTATGCCAGAGGTATTCAATATTCAGGAAGGATAGACAGAAAGGAAAAGGAGGTAGGGTGGCGTTGCTGGTTAAAGAGGAAATTAAGGCAATAGTCAGGAAGGACATTAGCTTGGATGACGTGGAATCGATATGGGTGGCGCTAAGGAATACCAAAGGGCAGAAAACGCTAGTGGGAGTTGTGTACAGACTACCAAACAGTAGTAGTGAGGTTGGGGACAGCATCAAACAAGAAATTAGGGAAGCGTGCAATAAAGGTACAGCAGTTATCATTGGTGACTTTAATCTACATATTGATTTGGCTAACCAAACTGGTAGCAATGCGATGGAGGAGGATTTCCTCGAGTATATTAGGATGGTATCTAGACCAATATGTTGAGGAAGGAGAAAGGACTAATTAGCAATCTTGTTGTGCGAGGCCCCTTGGGGAAGAGTGACCATAATATGGTAGAATTCTTTATTAAGATGGAGAGTGACACAGTTAATTCAGAGACTAGGGTCCTGAACATAAGGAAAGGTAACTTCAATGGTATGAGATGTGAATTGGCTAGAATAGACTGGCAAGTGATACTTAAAGGGTTGACGGTGGATAGGCAATGGCAAATATTTATAGATCACATGGATGAACTTCAACAATTGTACATTCCTGTCGAGAGCAAAAATAAAACGGGGAAGGTGGCTTAACCGTGGCTAATAAGGGAAATTAAGGATATAGTGTTAAATCCAAGGAAGAGGCATATAAAGTGGCCAGAAAAAGCAGCAAACCTCAGGTCTGGGAGAATTTTATAATTCAGCAGAGGAGGACAAAGGGTTTAATTACGAGGGGGAAAATAGAATATGAGAGGAAGCTTGCTGGGAACATAAAAACTGACTGCAAAAGCTTCTATAGAGCTGTGAAGAAAAAAAGATTAGTGAAGACAAACGTAGGTCCCTTGCAGTCAGTTTCAGGTGAATTTATAATGGGGAACAAAGAAATGGCAGTCCAGTTAAACAAATACTTTGGTTCTGTCTTCACGAAGGAAGACACAAATAACCTTCCGGAAATACTAGGGGACCGAGGGTCCAGTGAGAAGGAGGAACTGAAGGAAATCCTTATTAGGTGGGAAATTCTGTTTGGGAAATTGATGGGATTGAAGGCCAATAAATCCCCAGGGCCTGATAGTCTGCATCCCAGAGTAGTTAAGGAAGTGGCCCAAAAATAGTTGATGAATTGGTGATAATTTTCCAACAGTCTATCGACTCTGGATCCGTTCCTATGGACTGGAATGTAACTAATGTAGCACCACTTTTTAAGAAAGGAGGGAGAGAGAAAACAGGTAATTATAGACCGGTTAGCCCAACAACAGTCGTGGGGAAAATGTTGGAATCAATTATTAAAGGTGAAATAGCAGCACATTTGGAAAGCAGTGACAGGATCAGTCCAAGTCAGCATGGATTTATGAAAGGGAAATCATGCTTGACAAATCTTTTGGAATTTTTTGAGGATGTAACTAGTAGAGTGGACAAAGGAGAACCAGTGGATGTGATGTATTGTGGACTTTCAAAAGGCTTTTGTCAAAGTCCCACACAAGAAATTGGTGAGCAAAATTAAAGCACATGGTATTGGGGGTAATGTACTGACGTGGATAGAGAACTGGTTGGCCGACAGGAAGCAGAGAGTCGGGATAAACGGGTCCTTTTCAGAATGGCAGGCAGTGACTAGTGGGGTGCCACAGGGCTCAGTGCTGAGACCCCAGCTATTTACAATATATATTAATGATTTAGATAAAGGAATTGAGTGTAATATCTCCAAGTTTGCAGATGACACTAAGCTGGGTGACAGTGTGAGCTGTGAGGAGGATGCTAAGAGGCTGCAGGGTGACTTGGACAGGTTAGGTGAGTGGTCAAACGCAAGGCAGATGCAGTATTAATGTGGATAAATGTGAGGTTATCCACTTTGGGGGCAAAAACACGAAGGCAGAATATTATCTGAATGGCGGCAGGTTAGGAAAAGGGGAGGTGCAATGAGACCTGTGTGTCATGGTACATCAGTCATTCAAAGTTGGCATGCAGGTACAGCAGGCGGTGAAGAAGGCAAATGGTATGTTGGCCTTCATAGCTAGGGGATTTGAGTATAGGAGCAGGGAGGTCTTACTGCAGTTATACAGGGCCTTGGTGAGGCCCCACCTGGAATATTGTGTTCAATTTTGGTCTCCTAATCTGAGGAAGGACATTCTTGCTATTGAGGGAGTGCAGCGAAGGTTCACCAGACTGATTCCCGGGATGGCAGGGCTGACATATGAGGAGAGACTGGATCGACTGGGCCTGTATTCACTGGAGTTTAGAAGGATGAGAGGGGATCTCATAGAAACATATAAAGTTCTGACGGGACTGGACAGGTTCGATGCAGGAAGAATGTTCCCGATGTTGGGGAAGTCCAGCACTAGATGACATAGTCTAAGGATAAGAGGTAAGCCATTTAGGACTGAGATGAGGAGGAACTTCTTCACTCAGAGAGTTGTTAACCTGTGGAATTCCCTACCGCAGAGTGTTGTTGATGTCAGTTCATTGGATATATTCAAGAGGGAGTTAGATATGGCCCTTACGGCTAAAGGGATCAAGGGTTATGGAGAGAAAGCAGGAAAGGGGTATTGAGGTGAATGATCAGCCATGATCTTATTGAATGGTGGTGCAGACTCAAAGGGCCGAATGGACTACTCCCGCACCTATTTTCTATGTTTCAATGTTTCTATAGGAGACTTTGACTTCTGCACTGCCAATTACAGGGATCAGTTCCTTGGTGTATATTCTTAGCTTGATGTGAATGGGGCTGAGCTTGGCCCTGTGTGCCTTGTTCCATCACAGCCTGTCGAAAGCCTTTTTGTTCATTATGGACTGACTCGCACCCGTGTCCAGTTCCATGGATACTGGAATTCCGTTCAGTTCAACTTTCAACATTATTGGTGGACATTTCGTGGTGAAGGTGTGTACCCCGTACACTTGTGCCTCCTCAGTTCGAGTCTCCCATTCAGCCTGGTCCACAGTGGATCGATCTTCCTCTGCAATGTGGTGGTTTGCAGGGTTTGCAGAGTTTGCAGCTCGCCTGCACATTCATTGGAGGTGTCCCATTATTCTGCAGCCGTTGCACGCACAGTGCTTGAAGCGGCATTGATGGGGCCGATGATCACCTCCACAACACCAACAGGGTGTTAACTGCCTCGCATTAATGATTGATGGCGGACTCTGGGTCATCTGAGATCGTGCAGCAGCCGGTGTGTACGTTCTGCCATGTATATTCCTGCTCCAAAACGCACAGTACTGGTCAAAACCTCTTTATGCTGTGAAATTTGTTTGGTGTTGTCGCTCGTGGACATAAATGCCTGGGCTATTGTTATGGCTTTGCTCAGATTCGGTGATTCAACAGTCAATAGTTTGCGAAGAATTACCTCATGGCCAATGCCAAGCACAAAAAAGTCTCTCAGCATTTGTGCTAGGAATTCATCAAATTCGCAATGTCCTGCGAAGCGCCTTAGTTCGGCGATGTAGCTCGCCACTTCCTGGCCCTCTGACCGTTGACACGTGTAGAACCGATACCTCGCCATCAAAACACTTTCTTTAGGATTTAGGTGCTCCCGGACCAGCGTACACATTTCTTCATGGGTTTAGTTGTTGGTTTTACCGGAGCTGGAAGATTTTTCATGACGCCATAGGTTGTTGCCCCACAGACGGTAAGGAGGATCGCCCTTTGTTTGGCAGCGTTCTCATCCCCTTCCAGCTCGCTGGCCACAAAGTATTGGTCGAGTCTCTCCACGAAGGCCTCCCAATCATCCCCTTCTGAGAACTTCTCCAGAATACCAACTATTTTTTGCATTTTCGCGCGGTTGTACATTATCTCGTCGCCAATTGATACGCTCATAATAAAGGATGAAACTGAGTACTGTGAGCAATGAGTAAGTGTGACCTTAGCTCCTTTTATAAGATTACAGAGTGCAGGTACCGCGTAGGTCATCTGCTTATCTACAGTGCTCCCAAGGGATGCTGGGATCCCTTGGGACTCCAACAGATAGGCCCTCTGGTGGTGGTGTGATACAGGTTACCAAGGGTTAAATACATAACAGAGATCATTCAGAAAAAAAACGCAGGCCATGGAAGGAGTGTTCGGCAAACCAGTCCCACCCAACCTTTCCTTCAACGACTGTCTGTCCCACCTGTGACAGAGACTGTAATTCCCATATTAGACTGTTCAGTCACCTAAGAACTCACTTTTAAGGCTTAATTTTCCCCCAAGCTTTTTTTGGGCGTTCTTGAAGAGTTACGCCTGATTTTCTGTGGCCCAAAATAAAAGTGTTGTAAGTTTCCCCTTCGGATCTCTTCATTTTGGCATGGCCTAACCCGAGGGGCGGGGGGTGGAACCTTGAATTGTGCCAAAAAGATCGGGCTGCTATGGTAACCAGGGACACAAGCGTACAGCCACCTCGCAACACGTTAAAAGAATTGAAAAACACATATTAGCAACTTACCTCCAACCCTGCCGTGAGGGCTTGCTGGTCCAGTCCCATTCTCAGTCCCCACCGGTTCGAATTCTCCTGCCGGTGCATTCCCCTGCCGGTGAGTCCTCCCATCCCTAGCCCTGGCTGAAGGGTGTGCCAGTGCGTTCTCCTGCTGGTGCGTTCTGTGAGTTCTCCTGCCTGCTGGTGAGTTCTCCCACCTCTAGCCCTGGCCAAGTGGTCTTCTCCCTACCAGTCAAAAGCTTCCTCCCAACCCCTCTCCCTCCCCCCACCCCCGCTCCCTCACCCACCTCTCTCTTCCTCCCCCATCTCTCTCTTCCCCTCTCTCTTAACTTTCTTGCTGTTGCTGTCCGTGCATCTGCTGCACTTACCTGCGCCGATCTCCTTATCTGCGCCCATTTCTTTAACTCTGTGCAAGGGTTTTCTGAAGTGGCCACATACACTGGCCTAAGTAGAAATCTAGCAACTATTAACTGGCCAAAGTTGTCTAAATGGCCAGAACCGGTGTAGGTGGCTGGTAACGCCCACTTTTGAGAAAAAAAACCCTAAAAAAAACGTAACTAAGCGAGTTACGCTGCTGCAAATTGATTGGGGAAACTAGGAATTTTTAAGTTAGGCCAGAAAAAGCAGCCTACTCCAAAAAAAACAGAGCAATTCCTGGGGAAAATTGAGCCCTTAGAGTGGAAGCAAGTCTTCCTCGATTTTGAGGGACTGTCGATGACTGGGCATCATTAATCATTTAGGATTTAGCCCATTTCCTTTTCTGAATGTTCCCACTGAGTTCTCATTTATTGTACTTTGTGACAGTGTATCCCATTAGTTATTAACTTTAAGTGTGAACTATTTCCATCTTTGATTGTGCTTACTTTCTAGTTTACCTAGCTTGCACAAATGCCTTGTAGTTCTATTCTTATTCAGCACAAGTAAAGTCCACATCTACCCCAATGATTTCTCTTTATGATTTCCCAAATGGATTATGACCTCTTCTATCTCTTTGTTCAATATATAAAGGTTGCAATCCCTTTGACTCTATTTGCAGCTCACTGAATTGAGTCTGGCATTGTCTAAATTACTCTCCCAGAATATCGATGTGAATTTGAAAATGAGCAAACTGCAATTTGTTTTCTTTTCTGTGTCAGTGACTTCAAAGCAACAATGATGTTATGGCACAAAATAATGGTGAGGACTCATGCAATTAATTTCAGTACTTAAAATTATTTGAAATAAAGGCAGAGAAATTCGGTCACGCCTCTGTTGCAGCGGTGTTCTGGGCAGAGCGGTAAACTTTGCACCTGGTTAGCATCTGCTGCTGCAGAATTCATCAGCTGGGCCCTGAGTTTGGAGAGGGAGGAGTTGCACACCTCTTTTAGGGCGCTAGGCTGGCTGACAAGTGAAAATCCCAAGCTAAACAGGGGAAAAAAAATCTGAAGAAATACACCTAAAACATTCGCAATGAATAATTCACGCCACCACAACATAAATCACAAAAAAAAAATCAATCACACTTACCTCAGGTCGACATTACTTACCTCACTGCAGTGGTTACAACTTGGATCACCAGGTTCCACAGGCGTTCCCACCAGGACGATCTACGGAGCGCTGCAGGTCAGGTGCGACCCAAATATTGAGCCGGCATTGCACACTGGCTCACCACTTCCGGGCGGCAATGTTTAGTGCCCCCTCGAAACTGGCACCGAATGTACCAGTGGGGCGCTGGAAGCTAGCCACCTACCCAGACGTGTTTACCATTGACATTGCCACCACTCCGGGGTGCCCCTCCAGGGCGCAAACCAAAAACCGAAGACCAAAAATCCAGCCCAAAATGTTTGTACTTGATTTAGTGACCCAGTTCAAAAATCTACCTGGACACCAGCAGATGCTTTCGCTAGTTAAATACGCTTTATTAAGTGAAAAGTTGAGGAGGCTATCAGTTGTGAACTTCATAGATAAATATTTCCCTAACACTATGATTTACATAGTCCAGATGCTCCTTGTAATTTGAGCAGCTTGTCTTTCTGCCACTAAGTCATCTGAAAAGAAAATATTGCAAGCCCTCTCTCTTAATTTCCGGTGACAATATTTAAGAAACATTTTTAGAGTTGCGACTTAATGCAGTTATTAAAATGAACACAATAATGGCAAATGCTGAATATGTGGGGGAGCAGGGATAACACAATCAGTTTGGTAATAAAATATGATGTTTATTGCATTTCATTGGAAAATTGATGAATCCATGGTAAACATAGTTACTGAAATAATACCCATCCGATCAGGACAATTTCTAATGAAGGATCCCACGTCAAATGTTAATGTATCTTTCCCTTTAAGATGCAGGTCAGCCTGCTATATGCTTCCAGTGTGTTCTATTTTTACATAAGAACATAAGAAATAGGAGCAGGAGTAGTCCATTTAGCTCATCAAGCCTACTCTGCCATTTACTAAGATCATGGTTGATCAGATCTTGGGCTCAACTCCAATTCCCTGCCGGCTCCCATAACCTTTGATACCTTTGTCACTCAAAATCTGTCTATCTCCACCTTAAATATATTCAATGACCCAGCCTCCACACCTCTCTGGGGCAGAGAATTCCACAAATTTACAACCCTCTGAGAGAAGAAATTCCTCCTCATCTCAGTTCTAAAACCCATTATTCTTAAACTATGCCCTCTAGTTCTAGGTTCCCCCATGAGTGGAAATATCCTCTATATCTAACTTGTTGAGCCCCTTCAGTATCCTTTATGTTTCAACAAGATCACCTCTCTCTCATTCTTCTAAATTCCAATGCTTATAGGTCCAACCTACTCAACCTTTCTTCATAAGACAACACCTTCATCTCAGAAATCAACCTAGTGAACCTTCTCTGAACTGTCTCCAATGTAAGTACACCTTTCCTTAAATAAAGAGACCAAAACTGTACATAGTACTCTAAGTATGGTCTCACCAATATCCTATACAATGGTAGCAGAATCTCTCTGCATTTATACTCCATCCACCTTGCAATAAAGGCCAACATTCTATTTGCCTTCCTGATTACTTGCTGTACCTGCACACTCACTTTTTGTGTTTCATGCGCAAGGACACCCAGGTTCCTCTGTACAGCAGCATTTTGTAATGCGCTCTCCATTTAAATAATAATTAGCTTTTTTATTTTTCCTGCCAAAGTAGATAACCTCACACTTTCCCACATTAAACTCCATCTGTCAAATGTTTGCCCATTCACTTAGCTTGTCTATATCCTTTTGCAGATTAATTTATGTCCTCCTCACAACTTGCTTCCCCACCCATCTTTGTATCATCAGCAAACTTAGCTACATTATACTCGGTCCCTTTCATCCAAGCCATTAATATAAATTGTAAATAGTTGAGGCCCCAGCACTGATCTCTGTGGCACCCCACTAGTTACCGTTTGCCAACCGGAAAAAGACCCATTTATCCTGACTCTCTGTTTTCTGTTAGTTAGCCAATCTTCTATCCTTGATAAAATATTACCCCCAAATCTATGAGCTCTTACCTTGTGCAGTAACCTTTTATGTGGCACCTTATTGAATGCCTTCTAGAAATCCAAATACACCATATCCACTGGTTCCCCCTTATCCACCTTGCTGATTATGTCCTCAAAAATCTTCAGCAAATTTGTCAAACATAATTTCCTTTTCATAAAACTATGCTGACTTTGTTTGACTTATTCTGATTTTTCAAATGTTCTGCTATTGCTTCCTTAATAATGAACTCTGGCATTTTCCCAATGACAAATATTAGGATAATTGGTCTATAGTTTTCTGCATTCTGCCTCCCTCCTTTTTTAAATAGGACTTTACATTTGCAGTTTCCAATCTGCTGGGACCTCTCCAGACTCCAGGGAATGTTGATAGATTGCAACTAATGCATTCATTATCTCTGCAGCCACTTCTTTTAAGACCCAAGGATGCAGGCCATCAGGTCCAGGGGACTTGTCCACCTTTAGTTCTATTATTTTACAGAGTACTTTTTCTTTCATGATAGTTATTGTATTTAGATCCCCCCTCCTTATAGCCCCTTCATTATCTACTATTGGGATGTTTTTAGTATCTTCTGTCGTGAAGACCAATACAAAATATTTGTTCGAAGTGGCTGCCATTTCCCTGTTCCCCATTATTAATTCCCCAGTCTCATCCTCTAGGGGAACAATGTTTATTTTAGCTACCCTCTTCTTTTTATATACATGTAGAAGCTTTTAATATCAGTTTTTATGGGCCCAAGTTTCGAGCCGCGCCTAGAACGGCGCAGTCCCGACCTGGATGCCCGTTTTTCGCGCCACAAAGTGCGCCTAAAAAAAACCTCCGTATTCTCCACCTCCCTGCAGGTCCTCTGGCCCTCGGCGCAGCACAGCAGGAGCTGTAGGGGGCGGAGCTAGGACCCTGCGCCGAAAACAGTGCCGGGAGCTCTGCACATGCGCGCTACAGTGGGCACGCAAGTGCAGTAGCTCCAGGCGCCCGAAACTGTGTGGGAGGGGCCCAAAGCACACAGCCCCTAGCCCTGGCCGAATGGCCTCACTGGGGCTGCGTGAATAAGGCTCCTCCCACGGCCAGCTCCTGCTTCCTCCCGACCCGGCCAACGTGGTAAGTGATTGGCTGCTGATTGGTGAGTAGTTTTTCTTTTTCTTTATTAGTCAGTAACTTTTAACATTGTTGTCGGCAATTTAAGTGTATCTAAGGGTTAAGTCATGGCAGGACAGCTTGGTCACGTGATATGCTCCTCCTGTACCATGTGGGAACACGGGGACAACATCAGTGTCCCTGACGACTACATGTGCGGGAAGTGTGTCCACCTCCGGCTACTGACGGTCCGCGTTGCGGAGTTGGAGCTGAAGGTGGATTCACTCTGGAGCATCCACGATGCTGAGAATGACGTGAGTATCACGTGTAGCGAGTTGGTCTTACTGCAGGAGAAGGGTCCACAGCCAGCGAGGGAATGGAAGACCAGCAGGAAGAGTAGTGCAAGGAAGGTAGTGCAGGGGTCCCCTGTGGTCATCCCCCTGCAAAACAGATACACCGCTTTGAGTACTGTTGAGGGGGATGACTCATCAGGGGAGGGCAGCAGCAGCCAAGTTCATGGCACCGTGGCTGGCTCTGTTGCACAGGAGGGCAGGAAAAAGAGTGGAAGAGCGATAGTGATAGGGGATTCAATTGTAAGGGGAATAGATAGGCGTTTCTGCGGCCGCAACCGAGACTCCAGGATGGTATGTTGCCTCCCTGGTGCAAGGGTCAAGGATGTCTCGGAGCGGGTGGAGGACATTCTAAAAAGGGAGGGAGAACAGCCAGTTGTCGTGGTGCACGTTGGTACCAATGACATAGGTAAAAAAAGGGATGAGTTCCTACGAAATGAATTTAAGGAGCTAGGAGCTAAATTAAAAAGTAGGACCTCAAAAGTAGTAATCTCGGGATTGCTACCAGTGCCACATGCTAGTCAGAGTAGGAATCGCAGGATAGCTCAGATGAATACGTGGCTTGAGCAATGGTGCAGCAGGGAGGGATTCAAATTCCTGGGGCATTGGAACCGGTTCTGGGGGAGGTGGGACCAGTACAATCCGGACGGTCTGCACCTGGGCAGAATCGGAACCAATGTCCTCGGGGGAGTGTTTGCTAGTGCTGTTGGGGAGGAGTTAAACTAATATGGCAGGGGGATGGGAACCAATGCAGGGAGATAGAGGGAAACAAAAAGGAGGCAAAAACAAAAGACAGAAAGGAGATGAGGAAAAGTGGAGGGCAGAGAAACCCAAGGCAAAGAACAAAAAGGGCCATTGTACAGCAAAATTCTAAAAGGACAGAGGGTGTTAAAAAAACAAGCCTAAAGGCTTTGTGTCTTAATGCAAGGAGTATCCGCAATAAGGTGGATGAATTAACTGTGCAAATAGATGTTAACAAATATGATGTGATTGGGATTACGGAGACGTGGCTCCAGGATGAGCAGGGCTGGGAACTCAACATCCAGGGGTATTCAACATTCAGGAAGGATAGAATAAAAGGAAAAGGAGGTGGGGTAGCATTGCTGGTTAAGGAGGAGATTAAGGCAATAGTTAGGAAGGACATTAGCTTGGATGATGTGGAATCTATATGGGTAGAGCTGCAGAACACCAAAGGGCAAAAAACGTTAGTGGGAGTTGTGTACAGACCTCCAAACAGTAGTAGTGATGTTGGGGAGGGCATCAAACAGGAAATTAGGGGTGCGTGCAATAAAGGTGCAGCAGTTATAATGGGTGACTTTAATATGCACATAGATTGGGCTAACCAAACTGGAAGCAATACGGTGGAGGAGGATTTTCTGGAGTGCATAAGGGATGGTTTTTTAGACCAATATGTCGAGGAACCAACTAGGGGGGAGGCCATCTTAGACTGGGTGTTATGTAATGAGAAAGGATTAATTAGCAATCTCGTTGTGCGAGGCCCCTTGGGGAAGAGTGACCATAATATGGTGGAATTCTGCATTAGGATGGAGAATGAAACAGTTAATTCAGAGACCATGGTCCAGAACTTAAAGAAGGCTAACTTTGAAGGTATGAGGCGTGAATTGGCTGAGATGGATTGGCGAATGATACTTAAGGGGTTGACTGTGGATGGGCAATGGCAGACATTTAGAGACCGCATGGATGAACTACAACAATTGTACATTCCTGTCTGGCATAGAAATAAAAAAGGGAAGGTGGCTCAACCGTGGCTATCAAGGGAAATCAGGGATAGTATTAAAGCCAAGGAAGTGGCATACAAATTGGCCAGAAATAGCAGCGAACCTGGGGACTGGGAGAAATTTAGAACTCAGCAGAGGAGGACAAAGGGTTTGATTAGGGCAGGGAAAATGGAGTATGAGAAGAAGCTTGCAGGGAACATTAAGACGGATTGCAAAAGTTTCTATAGATATGTAAAGAGAAAAAGGTTAGTAAAGACAAATGTAGGTCCCCTGCAGTCAGAATCAGGGGAAGTCATAACGGGGAACAAAGAAATGGCGGACCAATTGAACAAGTACTTTGGTTCGGTATTCACGAAGGAGGACACGAACAACCTTCCGGTTATAAAAGGGGTCGGGGGGGTCTAGTAAGGAGGAGGAACTGAGGGAAATCCTTATTAGCCGGGAAATTGTGTTGGGGAAAGTGATGGGATTGAAGGCCGATAAATCCCCAGGGCCTGATGGACTGCATCCCAGAGTACTTAAGGAGGTGGCCTTGGGAATAGTGGATGCGTTGACAGTCATTTTCCAACATTCCATTGACTCTGGATCAGTTCCTATGGAGTGGAGGGTAGCCAATGTAACCCCACTTTTTAAAAAAGGAGGGAGAGAGAAAACAGGGAATTATAGACCGGTCAGCCTGACATCGGTAGTGGGTAAAATGATGGAATCAATTATTAAGGATGTCATAGCAGTGCATTTGGAAAGAGGTGACATGATAGGTCCAAGTCAGCATGGATTTGTGAAAGGGAAATCATGCTTGACAAATCTTCTGGAATTTTTTGAGGATGTTTCCAGTAGAGTGGATAAGGGAGAACCAGTTGATGTGGTATATTTGGACTTTCAGAAGGCGTTCGACAAGGTCCCACACAAGAGATTGATGTGCAAAGTTAGAGCACATGGGATTGGGGGTAGTGTACTGACATGGATTGAGAACTGGTTGTCAGACAGGAAGCAAAGAGTAGGAGTAAATGGGTACTTTTCAGAATGGCAGGCAGTGACTAGTGGGGTACCGCAAGGTTCTGTGCTGGGGCCCCAGCTGTTTACACTGTACATTAATGATTTAGATGAGGGGATGAAATGTAGTATCTCCAAATTTGCGGATGACACTAAGTTGGGTGGCAGTGTGAGCTGCGAGGAGGATGCTGTGAGGCTGCAGAGCGACTTGGATAGGTTAGGTGAGTGGGCAAATGCATGGCAGATGAAGTATAATGTGGATAAATGTGAGGTTATCCACTTTGGTGGTAAAAACAGAGAGACAGACTATTATCTGAATGGTGACAGATTAGGAAAAGGGGAGGTGCAAAGAGACCTGGGTGTCATGGTACATCAGTCATTGAAGGTTGGCATGCAGGTGCAGCAGGCGGTTAAGAAAGCAAATGGCATGTTGGCCTTCATAGCAAGGGGATTTGAGTACAGGGGCAGGGAGGTGTTGCTACAGTTGTACAGGGCATTGGTGAGGCCACACCTGGAGTATTGTGTACAGTTTTGATCTCCTAACCTGAGGAAGGACATTCTTGCTATTGAGGGAGTGCAGCGAAGGTTCACCAGACTGATTCCCGGGATGGTGGGACTGACCTATCAAGAAAGACTGGATCAACTGGGCTTGTATTCACTGGAGTTCAGAAGAATGAGAGGGGACCTCATAGAAACATATAAAATTCTGACGGGGTTAGACAGGTTAGATGCAGGAAGAATGTTCCCAATGTTGGGGAAGTCCAGAACCAGGGGTCACAGTCTAAGGATAAGGGGTAAGCCATTTAGGACCGAGATGCGGAGGAACTTCTTCACCCAGAGAGTGGTGAACCTGTGGAATTCTCTACCACAGAAAGTTGTTGAGGCCAATTCACTAAATATATTCAAAAAGGAGTTAGATGAGGTCCTTACTGCTAGGGGGATCAAGGGGTATGGCGAGAAAGCAGGAATGGGGTACTGAAGTTGAATGTTCAGCCATGAACTCATTGAATGGCGGTGCAGGCTAGAAGGGCCGAATGGCCTACTCCTGCACCTATTTTCTATGTTTCTATGTTTCTATGACTCCCGCTTCCCGCCCCCCGCCCCCGGACCGGACCCGACACCCGCTTCTCCCCCCCCCGCCCCCGGGCTGGACCCGACACCCGCTCCCCCCGCCCCCGGGCCGGACCCGACACCCGCTCCCCCTCCCCCGCCCCCGGACCGGACCCGACACCCGCTCCCCCTCCCCCGCCCCCGGACCGGACCCGACACCCGCGCCCCCCCCCCACCCGCCCCCGGACCGGACCCGACACCCGCTCCCCCCCAACCTGCCCCCGGACCGGACCCGACACCCGATCACCCCCTCCCGCCCACCTCCGGACTGGATCCGACCTGACCTCCCTCCCCCCGACCTGACCTCCCGCTCCCTCCCTCCCCCCGACCCGAACCGAACCGACCTCCCTCCCACCACCCCCCCGACCCGACCCAACGCCACCTACCTGTAAATCTGGTGCTGGGGATGAGCATGCTGTTGGAGGGCTCCCGGTGCTGCAGTCGGTAAGTAGAAAATGTTTTATTTATTGATTTAAAAAAAAATATTTCTTATTAAATTTTTTTGATTGATTTATTGGTTGATTTATTGATGTATTTATCATTTATTATTGATGATGGCTCTTTATTTGTAAAACTGAAGTGTTTAATGTTTGTAAACTTCCCTTTAAACAGCACCCCCCACCATTCCCTACGCCTGATTTGTAACCTACGCCTGATTTTCTAAAGTGTAGACAAGGTTTTTTCGAGTGTACAAAAATCTTCACTTACTCCATTCTAAGTTAGTTTGGAGTAAGTTTTCACTCACGAAACTTTGAAATCAGGCATAAGTGGCCGGACACGCACCCTTTTGAAAAAAAAATTCTGTTCCAAAGTGAAACTTCTACCTGACTAGAACTGGAGCAAACTAAATGTGGAGAATTCCGATTTCTAAGATACTCCGTTCTACACCAGTTGCTCCTAAAAATCAGGAGCAAATCATGTGGAAACTTGGGGCCTATATTTCTTGCTAGTTTACTCTCATAATCCATCTTCTCTCTCTTAATGATTTTTTTAGTCGTCGTTTGCTGTTTTTTTAAAAAATCCCAATCCTCTGGCTTCCCACTAATCTTGGCTACATTGTATGCCATGGTTTACAATTTGACACCATCCTTACTTCCTTAGTTAGCCATGTATGGTTCTCCCGTCTCTTAAAGTCTTTCCTTCTCACATGAAATATCTCCTTAAATGTCTGCCACTGCTCATCAACTGTCTTACATTTTAATCCATTTTTCCAGTCCACTTTAGCCAACTCCGCCTTCATACCTTTGTTATCACCTTTATGTAAGAATTTGGCAAAAACACTTTTGGACCTTTTCGACTTTGCTTGGACATATTTTGTGTTACTGCAGAAGAGCAGACAGCTGAAGTGGAACAGGTCCAAACATGTCTCACAGGAATACACCATCAGCTGGGTGGGAATGAGAATGGCTGAAAACAGGAACATCATGGTTGATGAGCGCCTTTTGTCATGAAATGGGAAGCAATCAGTGAGACATTAAGTAAAGTGGCCGGGGTTTTAGTCCATCGAAAGACAAGGAAAGCTATTTGACCACAGACTAATTGAGCCACACAGCCCAGTTTACAAATCTACAAGGCAGAGACTTGATTTTGCTTTTTCAGTTGGACAGCCTCAGGGGAAAGGACAGGTGGATTTTTGGCGCAAAAAGGAGCATTTTTTTTTGCAACTTGGAATATTGTTTTATCTTAAACTGTGGGAGTAGAACAAGGGGACACAGGCAAACTAGCTGAATATATTTTTAAGATTCATAGTCTTCTTTACACAAAGAATGATCAATGGGCTTAATTCTGCACAAGCCCATTTTTTGGTATATTGCCAGAGTTACGCCTGTTTTTCTAGGCCAGAAATGCGCTGGAAATAATTTGCAAAGGTTTCCCCGATCTATGATTCGAATTTGGAGAAGCACAGCGTGTCCAGCCGCCTTGGGGGGTGAAGCCTGCTGTCTGCGCCGAAAAATGATGTCGCACCTTCTGTGCATGCGCCGAAAAAAAAGTTACGCTTCTGACATCGTTGCAATGGACACGCATGCGCAGTACAGCTCTGATTTGTCAACCGGCCATTTTTAAAGAGCCAGTTGTGTTTGTGAGAAGGAATGCTGTGTGAGAGCATTGGAAAAATCGCAGCTGCAGCAGTACAAGATGCAACACGGTGCAAAGACCAAGAATTTCTCACAGGAAAAAGTGGAGGCACTAGTTACTGTGATTGAGAACAGATGGCAGGAGCTGGACACCAGCAGAGGTCACATAAAAGTTCCACCCAAAGAAATGAAGAAACGCTGGAACCAACTTACACAAGATTACTGTGCAATGGTGACCACCCCGAGTTCTGGAGGCCAGTGCAAAAAGAAGTGGCAGGACCTTGGTCAAGTAGTTAGTATAAGTAATATTTTCATTTTGCAATGGAATTTCAATTGTGAATGTGACCAGCTGTATATGTCCCACCCAGCTGAAAGACACATTCTCTACAAAGCTGTATTTTCATCTTTGCAGAGGAAGGTGGCACATAACAAAAGGGAAAGAACTTGAACAGGTGGAGGCCCGGCAAATCTGCACCCACTGACACCTTTGGAAGAGAGGGTCGCTGTTTTAATGGGTCCTTCCTGGAGAAAAGTAACCGCCACTGCACAAACTGGGCCCACACTCGAGGCAGAGGGTAAGTCCTGAAAATTCATCATGGTTGTTCAAATCAGCCTGCTGCTTGGCCTGCGATGTGTGAGCCTACTCATGCCACCCACCCTGCCCCCTCCTCTGCTGCTAATCATTTGTCTGTTCTGTTATATTCTGCAGAACTTGAGGCCAATCCTGATGATGCAGAAGAGGATTCAGTCGCGAACGAGCCTGAAGAGGAGAACATCTTTGAATCCAACCCTCCAGACCAAGAACATGGGTGTGAGGGGGAGGGGATGGAGTTGGATGAAGCCCCCACTGTTTTACTGACTTCGGAGGAGGTGGCGTTCATTGCGATGACAGCTCCTTCCATTACTAGTGGTTTGCGTACTGGTTGGACTTTCCATAGTTTCACACCTTCCGAGGCTGTGGGTCCCAGTAGTGGGGTGCAAGCCACATCCAGGGGGAGGAGGGGAAGGAGAGCTCGACCGTGCTCTCCTCAGGTGCAGGATGTAACAGATGTGGTTCAAATGATGTCATTGAGTGCGGAGAGCATTTACCTTACCCAACCACTCCTGGACACCATCAGTGGGGTGAGTGATGAGGTAGCGGGACTGTCGGGAGAAGTAACAGCAATGACACAAGAAATGGGAACAATGTCCGGGACCATCAGTGAGGGAATGAGGGAGGGAATGTCAGAGGTAGCTGATGCGCTGTCAGTGACCATCAGCGAGAGAATGTCAGAGATAGTGCAAACACTGTCACTGACCATGAGGGAGGGAATGTTGCAGGTTATTGAGACACTGTTAGGGCGCATGAGGGACGGCATGTTGGAGTTAGCTGCTGCAATAAGGGAACATGCCCAGACCCCACACCCATTGACAGAATCAACTGCCACTCCTACTCCAATCCCCACACCAGCCTCCAAAGAGCCCAAAGCCGGGCCCTCCAACTTGCCGCCTGCCGCTGATGTCTGACCCCCCCACTTAAGATGTGTGCAGTACCCAAGATCTTAGAAAGAGTAAGCTTGGTACCAAGCCACAAACTTTGTGCTACCGTGTAAGAATCGGTGGAAACATCGACAGCGTCAGTGTAAACATTTTTAGATTTTAACATTTGGATTGCTTTTCCATATTTTCTGTTACTGCAGAAGAGCAGACAGCATGACTTGGGACAGGTCCAGACATGTTCCACAGGAATACACATCAGGTGGGCAGGAATAGGTTAATGGCTGAAATCGCAGGAAGATCGTTGATGGAGGACCCTTTGTCATCAGTGAGAGATCAGGTAAATTGGTCAGTGCTCAAAATGACTGAGAGCCCCGGAGCGCGGGAATCTCAGGACAAAGGAAGCCATTTGGCCACCCAGACTCGTTGGAGCCTTTATCCCCAGTAATAGCCCAGTAACAAAGGCGCAGGCAAGATGTGATTCATGCTCTTTAATTGGACTACCTCAGGCAAAGGACTGTTTTTTGGCGCGAGAATTCAGAAGCATGTTTCAGAAAAAAAAGAGGACTGCAGTTGCAGCCATCTCGTTCTCTCTCCTCTTCTACGCTTGCTTGCTTCGTTCAATGTATTCAAGGTCCGAGCACTCCGTCTGGGATGGAGAGAAGAAACCACCATCTATGAGCAAAGAGAGCCTCGCTCATCGGGAGAAGCAGCGAGTAAGCTAGAGGGGTAACTGGTGGGCATTATTCCAGCCCACGCATCCTTAAGACCACCGCAGAGTGTGAAGGGGTGGCATGTGTCCCAACCAAGCCGTAGGGCTTTAGAGGGGAGGTTTCTGAGTGGATCATAGGCGTATGCACAGTCTGTTGGACAGATTTGGTGGTGTCCTATTGAGCCAAGCAGGGATGTTTTAGTCATGTGTACTTAGCGATATGGGCTATTCAGACGGGCCAGTATTGTGTGTGGTACTGTGTTTGTTTGTTTTACACCACCAGGGTGTGTTTTACTGGATGCAGGTGTGTGCTTTAAATTGAATAAAAGCATTGTGACGTTGAGACCGAAAGATCTCTCTATAACTGTGTATTCTGTTCACTACTATAATTCCCGGGTCTAGAACTGTTGTAAGGGGGATGATTCGAAACCACCAATGGCAAAACCAATTACAACCGCCTGCAGGCAGGGGTGATGGAAAGTCCAAGACCAAGCGCAGCGGGAGGTCTTAGAATAAGATGGAGGAGTGATGGATGGGTGCAGCCTTTCTTTGCTGCTGTCATTGTTGTTGTTATTGTTGTTACTGCTGTAACTGTTCTCAAATTAAAAGTTTTTTGTAAGTTATGTAAATTTACACATTTAAAGTTTGTAAGTGATTGTAAACTTTTTAAGTGATCTTAAAGAGTGATCTTAAAGTTAAGTTTGATACAAGAATAATTTTATTAAAGTTAAGTTAAGTGCAAAAGAACTGTTTGTTAAACTTTTGAATCAAATATATTTGACATTAAAACAGAATCATTTCCGTTATTTGTTCCATTAACACAATGTAACATTACGGAACAGCTTCAAACACCAAATATATCCATGTGGAATAGTTGTCGCCGAGCCCTGTGGCATTAGTAAAGCGTTCATCGATGAGCTGCTGCGCCAGGCTCGAGCAATCATTAAAGGTGTACGATGGCCCGGCCTCCTCCGCTGACGTGCTCCGGCCTCAGGTACTTGAATGGCTTTCTCATAAGAACATAAGAAATAGGAGCAGGAGTAGCCATCCAGCCCCTCGAGCCTGCTCTGCCATTCAATAAGGTCATAGCTGATCTGATCATGGACTCATCTCCACTTCCCCGCCCACTCCCCATTACCCCTTATCCTCTTATCGTTTAAGAAACTGTCTATTTCTGTCTTAAATTTATTCAATATCCCAGCTTTCACAGCTCTCTGAGGCAGTGAATTCCATAGATTTACAACCCTCTGAGAGAAGAAATTTCTCCTCATCTCAGTTTTAAATGAGCGACCCCTGATTCTAAGATCAAGCCCTCTAGTTCTAGTCTCCCTGATCAGTGGAAACATTCTCTCTGCATCCACCTTGTCAAGCCCCCTCATAATCTTATACGTTTCGATAAGATCACCTCTCATTCTCGTCGTCCAACTCCTGTTCGTCATTTGCATCTTCTTCATCATTATCATCAGCCATTCTCACCGCAGGTTGATCTTCCACTGCCAGCTGCTGCTGCCTCATGATGGCTAAATTATGCAGCATGCAGCACACAACAATGAACTGACCGACAATCTCAGAGGAGTATAGCAAGTAGCCTCTGGAATGGTCCAGGCATCGGAAACGCTGTTTCAAGATGCCAATGTCCTCTCTATGATGCTGCACATCGCAATGTGCGACATGTTTTATTCATGGTCAGCTTTCGCCAGGTTACGCGTAGGGGTGTCATGAGCCAGTTGGTGAGGCCATAACTTTGTCGCCTAGTAGCCAGTTCTACCCTTCTGGCTGCTGCTGAAACATGGCAGATATAATGCTGTTGCACAGTATGAACGCATCATGTGTGCTTCCAAGGGTATCTTGCATTGCTGACATGATATGATGCACGTCATCACACACGAGGTGTATGTTAATGGAGTGGAAGTCTTTTCTGTTCCTGTACATCTCAGCATCCTCAAAAGGTGCTCGCAAGGCGATGTGGGTACAATCAATGCAGCCCTGTACCTTTGGGAAGCCAGCAATCCTGGAGAAGCTCATAGCCCTGTCATGGATTGCTTGGGCGGTCATGGGGAACTTCATGAAGTCATTCCTCCGTGCATACAGTGAAGCTGTCACTTGGCGAATGCAGACATGTGTTGCATGTTGAGAGATGGCACACACATCTCCAGTTGTTGCATGAAACGAGCCGGAGACATAGAATGAAAGTGCAGCTGTAACCTTCAATTCAACTGACAAAACAGTCCTTCTGACACTTCTAGGTTCACAGATCTTACAAACAACTTATTTGCGGAAACGCAGCCTTCTGACACAGTCTGTATCACTCAGGTGGAGGTACGAACGCCTCTCTCAATATACCCGAGGTGGGTACGGCCTCCTGCCCAGCACCCTACAGGCTCTGATGTTCCTGATGCGATGAGCTCTAATCAATTTTCTCCTATGTAGCACCATGATGCAGAAGGCTCGCACAAGGTATGGCATTGTCAGTATTTCCCCCATACTTAAATTTTATCTTTGAAAGAAGCTCCAAACAGCAGCAAAGCCAGCAGGACAGGTTCACAGTTGTCTCTCCCCAAGGTCTGTATGGATGGACCACACCCAAGGTCTTGTGACTTCTCCTCTCTCTTCCCCCCACTTTAACTAATTGCAGTCTTGTGACTTCTCACCTTCTCTTACCTCCCCCACCCCCCACTCATTGCAGTCTTCAGAAGCCTTACGATCGGCACCTCACTCTCTCTCTCCCCACCCCGCCCCCACAGTTAGTTTTCTAGCCGAGGTCCGAGCCCCTATGTCTGGGCACGGAGCCGATTCTGCTGGCCAAAGCTACGACCCTCCAGCCCTGCTTCAAGACTTTCAGTGGTGGCATGTGAGTGAGTTTAAAAAAAAGAGAAAAACTTCTGAAATCCAACAAACTTCCATTTACTGCGTTGACAGGTAAAAAAAGTTAAACTTTATTATTGATTTTTACAATCTTTCTTGACTCTCTCAAAAATGTTCGATTTTAAAACAATGGCGTCTTTCAGCGCCGATTTCTCAATGTGCGCTGGTTTTCTTAAGTGCCCAGAAGGTTTTTTGGGAGTGGCTAGATACACTGACCTAGGAGGAAAAATTGTGGCAAAACTGCGAAATATTATAAAAACCGGCGCAGACATGAGAGAACGTCAAAAAAAATTTGCCTAGAAAAATCATAACTAAATCAGTTACGCCAGCACAGATCGCAGGGGCAAAACTTTGAGAGAAATAAATACGTCAAAAAAAACGGCGTGCGCCAAAAAAACGGCGCAAATGACCCAGGAAAATTATGCCCAATGTGTGGAATGAACGTCCAGTTAAAGTAGTGGAGGCAAAAACCTTGGACTCAGTTAAGAAACAGTTGGACACTACAATTTGCGACATTAGGGTTCCCCGCACTGAATGAATTAAGATGGGCTGAATTGCTTTCCTTATTTATAATTATCTTGTGAAACTCTGTTTGCAGGTTACATCTGTAATGATACAAATACCTTTCACAAAAAATCTTGTTAGAGTTTGGTGAAAAGAATGCTAACAGTAATGGTAATGTTAACTCTTTATAGTCTATCTAAATCCTGAAGAAAATATGTAGTCACCATTTGAGCTGCTGTAACTATTTGACCTGGTGGTACCATGTGTGGCAGAGATTACTGCAGTCGAAGAGTTAAAATACCAATGAGGATGGAGGGTGCCTTCTTTAAATGCTCACTTCTAGCATTTCATATGTTGGTTGTTCTCATCAGAGTAAATCAAGTCATCCAAACTCTGATAGTTTCTTTTCATCCCTGTAAGCAAAACATTCACTTTGAGAAACAAAATAAATTAAAATAAATCTATTCTATTTTCATGGCTTTATTTGAGAACTAATGAGTATTGAGGCAACAATTACTTTACTGTGACACTTTCTGCTGGCAGTAGCACTATGAGCATATAAAAAGAAATATATTTTTTACAAAATTCATCAGGACTGTAAAGCACAGAACCCAATTTTATGTAATCAGCAAAGTAGAATGGAGAGAAATAATGTTTCCATTTGAAAGCTGCTGTAACTGGAGTATTTTTAATCACTCACAAACCGTATTGTACCACTTATTCTTCCAGAAGTTGATTATAAATTAAATGACAAAACTACTAATTATTGCTATATTCCAGTGCATAAATTATTTTGCTTACAGCTCATAAGTATGTTTGGGCACATCAGTGGCAGGGCTGTGTAAATTGTTTGAATGAATCTGTTGAGCAGAAATTGTTCAATGTAGCATTAAAGTAGGTAGCTCTAATGAACACTTTATTTTCATCTTGAATTTAATGAGTAGGTTGCTTTAGCTCCATGTAATTACTAGTGCAAAGCACAGCATTCAGGATTGACTCAGCTTGACCTCACATCCTGTGGTAATAGGTTAAACAAGAACTAACAAGCCACATGCTGACACTTCTTGACACAGGCTGTTAGGAAAATCAAAGTGGCTTTGACAGCAATATGAAAAATGTTAAATGTGTTTGAAATTCCATATGATGCTTTATTCCAACTGAAAATTGTAGGACAGCATGATAAACTGAAAATACACTTGTTTCAAGAGAGCATTTGTGTGCATCTTACCAGAGCATCTGCTTCGATGTTGCCTAATAGATATCTTTCTGTCAATAAACAGAAGCAAGTGGCAGTGCACATAATCTCAATGAACTTATTTACTCAGGCATATTAAGTCATTTTAAATTAAAAGATACTCAGTAGCTGAATGGCATTGAATGTATTAATTCAATTAATCTCATCATGTAAGGTTAAATGTATATAGGATGCAGCCTACTTTTAATCAATTCCAATAAAATTAGTTCCATGTTATGATGAACTTATTAAGATATCCAGTTGCATGGCTAGTAAGATTGAATCAAGTGTACAATGATGTAGATCATATCTGGACTGCACTTAAAGGACTGTAACAATCAAGCAGTATTTTGGCAAACAAATAATTTGTTTGGGGCAAGAGAGCAATGTGTCATTTTTGTCATGATTTCCATTTGATTTGTCTCATTATATTATGTATTTTAAACAAAAAGGTTAGCCTTTTCATGAAGGCAACAATCTCTTTAACATGACCACCTTTCTAATCATGCAATAATAAACCGTTTAACAGTAATGAGTTATTATTTCTACAGAATACAGTATCACAGTAAACACATATCAACTAATAACTCATTTTTTTGAATTATACAGTAGTCATTATTTTTTATATACATTTGTCACTTGGGTCCTAGTATTACATCATAAAAGGAAAACCATGTAATTTTCTGTTTTAATACTCAACAGAGGGAGATAGTAAATGAACATATTAGATATCAAGTTTTATTTGAAAGTAGTATCCATTTTTAACTTAATTTGAATATATGTATATAATATATACAGTAAAACAGCAACACCATTTGCTTGTTTATGTATGTGATATCCAATTTATGAACAGGAAAATGGCATCCATAAATTGATATTGCATTGCACAAGAGCTGAGAAGTACTCATTTTACTGACCTCAATAGCTGTACTTTAAGTAACAAAGTAACACTGACATTTTATAATATAATTCAAAGAGTTCTTAATTGATTGAGGAGATGTCAGCCCCAAAAATCCAGTGCGGTTCTGACACACACCCACTCTAACTTCCGATGCGATTCTGACACACGCCCACTTTAACTTTGGCAAGAGGAGCATGAATAGCTGTAAACGAGGCCGGGGCCTGGATAGACCGGGTTCCGGCCTTATGTTGAGGATTCTATGATGACCTGTTGGGCGGAGAATCTCCGGCACACCTCTTGGCACTGAAGGGAGCAGGGAAAAAGCAGAAATCTCCTAAGTGGGGAGTTCCCACATCTCAGGCCTTCAGTGGGATCCAGTGTATGGCTGGTGGAAGTAAGCCTCGTCAGACCAGGTGTACGTTTTTGACAGCCAGTAGAAGTGGGGCCAGATGGATCATGCCTTGGACTCTGAAGAAAAAGAATGGCAGTTTCGTTTTAAATTTCAAAGTCGCCTCTCTACAAGGGGGTTCCAGGGAGCAGCTGTTTATTTTTTCAGAAGAGGCCAGGTTGCGCCATCCTCTTCCCCAGCTGGGCCAGCTTCACTGGACTCCCTGCACCTTCACAATTGCGCCCTAGACATATCCCTAGTGGCATAAACAGAGTAATTGAAAAGCAAATGAGAAAACCTCTCCCTTCAACATGGAATACCCATCTGGTTCAACAAATTAAGTTTCCAGTGGGCACACCATCGACACTTATGCCACGATATACCCAATTGTAGGTTTTCATCCATTATCATAGCTTAAGCACTGTTAAAACTGTCACAAATCAACCGCATATTCATTTTTTTTCTTATGGTTATCTTCCAAATTGCTGCCTCACTATTAGACAGTGATCGATGGATGGCCAATCAGATTGATAGATGGATTGATAGATCTTATTGACATTGCACCTCATGAGAAGTTCTCAAATTGGTTCCAGTATGTCTGGGAAGGGGAAGGAAATATCAGCCAGGTTCCTGCTGCTCCTGATTGGAAAGTGCACATCTGGTTGCAGAATTGGAGCAGAGACCTGCTTAGCTCAACCCCACTTCCCCCCGTCCCTGCTGATACTCATTATGTAGACACACACAGTAGACATTTGACTGAGGCACCATGACTGCAGAGAAAATTAGGGAGATATTTTTTGGGGGGTGAATTCTTTTCAAAAATATGGCAACTTTAAAATGTTGCTATAGCAATATTCATAATAAGTTTAAGAGGAAGCCTTGTTTATTTTCCGTTGTAAGACTGTATTTACAAGAGTTGAGAAATGATTTACAGCTGGGAGTTTTATTAATAATAGTTATCACTAATAATAGTAGTGCTGATTCTCCAACTTGCAAGTCCCTTCTATGGCTCCTGATCGGGGGCACGGGATCAATGAATTTACCCTTAGAACACTAATTGTATATTCCAGCTTATTAATGATGTTCAAAAATTATTTTTCTTTAAATAAACATTAATCCTTTTCAATCTCCTCCATTTTCTCAAATGTCGATGCAGAATTGAGCCATACAGGTCAGTAAAAACCCAGGATAAGATCCATATTATAAACAATTAGCCATCGTAGCCCTGAGCCAGTGAAGTAGAACATTGGCTTGGTTATTATTCAGTAATGCCTGTTGGAGCATATTGGGTGTCTTTTTGTCAAAATGTACATAAGAACATAAGAACATAAGAACATAAGAATTAGGAACAGGAGTAGGCCATCTAGCCCCTCGAGCCTGCTCCGCCATTCAACAAGATCATGGCTGATCTGGCCGTGGACTCAGCTCAACTTACCCGCCCTCTCCCCATAACCCTTAATTCCCTTATTGGTTAAAAATCTATCTATCTGTGACTTGAATACATTCAATGAGCTAGCCTCAACTGCTTCCTTGGGCAGAGAATTCCACAGATTCACAACCCTCTGGGAGAAGAAATTCCTTCTCAACTCGGTTTTAAATTGGCTCCCCCATATTTTGAGGCTGTGCCCCCTAGTTCTAGTCTCCCCGACCAGTGGAAACAACCTCTCTGCCTCGATCTTGTCTATCCCTTTCATGATTTTAAATGTTTCGATAAGATCACCACTCATCCTTCTGAACTCCATCGAGTAAAGACCCAGTCTACTCAATCTATCATCATAAGGTAACCCCCTCATCTCCGGAATCAACTTAATGAATCGTCTCTGAACCCCCTCCAAAGCCAGTATATCCTTCCTTCAGTAAGGTGACCAAAACTGCATGCAGTACTCCAGGTGCGGCCTCACCAATACCCTGTACAGTTGCAGAAGGACCTCCTGCTTTTGTACTCCATCCCTCTCACAATGAAGGCCAACATTCCATTCGCCTTCCTGATTACCTGCTGCACCTGGGCCAATTGTGGAGCAGTGGAGGCGTGGCCTAAACAGTTGGAGCTGTGAGCAGTGAGAGAAGGAGCTGCTGCTTTTGCTCCTGGCTGGGCCTGTGAATCAGCCCAGGAAGAGAAGGAAGGAAGGAAGGGGCTTCACCACCAACTTTCACCCAGAGGGAGAGGAGGAAAAAGCAGAAAACTTGAACAACTTCACCATTTCTACAAAGAGTTGGAGAGAGGGGGAAAGACCAACAACAACATCCAGTGTGGAAGGAGGGAGACTCTACCATTCTACAGGTGGGTGTATTGGTGCAGTCCCTAAAAGACTTTGCTGTATCGGTGGGGGGAGGAAAGAAGACCAGTCGGGGGCCGGAACATCACGGGGGGTGTGTGTGTGTGGAAGTGTGTGTGGGGGCCTTGCTTACAACTAGGCCCCACACACCTTTGAAGCACCCCTCCCCCATTGCCTAGCCTGGGATAGCTGGAGCTACCAGGCTGAAGAAACAATTAATCCACCCTAATTAAACATCGTTAGGAGTGTGTGCCTGTGTGGCTCCAGCTGCACCAGGTGAAGACATCTTCTCCCCTCACCCGAAGACCACCCCAAAGACTATTTTTGTTTGCCATCTGGGGATTGCACCCACCCACAGCTGCGAGGGGAGACCTGCCCTCGCAGTTTCCCCCCTTCCCACCCCCCTCTCTCTTTCTCTGTTACTCTCTGTCTCTCCCCTCTCTCTCTGAGAACCCTTTTCCTCCCAAATTGATTGGAAAAATATAAAACAATTAAGACAACTGAGCAGAGGGAGCAAGGCCCCTCCCCAATTGTCAACTAGGGGAGAGGTGTGCCTCATTAAGAGCTCCTCTGCTCAGTCTATTAAACGAGGCCATTTAAAGACCATTAAGGCCTGTGACTTTGGGGTGGGTGTAGCCCTTAAAGAGACCCCGTGATGGCGACCCCATCTACGCCGGTGGCAGGGCCAGCTAGGACTTATGCGCAGGCGGCATCCACATCCACGGCACCTCCTGCGCCACCTGCTGCCCTGCCACCATTCAGACTTATAACTACGAAACACGGGGTCAAGAGCTACACTCACCCCACAATGAGCATTGAGGAGTGCGTGCGGGCGATGGCTGGGGTAGTCGGCCCCTCGGCCATTGTTGCAGCCTCCAAGATGTCTGGGAAGGCCGTGTTCTTCCTGGGGTCGGAGCGGGCGGTGTCCCTGGCCATTGAAAAGGGGCTCACGGTGGGCGGGGCGTTCCTGCCGGTGGACCCTCTCGCCCTTTGTTCCCGCTGAGCTCCTCCTCCCTCACCTACACCAACTGGGGGAGGTAAGGTCGGGGATCAACCCCATACCGTTTGGCCTCAGGGAGAACAGCCTGCGCCATGTGTTCTCCTTCCGCCGCCAGCTCTTTGTCCAGCTGGCGCGGGAAGAGACGACAGAGGGCAATTTTAATGTGGTGCACGAGGGGACTGCCTACCGCGTCTTTTGGACGTCGGACGGCGTGCGGTGCCATGCCTGCAGGGAGGTGGGGCACGTTCGCAAGAACTGCCCCGCCTCCAAAGCCGCCAAACCACCGAGGGCGGACAAGGCTGGCGCCGCCGCCACCCCTCCCCCTAGTAGCGTCCGCGTGCCGGGAGCTGTGGGTGCGCGGGCATCGTCGGGGGCCTTTGTTTTCACGGCCTCCGGCGGGGGGGAGGGAGAGCGTCCGGCCGGAAAGAAGGCGCAGAAGAAGGCGAAACACCTAGAGGCGGGTCCCCTTCATGCGCCAGACAAGCTGTTCACCGCGCTCGGCCCAACCCCGTCACCGGTGAGCGCGGGGTGCCCTGAGCCCGTGCCCTTGACTAATACTGCAGAGGGGTTCGGGCGCGGGCAAGATAAGAAAAAGGGGGGAGTGGAGCGGGAGGCCTCGGCAGACACGGGTGTCTCCCTGTCTCCGTGCCCCTCCAGGAAAAAAAGGAGGCGCCGCTCCAATGAGGCGGGGGTGGAACAACATCCCTCCGCGGAGGAGTCGGTGCCCGCCGCGTGTCCCGCGTCCCCCACCGGCGCCCCCAAACTGCGCCGTAGGCACGAGGAATCTGTCCCCGGGGAGGGTGAGGCAGTAGAGGCTGCCCAGCCGCTGCCTCCCGGGGATGGCGTGAAAGATCTGCCTGTCGTGGGGAGCGTGGGGCCAGCGGAAGAATGCGTAGCCGCCGGGTCGAGCGTCCCGGGGACTGAGGCGGGCGGGGCCGAAAAGGCCGAACCTGAGCCCGCCCAGCCAATATCCAACTTCCCCCGGGATTTGCTCGACTCGGCAGAAATACAAAGTATTAACACTTTTAATGAATCTGTACGCTGGGCCGGGGGCTGGCGGCGGGGAGGGGGAGGAACACCCACCCTCGCCCCCTACTTTGGAGCTGGAGCGCTTGGAGGGCCTGGGGATTTTCTATGGCCGGGTCTCTCCTTGTTCCCCGGTTCCTGGGGCGGAGGAGGAACCCCTTCCGCTGTCGCTTCCCGACCCAGCACCAATTCTAAAAGAGCCCAGTGGGGACTCCTCTGCCGACGATCCTGGGGGTGTGATCGGGGCAGAGCCAGGGCCGGATGGAGCGGCCGGGCCGTTTGCCGTACCTCGTGCGGTCGACGGGCCGGCTGCTAGCGGCGACCTCCCGGAGGGGGATGGGGACTCGTGGGGGACGCGGGTGAAGATCTCGAGTCCATCGCCAGTGAGGTGGTGGATCTCCTCGTGCTCGCCGCTGAGGCCCCCTCATTCCCGTAGAGGATCTCCGGGACTTTTTGGTCGAGAGCCAGGGTCGCCGCAACCAAGCCCTTCTGGCCCGGGAAAGATGGTCCGAACCGGGGCTGCTCATCGCTTCTGTCCGCGTCGCCGCTAAAACTGGCAGGTGGGCCCTTATCAAGGGCGCAAGGCCTTGAGCTGCGCCGGCTCAAAAAGTTCCTCGCTGGGCTGCTGAAGGAGTGGAGATCAACAAAAGACTCCGCTCCCTCCCCCGCAATAGGTTAAGATAGAGGTTGCACTATGCTTTTGCCATGAAGATAACCATAGCCAGCCTCAACATCAACGGCGGCAGAGGGGCACGTCGTAGATTTGACAATTTTCCGCTCCTGCGGGAGGGGAAATATGCGGTGTGCTTCCTGCAAGAAACCCACACCGTTCCGGGAGACGAAGCCACGTGGCTCCTGGAATGGCAAGGAGAGGTCCGCATGAGCCACCTCACCGCCACTTCTAGTGGGGTGGCCATCTTGCTGGGCCCGCATTTTCAGCCGGAGATCTTGGGGGTCGAGGAGCCCGTGCCAGGCCGCTTGCTGCACGTAACGGTTCACCTGGGGGACGTGCCGCTCCATCTCGTGAACGTGTACGCCCCTCAGCCCGGCCCGCAGCAGGCGCGCTTCTTCGAAGAAGTGTCCGCTCTTTTTGGCTCCGTCGACGTCGGCGACTGCATTGTCCTCGGGGGGGATTTTAACTGCACCCTCGAGGCGAGGGACCGCTCCGGTGCCCCGCAGAGCATGACGGCGATGGAGAAGTTGAGGGACCTGGTCGGGTCCTTCGACTTGGTGGACGTCTGGCGAAATCTCCACCCCGACTCCAGCGCCTTTACTTGGGTGAGGCCTGGAGTAGGATGGTCCAGAGTCGACCGCCTTTACGTGTCTCGGGCGTACGTTTCCTGCATCCCGGCGGCCTCCATGCGGCCGGTGCCGTGTTCGGACCACCACCTGGTGTGGGCGGAGCTTGCTTCGCTCCGCGCGAGGACGGGGTCCGGGAACTGGCACTTTAACAACCGGCTGCTGGAGGACGTGCGGTTCCAGGACTCGTTCCGTCGATTCTGGGCTGACTGGAGAAGGAAGCAGGGGGGCTTCCCCTCCTTGAGGCTATGGTGGGACGTGGGCAAGGCTCACGTCCGCGTCTTCTGTCAAGAGTACGTGAGGGGGTCGACCAAGAGGCGGGCGGCCGGAGTCGGGCGCCTAGAAAAAGAGGTGCTCGACCTGGAATCCTGTCTCGGTCAAGTCGTCGAGGACCCGGCCGCGCTGAAGGACCTGCAGCTCGTCGGGTCCCGAGGCGCGTTCGTGAGGTCGCGGATCCGGTTCCTGCGGGATCTGGATCGCGGCTCCCCCTTCTTCTACTCGCTGGAAAAAAGGCAGAGTGTCCGTAAGCAGCTCTTGACGCTGCTGGCCGACGACGGCTCTCTCGTCTCGGATCCGGAGGGCGTCAACAACAGGGCCCGTGAATATTACGGGGCTCTGTTCTCTCCGGATCCGTCCAGCGAGGAAGCGCGTAGAGTTTTGTGGGAGGACCTGCCGAAAGTCAGCCCGGAGGGCGGTGAAAATTTGGAAGCTCCGCTAAGCCTGGCAGAGCTGACCGGTGCCCTCGACCGGCTCTCGAGGGGAAAATCCCCGGGGCTGGACGGGCTGACCGTGGAGTTCCACAGGGCATTCTGGGATGTCCTGGGAAGCGACTACGCGCGGGTCCTGGGGGAAAGTCTGGCGACCGGGGAGATGCCCCTCTCTTGGCGCAGGGCAGTCATCGTCCTGCTGCCTAAGAAGGGCGATCTCCGCCTCCTTAAGAACTGGCGCCCGGTCTCCCTCCTCAGCACGGACTACAAAATCTTCGCCAGGGCGATGTCTGCTCGCCTTGGCACCGTGCTGGACCACATGATCCACCCCGACCAGTCCTACACGGTCCCGGGCCGGACAATCCACGATAACATCCATCTGGTCCGGGACCTCATCCATCATTCCCAGGAGGCTGGTCTGTCGGTCGCCTTCCTATCTCTCGACCAAGAGAAGGCGTTCGACAGGGTGGATCACGACTATCTGCTCGGAACTCTGCGCGCTTTCGGGTTCGGGACGCATTTCGTCGCCCGGATCTGACTTTTGTATGCCGCCGCGGAGTGTCTGATTAAGGTTAACGGGTCCTTGACGGCGCCCCTTCGCTTTAGGAGAGGGGTGCGCCAGGGATGCCCCATGTCCGGCCAGTTATATGCCATATGCGTGGAGCCTTTCCTGCGCCTCCTGCGGACGAGGTTGACGGGACTGGCTCTGCAAGGGCCAGGCGTGGAGGTCGTCCTCTCGGCTTACGCCAATGACGTGCTCCTCGCGGTAGAGGATCCCGCTGACCTGTGGAGGATGCGTGAGTGCCAGGAGATTTACTCGGCCGCATCCTCCGCCAGAATCAACTGGGAAAAATGTTCCGGACTCCTGGTGGGTCAGTGGCGGGTGGACTCCCTGCCGGAGGAGCTCAGGCCTTTTGCCTGGAGCACGACCCATCTCCTCTATCTGGGAGTCTACCTTAGCCCCGACGAGGAAGCCTGGCCGGCGAACTGGCAGGAGCTGGAGGCCAAGGTCGCCGCTCTCCTAGGGCGCTGGACAGGACTGCTCCGAGTGCTGTCCTACAGGGGTTGAGCGCTAGTCATAAACCAGCTGGTGGCCGCAATGTTGTGGTACCGGCTGGTCACTTTGACCCCTCCCCCTGCGTTTGTCGCCAAGATACAGAAGAAGCTGGTGGACTTCTTCTGGAACAACAGGAAGCACTGGGTCTCTGCCGCGGTCTTGAGTCTCCCGCTTGATGAGGGCGGTCAGTCATTGGTGTGCGTCAGCGCCCAGCTCGCGACTTTCCGTCTTCAGACCCTGCAGAGATACCTTTACGTCGAGCCCCCTCCTAGGTGGTGTGCTCTGGCGACGTATTTCTTCCGCCAGCAGCGCGATCTCAATTACGACACGCAGCTCCTGTTTGTGAACTTGGGGGGTGTCAGGACCGCCCTCCAGGAGCTGCCTGTCTTTTACAAGGAACTCATCAGGGTCTGGAACAAAGTCTCCACCAAGCGCAGCTCTCCGCCGGCTGGAGTGGCGGCCGTCCTGCAGGAGCCGCTGCTCGGGAATCCGTACCTCCACGACCGAGGTTTTATGTGGCGGTCGGAAGAGAGGGCTGTGGCTGGTGAGGTGACCAGGGTCAGGGACCTGCTCGATGGCGGAGGAGCGGGCTGGATGGTGCCAGGCACGCTGGCGCGGCGCCTAAATTCAGCAGACGTCCGCCACGCGGCCGATGCCATCGAGTCGCTAAAAACAGCTTTGGGCCCTGACTCTGTTAGCTGCATCGAGGAGGCTCAAGCACGTGGGGAGATCCTGTCCGAACTGACCCCCGTCCGGACGGAATTCCTCATTGGCGCCAAACCCCGGAACCTCCCTCGGGGGCCGGCGCCTCACAACTTGAGCCACCTCGGGAAAATGCCCTCCGTGCCTTTCAGTTCCGCGCGGAAGGGTTTCCTGTACGGGCTGCTCCTGCACACTCTCAACTTTGCCATCCTCGCCGGCCGTCCGGACACGCCATGGCGTACCATCTTGCCGTCCGGAGGAGGCGGGGGTCCCCGATGGAGGGCACTCTATGCGGGAGTCCTCCCACTATTCATCGGGGACTTGGCCTGGAGGGTGGTGCACGGAGCAGTGCCGTGCAACAAATTTTTAAGCTGGTTCACGGACTCCCAGGCCTCCTGCAATTTCTGCGGTCTGGAGGAGTCCGTGTTCCATGTTTTTATTGAGTGCACGAGGTTGCAGCCCCTGTTTTATTATTTAAAGGGGCTGCTCCTGAAATTCTGGCTGCACTTCAGTCCCACTCTCCTGATCTTTGGGCACCCTGTGCGGAGGGGAGCGGGTAGGTCCGAGGGCCTCCTCGTAGGACTGCTCCTGGGCACGGCCAAGGGTGCCATCAGCCGGTCCAGGCAGCGGGCGGTCGAGGGGGTCGTTCAACCTGACTGCCTGCCTCTCTTCCACTCTTACATCCGGTCCAGGGTGTCCTTGGAGATGGAGCACGCGGTGTCCACCGGTACGCTCGCGGCCTTCCGTGAGAGCTGGGCACCGGAGGGACTGGAGTGCATCATCACGCCCAGAAACCAAATTTTAATTTGATTTTACGTTTTAATTTGTTTTAATTGCCGGTGCTTTTAGTGTCCCCCTCCCCTTTTATAGGGGGCACTGGAGGAAAAAATGTGATTTTAGTGCCCAAAAAAAAAACACAAAAAAAAACCACAAAAAAAAAGAAAAAGAAAAAAGGGGCCTTGTAATTGTCTGGTGTGTCATCCAGGTCGGGTGGCACCGATTAATGTTTTATGTTTTGCAGATTAACTCCAAAAAGAGTTTCATGCACAAGGACCCCCAGGTCCCTCTGCACCGCAGCATGTTGTAATTTCTCCCCATTCAAATAGTATTCCCTTTTTTTGTTTTTTTTCCCCAAGGTGGACGACCTCACACTTTCCGACATTGTATTCCATCTGCCAAACCTTAGCCCATTTGCTTAAGCCATCCAAATCTCTTTGCAGCCTCTCTGTGTCCTCTACACAACCCGCTTTCCCACTAATCTTTGTGTCATCGGCAAATGTTGTTACACTGCACTCTGTCCCCTCTTCCAGGTCATCTATGTATATTTTAAACAGTTGTGGACCCAGCACCGATCCCTGTGGCACACCACTAACCACCGATTTCCAACCCGAAAAGAACCCATTTATCCCGACTCTCTGCTTTCTGTTAGCCAGCCAATTCTCTATCCATGCTAATACATTTCCACTGACCCCGCGTACCTTTATCTTCTGCAGTAACCTTTTGTGTGCCACCTTATCGAATGCCTTTTGGAAATCTAAATACACCACATCCACCGGTACACCTCTATCCACCATGCTCGTTATATCCTCAAAGAATTCCAGTAAATTAGTTAAACATGATTTCCCCTTCATGAATCCATGCTGCGTCTGCTTGATTGCACTATTCCTATCTAGATGTCCCGCTACTTCTTCCTTAATGATAGTTTCAAGCATTTTCCCCACTACAGATGTTAAACTAACCGGCCTATAATTATCTGTCTTTTGTCTGCCTCCTTTTTTAAACAGAGGCGTTACATTAGCTGCTTTCCAATCCGCTGGTACCTCCCCAGAGTCCAGAGAATTTTGGTAGATTATAACGAATGCATCTGCTATAATTTCCACCATCTCTTTTAATACCCTGGGATGCATTTCATCAGGACCAGGGGACTTGTCTACCTTGAGTCCCATTAGCCTGTCCAGCACTACCCCCCTAGTGATAGTGATTGTCTCAAGGTCCTCCCTTCCCACTTTCCTGTGACTAGCAATTTTTGGCATGGTTTTTGTGTCTTCCACTGTGAAGACCGAAGCAAAATAATTGTTTAAGGTCTCAGCCATTTCCACATTTCCCATTATTAAATCTCCCTTCTCATCTTCTAAGGGACCAACATTTACTTTAGTCACTCGTTTCCGTTTTATATCTCTGTAAAAGCTTTTACTACCTGTTTTTATGTTTTGCGCAAGTTTACCTTCGTAATCTATCTTTCTTTTCTTTATTGCTTTCTTAGTCATTCTTTGCTGTATCAGTTGTTGATATGGAGATCCTGTTGCAAATGGGGTAACACAGTCAGGTGAGTTGAAATAAGAAGATCTTGAACAAGAGAACATAATATGAGATAGCACATGGGGCTAGACTTTCCCGAGAGCCCCTCAACCTCCGATTACCCGCCCAGAAAATTTGCAAGTAATGCTGGTGAAGATTTCCATAATTAAGTTAAAAATAATCGCCCGGCGAGAAAATGGATCTTGCACCAATATTCTTGGCGGTTTCTCGGTGGTTAAAAGGGAAACTAAGTGAAACGGGCGGTTCTTAAAATTTTTTTTAAAATGATGCTGAGGCTACGGTTGGGCCTAGGGAGGGGGAAAACTTAAAAAAAAATCACAAACAAAAAATTAAAAAACATTCCCAAGAAATTTTAAACCGATTCGCCATTTTACAATAAAAAAAAGAAAGAACCTTTAACTTACCTTTCTTTGCAGAGTACTCACCTACCACCCTGTTTAAGCAGCTTTCATAGGGCGGTTCCCTTGGCGATCTGGACAGGTTTCCGTTGAGGCCAAACTTACGCCTGGTGATTTTCTCAGCTGTGCATGTTGGCGGTTGCTCCCGGCGGGCGTTTTGAGATTTTAGCAATACCATTAAAAAAACCAAGTGGGATACTTTCGCCGGGCGGTTTCTCTACCCAAAACAGCTGTACCGCCGAGAAAACCACTGAAAACCCGCTGAAAATGAAGGTGAAAGTTTAGCCCATCATCTGAAAACTTATTTGGGCTGCATTATGGGATAGCCACAATTCAACAGTTAATGGAGGGATGAAAATGTGTGTAAGGAGATGCTAAAACATGGTCTTGCAAATCCAATAGTCATATTTCTCGTTTTCAACTGAAATTCATAGCCATCTTGGGTTGCTTTGGGTGGGAAATGGTTTTAGCAATTAAAAGTAACAAAATTCTTTGTGATGCTGCTAACCACTGTTCACTAAAACTGGGTTCAAATCAAACCCATAGGGATAGAAGATAAATTTTCTCTCTCTGCTGGTTGTTACGGTTCTATGCACAATCCATGTGCCCACATAACAAAACTGGCTTTACATAGAAACATAGAAACATAGAAAATAGGTGCAGGAGTAGGCTATTCGTCCCTTTGAGCCTGCACCACTATTCAATATGATCATGGCTGATCATGCAACTTCAGTACCCCATTCCTGCTTTCTCTCCATACCCCTTGATCCCTTTAGCCATAAGGGCCACATCTAACTGCCTTTTGAATATATCCAACGAACTGGCCTCAACAACTTTCTATGGTAGCGAATTCCACAGGTGCACAATTCTCTGAGTGAAGAAGTTTCTCCTCATCTCGGTCCTAAATGGCTTACCCCTTATTCTTAGACTGTGACCCCTGGTTCTGGACTTCCCCAACATCGGGAACGTACTTCCTGCATCTAACCTGTCCAATCCCGTCAGAATTTTACATGTTTCTATGAAATCCGCTCTCATTCTTCTAAATTCCAGTGAATATAAGCCTAGACAATCCAGTGTTTCTTCTTATGTCAGTCCTGCCATCCCGGGAATCATTCTGGTGAACCTTCGCTGCACTCCCTCAATAGCAAGAATGTCCTTCCTCAGATTAGGAGACCAAAACTGTACACAATATTCAAGGTGTGGCCTCACCAAGGCCCTGTACAACTGCAGTAAGAACTCCCTGCTCCTATACTCAAATCCTCTGGCTATGAAGGCCAACATGCCGTTTGTCTTCTTCACCGCCTGCTGTACCTGAATGGCAACTTTCAATGACTGATATACCATGACACCCAGGTCTCGTTGCACCTCCCCTTTTCCAAATCTGTCACCATTCAAATAACATTTATTTACATTATACTGCATCTGCCATGCATTTGCTCACTCGCCTAACCTGTCCAAGTCACCCTGCAGCCTCTTAGCATCCTCCTCACAGCTCACACTGCCACCCAGCTTAGTGTCATCTGCAAACTTGGAGATATTACATTCAATTCCTTTTTCTAAATCATTATTGTATATTGCAAATAGCTGGGGTCCCAGCACTGAACCTGTCACTGTCTGCCATTCTGAAAAGGACTCTTTTCTTCCTGTCTGCCAACCAGTTCTCTATCCACATCAATACATTACCCCCAATACCATGTACTTTAATTTTGCACATTAATCTCTTGTGTGGGGCCTTGTCAAAAGCCTTTGGAAAGTCAAAATACACCACATCCACTGGTTCTCCCTTGTCCACTCTACGAGTTACATCCTCAAAAAATTCTAAAAGATTTGTCAAGCATGATTTCACTTTCATAAATCCATGCTGACTTGGACCAATCCTGACACTGCTTTCCAAATGCGCTGCTATTACATCTTTAATAATTGATTCCAACATTTTCCCCACTACCGATGTCAGACTAACCGGTCTATAATTCCCTATTTTCTCTCTCCCTCCTTTTTAAAAAAATGAGGTTACATTAGCTACCCTCCAATCCATAGGAACTGATCCAGAATCTATAAAATGTTGGAAAATGACCACCATGCATCCACTATTTCTAGGGCCACTTCCTTAAGTACTCTGGGATGCAGACTATCAAGCCCTGGGGTTTTATCGTCCTTCAATCTCATCATTTTTCCTAACACAATTTCCTGACTAATAAGGATTTCCTTCAGTTCCTTCTTCTCGCTAGACCCTCGGTCCCCTAGTATTTCCAGAAGGTTATTTTTGTCTTCCTCAGTGAAGACAGAAGCAAAGTAATTGTTCAATTGGTCTGCCATTTCTTTCTTCCCCATTATAAATTCACCTGATTCTGATTGCAAGGTACCGACATTTGTCTTCACTAATCTTTTTCTCTTCACTTATCTAATTTGCCGTCTCCCGAAGAATCCAGAAACATCCCGGCTGTCTCGCTGAAGACGTGCTCCAGAACTAGCTGCATCTCTAGCCATGCTGTTCCGGTATAGCTACAACACTGACTTCTACCCGATAAAGTGCAAAACTACACAGGTATATATTGTGTATGTAGGCACCTTGGTAATGACTCCATGAAGCAGGGGTCTGGTACTTAAAGTGTGAAAACAGTAGTCCTTTATTGCAGCTTCTAGTGTGCAGGTGACCCTTAGGTCTCCAGCAGCAGCACCCTCTAGTGTACAGGTAGGCTGTGTACAGGTTGTGTTACAGTACATATAACATTACATCATAACATTGTAGGCATGCATACATAACAACACTCCCCCCTAAGCATTTTTTAAATCGTTATTGCCAAGACTTGGGGTGGTGATCAGTAGTGGGCTGTGGGAGGTTGTGGTGTTTGTGTGGGTGCCAGGTGTGATCCTCGTGCTTGAGGTTAGCCTCATACATTTTCCCACCCTTCATACACAGACCATGTGGGTGTCAATGTTGTGGGATCCCTCAGTGCAGCAGTGAATAGGGTACATACTCTGTCGAGTTGGTAAGTGTGTGGTGGTGGGCAGGGCAACAGGACTGTGTGGGCTCCTTGTCCTTAATTTGTGAAGAAAGTCTGGTCATCCCAGGGTCTGCCAGAAAAGCTGGAGGGTACTGGCCTCTCGCTCCTTGTGTTGGCCCTGGTGGCCATGGGGTGTAGGGCCGGTCTGTGGCAGGTTGCCAATGATGGTGGCTATGCTGCCCATTGACCGCTGTCCCTGCAGTTGGTCTGCTCCCACTGGGTGTGTGTGAGCCCTTCCTGGGGCATCACATTTGTTGCAAAGGTCCAGGCTACATGGTCAGGTAGCCTGCTGGACCTGGGGGTCTCGCACAGGGGGATTCCTCTGGCATTTACGTTGTCCCTGTAGAACCCAGTGTCCCTTAACAGTCTACTACCTTTATACACGATACATTGGCTCTGATCATACATAATCGAGTCTACATTTTTAACTACCTTTACATTGATAATTAAAGCATTTACATCACTTTCTTGTATCTCGGTCTCTCCATAAATGGTTATATTTGTCATTTTGAAATTTCTATCATAATCATTAGGCATTACAAACTTGTTCTTAGCCTTACTTACATAAGCATTCATTTCATTGTTCTCCTCAGTTACTCAGGCATCACAATTCCACGTTACATTATCATATCTGCATTCGCCAACTGCATTTTTGACTTTAAAGTCCTTGTCATCTTTAGATTGAAACTATCCCTTTAGATTCTTTGGGTTACCGGTCTCCTTTAAAGGGGCCTTCCAATCCGGTTTGCCACTCGGTGCCACGTGTCGCTCCACCAACGCTGGTACCTCGTGGTCTGGTCACGACCATTTTGATTTTAGGTTCTTCGCCTCGTGGTGCGGCCGCCATCTTCTCGCTCTCCTCCAGGTAGGCTGTGGTGATCTTTTCCTTCTCAGGTTTGGCCATAGATGTCGGGAATCCACTTTTCTCGATGATATTCTTCTCTTGGAATCCTGCCACGGCCCAGAAGGTGAAGTCTGGACGTTCGGTTGCGGAGATCTTGCCACGGTGTTGTGAAGTCGTCGCCGTGCTGTCGAGCTGGACGGTAGGGTTTCTAGGTGCAGCAATGGATCCAAGTTTGGGACTGCATGGGATGTGGATTGCTGGAACCCGGGGGCCATCGTCACTTTGACCACCTTGGACCTGCTTCATCCAACTTCTTCCCAGCAGCGTTGGACTATTGCCGGCAACAACCCACAGAGGGAGTTTGATCATCACGATGCCCTGGGAGACCTGGATGTCCATGCTGCCAAGGACTGGGATTTTACCTTTGGTGCAGGTGAGCAGCTTCGCTTGGACAGGACACAGTTTTGGTCATTTGGCAGGATTGATCCAAAGTTTTTCAAAGGTCGTCTGGTTCATCAAAGACTGGCTCGCCCCTGTGTCGATCTCCATCGAAACTGGAACTCTGTCGATGTCTACTTCCATCTTCCACAGGGAACTTTCAGTGGAGCAGATATAAATTCCATACTTTTCTTCCAGAGGTTGAGCAGCTTTGTCTTCATCTGTGTCGGAGTCCAGGTGATCAGCCAGCTCTTCAGCGACGCGGTGAGTAAAGCTTTTTCTGCACATGCTCTGAAGGTGCCCTTTCTCTTTGCAGCTTTTGCAGGTATAGTCTTTGTAGCGGCATTGGTTTCCTCCACAGCGGCAACATGGGGCTAGCCAGTTTGCCCCATGTGGCGGAGTCAGGTTTGCGGGACGCAGGGCATCTTTTCTGTTTTTAGAAGTGGCCATTCGGTTCACTGCGTTTCGTCTGTTTAGAGTCCTGGATGTGGGTCAATATTCGCCTGGAGGTGCCGACCAAAATCATGTAGGCCTGGCTCACTTTAATTGCCTTCTGCAGGGTGACTGTGATGTCTGCAGAGAGCAATTTGTGGAGGAGGCCCTAGTAGCCGATTCCGATAACAAATATGTTCCTCAGTGCTTCGTAAAGGTGGTCGCCAAAATCACACGGTGCATCTAATCTTCTTAAATCTGCAGCATACCTAGCAATTTCTTGGCCTTCGGGTCTCCGGTGAGTGTAGAACCGATGTGTAGACCTGGCTGTGAGGATGCTTTCTTTGGGTTTTAATTGCTCGTGTATTAAGGTTATAAGTTCCCTATAGCTCTTGGTTGTTGTCTTCGCTGGGGCCAGCAAGTCTCTGACGAGGCAATGGATAGTGGGCCTACAACTGCTAAGCAGGATGGCCCTGCGCTTGTTCGGTCGTGTAGCCGGTGTGTCCCCATCCAGGTCGTTGGCTATGAAGAAATGTTCCAATCTTTCCACAAAAGCATCCCAATCTTCCCCATCGGTGAATTGTTGAAAGTTACTGCGATTCGACATGTTGTGCGTATAGTTCGTGACCTCGTCGCCAGTTATTGTGTATGTAGGCACCTTTTTAATGACTTCACGAGGCAGGGGTATGGTACTTGAACTGTGAAGACTGTAGTCCTTTATTGCAGCTCCTAGAGTGAGGACACTAAGAGGTGAGCTCCCTTTTATGCTGGGTTATCTGCAGTGTGCAGGTGATCCTTCTGTCTCCAGCAGCAGCACCCTCTGGTGTACAGGTAAGGTGTGTACAGGGTGAAGGTACATTCAGTGTTATAGTACATATAACATTACATCATAACATTGTAGGCATGCATACATGCATACATTCAGCCAACTCTCACACATCAACAAAGTGATGGAAGGTGTCATCAACAATGCTATCAAGGGGCACTTACTCACCAATAACCTGCCCACCGATGCGCAGTTTGGGTTACCCCGGGACCTCTCAGCTGCAGACCTCATTACAGCCTTGGTCCAATCATGGACAAAAGAGTTGAATTACAGAGATGAGGTGGGAGTAACTGTCCTTGACATAAAGGCAGCATTTGACCAAGTGTGGCATGAAGTAATCCTATGCAGGGAGACAGAGGGAAGTAAAATGGGGGCCAGAAGCAAAAGGTAGAAAGGAGATAAGGAAAAGCGGAGGGCAGGGAAATTAATATAGTTACAACATAATTCTAAAAGGACAAAGAGTGTTAAAAATACAAGCCTGAAGTCTCTGTGTCTCAATGTGAGGAGCATTTGTAATAAAGTGGATGAATTAACTGTGCAGATAGCTGTTAACGGATATGATGTAATTGGGATTACGAAGACATGGCTCCAGGGTAATCATGGCTGGGAACTCAACATCCAGGGTATTCAATATTCGGGAAGGATCGATAGAAAGGAAAAGGAGGTGGGGTAGCGTTGCTGGTTAAAGAGGAGATTAACGCAATAATAAGCAAGGACATTAGCTTGGATAATGTGGAATCCGTATAGGTAGAGCTGCGGAACACCAAAGGGCAGAAAACGCTAGTGGCAGTTGCGTACAGACCATCAAACAGTAGTAGTGAGGTTGGGGATGGCATCAAACAGTGCAATAAAGGTACAGCAGTTATCATGGGTGACTTTAAACTACATATAGATTGGTCCAACCAAACTGGTAGCAATATGGTGGAGGAAGATTTCCTGGAGTGTATAAGGGATGGTTATCTAGACCAATATGTCAAGGAACCAACTAGAGAGCTGGCCATCCTAGACTGGGTATTGTGTAACGAGAGAGGATTAATTAGCAATCTTGTTGTGCGAGGCAACCTTGGGGCAGAATGACCATAATATGTGAGAATTCTTCATTAAGATGGAGAGTTACATAGTTAATTCAGAGACTAGGGTCCTGAACTTAAAGAAAGGAAACTTTGATGGTATGAGATATGAATTGGCTAGGATAGACTGGCGAATGATACTTAAAGGGTTGACAGTGAATAGGCAATGGCAAACATTTAAGGATCACATGGATGACCTTCAACAATTGTACACCCCTGTCTGGTGTAAAAATAAAACGGGGAAGGTGGCTCAACCGTGGCTAACAAAGGAAATTAGGGATAGTGTTAAATCCAAGGAAGAGGTAAATAAATTGGCTAGAAAAAGCAGCAAACCTGAGAACTGGGAGAAATTTAGAATTCAGCAGAGGAGGACAAAGGCTTTAATTAGGAGCGGGGAAATAGAGTATGAGCGTAAGCTTGCAGGGAACATAAAAGCTGACTGCAAAAGCTTCTATAGATATGTGAAGAGAAAAAGATTAGTGAAGACAAATGTAGGTCCCTTGCAGTCAGAATCAGGTGAGTTTATAATGGGGAACAAGGAAATGGCAGACTAATTGAACAAATACTTTGCTTCTGTCTTCACTAAGAAAGACACAAATAACCTTCGGTAAATATTTGGGGTCCGAGGGTCCAGCAGGATGGAGGAACTGAAGGAAATCCTTATTAGTCAGGAAACGGCATTAGGGAAATTGATGGGATTGAAGGACGATAAATCCATAGGGCCTAATAGCCTGCATCCCAGAGTACTTAAGGAAATGGCCCTAGAAATAGTGGATGCATTGATGGTCATTTTACAACATTCTATAGACTCTGGATCAGTTCCTATGGATTGGAGTGTAGCTAATTTAACCCCAATTTTTAAAAAAGGAGGGCGAGAGAAAACACGGAATTATAGGCCAGTTAGCCTGACATCGGTAGTGTGGAAAATGTTGGAAACAATTGTTGAAGATGTAAAAGCAGCGCATTTGGAAAGCAGTGACAGGATTGGTCCAAGTCAGCGTGGATTTATGAAAGTGAAATCATGCTTGACACATCTTCTGGAATTTTTTGAGGATGTAACCAGTAGAGAAGACAAGGGAGAACCAGTTATGTGGTGTATTTGGACTTTCAAAAGACTTTTGACAAGGTCCCACACAAGAGATTAGTGTGCAAAATTAAAGCACATGGTATTGGGGGTAATGTATTGAAGTGTATAGAAAACTGGTTGGCATACAGGAAGCAAAGAGTAGGAATAAACAGGTCCTTTTCAGAATGGCAGGCAGTGACTAGTGGGGTACCGCAAGGTTCAGTGCTGGGACTCCAGCTATATACAATATACATTAATGATTTAGATGAAGGAATTGAATGTAATATCTCCAAGTTTGCAGATGACACTAAGCCGGATGGCAGTGTGAGCTGTGAGGAGGGTGCTAAGAGGCTGCAGGGTGACATGGATAGGTTAGAGGAGTTGGCAAATGCATGGCAGATAAAGCATAATGTAGATAAATGTGAGGTTATCCACTTTGTTGGCAAAAACAGGAAAGCAGAATATTATCTGAATGGTGACAGATTGGGAAAAGGGAAGTGCAACGAGATCTGGGTGTCATGGTACATCAGTCAATGAAAATTGGCAAGCAGGTACAGCAGGTGGTGAAGAAGGCAAATGGCATGTTGGCCTTCGTAATGAGTGGATTTGAGTAAATGAGCAGGGAGGTCTTACTGCAGTTGGACATGGCCTTGGTGAGGCCACAACTTGAATATTGTGTACAGTTCTGGTCACCTAATCTGAGGAAGGTCATTCTTGCTACTGTGGATGTACAGTGAAGGTTTACCAGACCGATTCATAGAAACATAGAAACATAGAAAATAGGTGCAGGAGCAGGCCATTTGGCCCTTCGAGCCTGCACCGCCATTCAATGAGTTCATCTGCAACTTCAGTACCCCATTGCTGCTTTCTCGCCATACCTCTTGATCCCCCGAGTATTATTTAGTGAATTGGCCTCAACAACTTTCTGTGGTCGAGAATTCCACAGGTTCACCACTCTCTAGGTGAAGAAGTTTCTCCTCATCTCGGTCCTAAATGGCTTACCTCTTATCCTTAGACTGTGACCCCTGGTTCTGGACTTCCCCAACATTGGGAACATTCTTCCTGCATCTAACCTGTCCAAACCGGTCAGAATTTTAAACGTTTCTATGAGATCCCCTCTCATTCTTCTTAACTCCAGTGAAGACAAGCCCAGTTGATCCAGTCTTTCTTGATATGTCAGTCCCGCCATCCCGGGAATCAGTCTGGTGAACCTTCGCTGCACTCCCTCAATAGCAAGAATGTCCTTCCTCAAGTGTACCAAAACTGTACACAATACTCCAAGTGTGGCCTCACCAAGGCCCTGTACAACTGTAGTAACACCTCCCTGCCCCTGTACTCAAATCCCCTCACTATGAAGGCCAACATGCCATTTGCTGTACCTGCATGCCAACCTTCAATGACTGATGTACCATGACACCCAGGTCTCGTTGCACCTCCCCTTTTCCTAATCTGTCACCATTCAGATAATAGTCTGTCTCTCTGTTTTTACAACCAAAGTGGATAACCTCACATTTATCCACATTAAACTTCATCTGCCATGCATTTGCCCACTCACCTAATTTATCCAAGTCACTCTGCAGCCTCATAGCATCCTCCTCGCAGCTCACACTGCCACCCAACTTAGTGTCATCTGCAAATTTGGAGATACTACATTTAATCCCCTCGTCTAAATCATTAATGTACAATGTAAACAGCCCCAGCACAGAATCTTGCGGTATCCCACTAGTCACTGTCTGCCATTCTGAAAAGTACCCATTTACTCCTACTCTTTGCTTCCTGTCTGCCAACCAGTTCTCAATCCACGTCAGCACACTACCCCCAATCCCATGTGCTTTAACTTTGCATAAATCTCTTGTGTGGGACCTTGTCGAAAGCCTTCTGAAAATCCAAATACACCACATCAACTGGTTCTCCCTTGTCCACTCTACTGGAAACATCCTCAAAAAATTCCAGAAGATTTGTCAAGCATGATTTCCCTTTCACAAATCCATGCTGACTTGGACCTATCATGTCACCTCTTTCCAAATGCGCTGCTATGACATCCTTAATAATTGATTCCATCATTTTACCCACTGCCGATGTCAGGCTGACCGGTCTATAATTCCCTGTTTTCTCTCTCCTTCCTTTTTTAAACAGTGTGGTTACATTGGCTACCCTCCACTCCATAGGAACTGATCCAGAGTGGGTGGAATGTTGGAAAATGACTGTCAATGAATCCGTTATTTCCAAGGCCACTTCCTTAAATACTCTGGGATGCAGTCCATCAGGCCCTGGGGATTTATCAGCCTTCAATCTTATCAACTTCCCCAACACAATTTCCCGATTAATAAGGATTTCCCTCAGTTCCTCCTTCTTACTAGACCCTCTGACCCTTTTTATATTCCCGGGATGGCAGGACTGACATATGAAGAAAGACTGGATCGACTGTGTTTATATTCACTGGAATTTAGAAGAATGAGAGGGGATCTCAGAGAAACATATAAAGTTCTGACATGATTGGACAGGTTAGATGCAGGAAGAATGTTCCAGATGTTGGGGAAGTCCAGAACCAGGGGTCACAGTCTAAGGATAAGGGGTAAGCCATTTAGGACAGAGATGAGGAGAAACTTCTTCATTCAGAGAATTGTGAACCTGTGGAATTCTCTACCATAGAAAGTTGTTGAGGCCGGTTCATTAATATATTCAAAAGGGAGTTAGATGTGGCCCTTACAGCTAAAGGCATCAAGGGCTATGGAGAGAAAGCTGGAATGGGCTACTAAAGCTGCGTGATCAGCCATGATCATATTGAATACTGGTGCAGGCTCGAAGGGCCGAATGGCCTACTCCTGCACCTATTTTCGATGTTTCTATGTTTCTATAAAAATTGAAGTCAATGGGTATCAGGGAAAAAACTGTCCATTGGCTGGAGTCATACCTAGCACAAGGTTTGTGGTTGTTGGTGGCCAATCATTTCAGCTCCAAGACATCGATGCTGAGGTTCCTCAAGGCTGTGTCCAAGACCAACCATCTTCAACTGTTTCATCAATGATCTTCCCGCCATCATAAGATCAGAAGTGGGGATGTTCACTGATGATTGCATCCATTTCCATTTGCAACTCAGATATGAAAGTCATTGCTCTGCATGCAGCAAGACCTGAACAGCACACAAGTGCTAGGCGATGACTTTCTCCAACAAGCTAGAGTGTAACCACCACCCCGCTTGCCATTAAATAACATTGTTGTTGACAAACTAAGTTAATCTAGGGCCAAGAGAGCTCGGACACGTGTTATGCTCCTCCTGTAAATATGTGGGAAGTCAGGGAGGCTTCCATTGTCCTTAACGACTATATGTGCGGGAAGTGCATCCTCTTGCAGCCCCTGACAGACCACATTGTGGCACTGGAGCTGCGGGTGGATTTATGCTGGAGCATCCGCGATGCTGAGGATATCGTGAATAGCACGTTTAATGAGTTGGTCTTACCGCAGGTAACGGGTACACAGCCAGATAGGAAATAGGTGATCAACAGGAAGAGCAGTGCAAGGAAGGTAGTGCAGGGGTCCCCTGCGGTCATCCCCCTGCAAAAAAGATACACCGCTTTGGGTACCGTTGAGGGGGATGACTCATCAGCGGAGGGCAGGCGCAGCCAAGTCCATGGCACCGTGGGTGGCTCTGTTGCACAGAAGGGCAGGAAAAAGAGTGGGAGAGCTTCTATTGTAAGAGGAATGGATAGACGTTTCTGCGGCCGCAACCGAGACTCCAGGATGGTACGTTGCCTCCCTGGAGCAAGGGTCAAGGATGTCTCGGAGTGGGTGTAGGACATTTTGAAGAGGGAGGGTGATCAGCTAGTTGTTGTGGTGCATATAGGTACCAACGATATAGGTAGAAAATGGGATGAGGTCCTACAAGACTAATTTAGGGAGCTGGAGCTAAATTAAAAAGTAGGACCTCAAAAGTATTAATTTCAGGATTGCTACCAGGTGCTAATCAGAGTAGGAATCGCAGGATAGCTCAGATGAATACATGGCTTGAGGAGTGGTGCATGAGGGAGGGATTCAAATTCCTGGGACATTGGAACCAGTTCTGGGGGAGGTGGGACCAGTATAAATTAGACGGTCGACACATGGGCAGGACCGGAACCAATGTCCCAGGGGGAGTGTTTGCTCGTGCTGTTGGGGAGGGGTTAAACTAATATGGCAGGGGGATGGGAACCTATGCAGTGAGACAGAGGGAAATAGAAGGGGGGCAGAAGCAAAAGATAGAAAGGAGAATAGTAAAAGTGGAGAGCAGAGAAACCCAAGGCAAAAAGCAAAAAGAACCATATTACAGCAAAATCCTAAAGAGGCAAAGGATGTTAAAAAGACAAACCTGAAGGCTCTGTGCCTCAATGCGAGGAGTATTCAGAATAAGGTGGAAAAATTAATTGCGCAGATAGCAGTTAACGGATGTGATGTAATTGGCATCACGGAGACATGGTTCCAGGGTGACCAAGGTTGGGAAATCAACATTCAGGGCTTTTCAACATTTAAGGAAGATAGACGGAAAGGAAAAAGAGGTGGGGTGGCGTTGCTAGTTAAAGAGGAAATTAATGCAATAGTAAGGAAGGACATTAGCTTGGATGATGTGGAATCTGTATGGGTGGAGCTACGGAGTACCAAAGGGCAGAAAACGCTAGTGGGAGTTGTGTACAGACCACCAAATAGTAATAATGAGGATGGGAACAGCATCAAACAAGAAGTTAGGGATGCATGCAATAAAGATTTTAAACTGCATGTTGACTGGGCTAACCAAACTGGGAGCAATACGGTGGAGGAGGATGTCCTGGAGCATATTATGGATGGTTTTCTAGACCAATATGTCGAGGAACCAACTAGAGGGCTGGCCATCATACACTAGGTGATGTATAATGAGAAAGGACTAATTAGCAATCTTGTTGTGCGAGGCCCCTTGGGGAAGAGTGACCATAATATGGTAGAATTCTTTATTAAGATGGAGAGTGACACAGTTAATTCAGAGACTAGGGTGCTGAACTTAGGGAAAGGTAACTTCGATGGTATGAGCAGTGAATTGACTGGAATAGACTGGCGAGTGATAATTAAAGGGTTGACGGTAGATAGGCAATGGCAAACATTTAAAGATCACATGGATGAACTTCAACAATTGTACATCCCTGTCTGGAGTAAAAATAAAATGGGGAAGGTAGCTCAACCATGGCTAACAAGGGAAATTAAGGATCGTGTTAAATCCAAGGAAGAGGCATATAAATTGGCCAGAAAAAGCAGCAAACCTGAGGACTGGGAGAAATTTGTAATACAGCAGAGGAGGACAAAGGGTTTAATTAGGAGAGGGAAAATAGAGTATGAGAGGAAGCTTGCTGGGAACATAAAAACTGACTGCAAAAGCTTCGACAGATATGTGAAGAGAAAAAGATTAGTGAAGACAAATGTAGGTCCCTTGCAGTCAGATTCAGGTGAATTTATAATGGGGAACAAAGAAATGGTGGACCAGTTAAACAAATACTTTAGTTCTGTTTTCACGAAGGAAGACACAAATAACCTCCAGAAATAATAGGCATCCGAGGGTCAAGTGAGAAGGAGGAACTGAAGGATATCCTTAAAGAGTGGGAAACGGTGTTAGGGAAATTGATGGGATTGAAGGCCGATAAATCCCCGGGGCCTGATAGTCTGCATCCCAGAGTACTTAAGGAAGTGGCCATAGAAATAGTGCATGCATTGGTGATCATTTTCCAACAATCTATCGATTCTGGATTACTTCCTATATACTGGAGGGTAGCTAATGTAACACCACTTTTTTAAAAAGGAGGGAGAGAGAAAACGGGTAATTATAGACTGGTTAGCCTGACATTGGTTGGAACCAATTAAGATGGAATAGCAGCGCATTTGGAAAGCAGTAACAGGATCGGTCCAAGTCAGCATAGATTTATGAAAGGGAAATCATGCTTGACAAAACTTCTAGAATTTTTTGAGTATGTAACTGGTAGAGTGGACAAGGGAGAACCAGTGGATGTGGTGTATTTGGACTTTCAAAAGCCTTTTGACAAGGTCCCACACAAGAGATTGGTGTGCATAATCAAAACACATGGTATTGGGGGTAATGTACTGAGGTGGATAGAGAACTGGTTGGCAGACAGGAAGCAGAGAGTTGGGATAAACGGGTCCTTTTCAGAATGGCAGGCAGTGACTAGTGGAGTGCCGCAGGGCTCAGTGTTGGGACCCCAGCTCTTTACAATATACATTAATGATTTAGATGAAGGAATTGAGTGTAATATCTCCAAGTTTGCAGATGACATTAAACTGGGTGGCGGTGTGAGCTGTAAGGAGGATGCTAAGAGACTGCAGGGTGACTTGGACAGGATAGATGATTGGGCAAATGCATGGCAGATGCAGTATAATGTGGATAAATGTGAGGTTATCCACTTTGGTGGTAAAAACAGAGAGACAGACTATGATCTGAATGGTGACAGATTAGGAAAAGGGGAGGTGCAACGAGACCTGGATGTCATTGTTCATCAGTCATTGAAAGTTGGCATGCAGGTACAGCAGGTGGTGAAGAAGGCAAATGGTATGTTGGCCTTCATAGCGAGGGGATTTGAGTACAGGGGCAGGGAGGTGTTGCTACAGTTGTACAGGACATTGGTGAGGCCACACCTGGAGTATTGTGTACAGTTTTGGTCTCCTAACCTGAGGAAGGACATTCTTGCTATTGAGGGAGTGCAGCGAAGGTTCACCAGACTGATTCCCGGGATGGCGGGACTGACCTATCAAGAAAGACTGGATCAACTGGGCTTGTATTCACTGGAGTTCAGAAGAATGAGAGGGGACCTCATAGAAACGTTTAAAATTCTGATGGGTTTAGACAGGTTAGATGCAGGAAGAATGTTCCCAATGTTGGGGAAGTCCAGAACCAGGGGGTCACAGTCTAAGGATAAGGGGTAAGCCATTTAGGACCGAGATGAGGAGGAACTTCTTCACCCAGAGAGTGGTGAACCTGTGGAATTCTCTACCACAGAAAGTTGTTGAGGCCAATTCACTAAATATATTTAAAAAGGAGTTAGATGTAGTCCTTACTACTAAGGGGATCAAGGGGTATGGTGAGAAAGCAGGAATGGGGTACTGAAGTTGCATGTTCAGCCATGAGCTCATTGAATGGCGGTGCAGGCTAGAAGGGCCGAATGGCCTGCTCCTGCACCTATTTTCTATGTTTCTATGTTTCCCCCACCATCAACAACCTGGGGGTAACCATTGACCAGAAACTTAACTGGACCATCCACATAAATACTGTGGCTACGAGCATGTCAGAGGCTGGGTATTCTGCGGTGAGTGTCTCACCTCCTGACTTCCCAAAACCTTTCCACCATCTACAAGTCACAAGTCAGGAGTGTGATGGAATACTCTCCACTTGCCTGGATGAGTACAGCTCCAACAACTCTCAATAAGCTCAAAACCATCTTGGACAAAGCAGCCCACTTGATTGGTACCCCAGCCACCACCTTAAATATTCACTTCCTCCACCACTGGAGCACCGTGGCTGCAGTGTGTACCATCTACATGATGCACTGCAGCAACTCACCAAGGCTTCTTCGACAGTACCTCCCAAACCCGCAACCTCTACCACCTAGGAGGACAGGGGCAGCAGGCGCATGGGAACACCATGACCTGGAATCTGCCCTCCAAGTCATACACTATCCTGACTTGGAAATATATCACCATACCTTCATCGTCATTAGATCAAAATTTTGGAACTCCCTACCTAAAGGCACAGTGTGAGTCCCTTCACCACATGGACTGTAACGGTTCAAGGAGGCTGCTCACCATCACCTTCTCAAGGGCAATTAGAGATGGGCAATAAATGCTGGCCTTGCCAGTGATGCCCACATCCTGTGAATGAATGAAAAAGGTGGCTGATGTGAGCACTTTTGCATAAAAGGTGCTCTTTTCAGGCTGTGGCTAAGCTACCTTGTTGGAGCAGAGAAGAAAGAGCTTTACTGTGCGCTGTTATACATAACTTGGGGCTGCTCGATGCTGAGACTATGTCAATTCAGCCATGTCTCAAAGTTAGCACTCTTTTCTCTGAGTCAGAGAGTTATGGGTTCATATCCCACTCCAGAGGCTTTGAGCACAAAACCTACATTGACATTGCAGTATCATACTGAGGAAGTGCTGCACTGTCGGAGGTGCCATCATTCGGAATAGATGTTAAACAGAGGCCTCATCTGCTCTCAGGTGGACGTAAAAGATCCGAAGAATAGCAAGTGAGCTATCCCCATTATCCTGGTCAATATTTATCCTTAAGTCAACATCAGAAAAACAAATTATCTGGTTATCATAGGTATAATGTCTTAAATCTGGAATCCTCGGGACCGAGTCCATGCCGGCTTTTGGGTTTTGTCGGATTCCGGACAAGAAAATCAATTGTCTGAAATCTTGAATCCTCGGGTCTGAATCCGTGCCGGATTTTGGGTTTTGCCGGATTTCGGACCTTGCCGCCTGCCAATCCACCGCTCCTCACCGCCCGCCGATTCCCGCTGTCCGCTGTCCATGGCCCCCCGGGTCTGCATTTTTGTATCAGTTTCCTCGTTCCTCACTGACCGATGTCGCCATCTTGGCCGGCTCAAAAATGACCGGTTTCCGGACAATTACGGTTTCCGGAGTTACGGATTCGGGACATTGTACTTGTATCACGTTGCTGTTTGTGGAAGTTTGCTGTGTGCTAATTGGCTGTCGCGTTTCCTACATTACAACTTCATTGGCTGTAAATCGCTGTAAGATGTCCTGAGGTCATGAAAGGCGGCTCATATCCCACTCCAGAGACTTTAGCACAAAAGCTACACTGACATTGTAGTGTTGTACTGAGGCATGCTGTACTGTTGGAGGTGCCATCTTTCAGATGAGACTTTAAACATAGGCCTCATCTGGTCTCTCAGGTGGATGTGAAAGACCGCTTGGCACCATTTCAAAGAAGAGCACGGTAGTTCGCCCTCGTGTCCTGGCTCATATTTATCACTCAACCAACATCACTAAAACAGTTATCAGGTTCGTGGGACCTTGCTGTGTGCATATTGGCTCCAGCACTTCCTACATTACAACAGTGATTACATTTGTAAAATACTTAAATGGCTGTAAGCAGTTTGAAATATCCTGAGGTCATGAAAGGTGCTATATAATTGCAAGGGACTAAAAATTGAATTAGACCCCAAAACGAGCACAGGAATCGTGATGCGCAATTACCTCACGCCCGCTGAAGGGAAAGCAACCAGTATGCGACCTTCGTGCTGCCTGCTAATGCTAATGATTGTAGTGATCAGCCCGGCACTGAACACGCTGGGCTGAATGCTCAGCAGGGGGCCCAAATTCATGCGAGGCTAACTCCAACTAAAGCTACCCTCCACTTCTTAAGGGCAGTTTGTACCTCTTAAAGGGGAGGTGCATTCTGCCTGCAGCAGCTGCTGGAACTTGTTGTGAAGACAAGTGTGAGAAAGAAAAAAACTGAATGGCTCAGCAGGCCAGAGAATGGGCACCAAGGTTCTCGGATGCAGCACAAGAGGACTTAGTGCAGGAGGTGGAAATGAGGAGACAGATCCTCATTTCCTGGCAGGGGGCCAGGATGCCCTCCAGACACAAACTGCAAAGTCAGTGGGAGCAGATAGCCGATGCGGTCAATGCCAGCAGTGTTGCCCCAAGGACCTGGCTGTGGTTCCGAGTGGTCAAGCTGAATGAATGCATCTTCAAATTCCATCTTCCACAAGTGCAGCACTAGCCTCACACACTGCTCAATGCACTACACCCCCATGACTCACAAACCAACAAACTCAATCAATCATGAATCATGCCTCATATTGATAGTTGCATGTCACCCTCACACACTTACCACTGCTGCAAGTCGGGAGCGGTAGCATAATGGTAATATTACTGGACTAGTAATTCTAGAGGCTTGGACTAATGATCTGGCGACAACAGTTCAAATCCCACCATGGTAGCTGGGGAATTTATATTCAGTTAAATAAATGGAATGGTGTAGTATCAGTAATGGTCATTAAAAACCCATCTGGTTCACTAATATGTTTAGGGAAAGAAATCTGCCATCCTTACCAGGTCTGGTCTATATGTGACTTTCTTCCCACAGCAATGTGGTTGACTCTTAATTGCCTAGCAAGCCACTCAGTTGTCAAGAAGGTGGTCCATCAGTGACACCCACATCCAATGAATGAAAAAAAAGTCCACCCACTCATATGTCACACCTTGCACACATTGACAGCTATTCAACCATTACATGCACATCACCCAAACAGATTGTACCACACTCACTGGCACACTTCTCTCTTTCTTGCAGGGTAAGGTGGCTCATAACCACAGGCAAGCCTGCCTGTCCTGAATCAGCTGGAGGAGGCATTATTGGAGGGGCTGTCACAGAGGCCGCGGGGATCTTGTGCCTTTCTCCCTTCAGACACCCAAGAAATCAAACCTGGTTAGCCAATGCAGGAAGAGCAAGAGGAAAGTGATGGAGAAGAAGAGAAACTGTCACTTGATCTCACACTCACAACCACCAGCTCAGATACTGGCACTGCATGTACTTTAGAGAGGTGGGATCTGCATGTGTTGAGTCACTGCAGCCAAGGCAGGGGGAAAGGGTAGCACAGGTGCCAGCACCCCAGAGGGCAAGGTCACACATGCTGCAGAGGACTCAGGTGAAGGATGATGGGCATGTGCACAGAAATGCTTGGTACATCGGCAGGCCTGCCAGAAAGCCTGTTGTCACTGCAAAGAGCTTGGGGCCTATGATTTCCAGGATGGCGTTCAGCATGGGCCTCACTGGAAATGGGTGGAAAGAAGGCGGATGCCATTTTTTCATCAAAACCGATCAAAACTACTGGTACTCCAGAGCCGAATTTCGAGGCCAAATTGTTTTCTGATTTCCTACCACTGATGGCGTTCACCTCAATGAGCACAAAGTTCACCCACCTCTTCCCACAAACAAATCAGTGTGGTTTAATCAACAAGTTGTGTCCCGTTTTTGCAAAGTTTAATACTTTGTTAATAAGACGTCACTGATGAAATTGAGCCTATTTTGTTTTGTTAGATAAAATACTGAAAACTTTAATGGAACATAAGTAGTCATTTTTCTTATTATTGTTCCCATGTACTTTGTTACACGTGCATCTTCAATGACATCCTTAATTCTCCATAGAAATAAAATTATTCACTGAATTATCTAATTTTCAAATCAGCAGTTTTGTATCCCGTTGCTCCAGGCAAGTTAGTAATAAAGAATAAAGATACAGTCCTCAGGTCAGATTTTAACCTGGATTGATGTTTTAGAATTAGGCTCAAACAGAAGGAACCTCATGAATTATTCAATAGAATACAACTCCAATCTGCACTGTCTGAGACTGCAGCATATGGTTTACACATTGTAACAGGTGTGAAAAAACAGGTGGCCAAAGTCACATAAGAGCATGATCGCAAAGTCCCAGAAGAAAGGAGAAAGAAGTTAGAAGCATATCAGCGATTCAAAAGGAGAGACAAACACATCAATACTGCGCACATTGCACAGCTTTTGCCTGATTATATTTTTTCACTGATTTCATTCGGCTCCATTGAGTAGATATAAATTTATTGTGAGTGCTTCAGCAAATATCAGTCCAATTAAAAAGTTTTGGTTTTCTTTTCCTTTGATCACTCCAGAGTAGCAGAAATCGGCTTCAATTATTTGTTTCTGTTATTATTAAAGCCACACAATGCATGTAGATCTTCAAATGTAATTGTGATTTTATTTATAAAAGAAATGTAACCAGCATTGATATTCAATTGGTTAAACCATAAATCCTAGAAACAGTCTAATAACAAGAACTGTGTCATGTATGTAACCTCTATGTAACACCATTGTAATACTGGAAATGGGGGGATGTGCACGCAATGTCATCTGTGGAGCGAAGTTCGTGCTCACAAGTCCTACAACAATTTGAGTCACTATTCCAATCTGGCATCGGGACGTTCAAAGGTACCAAAGTAGTGATACGCATCACCCCAGACGCCAGACCAGTGCACCACAAAGCCAGAGCTGTGCCGTATGTGATGCGGGAGAAAATTGAGAGCGAATTGGAGCGTTTGCTGAGAGAGGGCATCATCTTGCCCGTTGAATTCAGCGACTGGGCGAGCCCCATCATTACCGTCCTAAAAGCAGATGGTTCTGTCAGGATCTGTTGCGACTACAAGGCCACTATCAATCGGGTGTCCCGACAAGACCAATACCCGCTCCCGAGAGCGGAGGATCTTTTCGCCACGCTAGCAGGTGGCAAGCTGTTTACAAAGTTGGATCTCACTTCAGCCTACATGACCCAAGAACTGGCCGACAAATCTAAACTACTGACCACCATCATTACGCCCAAGGGACTGTTCGTTTACAACAGGTGCCCATTTGGCATTCGATCAGCGGCCGCGATTTTTCAAAGAACATGGAAAGCCTGCTCAAATCCATTCCTGGAACAATCATATTTCAGGACGACATCCTCATCACGGGTCGTGACACCGAGGAACACCTCCACAACCTGGAGGAGGTGCTACACCAACTGGACCGGGTAGGTCTGAGACTCAAGAAGTCTAAATGTGTGTTTTTGGCTCCTGAGGTTGAGTTCCTGGTCAGGAAGGTTGCTGCAGGTGGGATTCGGCCCACCAAATCCAAAACAGAGGCGATTCAACGAGCGCCTAGGCCAGGCAATACATCGGAATTGCGTTCATTTCTGGGACTCTTGAACTATTTCGGGAAATTTTGGCCGAACTTAAGCATTGTTGGAGCCGCTTCATGTGCTCCTGCATAAGGGTTGTGATTGGTTTTGGGGGGACTGTCAAGAACGGGCTTTCAATCGGGCACGGAACCTATTTTGTTCAAATAAGTTATTGACCCTGTACGACCCCTGAAAGAAATTGGTTCTGACATGTGATGCATTGTCGTATGTGGTTGGGTGCGTGTTGCAGCAGAGTAATGCTGAGGGCCAACTACAACCTGTGGCTTAGGCTTCCAGGTCACTCTCTCAAGCAGAACGGGGATATGGGATGGTTGAGAAGGAGGCACTCGCATGTATCTGTGGTGTAAAAAAAATGCATCAGTACCTTTTTGACAGGAGGTTCGAATTAGAAACGGACCACAAGCCATTAACATCACTGTTGTCAGAGAGCAAGGCTGTCAATGCCAATGCGTCAGCTCGCATACAGCGATGGGCTCTCATGCTGGCTGCTTATGACTACTCCATCCGGCACCGGCCTGGCAGCAAAAATTGCGCTAACTCGCTCAGCAGGCTTCCACTGGCCACCACCGAGGGGTCAGCGGAACAAAGCACCGAGATGGTCATAGCCGTTGATGCCTTTGATAGCGCAGGCACCCCCATCACAGCCTGCCAGATCAAAATCTGGACAAACAGAGATCCCCTCCTATGAGATCACCTCCTGTCTCTGATCATGAAATGTGTCCTGACTGGGGATTGGGCGCCCGCACACGGAGCATGCCCTGAGGAGGTCAGACCATTTCACAGGCGGATGGATGAACTCTCCATCCAAGCTGACTGCCTACTATGGGGCAGCCGGGTGGTTATGCCCTAGAGGGGCAGGGAGGCATTCATCAGGGAACTCCACAGCGAGCATCCAGGCATCGTGCTGATGAAGGCCATTGCCCGGTCACATGTTTGATGGCCGGGAATTGATTCAGACCTGGAACACTGTGTTCGCAGGTACACAACGTGTGCCCAGCTGGGTAATGCCTCCAGGGAGGCCCCTCTCAGCCCGTGGCCCTGGCCCACCAGGCCATGGTCACATATTCATGTAGAATACGCGGGCCCGTTCATGGGAAAAATGTTTCTCCTTGTGGTAGATGCGTACTCGAAATGGATCGAGTGCATCATTTTGAATTTGTGCACGACATCCACCACTGTGGAGAGTCTACATGTGGTCTTTGCAAACCAAGGCCTGCCGGACATCCTTGTTAGCGATAATGGCCCATGTTTCACGAGCTACGAATTCCGGGAGTTCATGTCGGGCAATGGCATCAACCATGTCAGGACAGCACCGTTCAAGCCGACCTCCAATGGCCAGGCAGAATGTGCAGTCTAAATCATTAAACAAGGCATGCTCAGGATTCAAGGACCCTCCCTTCAATGCCGCCTATCGCGCTTCCTGCTGGCCTATAGGTCCCGACCGCATTTGCTCACGGGGGACCTGCCTGCTGAGCTACTTATGAAACGAACACTCAAAACTCGGTTGTCCCTCATTCACCCAGTCCTGACCGACATAGTTGAGGGCAAGCGCCAGTCCCAAAACAAGTAGCAAAACGAAAATCAAGGGGGAGATGTATAGAAATAAATGACCCCATATTTTGTCCTCAATCACGCCGTGCGGCCCACATGGCTTGAGGGTACTGTAATAGACAAAGAGGGGAACAGGCTCATCGTGGTTAAATTTAACAATGGGCAGATATGCCGTAAGCATCTGGACCAAGTAAAAAAAAGGTTCAGCATGGACACTGAGGAACTCGAGGAAGATCATGAGATGGTGCTCACACCACCACCAGTGAATGAGCAACAAGAACATTCAGCAGCATGCACAGTACCGGCAATCAGCCCGGACAGGCCAGAATCACCACAGGTGACAGACACTCACGCCAAGGCTCAACCAGAGCCCCAACTGCGGTGCTCCATGAGGAAGCATAGACCATCTGAAAGACTTAACCTATGATCCCAATAAGACTTTGGGGGGGGAGGTGATGTCATGTATGTAACCCCAATGTAACACCACTGCAATACTGTATGCACTTAAGCAATGCACACCTTGACCACAAAGGGTGAACTTGTGGGAGACAGTCCTTACCTGGTCATCCAGGTATATAAAGGGAGGTCCAATGCAGGGTCATCATTTCTTGGTCCTGTGAATTAAGGTTCAGGTCATCGAATGACCTTGTCCATAGAATGTGCCTCGTGTGGGTTTTGTGCCATTGAGTAAGGACATTACAAATCGAGTCTGAGCAAATCCTCTCTTTACATAGAAACATAGAAACATAGAAAAATAGATCCATTCGGCCCTTCGAGGCTGCACCGCCATTCAATAAGATCATGGCTGATCATTCCTTTAGTACCCCTTTCCTGCTTTCTCTCCATACCCCTTGATCCCCTTAACTGTAAGAGGCATATCTAACTGCCTCTTGAATATATCCAGTGAACTCCCTGCGGCAGGGAATTCCACAGGTTAACAACTCTCTGAGTGAAGAAGTTTCTCCTCATCTCAGTCTTAAATGGCCTACCCCTTATCCTAAGACTATGTCCCCTGGTTCTGGACTTCCCCAACATCGGGAACATTCTTCCCGCATGTAACCTGTCCAGTCCCGTCAGAATCAGTCTGGTGAACATTCGCTGCACTCACTTAATAGCAAGAACGTCCTTCCTCAGACTTGGAGACCAAAACTGAACACAATATTCCAGGTGAGGCCTCACCAAGGCCCTGTGCAACTGCAGTAAGACCTCCCTGCTTCTATATTCAAATCCCCTAGCTATGAAGGCCAACATACCATTTGCCTTCTTTGCCACCTGCTGTAACTGCGTGCCCACTTTCAGTGACTGATGAACCATGACACCCAGGTCTCGTTGCACCTCCCCTTTTCCTAGTCTGCCGCCATTCAGATAATATTCTGCCTTCGTGTTTTTGCCACCAAAGTGGATAAACTCACATTTATCCACATTATATTGCATCTGCCATGCATTTGCCCACTCACCTAACCTGTCCAAGTCACTCTGCAGCCTTTTAGCATCCTCCTCACAGCTCACACCGCCACCCAGTTTAGTGTCATCTGCAAACTTGGAGATATTACACTCTATTCCTTCATCCAAATCGTTAATGTATATTGTAAAGAGCTGGGGTCCCAGCACTGAGCCCTGCGACATTCCACTAGTCACTGCCTGCCATTGTGAAAAGGACTCGTTTATCCCGACTCTCTGCTTCCTGTCTGCCAACCAGTTCCCTGTCCACTTCAGTATATTACCCCCAATACCATGTGCTTTGATTTTGCACAACAATCTCTTGTGTGGGACCTTGTCAAAAGCCTTCTGAAAGTCCAAATATACCACATCCACAGGTGTATTTAACATGCCAATGTTGTTATACTCTTGATCAAAGGATTCTGTTTGAGATTTATGACCATGTTATTAGTTTCAATTTTATTGGGTAACAATGAATTGTGTTTACAATCCTCTGGGACTCACTGGCAAAAATAAAGCCAAGATAAAGTTTTAAGACCAATACTTAAATTTAAAGGTTATGAGATTACTTCACGAGATAAACTCTGCACATGAAAATACTATTATGAAATGTCTTCAGATTCAACATTTAAATACTTTAATTTTACTTTCGGGTAGAAGTCAGGGCTAGAAATTGTGTAGCCCATGTTTGGGGCAATAACTTTTGCGGGAGCGCAAAGGTATCACCGGGCGCTACACAATTGAATCCAACGCGAACTTCCGGTTTAGCGCTTCAAGAGGGAAGTGGAGCACTAAATCAAGAGCTAGCACTTCTCTTGGAGCGCTAAAGTGAGCAAGAGCCTTGGTGCAGCGCTGCCGAATTCACAGGCTCCTTCCCTCCCTTAAAGGTAAAGGCCAATGCTGAGGTCATTGGAGGCGGAGGCTGAGCATGGTCGGTGACGGCACCTGTGCTACCCGCCGAGCAGACCCAAGCATTCTAACAGAGTGCAGGGCTGATCAATCACGAACCGGAAAAAATGAAAACATGGCACGATGAGAACATTACAACATTTTGGCCTACCTGACCACCAATGCCTTTAATTAGCGCTCCCCAAGCAGCTGGCTGAGGTCATAACCCCTCTTGCAGCTGCCGTTGTTGACACCCGGCGATGCTGCAGGGGTCGGAAGCGGATTTTACATCCAGGGCGTTAACGGGGCACTGCGCACCGGATGGTGTGACGCTGTCCGAGTGTGGGAGATCAAAGTGGTAAGTTTTATCGTCAGCGCTAACCCGCCAGGGAAGTTCACAGGCATCAGTAATTTTGCCAAGCCCAGTCGGTAAATTATTCAACTTTGTGCCTCCTGTTAGTGCCTCACGGGGGCACTAACGGGGGGCACAAAGTTGAATAATTTTTCCCCTTTGACCTTAGAGATAAGGGGCCCAAGTTTCCACACGATAAAGAATGGGCGCCCCTCCGAGCTGGGCGCCCGTTTTTCGCGCCTAAAACAAAAATCGCGATCCTGGAGCGTTCTGCAGCTCCTTGTCTGCCTGGCGCGGCGCCCAGGGGGGCGGAGCCTACACTTGCGCCGATTTTGTAAGTGGGAGGGGGCGGGTACCATTTAAATTAGTTTTTTTCCTGCCGGCAACGCTGCGCGTGCATGTTGGAGCGTTCGCGCATGCTCAGTGTGAAAAAAACATTGGCACTCAGCCATTTTTGTAGTTCTTTGTATCTGTTTAATTTTTGAACATTTTTTTAATAAAAGCACATTGCCATCAGCACATCAGCACTTGCAGCCTTCTCACTGTCTCCTCCCCCACCCCCGCGGGAAAGAACGGGCGCCTCCTCTCCCCTCCCCCCCGCTGCGGGAAGAACGGGCGCCTCCTACCCCCCCCGCGGGAAGAACGGGCGCCTCCCCCCCCCCCCCCGCGGGACAGAACGAGCGCCTCCTCTCCCCTTCCCCCCCCCCCCCCCCCGCGGGAAGAACGGGCGCCTCCCCCCCCCCCGCGGGACAGAACGAGCGCCTCCTCTCCCCTTCCCCCCCCCCCCCGCGGGCAGAACGGGCGCCTCCTTCCCCCCCCACGGGAAGAATGGCTGCCTCCCCTCCCCCCCGCGGGAAAGAACGGGTGCCTCCTCTCCCCTCCCCCCCCCCCTCGCAGGCAGAACGGGCGCATCCCCACTCCCCGCGGGAAAGAACGGGTGCCTCCCCCCCCCGCGGGAAAGAACGGGCGCCTCCTCTTCCCTCCCACCCCCCCCCCCCCGCGGGCAGAATGGGCGCCTCAGGCTGACTGCAGAATTCTCCGTGCCTGAAGCACTTTCACACAGGTAGGAAGATGGTTTATTTAATCTATTCTTTGCTTATAAATGTTTATTCAGGTTGGATTTATTTGTATAATATTTGTAGAAGTATAAATAAGGATTTATTGTAGAATTTAATGAGTTCCCTTCCCCCCCCTCCCCCCCATCTCGTTCTGGACGCCTAATTTGTAACCTGCGCCTGATTTTTTAATGTGTAGAACAGGTTTTTTTCAGTTCTACAAAAATCTTCACTTGCTCCATTCTACTTTAGTTTGGAGTACGTTTTCACTGTGGAAACTTTGAAATCAGGCATCAGTGGCCGGACACTTTTGAAGAAAAAATTCTGTTCCAAAGTAGAACTGTTCTACCTGACTAGAACTGCAGAAAAAAAAATGTGGAGAATTGCGATTTCTAAGATAGTCCGTTCTCCACCAGTTGCTCCTAAAAATCAGGTGCAAATCATGTGGAAACTTGGGCCCTACGTGTGATTTGGGGGATCTGTCATACATGCAACACAAAGTGCCAAGGAGTTTTTTTTATTCCTGTCTCAAAAGATTTGTTGTAACCTTTGAGAATTTAGGCTAAAACCTAGAGCGTGCAGATTTCCACCCGATTGATAAAAGCACGATTTGTTTTTGAGAGGGGAACAGGTCCTTTTTTCTGCCCCTGTTTTGTTTCTCCAGCAGTTATGGGGCATGTTGCAAACCTTTCTATGGTTCCGCGTCTGCTGAGAGCAGGTTGTGGGCCTAAAGTGAGGTTTTAAGATCTGGAAAAAGCGTAGTGGGACAATTCCTGGTTGACTAAAGTCCTACACTTCCCTCAAAATTGATGGTAGAATTTTCACCCTCTAATATTTACTAAGAAAAATGATGAAACCTCAAAACACTAATTTGTAAACATTTGTGATACCATAGCTATACCACCTTTAAATCAGACTACTCTCTTTATAAGGAACTGAACAAATACAATATTTCACCGAGAATGGCCCTTTAATAGTGGACAAATTTAGAATTGTACAAAAAAGATTCTCTAATTAAATACTGCATAATATGTGATGCTCAAATCTCAAGAGCCCCTGGAACCACACGCTTCATTTTGTTCATTTTAGTAATTATATAATTGGAACATGGAGCATGTAATTATCTAAATAAATTGCTTATTCTACATTTATTTATCCACAGAAGTAAGTGAGATGGAAACACTTACATCAGCCCCTTAGTTCTAAAGGCTAACAGAATAACAATGGACTCTTGTTCAGAGAGCCTGAGTTCCAATCCTATTCTTCGGTGATAGCTGATGCTTTCAGCCTCTCATAGGGCTAGGTATGTACTTTGTGGTGATGGCTTGTTCATCTCAAAGAGAGTCAAAGTTACCAAAGATGCTAATCTATAATATGTTGGCAGTGGAAAGTTGTAGCCAAGTGCAGCATGTCAGCAACTTAAGAGGAACCGTGTGGAGATAGGTAGCAGTCACGATTTGGGAAATGCTTTCACAGAATTATTTGTGTATGAGTTATAATAAGATGTGTTTTTTTGAGCAAATTCTTGTCTGCAACAGGTTTGCTTCCTAAGGCAGCTATATGCTGAGGTGTGGATCAGTGGACAGATGAATGGTGATTACAATGCAAGATGTATGGGAAGATGAGTCTCAAAAATTCCAACAATTTATTAGCCATGTCTGGTTATTCAGAAAACACTTGTCGCCTTGGTGTTGGAAACCTATGTTGGTCTCTGTGGGGGCAATGAGAGAGGCATTCAAAAATCAGAACACAGACACTAAGGCCCTGATTTGAGAGCCTCCACTCCAATTGGAATGAGGCAATAGTGCACTGAAATTCTTGGTACTAAACTTACTGCTCACTTCCTGATTTTGATATACCTGCCATCATTTTCCTGAGGACTTTCACCTGGGCAGCTCAGGTGCCAGAATGTTTCAGGCAGGAGCCTATTTATAATATGCAAATAAGGGTCCTACTGCAGTTGTGGGAGACGAATGCAATTTTGAAGTACCAATGACTAGAGCATTCACTGGGCATGGCCCACCTGCTGGTAACAGGCACTCAGCGGCCTAACCAATGCTCCTCATAGTGACTGCAACAGCCTGCTCAGAAAACAGACAAGTAAAGGGGGATTTTTAAGACTTTTTCGGGGATAGGAAGAAAAAAAGAACAAAAAGAAAGACTTACATTTATATATAGCCCTTCACAACCTTAAGATGTCCCAAAGTGTTTGACAGCTAATGAAATGCTTTTGAAGAGTAGTCACTGTTGTAATGTAATGTGTTATAATTTGTGCATAGCAAGTTCTCACAGCAGCAATGTGATAATGACCAGATTATTTTTTTGCAGTGTTGGTTGAGGGATAAATATTGGCCAGGATACTAGAAAGAACTCCCCTGCTGCTCTTCAAAATAGTGCAAAAACGTTATTTTATGTCCACCTGAGTGGGAAGACAGAGCACTCCTCAGTATTGCACTGGAGCTTCACCCTAGATTTTATGCTCAAGCCTCTGGATTGGGGTTCATTCCCACAACCTTCTGATTCAGAGGCGAAAGTGATACCAACTGAGCCATGAATGTTGCTCTTGGCCCCATAATAATTCTCCAGCCTGCTGCCAGCCCATCTCCTCATCCCTGCATACACCCCTCCCCCCACCATCGCTTAACCGGACTTCTAGCTCGGGGTCCTGTTACCACACAAATAGATAGAAGGCAGTGGGAGTCAAAGTCCAAAGAAAGTAGACACTCAGATCACTTAAGATAATGACTGACACCATTGTTCCTGATATCTCAGTTCACTCAAATTTGTAACAGCAGGTATGAAAAGGAGCTAAATTGCAACAAAACATGCATTGACTAACAATGCAGGACAGTATCTGGGAAGTTAACAAAGGTTACTTTTGTTTTACTCCTGAAAAATGGATGAAATGAATATCAATTTTTATCCCACAGAATGAGTCCTTCCAATCTGACTATTACTTTAATCAGGAGGTTGCAAGTTGAAGGCAATGCTTTTTATTACATCAAATTACTATAGCACCAGCTTAAATTGAACTAGATTTAACTCAGCAATTATTAAATTATGTTAGCACTAAATCAATATTATAGTGATATTATTTAAATGAAATGCATTGCTGTTTCTAAGTTCAGCCTGTGCTTTAATTATGCTATTTTTAAGTTTAGTGCAGGTATATTTATAATGAAACATTTTGTTGCCTGGGGTGTTTTTCTCACATGCACATTTATTGAAATGAAGAAGAAGCATTTCCTTTCCTGGATGTTCTAAATATTACGCATAGGTAATTCTAGTTAAGTCACTATGGGTCAGAAATCCCGACCTCCCCAGATCTGTACAGAGTGTGTACGGACCCGGGAAGGTATCCCCACAGTTAGGACATTCGCATGGGCAAGATTGTGATATTTACCCATCTCTTGCCCAGCGAATGCACACAACCTACTTTTACCGCCCAAGAGTTTTAAAGCATACAAAAACATATAAAAATAAAATGTTATAAATACATTTTAATGTTAAAAACTCTGCCCCCTAAGGTAAGTTTATTTTAAAATAAAATTAAAAAACTTTTTTCAAAATCGGAAAAATATATATTTTTTCTAAGACATTTATTAACTTTAATTTAAATTAATCTTAAATATGTGATGTATTTTTTATTTATGTTTTGGTGTTGGGGGGTGTTCTCAATCATAATAATGAGAACTCCTACTTATGAAGTTCCCATTATAATGAATGAGAAAATATTTTACCTGGATTGGCTGTCCAGAGCCATGTGACTCCAGCTCCAGCATATGGCCATCCAGACGTGTACGCGCTCCGATGCGCAGAGATAGGAGGCCTCAGGACCAGGATCGCTGATGGGCACAGCAGGAAAAATGTCTTTTTAACCATTTTCTGTCGAGCGTCCGCGGGAAGCAGAGAAGCGGGATTTCAGGGCCATTATATTGATCATATCTCTGGACTATCCTGTCATTGAATAGTGAGTCTACTTTGCCAAGTTTTGTAGTGCAGTCAGGGTTTCTATCATTTACATTCTTTGCAGGAGTTCCCATAATCATAAAATAAATGTATATTACACATTTCAAATAGATTATTGTATCTTTAAGTTGGCTTGTTGCTTGCCCTAATAATCAAAAATAGATAGTCGAGTTGTAAAAATCATACGCTACCCCTACCTTAAAAGCATGTCAGATCAAACCATTCCAGCAACATCTCAATTGTGCAAAACCATTTCCTTAAAATTGTCACGTGCCTGGAGTAAAGAATTGTCATTGTCCCATTCTTCTTGGAACTGGATCACTTCCTCTTTCATATGTCAGGTCGCTCTGTCGACATTTGTGTTATCTGCGACACCACTCATCCATTCTATAGGCTTTATAATGAAAATAGCTTGCTGTTGTTTGTAATTGTACATTTTACAGTAATAATACAGAAAGTACTTTTGATTATATACCATGTCTGCTATAACAGAGGCATCACCCTGGTAACTAATTTTGATGCTAATGTGGTAAGCTTCTAATTGTATTACCCAAACAATAAAATCTTAGTCAGATAGGTAGTAATCTCTCCTAATCTATGCTGAATTTTATCCTGCGCTTCATCATCATCCTAGGCAGTCCATCAAAATCGAGGAAGACTTGCTTCCACTCCAAAAGTGAGTTCAGCCCAATGCGGGAATTACAGTCTCTGTAATAGGTGAGACAGACAGTGGTTGAAGGAAAGGGTGGGTGGGGAACCTGATTTGCCGCATGCTCCTTCTGCTGTCTGCGCTTGGTTTCTGCATGCTCTCGGTGACGAGACTCGAAGTGCTCAACGTCCTCCCGGATGCTCCTCCTCCACTATGGGCGGTCTTGGGCCAGGGATTCCCAGGTGCCGGTGGGGATGTTACACTTTATCAAGGAGGCTTTGAGTGTGTCCATGAAGCGTTTCCTCTGCTCACCTGGGGCTCGCTTGCGTGTAGGGGTTCCGAGTAGAGCGCTTGCTTTGGGAGTCTCGTGTACGGCATGCGGACGATGTGGCCTGCCCAACGGAGCTGGTTGAGTGTGGTCAATGCTTTGATACTGGGGATGTTAGCCTGAGCAAGAACACTGACTTAAGTGCATTTATCCTCCCAGTGGATTTGCAGGATCTTGCGGCGGCAGCGCTGGTGGTAATTTTTCAGCGCTTTGAGGTGTCTGCTATATATAGTCCAAGTCTCTGGGCCATGTAGGAGGGCAGGTATCACCGCTATCCTGTAGTCCATAGAAACATAGAAAATAGGTGGAGTAGGCCATTCGGCCCTTCGAGCCTGCACCACCATTCAATAAGATCATGGCTGATCATTCCCTCAGTACCCCTTTCCTGCTTCCTCTCCATACCCATTGATCCCCTTAGCCGTAAGGGCCATATCTAACTCCCTCTTGAATATATCCAATGAACTGGCATCAACAACTCTCTGTGGTAGGGAATTCCACAGGTTAACAACTCTGAGTGAAGAAGTTTCTCCTCATCTCAGACCTAAATGGCCTACCCCTTATCCTAAGACTGTGTCCCCTGGTTCTGGACTTTGCAAACATCGGGAACATTCTACCCGCATCTAACCTGTCCCGTCCCATCAGAATCTTATATGTTTCTATGAGATCCCCTTTCATCCTTCTAAACTCCAATGTATAAAGGCCCAGTTGATCCAGTCTCTCCTCATATGTCAGTCCTGCCATCCCGAGAATCAGTCTGGTGAACCTTCACTTCACTCCCTCAATAACAAGAACGTCGTTCCATAAGCTTGGTGCCAGATGTGAGGTCCTGGTCTTCAAACACTCTCTTCCTCAGGTGACCAAAGGCTGTGCTGACACACTGGAGGTGGTGCTGGACCTCATCATCGATGTCTGCCCTTGCTGATAGTAGACTCCCGAGCTATGGAAAATGGTCCAAGGCCGACCCATGGATTTTGATGACCCGGGGGGCAGTGCTGTGTGGCGGGGTCAGGTTGGTGGAGGACCTTTGTCTTGCGGATGTTTAGTGTAAGGCCCATGCTTTCATATGTCTCGGTGAAGGTGTTGACAATGGCTTGGAGTTCGGCCTCTGAGTGTGCGCAGACGCAAGCATCGTCCACGTACTGTTGTTCGGTGACAGAGGATGGGATGACCTTGGATCTAGCATGGAGGCGACATAGATTGAACAGGTTACCAGTGGTTCTATAGTTTAGTTCCACTCCAGCAGGGAGCTTGTTAATATTGAGATGGAGCATTGCAGCAAGGAAGATCAAGAAGAGCGTTGGTGCGATGACACAGCCCTGCTTGACCCCGGTCCGGATGTGGATTGGGTCCATGGTAGATCCGTTGGTCAGGAATACGGCTTGCATGTCGTCATGAAGCAGACGGAGGATCTGACAAACTTTTGGGGTCAGCCGAAATGGAGGAGGACTCTCCATAGTCCCTCGTGGTTGACAGTGGCCGACAGTTGCCGCAGTCAGATTTGTCCCTTTTTTTTGAAGATGGTCACAATTACAGCATCACTGTAATTTTATCCTACATTTCATACATAGTGTGTGCCTATAGCTTACAGCTGTAATTGTGTATGTGCACTTAATTGTTCATATGAAAACTGATTTTCCACCATTTTTACTGAATCATTTACTCATTTATATTAAATGGGTTATCACCTTCATTAAAGTAGTGGACAAAGGCATTTCATAATATGTTAGCAATTATAAGGTCATATTCGCATAAGATAATTTCAAGCTCTTTATTTTTCCTACCCTCAAGCACAAGTCTCGAATCTTTTGACCTCCCCTGCCTCAGGCAACACCATTTGGGATTAAATATTTTAACAATTCTGTGCCTTGTTGCACAACCAATAGTTATTATGCCAATTTTGTATATATTCTGAATGATTTTAAAAGGTTTATACCAGTAATGTATAGTTCAAATTAATTCCCTTTTATCAGGCTCTTAACTGTTCTTGTTTATACACATTTACTATCAGTAAATAATAAACCACATCCACTCCTCATTGGATTCAATGGTTAATTTATTAACAGTCACTTTAGGCTGGAGAATTATCAATTAAGGAAAGATTCAAATGCATAGTAGTTAGAAGAGGTTAAGCATAATAAATCCACAAATATTACTCATTGCAACAAAACAGACCAACCTTTAACTTTAAATGAAGGTGACATTATTTCAAGCCTGATCTCTCTCCAGCAATCTGACTCAGTGCTCAGTCATTTGGCACTTGAAAGGTTGATGTTGCGGTAAATCAAGGTCCTAAGAAAACAAGGATAATTTGTCTTAATACTTAAATCTGTTTTCCTTGTTGGAGATCAATTCACTAACAGCAATCGAAAGACATTTCATTGCCGTCTTCAATTTCTCTGTATTTTACCATACCTCATGGACAGCTACTTTTGTAGTAATTGCAGTCAGACTAATACTTACTTTCTTGACAACAATTTGAAGCCATGCGATAAGATCTGCTTTGTTGCTGAGCCCAGAATGAGACAGGGAGTGCACTTTTATACAACAAGGATGCCCCCAAGTGGCTGTACCTCACAGAAGAGGTCAATTCCTGTGATCGTCAATTTGCTTTATCTGCACATCACCGCCGCTATATCAATGATAATGGAACTGTTCTCAATTTCTTTTCACTTGTGAATGAATCACCTTGTAGTGCTCATAATTTCTATTGTTTCCTGCATTACAACAGTGACTACACATGAAAAGTACTTCATTGGCTGCTAAAAATGCTTTGCGATGTCCTGAGGTTGTGAAAGGTGCTGTATAAATTCAAGTCTTTCTTTCTAATATTAAGTAGTTGTTTTGATTAATGTCAACAAATAGATAGTATGATCCTACATTATTTTCTTTTACCTTCAATTGTTCCCCTTCTCCTTCCTTTTTCTTAAGGAACTGAACCATGCTGGACTTTAGTTGCATGAATGTCACAGTCTATCAAGTATCTACTCAAGTATCAGCAGGCCATGTGACCACAGAAGGCATCACTGTGAAGCCCAATCCGAAACTCACCTGATGTTCACACATGAGTATTTTCCAGCACAGGTCATGTGAGAAATCAGAAGCAATAAACTCTCCTAATTTTAACCTTCTTGGTCAAAGGTACTGTCATGTATCTTACATGATTATATATAACTGTATCCTAACATGCTATACATGACTGTAATAAGATATGACCTGTAACCACCAGCATACCTTACCACCAGGGGTGCACTTGCAAGAGACAGGTATATAAGGGCAGGTCTCAGGCAAGTGCAGCATTCCAGAGCTGTGAAATAAAGGTGCAGGTCCAGAGTGACCTTGACTTCACTACATGCCTCGTGTGAATCTGTACTGAGGGGACAGACTTTACAGTGGCGACGAGTTGCGGGATTACAGAATCCACAGAATGGCGAACAACGGATCAGATGAAAAGTACAATGCGGGAGACAATTGGGAGGACTTTATAGAAAGGCTCCAGCAAAGCTTTGTAACCAAAGACTGGTTAGGCGACGATAAGGCAGACAAGAGAAGAGCCCATCTCTTGACCAGCTGTGACTCGAAAACATACGCTTTAATGAAGGATCTGTTGGCACCCGAGAAACCAGCAAGCAAGTCGTTTGAAGAATTGAGCACACTGGTAAGAGACCACCTAGAGCCAGCGAGCAGCCTACACATGGCCAGACACAGGTTCTACAACTACAGATGCTGTGTGGGCCAGAGCATACCCGACTTCGTGGCGGAACTTCGGAGGTTGGCTAGTTTATGTGAGTTCTCCGATGAACTGAGGAGAGAAATGCTGAGAGACTTTTTCATTGAAGGAATAGGCCACTCAGGCATATTCCGAAAGCTCATAGAGACCAAGAACCTGACCTTAGAGGCAGCAGCACTGGTTGCACAGACATTCTTGGTATGGGAAGAAGAAACGAGGTTGATTTACAATGCAGGTACGACAACTAATGAAATATCGGAACAAGAAGTTCACAGCACTAAACAAGCTGCTACCCCTACACACAGACAAAGCCGGGAGAACAGGCTCTCGACAGCAGGCAGACGCCATCAAGGGCCACAGGAACGGCCGTTCACACCTCATCAACCCACAATGCGAGCAATCAACTACAAACTGAGAGAAGCTCAAGAGAGATCAGCCAGACGCAGCTCATTCTTTGGGAACACTTTGAACAATGGAACAGGTCTGTGCTGGAGGTGTGGGGGTGAGCACTCGTCAAGGGGATGTCGATTTCAGCAGGCTGTTTGCAGAAATTGTGAATATACAGGGCATTTGGTCCGCATGTGGAAAAAAACGGCAGCTCGGCTGGTATACGAATCGGATGGGTCGGAAAGTGGACCAGAAGATGGTGGGAACAGTACCCGGGACACCGATGTACAGTGGGTCAACACGATCAATGGCCACTGCTCCTAGACAGGACGCCTCCTATAATGATGAGGGTCCTACTCAACGGGATATCTGTCAACATGGAGCTGGATACGAGAGCGAGTCAATCTCTCATGGGCAATCAACAATTTGAACAACTGTGGCCGCATAAAAGAGACAGACCAAAACTCACAAGGGTCGACACCAAACTAAGGATCTATACCAAAGAAATTGTACCAGTCCTCAGCAGCACCATGCTCTCTGTCACACACAAAGGGACAGTGAACCGACTTCCCCTGTGGATTGTCCCCGGAGACCCCCCAGCACTGCTGGGGAGAAGCTGGCTGGCAAAACTAAACTGGAAATGGGATGATGTACACGCCATGTCATTAGAGGAACGGACCTCCTGCTCAACAGTTATAAAGCGATTTGAACATCTCTTTCAGCCAGGTGTGGGCACTTTCAAAGGGGCCAAAGTCAAAATCGACATAAGGACATAAGAACATAAGAATTAGGAACAGGAGTAGGCCATCTAGCCCCTCGAGTCTGCTCCGCCATTCAATAAGATCATGGCTGATCTGGTCGTGGACTCAGCTCCACCTACCCGCCCTCTCCCCGTAACCCTTAATTCCTTTATTGCTTAAAAATCTATCTATCTTTGACTTGAAAACATTCAATGAGCTAGCCTCAACTGCTTCCTAAGGATGCTAGACCGGACAATCACAAGGCCAGAGCTGTACCCCATGTGATGATGGAAAAGATTGAACACGAACTAGACAGGCTTCTGCGGGAAGGCATTATATCACCTGTGGAATTTAGCGACTGGGCAAGTCCCATTGTCCCAGTCATGAAGCCTGATGGATCCGTACGAATCTGTGGGGACTACAAATCTACCATAAACAGAGTTTCCCTACAAGACCAGTACCGGCTGCCCAGAGCGGAGGACTGATTTGCCATATTGGCTGGAGGTAAACTTTTCTCAAAATTAGACCTCACATCTGCCTATATGACTTAAGAATTGACCAAGGAATCCAAGCTACTCACCACCATCAACACACATCGAGGCCTTTTCATGTACAATCGATGACCATTCGGCATCAGGTCGGCAGCTGCCATATTCCAGTGCAACATGGAAAGTCTGCTCAAGTCCATCCTGGGGATGGTTGTATTTCAAGACGACATACTTATCACGGGCAGGGACACCGACTCCCATCTCCGTAATTTGGAGGAAGTACTAAAGCGTTTGGATCGGGTAGGCCTAAGAGTCAAGAAATCCAAGTGCCTGTTTCTCGCACCCGAGGTTGAATTTTTGGGCAGAAGGATTGCCGCTGATGGAATCCGCCCAACAGAGTCCAAAACAGAAGCAACTCGCCTGGCACCCAGGCCCCGGATTGTCTCAGAACTGCGCGCCTTTCTCGGGCTACTCAATTACTTTGGGAAATTTATGCAGAACTTAGGCACGCTGCTGGAGCCTCTCCACGTGCTACTCAGAAAGGGGTGCGATTGGTTTTGGGGGGACGCCCAGGAACGTGCCTTCAATAAGGCACGCAACCTCCTGTGTTCCAACAGTGTTTTGACTTTCTTTGACCCAGGTAAAAAGCTAGTTCTCACATGCGATGCATCAGCGTATGGGGTCGGGTGCGTTTTGCAACATGTCAATAGTGCGGGCAAATTACAACCAATAGCTTATGCCTCCAGGTCACTTTCGCGGGCGAAGCGCGGGCAAGGAATGGAAGAGAAGGAGGCGCTCGCGTGTGTGTACAGTGGCAAAAAGATGCACCAATACCTTTTCGGGGCCAAGTTCGCATTAGAAACCGACCACAAGCCCCTCACATCCCTCCTATCTGAGAGCAACTCAATAAACGCCAATGCCTCGGCGCGAATTCAACGGTGGGCACTCATGCTGGCGTCCTACGGCTACACAATAAGGCACAGACCAGGCACAGACAACTGTACCGACACGCTCAGCAGGCTACCCCTGGCAACCATGGAAGGGTCTGACGAACAGGACTGTGAGATAGTCATGGCAATCAATGCCTTTGAGTCCACAGGTTCGCCCATGACAGCTCGCCAAATCAGAGCCTGGATGGCCAGCGACCTCACATTATCTTTGTAAAAAGATGTGTCCTAACCGGTGAATGGGCAGAGGCTTGCGATGCCTGCCCCGAGGAATTAAAACCCTTTCACAGGCGCATGCATCAGCTATCACTACAAGCAGACTGCCTGATGTGGGGCAGCCGAGTAGTCATGCCTCTGCGAGGCAGAGAGGCATTTGTCCGGGAGCTCCACCGCGAGCACCTGGGGATCGTTCTCATGAAGGCCATAGCCAGATCCCATGTCTGGTGACCTGGTATTGACACGGACTTGGAGCTCTGCGTCCGAAGATGCATCATTTGTGCCCAACTCAGCAATGGCCTCAGGGAGGCTCCACTGAGCCCCTGGCCCTTGCCTACCAAACCGTGGTCGCGGGTGCACGTAGACTATGTGGGCCCATTCATGGGCAAAATGTTCCTCGTAGTTGTAGATGCATTTTCAAAGTGGATTGAATGCACCATTTTAAACTCGAGCACAACCTCCATCACTGTGGAGAGCCTCGCAACCATGTTGCAACGCAAGGAATCCCTGACATTTTGGTCAGTGACAATGGTCCGTGCTTCACCAGCGCAGAATTCCAAGACTTTATAATTGACCACGGCATAAATCACATCAAGATGGCACTGTTCAAGCCGGCCTCCAACGGCCAGGCGGAGAGAGCAGTGCAAATCGTTAAACAAGGCATGCTTAAAATCCAAGGTCCCACGCTGCAGGGTCGCCTGTTGCAACTGCTGCTGGCATACAGATCTCGTCTGCACTCACTAACTGGGATCCCCCCCCCCCCCCCCCGCGCAACTGTTGATGAAAAGGACTTTAAAAACAAGGCTCTCATTAATCCTCCCAGACATGCACAAAATCGTTGAGGCAAAGTGCCTTAAGCTGACTGAGTACCATGACAGAAATTCGAGGGGGAGATGGAATGAGATAGGGGCAAAGTGTTTGTACTAAACTATGGCAGGGGTCCCAAATGGCTTGCAGGGACAGTAACGGGCAAGGAAGGAAACAGGTAGTACAAATGGCAAAACCTGCCGGAGGCATGTAGACCAAGCAGATTTACCAACAACACTGCGGAACCAGAGGCAGACTACAATGTGGAATTCGCACCACACCTGGTGGACAGACCGAGGGAACAACCTGAGTAAAGGGCAATCCCAACAGACAGCCCAGGTGAGTCAACAACAATCACACCAATCGAAACAGACAGCCCAGGCGAGATACCAGCAACCACATCCAAAGAAAAACAGACACCAAGGCAAACAACTGAACCACAACTCAGACGCTCCAAGCGAAAGCATAGACCCACCTGAGAGACTGAACCAATAAAGACAATAAGACCTTGGGGGAGGGTGATGTCATGTATCTTACATTATATATAACTGTATCCTAACATGCTATACATGACTGTAATAAGACTGTTACCACCAGCATACCTTCAATTGGCTTTAGTACCTGTAAAGTCCTGTCCCCTCAGTACAGATTCACACGAGGCATGTAGTGAAGTCAAGGTCACTCTGGACCTGCACCTTTATTTCACAGCTCTGGAATGCTGCACTTGCCTGAGACCTGTTCTTATATACCTGTCTCTTGCAAGTGCACCCCTGTTGGTAACATAGAAACATAGAAACATAGAAACATAGAAAATAGGTGCAGGAGCAGGCCATTCAGCCCTTCTAGCCTGCACCGCCATTCAATGAGTTCATGGCTGAACATGAAATATAAGCACAGGTGAACCTGTGGAATTCTCTACCACAGAAAGTAGTTGAGGCCAATTCACTAAATATATTCAAAAGGGAGTTAGATGAAGTCCTTACTACTCGGGGGATCAAGGGGTATGGCGAGAAAGCAGGAAGGGGGTACTAAGGTTTCATGTTCAGCCATGAACTCATTGAATGGCGGTGCAGGCTAGAAGGGCTGAATGGCCTGCTCCTGCACCTATTTTCTATGTTTCTATGTTTCTATGTTACCAACAGGGATGCACTTGCAAGAGACAGGTATATAAGAACAGGTCTCAGGCAAGTGCAGCATTCCAGAGCTGTGAAATAAAGGTGCAGGTCCAGAGTGACCTTGACTTCACTACATGCCTCGTGTGAATCTGTACTGAGGGGACAGGACTTTACAGGTACTAAAGCCAATTGTAGTATCCTTATCATTCAAACTTTTTATGCTTTTGAAGTCACTCTGATGATAAAGAATAAACTTTCTGGTGGGAGTATTATCTCCCACATTAGAATCCATCACCCCTGCCTCAAATGGTTGTGGGTTCAAGTCCCACTCTCGATGAGCATATAATTGAGGTTGACACTCGATCATCATCATAGACAGTCCCTCAAAATCGAGGAAGACTTGCTTCCACTCTAAAAAATTAGTTCTTAGGTGACTGAATAGTCCAATACGGAAATTATAGTCTCTGTCACAGGTGGGACAAACAGTCATTGAGGATAAGGATGGGTGGGACAGGTTTACCGCATGCTCGTTCAGCTGCCTACGTTTGATTTCTGCATGCTCTCGGCGATAAGACTCGAGGTGCTCAGCGCCCTCCCGGATGCACTTCCTCCACTTAGGGCGGTCTTTGGCCAGGGACTCCCAGGTGTTGGTGGGGATGTTGCACTTTATCAGGGAGGCTTTGAGGGTGTCCTTGTAAAGTTTAATCTGCCCACCTTTGGCTCGTTTACCGTGAAGGAGTTCAGAGTAGAGCGCTTGCTTTGGGAGTCTTATGTCGGGCATGCAAACAATGTAGCCTGGCCAGCGGAGCTGGTCGAGTGTGGCCAGTACTTCGATGCTGGGGATGTTGGCCTGGTCGAGGACGCTAATGTTGGTGCGTCTGTCCTCCCAGGGGATTTGCAGGATCTTGCGGAGACATCGTTGGTGGTATTTCTGATACCGCAGAGAGTTGTTGATGCCAGTTCATTGGATATATTCAAGGCGGAGTTAGATATGGCCCTTGCGGCCAAAGGAATCAAGGAATATGGAGAGAAAGCAGGAAAGGGGTTCTGAGGTGAATGATCAGCCATGATCTTATTGAATGGTGGCGCACGCTCGAAGGGCCAAATGGCCTACTCCTGCACCTATTTTCTATATTTCTCCAGTGATTTGAGGTGTTTACTGTATATGGTCCACATCTCTGAGCCATACAGGATGGCGGGTATCACTACAGCCCTGTAGACCATGAGCTTGGAGGCAGATTTGAGGGCTTGAACTTCAAACACTCTTTTCCTCAGGCGGCCGAAGATTGCACTGGCGCACTGGAGACGGTGTTGAATTTAATCGTCGATGTCTGCCCTTGTTGATAAGAGGCTCCTGAGGTATGGAAAGTGGTCCATGTTGTCCAGGGCCGCGCCGTAGATCCTGATGCATGGCGGTGTCAGGCTGGTGGAGGACCTTTTGTCTTACGGATGTTTCGTATAAGGCCCATGCTTTCGTACACCTCATTGAAGATGTTGACTATGACTTGGAGTTCAGTCTCTGAATGTGTGCAGACGCAAGCATCGTCCGCATACTGTAGTTCGACGATAGAGGTTGGGACGGTCTTGGATCTAGCCTGGAGACGACGAAGGTTGAACAGGTTCCCACTGGTTCTGTAGTTTTGTTCCACTCCAGCGGGAAGCTTGTTGAGTGTGCGGTGGAGCATTGCCACGAGGAAGATTGAGAAGAGGGTTGGCGCGATGACGCTGCCCTGCTTGACCCCGGTCCGGATGTGGATTGAGTCTGTAATGGATCTGTTGGTCAGGATCACGGCTTGCATGACATCGTGGAGCAGGCGGAGGATGGTGATGAACTTTTGAGGGCAGCCAATATGGAGGAAGGTGCTCCATAGTCCCTCGTGGTTGACAGTGTCAAAGACCTTTGTAAGGTCAAAGAAGGCCATATACAAGGGTTGGTGCTGTTCCCTGCACTTTTCTTGCAGCTGTCACGCTGCAAAAATCACATCCGTTGTGCCCTGTAAAGGACGAAATCTGCAATGTTGTGGTTTCAAGTCCCACACTAGGGGCCCAATTTTGACTATGACTTGCATCAATTTTTTTTGGAGTAAGTTGTTTTTTTTGGCGTAAGTTAAAAAATGCCATTTTCCCCCAAAACTTTGCTCCAGAGTAAGTCAGTTAGGTGCAATTTTTTTTAGGTCAGTTTTTTTTTCAAAAGGGGGCGTTCAGACATTTACGCCAGTTTTGGCCATTTATGCAACTTTGGCCAGCAAATCGACTTAGGTCAGCGTATGTGGCCAGCTCTGAAACACCTTGCAGGCAGTTACGAAAAAGCAGCGCACATTCGGCAAACATTAGGGCAGGGATAGGGGAGGGAAGGGAACTGGAGAGGACCTCAACAACCAAGCACCAAACATTGCAAGGAAAAGCTCAAATAATTAAAATACTAATAAAAATGAAGTAAATCCTACCGGAGAAATGCGAGCTGCTGGCCGCAATGTCACGGCAGGGTGGGGAGGAGGGGTTAGCCAGAGAGAGAGAGAGAGAGATGCTGGTAAACAAAACACTTTTCCTCTCCCCTCCCCCCAACCAAAACACTCTTTCCCCCCCCCCCAAAAACACTCCTCCTCCCCCCTCCCCAATACACTCTTTCTCCACCCCCGAAAAAAACTCTCCTCCTCTCCCAATGCACTCTGTCTCTCCGCCCCACCCAAAACTCTCTTCCTCCCCCAATCAAAACTCTCAAGCACACACAACCAGTAAATAAAAAATAGAACAGAAGTCCTACCTCACCCGGAAACTCAGCGGGCTAGCCGGCCGGTGTGGGAGGCCACTCTGTCCGGGATAGGGTACGGCGAGATCGGGCATCCCTTCAGCCAGGGATGGGGGCTGCGAGCATCGGATCCTGCTCACAGCCCACAGGACACACTGGGAGGGCAGGAGCATGCGCGCAGACCTCACTGAGCATGCGCGCAGGTGCCGGCAGTGCTTTCTGCTCCACCCCTCCTTCAAACTGCATGCCACGTCACAACTCTGGGGACTTCGAAGAGCGGCCAGGATGGGGCCCCGTTTTTCTGGCGCCCTTTCCGACGCGCAAAGTCGGTGAGCTTCAGGTCAGTGAGCGGAAAAAACAGCTTGGGCAATGTCGGGCCCCAGATGAGCCCATAATCGAGGTTGACACTTCATTGCAGTATAAAATACCTCATGGCACTATTTCGAAGAGGAGCAGGTGACTTTTCCCGGTGTCCTGGCAACTATTTATCTCTCAACCTATGGGCTAGTAATTCGGTTTTGGGTCGTAGCAGTTTTTTCTGCCAAAAATACCGCTATAACTCCGCTATGATATCGAGGCCTAACATTCAGGAAAAAATGGGGAAAAATGCAGCCAGCGGGAAAAATCAGCATTACACAAGGATTCGCGGCGCAAACTGTGAATTTTCTGCATTATTCTCCGAGGCCGATGCCGCTGCGAGTTGGGGCTTGGAAGGGGGCAAATCACAATTTTTTTTCCAAAAGACAAAAAATTAAAAAATCACGAAACATTCACAAGATCATTTTCTAATGAATCACTGCAAAAGAATTTTAAAATAAAAACTTTAACTTAGCTTTTTTGCAGGTTTTCATACTTACTGCCGTTCCAAGGGCTGCAATGCAGCCTTTTCCACGGCGTTTTTTATAATCCTATCTACGGGTCACCGCTGAGCTAAATATCAGGTGAAAGCAGTTTTTTCAATCTTGCACATTGGCAGTCCACTCCCCAAATGTATTTCAAAACCGCCGGTATAAGACTTCAGAGAATTTTCCGCCGCACCATTTTCCATCCCAAAACAGCGAAATACCACCGAAAAACGCAGCACAAGGCTGGGGAATTTCCAGCCCAATGTCACGAAAACAAATTATCTCATTGTCTCATTGCTATTTGTGGGATTTTGCTGTGCACAACTTGGCTGCTGTGTTTTCAATATTGCAACAGTTACTATACTTCAAAAAAGTATTTAATTGTTTATAAAGCATGTTGCAACATCCTGAGACCATGAAAGATACTATTTCAATGGAAGTCCTTCTTATTCTTCTTCTTAAAAGAGGTTAAAATATAATTCAGGCCAGAATTTTGCTGGCGCTCAGCGGGCCGGTTTGGAGGTGGGCCTGCTGTCAAAATATAAAAGATTGACAGCGGATCGACAGCCCGCTGTGATCCCATCTCCATGTCAGTTTCCCAACTAGGTCTTCCTGCGATTTATTGACCCGACACTAAGCAGCAGGTGAGCCAATTGAAGCTTGCTAAACGGTACTTGACAGTATTTTACCATCTACTCACCATTTTCCCACTTTTTTCACAAGGTTCCTGGTGCCCGGGGTAAGTAGGTCACATCAGGTAATTTTCAATGACTCTCCCTTCCTCTGAATCATTGACAGCTGCAAGAGTGGTATAAAAGCTGTTCACTTACCAATTTTAGAAGCTAGAGCCTGTAAGCATCGGCGTAAACTTCGACTTCAGGATTTTGGACTTTAAGTTTTGGGCTTTGCTTTTCCATATTTCATTTACTGCAGGAGAGCATGACTGGGACAGGCCCAGGCATGTTCCACAGGAATACACATCAGGTGGGCAGGAATAGTCTGGGATTGATCAATGGCTGAAATCGCAGGTAGAATGGCTGATGGAGGACCCTTTTGTCATGTAATGGGAACCCATCAGTGAGAGATCAGGTAAACTGGTCAGTGCTCAATCCATCATCCTGGAATGAGATAGCCCCGGAACACAGGAACCTCAGGACAAAGGAAGCTATTGGCCACCCAGACTCATTGGAGCCTTTATCCCCAGGAAGAGCCCAGTAACAAAGGCACAGGCCGGAGATGTAATTCATGCTCTTTTGTTGGACTGCCTCAGGCAAAGGATTGTTTTTTGCGCGAGGATTCAACGAGCATTTTTCAGGTATAAGAGAAAGGAAGTTTGCTGTCATTTCTCTCTCTCTCTCCTTGTCATGTATGTACATTCTGTTTTTAGCTACCAGATGGCATCATTGTTGGAGGCCACTGAGCAGCATGCACATGGTGCTGCTCAGGTATAAAAGGCCAGCCATTTTGAGAGTCAGGCACTTTGGGCCTAAATAAAGCAGAGCCAATGTTGTACCTTGCTTAGTTAAACAGTACTCAGTTTGAATTTTTATTGCATACATAACATTTGGCGACGAGAATACAAGAACCTCTGTTTGCAAAATGAGCATAATTGGATTTTTAGAGCGATTCATGGAGGGAGAAGTTTGGGCAGACTTTGTGAGCCGTTTGAACCAGTACTTCATGGCCAACAAAATGAAGGGGGTCAACGATGCAGATCCGTGCCGGGCCATGTTCCTCACTGTATGCGGTTCAAAGATCTGCAGTCTGATAAAGAATCTACTTATGCCTAGTGATCCAACAGAGAAAACGTACGAGGAGTTGTGTACATTAGTACGGGAGCACCTCAAGCCAGACGACGGCATCATCATCTCAAGATACATACGCGACAGGTTGAAGTTTCCCCAACTCATTGGCTTGTTGGAGTACGCAACCAATTCCATATGACGATGCGTCACAGGTCAAAACTAAACGTTTACATGGGTCATAATGTACCAGCAGCTTGTTCGAGCAAAGCAGGTTGGTGGCTTTCTCGAAAGCTCTGTCTTGCGATGTGTCCCACACCCAGTTGTTGCCTTTTCTCCATAGCATGTGCAGTGGTTCTAGTAAGGTGCTCAATTTAGGTAGGAAGTTACCAAAGTAGTTGAGTAGACTCAGGAACGAATGCAGCTCCGTCACATTCTGTGACGTGGTTGCATTCTTGATGACCTTGGTTTTCACGTCAGTAGGTCTGATGCCATCAGCGGTGATTTCCCTCTTGAGGAATTCAACCTCTGAGCGTTTCAGTCTGAGTCCCACTCAATCCAAATGCAGTAGAACCTCTTCCAGGTTGTTCAAATGTTCCTTGGAGTCACGACCAGTGATCAGGATGTCATCTTGGAACACGACGGTTCTGAGAACAGACTCCAGTAGACTTTCTATATTCCTCTGGAATATTGCTGCAGCCGAGCGAATTCCGAAAGGGCACCTGTGGTAAATAAACAGTCCTTTGTGCGCATACATCTCTTCGACGTCTCGACCAACTCGTTGTACCTTGCTTAGTTAAACAGTACTCCGTTAGAACATTTATTGCATACATAACACTCCACTTCTACGCTTGTTTGCTTCATTCAATGCATTCAAGGACCAAGCACTCTATCTGGGACGGAGAGAAGAAACCATCATCTACGAGCAAAGAGAGCCTCGCTATTTCAACTGGGAAGCTGACCTTGAGACTGGAACTTGGAAACCACAAATTGGTACGGAACCAGAAAATACACCTCATCGGGAGAAGCAGCGAGCAAGCCAGAGGGGTAACTGGTGAGCATTATCCCAGCCCACACCTCCTTTAGATCACCACATAGTGTGAAGGGGTGTTGTGTGTCCCAAGCAAGCCTTAGGGGTTTAGTGGGGAGGTTTTCTGCTCAAGTCATAGGTGTACGCACAGTCTATTGGACAGATTCGGTGGTGCACTATTGATTCAAGCAGGGGTGTTTTAGTCATGCGTATTTTGCAATAGGGGCCTGTTCAGCTGGGCCAGTGTTCTGTGTTGTATTGTGTTTGTTTTATGCCACCAGGGTGTGTTTTACTGGAAGTAGGTGTGTGCTTTAACTTGAATAAAAGCATTGTGACGGTTGAGACGGAATGATCTGTCTATAACTGAGTATTCTGTTCACTACTGTAATTCCCGGGGTCTAAAACTGTTGTAAGGGAGGTGATTCGAAACCACCAAGGGCAAAACCACTTCCAAGCCTTCAGGATTTGGAATACACTTTTCAGTTTTATGCAGGTTGTAAATGTTTGAAGTAAACTCTCTATCCACTGTCACCTCCTTGGAGCAAGCTCTTTCACCATTGACAAATCATTTCTATCATCTCAATTTCAGCTGCCATCTTTTCCAACAGCATTGGTGCCCTTGACAAAATATCACCTTGGCCCTCAGAATCCCACCAATGATCAGCCCCAACACCAACATCACCAGTTACACCAGGATCACCAGAAGCACCAACAACAACACCAACCTTCTCTGCAATTACATAATGCTGCACAGGACACAGGGCATCAGCACCCGACCACATTGCTGCCCGGGAAGCCAGGGCTGGCCTCACCATGGCTAGATTTACTTCACATGATGTTGTACACCCTGGCTGCCACATGATGTGACAGATTGGTACCACCCCACACCAACACCATAAAGCATCCCTGCAATGCTAAGCCATTCCTTTCTCACTCATCATCATTGCGGGGCAGTGGGGTACCCTTACGTCTCACCATTCACTACAACTCAATTCCAAAGATGCGCACAAATTGTCGAAGAAGACAAAGTGTTGAAAATAAAGATTTCAAAGTTTGACAACACATTAGCAAAAACTCTACATGCGTCGCTGAGGCGTGAGTCCGGGGTTGGCGAGAGGCCTATAAAGGCCGCGAGTTCAGCAGTTGAGAGGTGCGTCGCTGAGGCCCGAGTCCAGGGTCGGCGAGAGGCCTATAAAGGCCGCGAGTTCAACAGTCGGGTGGTGCGTCACTGAGGCCTGAGTCCAGGGTCGGCGAGAGGCCTATAAAGGCCACGGGTTCAGCAGTCGGGAGGTGCGTCGCTGAGGCGGGAGTCCGTGAGTTGGTGAGAGGCCGATAAAAGGCCGCGAGAGGCGTTGGGAGGTGTGTGGAGAGGCTTGTGCAGCTACAGGGAGAAGGCAAAAAAGTAGAAAGAAATAGAAAGGTTATATCACAGCCAAGGGGGTAAGTGATTGGTTGGTGATTGATGAGTAGTTTTTCTTTTAAATTTCCCTGTCACTAAGTAACCGTTATCATTGTTGTTGCCAAATTAATTTAATCTAGGGGTTAAGTCATGGAAGGAGAGCTTGGACACGTGTTATGCTCTTCCTGTGCTATGTGGAAATCAGGGACGCCTCCGGTGTCCCTGACGACTACATGTGCGGGAAGTGTATCCGCCTCCAGCTCCTGACGAACCGCGTTGCAGAACTGGAGCTGCAGGTGGATTCACTCTGGAGCATGCACGATGCTGAGAATGACGTGAATAGCACGTTTAGTGATTTGGTCTTACCGCAGGTAAGGGAATGGAAGACCAACAGGAAGAGCAGTGAAAGGAAGGTAGTGCAGGGATCCCCTGCGGTCATCCCCCTGCAAAACAGATACACCACTTTGGGTACTGTTGAGGGGGCTGACTCATCAGGGGAGGGCAGCAGCAGCCAAGTTCATGGCACCGTGGCTGGCTCTGCTGCACAGGAGGGCAGGAAAAAGAGTGGGAGAGCTTTCGTGATAGGGGATTCAATTATAAGGGGAATAGATAGGCGTTTCTGCGGCCGCAACCAAGACTCCAGGATGGTATGTTGCCTCCCTGGTGCAAGGGTCAAAGATGTCTCAGAGCAGGTGCAGGACATTCTGAAAAGGGAGGCTGAACAGTCAGCTGTCGTGGTGCATATTGGTACCAATGACATAGGTAAAAAATGGGATGAGATCCTACGAAGCGAATTTAAGGAGCTAGGAGCTAAATTAAAAAGTAGGACCTCAAAAGTAGTAATCTCAGTATTGCTACCAGTGCCACGAGCTAGTCAGAGTAGGAATCGCAGGATAGCTCAGATGAATATGTGGCTTGAGCAGTGGTGCAGCAAGGAAGGATTCAAATTCCTGGGGCATTGCAACCGGTTCTGGGGGAGGTGGGACTAATACAAACCAAACGGTCTGCACCTGGGCAGGACCGGAACCAATGTCCTAGGCGGAGTGTTTGCTAATGCTGTTGGGGAGGAGTTAAACTAATATGGAAGAGGAAATACATGCAGGGAGACAGAGGGAAATAAAAAGGAGGCAGAAGCAAAATATAGAAAGGTGAATAGTAAAAGTGGAGGGCAGAGAAACCCAAAGCAAAAAACAAGAAGGGCCACATTACAGCAAAATTCTAAAGGGGCAAAGTGTGTTTAAAAAAAACAAGCCTGAAGAAAAGGGGTACTGAAGGATTGATCAGCCATGATCTTATTGAATGGTGGTGCAGGCTCGAAGGGCCGAATGGCCTACTCCTGCGCCTATTTTTCTATGTTTTTATGTTTCTATGACCATTGGCTAAAGACCCAAGTCCCTACCCTTCAGTATTGTTAATTGGTATGATTGGACACAGATGAGGGTGAGTATGAGGGGTGGCAAGTGAGATGGGGACATAATAATGTCGATAGAGAGGGATGCATGCAGATGCAAGGTAAGTTGGTGTGAATAAGGATGTGCAGGAGTAGGGTAGGGCAGTGATGGTGATGTGGTGACTGGCACAGCAGGATGAGGTTCAGTGTGGCTTTGCAGTAACCTTTTGTGATCTGCTGAGATCATTGAAACGTTTGTGCCACTGCAGCTAGGTCCTCCTGACGATGTCCCTGCTTGTGCCCTCTGTTGTGTATGTAAATAACAGACTAACTGAAACAGGAGAAATGTAACTAACTGTGTCCTTTATAACAACTCCCAAAATGGTGTCCCAAAACCAGCATGAACCAGAATGTTTACAGCAACTGTGAATAGCTCCCGCACTGGTAGCAATTGATGAATGTCCTGTAACAAGTAAGTTGAGTATGAACACAACATGTTTCTCCCCTTCTGAAAACACAGTTTATCAACAGACAAAGTCCTTGAGGTAGCCAGGTTGCATTCTGATACACTGAGACCGATGTGGAGCTGGCGGTGTTTGATCGAGGTTTTTGGTTGGGAAACAGAACACTGCTTCTATTCCATTCTGCTGGTCTGTTAAATATGTTGTGTTCATACTCTATTTGTTATGTCGATCATCACTCAGTCCTTCAGAAACCTTATCTCCTGCGACAAACTCAAAACCGAATCATAGCGTGATGCTACGTTCCAACATATGTGCCACTTCCGCCAGATTGAGTGGCCTAAGCAAATTCTGGAAGAGCTGAAATCTTCCACAAACTTTGCGATGAATTTTCCATTTTGAACGATGGCTGCCTAGCTCGTTATGAACAGCAGTAATTCCCAAGTCGCTTCAACAGCGCATTCTCTCATTGGCACACGATGGACACCCTGACATTGTCTGCATGAAGCAGAGATGTCGCGATTCAGTATGGTCGCATCGAGGAGTTTGTCTCACACTGCGAAGCATGCAATCTGAGCGAAAAGGCCACAACCATCCGACCAACACCACTGAAGCCCATTCCATGGCCACAAAGACCATGGCAACAACTTGACAAAATCAAAGAGCAAGTTATTATTTAAATGGAGTAAGATTGCAAAGTGCTGCAGTACAGTGGGACTTGGGGGTACTTGTGCATGAAACACAAAAGGATAGTATGCAGGTAAAGCAAGTGATCAGGAAGGCCAATGGAATCTTGGCCTTTATTGCAAAGGGGATGGAGTATAAAAGCAGGGAAGTCTTGCTACAGCTATACAGGGTATTGGTGAGGCCACACCTGGAATACTGCGTGCAGTTTTGGTTTCCTTATTTACGAAAGGATATACTTGTTTTGAAGGCAGTTCAGAGAAGGTTCACTAGGTTGATTCCAGAGATGAGGGGGTTCACTTATGAGGAAAGGTTGAGTAGGTTGGGCCTCTACTCACTGGAATTCAGAAGAATGAGAGGTGATCTTATCGAAACGTGTAAGATTATGAGGGGGCTTGACAAGGTGGATGCAGAGAGGATGTTTCCACTGATGGGGAGACTAGAACTAGAGGACATGATCTTAGAATAAGAGGCCACCCATTTAAAACTGAGATGAGGAGGAATTTCTTCTCTCAGAGAGTTGTAAATCTGTGGAATTTGCTGCCTGAGAGAGCTGTGGAAACCAGGACATTGAATACATTTAAGACAAAGATAGACAGTTTCTTAACCGATAAGGGATTAAGGAGTTATGGGGAGCAGGCAGGGAATTGGACCTGAGTCCATGATCGGATCAGCCATGATCATATTAAATGGCGGAGCAGACTCGAGGGACAGTATGGCCTACTCCTGCTCCTATTTCGTATGTTCTTATGTTAACTTCAGTTGGATGTCTTCGGTCCAGTTGGAGCAGCTCCACAGCACCAGTGTTTCCTTGTTGTAGTACATGATCTGCATTCCAAATGGCCTGAAATCGCAACAACAAATTCAGTGACCTCATCAATGATCGTCACTATTCTGCAGAGTATATTCATGAATTGGGGCCTCCCAAAGGTCATAATCATTGACAATGGACCACAGTTTGTGTCCGACCAGTTCGTGGATTTCCTCACTTGTCATGCTATCAAGCATTACCTTACTGTTCGGTACAATCCTCAAAGCAACGGAGGTTTTGAGTGATTTAACCATGTTATCAAAGAGGATTTGAAAGCCAACCTCGCAGCAGGCCAAACATTCGATGAAGCGGTTCAAACCATTCTCCGCACATACCATTCGACAAAGCACTCGCTAATGGGGAAGACACCCGCTGAGCTCATGATTGGGCGGAATCTCAACTGGACATTCTCAAACCCCCAGCCAAACCTAGTGTGAAGATAACCACACTCGCATTCCAGATTTCAGAACGCCAACGAAAAGCGAAGTCGTACACTGACACAAAACATCGCGCTCAAAAGCCCCAACTGAAAAACGGAGATTGAATCAGAGTTAAGTGCCCAAATCGGAGTCATAAGCTTGTATCTTCACTTTCGCCTCCAAAACAGATTGGGCGAAAGTTCAGCCCTCACACCTACGAGCTCAAGGATGGAAGTCGATGGAACGCTCATAGACTGATCCCAACTCACAGGCCAACAGACCAGCAGGATGGAACAGAGACACTGTTCTGTTTCCCAACCGAAAACCTCAATCAAACACCGCAAGCTCCACGTCGGTCTCAGCATATCAAAGCATGGCCTGCCTAACTCAAGGACTTTGTCTGTTCATAGAAGGGGGGAAATATGTTGTGTTCATACTCTATTTGTTTGTTATACAAACCCCCACTAGACAGGCATTAGGTCCCTGAGGGAGCTATTCACACACTGCTGGTCCATGCTGGTTTTGGGACACCATTTGGGAGTTGCTATGAAGGACACAGTTAAGTTACATTACTCCTGTTTTAGTTAGTTTGTTTATTTACGTACACAACAATCTCTATTTGAAGGATTTCGATCTGGCCTCTGTCATGTATTCAACCAGCATTGTAACCCATGTATAAACTGAGCTAAGTTGTACACCGTGAGAACACTGACCGCTAGCTGGGAGACACTCCTAACCTGGACCTTCAGGTATAAAAGGGGAAGCTCCACCCACCTTCATCACTTGAGTGCTAAGGAATAAAGGACAGGTCACAGACTGACCTTCTCTCAAACATGGGCCTTGTGTGCATTTATACTGTGCAGTAAGGACGTATCAATGGCGACAAGAAACTGGGATTTAAACCACGCGAGCATGGAAACTAGCGGAACAGACGAGAGGTACTGTGTTAAGGAATGGTTGGGACAGAGATTCAACATTGTTAAATCAGCACACAGTTCTCCAGGCAGACAAGGGCAGTCAGGCATGCCCCAACATGTAGTCGAACCCAGAGGGGGAGTTCGACAGAGACAATGGCAAGCTGAACAGCGATTCACGCCATTGCAAGGGACAATGCGGCCATTAATGGGGCCATCAACACCTGTTAATGCTGCACTCAAGGACAATAACAGGGGCACTCAGGGACGATCGACTGGCAAGGGATCTTTTGTTTCAAACCGCAACTCATGCTGGAGGCGTGGAGGCATACATTCAGTTGGAGTTTGCAGAGATGAGCAAAATACCTGCAGAAATGGACACTGGGGGAAATCGCTGGAAGCTGAAGTTCAGCGAGTTCATGTGGAGCACGTATAGAGTTCATACACCAGGACGCCACCGATAATGATGAAAGTGCTCCTCAATGGCATCCCAGTATCAATGGAGTTAGACACGGGTGCCAGCCAGTCCCTGATGGGTATCAAACAGTTCAAAAAGTTGTGGGCATCCAAGGCCAGGAGGCCAAAATTATCGCCGATTGACGCACAGCTACGGACTTACACAAAGCAGATCATTCCGGTGCTAGGCAACGCCACGGTAGTCGTGACCCACAAAGATTCGGAGAACAGGTTGCCACTCTGGATTGTCCCAGGGGACGGTCCCGCAATACTGGGGAGGAGTTGGCTTGCTGTCATGGACTGGTAATGGGGCGATGTCAATGTAATTTCCTCTGTGGAGCGAGTATCATGCTCACAGGTCCTGGACAAAATTTGACTCATTATTTCAACCCGGCATTGGCACTTTCATGGGGGCCAAGGTAGTGATTCACATAAACCCGGATGCCAGACCAGTACACCACAAGGCCAGAGCGGTGCCGTACGTGATGCGGGAAAAGATAGAAGGTGAATTGGACCGCCTGTTGAAGGAAGGCATCATCTCGCCAGTCGAATTCAGTGACTGGGCGAGCCCGATTGTGCCAGTGCTCAAGGCGGATGGGTCGGTCAGGATATGTGGCGATTACAAGGCCACCATCAATCGGGTGTCACTCAAAGACCAGTACCCGCTACCGAGAGTGGAGGACCTCTTTGCGACGCTGTCCGGTGGCAAACTTTTTTCAAAATTTGACCTGACCTCAGCTTACATGACCCAGGAGCTGGCAAGTGAGTCGAAGAAGCTGACCACCATCACGACACACAAGGCATTGTTTGAGTACAACAGATGTCCGTTCGGGATTCGCTCGGCCGCCGCGATCTTCCAACGAAATATGGAAAGCCTCCTCAAGTCGATTCCAGGGACGGTGGTTTTTCAGGATGACATCCTCATTACGGGTTACGATACTGAAGAACACCTCCACAAGGTGCTACGCAGACTGGACCGGGTAGGTCTGCGACTGAAAAAGGAGAAGTGCGTCTTCCTAGCTCCAGAGGTAGAATTCCTGGGTATGAGGGTAGCAGCAGACGGGATCAGCCCTACTGCATCCAAGACGGAAGCGATCCAGAGAGCACCCAGACCCCGTAACACGACGGAGCTGCGTTCGTTCCTTGGGCTCCTGAACTATTTTGGTAACTTTCTTCCAAAATTGAGCATGCTGCTAGAGCCGCTACACGTGCTCCTACGCAAAGGTCGCGAATGGGTCTGGGGGGACAGCCAGGAAAGGGCTTTTAATAGAGCACGCAATTTGTTATGTTCCAACAATCTGTTAACGCTATATGACCCATGTAAGAAACTTGTGTTAACGTGCGATGCGTCGTCCTATGGTGTCGGATGTGTGTTGCAACATGTCAATGCCAAGGGTCAGTTACAGCCAGTAGCTTATGCCTCCAGGAGTCTGTCCCAGGCAGAAAGGGGCTACGGGATGGTAGAAAAGGAGGCGCTCGCATGTGTATATGCGGTAAAGAAAATGCACCAGTACCTGTTTGGCAGGAAATTTGAGCTGGAGACAGATCACAAACCCCTAACGTCCCTTTTGGCCGACAACAAGGCCATAAATGCAAACGCATCGGCCCGCATACAGAGGTGGGCACTCACGTTAGCTGCCTATGACTACACAATTCGGCACAGACCGGGCACCGAAAACTGCGCCGATGCACGCAGCAGGCTCCCACTAGCCACCACTGAGGGGGCTACCAAGCATGGTGCTGAGATGGTCATGGTTGTTGAAGCTTTCGGAAGCGAAGGCTCACCCGTGACAGCCCGTCAGATTAAAGTCTGGACAAATAGAGACCCGCTATTGTCTCTAGTCAAGAAATGTGTCCCGAATGGGGACTGGGCAGCCACGTACAGGGCATGCGCTGAGAAATTTTAACCATTTCACAGTTTCGATTCAGGCCGATTGCCTACTGTGGGGAAACCGCGTAGTCATGCCCCAGATGGGCAGAGAGGTGTTCATCAGAGAACTCCACAATGGGCACCCGGGCATTGTCACGATGAAGGCAATTGCCAGGTCACACGTTTGGTGGCCAGGGATAGACACAGATCTGGAACTTTGTGTTCGCAGGTGCAACACGTGTGCCCAGCTGGGCCATGTGCCCAGGGAAGCCCCTCTTAGCCCCTGGCCATGGCCCGTCAAGCCTTGGTCACGCATCCATGTGGACTACGCAGGTCCTTTCATGGGGAAAATGTTTTTGATTGTAGTAGATGCCTACTCCAAATGGATCGAGTGTGACATTTTAAATTCAAGCACATCCTCTGCCACGGTAGAAAGTCTACGGGCAATGTTCGCCGCCCACGGTCAGTGACAATGGCCCGTGCTTCACAAGCACTGAATTCTAGGACTTCATGGCAGGCAATGGAATTAACCATGTTAGAACGGCACCGTTCAAGCCGGCCTCAAACGGCCAGGCAGAAAGAGCAGTGCAGATAATCAAACAGGGGATGCTCAGATTCCAAGGGGGTTCCCTACAAACCCGCTTATCATGCCTCCTGTTGGCCTATAGATCCCGACCACACTCGCTCACAGGGGTTCCACCCGCAGAGCTACTAATGAAAAGGACGCTCAAAACCCGATTATCCCTTATACACCCCACCATGAAAGAAATTGTCGAGAGCAGGCGCCAGTCACAATATCACTACCATGACAGGAATGCGAGGGCGCGATGTATTGATGTAAATGATCCTGTTTCTGTCTTCAACTACGCTGCAGGGCCCAAATGGCTCGCAGGCACTGTGGTTGCCAAAGAGGGAAATAGGATTCTGGTAGTTAAACTTACCAATGGACAAATCTGCCGCAAACATGTGGATCAAACAAAAAGGAGGTTCAGCAACTCCATAGAAGAAGCAGAGGAAGAACACGATATAGAGTTCACTCCACCACAGGTGACCGAACACCGGAACCAAAGGGAGGAGAGCCCAGTCACTGTGGGCAGTCCGGACAGGCCTGAGGCACTGCAAACAGCAGACACTCAGGCCAGCGCCCAACAACCGGAGCCCCAACTCAGGCGCTCTACAAGGGAGCGTAAACCACCAGAGAGACTCAACCTGTGATCCCAATAAGACTTTGGGGAGGCGGGGTGATGTCATGTATTCAACCAGCATTGTAAACCATGTATAAACTGACCTAAGTTGTACACTGTGAGAACACTGACCACTAGGTGGGAGACACTCCTAACCTGGACCTTCAGGTATAAAAGGGGAAGCTCCACCCACCTTCATCACTTGAGTGCTAAGGAATAAAGGACAGGTCACAGACTGACCTCTCAAGCATGGGCCTTGTGTGCATTTATACTGTGTAGTAAGGACGTATCAGCCTCAAGTTCAATGGGCTTGAATCAGATCAGGTTCAGATAAACCAAGGAGTGGATACATTCATCTCTAAAGGGACTTCGGCCTCGATTTTGATGACCTGCAAGCCCTTCCATTTTTCAGTGGTCCCCGGGCAGCACTTACCTTTTTGGCGCCCGCTGCCGTTGGGTCCCGCCGGGATCCATTTTCGGCTCGGTATTGTGGGCGGCAGCAGCAGGCAGCGGGAGTTGGCGAGCAGCGGCATCAGTGGGCGGGAGGGGCAGACCTGCTAAGTCACAGAACTTCGCAGGCGCCACACCGCGCATGCACGAGATCTGTTTTTTTTAATAGTTCTTTCAGCATGATTGAGGCTGCTGGGACATCTGCGGAAGCGCATAAATGTTGAACACTCTCTTGCACCTGCCAGTTGTCTAGGGGAGAGTGTAGGAGACACAGAACTGCAAACTTTTCATTATCCATTCATTAAGTGGTTTATCATGAGTGCAAAAAAGTTTCAAAGAAGACTGTCACGAGCAGGCCCAGAGCTCCCTGGTTTAATGATGAGGAACTGGAGGTGCTTGTATCAGAGGTAGAGCATAGGTATAAAGACCTCACCGCGATGGTCGTGGCAGACCTCCACCATCCCATACAGATGTATTTGGAGTGAGATTGGTGAGGCTGTGTCCTCAATGGGCAACACTGAGTGAGATGGAGACCAGTGTAGGAAACATTGGGACGATGTGGTGGCATCAGCAAGAGTAAGTAGACATTTATGGGACCCCTCCCGTGCAACTGCAAAAGGTTTTTGCCCATGTGTGTGTGTATGGGTGTGTGTGTGGGGCATGAGCAAAGGGGGTAAAGGCTGCAATGTTTCTTTCTACAGAAGGAACAAACTTCCAAGGCAGCAAGCCTCAGTGCCACAGGAGGGGGCCAGCAGAGATGATCGAGTTGAGCAGCCTGGAGGAGAGTGCCTTGGCATTGGTGGGTGAGCGACGCCGTGCAACCACAAAAGGTGATGCAGTTCGCGTGCTGGAGCATGATGAGGGTATAATAATTTCCGGTGTGAGTACCGCTCATGGCATGAAAGGTCATGCAATGTCAAGCTAAATGAGTTTTAACGCAGTTTGTTGCTCATTATTGGTGTGTCCATGCAGATATGGAACTCCTTGATGGCACATTGTGAGACAAGATGGCTCACATGTCAGCTTGACCTACACCCCCCCGAACCCCCCACCACCCATAGACTGAAACGTTGCCCTCTACTTGCAGATGGTGAGTCGGACAGCACCGATCAATGCACGCCATCCACCTCGGGCACTCAAAGGAGGAGTGTGACTCCAGCATCTCCCACTCCAATGTTGTCCCCATCCCAAGACATGGGTTCTTTCCTCCACCCTCCCCCCCCCCCCCCCAAGATCACTCAATTCCACCGCACCCACCTCCGCCACAGAGTCACAAAGAAGAGGAGAGAGAGGAGGGAGAAGGGCCCATCTTTGACCCCCTTGAGGTGGAGGAACTGGAAGAGGATGACACCAACCTCCTGCCATGTGTGCCACCTGTCCGGAGACCCTCAGCGTCGGGCTCAGAATTCATGGGATTTGAACTGGATGCAATGCCTCCAAGCGCTGCCAGGCACAGAGGCCGTGGAGCTGACCCAACAAGTTGCTGACGTTGCAGGATGGCTCTCAGCAATTTATGAGATGGCCCAGCTATCGAGGATGAGCGTCGACCTAGGTCGCCAGCTGCTGCAGACCATTGCTGGGATAAGTGCAGCATCGAATCCCTCGCTCAGCATCATTCTGACCGAATGGACCGGCTCATTAGTGCGGTGGAGCACAACACCCAATCTGCTGAGGCGATGAGGCAGGCAATAGCTTCTGGGTATTTAGTGCAAGCCCCCGGTCCCACATCCTCAGGGCACACAGATCCAGAGGAGCCAGAGATGCCGGTGCCTTCAGTGATGCCCCCACCTTCTCTCCCAGACAAACACGTCTGCAGAGATCCAGCTGCCCTCCTGACAACCTGCTTAAGCAGAGGCAGGGAGGGGGAGGGGTGCAGGACACCATCTTCAATACGGGACAAAGAAGTGGACGATGGGCCTCACATCAACGGGGGGAAGAGAGGTGGTGGTAGTAGGTGGAGGGGTGGATGTTGGTGGTCGAGATGTTCGTAGATTCTATAAGGTTGTCACTTTTGTAATTGTGCACTTTTAAATACAGTCACAATGTTCACCCTCTCTTGGTCAGTGTCTCATTTCCACATAATATGTGATACCTTGTGAGAAACACACAGCTGTCTCTCAGGTGTTCTGCTGCATCGGGAATATATTGCGCTTCACATATGATTGCACTGTATAATGGGTCCTGTCATCAGGACATCGCGGCACGACAAGTAAGGGCGATCAATGCAGAAAGGCTGCCATTCAATGAGAGTCACTTGAAGTACTCGCAGGACACACATTAATGCTTGCGGGTCAAGCCACTTTTTAGGACGCCAAACATGGCTGAATGCCACCCCTGAGATGTTCATCGGCTACATTGCAGTCCATTGTATGTATTTCCCCTCTTCCACACCTCATGTCATGATGTTCTCAGTATCAGTTGCAGCTATATGCCATCGCTTGACATCTTATCACTTTTGCATAATAAATCTGGCATAAGCTCATACCATCTGCACAGTCAAATCAGTCACTAAATAGGTTCCGCATGAAATCGTCTCCAAACTCTTGCAGGGCATCTCCAATGAGCCTTCACCATCTTCCACAACTCATTGCTGCCTCCTCTACCACACCTTCCCTTCAACAGAGTCATAGGGAGTAACATATCTGAAATCTCTCTGGGCAGCTTAAGGTCCACCATCTCAATATTTATGTGCTAATGATAATGCTGCAGGATGTGCACGATATCCGGGAAGTGCGGTGCTGCAGCACTCTGAGCGAATCTCCCTGCCGCTCGACTCACAGCCAGCTCAGACCAGCTTTTCAACTCGGGCTTCTGGCGGGTGGCAGTGCGATCTTAGACGGTCCTCGATGAGGGAAAAGCCAGAATTCCAGCCTCCGGCATGAACAGGCGGCATGCCGGCATGTCGGGAGGACCACCGGGACCAATCTGGTGGTGAGCGGAACATGGGTGGCAGATGGGCGAGACCAGAGGAATCGTCGGAAACAAAACTTTGTTTCCGACGAAACCTTGGCGGCTATAGGCGGGACTGCCACCAATATCGGAGCCTTAAAAGCTTGGCCATTTTGAAAAGAATGAACAGTGCAACAAAGAGATCACAAATATTTAAAGAATGCTTGAAACATTCATAAAGAATCATAGCATTCTTAATTTTGGAAATTTTTGTCCAGGTTTCTACCGTTTCCTTAAACCGTAATTTAGTTTAAAATAGCTGTTCATTCTTGTTAGCAATCGAACAAATAACACCACATTAAATGATAAATAGTGCAGAAATGAAATAGTACAGAGGCTTAAAACTGGAGATAACCACATTCAAACATAAAACGAGAACGTTTTAGGTTTATTCAAAAAGACTTCAATTTCAGAAGCATAAATTTTGGGTGTCTTTTAGGTTTTATGTATCTTGCCTTACTCTCATGGCGAGTGGTTGTCAAATGGTTGCCATAACAACAAAAGTAGCTGAACCTGCGATTTATTTTTGTGTTAGGAATATACTGCAGTTCCTTGTCAAACTATATCTACATTCTTTGCAACAGATTGGTGGGGGTCGAACCAGAACATTGTACGGGTAGAATGTGGATTCATATTTCTTGTTCGCTTAGTGGCAGTGCGATCTAACCTTTACATTCTCCTTACTGACAGCAAGTGGATTTTACATTTTATTTTGATGTTACTTGAAGAATACCAGAAGCAGGTAAAGGCAAGTCTGCCAATAGGGTAAGTATATTATTTTGTCCTGTTAGTTAATAGAATTATCTCTATAATCTCCTCCAGCCCGACAACCCTCCGAGATCTTTGCGCTCCTCCAATTCTGGCCTCTTGCTCACCCTCGATTTTCATTGCTCCATCGTTGGCGGTGGTGCCTTGTGCTGCCTAGGCCCTAAGCTCTAGAATTCCTTCCCGAAAACGCTCCACCTCTCCACTTCTCTTACTCCGTAAAACCTACCTCTTTGGCCAAGCTTTTGGTCACCTGTCCTAAATCTCTATGTGGCTCAGTATCAAATTTTATCAGATAACGCTCCTCTAAAGCGCCATGGGGCATTTTTCCTACATTAAAGATACGATATAAACACAAGTTGTTGTTGTAGAATTGGAATACACACCTACATATATCTCAGACACAGCTGGATTTCTGTTCCACTGTGTTGGGACTTCAAGTTGTAACATTTGCTGCAGTGACACAAAGACTTTTGGCCCCCTTTTAAACAGGTTGATTGGCCAGACATTAAAAAGTTTCCTGACCCGAGGGCATCGACTGGCCAGTGAACAGAGAAACTGCTCTGTGTTTCCCCCTTTCCCCCTCTTCCCTTCCCCGCACTGGTCACCCATGTTGTGCCTACATCGGCATTATGGTTTCCAATGTCATGTAAATTAAGTGACCCTCACTCTGACCGCGCAGAAATTGTCAGAAACAGATCACGGGCACCTGCTCTGCTATATTTCCATTGGTATAATGGCCCCAGTGTAAAGAAACAAACTGCAACCACGACATAGAATAGATTGACAGAACTAGGTGTCATCCAAGCTTTATAAACCAGTATAATATATCTTTCTTATCTATTCATAGACAATCATACATTATGAGATGGTTTCAAAACATAAAATCTAATCCTTTTTTTTTAAGCCTTAAAAGGGCTATATCTCTCACCGATCTGAGATAACTCCAAAGTATCGTTATAATCTCCGGCAGTGCATTCCAGATCTTAACCACACGTTGTGTAAAAACTTTTTTTCTTAGTTCTTTTGCCAATCACCTTAAATTTGTGTCCTCGAGTTCTTGATCCTTCTGCCAATGGGATCAGTTTCTCTCTATATACCCTGTCCAGACCCCTCATGATTTTGAGAACCCCAGCTTTTCTAGTCTATCGATTCAAAAACGATCAGATCCCCTGCTTCCACTGTGCAGCAGACTTCAGCTACAGTCCATGTGCAAGGCGTTCGTACAAAGCGCATCTGAACACGGCCTTGCTATCTCAAGGACTTTCTCTGTTCATAGAATATGTTTTCAGAAGGGGGGAAATATGTTATGTTCATTCTCTATTTGTTTGTTACAGGACACTAGAGAGGCATTAGGACCCTGCGGAAGCTATTCACAGTTGCTGTAAACATTCTGGTTCATGCTGGTTTTGGGACACCATTTTGGGAGTTACTATAAAGGACACAGTTAGTTACATTTCTCCTTATTTCAGTTAGTCTGTTTCAGCAATTGGAAACAGTTTCTCTTTATTTACCTGTTTAAACCCTTCATGATTTTCAACACCTCTATCAAATCTCCTCTTAATGTTCTCTGCTCCAAGGATAATAACCCCACCCTCTCCAGTCTATCCACCTAACTGTAATCCTTCAACCTTAGAACCATTCTAGTTAATCTCTTCTGTACCCTCACTAAAGTCTTCACTTCCTTTCTAAAGTGTGGTGCCCAGAATTGGACACAATACTGCAGCAGGGGCCAAAGTAGTGTTTGATTAAGGTTTAGCATAACTTCCTGGCTTTTGTATGTTATGCCTCTATTTATAAAGCTCAGGATCCCATATGCTTTTTAACTGCTTTGTTAATCTAATCTGCCACCTTCAAAGATTTGTGTACAAGCACCCCTAGCTCTCTCTGTTCTTGCACCCTTTTTAAAAAATTGTGCCATTTAGTGTGTATGGTCTCTCCTTATTCTTCCTACCAAAATGCATTATCTCACATTTCACTGCATTGAATTTCATCCACCAGCCTATGTCTTTTTGAAGTCTATTACTATCTTCTTCATTGTTTACTACACTTCCAAGTTTCGTATCATCTGAAAATTTCGAAATTGTGTCCTGGACCCCCAAGTCCAAGTCATTAATGTATATAAAAAGCAGCAATGGTCCTAGTACTGAACCTTGGGGAACACTATTATATACCTCCCTCCAGTTTGAAAAACAGCCATTCACCGCAGCTCTCTGTTTTCTATCCCTTAGTCAATTTTGTGTCCATGCTGCTGCTGCCTCTTTTATCCCATGGGCTTCAATTTTGCAAACAAGTCTATTATGTGTTACTTTCTCAAGTGTCCATCTACACAACATCAACTGCACTGCCCTTATCTATCCTCTCTGTTACCTCATCAAAAAGTTCAATCAATTTAGTCAAACATGATTTACCCTCAACAAATCTGTGCTGGCTCTCCTTTACTTGTCCAAGTAGCTATTCATTTTCTTCCAGATTATTGTTTCTAAAAGCTTCCCCACCACTGATGCTAAACTGACTAGCCTGTAATTGCCAGGTTTATCCCTTGTCCCTTTTTCACCTGAATAACAAAATTACTCCCTTTAAAAAAAACATTTTGTTAATTGTGCCCTTTGGGGTGGCCTGAGAATGTGAATGGTGCTATATAAAAGCAAATATGTATTTTTGAATTTCTTTCACAGTGTGCTCTCTTCACTCTATTGATCACCAGAAAGGATGAGTTGCTCTTGTCGCTATGTGGACAGACATTGTAAATGTGTTTCTGAGAGTTCCTCTGGTAGGTATTTCTACAAAAATTGTAAATGCTTCTTTAAAGATTTCACCAGAAATATCAAAGAGAATAAATCTTCAGAAACACATTTACGATGTCAGTCCACATAGGAACCAGACCAAATGCTTCACATTTTAAAAACACCATAAGGAAAATTATGGTAACTGTTTTTACCAATAGTTATTCCCAATTCTGCCCAATAATTGAATGGAGAGTCTTGCTAAGCATAGCATCCACATATTCGAAAAAAAAGGCTTGAATTGATACAGGTTAAACCTCTCAAATCCGGCACTCTTATCCGGCTAACTCCCTTGTCCGGCTTCATGCCCGGCTGTGGGGTGCATGTGCAGAACACGGCCAGGTCGTCAATGTTCCCATACAGCATGGGACCGGATAAGTAAAGAGGAATATTAATCCCCCCCTCCCCCCCCCTCCGATTTCCAAACCAAACTGCCAAGAGATCTCTCCCCCGCGATCTCTCCCAACACCCCCCATGCTCTCTCTCTGCAGCCTTCCTTGCTGCCGCACTCCCAGTCCCCATCCACTGAGCCCTGATCTTCCCGATTGCTGGGGAACGTCTACCGCTGCTGTGGAACAGATCTGACAGCTACTGTGTTGGAAATCGCTGGAGCCGGAGAGTGGCAGAGGCATGAACACTGTTATCAGAACCTCCGGTCATCCAGCAAATTTTCTTATCCGTCACAGGCCAGGTTCCAAGGGTGCCGAATAAGAGAGGTTCAACCGGTCGTACCTTCACAGCACTAATAAGCTTCTCAAAGTGCTGCATATACAGAGTTACTTTTGAAGTGTATTGATTGCTGTTGTGTAGGCAACTGAAGCAGCCATTTTTCACACAGCAAATCCTATAATGAGATGAATGACAGCCGACCTGTTTTTGGTGGTCCTGGTTGAGGGAGGAATGCTAGCTAGAACACCAGTATTCATTGCTCCTTTTCAAATCGTACCACGTGAGTAAATGAAACAGATAGACAAGACATCATTTTAAGGAATTATATGAAGGAAGGCCCATCTGTTCCTGCCTGTAGGAGGTCCTAGCCATTTCAACAACAACAACAACTTGTATTTAAATAGCGCCTTTAACATAGTGAAATGTCCCAAAGCGCTTCACAGGAGTATTATGCGACAAAAAATTTGACACCAAGTCACATAAGGAGAAATTTGAGCAGGTAAACAAAACCTTGGTTAAAGCGACAGGTATTAAGGAGCGTCTTAAAGGTGGAAAGATTTAGACAGGTAATTCCAGAGCTTGGAGCCGAGGCAACAGAAGGCACGGCCACCAATGGTTGAGTGATTACAATCAGGGATGCTCAAGCAGGCAGAATTAGAGCAGCGCAGATATCTCGGGGTGGTTGTGGGCTGAAGGAGGTTACAGAGATAGGGAGGGGCGAGGCCATGGAGGGGTTTAAAAACAAGGATGTGAATTTTGAAATCGAGGCAGATTTTTTTCTCCCTAAATTGGCCTGGGTTTTTATTTGGTTTTTGCCTCTCCCAGGAGATCACATGGCTCCGGTTGGGATGGAATGTAGAAGGTCTCAGTATAAGGGGTGTCGCATTTGAGTGAGGCGGACTGGTTGGGCTGGATTCTCTTTGCCTTGCCGCCATTGTTCATTGTTCGTAGGTTTATATGTAACCTTCAGGGCTGCTGATCGAGGGCCGTGCGGCTCTTTGTCAGCCGACGTGGACACGATGGGCTGAAATGGCCTCCTTCTGCACTGTAAATTTCTATGTTTCTATGTTTCTATGTTAACCGGGAGCCAATATAGGTCAGCGAGCACAGAGGTAATAGGTGAGCAGGACTTGGTGTGAGTTAGGATACAGGCAGCCAAATTTTGGATCACCTCAAGTTTACATAGGGTAGAATGTTGGAGGCCAGACAGGAGTGGGATAGTCAATTCTAGAAGTAACAAAAGGCATGGATGAGGATTTCAGCAGCAAATGAGCTGAGGCAAGGGCGGAGATGGGCAATGTTACAGAGGTGGAAATAGGCGGTCTTAGTTATGCTGCGGATATGTGGTTGAAAGCTAATTTCAGGGTCAAATATGACACCAAGGTTGCAAACAGTCTGGTTCAGCTCTGACCGAGGTTGGGGAGAGGGATGGAGTCAATGGCTAGGGAATGGAGTTTGTGGCGGGGACCGAAAACAAATGGCTTCGGTCTTCCTAATATTTAATTGGAGAAAATGTATGCTCATCCAGAACTGGATGTCGGACAAGCTTTCTGACAATTTAGAGACCGAGGAGGGGTCGAGAGAAGTGGTAGTGAGGTAAAGCTGGGTGTCATCAGCATACATGTGGAAGCTGACACTGTGTTTTCGGATGATGTCGCCAAGGGGCAACAAATAGGATGGGGCCAAGGATAGATCCTTGGGGGACACCAGAGGTAACGATGCTTTGGTGGGATGAGAAACCTTTGCAGGTGATTATCTGGCTATGATTAGAAAGATAAGAATAGAACCAGGCGAGTGCAGTCCCACCCAACTGGACAACAGTGAGAGGCGTTGGAGAAGGATAGAATGGACAACCGTGTCAATGGCTGCAGACAAGTCAAGAAGGATGAGGAGGGATAGTTTTTCTTTGTCAGAGTCTCAAAGGATGTCATTTGTGATTTTGATGAGAGCCATTTCAGTACTGTAGCAGGCGCTGAGACTGGATTAGAAGGACTTAAACATGGAGTTGCAGGAAAGATGAGCACGGATTTGGGAGTCGACAACATGTTCAAGGAATTTGGAGAGGAAAGGGAGTTTGGAGATGGGGCAGTAGCTTGCAAGAATGGAGGGGTCAAGAGTTGTCTTTTTTGAGGAGAGTGGTGATGACGGCAGTTTTGAAAGAGAGGGGGGCAGTATCTGAGGAGAGAGAACTCTTAACAATATCGGCTAACATGGGAGCCAGAAAAGGAAGTTGGGTGGTCAGCAGTTTGGTGGGAATAGGGTCAAATGAGTCTCGTGGACAAGGTGAGATCATAAGGGGAGATCGGAGAGAAACTGGAGAAAGATGAGAGGTCAGAGCTAGGGCAGGGGAGCTTCTTAGAGGAAGTTTGGCCCAGTGCGCGAGAGCAAGAAAGGGAAGAGACAGAGCTTTATGATGCTAGTGTGGGATGGTGCCAACCTGGCGCATCACGTGGCAGCCAGGGTGTACAGCATAAAATGAAGTAAATCTGGCCATGGTGAGGCCATCCCTGGTGGCAACAATGTGGTTAGGTGCTGATGCCCTGTGTCCTGTGCAGCATCAGGTGATTGTGGAGAAAGTTGGTGTTGTTGTTGGTGATGCTGGTGTGTTTAGTGATGTTGGTGTTGGGGCTGATCATGGTGGGATTCTGAGGACCAAGGTGAGATTTTTTCAAGGGCACCAATGCTGATGGAATAGATGCCAGCTGAAGTTGAGATGGCAGCTGAAGTTGAGGTGACAGAAGTGATCTGTCAATGGTGAGAGAGATGGAGAAAGCATCTGGCCAACAGCCATGATGTGTGAGGATTCTTCACTGCAGTCAAGGCCACCTATGGTCCAAACTCCAAAGGCCCCACCCCACTCCTGGCCAAGAATGGGGAAACACTCACCAAGGACATCGAGGCAGTCAGGACCTGATGGAAGGAGCACTCAACCGAGACTCTGCCATTGACTCGAGTGTTCTCGACTCCATCCCGCAGCATGCGACCCGCCACCAACTCAGTGAAACTCCAACGTTGCACGACGTAGGCAAAGCCATAAAACAGCTTAAGAATAACAAGGCTACGGGTGTGGATGGAATCCCTGCTGAGGCGCTAAAGTATGGTGGAGAGGCAGTGTTGGCGCGGATACATGACCTCATCTCTCTCATCTGGAGGGAGGAGAGCAGGCCGGGAGATCTCAGACATGCAGTGATTGTGACCATTTTTTAAAAAAGGGGACAAGTCCGACTGCAGCAACGACAGGGGAATCTCCCTGCTATCAGCCACTGGGAAAGTTGTCGCTCGAGTTCTCCTCAATCGTCCTCTCCCTATGGCTGAGGAGCTCCTCCCGGAATCACAGTGCGGATTTCGTCCCCTATGGGGCACAACTGACATGATCTTTGCAGCACAACAGCTGCAGGAAAAATGCAGAGAGCAGTGCCAGCCCTTATGCATTGCCTTTTCCGATCTTACAAAGGCCTGTCATACTCGTGAGGGTCTATGGAGCGTCCTCCTCCGTTTCGGATGCCCCCAAAAGTTTGTCAACATCCTTCGCCTGCTTTTAGATGGCATGCAGGCCGTGATCCTTACCAATGGATCCATTACAGACCCAATTCAAGTCCAGACCGGGGTCAAACAAGGCTGCGTCATCGCTCCAACCCTCTTCTCAATCTTCCTCGCTGCCATGCTCCATCTCACAATCAACAAGCTCCCCGCTGGAGTGGAACTAAACTACAGAACCAGTGGGAAGCTGTTTAACCTACGCCACCTCCAGGCCAGGTCCAAGATCACTCCAATCTCTGTCGCTGAGCTGCAATATGCGGACAACGCCTTCATCTGCGTACATTCAGAGGCTGAACTCCAGGATTTAGTCAATGTATTCACTGAGGCATATGAAAGCACGGGCCTTACGCTTAACAGCCATAAGACAAAGGTCCTCCACCAGCCTGTCCCCGCCGCACAGCACTGTCCTCCAATTATCAAGATTCACGGCGCGGCCCTGGACAACGTGGACCATTTCCCATATCTCGGGAGCCTCTTATCAACAAAGGCAGTCATTGATGCGGCGATTCAACATCGCCTCCAGTACACCAGTGCAGTCTTCGGCCGTTTGGGGAAAAGAGTGTTTGAAGACCAGGCCCACAAATCTACCGCCAAGCTCATGGTCGACAGGGCTGTAGTAATACCTGCCCTCCTGTATGGGTCTGAGGCATGGATGATGTACAGAAGGCACCTCGAGTCACTGGAGATATATCACCAACGATGTCTCCGCAAGATCCTGCAAATTCCCTGGGAGGACAGGCGCACCAACATCAGTGTCCTCGTCCAGGCTAACATCCCCAGTATTGAAGCACTGGCCACACTCGATCAGCTTCATTGGCAGGCTACATAGTTTGCATGCCAGATACGAGACCCCCGAAACAAATGCTTTATGTGGAGCTCCTTCATGGTAAATGAGCCAAAGGTGGGCAGCGGAAACATTGTAAGGATGCCCACAAAGCCTCCCTGGTAAAGTGCAACATTTCCACTGACACCTGGGAGACCCTGGCCGAAGACCGCCCGAGGTGGAGAAAGTACATCTGGGAGGGCGTTGAGCTCTTTGAGTCTCAATGCAAAGAGCGTGAAGAGGTCAAGCACAGGCAGCGGAAGGAACGCGCAGCAAACCAGCCCCACCCACCCCTTCCCTCGACGAATGTCTGTCCCACCTGTAACAGGGTCTGTGGCTCTCGTATCGGACTGTTCAGCCATCAAAGAACTCACTTTGGGAGTGGAAGCAAGTCTTTCTCGATTCCGAGGGATACACTATGATGATATGACCTGTTTTTATCTTTTATGCAAGTTTACTTTCATAGTCTATCTTCCCTTTCTTAATCATTTTTTCAGTCATGCTTTGCTGGCTTTTAAAAGCCTCCCAGTCTTCTGTCCTCCCATTAGTTTTGGCCACTTTGTATGCCCAAGTTTTAAATTGGATACCATCCTTTATTTCTTTAGTTAGCACGGATGGCTATCTTTTCTCTTACACCCTTTCCTCCTCACTGGAATATATTTTTCTTGAGAGTTGTGAAATATCTCCTTAAATGTACACCACTGTTCATCAACCGTCCTACACTTTAATCTATTTTCCCAGTCCACTTTAGCCAACTCTGCCCTCATACCTTTAGTCTCTTTTATTTAAGCTTAGTACGCTGGTTAGTGATCCAACTTTCTCACCCTCCATCTGAATTTGAAATTCAATCATGCTATGATCACTCATTCCAAGGGGATCCTTTACTAGCAGATTGTTTATTAATCCTGTTTCATTACACAGGACCAGATCTAAGATAGCCTGCTCCCTGGTTGGTTCCATTACATACTGCTCAAGGAACCCATCCCTTACGCACTCTATGAACTCCTCCTCAAAGCTACCCTGACCAATTTGATTTGTCCAATCAATATAGAGGTTAAAATCACCCATGATTATTGCTGTTCCCTTTTTACAAGCTCCCACTATTTCCTGATTTATGCTCCAACCAACAGGGTTGCTACTGTTAGGGGGCCTATAGACTACGCTCACCAGTGACTTTTTCCCCTTATGTTCCTTATCTTCACCTAAACGGTTTTAATATCTGTGGTGTATGTAGCACACAAATCACTGACTCCACACGGTCTGGTGTTAATCTAACTGCTGTGACCTTCGTCCTTTATTGTTCAACTCCAGAGTGCCTCTCAGGTGTGGTGGTCAGCCTTTTATAGTGCCTGTTGCAAGTACTTCCAGGTTTCCCACCACAGTGCCCTCTGTGGTGTACCATTGTGCTTATATTACATTTAAGGTACCAGGACGATACATCAATACATAACATCACACTTTTCCCCCACCAAGACGCAGGACGACGATACACACATCAATACATATCATACTTGTCCAACGGAAGGCAGGTAGGCATAGACAGTGCATTCGTATGGTACATGTTATCTGGTACATTAAATGGTTATTGACTGGTAACGGATCCCTGATTTCTTTGTTAGCTCTTATCATTAATTGTACTTCATATCCATTTTACACAAATACAGTGGCCATTCTGCATTAAAATATTAATTCTTATTATGAATTCACCATCTCACATTAACATAGTTAATTTTAGTCTTGCTCTGCCTTACAGAAGTCCTTTGTTCAGACCACCACCACATGGCAAGGCCCTTTTAAGACTCCCGGGTGCATTTCTTTTTTAAGGTGCCATCTTTGATGCAGGAGGATTCCATGAGGCTTCTCCTTGGGCGCCGCCATCTTTGATGCTCTGCTGCTCTGGACCGAGGCCGCCGCCATCTTGCTCTATGCTGCTCCGGATGCCCTCCGCCGCCGCAGCCTCCGCTCCCCTCCACTGCCACCTGACTTGCCGCTTCTCCTGCGGCTGTCGTCGTCGCTTCTCTGGCGGCCACCATAGCCGCCTCCCTCGCGGCCTCCGTAGCGGCCTCCCCTGTGGCCGCCGTCCTCCAGCTGCTGCCGCCGCCCGACTCTCCCTCTGCGTGGGTCCCTCCGATCCGCCGGCCATCCTGGATCCCTCAAACCCCGCCAGCACACACCCCCCTCCGAACCCCCCCCCCCCCACACTAGGCCCCTCTCTGCAGGGCTGCTTGCCTGTGGGGGCTGAGGCTGCAGGATCTCTGTGGCTTGAGGTCTGGGCCTGGGGCTTGCCTGTGTGTGGATTGAGGCTGCAGCTCCAGCTCGGTCGGCGCTGCTCTCTGGGGACCCGGGGCATAGCAGCACCCCAGGGAGCAGCAGCCTGTGGAGTGATGAAGTCTTCCCAGTTCCCACGGACCGTCCCCATCCACCTCCGGCTGAGGAGTGTCAGCCCATCGCCTGCAATGACCCACAGAGGTAAAGCGTGCGTCTCGTCCCCGTGGGATACCTGCACCATCGCTCTGCCAAAAACAGGTATTAGTTCCCTGGTGTAGGTACGCAGCTTCGCCGTGACCGGGACCAGCTTGGGTCGTGCAGCTGGGTTAATCCACAGTTTATCAAAAGTTCTCCGACTCATCAACGACGGACCCGAGCCCGTGTCCACTTCCATACTCACAGGGACTCCGTTGATTTTTTACTTCCCTTATCACTGGGGGTGAATCGTCGGTACACATGTACAATCCAAACACCTCATCTTCTTCTATCTGCTCCTCGCTGAACAGTGGATCATCCCCCATCTCCTCAGCTACATGGTGAGTCCAATTTCTTTTACACATACGCTGAAGGTGGCCTTTCGTATGGCAGGTATTGCATGTGTATTCCGCAAACCTGCACCGGTGAGCCCCATGGCTTCCTCCACAGCACCAGCATGGTGCTGCTTGATTGGCCCCCCTCAGCGGACTCTGAGTTCCAGGACCCTGAGGTCCATGCTCTCTGCCCCGGGCAGAACCACATTCTGCAGTTTTGTCCGTGGTGGGCGCTATCCTGTGGACATTGCCTGCCGGGTTCGAGGCTGTGTGGATTATTTGCTTGGTGCTACAAGTCGAGGTCATATGTGCCCGGCTGATAGTGATGGCCTTTGTCAGAGTGACTGTGGGTTCCGTGGCTAACAGCTTGTGAAGGAGCCCTCGTGGCTAATCCCCATAACGAAAACATCCCGTAACGCCTAGTCAAGGTGTGCGCCAAAATCACACGGCGTCGCGAGTCTCCTGAGGTCCGCAGCATATTTGGTGACATCCTGGCCCTCGGGTCTGCAATGATGGTAAAATTTGTATCTGGCCATGAGGATGCTCTCCTTCGGTTTCAACTGGTCATGAATGAGTTCAGTCAGCTCCTCGTATGACTTGTCCCTGGCATTCCCGGGTGCCAGCAAATCCCTGACGAGACAGTAAACCTCATCTCCACAACTGGAGAGCAATATCGCCTTACGCTTATCTCTTATTGCGTCCGTGTCCTCCGTCAGGTCGTTTGCTGTGAAGTAGTACTCGAGCCTTTCCGTAAAGGCCTCCCAATCATTGCCCACGGTAAAATCCTTTAGCGAGCCCAGAGTAGCCATGGTTGCGTGGAGTTCGTCCGCTTCCTCTTCGCCAATGTGGTGTATGTAGCACACAAATCACTGACTCCACACGGTCTGGTGTTAATCTAACTGCTGTGACCTTCGTCCTTTATTGTTCAGCTCCAGAGTGCCTCTCAGGTGTGGTGGTCAGCCTTTTATAGTGCCTGTTGCAGGTACTTCCAGGTTTCCCACCACAGCGCCCTCTGTGGTGGACCATTGTGCTTATATTACATTCAAGGTACCAGGACGATACACACATCAATACATAACATCACAACATCCTTATCATTTGAGCCAATATCGTTTCTTACTGTTGCAGTAATTCCATCCTTTATCAATAGAGCTAACCCACCTCCGTTTCCTTTCTGTCTGTCCTTCCAGATTGTCAAGTACCCCTGAATATTTAATTCCCAGTCCTGGTCACCTTACAACCACATCTCTGTAATGGCTATCAGATCATACCCACTTGTCTCAATTTGTGCAGTCAACTCATCTATTTTGTTACAAATGTTACGTGCATTTAGACAAAGTGCCTTTAAGTTTGTTTCTTTTATCCTTTTTTCCTGCTTGTTTCCTCTCTCCTTCAAACTCACTTTCTTTATTTTTGCTTTCTAATTCCAGCTTTACTCCCCTCCCTACTGAATCTATTTTCCGGTTCCCATCCCCCTGCCAAGCTAGTTTAAACCCTCCCCAACAGCACTAGCAAACCCCCCCCCGCGAGGATATTGGTTCCGGCTCTGTTGAGGTGCAACCCTTCCGGCTTGTACAGGTCCCACCTCCCAAAGAAGCGGTCCCAATGTCTCAGGAAACTAAAGCCCTCCCACCTGCACCATCTCTCCAGCCACGTATTCATCTGCACTATCCTTCTATTTCTGTACTCACTAGCTTGTGGTACTGGGAGTAATCCGGAGATTACTACCTTAAGGTCCTGCTTTTTCATCTCTCTCCTAGTTCCCTGAACTCTGCCTGCAGGACCTCATCCCTCTTCCTACCTATGTCATTGGTACCGATGTGGACCACGACCGCTGGCTGTTCACCCTCTCCTCCCAGAATGCCCTGCAGCCACTCAGTGACATCCTTGACCCTGGCACCAGGGAGGCAACATACCATCCTAGAGTCATGTCTGCGGCCGCAGAAACGCCTGTCTGCTCCCCTGACAAAAGAATCCCCGACCACTATAGCTCTTCCATTCTTTTTCCTCTCCCAACCCCCCGTGCAGCTGAGCTACCTGTGGTGCCGTGGACTTGACTCTGGCTGCACTCCCCATAGCCACCATCGCCTCCACCAGTACCCAGAACAGAGTACCGGTTGGAGAGTGAGATGGACTCAGGGACTCCTGCACTACCTGACTAGTCCTCCTCTTCTGTCCAGGGGTCACCCACTCCCTCTCTGCCTACACACTTTTAAGCTGTGGGGTGACCGCCTCTAGAAACGTGCTTTCCACGTTGCTCTCAGTCTCGCGGATGCACCGCAGTGATCCCAGCTGTCGCTCAAGTTCCAAAACACGGAGCTCGAGTTGGTGTAGCCGGAGACACCTCCTGCACACGTGGTCGTCCCGGCTGCGCGAAGCACCCAGGACTTCCCACATGCCACAGGATCTGCAATCCACGGGACTGAGCTGCCCTGCCACCCCTCTAGTTACACTCACAACTATCGAGTAGAACTAAATTCTAAACCTTAGCACAACACACCCAACCGCTACTCAGCAAATTGGCTCTCCTTAGATAATAAAGGGCTCATATATTTACTTGCAGATCCTACTTACAGTGCCAAAGGTTTCCTACTGAAAAGAAAAAGAAAAATACTCGCCAATCCACCAGCCAATCACTTACCCGCTTGGGTGTGATGTCACACTTCGATTTTGATTTTTTTACTTTTCATCCCTGCAGCAGCTGGCTCCTCCCGACTCTCGGGCCCTTTTATCTGGGCCTCGACCTCCCGCTTCCACTCTTGTTAGCCTATCTCAGTCAGGGTAGCAATAGAGGTGCTACAGTTGTGCCTCAGCGTTCAGAAAAGGAAATCAACAATAGTTCCTGCTCCTGATCACAAACTAGTGATTAATGGAAAAAGCACGAGTGTGGCAATCAGGTGAGGAGAGTATCAGGTTTAGCTATGATGCTGGATAGCCTGTCAATACTTAAGGGCCTTGTTTTCCAAATTGGTGCTCCCATATGGAGCTTTGCCCAATGGGAATAACTATCTGAAAAACTTAATTGGCTGAAAGAATCTTTTGTGGACAATCTGCTCCCACTTCCAAGCAGTACAGGGGGGGCAGGGAGTCAGAAGGATAAAGGTAAGATAAATCTTTTAAACTTAGAAAAATAGTCCATGTGGTGAAAATTCAAAGCAGTTGGCCTAGTGGATTAGGACTTTGCTTAATGTATTATCATTCTAAGGATCAAATGTGATTTCATTTGCATAAGCTGTTTCTAATCAATAATACTGAGGAATAAAAAGCTCCTATGTACGTAAATATTGAATCCATTGGCATTTCATAGAATCATAGAATCATAGAAATTTACAGCAAGGCAGGAGACCTTTTCAGCCCATTGTGTCCGTGCTGACTGGCCAAGAGCTATCCAGCCTAATCCCACTTTCCAGCTCCAGGTTCATAGCCCTGTAGGTTACGGCACTTTAAGTGCATATCCAAGTATTTTTTTAAATGTGGTGAGGGTTTCTGCCTCTACCACCCTTTCAGGCAGTGAGTTCCAGGCCAACACCATCCTCTGGATGAAGAAATTTCACCTCATATCTCATATGTCCTCTGGTTGTTGACACATCTGCCAAGGGAAACAGGTCCTTCCTATCCAATCTATCCAGGCTCCTCATAATTTTATACACCTCAATCAGGTCTCCCTTCAGCCTCCTCTGTTCCAAAGAAAACAGACCCAACATCTCCAATCTTTCCTCGAAGCCAAAATTCTCCAGTCCCGGGAATATTCATGTAAATCTTCTCTGCATTCTTTCCAGTGCAATCACATCTTTCCTGTAACGTGGTGACCAGAACTGCACACAGTACTCCAGCTGCGGCCTAACCAGTGTTTTATACAGTTCAAGCATAACCTCCTTGCTCTTGTATTCCATGCCTCGACTAATAAAGGCAAGTATTCCATATGCCTTCTTAACCACCTTATCTACCTGGCCTGCTACCTTTAGGGATCTGTGGACCTGCACTCCAAGGTCCCTTTGTTCCTCTACATTTTCAGTGTCCGACCATTTAATGTGTATTCTCTTGCCTTGTTCGACCTCCCCAAATGCATTACCTCACACTTACCCGGATTGAATTCTATTTGCCACTGTTCTGCCCACTTGATCAATACATCGATATCATCTTGCAATCTGCAGCTTTCATTGATTTTGTTTGAAGTTTGTTAAAAAACTTGACACTTTTTTTTTAGATTGAAACATTATTATGATCTATGAAACATTTAGTGGCTGAGAACAATGAGGAACTCAAGTGTGTGAAATTCCAATTGTCCAAATCATTTTGTGATCATTTTTTTAAACAATGCATTTGTTGGATCCTCATGTAAGATGTGCTTTTTAGGCAAGCACATTCTAACTAGCAGGTTGTTCTTTATGCTGTTTTACCCATCAGTCCTTTACATCAACATCATCTTTATCTTTCCTGTGCAACAGATTAAACTGCAAAAGTGATGGGTAAATTAGATCTGTTTTTGTCATCTTTAGCATAGGTTTTTTTATATAGCCTCATTAGCAACTCAAAAACATACAGAATTTGGAATGTAATTGTTATGTTATAATGTTAATGTTAATCAAATGTGCTAATTAGGTATGATTTACATTTGCAAATTTGTATTTTATGAAATATATTATGCTGTTAGGAATAACATATCAATGACATATGCTAATTCAACTTAGGTGGCACATGCAAATTAAGTTCATTTGAAAATAGCCTTACAAAGACTTCGGTTTCATCTTTACAAAACTTGGAAAGTAACGCCTCTCAAACTATATAAGTTACATCATTAGAAAATTTATCAACTTTGTTAATTATGTGAATACCTCACAGTGGTTTCAAGGTAATAATTTAATCCAGAAGTTCAGATAATACAGAACTTGAAACTTGAGTGCTTTAAAACATGCTTTTCCTTGACTCATTATGAAATTAAAATATTCAATTGAATTGATTTCTGGATGTCATTTATTATAACATGTATTATTTTGATTTTATTGGGGCCTTACTTGGCTTTGGATTTATCTTGACAGGGTTCTGGACCAGATTGCAAGGTTCCCTTCGAGCCTGTTTGAGGCAGAATGAAGGAGGGGGCTGGAAACTACCCGAAGGGAAATACACCTGGTGCAAAGGCTGGATAGTAAACGTGACTCTGCACAAAGAGGCAATGGCAGCACCGAAGAAAGTAGGCAACCTTGGTGAATGTCAATCTTCAGAGCTGGAGCTGCTTGTTTCTTCTTACAGCGATATGGGCAGGAGTGACCTTAGTATCACATTTAACTCCAAGATGAGCCTCTGAACACATATCCACGCCATCACCAAGACCACTTACTTCCACCTCCATAATATCATCCAACTCCGACCCTGTCTCAGCTCATCTGCTGCTGAAACCCTCAGCTATGACTCTAGACTTGACTGTTCCAACACTCTCCTGGCCAGCCTCCCATCTTCCACCCTCCATAAATTTGAGCTCATCCTAAACTCTGCTGCCTGTATCCCTACTTGCAACAAGTCCTGTTCACCGATTACCCCTGTGCTTGCTGACCTACATTGCTTTCCAGTCCAGAAACACCTCAATTTAAAAATTCTCAGCCTCGTTTTCAAATCCCTCCATGGTCATCTCTGTAACCTCCTCCAGCTCTACAACCCTCTGAGTTCTCTGTGCACTTGCAATTCTGGCCTTTTGCGCATCCCCGATTCTAATCGCTCCACCATTGGCGGCCGTGCTTTCAGCTGCCTAGACCCTAAGCTCTGAAATTTCCTCCTTAAATCTCTCCGTCACTCTACCTCTCCTCTTCTCCTTGAAGATGCTCCTTAAAACCAACTTCTTTGACCTAATATAGCCCTAATATATCCTTATGTGGCTCAGTGTCAAACTTTGTTTGATAATGCTCCTGTGAAGTACCTTTGGAAGTTTTACTATGTTAAAGGCGCTATATAAATGCAAGTTACTGTTGTTGATGGTGGTGGCAAGATAGCCACCAATAATGTGGTGCGTCCTTCACAGACAGATGTGGCTGTTCAGTGAGTGCCACCTACTTGAACTCCTGAACTCTTTTGTAGTGCAGAAAGAAGGTTAGCAACCTCACAAGAGCAGCCAAGCTAAGCTATCCGCTCCTCCTAAGCCTCACTTGCAATATATACGGCACAGAAACAAACCATTCAGCCCAACCAGGACCGATATATGTCATATATGTGTGCCACTCTTTCATTCATTACCCTCATGTCAATGAAGGAGCCAGAGGTGACAATGGAATTTGACAGTGGGGAGTGCAGAGGCTCTGCAGAAGTCAGTCCCCAGCTTCTGAGCCTGCTCACTCAGATCTCTGGAGCCCTGCTATAAAAACAGGGCAACTGGATGAGCATCACAGTCACATGGAGGCATGAGGCCAAAATCAGAGGGGCTGAGAGAAGTGGCAAGGGAGACAACGAAGTCCAATGCTATCCTCAGTACCATTATCGAAGAAGGATTGAACACAATGCAGTGCTACCTGACAGAGGGGCCCCCTTTGCTGTATCTCATCCAGGAGCATCTGAAGGTTGGTCTCATTGAAGCTATTCAGGTTCTTTACAATACCTTGCTCTCTTCTTTGGGAGCCTCTACTGTGTCCTCCATTTGAAGACATGCTTTAAAAATGCCACAATATCACATATGAGCCATTACAAATACTTAGAGAGTCAGCTCACTGTGACAAACACTTTCCAAATTGCTGCTGCAATCTTCAGGCATTCTCTTCTTTTAAAGGCCGCACATCCTAATTTACAGGCCCCAGTTAGTCCACTATTCCTGTGTTACACAAGAGTTGTGCTACTGATCCGCCAATAGATATTTCAATGAGCTAACCCTCTAACTTACAGCAAGGTCAATACTAGATAGCATCGACTGGCAGAAATTCCAGCTCAGTGCTGCAACAGTGATATAAATAGCCCTGAGGGATTTAGGGGCCTAATTGTTCAACTGTAAGTTTAGATTCTTTTCTGTTGAGTCTATACCAGGAGCATCTGAAGGTCGGTCTCATTGAAGTGGTGTACTCAGCTATTCAGGTCCTTTACAATACCTTGCTCTCCTGCGACATGACAAGTGGAGGAGGTAATTTTTATTCTTCACAAGGGTGGAAATTTGGCGGTTGCAGATTGACCACTCATTATACAGCCCGCCTGATTTTCCAATCCAGTCAATAGAAACAGAAAGTGGGTGGGCTGTATAACGGTGGCCGAGCAACAACCGCCAGTATTCCGCCCACGCAAAAACGAAAATCATCCCCCGGAAAAGTTTAACTGTAGATATCCAGCGAGATGCTTCATTCATATCAAATTTATTTGTCTGTGGAATAAGGTATTTAGGGGCTGAAATTGCTTTTTTTTTAAAGCCCATTGCCGCCTCTGAGAGGTGGGACAGTAAGGCCTTTGCGCTCAGAGGCAGGCGACGGATGTGACCTGGACGCAATTGCCCCTGGGCCATGGGGCGATGGAAACGGGTTTCGCGCTGATGGGCACTGCCCCGATACCACGCCTCCACTGCCTCCAATTCTGAAAAAGGGCAGCGGACAATTTCCCCTCCCCTCCCACCCTCAATATGAAAACTTTTAAGGACAAGATTGCCCCGTGCTTAATTTGGGGCGCAGAATTTGATTTATCTGATTTTTTTATCACCCGGCGGTGGAAGGACACCTGAGCCCCGGAATTGTGCTCTTTATCTGAAAAATAAAACAACGCTCTCAGGGCGCTCCAGGGGCGGGAGCGCAGTGCTGTAAGTCAGAGCTGCGCTGACCACGTCAGTGTGGCGCTGATGAAGTCAGTACGATGTGGACATGCTGCGTCACACTGACGCATTGCAGCATCCCTCCCCTCTCTTATAGGGCAGGGACGCTGCGAAGCCTAGGTCCGGTTCCATGGTGCCCTATGGCCCGGCACCCAAGAAGGGGTGCTGGAACGCCTGTTGCCAGCCCAGCGGAACCAGTGGCCACCATTGTCGGGCCAACTCCAGAGTCGGCTGACAATTAAATTAAAATGGCGGACCCACGCTTGGCCCTCCCCTTTCAGGCGGGGGCCGCAGCGCCCAGCTACCGACAGCTTCACGCCCCGAATCGCTCCACGCCGACCACACTCCCGTGTGGCAATTTCCCCCATAGGACGCAAAGGGATCGACGTGGGGCAATAATGGGTCGGCGTGCACGGCAATGACATCACAGCCATGTGCATTGCCACCCGGGGCGCCAACACTGGGGCACGGGGCAACGCCATTTCCATCCGCGGCAACCCTGCGGCAATTCCCACCACGTCACTTCCGCTGCCTGCCCCCGGGGTAAACTACTTTTCGCTCTGTTAGCACTGACCGGAGGTACTCATGAGCCTTGAGCAAAGGAGCAATTTTGGCCCCAAAATGTTTTAATATTCACCACAGTGCAAAAAGTATGATTATGGCTGATTAAGTTTTGGCTATCCAGGTGGGATAATCTCATCCAGCAGATCTTTATGCCACTGTAGTATTCCTCTTGGTATCTGTCACAGTGAAGTGATGATCCGATTTACAGGAATATGTCAAAGTTGTCCATTTTATCATTGCATGTTGAATCATCTGTCAACAAGCATTAGCTCACTGTTTGCATGCATCGCATCATTTGTTTCATTTTTTTTCAGTTGAATAATATCCCAGTCAACTTAATTCAACATGTCAAATAATGCAGCAAGAAAATGTGACATTGACTAAATATGTTAATATTGAGATTTTGGCAAATGTTTCCAGTGAAACAATTTGACATGGGGAATCTTCAAAAAAATGCACGTAAATGTGCACACTATAAAGTCAGCTTTGTTTTTGCTAAGCAATATGCTGAATTAATGTGGGACGAAGCTTTGTGTAAAATTATGTTCGATAACTTGTGAGTAATCATGCACTAAAGGTACATTTGAAAAAAATCCGTAAATTAGTTGTTGTTAAAATTGGCAAATGTTGTGACAGACAATTCAATCTGATTAAAGTGATTTGTCAATCTATCCATTGAAATAAATAAGACTACTGATGTAATCATAGTTTAGGTATAACAGCACTTAGTTCTGGGTTTAAGAGCTTCAGTCTCAGATCAGTTTTTGAATCCAATATGATTTTTTCCATTGAATCTTCATTTCTATATGCACATTATTTTATTTTAAAAGTAGAAAGTTGTGCCGGAGCATCGCCCAAAGCTCGCCCAAAGATCAGCCCAACTTTCGGCACACAAGAATTTCACATCGCCAAGGTGATCGCCCACTGCAACTTTCAACACTTCGCCCACATATCGCTGGGCTGATCACTCGCCGACAAGATTGCTGGAGAAAAGCTGCTGCCAGTGGGTACTGGTGAGCACTACTCGGCACGACGGATACCATTTTCAACGTCAGAGGAAGTGAGAGGCTGCTTGAAGAAGGGGCTTATGAGGATAATTAATTTGTGATTTATTGTAAGGGCCTACTGACTCATCTTCTCACACTTCTATTTATTGAGGACAAAATTGAGGGCATTTAAAGCAATAGTGATGGGGTCTGTAACTTTGCAACTATTATTGGTGAATAATCACATGCTGGAGACCGAAGATGGGTTTATTGAAGAGAGAGATGGCAGACAGGTCCCCTGTGGTCATCCCCCTGCAAAACAGATACACTGCTTTGAGTACTGTTGAGGGGGATGACTCATCAGGGGAGGGCAGCAGCAGCCAAGTTCATGGCACCGTGGCTGGCTCTGTTGCACAGAAGGGCAGGAAAAAGAGTGGGAGAGCGATAGTGATAGGGGATTCAATTGTAAGGGGAATAGATAGGCGTTTCTGCGGCCGCAACCAAGACTCCAGGATGGTATGTTGCCTCCCTGGTGCAAGGGTCAAGGATGTCTCGGAGCGGGTGCAGGACATTCTAAAAAGGGAGGGAGAACAGCCAGTTGTCGTGGTGCACATTGGTACCAACGACATAGGTTAAAAAAAGGGATGAGGTCCTACGAAACAAATTTAAGGAGCTAGGAGCTAAATTAAAAAGTAGGACCTCAAAAGTAGTAATCTCGGGATTGCTACCAGTGCCACGTGCTAGTCAGAGTAGGAATCGCAGGATAGCGCAGATGAATACGTGGCTTGAGCAGTGGTGCAGCAGGGAGGATTCAAATTCCTGGGGCATTGGAACCGGTTCTGGGGGAGGTGGGACCAGTACAAACCGGACGGTCTGCACCTGGGCAGGACCAGAACCAATGTCCTAAGGGGAGTGTTTGCTAGTGCTGTTGGGGAGGAGTTAAACTAATATGGCAGGGGAATGGGAACCAATGCAGGGAGACAGAGGGAAACAAAAAGGAGACAAAAGCAAAAGACAGAAAGGAGATGAGGAAAAGTGGAGGGCAGAGAAACCCAAGGCAAAGAACAAAAAGGGCCACTGTACAGCAAAATTATAAAAGGACAAAGGATATTAAAAAAAAACAAGCCTGAATGCTTTGTGTCTTAATGCAAGGAGTATCCGTAATAAGGTGGATGAATTAATTGTGCAAATAGATGTTAACAAATATGATGTGATTGGGATTACGGAGATGTGGCTCCAGGATGATCAGGGCTGGGAACTCAACATCCAGGGGTATTCAACATTCAGGAAGGATAGAATAAAAGGAAAAGGAGATGGGGTAGCATTGCTGGTTAAAGAGGAGATTAATGCAATAGTTAGGAAGGACATTAGCTTGGATGATGTGGAATCTATATGGGTAGAGCTGCAGAACTCCAAAGGGCAAAAAACTTTAGTGGGAGTTGTGTACAGACCTCCAAACAGTAGTCGTGATGTTGGGGAGGGCATCAAACAGGAAATTAAGGGTGCATGCAATAAGGGTGCAGCAATTATAATGGGTGACTTTAATATGCACATAGATTGGGCTAACCAAACTGGAAACAATACGGTGGCGGAGGATTTCCTGGAGTGCATAAGGGATGGTTTTCTAGACCAATATGTCGAGGAACCAACTAGGGGGGAGGCCATCTTAGACTGGGTGTTGTGTAACGAGAGAGGATTAATTAGCAATCTCATTGTGTGAGGTCCCTTGGGGAAGAGTGACCATAATATGGTGTAATTCTGCATGAGGATGGAGAATGAAACAGTTAATTCAGAGACCATGGTCCAGAACTTAAAGAAGGGTAACTTTGAAGGTATGAGGCGTGAATTGGCTAGGATAGATTGGCGAATGATACTTAAGGGGTTGACTGTGGATGGGCAATGGCAGACATTTAGAGACCGCATGGATGAACTACAACAATTGTACATCCCTGTCTGGCGTAAAAATAAAAAAGGGAAGGTGGCTCAACCGTGGCTATCAAGGGAAATCAGGGATAGTATTAAGTCCAAGGAAGTGGCATACAAATTGGCCAGAAATAGCAGTGAACCCGGAGACTGGGAGAAATTTAGAACTCAGCAGAGGAGGACAAAGGGTTTGATTAGGGCAGGGAAAATGGAGTTCAAGAAGAAGCTTGCAGGGAACATTAAGACGGATTGCAAAAGTTTCTATAGATATGTAAAGAGAAAAAGGTTTGTAAAGACAAACGTAGGTCCCATCAGTCAGAATCAGGGGAAGTCATAACGGGGAACAAAGAAATGGCAGACCAATTGAACAAGTACTTTGGTTCGGTATTCACTAAGGAGGACACTAACAACCTTCTGGACATAAAAGGGGTCAGAGATCTAGTAAGGGGGAGGAACTGAGGGAAATCCTTATTAGTCAGGAAATTGTGTTGGGGAAATTGATGGGATTGAAGGCTGATAAATCCCCAGGGCCTGATGGACTGCATCCCAGAGTACTTAAAAAGGTGGCCTTGGAAATAGCGGATGCATTGACAATTATTTTCCAACATTCCATTGACTCTGGATCAGTTCCTATCGAGTGGAGGGTAGCCAATGTAACCCCACTTTTTAAAAAAGGAGGGAGAGAGAAAACAGGGAATTATAGACCAGTCAGCCTGACATCAGTAGTGGGTAAAATGATGGAATCAATTATTAAGGATGTCATAGCAGCGCATTTGGAAAGAGATGACATGATAGGTCCAAGTCAGCATGGATTTGTGAAAGGGAAATCATGCTTGACAAATCTTCTGGAATTTTTTGAGGATGTTTCCAGTAGAGTGGACAAGGGAGAACCAGTTGATGTGGTATATTTGGACTTTCAGAAGGCTTTCGACAAGGTCCCACACAAGAGATTAATGTGCAAAGTTAAAGCACATGGGATTGGGGGTAGTGTGCTGACATGGATTGAGAACTGGTTGTCAGACAGGAAGCAAAGAGTAGGAGTAAATGGGTACTTTTCAGAATGGCAGGCGGTGACTAGTGCCATACCGCAAGGTTCTGTGCTGGGGCCCCAGCTGTTTACATTGTACATTAATGATTTGGACGAGGGGATTAAATGTAGTATCTCCAAATTTGCGGATGACACTAAGTTGGGTGGCAGTGTGAGCTGTGAGGAGGATGCTATGAGGCTGCAGAGCGACTTGGATAGGTTAGGTGAGTGGGCAAATGCATGGCAGATGAAGTATAATGTGGATAAATGTGAGGTTATTCACTTTGGTGGTAAAAACAGAGAGACAGACTATTATCTGAATGGTGACAGATTAGGAAAAGGGGAGGTGCAACGAGACCTGGGTGTCATGGTACATCAGTCATTGAAGATTGGCATGCAGGTACAGCAGGCGGTTAAGAAAGCAAATGACATGTTGGCCTTCATAGCGAGGGGATTTGAGTACAGGGGCAGGGAGATGTTGCTACAGTTGTACAGGGCCTTAGTGAGGCCACACCTGGAGTACTGTGTACAGTTTTGATCTCCTAACCTGAGGAAGGACATTCTTGCTATTGAGGGAGTGCAACGAAGGTTCACCAGACTGATTCCCGGGATGGCGGGACTGACCTATCAAGAAAGAATGGATCAACTGGGCTTGTATTCACTGGAGTTCAGAAGAATGAGAGGGGACCTCATAGAAACGTTTAAAATTCTGATGGGTTTAGACAGGTTAGATGCAGGAAGAATGTTCCCAATGTTGGGGAAGTCCAGAACCAGGGGTCACAGTCTAAGGATAAGGGGTAAGCCATTTAGGACCGAGATGAGGAGAAACTTCTTCTCCCAGAGAGTGGTGAACCTGTGGAATTCTCTATCACAGAAAGTTGTTGAGGCCAATTCACTAAATATATTCAAAAAGGAGTTAGATGTCGTCCTTACTACTCGGGGGATCAAGGGGTATGGCGAGAAAGCAGGAATGGGGTACTGAGGTTGCATGTTCAGCCATGAACTCATTGAATGGCGGTGCAGGCTAGAAGGGCCGAATGGCCTACTCCTGCACCTATTTTCTATGTCTATGTTTCTATGAAAAGGAGGGGACCTTACACCCGACGAATTTGTAGGGAAAACAATCATACCTGAACTTGTTTGAAAACACATGCCTTAAGAGGCTGTGTTTCCGAAAGGAGGTCATCGCTGAGATATGCCAACTCATCAAGGGAGATCTGCAGCCTACCAGCACCATCATTGCCCGTTGAGGTAAAGGTTACTGCAGCACTTTCCTTCTACGCATCTGGCTCTTTTCAGAACTCAGCTGGCGACATTTGTGGTTTCGACACATAGAAACATAGAAAATAGATGCAGGAGTAGGCCATTCGGCCCTTGTAATCTGCACCACCATTCAATATGATCATGGCTGATCATTTTTGCAACTTCAGTACCCCAATCCTGCTTTCTCTCCATAATCCTTGATCACTTTAGCTGTAAGGGCCACACCTAACTCCCTTATGAATATATCTAACGAACTGGCCTCAACAACTTTCTGTGGTAGACAATTCCACAGGTTCACAATTCTCTGAGTGAAGACATTTCTCCTCATCTCGGTCCTAAATGGCTTACCCCTTATCCTTAGACTGTGACCCCTGGTTCTGGGCTTCCCCAACATCAGGAACATTCTTCCTGCAGCTAACCTGTCCAATCCTGTCAGAATGTTATGTTTCTATGAGATCACCTCTCATTCTTCTAAATTCCAGTGAATATAAGCCTAGTCAATCCAATCTTTCTTCATATGTCAGTCCTGCCATCCCGGAAAGCAGTCTGGTGAACCTTCGCTGCACACACTCAATAGCAATAATGTCCTTCCTCAGATTAGGAGACCAGAACTGTACACAATATTCAAGGTGTGGCCTCACCAAGGCCCTGTACAACTGCAGTAAGACCTCCCTGCTCCTATACTCAAATCTCTCAGCACGCCACACATTGCTCCATTTGACAGGTAACTAAAGCCATTTACACTCACAGCATGGACTTTATAAACTTCCCGAGGACCAGGGAGGCACAAACCGAGAGGGCTTTGTGTTTCTTGAGAATAGCAAACTTCCCAAAGGTGCAGGGAGCAAAAGACTCTACGCACATCGCCCTGAGAGCACCTTTACAGAACGCGGAGGTGTTTCGTAACCGAAAGGGATTCCACTCCCTGAATGTTCAGTTCATTGTCAACCGCAACCAAATAATCATGGCAGTAAATGCTAATTTTCCAGGCAGCATCCATGATGTGCATATTTTCGTGAGATTACTGTCTCTGACCTGTTTAACAGTCAGCCACAAGGTCACGGTTGGATGCTGGGGGAATAAAGGATATGGAGCTAGACTTTCCATTATTGTGCAGATCACCCAAAAATGGGTGTTATTTCCAGCATTGCCTTTTATTATGGGTTTTGAGATCGCCGGATTATTACCCAATTTCAAACTCCCTAGTTTCCACTTTATAAAATGGCCGTTAGCGGTAGCGATGTGAAATAGGCGTTGGTGCTAGCTTTTTTTCTTCTGTCGTAAAATGTCGGCATCCATAGCAACGCCATAGCAATGGTCTTTTCCTGCGTTTCAGGAGGTTAAGGGTCATCAATACATGTGCAGAAGAGGAGAGAGCGAGAGAAAGAGCAGAGAGGAAGAGAAAGCATGTGTGGGTTTGTTGTCTGGGTCTTTGTGGGTTGTTTGGCTGTTGTGGGAGGTTGGAACGATTTTTCTGAGGAGTAATAATAAATTATAGCACTATTTAGTTTGGTGAGACAGAAATATTGGAAAAAAATAAAAATAAAATGGAGGTATGGAGAAGCTAACAGAGCATGTTGTGGAGGTGGAGGAGGCTGGCGAGGGTAGTGAGGTTGGAGAGGAATTGGAGATGGGAGTCCAAAAATGAGTGAGGAGATTCTCCGACAAGGCAAATGCTGCACTCCTGCAGGAGGTGGAGTCACATTGGGGTCAATTGACCCGGGGTGGGCATTGGAAGCCCACCCCGAAGGTATATCATAAGATTTGGGCCGCAATCGCTGAGGTCAACTCATCGGTGACGCATGAGGTGCGTGAGGGCAACCAGCGCTGGAACGACCTTGTCGGCTCTGGCAGAATAAGTAGTACATTTATTTACATTTACTTATATATTTATATAATTGGAATTGTAAGTGTAATGAGTAAATACATTCAGATTTGATGTACTGCAGTTAGACCGGTAATGTTTTACTCAAATCCCTCATTTACGGTGTACGTGTTTAGGTTAATAATGATAATAATAATAATAATCACAACATCTGTTGGTTATGTGTTGCATCAGTATCTGTGACAGTATCTAGCAATGATCTTACGCAATGACCTTATGCCATGTTGTGCTGTTGTTACATTTTGCAGAAGAAGCTTTTGAAGAATAGGGCCGAGCAGCGGTGCCCGGGTGTCGGCCCACCAGTGATGTGTGAGCTGACCGACATTGAGGAGCAGGCGCTGGCACTCGTGGGGACCCACAACCGGTCGGCCACACGTGCAGCAGCAGAACCTGATGTATACACAATTGCGTGATGTAAAGTCAGTAGATGCCACACCCACTCACATCCGTACAATATATGATGGATGATTGATGAAAGTGTTGTGTAATTAATGATGGGCTCATGAAAATCATTGTAATGCAGAATTTGGTTATGTTTATTAAATGTGATGTCTGTGATTATTTTGAAAGCAGTCGTGCTGTTCTCGTGCCTATGCTGTGTGTCGCGTTTGAATCACCCTGTGACCGTAGCACCCACTTCTCCTCTAATAACCTCATTTATGTTTTGTAGTTCAGCCAACAGCGCAGTCACTCCCAACAACACCGAGGCAAGGTGTGGATCTGGCAGCGGTGGTGGTGGATCGTGCTTCTGGTGGTGAGGAGCCCCGAATCTCACCCGTTGAGCTGCAGCACTGACGACACTGACGACAGTGAGGAGTAAGAGGAGCCTACAGCAACAAACTCCATGGCAAGTACACCGATGACATCTAGTGCTCCTGCAGCCATGTCCTCCTTCACTGTGGTGGTAGCGGGCCCAAGCACTTTGCCGCCGGGCACCCCAAGTGTTTCCATGGCGGCGCTGACCTCGCGGAGGTTGGTTTGACGCAGCAGGAATGTTCCACGAACGGTAGATCTCAGCAGGGACATGGTTCATTTGTCTAGGAGGAGTGTTGACATAGGTCAGCAGATCCTCCAGACAATGGGGGGGCATATCACAACAGCTGGCCATAATATCCGCACCTATAGCGGAGAACATGCCACTGTTGGCGGTGGCCCTGGAGGTGATAGCCAGGAACACTGGTGCCAGAGGGCTTTCAGTGTTCCCGGAATGCGTCACGGGACCCCAAGGTGCCGCACCCCCATTGCCAATGACACATGTGAGCCAGGAGGAAGCTCTTGCTTCTGGCTCAGAAGGCATTCTCTCCTCGGGAACTTCCTCTCCAGCATCGGGCCAACCAGAAAATCTGCCATCATCCCCCCCCCCATTGAAGCAGTGCATGAGGAGCACTGCAGCAAGGCAGCTTGGAGTCGGGAGGGGAAGGGGAAGGGATAGAGGTGGGGAGAAGATGCGAGGGGGAAAAGGACAGTGAAGTGTATGGCCGCAGAAGTTGTAGTTGTGAGTATTGATCTTGCTTTTGTTGCTAGTGAGAAAATGCTGGGAAGTTTGGGGGAAGGGGGGAGGGGGGGTACCTTGTTTTTTTGCATTTGTGTTATTTGTGTTAGTAGTCTTATTGGAAATGTTAAAAATCTAATTATTGAGATAAAGGTTATAAATTTGTGGTGGGGTGGGGTGGGGTGTTTTTTTGTTATAAGTATGAATTAATACAAATATTATCATTACATTTATTTTATTTAACATAATATTGTTGTGCATTTTCTCAGATAAGACCGCTTCTCCCTGTATCAGTCTTTACAGTAGAGGACACTAACAATATTCCAACAGTGGATAGTCAAGGGCCGATAGAGGAGGAGGAACAATCACAATCACTAAGGAGGTGGCACTCAGTAAGATAATAGGACCAAAGGCAGATAAATCCCCTGGACCTGATGGCTTGCATCCTAGGGTCTTAAGAGAAGTAGCGGCAGGGATTGTGGATGCATTGGTTGTAATTTACCAAAATTCCGTGGATTCTGGGGAGGTCCCAGCAGATTGGAAAGCTGCAAATGCAGCCCCTGCTTAAAAAAGGAGGCAGACAAAAAGCAGGAAACTATAGATCAGTTGGCCTAACATTTGTGGTTGGGAAAATGTTGGAGTCTATTATTAAAGAAGCAGTAGCAGAATATTTGGAAAGGCATAATTCAATCAGGCAGCGTCAGCAAGAATTTATGAAGGGGAAGTCATGTTTAACAAATTTGCTGGAGTTCTTTGAAGATGTAACAAACAGGGTGGATAAAGGGGAACCAGTGGATGTGGTGTATTTGGACTTCCAGAAGGCATTTGACAAGGTGCCACATAAAAGGTGACAGCACAAAATAAAAGTTCACGGGGTTGGGGGTAATATATTAGCATGGATAGAGGATTGGCTAACTAATAGAAAACAGAGAGTCGGGATAAATGGTTCATTCTCTGGTTGGCAACCAATAACTAGTGGAGTGCTGCAGGAATCAGTGCTGGGACCCCAACTATTTACAATCTATATTAATGACTTAGAAGAAGGGACTGAGTATAACATAGCCAAGTTTGCAGATGATACAAAGATGGGAGGAAAAGCAATGTGTGAGGAGGACACAAAAAATCTGCAAAAGGACATAGACAGGCTAAGTGAGTGGGAAAACATTTGGCAGATGGGGTATAATGTTGGAAAGTGTGAGGTCATGCACTTTGGCAGAAAAAATCAAAGAGCAAGTTATTATTTAAATGGAGAAAGATTGCAAAGTGCCACAGTACAGCGGGACCTGGGGGTACTTGTGCATGAAACACAAAAGGATAGTATGCAGGTACAGCAAGTGATCAGGAAGGCCAATGGTATCTTGGCCTTTATTGCAAAGGGGATGGAGCATAAAAGCAGGGAAGTCTTGCTACAGCTATACAAGGTATTGGTGAGGCCACACCTGGAATACTGCGTGTAGTTTTGGTTTCCATATTTACAAAAGGATATTCTTGCTTTGGAGGCAGTTCAGAGAAGGTTCACTAGGTTGATTCCGGGAATGAGAGGGTTGACTTATGAGGAAAGGTTGAATAGGTTGGGCCTCTACTCATTGGAGTTCAGAAGAATGAGAAGTGATCTTATCGAAACGTATAAGATTATGAGGGGGCTTGACAAGGTGGATGCAGAGAGGATGTTTCCACTGATGGGGGAGACTAGAACTAGAGGGCATAATCTTAGAATAAGAGCCGCCCATTTAAAGCAGATATGAGGAGGAATTTCTTTTCTCAGAGGGTTGTAAATCTGTGGAATTTGCTGCCTTGGAGAGCTGTGGAAGCTGGAACATTGAATAAAGTAAAGACAGAAATAGACAGTTTCTTGAATGATAAGGGGTTATGGGGAGCAGGTGGAGAAGTGATCAGATCAGCTATAATCTTATTGAATGGTGGAGCAGGCTCGAGCGGTCGTATGGCCTACTCCTGTTCTGATTTCTTATGTTCTTATGTAAGTGCGTCGGGTGTAAGTTCTCCTCTTCCTCCTCCTCAATCTCCCACCTTTTTGACGGAGCACATAATACTCTTCAATGTACCTTCCACCATCTCTAGCCTGCAGCATGTGCGTAGTCATCAAGGCAGGCTGAGAAATTACAGGCCCCATTACAATAACTAGCAATATTATACCTATTGTTCACAAACAATAAATTTACCTACTAAAACAAATAAAAGAAATTCAATTCGTCCACAGTATGGTAAGATGTTTGTTCAGATGTTCAAATCACCTTAAAGTAACGCCAGATTATATCAAAATTTCCCAGAAGTTGAAGCAGCCTTTTATATGAGAAGTCCTCCGATTTACAAAATGGCGTCCATACCACTGGGTTTAGTTCAGGTGAGGGTAGCTTTTTCTCAGCGTTTGTTTCGGCGAGCGATATTTTCGGTGATATGTGGGCGAGATGCCGAAAGTAACATTCGCCGATATAATGCTCGTTAGTTTCCATTTTTCTGACATTTACGGCAATAAAAAATGGGTGGGCGGTATTATTAATTCTCGGCGTTAACTATATGCCGAAAGTAACATTGGGTGATAAGTGAGCGATAAATGGGCGTAAGTTTCCATTTTTTGGTTAAATGGGTGATATCTAGGCATTGTACCTCATCTCAGTGTTAAAGTGGATGTTAAGTGGGCAGCAGCAATGCAAAACTTATGGAAAGTCTAGCCCATGGTCTTGCCAGCTGACTCATAACCCCCCCCTGCGTAATCCCCGGTGGAAGCCAAGAAGTGTTACAACGAAAGCCATATAGCTACACGTAATATCGTCGAAAAGACAATAGGAGTGCTGATGCAGGGCTTCAGATGCCTGGACCACTCTGGAGGCCCCTGCAATACCACCCTGACCAGGTCGCTGAGTTTTTTGTGGTGCGCTGCATGTTGTATAACCTAGCTGTAAGGAGAGGACAACAATTGCCAGATGGGGCTGCCGGCCCACCTCAGGAGAAAGTGGAGACAGAAGAGGCAGACAAGGAAGAGGAGGAGGATGATGAGGACCTCGGGGAGGACAATCAGCCTGGCGATGAACCCATGACCCCATGCCCCCCCACAAGATTGGAAAAGCCCCGTGGGAGATAAGCTGCTGAAAAACTCTTGCGTCAGCAGCTCATAAATGAACGCTTTGCATGAACTTACATCGGTGACAGTTAGTTACAGTTATGAAAAGACAACAGTTGCAGTTGCATTATGTGGCCTGGCCTGGCCTGGCCATTGTTTTCCAACAATTGTATTCATGTTTTACCTTACCTTACATTAAGATGTACAACAATTGTAAAATTGAATAAAATGTTTTAATAATGTAACACAGTAACTATCTTTTTTTGAAATGTCACTACCCCCCAACAATCACCCAACAATAAATTTAAAAAACAACAACAACCAACAATAAGAACACAACAATAGAAAAATAAACAGTTTAAGACAGAACTAGACAGTTTCTTAAACGATAAGGAGGGAGAGAGAAAAGAACGAATTATAGACCGGTTAGCCTGACATCGGTAGTGGGGAAAATGTTGGAATCAGTTATTAAGGATGAAATAGCACATTTGGAAAGCAGTGACAGGATCGGTCCAAGTCAGCATGGATTTATGAAAGGGAAATCATGCTTGACAAAACTTCGAGAGTTTTTTGAGGATGTAACTAGGAGAGTGGACAAGGGAGAACCAGTGGATGTGGTGTATTTGAACTTTCAAAAGGCTTTTGACAAGGTCCCACACAAGAGATTAGTGTGCAAAATTAAAGCACATGGTATTGGGGGTAATATATTGCTGTGGATAGAGAATTGGTTGGCAGACAGGAAGCAAAGAGTAGGAATAAACGGGTCCTTTTCTGAATGGCAGGCAGTGATTAGTGGGGTACTGCAAGGTTCAGTTCTGGGACCCCAGTTATTTACAATCTACATTAATGATTTAGACGAAGGAATTTAATGTAATATCTCCAAGTTTGCAGATGACACGAAGCTGGGTGGCAGAGTGAGCTGTGAGAAGGATGCTAAGAGGCTGCAGGGTGACTTGGACAGGTTAGGTGAGTGGGCAAATGCATGGCAGTTGCAGTATAATGTAGATAAATGTGAGGTTATCCACTTTGGTGGCCAAAACAGGAAGGCAGAATATTATCTGAATGGTGACAGATTAGGAAAAGTGGAGGTGCAATGAGACCTGGGTGTCATGGTACATCAGTCATTGAAAGTTGGCATGCAGGTACAGCAGGCAGTGAAGAAGGCAAATGGCATATTGGCCTTCTTAGCGACAGGATTTAAGAATAGGAGCAGGGAGGTCTTAATGCAGTGATACAGGGCCTTGGTGAGGCCACATCTTGAATACTGTGTACAGTTTTGGTCTCCGAATCTGAGGAAGGACATTCTTGCTATTGAGGGAGTGCAGTGAAGGTTCGCCAGACTGATTCCCGGGATGGCAGGAATAACATATGAAGAAAGACTGGATCAACTAGGCTTATATTAATTGGAATTTGGAAGAATGTGAGGGGATCTCTTAGAAACATATAAAATTCTGCAGGAAGAATGTTCCCAATGTTGGGGAAGTCCAGAACCAGGGGTCACAGTCTAAGGATAAGCGGTAAGCCATTTAGGACTGCAATGAGGAGAAACGTCTTCACTCAGAGAATTGTGAACCTGTGGAATTCTCTACCACAGAAAGTTGTTGAGTCCAGTTCATTGGATATATTCAAAAGGGAGTTAGATGTCGTCCTTACAGCTAAAGTGATCAAGGGCTATGGAGAGAAAACAGTGATGGAGTACTGAAGTTGCTTGATCAGCCATGATCATATTGAATGGTGGTGCAGCCTCGAAGGGCCGAATGGCCTACTCCTGCACCTATTTTCTATGTTTCTATGTTTCTATGTTAACAACACACCAATAGAGAAATAGAAAATTTAAGACAGACCTAGACAGTTACTTAAACGATAAGGGGATAACGGGTTATGGGGAGCGAGCAGGAAAGTGAAGCTGAGTCCATGATCAGATCAGCCATGATATTATTGAATGGCGGAGCAGGCTCGAGGAGCCGTATGGCCTACTCCTGTTCCTAGTTCTTATGTTCTTATGTAACAATAATAGCAACAATAAAACACCCCCCTCGCTACCTGCGGTCACGCTTCCCTCCAGATCCTCTACCCCCTCCATGTCTTAGCCCCATGTTTGAATCCCCGGGTAGCGGGACGAGAACGACTTGCAGCAGGCGAGATCAAGACTTCCTGCTGTCGGGGGGGGCGGTGACGGTGGCAGGATCCTCTCACGGGCTGGTGGAGGAGAAGACGTTTCTGAGGAAACGACTTCCGAGGCAGCAGGAAGTCCTTCCTCCTGACTCGTGTCTGTGCTGGCGGTTGGTGGGACGGCACCTTGGAGTGCAGTGCCGTCTCCCGACACTATCGCATGCAGCGCGGCATGGATGGCGGTGGTCTGCTCATGCATTCCTCTGATCATCTGCTGCATATCCTCCAATATGCAAAGGGACATCCGGGCAATGTTTCCCGTGAACCCACCAAACGCCTGGAAGAGCCCGCGACTTATCGCGATGCTCTCCCTGCACAGTCTGTACAGGTCCTCGCTTCGATCTGCCCATCGCGGCGTGTGCCGACCTCGCTGATTCAACCTCCGTGGGGTCAGCGTGGGCACGGTGTGCCTTGGAGTTGCCTGCTGCAAGCCGCTTGGGCCCGCGACTTCTTCTGTTGAAGTGACGACAAAGTGGTCGCTGGTACATTGGCCGGTATGGAAGGGGCATCCTCTTCTCTTTCAGCCTCTGCACTCTCCTGCTGCTGCTCCTCCGGCTCGGGCTGCGTTGTGTCAGTGTCCTCGGCACTCGTGGTGATTATTACCTGTAGGGGGGCAGGTGCAACCTCCCTTTACACCATCGGAGTTGTGGGACCTGAAAAACACAATTGAGCTTATTGAGCTTATTAGAACCGAAGGGTACACATGATTCTTGCGCTGCGCTGGGTACGTAGGAGGAGCAGCACTACTACAATAAATGTGACCGAGAGACGTTACATATTAATACATCATATGGTAGTACATATGATAGTATATCTATGTGGAATTCACTGCCCCAGAGAGCCGTGGAGGCTGGATCAGTCGGAGATAGACAGAATGATAAGGAAGTGAAGGTTTATGGGGAGCGGGCAGGGAAGTGGAGCTGAGCCCTACATCAGATCAGCCATGATCTTATTAAATGGCGGAGCATGCTCGAGGTGTCATTTGGCCTGTTCTTGCTTCTATTTTTTATGTTCTTATGTTGTTAACCTGAGAGTAGCACAGAAGCTGCATGCATCTAAAAGAATTTAGAAGAATGATAGGTGATCTTATCGAAACGTGTAAGATTATGAGGGGGCTTGACAAGGTGGATGTAGAGAGGAAGTTTCCACTGATAAGGGAGACTAGAACTAGAAGGCATGATCTCAGAATAAGGGGTCGCCCATTTAAAACTGAGATGAGGAGAAATTTCATCTCTCAAAGGGTTGTAAATCTGTGGAATTTGCTGCCTCAGAGAGCTGTGGAAGCTGGGTATTGAAAAAATTTAAGAGAGAAATAGACAGTTTCTTAAACGATAAGGGGATAAGGGATTATGGGGAGTGGGCGGGGAAGTGGAGCTGAGTCCATGATCAGATTAGGCATGATCTTATTGAATGGTGGAGCAGGCTCGAGGGGCCATATGGCCTACTCCTCTTCCTCTTTCTTATGTGTTATATATGTAAACTTTTATATACCTTGGACAGCCAACAGAGAGCTCATCCCCTGGAGTCCCAAGGGATCCCACAATCCCTTGAGAGCACAGGTACTTAAAGAGGCCTCACAGGCGGGAGAGGCATTCTGGAGACCTGCAATAAAAGACCAAGGTTACACTTTACTTTGAGCTCACAGTATCCAGTCAGACTCTTTATTTATACATAACAACTGGCGACAAGATACAGATGATGACCCCAACGATGCAGAGAACAGTGGGCATCCTGGAGAAATTCTCGGAGAGAGATGATTGGGAAACCTTCGTGGAATGACTCGACCAATACTTCATGGCCAATGAGCTGGAAGGAGAAGCGAACGCTGCCAAATGAAGGGCAATCCTCCTCACCTTCTTCGGGGCACCAACGTATGGCCTCATGAAAAATATGCTCACTCCAGCGAAACCCACGGAGAAATCCTCCGCTGATTTGTGCACACTGGTCCGGGAGCATCTGCACCCGAAGGAAACCATTCTGATGGAGAGGTACCAGTTCTACACCTACAAAAGGTCTGAAGGCCAGGAAGAGGTGAGTTATGTCGCCGAGCTAAGACGCCTTGCAGGACATTGCGAATTTGAAGGACATTTGGAGCACATGCTTAGAGACTTTTTCGTACTTGGCATTGACCACGAAGTGATACTTCGCAAACGTTGATGGGATTGAAGGCCGATAAATCCCCAGGGCCTGATGGACTGCATCCCAGAGTACTTAAGGAGGTGGCCTTGGAAATAGTGGATGCGTTGACAGTCATTTTCCAACATTCCATTGACTCTGGATCAGTTCCTATGGAGTGGAGGGTAGCCAATGTAACCCCACTTTTTAAAAAAGGAGGGAGAGAGAAAACAGGGAATTATAGACCGGTCAGCCTGACATCGGTAGTGGGTAAAATGATGGAATCAATTATTAAGGATGTCATAGCAGTGCATTTGGAAAGAGGTGACATGATAGGTCCAAGTCAGCATGGATTTGTGAAAGGGAAATCATGCTTGACAAATCTTCTGGAATTTTTTGAGGATGTTTCCAGTAGAGTGGATAAGGGAGAACCAGTTGATGTGGTATATTTGGACTTTCAGAAGGCGTTCGACAAGGTCCCACACAAGAGATTGATGTGCAAAGTTAGAGCACATGGGATTGGGGGTAGTGTACTGACATGGATTGAGAACTGGTTGTCAGACAGGAAGCAAAGAGTAGGAGTAAATGGGTACTTTTCAGAATGGCAGGCAGTGACTAGTGGGGTACCGCAAGGTTCTGTGCTGGGGCCCCAGCTGTTTACACTGTACATTAATGATTTAGATGAGGGGATTAAATGTAGTATCTCCAAATTTGCGGATGACACTAAGTTGGGTGGCAGTGTGAGCTGCGAGGAGGATGCTGTGAGGCTGCAGAGTGACTTGGATAGGTTAGGTGAGTGGGCAAATGCATGGCAGATGAAGTATAATGTGGATAAATGTGAGGTTATCCACTTTGGTGGTAAAAACAGAGAGACAGACTATTATCTGAATGGTGACAGATTAGGAAAAGGGGAGGTGCAAAGAGACCTGGGTGTCATGGTACATCAGTCATTGAAGGTTGGCATGCAGGTGCAGCAGGCGGTTAAGAAAGCAAATGGCATGTTGGCCTTCATAGCAAGGGGATTTGAGTACAGGGGCAGGGAGGTGTTGCTACAGTTGTACAGGGCATTGGTGAGGCCACACCTGGAGTATTGTGTACAGTTTTGATCTCCTAACCTGAGGAAGGACATTCTTGCTATTGAGGGAGTGCAGCGAAGGTTCACCAGACTGATTCCCGGGATGGCGGGACTGACCTATCAAGAAAGACTGGATCAACTGGGCTTGTATTCACTGGAGTTCAGAAGAATGAGAGGGGACCTCATAGAAACATATAAAATTCTGACGGGGTTAGACAGGTTAGATGCAGGAAGAATGTTCCCAATGTTGGGGAAGTCCAGAACCAGGGGTCACAGTCTAAGGATAAGGGGTAAGCCATTTAGGACCGAGATGCGGAGGAACTTCTTCACCCAGAGAGTGGTGAACCTGTGGAATTCTCTACCACAGAAAGTTGTTGAGGCCAATTCACTAAATATATTCAAAAAGGAGTTAGATGAGGTCCTTACTGCTAGGGGGATCAAGGGGTATGGCGAGAAAGCAGGAATGGGGTACTGAAGTTGAATGTTCAGCCATGAACTCATTGAATGGCGGTGCAGGCTAGAAGGGCCGAATGGCCTACTCCTGCACCTATTTTCTATGTTTCTATGTTTCTATGTTTGACTGTAGACACCAACCTTGAGTAAAGCCATAGCGATAGCCCAGGCATTCATTGCCACCAGTGACAATACAAAGCAAATCTCTCAGCACACGAGTATTGCTACAAGTACTGTGAACAAGGTGATGTTGTTTTCAAATCGCAATGTATACGGCAGGCCCCACATGCCTGCATCTGCATGTCCGCAGATGTCTCAGAGTCCACCATTAAGGGTGATGAATGCAAGGCCATCAACACCTTGCTGGCGCTGCGGGGGTGATCATCGTTTCCATTCATGCCGCTTCAAAGGGTACGTTTGAAAGGGCTATCGAACAATGGGACAGCTCCAATGTATGTGCAGGCGAGCTGCAAACCCTGTTAATCCTGCAAACCACTATGTTGCAGAGGAGGACAGATCCACGGCAGATCACGACGAACCAGAGCCTCAGACCAAGGAGGCAGAGGTATATGGAGTGCACATATTTACCACAAAGTATCCCCCGATAATGCTGAAGGTTGAATTAAATGGACTCCCAGTGTCAATGGAGCTGGACATGGATGTGAGCCAGTCCATTATGAGCAAAAAGATTTTGAAAAATTGTACTGCAAGGCCTCAAGGCCAGTCTTGACTCCCATTCACACAAAATTGAGAAATTACACAAAGGAACTGATTGCCATAATCGCCAGTGCTACTGTAAAGGTCTCCTACAATGGAGCAGTGCACAAGCTACCACTCTGGGTGGTACCGGGCGATGGCCCCAGCAGCACGGCAGGAGTTGGCTGTGAAAGATACGCTGGATCTGGGATGACGTTCGAGCGCTCTCGTCTGCTGATGACACCTCGTGTGCCCAGGCCTTAAACAAGTTCCCTTCGCGGTTCAAACCAAGCATCAGGAAGTTCCAAGGAGAAAAAGTGCAGATCCACCTAATTCCAGGGGTGCGACCCATTCATTACAAGGCGAGAGCAATACCATACATGATGAGAGAAAGGGTAGAGATCGAGCTAGACCGGCTGCAAAAAGAGGGCATCATTTCGCTGATCGAATTTAACGAGTGGGCCAATCCGATTGTTCCAGTCCTCAAGGGAGATGGCACCATCATAATCTGTGGTGATTACAAAGTAACTATCAATCGTTTCTCCCTGCAGGATCAATACCCACTACCAAAGGCTGACAACATTTTTGCAATGTTGGCGGGAGGAAAGATGTTCACGAAGCTAGACTTGACCTCAGCCTACATGATGCAGGAACTAGAGGAATCATCGAAGGGCCTCACCTACATCAACACACATAAAGGTCTTTTCATTTATAACAGATGCCCATTTGAAATTCAATCAGCCGCAGCGATATTCCAGAGAAACATGGAAAACTTACTGAGGTCGGTCCCGCGCATGGTGGTCTTCCAGGACGACATCTTGGTTACAAGTCAGGACACAGTCGAGCATCTGCAGAACCTGGAGGAGGTTCTTAGTCGACTCAACCGCGTGGGGCTCAGGTTAAAACGCTCGAAGTGCATTTTCCTGGCACCTGAAGTGGATTTCCTGGGGAGCAGAATCACGGTGGACAGCATCAGTCCCACTGATTCAAAGGTGGAGGCAATTGAGAATGTACCGAGGCCACAGAACGTGACTGAACTGCGGTCGTTTCTAGGACTCCTGAACTACTTTGGTAATTTCTTACCGGGTCTCAGCACACTGTTAGAACCACTGTACACCTTACTGCGTAAAGGAGACAAATGGGTACAGGGCAAAAGTGAAGAAAATGCCTTTGTAAAAGCTAGAAAATTGTTACACTCAAACAAATTGCTTGTGTTGTATGATCCATGTAAGCGTTTGGTACGAGCATGTGATGCGTCGTCGTGTGGTGTCAGATGTGTATTGCAACAAGCTAATGATTCTGGGAAATTGCAACCGGTTGCCTTTGCATCCAGAAGTCTGGCTAAGGCTGAGAGAGCCTACAGCATGCTTAGCTTGTGTCTATGGGGTAAAGAAAATGCATCAATATCTATTTGGGCTAAAATTTGAATTGGAAACTGACCATAAGCCACTGATATCCCTGTTTTCCGAGAGAAGGGGATAAATACGAATGCATCGGTCCGCATCCAGAGATGGATGCTCACATTGGATGCATGCAACTATGCCATCCGCCACAGGCCACGCACAGAAAACTGTGCCGATGCTCTCAGTAGGCTGCCGTTGCCCACCACAGGGGTGGAAATGGCGCAGACCATGGCTATGGGTATGGAAGCATTCGAGAGTGAGCAATCACCCGTCACAGCCTGACAGATTAGAATCTGGACGAGCCAGGACCCCTAACTGTCCCTAATAAAAAAATGTGTGCTTCATGGGAGCTGTTCCAATGTCCCACTGGAAATTCAGGAAGAGATAAAGGCATACCAGCGGCGTAAAGATGAAATGTCTATACAGGCAGACTGCCTTCTGTAGGGAAATCGGGTAGTGGTCCCCAAGAAGGGCAGAGACACTTTCATCAGTGACTGCCACAGTACCCACCCAGGTATCGTAATGATGAAAGCGATAGCCAGATCCCACATGTGGTGGCTCAGTATCGATGCGGACTTAGAGTCCTGCGTGCACAGATTTAACACTTGCTCGCAGTTAAACAATGCACCCAGGGAGGCGCCACTAAGTTTATGGTCTTGGCCCTCCAAACCGTGGTCCAGGGTCCATGTCGACTATGCAGGCCCATTTTTGGGTAAAATGTTCCTTGTGGTTGTAGATGCATATTCCAAATGGATTGAATGTGAGATAATGTCGGCAAGCACGTCCTCTGCCACCACTGAAAGCCTGCGGGCCATGTTTGCTATGCACGGACTACCTGATGTCCTTGTGAGCGACAACGGGCCATGTTTTACCAGTGCCGAGTTCAAAGAGTTCATGACCCGTAACGGGATTAAACATGTTACATCTGCGCCGTACAAACCAGCATCCAATGGTCAGTAGAGAGAACAGTGCAAACCATCAAGCAGGGTTTGAAGAGGGTAACGGAAGGCTCACTGCAGACTCGCCTATCCCGAGTCCTGCTTAGCTACCTCACGAAACCCCACTCGCTCACTGGGATTCCACCTGCTGAACTGCTCATGAAAAGAGCACTTAAAACAAGGCTTTCGTTAGTTCACTCTGATCTACATGAACAGGTAGAGAGCAGGCGGCTTCAACAAAGTGCATATCATGATAGCGCAAATGTGTCACGCGAAATTGAAATCAATGATTCTGTATTTGTATTGAATTATGGAAAAAGTCCCAAGTGGCTTCCCGGCACCATTGTGGCCAAAGAGGGGAGCAGGGTGTTTCTGGTCAAACTTTCAAATGGACTCATTCACCGGAAACACTTGGACCAAATCAAACTCAGATTCACGGACTATCCTGAGCAACCCACTTTGGACTCTACCTTCTTTGACTCCCCAACATACACACCAGTGGCAACCGACACCGCACTTGGCCTCGAACCCATCACCCGCAGAAGCCCAGCAGGACTCACCACACCAGGCAGCCCAGAAGGCCAGCTGCACAGCAGCCCAACGAGGGCCCAACAAATGATTCACCAAAATCAGCATTTGCACCGAGACGATCAACCAAGGAAAGAAAGGCCCCAGATCGACTCACCTTGTAAATAGTTACACTGTTGACTTTGGGGAGAAGTGTTGTTATATATGTAAACTTGTATATACCTTTTACAACCACCAGAGGACTCATCCCCTGGCATGCCAAGGGATCCCACAATCCCTTGGGAGCACAGGTAGTTAAGGAGGCCTCAAAGGCTGGAGAGGCACTCTGAAGACCTGCAATAAAAGACTAAGGTCACACTTTACTTTGAGCTCACAGTATCCAGTCAGACTCTTTATTCATACATAACATTATGTTCTTATGTTCTTATTTTTTTAACATAACATCATTCGTATATTATAATGAAATGACGTTACATTACTTTAACACTGCTTTATACATTACTTATGTGATGCAAGGGAGGGTTCTACAACACCACGGGTGGTGGCCGAGCAACTGTGGGTCCCCACAAATGCCGCCGCATGTTCCTCGTGGTCGCTGAGCAGCTATAGTTAAGCAGGGCCTCCTCAGCTGCGCCTCTGCTCCGAACGATTGTTAGATATCTTCCTCTGCAAACGTGACAAGAGCATGGCATAAGCTAATTGACTCGGTACTATCATGGAAAGTCAACAGGTTTCAATGTTGTATGCTCATACCGTTTGTATCCACAAATAATGCATGGTTATAACAGCAACGTTCGGATAAAATATTTCATAAGATCGTGTTTAGGATCACTGCAATCTACATGAGAGGGTGGGTGGGGAGGTAATCAGGCCTGCTCGGGAATGACAGATGTCAGGAGCTAATGTCCGATAGTGTCCCAGGTCAGACTGTGAGCCAGGGCAGCTCTCCCCTAGTCCAAGCTGGCTCACTGTGTAAGTGACAGCAGCCAGCGAGACTGACACAGTCTGGGTAAAGGTCACCAGACCCCCTCATTGCTCAGTTGTGCCCCATCCACCAACATAACCCAAAAGGAGATGGTGCCAAATTTAGACTTAAGAAGACTTAAAAAGGGCACAGGTTCCGAGCCCTGCCCAGATCTTAGTGGGGATTATATGCAAAAATAACCAGCTTAATTTCAATCCGGGAGATTTACATATTATGTGGATCATTATAATTTAAAATATATTTAATACTGACTCTTGCTGAAACAAGCAGGTTGTTGCAGCACTTGCAGCACTGGTCCGACCCCCTCGCCTCTTGGGACGCCGACAAGACCACGTCGGCGATCTCGCCCCAAATCTTCTGGTATGCCCGTGGTGGAGGTTTCCAATGCCCACTCTCCTGGATGAGGGCCTCAATTGCCTTGTCCGAAAAGGGCTTTGCCCTCCTCCTCCCCTCCACATCGTGCACACTCTCTGGTGACTCGATATTGGACATGCTTTTTTCTCTCTCTTTCTCTCTATCTTTCTTTCTCTAGCTGTCTCTTCTCTTCTCTCTCTCTTTCTCTCTCTCTCCCTCCCCTTACCTTCTGCGCATGCTTGGATGACCCTTGGCCTCCTGAATCGCGGGAAACCTCTTTGCAAAAAAAAACGCATGCGCAGAAAGGCCGTTGCTAGGGATGCCTTGCCTTCTACATCACTGGGGCCCATTTTGCATTGCTAAGGCCCAATCCACATCGCTGAGCTATCGCTGGAAAAAAATACCGAAAGTTGCAATCCGAAAAATGGGCAATCTTCTAGCGAACCTGAGAGCTGAAACATTGCTCAGGCTGGAACATCGCCCATTTTTTGGGCCCCAGCGATCTAAGTGGAAAGTCCAGCTCATTGTTTTCATAATTGGCCACCTCATAAATCTTTGAGAATATCAAAGGATGTTGAATGTGTTGCTTGTAATACAATGCATATCCATCCTATTTTTCACAAAGTCTAGTCCAGCCAGCAGTTCTATATGGTTACACTAGTCAATTAATATTTTCCTAAACTTTCTAATCTCTATAAATCTGGAGATGGTACAATCATTGTTGATGCTTCCTGTTCTGCTGGTTATGTGGTTCACTGAAAAATTGTGATCCTCCATTTCGCATGCCGCATATGTGGAACAATCAAAAAGATTTTCCATTTATGATTATAATTCTCTTTTAAATAAAGACCAATGAATCAACCTGGAGTCAAAAATGTTCACAGGCTATTTTTATCTCTTTTACAAGAAATAGGTGAAATGGCCATTTTACTTTATGATTCAGAGTACTCAGCTATGACTTGATTTGATTTCTGGGATTGCCATTTCAGGGTAAATTTTTATCTTTAGAGCACCTGGACAGAAAATCATAGGGCTGCAACTTGGGCATCCAGACCACTTCCTGGTATCCTGATCTTGTCCAAAGAATTGCTGCAGCGATGGTAAAAACAAAAACACTACCCCTTTACTGTAACAAAAGCAAAATAGTAGCCAACCATATTACACCTTTAATATTAATCTTTCTCATGCAGCTAATGAATCACTTAACTAATATTAACACCAAAAGGTTTATTAATTTAGATGTGCAAAATGAGTGTAGAATTGTAAAATGAAATAAGAAAATAGTGCTGTAGTAATAATACAATACGCAAATGACCTTGTGCTTATTACTTATAAAGGGTAATTTTGGAGTCTGGCTCCAAATTGAGTCGGGGTTTTGCACAGAGCATGGAGATCATTCTGTCCAACATGGAGAAGTGGAGTTGAGATCGAAGATCAGCCATGAGCTCATTGAATGGCAGAGCAGGCTCGAAGGGCTGTAAGACCTTTGTCTGCTCCTAGTTCTTATATCCTTATGTTCTTAACATGGAGCAAGTGGTCAGCTCAATGAACACAACAGTGGTGCCCACCATGATGAAGCCCATGCTGACATCTCTGACAGCTTCCATGGCCATTCAAACTGCTGCCACAGAAGCTCAGTTGGCTGTCACCTTAGCTCGGGGGGCCAGTGTTTGAAAGTATGATGATATTAGGGTTGTTTATTTACCCAGTGTCCCTAAGACATTGCTCTACAGCAGCTAACCTTGCACTAAATATGAATAAATGAAGCATGAGCAGGGTTTACATTTTTGGGATAAAAGTTTGCGATGTACGAAGCCCACGTCATGTGAAGGGCCGGAACACTAATACATAGTAGGCTGAGGCAATCTTACAAGAATAAATGCATTTTTAACAGCATTTGAATTGCTGATGACACATCATCATCATCGTAGTCAGTCCCTCGGAGTCAAGGATGACTTGCTTCCACTCTAAAAGTGAGTTCTCAGTTAACTGAGGAGTCAAACATAGAATCTACAGTCTCTGTCACAGGTGGGGCAGACCGTGGTTTGACAAAAGGGTGGTCGGGGAGCTTGGGTTGGCACACCCTCCTTCCCCTGTCTGTGCTTGGTCTCTGCTTGTTCTCGTTGTCGAAACTCGAGATGCTCAGTGCCCTCCCGGATGCTCTTCCTCCATTTTAGGCGGTCTTGACCCTGGGATTCCCAGGAGTCGGTGGGGATGTTGCACTTTGTCAAGGAGGCTTTGAGGGTGTCCTTGAAGCATTTCCTCTGCCCACCTGGGGCTCAGTTGCCGTGTCGAAGCTCCATGTAGAGTGTTTGCTTTGGGAGTCTCGTGTCAGGCATGTGGACGATGTGGCCCGCCGAACAGAGCTGATCGAACGTAGTCAATGCTTCGATATCTCGGGAGCCTACTGTCAGCAACAGCAGACATTGACGACGAGATCCAACACCGATGCGCCAGCGCAGCCTTCAGCCGCCTCAAATCCAGCACCAAGCTCGTGGTCTACAGGGCAGTCGTGATACCCGCCCTCCTATATGGCTCAGAGACATAGACCATATACAGCAGACACCTCAAAATGCTGCAGAAGTACCACCAGTGCTGCCTCTGCAAGATCCTGCAAATCCATTGGCAGGATAGGCGCACCAATGATAGAGATGACACAAGTGGGACCGTGAAACATGGGTGTAAAGACAAATAACATTACTCAGTGGGCAAACCCTGTCTGTGAATGCTCAACTATAGATCCTCCATAAACCACCCAGAGAGTGGTGAACCTGTGGAATTCTCTACCACAGAAAGTTGTTGAGGCCAATTCACTAAATATATTCAAAAAAGAGTTAGATGTAGTCCTTACTACTAGGGGGATCAAGGGGTATGGCGAGAAAGCAGGAATGGGGTACTGAAGTTGCATGTTCAGCCATGAACTCATTGAATGGCGGTGCAGGCTCGAAGGACCGAATGGCCTACTCCTGCACCAATTTTCTATGTTTCTATATTTCTATAAAATATAGGTAATACAATGAAATATCCAATCTGCTATAATCATCAGCGATCATTTCTACCCAATTGTGATGCATATATATCTGCTATTTTCACTATTGCTGAACAGATGTAGCTTGGGTGTGGCTCAAAGGTGTATAAAAGTAAACAGTACTTGCTTATGCACATAGTGGTCTGTTAAATACAGCGCACTTAAGGCTAGAAATTGGCCTCCTATGCACCTCCTGTTACCGAATCTGGGACGCGATAATGGGGCACTGCCGGCTCTGCGACCAGGCATGGCAAGACTACTGACGCCCGTGAACTTGCTGTGGAGGTTTGTGGCGGCGGTAATCCCTAGCGCCACAATCTCCTGCACCCCGGAGATCGTAACATCATCCGGCTGCACAACGCCCCATTAGTGCCCCGGATCCGAACTTCGGTTCCGCCCACTGCAGCATCGCCGGGCATTAACACCAGCTGCTGCGGGAAGTGCTGTAAGGGAGGCCAGATGCTTGGAGAGCAGTATTTAAAGGTAATGTCACTTGCGTAAGGTAGAAATGTGTCCAGAGCACTTAGGGAAATTTATCACCATATTGATCAGCCCTGTATTCTGTTAGAGTGCTTGGGGTTAATTGTCACAGATTGCGGCTGCTGTTGGTGATGAGGGACATCGATTTCAAGGAAAGCCTGCAGCAATGGCCCTTCCCTTTAAAGAAATGGAGGAGACTCCAATCCCAGCAGTGCTACACTCGACATTGTGCAGCGCTGCACTGCTGCCGTACCTCATGCCCAGCTTTAGCTTTAGCATTCCAAGGGAAGTGGGAGTGATAGTCCTGGAGCGCTAAAGCGAGGTTCACGTCGTCATCACTTGCATCGTGACCAGCAATATTTTTGAGCGACCGCAAAAGTTATTGCGCCAAATGGGAAGCTGCGCAATTTCTCCCCCTTAGAGTGTTAAGTGGGACTTTGGAGAGAATGGAGTTCTCTGGTAAGTCCTGGGTGAGTACTGGCTGTAAAAAGTGAAATTTAGTTTACTGCCAGTGACAGTTAACTGCAAATCAGCTTTAAGTGTATGAATAGTTGCTAAATAATCTGAACAGGAAGCTTAAATCAGCACTTGTAACTCGCGATAAAAACAGAAAATGCTGGAAATCTCAATGGGTCAGGCAACATAAGTGTAGAGAAAAACAGAATTAACGTTTTGGGTCGATGACCCTTCGTCAGAACTAGCGAATGTTGGAAATGAACAAATTCTTAAGGGAACTGAAAGGCGGAGGGGAGGAGAGAACAAAAGGGAAGAACTGTGATAGGGTGGGAGGCAGGAGAGATTCGAGAGAGAAAAGTGATGATAGGCCGACTTGAGATAGTAATAGCAGAAGTTAGAAAAAGATTAGTTTAGATAGGGTGTGAATGGTAGGATAATTATCAGCCACCATGAGAAACAAAGAGAGAGAAAAAATACATCAGAGCAAATTATGGGCAGCGGTTAAGGTCTGAAATTGTTGAACTCGATGTTGAGTCTAGAAGGCTGTAAAGTGCCTAAACGAAAGATGAGATGCTGTTCCTCGAGCTTATGTTGAGCTTCATTGGAACAGTGCTGGAGTCCAAGGATGAGATATCAGACTGGGAGTAGAGTGGAGAATTAAAGTGACAAGCGACCAGAAGCTCGGGGTCACACTTACGGACTAAACGGAGATGTTCCGCAAAGTAGTCACCCAGTCTACGCTTTGACTCCCCAATGTAGAGGAGACCACATTGTGAGCAGCGAATACAGTATACTAAATTGAAAAAAGTACAAGTAACTTGCCTGGAAAGAATATTTGGGACCCTGGACAGTGGGAAGGGAGGAGGTAAAAGTGCAGGTGTTGCATTTCCTGTGCTTGCACATAACAGTGCTGTGGGAAGGGGAGAGGGTGCTGGGGATGACTGTGGAATGGACCAGGGTGTCACGGAGGGAGCAGTCCCTTCGGAATACTGAGGGGGGGGGAGGGGAAGATGTGATTGATGGTGGGATCATGCTGGAGGTGACGAAAATGGCGGAGAATTATCCATTGAACTTGGAGGCTGGTGGGGTGAAAGGTGAGGACAAGAGGATACAATCTTTATCCACTGATAATTCATTCCTACAAATGAAGTATGGATGAATATCCTTCTCTGACATCTGGTTTGACCAGCCGTTTGCTATGTAATCCTACACCTTTGACATCACTGGGTCATGTTTGATTGCTCTACCAATCTCTTCAGCTGTGACTGGCAGTTCCTCAATTTATGAAAAATCGAACACTTCTTCTACCTCACTTTGCTCACTTTCAATCTTTTGAGTTCTTGCTCAAGTATCTCCTTGAGTGTGTATGGTACACAACGTGACTTGCAGTAAACTAGTCTAGTGTCCTTCTGCATTCTGACACTTGCCTTCAAGTCTTGGATCAGACTGCCTGTTTCACAGAACAGCTTTGGATACTGCTTGATGACTTTTCAGTTGGCATGCCTTCGCAAGCAAGATGCCCAGTTTTCTTGTAGAAGAAACACTCTGCCTTCACATATGGACATCTTTGAGCAATGTGCTGTCCCAGGCAATGATAACATGACTTCAATTTACTGTTCCCATGGCCAGTTGAAGAGACCTTGAGGCCCAACTGCCTTTTACTTTTAACCTGCAGGTGATTCAGCTCGGTTGTCTGATGACTGGAAATGGTGCAAAATTCTCGGGAGTGTTGGTCGGCCATATCCATCGACATGTCTGACAAGCTAAATCAAAAGTCAAGTTAGGGGTTGTCAACAACTTTCTTTTGATTGCTTCATTTTTCATCCCACAAACAAAGCGGTCACTCAATGCTGGGTCCTGAAAGTTCCTGAAATGTTAGTGAATGGCTAGTTTTTTTAAGGCTACAATGTAATCACTGATACCCTCATCAATCAATTGAGCTCATATTCCAAAATAATAACTTTCAGCAATTTCCAGGGGCTCAGTGCTGTTCTAAATTGGTTAGAATCTATGTCACTGACATGGCCTTTGGCTTGTGGAAACAAGCACAATTTTCAGAGTTTCATACCAGGAGCTGCTTCAGTCAGGAAAATAGCCTGTTTTCTTTCTAACAGCATCCGGTTACAGTTTTCATCATCGGCGACTTCGACGATACTACTTGCGGTGAAAAACATTTCTAACCACTCCACATATGCTCCGAAAGTCTCTTGGATGCAATGAAGCTCACCAATCGCACTATTTTTCCCATAGGTGAGGCCATCTGGAATTTTTTAGCTGTTCTGCAAAACAAAGAACCTCTCCAAGTTGCTTTGTTGGTTGGCTGGTTGCTCTGTTGAACAAATACCAACAAAAATTTCAGCTACGGAATCCGATTATCCAATCCTACTTCGCCAATGTGATATATTCTTTACGACATCACTAAGAAACACACTACACAAGATGGCTCCAATACATCATGTGACTTTTATTGTATTTACAGCAGCAGTTGCATTACCACAGTAGTCCACATGAGTGGAGCAGTAGACCACTAGGTGATCCCTGTGGCACCCCAATAGTTACTGGTTGCCAACCAGAGAATGAACCATTTATCCCAACTCTCTGTTTTCTGTTAGTTAGCCAATCCTTTATCCATGCTAATATATTACCCCCAATCCTGTGAACTTTTATCTTGTGCAGTAACCTTTTATGTGGCACCTTGTCAAATGCCTTCTGGAAGTCCAAATACACCACATCCACTGGTTCACCTTTATCCATCCTATTCGTTACAGCCTCAAAGAACTTCAGCAAATTTGTCAAACAGGACTTCCCCTTCATAAATCCATGTTGACTCTGCCTGACTGAATTTTGCTTTTCCAAATGTCCCGCTACTGCTTCTTTAATAATGGACTCCAACATTTTCCCAACCACAGATATTAGGCTAACTGGTCTATAGTTTCCTGCTTTTTGTCTGCCTCCTTTTTTAAATAGGGGCGTCACATTTGCAGTAGTGTGTGTTTTACTAAGGATTAGAATTCTGTGGCATTGGTCGGACTAAAAATAAAACTTAATTAATTAAATACATTAAGATGGCAGGACGGGTGATGTGTCAATGCAGCAACATGTGGGAGCTGGTGGACTCCATTGAGGTCCACGGTGACCATGTCTGCAGTAAGTGTCTGCAGCTCGAGGAATTTCGGCTTTGCATTGATGAGCTGGAGTTTGAGCTGCAGACACTGCGACACATCAGTGAAGGGGAGAGTTACCTGGACACTGTGTTACAGCGGGTAGTCACAGCCCCTTAGATTAACTAATGCAAATTTGGCTAGCGGTCAAGGACAGGAGAGTGTGACTACAAGTGAGGAAGGTATGGGGATCCAGGAGATAGTGATGGAGGAGCCTCAGTCCTTGCTCTTGTCCAACAGGTTTGAGGCTCTTACTCCCTGTGTGGATGATAGCAGGGACTGCAGGGAGGATGAGCAAACTGACCACAGCACAGTGGTACAGGGGACAAGTGGGGGTGTAAAAAGAAACATTGTAGTAGTAGGGGACAGTATCATTTGGGGGATAGATACAGTTCTCTGCTGCTGTGAGCCTGAGGCGCAAAGGCTATGTTGCCTGCCCGGTGCCAGGGTTAAGAACATCTCCTCAGGGCTGGAGAGGAACACAGAGTGGGAGGGGGTAGATCCAGTTGTTGTGGTCCACGTGGATATCAACGAAATAGATAGGACAGACAAGAAGGTTCTGCTAAAGGATTATGAGCAGCTAGGGGCCAAATTAAAAAGCAGAACCACAAAGGTAATAATCTCTGGATTACTACCTGAGCCACGAGCAAATTTACATAGATTAAATAAGATCAGAGAGCTAAACTCGTGGCTCAAAGACTGGTTGGGAGAAATGGGTTTTGGTTCCTGGGGCACTGGCACCAGTACTGGGGTAAGAGGGAGCTGTTCCGTGGGGACGGACTCTACTTGGAATGTGCTGGAGCTAGGGTCCTGGCGAACCGAATAACTAAGACTGCAGAGAGAGCTTTAAACTAATTAGTGGGGGCGAGAGTTCAGGTGAGCAGAAACTGAAAAGCTCAAAGAACAAGGTGAAGATAATAGAGCAGGGTAGCATTGGGGGAAACGAAAACCAGAGTGTGACAGGAAGGGACAGAATCTATACTGACTGGACAAATCAAATTGGTCAGGGTAGCCTTGAGGAAGAGTTAATAGAGTTGGCTAAAGTGGACTGGGAAAATAGATTAAAGTGTAGGATGATGGATGAACAGTGGTGTACATTTAAGGAGATATTTCACAACTCTCAAGAAAAATATATTCCAGTGAGGAGGAAAGGGTGTAAGAGAAAAGATAGCCATCCGTGGCTAACTAAAGAAATAAAGGATGGTATCCAATTAAAAACAAGGACATACTGAGTAGCCAAAACTACTGAGAGGACAGAAGATTGGGAAGCTTTTAAAAGCCAGCAAAGTATGACTAAAAAAATGATTAAGAAAGGGAAGATAGACGAGGAAAGTAAACTAGCACAAAATATAAAAACAGATAGCAAGAGTTTCTATAGGTATATAAAAAGGAAAAGAATGGTTAAGTAAATGTTGGTGCCTTAGAGGACGAGACCGGGGAACTAGTAATGGGGAACATGGAGATGGCAGAAACTCTGAAGAAAAATTTTGTATCAGTCTTTACGGTAGAGGACACTAACAATATTCCAACAGTGGATAGTCTCGGGGCTATAGCGGGAGAGGAACTTAACACAATCACAATCACTAAGGAGGTGGTGCTCAGTAAGATAATGGGAATAAAGGCAGATAAATTCCCTGGACCTGATGGCTTGCATCCTAGGTCTTAAGAGAAATAGCGGCAGGGATTGTGGATGCATTGGTTGTAATTTACCAAAATTTCCTGGATTCTGAGAAGGTCCCAGCAGATTGGAAAACTGGAAATGTAACGGCCCTTTTTAAAAAAGGAGGCAGACAAAAAGTAGGAAACTATGTGCTCAAAATTGGCCAGGAGTTGCTCCACTTTTTCTGGAGTATCTTAAAAATCCCCATTTTGCACATTCATTTTGCACCAATGTAAGTGAGTTAGTTACGATTTTTTTAGTTTAGTTTAGTTTTTCTCAAAAGGGGGTGTTACCAGCCACCTACGCCAGTTTTCGCCATTTAGGCCACTTTGGCCAGCTAATAGTTACTCCAAATCTACTTAGGCCAGCGTATATGGCCACTTCAGAAAACCCTTGCGGAGAGTTAAGAAATCAGCGCAGTTAGGTACATCGGAGGCCGGTAGAACGTAATGACTTGACTAAAAAATGTGAATAGGATCAAACAGCTATACAGGACATCATATGACAAACTTCACAAAGTTAATTTACTACACAACAGAAGCATTCATGGAAGCTTAAACTACAAAAATAAAAGAAGTAAAAGATAGTTGAATTAAATTGCCCTACTCTCACAACTAATTTAAACAACTATTTGTTTACAATGATTATACTGGGCCAAAATTGAGCCCATATTATCTAAATAAAGTCTACTTCAATAAATAACATATTCTCTCAGTGTTCCCCGTCACTTATGTTCTTCAATACCACCAGGTGACTAGGCTTGACAAATGGTCACCACTATTCACAAGAGACAAAACATATTTACATAATTTTTTCAAAATATCCAAAAGTCCAGGAAAATGATAGGCATTAAGAAAGTTCAAAAATAGCTACAGTGCATAAAATTTCAAAACTGAGGTCAATCGCACTGGGATGGCACTCAGCCAGGGCTAGGGGCGGGCATCGGGTCGCACACACACAGCGGCTGCAGCACGCCGCAGAGAGGCTGGGGTGAGGAGCTACTGCACATGTGCAGACACTCCACTGTGCATGTGCAGACGTTCTGTAACTGTTTTCAACGCAGGACACTGGCTCCGCCCCCGAATCGACTGGCCACGCTGGTACGAAGACCGAGGAGAGGCCGGACAGTGGCCTCAAATTGGGAGGCGATTTTTTTCGGCGCTTATATCAATGGAGAAAAGCGCCGCATCTCCGGTAAGTGCACCGAAAAAAGGGGTGGGATAAATTTGAGCCCTGTAGACCAGTTAGCCTAACATCTGTGGTTGGGAAAATGTTGGAGTCCATTATTAAAGAAGCAATAGCAGGACATTTGGAAAATCAAAATTCAGTCAGGCAGAGTCAGCATGGATTTATGAAGGGGAAGTCATGTTTGACAAATTTGCTGTAATTCTTTGAGGATGTAATGAACAGGGTGGATAAAGGGGAACCAGTGGATGTGGTGTACTTGGACTTCCAGAAGGCATTTGACAAGGTGCCACATAAAAGGTTACTGCACAAGATAAAAGTTCACGGGGTTGGGGGGTTACATATTAGCATGGATAGAGGATTGGCTAACTAACAGAAAACAGAGTCGGGATAAATGGCTCAATCACTGGTTGGCAATCAGTAAATAATGGGGTGCCACAGGAATCAGTGCTGGGACCCCAACTATTTACAATCTATATTAACGACTTGGATGAAGGGACCGAGTGTAATGTAGCCAAGTTAGCTGATGATGTAAAGATGGGTGGAAAAGCAAATTGTGAGGAGGACACACGAAATCTGCAAAAGGACATAGACAGGCTAAGTGAGTGGGCAAAAATTTGTCAGATGGAGTATAATGTTGGAAAGTGTGAGGTCATGGACTTTGGCAGAAAAAAAATCAAAGAGCAAGTTATTATTTAAGTGCAAAAAGATTGGCAAGTGCTGCAGTACAGCGGGACCTGGGGGTACTTGTGCATGAAACACAAAAGGATAGTATGCAGGTACAGCACGTGATCAGGAAGTCCAATGGAATCTTGGCCTTTGTTGCAATGGGGATGGAGTATAAAAGCAGGGAAGTCTTGCTACAGCTATACAGGGTACTGGTGAGGCCACACTTGGAATACTGCGTGCAGTTTTGGTTTCCATATTTACGAAAGGATATACTTGCTTTGGAGGCAGTTCAGAGAAGGTTCATTAGGTTGATTCCGGGGATGAGGGGTTTGACTTATGAGGAAAGGTTGAGTAGGTTGGGCCTCTACTCATTGCAGTTCAGAAGAATGAGAGGTGATCTTATCAAAACGTATACGATTATGAGGGGGCTTGACAAGGTGGATGCAGAGAGGATGTTTCCACTGATAGGAGAGACTGGAACTAAAGGGTTTGATCTTAGAATAAGGGGCTTCCCATTTAAAACTGAGATGAGGAGACATTTCTTCTCTCAGGGGGTTGTAAATCTGTGGAATTCGCTGACTCAGAGAGCTGTGGAAGCTGGGTCATTGAATAAATTTAATACAGAGATAGACAGTTTCTTAACCGATAAGGGAATAAGTGTTTATGGGGAGCGGGCAGGGAAGTGGAGCTGAGTCCATGATCGAATCGGCCATGATGGTATTAACTGGCGGAGCAGGCTCGAGGGGCCGTATGATCTACTCCTGTTCCTATTTATTATATTCTTATGTTCTCGGAGGACACAAAGAGGCTGCAAAGGGATATAGACAGGTTTAGTGAGTGGACAATAAGGTGGCAGATGGAGTATATTGTCGGGAAATGTAAGGTTATTCACTTTGGTTGGAAGAATAGAAAAAAAGAATATGCTTTAAATGATGAGAAACGATTCAATGTTAGTGCTCAGAGAGATTTAGATGTCCTCGTACAGGAAACACAGAAAGTTAGCATGCAGGTACAGTAAGCAATTAGGAAATCAAATGGCTTGTTGGCCTTAATTGCAAGTGGTTTAGAGTACGAGTAGGGAACTTTTGCTACACTTGTATAGACCACACCTGGAGTACTGTGCACAGTTTTCACAGAAATTGAGTAGATTGTACAGAACACTTTGAAGTTTAGAAAATGAGAGGTGATCTCATTTAAACAAGATTCAGAGAGAGATTCACAGGGTAGTTGCTGAGAGATAATTTCCCCTGGTTGGAGAGTCCAGAAGCAGGTTACACAGGGCTAGATTTTCCATTATTTTTGCATGCATAATGCCCACTTAATGTCCATTTTAACGCTGAAATGAGGTGGAATGCCCAAATATTGCCCATTTAGCCACAAAATGGAAACTGACACCCATTTACCGGTCACTTATAGCTGAGCGTTATTTTCTGCATGTGTGTAATGCCGAGAAAAATTAAATACCGCCCATCCACTATTTTGGGGCGGAATCATCAGAATGGGCGATCCCAATGCCCATAATATCGCCCAGCGTTACTTTCGGCACGTAAATAACGCCGAGATTTAATAATACTGCCCGGGCACTGCTTTTTGTTGCAAAGATCACATTTGCTGAAACTAGCGCCCAGGAGATTGCCCATCATTACTTTCGGCACCTCGCACACATCTCGCTCACAATATCGCTCACCGAAAAAGCCGCTGGAAAAAAGTGGAACTCATCGGAACTACTCACAGCGGTATGGACGCCATGTTCTAAATCACATGTCGCATCATTTAAAAGGCTGCTCTGCTTCAACCTCGGGGGAGTTCAGATGTACTCTGGAGGTCGTTGGAGGTGATGTAAACATATGAACAAACATCTCATCATACTGTGGACAATTGGAAGTTACTAGGGGTCTTAGTGGGGAAATTCATTCTTCGTGACCAATCGGTGGAAAACAGAAAGCTATTGGAATCATGCCTGTCCTTTCTCACCCTGTCTTGATGACCATTTACATGCTGCAGACTCGAGATGGCCGAAGGTACACTCCACAGCATTATGTGCCCAATATAAGACGTGACAGACTGATGAAGAGGACCAGATGTTACACCCCCCCGCATGTACAGGGAGAAACAGTCTTCCCTCAACTTGTCCGACACCACCTGCGTTCGGAAACTGCGCTTCCAAAAAGAGGTTATCAGTGAGAGATGCCAGCTCATCAGGGGAGATCTGCAGCCTGTCAGCACCATCAGGACCGCACTGTCCGTCAAGGTCAAAGTCATCGTTCTATGCGTCGGGTTCTTTTCAGGCCTTAGCTGGCGACATTTGCAGTGTGTCTCAGCATGCCACACATTGCTGCATTAGACAGATCACTGAAGCCCTGTAAGCATGCAGGATGGACTTTATCAGCCTCCCTATGACCAGGGAGGCTCAGACTGAAAGGGCTTTAGGATTCTACTGAATTGCTAACTTCCCCAAGGTGCATCATCATCATCATCATCATCATCATCATAGGCAGTTCTGCGAACGAGGATGACTTGCTTCCACACCAAAAAGGATAAGTTCACAAGGGTTTCAATCAAGGACCTAATATTCCAGGCCCTGAACTACATCTGGAAGGGTGGAAGATTCCTGTGCATGGATTTTTTTAACATGTGGTGGCCGTTGCAAACCAGCCACCAAACGGGCTTGATAGAGTTAGATCTTGGTCCAGTGGCAAGGATTATCCAAGATGACTGGAGACCTGCTCTGCTGCACAGATCTAGTGCACACACATATTGCAGTGGGGCTGGCCCGTGCTGCCCCTGGGCCCCGCCCGTGCTGCCCCTGGGCCCCTGGCCCCGAACTCACGTGTTTCCCGGGCCCTGATCACATCCCTCCACAGTCTCTCGCTGCTCCTGCTGTATCTGCCCAAGCTTCAATCACGAACCTGGACCTTGATGACGTCACTCGCTGCTCCCTGAAGTAGTATGCCTCCACGCTGCTCCCGGGCTACCGCACCTCTGCTCCCCAAGGTGCAGGGAGCAATTGACTGTACGCACATCGTGATGTGGGCACTTTTTCAGGATGCAGAGGTTTTTCAGAACCGAAAGTGATTCCATTCCCTGAATGTGCAACTCGTTGTCGACCACCAGCAAATTATTATGGCAGTGAATGCTAAATTTCCGGGCAGCATCCATGATGCTCACATCCTGCGTGAGAGCACTGTATCTGACTTGTTTAACAATCAGCCACAAGGTCAATGCTGGATGCTTGGTGACAAAGGATATGGCTTCACCACCTGGCTGATGACCCCCCTGCGTAACACCCACACCAAAGCCGAGAAGCGATACGAGAACCACAGAGCCACTCGCAATATCATGGAGAAAATCATTGAAGTGCTTAAGCAGCACTTTAGATGCCTGGACCACTCAGGAGACGACCTCCAATACCACCCTGAGCAGGTATCTCAATTTGTGGTGGTGTGCTGTATGCTGCACAACTTGGCTATGTGGAGGCGACAAAAATTGTGTGACGGTCCACCTCAGGAGAGAGAGGAAGAGGAGAACGAGGAGGTGAACACTGACCTCAGGCCACACAATCAGACTGACGCTGAAGCCATGCCCCCGCCCTTCCTGTAGACCGTAGGAAAGGGCCCGTGATGGCAACATAGCTGCAAGACTCTTAAGTCAGGAACTCATAAATGAGCGCTTTGCCTGAAAGAACGTTGGTGGTATTTACAAGGCTGTCACACTGCTGGGTGTGCAGGTCATACATCATTGTGTGCATCACTTTGGTGACAGTTAAAGTTTAAGTTGATTGAAGTTAAGTGTAATTATACCCTTTGATGTTAAGGAATCACCAGTGTGTAACGGTACAGCTATCTGAGCCAATGCGCAAAAAGGTTATGTTAAATAAAAAACATTTAAACCAACCATTTGTCTGAAATCATAAGTATATCTGTAAAAAACAACCTTTTCTCCCCCCGCCACCGCTTCTCATCCACACCTCTACCCCTTCCATTTCCCCTACTGACTCCAAGCTGCCTGGCCGAGGAGTTCCTCAGGTGCTGCTTCATTGGGGGGGATGACGACCGAACCGCTGCTTGGACAGATAAGGGAGAGGACAGTACCAAGGTGGGACCGTGCTCAGAGCCAGAAGCAAGATGTTGCTCCTGGCTCTCATGTGTCGTTGGCAATGGGGGTGCGGCAGCTTGGGGTGCAGTGCCTCATTCCAGGACCACTGGGAGCCCTTTGTCACCAGTGTTCCTGGCTAACAGCTGCAGGCCTCCACCATCCCTTCCATGTTATATATTATTTGTTGGACAAAAACTCAGTGCCAGCTATGTTCTTGGTGCTTAGTCGGCTTTTTGCTGCTGGTGAATCTCCCTCGTGCCTCCCACAACAGCCAAACAAGCACACACCGCAGTCATGCACGCTTTCAGTCCCTCTCTGCTCCCTCTCTCTCTCTGTCTTCTCTTCTGATCATGTAATGATGACCCCTGACCTCTTGAATCATGGGAAACTAGTGTTGCCATGCCGTTGCTAAGGACGGCGACACTTTACGGCACAAGGTCAGTGAGATTTAACGCTAATGCCTATTTCAGATAGCTCGTGGTAACGCCCAATGTTTAAAATGGAGATTAGGGACTTTGAAAATGGGCGACAAGCCGGCGATGTGAAAACCCATTTTTACCACCCACATCGGAAATACCGCCCATTTTTGGGCGATCTGCACCAAAGTGTAAAATCTAGCCCATAGTCTCAAGATAAGTGATCGGCTGTTTAAGAGTGAGATGAGGAGGAATTTCTTCACTCAGAAGGTTGTGAATCTTTGGAATTCTCTACCCCAAAGGACTGTGGATGCTGAATCGTTGAGTATATTCAAGGCCGAGATAGATTTTTAGATGCATGGGGAATCAAGGGATATGGGGATAAGGTGGGAATGTGGAGTTGAGGTCGAAGATCAGCCATGATATTGAATGGTGATGCAGGCTCAAGGGCCCACTCCTGCTCCTAATTCTTCTGTTCTTATGAGTGTGGGAATGGTAACCGTGTGGATCACATAGAAACATAGAAAATAGGTGCAGGAGTAGGCCATTCGGTCCTTCGAGCCTGCACCACCATTCAATATGATCATAGCTGATCATGCAACTTCAGTACCCCATTCCTGCTTTCTCTCCATACCCCTTGATCCCTTTAGCCATAAGTTTCCTAATTATTTGCAGATCATGAGTTACACAGACTGGGCTGGATTTTCGGTCTCCTGCCACCCCTGTTAGTGCCCCGGAGGTGGTGTTAAACACTTTCGGGCGGACGGCCAGCTTCCAGCGCCCCACCTAGACATTCAGTGCCGGTTTTGAGGGGGCATGGAGCATTACCGCCCGTAAGTGGCGAGCTGGTGTGCAACGCCCCTTGTTACGACACCGGTTCGATACTTGGATCATGCCCGACCCTTAGCGCCCTGTAGCGCGCCTGGTGGGAGCGCCTGTGGAAGTTGCTGTTCCAAGTGGATGAAGTGAGGTAAGTAATGTTGTGAGTTATTTATTGGAAATGTTTTTTCTGTGTTTTTTCAGCTTTTTTTCCCCCCCCCAGAAGCCTCTCTTATTGCGCTCCGAGGCTGCCTGTTTAGCTCGAGAGTTTCCCTTGCTCAACCAGCCTGCTGCTCCACTCTAAACTCAGGGCCCAGCTGATGAATTTTGCGGTGGTAGACGCAAACCATTTGTCAGCACAAAATTTACTGCTCCACCCGGGTTAACGCTGCCACAGAGACTGTCTCTAAAAAATATTTTCTTCCTAATAGCAGGAGGGAAAAAAATCTTCAACCCCTGCTGGTGTGAGGGCATGTCTATTTCTTCTTGAAGTCTATTGCTTCAAATTGTCTGTATGTTTTGCCTGTTCATTTTTGCATAGTACTCAGTCTAGAAGCTGGGAAAATGCTTGCATATGAGCTGTAGCAGTATAAATTGTCTGTGACAGATCCTACCAGTACAGAGGGGAGAGTACATTTGCATTCTCAAGGGGTCCAGGGAAGCTCACACACAGGTCTGTAAATTAGGGTCTGATCTGGATCACCAGCTGCAGCTTCATGAATAATCAGACCTTACAACTACCACCTTACAGCCTAGAAGGAAATTGATCAGCATAATCTTTGTTCGTGAACTGGAAATAATATTATTCGTAATAAAATATTGCAGAACTCTCTTGAGGCCTCAGTGGACAAATGCCGCAACCTATACTGAACTGGATCATCCACAACATGAAGATCCCACGTTTGATTTCCAGATCAAACCTGAGAAATGCAAATTTAGCTAATCTCAACTGGGATATAGATAGTATTGCTGCAGTTAGTCTCATCACCCATGGACTAAGAAAGGTAATCATTGTCAGGGTTCTTGCTCCTGATAGTTACCTAGTGATCCTTAGTGGAAGGTGGGGGTAACTGCAATGTTCTCACATAGTCCACCAAAGTTAACTCCCAGAACTCACACATCAAGAATAGCCATTTGAGTGAGAGATTCCAGTGCCCATGGGACATAATTGCCACCTTTTAGAGCCGGAAAATAGAAAAAAAATGTTGCTTGAAGATCTTTCTGAATGATGTGTTGTAAAATCTCTTCAAGCGGGATTGACAAAAGTTCAACATTAAGGTCGCACCCATAACAGAGCCTTTTCAGTTTTCTGCCCATTCATTTAAATAGATGAAAATATCAGGTAGGCTCTGTTCTGGTCATGTGATCCTCCCCAACAGAATTTTACTGAATGCATTCAGCACAAGTGATTATTTACACCCAGGAACAATGGGAAAACAAACTGTCCCAAATGACTGCACATGACACTTTTGCCCTAAACCTATATTGTAGCATTCTAGTGTATTTTTCTATTTGTGGCAAAGACGCGAATCAATTTATTTTAAATGGGTTAATGCCAACATTATAATAGTAGTGAGAGAAATTTCAGATAAGTGTATGGTGTTTGTACCTTTTATCCCACAGCATCATTTCTTCTACTTCCAGTGCCAGTTTATTTATATAGTTTTATCCAAGTTTCAGAGCACGTATATTACAGTATTTTTATATTAATATGATCAGGGAATATAACCTATCTTTTAAAAGCAATACAAGGAGTTGATTACCGTGAGTTAACACAACATTAGCCTAGATTTTCTCATGGCATCCCCTTAGTTTTGGGGAAGTGCTAATCATAATGTTGGATAATAGCCCACTTAAACACTCACCCATTTTCCGGCAACTTTCCTGGCAGCTGGAGGAAGAGCATACCTGAAACAGAGCGAGGGAGGGACGGTGTGTGCTCAGAAATACTTCCAGCGCATCTAGAGGAGGAAAATTCTAGAGGTTAGAGTAAGTTGTGATTAGCAGAGTTCACATTATGCTTTTAGTAGTAAGAGTAACATAAGGGTTTCATTATATAGTTAGCTAACAAATAATATTGGTACACTAATAAGAGAAGGAAGAGAAGCCGAATGTCACCTTTAACTTACTGGTGGTACGTGGCCTCTACTGCCCCATCTCTAACACCTTCAATGGCCTCTCTACCCAGCATTTGTCCTTGTCTGAGTGAGCGGTTGGAAGTTTGAAGGTTCACCACCTGTTGAGGCTTTTTTCTTTCATGTGTAAGGTTACTAATCTTCAGAAAAACACAGAAGGAGACCATGAACTAAAAATTGATTAATCTAAGCTTTTGGAATTAAGCTGGACAGTTAAGGACATTCTGTGGTCAGGAACCAAAACTGACTTCATGCATAACAACAATGGAGTTGTTACGTGCGGCCCTGAACTTGATTGACCAGGGTGGGGAAAAACAAACCCACTGGAGACACAAACTCTGCAAAAAGACCGGACAACAAAGGACCCTACGAAATACACATTTTTGGATAACTGAGCATTCAGCAGAAGAAAATATCTTTTGCATTGTCGACTCCGTGTACAAATTAATAGCCATTCAAACTCATCACCACAGCCAGTTAAACGAATCACGACATCAATAATCAAATCTCGGTCCGGTGGGAGATCAGTCAGAGAGGCGGGAGTTCGGGGCGGTGGTGAGGCCTATAAAGGCCCAGCGGCAGAGGAGAGGCGGTGGCAGTCAGAGAGGCGGAAGTCCGTGCGGTGGTGAGGCCTATAAAGACCCAGCTGGTGCAGCTGCAGTGGGGAGTGAAGGCAAAAAAGAAGTAGAAAGAAATTGAAAGGTGACGTCACAGCCAAGGGGGTAAGTGATTGGCTGGTGATTGGTAAGTAGCTTTTCTTTTTTCTTTTCTTTATCAGCAAGTAACATTCAGCATTGTTGTTGCCAAATTAAGTTTATCTAAGGGTTAAGTCATGGCAGGACAGCACGGACACATGTTATGCTCCTCTGTACTATTTGGGAAGTCAGGGACGCCTCCGGTGTCCCTGACGACTACGTGTGTGGGAAGTGCATCCGCCTCCAGCTCCTGACTGACCGCATCTCGGCAATGGAGCTGCGGGTGGATGAACTCTGGAGCATCCACAATGCTGAGAATGATGTGAATAGCACGTTTAGCGAGTTGGTCTTACCGCAGGTAAAGGGCACACAGCCAGATAGTAAATGGGTGACCAACAGGAAGAGCAGTGCAAGGAATGCAGTGCAGGGGTCCCCTGTGGTCATCTCCCTGCAAAACAGATACACCGCTTGGGTACTGTTGAGGGGGATGACTCATCAGGGGGGAGCAGCAGCAGTAAAGTTCATGGCGCCGTGGGTGGCTCTGCTGCACAGGAGGGCAAGAAAAAGAGTGGGAGAGCTATAGTGATAGGAGATTCGATTGTAAGGGGAATAGATAGTCATTTCTGCGGCAGCAACCGAGACTCCAGGATGGTATGTTGCCTCCCTGGTGCAAGGGTCAAGGATGTCTCGGAGCGGGTGCAGGACATTCTGAAAAGGGAGGGTGAGCAGCCAGTTGTCGTGGTGCATATAGGTACCAATGATATAGGTAAAAAATGGGATGAGGTCCTACAAGATGAATTTAGAGAGCTTGGAGCTAAATTAAAAAGTAGGACCTCAAAAGTAGTAATCTCAGGATTACGACCAGTGCCACGTGCTAGTCAGAGTAGGAATCACAGGATAGCTCAGATGAATACATGGCTTGAGGAGTGGTGCAGCAGGGAGAGATTCAAATTCCTGGGACATTGGCACCAGTTCTGGGGGAGATGGGACCAGTACAAACCGGACGGTCTGCACCTGGGCAGGACCAGAACCAATGTCCTAGGGGGAGTGTTTGCTAATGCTGTTGGGGAGGAGTTAAACTAACATGGCATGGGGATGGGAACTTATGCAGGAAGACAGAGGCAAATAAAATGGAGGCAGAAGCAAAAGATAGAAAGGAGAATAGTAAAAGTGGAGGGCAGAGAAAGTCAAGGCAAAAAACAAAAAGGGCCACATTACAGCAAAATTCTAAAGGGGCAAAATATGTCAAAAAGACAAGCCTGAAGGCTCTGTGCCTCAATGCGAGCAGTATTCGGAATAAGGTGGATGAATTAACTGCACAGACAGCAGTTAACGGATATAATGTAATTGGCATCACAGAGACATGGCTCCAGGGTGACCAAGGCTAGGAACTCAACATCCAGAGGTATTCAACATTCAGGAAGGATAGGCAGAGAGGAAAAGGAGGCGGAGTGGCATTGCTGATTAAAGAGGAAATTAATGCAATAGTAAGGAGGGACATTAGCCCGGATGTTGTGGAATCGGTATGGGTGGAGCTGCAGAATACGAAAGGGCAGAAAACGCTAGTGGGAGTTATGTACAGACCACCAAACAGTAGTAGTGAGGTTGGGGACAGCATCAAACAAGAAATAAGGGATGTGTGCAATAAAGGAACAGCAGTTATCATGGGCAACTTTAATCTACATATTGATTGGGCTAACCAAACTGGTAGCACTGCGGTGGAGAGGGATTTCCTGGAGCGTATTAGAGATGATTTTCGAGACCAATATGCCGATGAACCAACTAGAGAGCTGGCCATCCTCGACTGGGTGATGTGTAATGAGAAGGGACTAATTAGCAATCTTGTTGTGCGAGGCCCCTTGGGGAAGAGTGATCATAATATGGTAGAATTTTTTATTAAGATGGAGAGTGACACAGTTAAGTCAGAAACAAGGATCCTGAACTTGGGGAAAGGTAACCGAGACGGTATGAGGCGTGAATTGGCTAGAATAGACTGGCAACGGATACTTAAAAGGTTGTCGGTGGATAAGCAATGGCAAACATTTAAAGATCAATGGATGAATTTCAGCAATTGTACATCCCTGCCTGGAGTAAAAATAAAACGGGGAAGGTGGCTCAACCGTGGCTAACAAGGGAAATTAAGGATAGTTTTAAATCCAAGGAAGGGGCATTTAAATTGGCTAGAAAAAGCAACAAACCTGAGGTCTGGGAGAAATTTAGAATTCAGAAGAGGAGGAAAAAAGGGTTTAATTAAGAGGGGGAAAATAGAGTATGAGAGGAAGATTGCAGGGAACATAAAAACTGACTGCAAAAGCTTCTATAAATATGTGAAGAGAAAAAGATTAGTGAAGACAAACGTAGGTCCCTTGCAGTCGGATTCAGGTGAATTTATAATGGGGAACAAAGAAATGGCAGACCAATTGAACAAATACTTTGGTTCTGTCTTTGCGAAGGAAGACACAAATAACCTTCCGGAAACACTAGGGGACCGAGGGTCTAGCGAGAAGGAGGAATTGAATTAAATCCTTATTAGGCGGTAATTTGTGTTAGGGAAATTGATGGGATTGAAGGCCGATAAATTTCCGGGGCCTGATAGTCTGCATCTCAGAGTACTTAAGGAAGTGGCTCTAGAAATAATGGATGCATTGGTGATCATTTTCCAACAGTCTCTCGACTCTGGATCAGTTCCGATGCACTGGAGAGTAGCTAATGTAACAACACTTTTTAAAAAAGGAGGGAGAGAGAAAATGGGTAATTATAGACTGGTTAGCCTGACATCAGTAGTGTGGAAAATGTTGGAATCAATCATTAAGGATGAAACAGCAGCGCATTTGGAAAGCACTGACAGGATCGGTCCAAGTCAGCATGGATTTATGAAAGGGAAATCATGCTTGATGAATCTTCTGGAATTTTTTGAGGATGTAACTAGTAGAATGGGCAAGGGAGAACCAGTGGATGTGATGTATTTGGACTTTCAAATGGCTTTTGACAAGGTCCCGCACAAGAGATTGGTGTGCAAAATCAAAGCGCACGGTACTGATGTGGATAGAGAACTGGTTGGCAGACAAGAAGCAGAGAGTCGGGATAAACAGGTCCTTTTTAGATTGGCAGGCAGTGACTACTGGAGTGCCGCAGGGCTCAGTGCTGGGACCCCAGCTCTTTACAATATACATTAACGATTTAGATGAAGGAATTGAGTGTAATATCTCTAGGTTTGCAGATGACACTAAAGTGGGTGGCGGTGTGAGCAGTGAGGAGGACACTAAGAGGCTGCAGGGTGACTTGGACAGGTTAGGTGAGTGGGCAAATGCATGGCAGATGCAGTATAATGTGGATAAATGTGAAGTTATCCATTTTGTGGGCAAAAACACAAAGGCAGAATTTTATCTGAATGGCGGCAGATTAGGAAAAGGATAGGTGCAACGAGACCTGGGTGTCATGGTTTATCAGTCATTGAAAGTTGGCATGCAGGTACAGCAGGCAGTGAAGAAGGCAAATGGTATGTTGGTCTTCATAGCTAGGGGATTTGAATACAGGAGCAGGGAGGTCTTGCTACAGTTGTACAGGGCCTTAGTGAAGGGGGTGTGTCTGGCCACTTACGCCTGTTTTCAAAGTTTCGTCAGTGAAAACTTACTCCAAACTAACTTAGAATGGAGTAATTGAAGATTTTTGTACGCTCGAAAAAACCTTGTCGACACTTTAGAAAATCAGGCGTAGGTTACAAATCAGGCATAGGGAATGGTGGGGGGCGGGGTTTAAAGGGAAGTTTACAAATATTAAACACTTCAGTTTTACAAATAAAGAGCCATCATCAATAATAAATGATAAATACATCAATAAATCAAGCAATAAATCAATCAAAAAAATTAATAAGAATTTTTTTTTTAAATCAATAAATAAAACATTTTCTACTTACCGACTGCAGCACCGAGAGCCCTCCAACAGCATGCTGGGATGCTCCCCCCAGTGTGTCTCTGTCAGTGTCTCTATCTCTCTGTCTGTCTGTGTGTGTCTCTCATTCTCTGTCTGTCAGTGTCTGTGTTTCTGACAGCGAGGGGAGGGGGGTAGAGGGAGAGAGGGGGGAGTAGACGGAGGGAAGGGGAGGGATGGGGGAGAAGGGGGAGGGGGAGAAGGGGATAAAGGGGAGAGGGGGGAAAGGAGATGGGGAGGGAAGGAGATGGGGGGAAGGAGATGGGGGGGAAGGAGATTGGGGGGAAAGGAGATTGATGGGGGGGGGAAGGAGATTGGTGGGGAGGGGAAAGGAGAAGGGGGAGAGAGGCTGAATGGGCCGGGCCCGAGACTTCGGGCAGGGCCCGTCCCCAGCATCAGATTTACAGGTTGGTGGCGTTGGGTCAGGTCGGGGGGAGCGCGGGTCGGGGGGGTGATGGGAGGGAGGTCGTTTCAGTTCGGGTCGGGGGGAGGGAGGTCAGGTCGGATCCAGTCCGGGGGCGGGGGGGAATGGGAGTCGTGTCGGGGTCGGTGTCGGGTCCGGTCCGGAGGCGGGGGGTGGGGGTGGGGAACGGGAGTCGGGTCGGGTCCAGTCCGGGGGGTCGGGTTGGGTCGGGTCCGGGGCCGGGGGGGGGGGCGGGGGAAGCGGGAGTCGGGTCGGTGTCGGGTCCGGTCCGGAGGCGGGGGCGGGGGGGTGGGGGGAGCGGGAGTCGGGTTCGGTCCGGTCCGGGGGCGGGGGGGGGGCGGGAGGGGGGAAGCGGGAGTCAGGTCGGTGTCGGGTCCGGTCCGGAGGCGGGAAGCGGGAGTCGAGTTGGGTCGGGAGGAAGCAGGAGCTGGCCGTGGGAGGAGCCTTATTCACGCAGCCCCAGTGAGGCCATTCGGCCAGGGCTAGGGGCTGCGTGCTTCGGGCCCCTCCCACACAGTTTTGGGCGCCTGGAGCTATTGCACATGCACGCCCACTGTAGCGCGCATGTGCAGAAGTCCCAGCACTGTTTTCAGCGCAGGGACCTGGCTCCGCCCCCTACAGCTCGAGCTGCGCTGCGCCAAGGGCCAGAGGACCTGCAGGGAGCTGGAGAATCTGGAGGGTGTTTTTAGGCGCACTTTGTGGAGTGAAAAATGGACGTCCAGGTCGGGATTGCGCCGTTCTAGGCGCGGCTCGAAACTTGGGCCCCATGATCCTGAACTTAAGGAAAGGTAACTTCGATGGTATGAGACGTGAATTGGCTAGAATAGACTGACAAATGATACTTGAAGGGTTGACGGTGGATAGACAATTGCAAACATTTAAAGATCACATGGATGAACTTCAACAATTGTACATCCCTGTCTGGAGTAAAAAAAAACGGGGAAGGTGATTCAACCATGGCTAACAAGGGAAATTAAGGATAGTGTAAAATCCAAGGAATAGGCATATAAATTGGCCAGAAAAAGCAGCAAACCTGAGGACTGGGAGAAATTTAGAATTCAGCAGAGGAGGGCAAAGGGTTTAATTAAGAGGAGGAAAATAGAAAATAGAGGAAGCTTGCTGGGAACATAAAAACTGATTGCAAAAGCTCTATAGAAATGTGAAGAGAAAAAGATTCGTGAAGCCAAACGTAGCTCCCTTCAGTCAGATTTAGGTGAATTTATAATGGCGAACAAAGAAATGGCAGACCAGTTGAACAAATACTTTGGTTCTGTCTTCACTAAGGAAGACACAAATAATCTTCCAGAAATACTAGAGGACCGAGGGTCTAGTGCGAAGGAGGAACTGAAGGAAATCCTTATTAGGCGGGAAATTGTGTTAGGGAAATTGATGGGATTGAAGGCCGATAAATCCCCAGGGCCTGATAGTCTGCATCACAGAGTACTTAAGGTAGTGGCCCTAGAAATAATGGATGCATTGGTGATCATTTTCCAACAGTCTCTCGACTCTGGATCAGTTCCTATGGACTGGAGGGTAGCTAATGTAATACCACATATTAAAAAAGGAAGGAGAGAGAAAACAGGTAATTATAGACCGGTTAGCCTGCGATCAGTAGTGGGGAAAATGTTGGAATCAATTATTAAAGATGAAATAGCAGCGCATTTGGAAAGCCATGACAGGATCGGTCCAAGTCAGCATGGATTTATGAAAGGGAAATCATGCTTGACAAATCTTCTGGAATTTTTTGAGTAGATAACAATAGAGTGGACAAGGGAGAACCAGTGGACGTGGTGTATTTGGACTTTCAAAAGGCTTTTGACAATGTCCCACACAAGAGATTGGTGTGCAAAATTAAAGCACATGGTATTGGAGGTAATGTACTGACGTGGATAGAGAACTAGTTGGCAGACCGGAAGCAGAGAGTCAGGATAAACAGGTCCTTTTCAGAATGGCAGGCAATGACTAGTGGGGTGCCATAGGGCTCAGTGCTGGGACCCCAGCTATTTACAATATACATTAATGATTTAAATGAAGGAATTGAGTGTAATATCACCAAGTTTGCAGATGGCACTAAGCTGGGTGGCGGTGTGAGCTGTGAGGAGGACACTAAGAGGCTGCAGGGTGACTTGGACAGGTTAGGTGAGTGGGCAAATGCATGCAGATGCAGTATAATGTGGATAAATGTGAGGTTATCCACTTTGGTTCCAAAAACACGAAGGCACAATGTTATCTGAATGGCGGCAAATTAGGAAAAGGGGATGTGCAACGAGACCTGGGTGTCATGATACATCAGTCATAGAAAGTTGGCATGCAGGTGCAGCAGGAGGTGAAGAAGGCAAATGGTATGTTGGCCTTCATAGCTTGGGGATTTGAGTGTAGGAGCAGGGAGGTCTTACTGCAGTTTTACAGGGTCTTGGTGAGGCTTCACCTGGAATATTGTGCTCAGTTTTGGTCTCCTAATCTGAGGAAGGACGTTCTTGCTGTTGAGGGAGTGCAGCAAAGGTTCACCAGACTGAATCCCGGGATGGCTGGACTGACATATAAAGAGAGATATGGATCGACTGGGCCTGTATTCACTGGAGTTTAGAAGGATGACAGGGGATCACATAGGAACGTATAAAATTGTGACGGGACTGGATAGGTTAGATGCAGGAAGAATGTGCACGATATTGGGGAAGTCCAGAACCAGAGAACGCAGTCTAAGGATAAGGGATAAGCTATTTAGGACTGAGGTGAGGAGAAACTTCTTCACTCAGAGAGTTGTTAACCTGTGGAATTCCCTACCGCAGAGAGTTGTTGATGCCAATTCATTGGATATACTTAATAGGAAGTTAGATATGGCCCTTACGGCTAAAGAGATCAAGGGGTATAGCGAGAAAGCAGGAAAAGGGTGCTGAGGTGATGATCAGCCATGATCTTATTGAATGGTGGTGCAGGCTTGAAGGACCGAATGGCCTACTCCTGCACCTATTTTTTATGTTTCTATGTTTCTATGTTCCGGGCTGTACTGTTTTTGGGGAATTGCCTTTAATTATCATGACGTGCACAAAACCCAATTGTCAACATATAGCCCTTAATGGATGCAATGACAAGTGCATGCACCAAACGACTTCAATCCACAAGAAGTCTTTTAGAGGAGTGACTATATAAAAGGCTGTGAGTGAAGGCAGGTGATGTAATGGTCGCAAGCAATTCAAGCACTTTAAAGCAGTGTGAAGTGGCTGTCATTGAAAGTCACAATGGAAAATGTGGTAGGTTCATTTTAACTTACCCTGTATTGGAAAGATCATTAAACTTTTATCTGACACTGCATTGCTGTGCATGGGGTGGTTGCATTTCCATGAACTGCCTGGCCATCTCCTTCCATTGCGCTCTGCTGCTGTCCTTTGGATCCTGTGCCCCTTTGTACCAGACCAAACCTCCTTGCTCTGCTTCACTTCCTTCAGTAGTGCTTCCACAGCTGTAGATCCGAACCTAGGACTCTCTGGCTTCCTGCGGACCTGGCATACATATTTGGATTGTAAACTTTCTCTTCTGTTGCCAGTCTATGTTGGTGGATACTGGGCTCTTTAAGCTGGTGAAGGCCTTCAAATTCCAAAAGTAATGGATCAAAAATCAGGCATATTCTACGATAAGCAGGCAATCCTCTCATCAGTTACAGGCCAGGCAGTCAAGGTGAAAATGACCCTCTTGTTTTTAACCATTTACTGCTACATTTCCAGCCTCCTGTCACCAAGATCATAAACAGTTGAAAGTTCTGTGGAGGTGAAATTGGCTTTGGCTGTAGCACAAAATGGGCTATAAAAATTGCAGTGTCATCCCTAAATCCCTAAAGCCTTTTCCAAATGCTGAACTGCTTGCAGCACAACATGTAAAGGTGTTGTCAACCAAGTGTGACTGCTGCCTCACAAGACCTTTGTCTTTGATCTTTGATCCTTTAGCTCTCATACGACTTCTAATCCTGTTTTAAAGCGAATGGATTGGCAGCTTTCATCTGTTTTGAGCACCATACACATTCTGGCTTCTGCAATAAAATTCTTACAATACAGCATAATTTCTTTGCTGTCAGAATCGACATGTTCTTGTTCAGCAGGAGCTTTATCAGGGCACCTTTGTTGCCAAAACAGAATAAAGATGGAAAATATGCTCTATGATGGACATTTTCAGTATCAATATTGTTACATTTCAACATTTTAAATTAGTTAGGAGCTAATACAGGTGTGTATTTACACTGAAGGGTTAGAGCTGCTGCAATGTGATTTCTGCTTCACAGAGATGCTAAATATGCACTGTTACTCTGGAATAAGGACCCGACCTGACTGGAAAGAAATGGAGTGAGACTCCCTGGAGATGGTAGTCTCACTCTGCATTGGTTTTATTGTGTTCCTAACACAAATGATGTTGGGATCCTTGGGACTTCAGGGGATGAGCTCCCTGGTGGCGGAACATGGGAGTGCAAGCTTTACAGATACACAACAGGTTTAACACCATATGGAGTATATATCTAGCGCATTGTCAAAGTCCTCCTGCGCACTTGTAACATCCACTTGACCATAATTAAAATGGTTACTGCTCGCCTTCCTCTCTAAATATTTATATTTCTAACTGTCCTGTGCCAATGAGTCTATCCAAGCGTAGAGCTCTTTCCTGGGCAGGATGGTGAAAGTACCAGACAGGGCAGGAACCAAATAGTGTAAATAGGTTCTCTCCTGCTGGTACCCCCAGTGCTCCAGTGCAGCCTTTGGCCGCCTGAAGAAAAGAATGTTTGAAGACCAGACCCTCAATTCTACCACCAAGCTCATGGTCTGCAGGGCTGTAGTAATAACCGCCCTCCTGTATGGATCTGAGGCATGGACGATGTACAGAAGGCACCTCAAGTCGCTGGAGATATATCACCAATGATGTCTCCGCAAGATCCTGCAAATCTCCTGGGAGGACAGGTGCACCAACATCAATGTCCTCGCCCAGGCTAACATCCCCAGCATTGAAGCACTGACCACACTCGATCAGCTTCGTTGGGCAGGCCACATAGTTTGCATGCCAGACACGAGACTCCCTAAGCAATTGCTCTATGCGGAGCTCCTTCACAGCAAACGAGCCAAAGGGTGCAGCAGAAACGTTACAAGGACACTCTCAAAGCCTCCCTGGTAAAGTGCAACATCACCACTGACACCTGGGAGTCCCTGGCCGAAGGCCGCCCTAGGTGTAGAAAATGGATCCGGGAGGGCATTGAGCTCTTCAAATCTCAACGCCGCGAGCGTGAAGAGGTCAGGCGCAGGCAGTGGAAGGAGCGTGTAGCAAATCAGTCCCACCCACCCTCTTCCTCCGACGTATGTCTGTTCTGCCTGTGTGTGACAGGGTCTGTGGCTCTTGCATTGGACTGTTAAGCCACCAAAGGACTCACTTTAGGAGTGGAAGCAAGTTTTCCTCGATTCCGAGGGACTGCCTATGCTGCTGATGACCTGAATCGTAACTAATGGTCTCAAACCAGTACCTGCAGTGGAAGTGCACCCTTAGCTGAAGACATGGGCTTGGATATTCTTCTAAATTAGCACCTGTATTATGGCAGATTTGGAGCTGTAAACATGGCAAAATCATCATCATCATCATCATCATAGACAGTCCCTCGAAGCGAGGATGCCTTACTTCCACGGCAAAAAGGGTTGAGTTTACAGGTGTTTCAATGAAGGACCGAATAGTCCAAATCCCGAACTACATCTTGGAGGATGGAAGATGCCTGTGCTTGGATTTTTTTTAAATGTGTGGTGGCCGTTGCACACCAGCCACCACACGGGCTTGACAGAGCTAGGTCTTGGTCCAGTGGCAAGGATTATCCAAGACGAACTGGAGACCAGCTCTGCTGCACAGACCGAGCGGCACTTGTATCGCATTGTTTGCATGCCCGTGCTACCCCTGGGCCCTCGCCTCTTCTGGGCCCCAGATTCATGCCTCTCCTGGGCTCGGTCACTTACCTCTACGAACTCTTGCCATTCCTTCCCCCCTCCTGCTGTACCTGCCCATACTGCAATCAGCGACCTGGCCTTTCAGCCGTTGCCCTCCTGCAGCAGCTCGCGCTGCTCCCTGCAGTGGCATGCCACCACACGCTGCTCCCTCTAATGGCCCCAGCCTGCTGATGGTCTTGCAGGCCAGGACCACGCTGATTTCCAGGCCAGGCCATCGCACTCTGCTCCTTCCAATGGCCCCGGCCTGCTGATGGAAAAATACATTCTTAAAGGCTATTGCCTCAATCCGCCACACTGCAGCTGAATTGTCCTCCCAAATAAAATGCCAATTCCCTTTTAGGTCCACCACACTTCCTTTCCACCATATTTAAATGGGGTCAAGGAGGTATGGCTAACCCCTCCGCTTTATTAGTCTTCATTTCCATCCCACACTTGCCCCAAATAATTGCTGCTATTATATCAGTGATGGCAAGAGCTGCTACAGTGTATCTCTGACTCAGATACCACATTGAGAAGGTTGTTTTGTGTGCTGCGACTGAGGTTGGTGTTTCTTTGTCTGCATAGTGGTCTTTTTAGTACATTGGGGCCTGCGTCAAGACTTTTGCTTCCACTTCTACTCAGCTCTGCTCAAAGTACTCTATTGCACACTAAACTTCGATTTCTCAATTGGAATGTAATTATTTTGATATTATGAAGAAGAGGAGGATGAATACATAGAAGAGATTAGATTGGAGGCTCTTATATTCAAGCATTACCAACTTCCTTACATGTAGCATTCATTTATCAAGGTCTATTGACTAAAAAGATCTTACATAGGCATCTCAATGACACGTTTCAACAAGAAGGCAGAAGGAGTACCAGCCTAGTGGGTATCAGCAGCTGGAAGGATCCTCATATTTTTCTGCCTGGACTCCCATCCAAAAATTTCACCAAGTCTCTCACTTCACAAGAATTCTACCAAGCTCCTACATAAGTCAGATGTTTACATTTCCCCTGCGATGATTTCAGTCTCAAACGTTGAAAGCAGACACCAAAATGGACTCACAACTGTGTGTGATCAACATTCACCAGGAAGTGCCCACAAAATTAACTCTGTTTTTCTACAATGACTTCTTAACACACTACACTTTGTTTCAACTAACTTACTCTAGTTTGTTATTTACTATGGGGCCAAAATTGATCAACTTACCGCCCACTGCGGCCGACATTCCTCTGCAAGATCCGGCCAGTGCCACTTTCGACGTAGCCTGGAGTGGGCGGGAGGGGAGAGCCACCGGGAAGCATCCACCAACGTCAGTGGACGGCCGAGTGATGTAAGTAGACTCCCGCCCGCTGAGATGCCAGATTGGTGCGGGCGGGGGTCGGCGGGAATTGGCAGCAGGACGGGGATGGATCGTTGGCTGGATGCGGGTCTGTCCCCGATGCTAAGCAGGAAGATCGTGGAAAAAAGGTGAGTGAACACTTGAGCGGCAAGCACCTCTGTTGCTGAGAATGAGAGCTCCCGCCGGCTGCTGCCCAGATTGGCGGCATAAGTCCCTCATTTGCCACCCGACGAACTTAGAGGGACCTTGGTGATGATAAATCCAACCGAAAGTACCGTTCGGTACCTCGCCAGCCATCGGAGGCACTTTGGGTGGCTCTTGGGCAGGCGGAGGCCTTGACCAAATTCGGCCCCTGCATCTGCAAATTGCTCCCTGAGTATCAAGAGGTTGAGTGACAGATGGCTGGGATGCTCCACTGGAGCCTTAGAGACCTGAGGTGACTCTTGTCTAAGGATTTGTCCATGGGCAGCAATGTCTGGCAACTTGACCCTTGCTGTAGCAAGAAATGCAAGACCAATGTCTGAAGTTGCCTCATGTGAAGGCTTTGGAGGTAGCATTTAGGAAACAGGCTCACTGCCAGTCTATAGAAAAGCAGTGATATTTATGCCCACACTTTGCAACCCATTGGTGCTGGCCACAGGCTTAGAGGTGCTGCTGGTCAATGTCATCATAGACGAACACTAATGAGGTCTTGCAGTAATAGGAACATAGTAATAGTAAGTTTAAGGAGAATACCTTTGGTCTATCCAGCCCACCTGTCCAGAGTATTCCATTGGTGCATTTCTAATAATCCTGAATCCCATTTGTTGACAAGAGCCTGTCGAGTTCCTGCTTGAATCCATTAAGGTATCTTGTTCCACCACCTGTGCCCATAATCAGCTCCAAATAATTACCATCCTTTTAGTAAAAACAAATCCTTCTGGATTTCTTCTTGGAAGCGCTGAAAAAAGCTTGTGATGGATATCAAGGACAACACTAAAGAATTTAACAAATATATGAAGAGAAAGAGGGTGATGAACAGTAAGTGGGCCCCTTATAACAGACAAAGGTGATATCAGAATTGAAAATCAGGACATGGCAGACTTATTAAATAACTACTTTGTATCGGTCTTCACAGTAGAGCATGAAGATAAAATACCAGAGAAAGAATCATCATCGTAGAATCATAGAAGTTTACAGCATGGAAGGAGGCCATTTCGATCCATCGTGTCCGCGCGGCCAACAAGAGGCTATCCAGCCTAATCCCACTTTCCAGCTTCAGGTCCATAACCCTGCAGGTTACAGCAATTCTAGTGCACATCCAAGTACTTTTTAAATGTGGTGACGGTTTCTGCCTTTACCACCCTTTCAGGCAGTGAGTTCCAGACCCCCACAACCGTGAAGAAATTTCTCCTCAACTCCCTTCTAAACCTTCTACCAATTACTTTAAATTTATGTCCCCTGGTTGTTGACCCCTCTGCTAAGAGAAATAGACCCTTTCTATCCACTATATCTTGGCCCCTCATAATTTTATACACCTCAATAAGTTCTCTCCTCAGCCTCCTCTGTTCCAAGGAAAACAAACCCAGCCTATCCAATCTGTCCTCATAGCTAAGATTTTCCACTCCCGGCAACATCCTCGTTAATCTCCTCTGTACCCTCTCCAGTGCAATCACGTCCTTCCTGTAATGCAGTGACCAGAATTGCACGCAGTACTCCAACTGTGGCCTAACCAGTGTTTTATACAGTTCAAACATAACCCACCTGCTCTTATATTCTATGCCTCGGCTAATAAAGGCAAGCATCCTGTATGCCTTCTTAACCACCTTATCCATCTGGCCTGCTACCTTCAGGGATCTGTGGACATGCACTCTAAGGTCCCTTTGTTCCTCTAGACTTCTCAATGTCCTACCATTTAATGTGTATTTCCTTTCCTTGTTAGCCCTCCCCAAATGCAATACCTCACACTTCTCTGGATTAAATTCCATTTGCCACTGTCTGCCCACCTGACCAGTTGATTGATATCTTCTTGCAGTCCGCAGCTTTATTCTTCATTATCAACCGATTTTAGTATCATCTGCAAACTTCTTAATCATACCCCTAAGTCTAGATCATTGATGTATACCATAAAAAGCAAGGGACCGAGCACTGAGCAAAGAAGGAAAACTAAAAAATATAAAAGGGAGAAACTATCTAGATTCAATATAAGTATAGAAAATGGTAATGATGGAAAAATTAATGGGACGAAAGACAAACAAATCTCCAGAACATGATGGTTTCCACCCAAAGTTTTAAAAGAAGTAGGTGAGGAAATTGTTGATGCGTTATTCATGATCTCTTTTGATTCAGGAATTGACCCCTTGGATTGGAAAACTGCCATTGTCATTCCATTATTTAAGATGGGTAAGAGAGAAAAACAAGGAAATTACAGGTCTATTGGCCTAACGTCAGTTCTGGAGTAGTTATTGCATTTGTTATTAGGGATAGTGCGACTGAGCATTTGAACAAATATGAACTGATCAGAGAAAGCCAGCATGGATTTGTAAAGGGTAAGTCATGTCTAACAAACCTAGTTGTTTTTTTGTATGATGAAACTAATGTGGTAAATAAGGGAGTGTCTATGGATGTTATTCATATGGACGTCTAGGAGTCATTGAGCAAGGTTCCACATAAAAGACTGTTAACAAAAATGACAGCGCATGGAATTGGAGGAAACATATTGGCTTGGATAGGGAATTGGTTAGAAGACAGAGAGTAGGGATAATGTGTATGTACTCAAATTGGCAAGATGTAACAAGCAGTGCTGCCCTGGGATCTGTACTGGGTCCGTAGCTTTTCACTATATTTATAAATGACTTGTGTGACTAGTCGTATTACGAAGTTTGCTGATGAGACTAAGTTAGGTGGCAAAGTAAATAGTAAGTATGGGAGCAGAAAGTTGCAAAAGGACATTTTTAAATTAAGTGAGTGGGAAAGTTGTGGCAGGTGGAGATCAATGTGGGAAAGTATGAGGGCATCCACTTTGGAACTAAGAAAGATAGATCAGAGTATTTTCTAACTTGCGAGAAGGTAGGAACTTTGGGTGAGCAGAGAGATTTAGGGAGCTGTGTACAGAATCACTAAAAACTAGTGAACACATACAAAAAATAATTTACAAGTCTAATGGAATGTTGGATTTTATCTCAAAAAGGCTGGAATACAAAGGGATGGAATTTATATTACATCTGCACAGAGCTCTAGTTGGACTCCATCTAGAGTATTGCATTCTGTTCTGGGCATCGCACCTCAGGAAGTATACATAGGCCTTGGAGAGGATGCAGTGCAGATTGACCAGAAAGGGACTAAAAGGGTTAAATTATGGGATCTGGTTACATAGACTAGTCTTGTATTCCATTAACTATAGAAGATTAAAGGGTGATCTAATTGAGGTGTTTAAAATGATTGAAGAATTTGATAGGGTAGATAGAGAGAAACTATTTCCTCTGGTGGAGAGTTGAGAACAAGGATCATAACCTTAAAATTAGATCTAGGTTGTTCAGGAGTGATGTCGGAAAGCATTTCTTCACACAAAGGGTAGTGGAAATCTGAACTCTCTCCCCCTGCTATTGAGACTCGGTCAATTGAAAATTTCAAACCTGTCATTGATAGATTTTTTAGGCAAGGGTATTAAGTGTTACGGAACCAAAATGGATAGAAGAAATTAAGATACAGATCGACCATGATCTAATTTAATGGCAGAACAGGCTCAAGGTGTTGAATGGCCTACTTCAGTTCCTATGTTCCTTCCTGTGTTCAAAATGTGTTCTATTCAAAGGATCTAGTGAAGCATTAGAAGGTGCTATTCCAAAGACACCGATATCCTTAGAAGTTCGTCCCAGTGTCTTGATGCCAGCAATCTTCTGGGCTATCACAATCTCCAGGATAAGCAATGTATTACATTGGGGTGGAGGTGGAGATGATGAGTAGAGTCTCAAAGATCAGCATTTAGATCTTTGTTGCTTCTTATTTACTTAAACGGCCAGGATACTAAAACCAAACGCAAGATTGACAAACTTGAATTTGGCAGTAAAAACTGTGGACACAGCTGAGGGTTTGCAGAAGGATTTGGCATTTTTGTGTACAAATAGACAGAAAAATGGCAAATAAAATTTTATTCTGACAAATACAAGCGTTGCACATCAGATGAAATAATGTAGATCACAAATATAAAACCAATGGAGTAGAATTAGCACAGGGGAACTTATAATGATTTTGACAACAATTGTGGATGTCTCACTGTCAATGCCTAGATAATGTAGAAAGGAAATTAACAAAACATTGCAATATTTAGCCAGAACAGTGCAATACAAGTTTATGGAAGTTATGCACAAGCTGATCAAACAAAAAACTGAGCAATATGTGCAGTTCTGGGCGGGCCAGAAGTTGAATATTGTATGCAGTTCTGGTTGTACAAAAGGTTGTACTAGTTGTGCAAGCATTAGAAACAGTTCAGAGAAGAACAGTTTGAATGATTCTAAGCCTTTTTTTAATTCATCCATGGGATGTGGGCGTCGCTAGAAAGACTGATATTTATTTCCTATCCCTAACTGTCCTTGAGAAGGTGGTGGTGACCCGCCTTGTTGAACCGCTGCAGTCCGTGTGGTGAAGGTAGTTCCATAGTACTGTTAGGAAGGGAGCTCCAGGGGGCAAAATTGCCCTGCACCCCGATTGAGGGCGGTAACCGTCTGGGGCCGGGATTTTCTGCATCCGCACAGAAGTCCCGCCCTCGAAGCTGAATTCGGCTTACCGCCCTTCAAAGGAAGCAGAGGGCGATCTCGCGTGCTCCGCTTCCTTTGGGGGCTGACATGCTTCAATGCCCCTCCCCTTCACTTAAAGGGGAGGGCCGCTGCGCACTCTGCAAGGACTCTGATGGCCTCCACTGGGCCACCAGGGCAGCATACCAGGCTGCATGTTGGCAACACAGACCACATAAGGCTGCCACCATAGAGCCCACCTGAGATTCATCAATAAAATAAAGATGGTGGCCTCCCATTTAACTAATGCCAGCCTGGTGGCCCGTGGGGCTTCCCCCGTGGGGCGTTAAGTGGTTGGCGCAGGGCGGTGAGGGGTCATTGTTGGTTGCGCGGTGAACCGGACCGCTGAACCCGCGAACTCCTGGGCAATTTCTCGGGAGAGGGCAGCGCACCTCTCCCCAACCAAAAAGTCTCATCCGCCCCATTAGCACCGCCCAGAGGCTATAAAAAGGGGCAATATCACCCTCCCCCCCCTGTATTTGAACCCAGCGATAATGAAGGAACGGTGATATATTTTCAAGTCAGGATGGTGTGTAATTTGGAGGGGAGCTTGCAGGTGGCGGTGTTCCCTTGCACCTGCTGCCCTTGTCCTAGGTGGTGCAGATCGCGGGTTTGGGAGGTGCAATCAAAGAAGTCTTAGCAATTTGCTGCAGAGCATCTTGTAGGTGGCACACACTGCAGCTACTGTGCACCAGTGGTAGAGGGAATGAATATTTAAGGTGGTGGATGGAGTGCCAGGAGGTGACACACAGTATTTATATGGCTGACCCAATTAAGTTTCTGGTCAATAGTGACCCCCATGATGCTGATGGTGGAGGATTCATAGAAACAGAGAAATATAGAAAATAGGTGCAGGAGTAGGCTATTCGGCCCTTCGAGCCTGCATCACCATTCAATATGATCATAGCTGATCATGCAACTTCAGTACCCCATTCCTGCTTTCTCTCCATACCCCTTGATCCCTTTAGCTGTAAGGGCCACATCTAACTCACTTTTGAATATATCTAATGAACTGGCCTCAACAACTTTCTGTGGTAGAGAATTCCACAGGTTCACAATTCTGAACGAAGAAGTTTCTCCTCATTTCGGTCCTAAATGGTTTACCCCTTAGACTGTGACCCCTGGTTCTGGACTTCCCCAACATCAGGAACATTCTTCCTGTATCTAACCTGTCCAATCCCATCAGAATTTTATATGTTTCTATGAGGTCCCCTCTCATTCTTCTAAATTCCAGTGAATATTAGCCGAGTCGATCCAGTCTCTCCTCATATGTCAGTCCTGCCATCCCGGGAATCAGTCTGGTGAACCTTCACTGCACTCCATTAATAGCAAGAATGTCCTTCCTCAGATTAGGAGACCAAAACTGTGCACAATATTCAAGGTGTGTCCTCACCAAGGCCCCATACAACTGCAGTAAGAACTCCCTGCTCCTATATTCAAATCCTCTGGCTATGAAGGCCAATATGCCACTTGCCTTCTTCAGCACCTGCTGTACCTGCATGCCAACTTTCAATGACTGATGTACAATGATACCCAGGTCTCGTTGCACCTCACCTTTTACTAATATTCTGCCGTCGTGTTTTTGCCACCAAAGTGGATAATCTCACATTTATCCACATTATACTGCATCTGCCATGCATTTGCCCACTCACCTAAACTGTCCAAGTCACCCTGTAGCCTCTTAGCATCCTTCTCACAGCTCACAATGCCACGCAGCCTAAGTGTCATCTGCAAACTTGGAGATATTACAGTCAATTCCTTCGTCCAAATCATTAATATATATTGTAAATAGCTGGGGTCCCAGCACTGAACTTTGCGGTACCCCAATAGTCACTGCCTGCCATGCTGAAAAGGACCCGTTTATTCCTACTCCTTGCTTCGTGTCTGCCAACCAATTCTCTATCCACTGCAATATATTACTCCCAATACCATGTGCTTTAATTTTGCACACTAATCTCTTGTGTGGGACCTTGTCAAAAGCCTTTTCAAAGTCCAAATACACCACAACCGCTGATTCACCACTCTACTAGTTAAATACTCAAAAAACTCTAGAAGCTTTGTCAAGTATGATTTCCCTTTCATAAATCCATGCTGACTTGGACCGATCCTGCCACTGCTTTCCAAATGCGCTGCTATTATGTCTTTAATAATTCATTCCAACATTTTCCCCATTACCGATGTCCGGCTAACTGGTCTATAATTTCCTGTTTTCTCTCTCCCTCTTTTTTTAAAAAGTGGGGTTACATTAGCTACCCTCCAGTCCATAGGAACTGATCCAGAGTCAATATACTGCTGGAAAATGACTACCAATGCATCCACTATTTCTAGGGCCACTTCCTTAAGTACTCTGGGCTGCAGACTATCAGGCCCGGGGGATTTATCGGCCTTCAATCCCATCAATTTCCCTAACACAATGTCCTGACTAATAAGGATTTCATTCAGTTCCTCCTTCTCGCTAGACCCTCGGTCCCCTAGTATTTCCGGAAGGCTATTTGTGTCTTCCATAGTGAAGACAGAACCAAAGTATTTGTTCAGTTGGTCTGCCATTTCTTTGTTACCCATTATAAATTCACCTGATTCTGACTACAAGGGACCTACATTTGTCTTCACTAATCTTTTTCTCTTCACATATCTGCAGAAGCTTTTGCAGTCAGTTTTTATGTTCCCTGCAAGCTTACTCTTGTTACATCTTCAGATGCTCTAATAATGACACCAGGAGACAATGTGTTGTGCTTGACCTGTAGTGAACTTAGTCCATTTAATGTAACTCCAGAGTGAGGTTCACACATGGTGCCCTGCATTTTATACTAGGCCTGGCACACCCGTACAGGTAACCTACAAGTTTCCCACTTGCTTTGCCCGCTGGTGGCACACCTTGTAATAGTACAAGCAGTAACCATGTAGGATACATGACATCACTCTCCCCCAAGTCTTTAGTGCAAATTACCTTTGCATTGACTGTGCTCTGGGCTTAGCTCTATCTGGTTGACCTTTGGAGGGTCGTTTCCATCTTGGGTGAGTAGGTGGTATTTCATTGGCAGTAGAGCTGCTGGTGGTTTCTCTTTGTGCATCCATGACCACTCCATTCTCTCCCGCACTCCCCCACCCCCAAATACAGATTGTGCCGTTGGCTCATTACAATCATATACATTCAAGTCCCCCAAAAAATTTGCATTTACAGTATTGCATTCGTGGTACCATGGTGAGGTAAGTACATGTGAATGGTGAGGTACATGCTTGGAATATCCTTGGAGTCAGTGTTGGGGTCAGCACCAGTGCATGAGGGCAAACTAGTGCCAGAACTGCTGGATAGTGTCCAGGTAGTCTGGTGGCGGTGCGGTGCGGTGCCCAGTGGGAATCCGGTTGGCTCAAGTTGCCTGTTCTCGGGGCTTTTGCTGTTGTTTCCAGCGTCAGGCAGGTTCACAGATGCCTGTGACCTCCCTGTCCTCTCCTTGCACCCTGGGTCGCTGTTGCTCTTCAAGGAGCAGTCGTCTAGCAGTGCGCAGGGAACTGCTGACTCACTTGCCTGGGCGTTATTTGGTTTGGGATCCTGGCTGGTCCCAGTCCCATTTGGGAGAACCGTTGCGGGTGAATCTTCATTCCCGGGAGTAGCCTTGGTGGCGACAGGGTATAGGGCTGCGCCTTAGCGCAGTTTCCTCTTTCAGGCTCGTGGCGGTTGGTGATATTGGGTGCCTGAGAGGTAGAGCCGAACGGGGGCAGGGTATCGATACCATTGCTATTGCCCTCCTGAGATCACTTGCTCTGCAGCTTGTATATATTATCTGCTTGTGGCCACACTCCGTGGTGCATCACTTTTGTCCCAGAGACGCAGGCTACAGCATTGGGTAGCTCACTGGACCTGTGTGCTCCCGATGGGTGTTTGCCCGCTTCATTGACTGTGTGCAGTTGAAATCCTACATCGCACAACATTTCATTACTTATTGTAAATAATCTGTAGCTCCGATTGCAATCGCGCGACTTTTCCTTGCTTATTGCATGTACACAACTCTGATCATCAATTACACATTTTACATCTAACTCACAGTTGCTGTTACATTGATTGAGAGTGTGGAGCTGTCCCTTTAAGTGTGGTGAGTTGCAGGCCTCCTTTAAGAGGGCCTTGCTATCTTTACCCCAATCCTCTTCTTCGCTTGGTACCACATGTTGCTCCATCAGCGTTGCACCTCGTGGTCTGGCTGCCACCATCGTTTTCTTCAGCGCCTCACCTCATGGTTTGGGCGCCATCTTTCTTCCATCCACGATATCGACTGCTGTGATACTCTTCTCCCCGGGTTCTGCCACCGAAGCTGGGATGTTGCCTCTGGATCCGATTTTCTTCCTCCAGAGTCCTGCCACTGGAGCCTGGAAGGTGCATTCAGGTCGTCTCCGCTGGATCATCTCCGCGTAGTCATGCTGAGCGTTCTGTGCCTCAGGTGCTGTGCTGGCCTGCTCTCTGGTGCCGGGTCCACCCTCAGGTGGGGGCTTGCTTTGCCTCTGAGTGCGGGGGACGTCGATCACTGGAAGGATGAAATCTTCCCAGCTCCAATGGATCTTCTCCATCCACCTTCTTCTGAGTAGTGTTGGTCCATCACCTGTAACAATCCACAGGGTTAAAATTGTACACCGTGCCGTCATGGAGTACCTTTACATCCGCACTTCCAACGACTGGGATAAGTTCATCAGTGTAGGTGCGCAGCTTTGCCTGAACCGGGACCAACTTGGGTCGTTCAGCCTGATTGTCCCATAGCCTCTCAAAGGCTTCCTGATTCATTATTGACTGGCTCGCCCCCGTGTCCACTTCCAGGAAGACTGGAACCCCATTTATCTCGACTACCATCCTCAACGGAGAACATTTAGTGGTGCAGGTAAACATGCTATATACCTCATCGTGGGGCTGACTCTCTGACTATCGCTTCATAATCTGCACTGGATTCATAGCCATCTGCAGACGCTTCATCAACACAGTGAGTCATATTTCTTTTAGACATTCGCTGGAGGTGGCCCTTTGTGCTGCAGCCTTTACATACATAATCTTTAAAACAGCACTGGTGAGTCCTGTGATTCCCTCTGCAACGCCAACATGGTGCTACTTGATTAGCCCCCCTCGGTGTACTCTGAGTTAAGGGATTCGGGGGCCTGTTCTCACTCCCCTGAGAAGATTCACATTCTACAGTCCAGCCTCTAAAAGGCGCCACTCTGTGCACAGTACTTGCCGGGTTTGAGTCCTGAGGATGAGTCATCCGCCGAGAGCCGCAGGTCGAGGTCATGAAGGCTTGGCTCATGGAGATGGCCTTCTGCAGTGTGACTGTGGTATCCGCAGATAGTAGCTTATGAAGAAGGCCCTTATGGCCAATCCCGATGACAAAGATATCTCGCAGCGCTTCAGTGAGGTGGTCACCGAAATCACACGGTGCCGCCAGCCTCTTGAGGTCTGCAGCATATTTCGTAATCTCCTGGCCTTCGGGCCGTCGGTGGTTATGGAACCGGTGTCTGGCTGTGAGGATGCTCTCTTTGGGCTTGAGTTGTTCTTGGATTAGTGTTACAAGCTCCTTGTATGTCTTGGTCATTGTCTTCACTGGTGCCAGCAAGTCCCTGACGAGGCCATAGATGGTGGGCCGACAACTGGTTAGCAGAATAGCTCTGCGCTTATCAGCCAGTATGGCCGGATTGTCGCCTGCCAGGCCGTTTGCTGTGAAGAAATGGTCGAGCCTCTCCACAAAGGCTTCCCAATCATCACCATTGGCGCACTGCAGCAACGTACCAAAGTTAGCCATTTTCGCGTGAAGGTCCGTAATCTCGTCGCCAATTATTATATCTTCAGATGCGCTGATAATGAATCCAGGAGACAATGTGGTGTATTTGAACTGTAGTGACCTTAGTCCATTTAATGGGCCCAAGTTTGACCCAGGGTTAGAAAGGCGCATCTCCATGTGGTGCGCCGACTTTTTAGAACAGAAACAGCACCTATTATTTAGCTTGGTATTCTCCTCGCAGTCCAGTCGTTCCAGGCCCTTGGCGCAGCGCAGCAGAACGCGTGGGGGGCGGAGTCAGTTCCCGGCGCTGAAAACAGTGCCGGGACCTCTGCACATGCGTGCTAGAGTGTGCGCACATGTGCAGTAACTCCAGGCCCCCGAGGCTGTGTGGGAGCGGCCCGAAGCATGCCGCCCCTAGCCCTGGCCGAATAGGCTGTCAGGGCGAAGATCGGACTCGGGCCGCCTTCCCTCCCTCCCGTTTAGCTCCTGCTCACCCCCCTCCCTCCCTCCTTCCCGTTTAGCTTCCGCTCCCCCCCATCCTCTCCCCCCCTCCACGTCGTCGTCGACGGGGCCCGCCCGCCTGCCTGGCATTTTGCTGGGGGCGGGCCCCGTCCGAATTCTTCGGTGGCCCGACCCAGCTTCTACGTCCTCGGCGGGGCCCACCTGCCCCGCCCGAACTCTTCGGCGCGGCCCGTTCAGCCTCCATCTCCCCCCACTCTCCTCTTCCCTCCCTCTCCTCTTCCACCCTCTCCTCTTCCCCCCACCTTTTCCCCCTCCCCCTCTCTTCTTCCCCCTCTCCTATTCCCCCCCTCCTCTTCCCCCCCTCCTCTTCCCCCCCTCCTCTCTCTCCCCCCTCCACTCCACCTCCTCCCTCCCGCTCCTCTCCCCTTACCTCCCTCCCCCTCCTCTCCCCCCTCCCCCTCTCCCTCCCCTTCCTCTCCCCCCTCCCTCCATCCTCCTCTCCCTACCTCCCCTCTGCCCTCTCTGCCACTCTTCCTCCTGCCTCTCTCCATCCCTCCCCCTCCTCCTCCTCTCTCCATCCCTCCCCTCTTCTCCTCTCCCCCTCCCTCCTCCCTCTCCCCCTCCTCTCCCCCTCCTCTACCTCACCTCCTCCCTCCCTCCTCTTCCTCCCATTCTTCTCCTCCTCCCTCCCTTTTCCCCCTCTTTCCCCTCTCTCCCTCCCCCATCTCCTCCCCCTCCCTCGCTGTCAGAAACACAGAGAGACACTAACAGAGAGAGAGAGAGATACTGACCGAGACAGAGAGAGGGACACTGACAGAGAGAGAGAGACACTGACAGAGAGAGAGAGAGACATTGAAAGAGAGACAGAGAGACAGAGAGAGAGACACTGGGGGGGAGGTCCCATCCGAGCACATTGTTGGAAGGCTCCCGGTGCTGCAATAGGTGAGTTGAAACTTAATTTTTTATTTATTGATTGATTTTTTAAAATTTTTAAATTATTTTATTGATTGATTTATTGATTTATTTATCATTTATTATTCATGATGGCTCTTTATTTGTAAATGTGAAGTGGTTAATGTTTGTAAACCCCGCCCCCCCATCTCTCATTCCCTACACCTGATTTATAAGTGTAGGCAAGGTTTTTCTGAGTGAACAAAAATCTACACTTACTCCAGTCTAAGTTAGTTTGGAGTAAGTTTTCACTGCCGAAACTTGCAAAACAGGCATGAGTGGCTGGACACGCCCACTTAAAAAAAAAATCTGTTCTACAATGAAACTATTCTAACTCACTAGAACTGGAGCAAACTAAATGCTGAGAATTGCAATTTCTAAGATGCACCATTCTAAACTAGTTGCTCCAAAAAAATAGGAGCAACTCAGGCCAAAACTTGAGCCCAATGTTAATCCAGAGTGAGGATCACACATGGTGGCCTAACTTTTATACTAGGTCTGGCACACCTGTACAGGTAACCAACAAGTCTCCCACTGCAGTGTCCTCTGGTGGCACACCTTGTAATAGTACAAGCAGTAACCATGTAGGATAAATGACAACTCTCATATTCTATTTTCCCCCTATTAATTAAACCCTTTGCCCTCCTCTGCTGAATTCTAAATTTCTCCCAGTCCTCAGGTTTGCTGCTTTTTCTGGACAATTTATATGCCTCTTCCTTGGATTTAACACTATCCCTAATTTCCCTTGTTAGCCACGGTTCAGCCACCTTCCCTGTTTTATTTTAACGCGAGACAGAAATGTACAATTGTTGAAGTTCATCCATGTGATCTTTAAATGTCTGCCATTGCCTATCCACCGTCAACCCTTTAAGTATCATTCGTCAGTCTATCCTAGCCAATTCATGTCTCATCCCATCAAACTTATCTTTCTTCAAGTTCAGGACCCTAGTTTCTGAATTAACTCTCCATCTTAATGAAGAATTCAACCATATACTGGTCACTCTTCCCCAAGGGGCCTCACACAACAAGATTGCTAATTAATCCCCTCTCATTACACAATACCCAGTCTAGGATGGCTAGCTCTCTAATTGGTTCCTCGACATATTGGTCTAGAAAACCATCCCTTGTACACTCCAAGTAATCCTCCTCCAATATATTGCTACCAGTTTGGTTAGCCCAATCTATATGTAAATTAAAGCTGTACCTTTATTGCACGCATCACTAATTTCCTGTTTGATGCCATCCCCAACCTCATCACTACTCTTTGGTGGTCTGTACACAACTCCCACTAGTGTTTTCTGCCCTTTGGTGTTCCGCAGCTCTACCCATACAGATTCCACATCATCCAAGCTAATGTCCTTCCTTACTATTGCGTTAATCTCCTCTTTAACCAGCAACACTACGCAACCTCCTTTTCCTTTACATAAGAACATAAGAACATAAGAACATAAGAATTAGGAACAGCAGTAGGCCATCTAGCCCCTCGAGCCTGCTCCGCCATTCAATAAGATCATGGCTGATCTGGCCGTGGACTCAGCTCCATTTACCCGTCCGCTCCCCGTAACCCTTAATTCCCTTATTGGTTAAAAATCTATCTATCTGTGACTTGAATACATTCAATGAGCTAGCCTCAACTGCTTCCTTGGGCAGAGAATTCCACAGATTCACAACCCTCTGGGAGAAGAAATTCCTTCTCAACTCGGTTTTAAATTGGCTCCCCCGTATTTTGAGGCTGTGCCCCCTAGTTCTGTCTGTCCTTCCTGAATATTGAATATCCCAGGATGTTGAGTTCCCAGTCTTGGTCACCCTGCAGCCATGTCTCCGTAATCCCAATTACATCATATCCATTAACAGCTGTCGGCGCAGTTAATTCATCCACCTTATTACGAATGCTCCTCGCAGGAGACACAGAGCCTTCAGGCTTGTTTTTTTTAACAATCTTTGCCTTTTAGAATTATGTTGTAATGTGGCCCTTTTTGATTTTTGCCCTTGATTTCTCTACCCTCCACTTTTCCGTATCTCCCTTCTACCTTTTGCTTCTGCCCCCATTTTACTTCCCTCTGTCTCCCTGCATAGATTCCCATCCCCCTGCCAGATTAGTTTAAACCCCCGCCAGGATATCGGTTCCAGTCCTGCCCAGGTACAGACCGTCTGGTTTGTATTGGTCCCACCTCCCCTAGAACCGGTTCCAATGTCCCAGGAATTTGAATCCCTCCCTCTTGCACCATTCTGCAAGCCACGTATTCATCTTAACTATCCTGCTATTTCTACTCTGACTAGCACATGGCACTAGTAGCAATCTTGTGATTACTACCTTTGAGGTCCTTCTTTTAAATTTAACTCTTAGCTCCCTAATTTCAGCTTGTAGGACCTCATTCCCGTTTTTTAACTATATCGTTGGTATCGATATGCACCATGACAACTGGCTGTTCACTCTCCCCCTCCAGCTGCTCCGAGACATTCTTGACCCTTGCACCAGAGAGGCAACATACCATCCTGGAGTCTTGATTGCGGCTGCAAAAACGCCTATCTATTCCCCTTACGATAGAATCCTCTACTATTATAGCTCTCCCACTCTTTTTCCTGCCCTCCTATGCAGCAGAACCACCCATGGTGCCATGAACTTGGCTGCTGCTGCCTTCCCCTGATGAGCCATCTCCTCCAACAGTATCCAAAATGGTGTATCTGTTTTGGAGGGAGATGACCACAGGGGACTCCTGCACTACCTTCCTACTCCTGCTCTGCCTGATGGTCACCCATTCCCTATCTGCCTTTGTAACCTTTACCTGCGGTGTGACCAACTCACTAAATGTGCTATTCACAACATCCTCAGCATCGCGATGTTCCAGTGTGAATCCATGCACAGCTCCAGTGCCGTCATGCAGTCTGACAGAACCTGCAGCTAGATACACTTCCCACATACATAGTAGTCAGGGACACTTCCCACATAGCACAGGAGAAGCACGACATGGGTCTGGGCTCTCCTGCCATGACTTAACCCTTAGATTAACTTAATTTGGCAACAATGCCAAAGGTTACCTACTGATAAGAAAAGTAAAAGAAAAAGATTAAATCCTCACCAATCCACCAGCCAATCACTTACCCGCTTGGCTGTGACGTCACACTTCGATTTCTTTTCACTTCTTTGTTTACCTTCTGCCCCTGCTGCAGCTGGCTCCTCCAACAACCACGCCCTTTTATGGGTCTCCCGATCTGCCGCCCCCACTGCTGTGGCCTCCTCCGATGGCTGCACCCTTTAATGGGTCTCCCGAACTGCCGCCCCCACTCCTGTGGCCTCCTCCGATGACCACGCCCTTTTATGGGTCTCCCGAACTGCCGCTCCCACTCCTGTGGCCTCCTCCGACGGTAATGCCACTGAATGTCGAAGGGAGGTGGCTGCAGTCCCTCTTTTTGGAGATGCTCATTGCCTGGCAGTTATGTAGTGCAAATGCCACTTATCAGCCAATGTCTGAATATTGTCCAGGTCTTGCTGCATGCAGGCATGGACTGCTTCATTATCTGAGGAGCTGCTAATGGAATTGAACACTGTGCAATCATCGGCGAACATCAACACTTCTGATCTTATGTTGGAGAGAAGATCAGTGATGAAGCAGTAGAAGATGGTTAGGCCTAGGACATTGTGCTGAGGAACTCTTGCAGCGATGTCCTGGGATTCAAATGATTTACTTCCAACAACCACAACCTTCTTCCTTTGTGCTAAGTATGACTGCAACCACTGGAGAGTTTTCCTCATATTCCTATTGACTTCAATTTTTCTAGGGCTCCTTGGTGCCACACTCAAGGAGGGCAATCACTCTCACCATACCTCTGGAATTCAGATCTTTTGTCCTGTTGTGAAGAATTGTTGTTCACAATTTATATTAACGATTTAAACTTTTGAATCCAAAATGCAGGGGTCGAAATTCAGCACCGTCGTTTTTGAGGCGGTGTCGCTGTCTGAGTGCTGATTTTACCGCTAGACCTTAGGTGCCGGCTCAAACTGCCAAATTCAGTTTTTATGTCCAAAGATGAGAGAGCAGCGCTAAAAAGTGGCATTGCACACATCCTCGGGTGGGAGATCAGGAGGCCTACTGAATTTCACAACGGGAGGTAGCCACAATGCTGGCTGAAAAACGGGAAGAAAATGGAAGAAAGAAAAAAAAACTTCAAACTTCTCCGACCGACACACAAACTTCCCCACTGTTACAACTAATGAAAAGAAGATGAAATAAATAAAGAAAAAAACTTACCTGATCTCTGGGCGAATAAACCCGAGCACCGCGATGTTCCCTCCACTTTTCCCAGGCAGTATGGACGCCTTGCCGTTAGGCGTCCGTACAAACCAAATATCACGGGAGCAGTGCCAAGGGGACATTGCACGCTGGACGATGTTACCACATGGGTGGTGTTAGATGACACAGCGTTACCTCTTGGTGCCTCTACCAAAGAGCTTACCGAATTTCTCCCAAGCCGTGGACATCGCTTAACATAGTAGGCCTATGCTGGCCATTAGCCGCCTAACACCGGTGCTAACGGGCGATGTTATAAAGGGAATTTCGACCCCTCAATTTCTAAATTTGCGGATGACACCAAATTGGGGGCGATAGTCAATACTGAGGAGGACTGCAACAAATTACAGGAAGACATTAATAAACTTGCAGAATGGCCATATAATTGGCAAATGAATTTCAACACAGATAAATGTGAGGTAATACATTTTGGTAGGAAGAATAGGGAGATCACTTATTACTTGGCGAGTGGGGTAGGGGAACAAAGGGATCTCAGGGAACAAATACATAAATATCTAAAAGTTGCGACACAGGTTAGTAAGGCCATAAAAAAAAACAAGCACTAGGGTTTATTTATAGAGGTAAGAATTGAAAAGTACAGAAGTTATGCTCAATCTTAAACCTAGGTTAGACCACACTTAGAGTACCGTGTACAGTTCTTTTCGCCATATTATAAAAAGGATGTAGAGACACTGGAGCGGGTGCAGAGAAGATTTACAAGGAGGTTACCAGAAATGCGAGGGTGTACATATCAGGAAAGGATGAACGGGCTGATTCTCTTTCCTCTTAAAAAAATGAAGGCTGCTGACCTAATAGAGGTCTTTTAAAATTATAAAAAGGTTTTGATAGAGTGGACACAAAGTGAATGTTTCCACTTGTGGGGAAGAGCATAACTAGAGGCCATTAATATAAGATAGTAACCAAGAAATCCAATAGGGAATTCAGCAGAAACTTCTTTACCCAGAGAATGGTGTGAATGTAGAACTTGCTACCACAGGAAGTGGTTGAAGTGAATAGTATAGATGCATTTAAGGGGAGCTTTGATAAGCATATGATGTAGAAGGGAAAAAGGGTTATGCAGATAGATTTAGATGAGGAAAGACGGGAAGAGGCTAGAGTGGAGCATAAATGCCAGCATGGACTGGTTAGGACTGTCTGTGCCCTATATCCTATGTAATCCATGTAATCTTATGTCCATGTTTGGATCAAGGCTGTAATGAGATCTGAAGCCAAGTGGTCCTTGCAGAACCCAAACTGAGCTTTGGTGAGCAGGTTATTGGTGAGTAAGTGCCACTTAACAACACTGTCGATGACACCTTCCAACCCTTTGCTGATGATTGAGAGTAGGCTAGTGGGGTGGTAATTATCCAAATTGCATTTGTGCTACATTTTGTGGACAGGACATATCTGGCCACTTATCCACTATGTTGGGTAGATGCTAATGTTGTAGCTGTACTGGAACAGCTTGGCTAGAGGTGCGGCTAGTTCTGGAGCAGAAGTCTTCCGCACTACAGCTGGGATGTTGTCGGGGCCCATAGCTTTTCCTGTATCCAGTGCGCTCAAATGTGCCTTGATAGCATGTGGAGTGAATCGAATTGGCTGAAGATTGTCTTCTATGATGGTGAGGACCTCAAAAGGAAGCCAATATGAATCATCCACTTGGCACTTCTGGCTGAAGGTGAAGCAAACACTTCAGCCTTGTCTTTTGCACTCACGTACTGGGCTCCATATTCATTGAGGATGGGGATATTCATGGAGACTCCTCTTGCCGTTAGTTTTTTAATCGTCCACCACCATTCACGACTGGATGTGGCAAGACTGCCGTGCTTTGATCCGTTGGTTGTGGGATCGCTTAGCCCTGTCTATAGCATGCAACTTCTGCTGTTTAGCATGCATGCAGTCCTGTGTTGTTTCACCAGGTTGGCAGCTCATGTTTAGGTACACCTGGTGCTGATCCTGGCATACACTTCTGCACTCCTCAATGAACCAGGATTGGTGCCCTGGCTTGATGGCACTGGTAGAGTGAGGGCTATGCTAGGCCATGAGGTCACAGATTGTGGTAGAATACAATTGTGCTTCTGCTGATTACCCACAGTGCATCATGGATACCAGTTTTGAGCTGCTAGATCTGTTTTCAATCAATGCCATTTATCACAGTGGTAGTGCCACATAACACGATGGATTGTATCCTCAGTGTGAAATTGGGATTTTGTCTCCACAATGACTGTGCGGTGCTCACACCTACTAATACTGTCATGGAGATGTGCATCTCCGGCAGGTAGATTGGTGAGGATGAGGTCAAATAGGCTTTGCCCTCATGCTGGACCTCTCACCACCTGCAGCAGGACCAGGCCAGCAGCTATATACTTCAGGAGCCTGCCAGCACAGTCATTCGTGATGCTACCAGGGTACCAGAAGAATGTGCGTTGAATAGCACATTCTTGTACTTGGCTTTTCCTATATTTCCAATATTCTTATAATGTATTCAGAAATGGGACGAGGATTAATTTCCTACTGCACTTAGTTCCAAGAACTTCATCAATCAAAAATCCCAAAATAGTCTATTTTAATAATTTGTCCTGCTATTGGCCTACATTTCTATCCTTGTAACTCATTTCAGCTCTAAATATAAACATATTTCAAAATCTGAATCTCCAATCTGAAACAAGGACAGTTTCTCTGTTACATTGAATTAGAAGTCAGGCCATATGCCAGGAATTAAACCATTGCATGAATCAAATACTCACACACTGAATTTTCAATTATTTGAGTATGTGGCAACTTACTTTACAAAAATTGCTTTTGCAAAAACAAGTCACCCTGTTTTCATTGGGCGCGTACCATTTGGAGTGTTTCTGACTGTACGGAGGATTTGTTATTATTGCCATTGCTTCCATGTGCATTCTTTGCAGCAGCATAGTATATAATAGTGTAACGATTTGTGCTGCACATTTTGACAGACATGTGACAAGCCCCGCCCTCTGTCAAGCTCCACCCTCTCCTTCCCGGCCCCGAATCATTCCCTCCACGTGATGCCGAGAAATAGGACCTGAGGCTCCAACTCTCCATCTGCTCAGGCCCCAGCCCTCTTCCCTCTCTCCCCGCCGTCCCCCGACCCTGACGCCTCTCAAGAACAGTGGGACTGGGAGCGAGAGCAATCGGCATAGAGCCAAGAGTAGTGCGCGTGGACGGCACGAGCAGAGAAGCGGCGGTGGGTCGAGAGGGAGGGAGAGAGAGGCTGGGAGAGAGAGAGGTTGGGGGAGCGAGAGAGAGATTGGGGGGGAGAGAAAGAGGCTGGGGGAGAGAATGAGAGGCTGGGGTAGAGGGAAATAGAGGCTGGGGGAGAGAGAGAGTGAGGCTGGGGGAGAGGGGAAGACAGGTTGGGGGAAAGAGAGATACTGGGGGAGAGAGAGAGGCTGGGGGAGAGAGAGACTGGGAGAGAGAGGCTGGTGGGGGAGAGAGAGACTGCGGGGGGAAAAACATGGGTGGAGGCAGATCGGAGGGGAGAGAGGAAACTCAGGGAAGACAGACCACGTTCTTCTAACCGCCTACAAGGGGCATCGTTGGAGTGGATGTTATCCAGAAGTCATGACACTGTAACTATTCACTTCATACCCAATAAACCTGTTAATCTTACACTGGGTGTTGTGTAATGAGAGAGGATTAATTAGCAATCTCGTTGTGCGAGGCCCCTTCGGGAAGAGTGACCATAATATGGTGGAATTCTACATTAGGATGGAGAATGAAACTGTTAATTCAGAGACCATGGTCCAGAACTTAAAGAAGGGTATCTTTGAAGGTATGAGGCATGAATTGGCTAGGATAGATTGCCGAATGATACTTAAGGGGTTGACAGTGGATGGACAATGGCAGACATTTAGAGACCGCATGGATGAACTACAACAATTGTACATGCCTGTCTGGCGTAAAAATAAAAAAGGGAAGGTGGCTCAACCATGGCTATCAAGGGAAATCAGGGATAGTATTAAAGCCAAGGAAGTGGCATACAAATTGGCCAGAAATAGCAGCGAATCCGGGGACTGGGAGAAATTTAGAACTCAGCAGAGGAGGACAAAGGGTTTGATTAGGGCAGGGAAAATAGAGTACGAGAGGAAGCTTGCAGGGAACATTAAAATGGACTGCAAAAGCTTCTATAGATATGTAAAGAGAAAAAAGTTAGTAAAGACAAACGTAGGTCCCCTGCAGTCAGAATCAGGGGAAGTCATAACTGGGAACAAAGAAATGGCAGACCAATTGAACAAGTACTTTGGTTCGGTATTCACTAAGGAGGATACAAACAACCTTCCGGATATAAAAGGGGTCGGAGGGTCCAGTAAGGAGGAGGAACTGAGGGAAATCCTTATTAGTCAGGAAATTGTGTTGGGGAAATTGATGGGATTGAAGGCCGATAAATCCCCAGGGCCTGATGGACTGCATCCCAGAGTACTTAAGGAGGTGGCCTTGGAAATAGCGGATGCATTGACAGTCATTTTCCAACATTCCATAAACTCTGGATCAGTTCCTGTGGAGTGGAGGGTAGCCAATGTAACCCCACTTTTTAAAAAAGAAGGGAGAGAGAAAACAGGGAATTACAGACTGGTAAGCCTGACATCGGTAGTGGGTAAAATGATGGAATCAATTATTAAGAATGTCATAACAGCGCATTTGGAAAGAGGTGACATGATAGGTCCAAGTCAGCATGGATTTGTGAAAGGGAAATCTTGCTTGACAAATGTTCTGGAATTTTTTGAGGATATTTCCAGTAGAGTGGACAAGGGAGAACCAGTTGATGTGTTGTATTTGGACTTTCAGAAGGCTTTCGACAAGGTCTCACACAAAAGATTAATGTGCAAAGTTAAAGCACATGGGATTGGGGGTAGTGTGCTGACGTGGATTGAGAACTGGTTGGCAGACAGGAAGCAAAGAGTAGGAGAAAATGGGTACTTTTCAGAATGGCAGGCAATGACTAGTGGGGTACCACAAGGTTCTGTGCTGGAGCCCCAGCTGTTTACACTGTACATTAATGATTTAGACGAGGGGATTAAATTTAGTATCTCCAAATTTGCGGATGACACTAAGTTGGGTGGTAGTGTGAACTGCGAGGAGGATGCTATGAGGCTGCAGAGTGACTTGGATAGGTTAGGTGAGTGGGCAAATGCATGGCAGATGAAGTATAATGTGGATAAAAGTGAGGTTATCCACTTTGATGGTAAAAACAGAGAGACAGACTATTATCTGAATGGTGACAGATTAGGAAAAGGGGAGGTGCAACGAGACCTGGATGTCATGGTACATCAGTCATTGAAGGTTGGCATGCAGGTACAGCAGGCGGTTAAGAAAGAAAATGGCATGTTGGCCTTCATAGCGAGGGGATTTGAGTACAGGGGCAGGGAGGTGTTGCTACAGTTGTACAGGGTCTTGGTGAGGCCACACCTGAAGTATTGTGTACAGTTTTGGTCTCCTAATCTGAGGAAGGACGTTCTTGCTATTGAGGGAGTGCAGCGAAGATTCACCAGACTGATTCCAGGGATGGCTGGACTGATATCTCAGGACAGACTGGGTCAACTGGGCCTTTATACTCTGGAGTTTAGAAGGATGAGAGGGGATCTTGTAGAAACGTATAAGATTCTGAGGGGACTGGACAGGTTAGATGCGGGAAGAATGTTCCCGATGTTGGGGAAGTCCAGAACCAGGGGACACAGTCTTAGAATAAGGGGTAGGCCATTTAGGACTGAGATGAGGAGGAACTTCTTCACTCAGAGAGTTGTTAACCTGTGGAATTCCCTGCCGCAGAGAGTCGTTGATGCCATTTCATTGGATATATTCACGAGGGAGTTAGACATGGCCCTTATGGCTAAAGTGATCAAATGGTATGGAGAGAAAATGGGAAAGGGGTACTGAGGTGAATGATCAGTCATGATCATATTGAATGGTGGTGCAGGCTCGAACGGCCGAATGGCCTACTCCTGCACCTATTTTCTATGTTTCTATGTTTCTATAATGCCAATTGTGGACTATAACATTGTTAAAAGGTTGATGTAAAAGATTGCAGAAAGAGAGCATCACAAACTCTTTTGGGGTGTGTTTATTCTACAACTTCAGTGGTACTGCCAGCTAATTTCCACTTTACACCAACACTAAAGGTCCGAACTTGATGGCCTTATTGCCCACTGCCGCTGGCTGCCGCCGCGTTTTTTGGGCGGTCTACCCTCGGTGCCATTTTTGTGCAGATCTTCCGCCGGCGGGAGGGGAGGACCGCTGGGAACCGCCCACTGATGGCTGCTGGTGTGCAAGGCGTGGAAGTGTCCTCCCGCCCGCCGAGCTGCCAGTTTGCTCCAGGCGGGAGTCGTTGGCAGCAAGGGGAAGGACCACTGCAGGAAGGCAGGTCTAACCCCAACGGTAAGTAAGAAGATCTGCAAAAAAAGGTTAGTGAGATTCTTTTATTAATTTTATTTTCAGCGATTTATGTGTATGGGGTCCCCTGAAGTTCTTCCAGTAGGTTTTTTTTGGTGAAAATTTTTACTACTATGTGCTCCCCCCTCCCTGGGCCTGACTCAATCCTTGGCAGCACTTTGGCAAGGATTATATTTGCCGCCTAGAGTGGGAGCTCCTGTCCACTGTCGCCCTGATTAATGACGTAACTCGTTTTTTTGCTGCCGGGCTGTACTGGCATATCTTTTAGATGAATCCTCCTGGCAAAGTACTGCCAGGTCATCAGTGGTTCTTTGGGCAGGCCTTGGCTTTGACCAAGTTCAGGCCCTAAGCTTTCAGTAAAAACCTGGGAGTCAGGTCTTGATCTGATTCTGGAGTGAAACTTGCCTTCTCATTTGAATTCATCTTGTTATCTGAACAGAGTACACACATATATACAGTTGTAACAATGCAGGATTAGATCTTTATTCAGACATGATTCCTGTATGATTGCTACTATACAGTGATTCACTCACACTTATATACAATTTTACCCTTGTTCATTCCTTTCCATGCATATTACCAATTAATCATAGTGACATATACATACATACAAGTGACAGCAGAATAACAAACGTAGACCCAGCAAAATGCACTTAGCCCTTCTGAATCTCTTACAATCATCTTGTTACCATGGTTATTTGCCCTCTTAAACTCAGTCCCATTCCACATAAATACAAGTGACCAAGCTGGCTTATTCCAGATCATCACAGACATGGCTGAACGACTTTCGCATATTTCAGAGCCCTCCTTATCTGTGGAGATACCCTTGCCTTAAACCCCCTTGCACAACACATAGTTTACAATCCCATGAATAGCAGAATGCTGTTTTGAATAATCGTGTGCTGATCCCACAGGTTGCCCAGTACATTGAGGTACTCAGGTAGTGTGGACTCACATCCCCACAAAACTCTACACAGAGGAGATAGCTGCAGGAAGCTGATTAAGGAGCATTGCTGAGGAGGCTCAGGCTAAGAAAAGTCGCACTTACCAAGTTGTACCACTTGATGCACAAAGATCTTTTAGGAAAGAACAGATAAACATTTGAAGCAGAGGAGACAGGACCAAGTGAAAAGAGCAAGGCAATAGGATTAGTATTAGATTACCTTAGCAAAGAGTCGGCACAAATACAATGGACTGAATGTCCTCCTTCATGCTTTTACTTGTACCTGAAGCCAGCAAGAACAACAATGCTGTCTGTTATTCTGGAAATCAAGGTTACCACTGTACTAAACTTCTATGCCACCAGTGCCTGTCAGGCACCCACAGGAGATTTGACTGGAACCAACTACTATGCGGAGAACTTCTACATTGTGATGCAACATTTGCCTCTACTAGGAAGCACAATGTGCCATACAATATAGTGTATACCACCAGCAAGGGCAAAGGTATCTCTGCTTTCATGAGCTGGGCATTATCAACAGCCACACATGCAACCGCTTATAATCCTGAGCAATACATGATCGGCTTCTACTCTCTCAACATACTGATGGCTTGCAACCACCAGCTCAAAGTAATGCCTGTCAATACACAATATACAAGTAGAATACTCTATTCATCAATTGTATAGGTAGTTAAAATGATGGAAAGCGAGTTACATGGAACACTGGCTCCTGAGAGACAAGGGACATATGGTGCACCTCTGCTCAACATCTGTACAGAAGCACTATGCACATATAATGAAGATCATTGCACATATATTGAACCTATGCCAGAACCACTGTCTCATTGAGCAAGACATCAGTCTGTTCAAATAGCATTTCCAAGGCTTGCATTGCACATGGGGTGACATTGCCATATTCCTCTCTGAAAGTTGTTTGTTCTGAAACTAATTCAGTAGATATTTGACACAGGTTGCAATGTAAAAAACAAAGGAATTGTTGAATTTTTTGAATTGGAGTTACTTTAATCTGGTTACAGTGTAACAACTTTCAAGTGTTGGTTGTTATACTTTTAAAGAAGATATTGCCTTACCCCATGCTTGTAGCAGGAATAGAAGAGCAGCTAAAATGGCATCATCATTTTATATTAGTCCATTGTTACTGGACTGAAAAAAATGATAAGGTGCCATTGCATTAGCAATTGTTTGCAACTCTGTCCCTTGTGTGCCAAAGTTCAGACGTTGAGCTATTTTCTGAACCAGGATTGCTGGGAGATTCATTAAGCTTCATTGGTGCACTAGTACGAGTTCTTCAGGTTTTTATGCCCTAGTTGCTACCAGCATCAAATTTGTGAACCACCTATCTTAATAACAATTGCCTTCAGCTGCACTTTGCTATCAAGCAATCTAATATATACTACAAAAATATAAACAAGCAATGCAAATGGTTAAGAAAAGAAGATTCTCATTATTTCATAGGATGGATTATAAAGTAAATAATCTACCATAATAATAGAGAGTTTTTGTTTGTATTGGGGCAAGGGCAGGGCCTGTGGCTGGGTGACTGAGTGACATTTGCACCGAGCAATGGGCGATCAGGGCCCACCCGGCCTCACAACCAATCAAGGCGGGAAGCTATGGCGTGAATTTTAAAAGTTTGATTGACACTGAGTCTGCTCCAATGAAGAAATGGCAGTGGATGCGGCAGTGCCAGTGGATGTGGGCATGGAGGGGGAGGGCCTCCCTGGTTGTGATGGGAGCGGTGGGTGAGCGAGTGAAAGAGAGAGGGAGGAGGAGAGAGAGGGTGGGAGGGAGTGAGTTGGAGGGAGGGAGGGAGAGGGTGGGAAGGAGACGGAGGATGGGAGGGGGGAGAGAGTGAGAGAAAGAGATGGAGGGAAGGAGAGAGGGTGGGGAGAGAGAGAGGGATGGAGAGTAGAGGGGAGCAAGAGAGGGAGGGAGAACATCAGCATTGATTCTATAGACGAAGATGATGATAACAGTTAAAACAAGCACTGTTGCAATAAAGATACTAATTTGACCACAACTATTTTACGGGTCTCTGCTAGTCAACCATAATTATTTATAGATCAATGTGAATCAATTATAGAAAATGTTGTAAAGATTTGTGATCTAGTTTTTCTGTTGGATGATGCTGCAATATTTACATAGAATTACATAGAATATACAGCACAGAAACAGGCCATTCTTCCCAACCAGTAAATACTCCACTCGAGCCTCCTCCTATTCTTTCTCATCTAACTCTATCAGCATTACCATCACATCCTTTCTCCCTCATATGCTTATCTAGCTTCTCCTTAAATGCATCTATACTATTTGTCTCAACTACTCCCTGTGGTAGCTGTTATGTATGGAGAAAGAGTCAGATTGAACACTGTGAGCTCAAAGTAAAGTGTGACCTTAGTCTTTTATTGCAGGTCTCCAGAGTGCCTCTCCAATCTGTGAGGCCTCCTTAAATACCTGTGCTCCCAAGGGATTATGGGATCCCTTTGGACTCCAGGGGATAAGCCCTCTAGTGGCTGTACAAAGTAAATACAAGCTTACATATATAAAAACATTCTCTCCCAAAGTCAACAGTGTAACTATTTACAAGGTGAGTCGATCTGGGGCCCTTCTTGCCCTGGTTGATCGTCTCGGTGTGAAAGCTGGTATTGGTGAATCAACTGTTGGGCGCTCGCTGAGCTGCTGTGCAGCTGGCCTTGCTGGGCTGCCTGGTGTGGTGGGTCTTGCTGGGCTACTGTCGATGATGAATTCTGCTTCGTGGCCAACCGCAGTGCCGGTTGCCACTGGTGTGCATGTTGCGGGGTCAAAGATGATAGGGTCCAAAGTGGGTTGCTCAGGATAGTCTGTGAATCTGAGTTTGATTTGGTCCAAGTGTCTCCGGTGAATGAGTCCATTTGAAAGTTTGACCCGAAACACCCTGCTCCCCTCTTTGGCCACGACAGTGCCGGGGAGCCACTTGTGACCTTGTCCATAATTCAATAACAAATACAGGATCATTGATTTCAATCTCGCGTGACACATTTGCGCTCTCATGATATGTACTCTGTTGAAGCCGCCTGCTCTCTACCTGTTCATGTAGATCAGGGTGAACTAACGAGAGCCTTGTTGTAAGTGCTCTTTTCATGAGCAGTTCAGCAGTTGGGATCCCGGTGAGCGAGTGGGGTCTCGTGCGGTACTAAACAGGACTCGGGATAGGCGAGTCTGCAGTGAGCCTTCAGTTACTTTCTTCAAGCCCGGCTTGGTGGTTTGCACTTCTCTTTTTGCCTGACCATTGGATGCTGGTTTAAATGGAGCAGATGTGACATGTTTGATCCCGTTATGGGTCATGAATTCTCTGAACTCAGCACTGGAAAAACATGGCCCGTTGTCGCTCACCAGGACATCGGGTAAGCCATGTGTGGCAAACATGGCCCGCAGGCTTTCAGTAGTGGCAGCGAACGTGCTCGCCGATATTAACTCACATTCAATCCATTTGGAGTATGCATCTACAACCACAAGGTACATTTTACCCAAGAACAGGCCTGCATAGTCGACGTGTACCCTAGACCACGGTTTGGAGGGCCAAGACCTTAAACTTACCGGCGCCTCCCTGGGTACATTGCTTAACTGCGAGCATGTATTACATCTGTGAACGCAGCACTCTAAGTCCGCATCAATACCGGGCCACCACATGTGCGATCTGGTTATCGCTTTCATCATTACGATGCCTGGGTGGATACTTTGGAGGTCACTGATGAAGGTGTCTCTGCCCTTCTTGGGAACCACTACTCGATTGCCCCACAGAAGGCAGTCTGCCTGTATAGACATCTCATCTTTGCGCTGCTGGAATGGCTTTATTTCTTCCTGCATTTCCACTGGAACACTGGACCAGCTCCCGTGATGCACACAGTTTTTGACTAGGGACACTAAGGGGTCCTGGCTTGTCCAGGTTTTTATCTGCCGGGCAGTGACACTCACTCTCAAATGCTTCCATAACCATGGCTAAATCTGCAGGCTGCACCATTTCCACCCCCGTGGTGGGCAATGGCAGCCCACTGAGAGCATCGGCACAGTTTTCTGTGCTTGGCCTGTGGCGGATGGTATAGTTGTATGCGGACAATGTGAGCGCCCAACTCTGGATGCGGGCCGATGCATTGGTATTTATCCCTTTACTCTCGGAAAACAGGGATATGAGTGGCTTATGGTCAGTTTCCAATTCGAATTTTAGCCCAAACAGATATTGATGCATTTTCTTTACCCCATAGACACACGCTAACGCTTCTTTTTCAATCATGCTGTAGGCTCTCTCAGCCTTAGACAGACTCCTGGATGCATAAGCAGCTGGTTGCAATTTCCTGAAATCATTAGCTTGTTGCAATACACACCCGACGCCATATGATGACGCATCATATGCTAGTACCAAATGCTAACATGGATCATACAACACCAGTAATTTGTTTGAACATAACAATTTTCTAGCTTTCACAAAGGCATTTTCTTGGCTTTTGCCCCAAACCCATACATCCCCTTTATGCATTAAGACATGCTGCGGTTCTAACAGTGTGCTGAGACCCGGTAAGAAGTTACCAAAGTAGTTCAGGAGTCCCAGAAACGACCGCAGCTCCGTCACGTTCTCATTTGCCTTTGTCTTCGAATCGTTGGGCCTGATGCCGTCCGCCACGATCCTCCTCCCCAGGAACTTCACTTCAGGCGCCAGTAAAACGCACTTTGAACATTTTAACCTGAGCCCCACGCGGTTGAGTCGACTACGAACCACCTCCAGGTTCTGCAGATGCTAGATTGTGTCCCGATCTGTAACCAAGTTTTCATCCTGAAGACCATGGTGTGCAGGACCGACTTCAGTAAGCTTTCCATGTTTCTCTGGAATATCGTCGCCGCTTATCGAATTCCAAATGGGCATCTGTTATAAATGAAAAGACCTTTGTGCGTGTTAATGCTGGTGAGGCCCTTCGATGATTCCTCCAGTTCCTGCGCCATGTAAGCTGAAATCAAATCCAGCTTCGTGAACGTCTTTCCTCCCACCAGCGTTGCAAAGATGTCCTCGGCCTTTGGTAGTGGGTATTGGTCCTGCAGGGAAAAACGATTCTTAGTTACTTTGTAATCACCACAGGTTATGACGGTGCCGTCTCCCTTGAGGACTGTGAAATGGGACTGGCCCACTCGTTGAGCTCGATCGGTGAGATGATGCCCTCTCGTTGCAGCCGGTCTAGTTCGATCTCCACCCTCTTTCTCATCATGTATGGTACTGCTCTTAGCTTGTGATGGATGGATCGCACCCCCGGAATTAGGTGGATCTGCACTTTTGCTCCTTGGAATTTCCCAATGCCTGGTTCGAACAGCGACAGGAACTTGTTTAAGACCTGGGCACACGAAGTGTCATCAGTGGCCGATGGCGCTCAGACGTCATCCCAGTTCCAGCGTATCTTTCACAGCCAGCTCCTGCCGAGCAGCGTGGGACCATCGCCCATTACCACCCAGAGTGGTAGCTTGTGCACCGCTCCATCATAGGAGACCTTTACAGTAGCACTGCCAATTACGGGAATCAGTTCTTGTGTAAGTTCTTATTTTTGTGCGAATTGGAGTTAAGACTTGCCTTGAGGCCTTACTGCACCACAGTTTCTCAAAAGTCTTTTTCCCCATGATTGACAGGCTCGTGCCAGTGTCTAGCTCCATTGACACCGGGAGTCCATTTAGTTCAACATTCAGCATTATCGAGGGACAATTCGTGGTGAATGTGTGCACCCCATGTTCCTCTGCCTCCTCGATCTGAGGCTCTGGTTTGTCGTGATCCTCTGTGGATCTGTCCTTCTCTGCAACATGGCAGTTTGCCGGTTTAACAGGATTTGCAGCTCGCTTGGAGGTGTCCCATTGTTCCACAGCCCTTGCAAACATAACCTTTGAATCAGCATGAATGGAAATGATGATCACCCCCGCAGCATCAACAAGATGTTAATGGCCTTGCATTCATCACCCTTGATGGTGGACTCTGAGACATCTGCGGACAGGCAGCTGCAGGCATGTGTGACCTGCCCTGTACATTGTGATTTGAAAACAACATCACTTTGTTCACAGTACTTGTAGCAGCACTTGTGTGCTGAGACATTTGCTTAGTATTGTCACTGGTGACAATGAACGCCTGGGCTATCGCTATGGCCTTGTTCAAGGTTGAGGTCTCTACAGTCAAAAGTTTATGAAGTATGGTTTCGTGGCCAATACCAATTACGAAAAAGTCTCTGAGCATGTGCTCCAAATGTCCTTCAAATTCGCAATGTCCTGCAAGGCGTCTTAGCTCGGCGACATAACTCGCCACTTCCTGCTTTTAGACCTTTTGTAGGTGTAGATCCTGTACCTCGCAATCAGAAAGCTTTCCTTCAGGTTTAAATGCTCTCGGACCATTGTGCACAAATCATCGTATGATTTCTCCGTGGGTTTTGCTGGAGTGAGCAGATTCTTCATGAGGCCATACGTTGGTGCTCCACAGACGTTGAGGAGGATCGCCCTTCATTTGGCAGCGTTACTTTCTCCATCTAGCTCATTGGCTATGAAGTATTGGTCGAGTTGCTCCACAAAATTTCCCAATCATCTTCCTATGAGAATTTCTCCAGGATGCCCACTGTTCTCTGCATTTTTGGGTTCGCTATCTGTATCTCGTCGCCAGTTGTTATATATGCAGATAGAGTCAGACTGAACACTGTAAGCTATAAGTAAAGTGTGACCTTCGTCTTTTATTGCAGGTCTCCAGAGTGCCTCTCCAACCTGTGAGGCCTTCTTAAATCCCTGTGCTCCCAAGGATTATGGGATCCTTGGGACTCCAGGAGATGAGCCCTTTGGTGGCTGTACAAGTACAAGTTTACATATATAACAGTAGTGACTTCAACATTCTCACCACTCTCTGGGTAAAGAAGTTTCCTCTGAATTCGTTACTTGATTTCTTGGTTGCTATCTTATATTAATGGCCTCTAGTTTTTCTCTTCCCTACATGTGGAAACACTCTGAGTCTACTCTATCAAAACATTTCATAACTTTAAAGACCTCTATTAAGTCACTCCTCAGCCTTCTCTTTTCAATGACAAAAGTAGGACAAAGAAAAAGGTTCTGCTGAGGGAGTATGAGCTAAATTAAAAAGCAGAACCACAAAGGTAATAATCTTTGGATTACTACCTGAGCCAGGAGCAAATTTGCATAGTGTAAATAAAATCATAGAGATAAACGCGTAGCTCAAAGATTGGTGTGGGAGTAATGGGTTTTGACTCATGGGGCACTGGCACCAATATTGGGATAAGATGGAGCTGGGCTTCACTTGAAGCAAGCTGGGACCAGTGTCCTAGCAAATCGCATAACTAGGGCTGTAGATAGAGCTTTAAACTAAATAAAGGGAGGGAGGGATCAGGTGAGCGGAAGTTTAAAAAGTCAGAGAGAAAGGAGAAGGCAATAGTGCAGGGTAACGATAGGGGTAAAGATAACCAGAGGGTGACAGGAAGGGACAGACCAGATACACATAAGCATTCATCAGAAAGTGGAGTCTGAATAGGGAAAAATGGTAAAAAGACAAAATTAAAAGCTCTTTATCTGAATGCAAGCAGCATTCGTAACAAGATAGATGAGTTGACGGCACAAATAGAAATAAATGGATATGATCTGATAGCCTTTACAGAGACGTGGTTGCACTGTGACCAAGGCTGGGAAATGAATATTATGGGATATTTGCCATTTCAGAAGGATAGGCAGAAAGGAAAAGGAGGTGGATAGCTCTATTAATAAAGGATGAAATCAGTGCAGTAGTGAGAAATGCTATTAGCTCAGAAGATCAATATGCAGAATCAGTTTGGGTGGAGATAAGAAATATAAGGGAAATAAGTCATTGGTGGGAGTAGTCTGTAGGCTCCCTAACAGTAGCTACACTGTTGGACAAAGTATAAATCAAGAAATAATGGAGGCTTGTAAGAAAGGTACTGCAATAATCATGGGCGATTTTAACCTTCATATAGATTGGACAAATCAAATTGGCAAAAGGAGCCTTGAGGAAGAGCTCATAGAGTGTATTCAGGATGGGTTCTTAGAATAATACATTGTGGAACCAACCAGGCTATTTTAGATCTGGTAATGTGTAATGAGTCTGGATTAATTAATGATCTTGTACTAAAGAATCCTCTTGGGAAGAGTGATCATAGCTGTTATATATGCATGCTTGTATTGTTGTGTGATGTCTGTAACACTGAATGTACCCTTACACTGTACACACCTTGCCTGTACACCAGAGGGTGCTGCTGCTGGAGACCTAAGGGTAACCTGCACACTGCAGGTAACCCAGTATAAAAGGAAGCTCAAAGCTTGGTGTCCTCACTCGATGAACTGCAAATAAAGGACTACAGTCTACACAGTTTAAGTACCATATTCTGCCTCATGGAGTCATTGCATCAAGGTGCCTACATACACTACAACTGGCGACGAGGATACGAGATCACGAACTACACGCTCAGCATGTCGAATCTCAGCAACTTTAAGTAATTTACCGACGGGGAAGATTGGGACACTTTTGTAGAAAGATTGGAACATTTCTTCATAGCCAACGACCTGGATGGGGACACACCGGCTACATGACCGAGCAAGCGCAGGGCCATCCTGCTTAGCAGTTGTGGACTTACCATCCATTGTCTCATCAGGGACTTGCTAGCCCCAGCGAAAACAACCACCAAAAGCTATGAGGAACTTGTAACACTTATACAGGAGCAACTAAAACCAAAAGAAAGCATCCTCACAGCCAGGCACCGGTTCTACACTTACTGGCGACCCGAAGGCCAAGAAATTACTAAGTGTGCTGCACATTTAAGAAGACTAGCTGCACCATGTGATTTTGGAGACCACCTTAATGAAGCACTAAGGGACATATTTGTCATCGGAATCGGCCACGAGGGCCTCCTACACAAATTGCTCTCTGCCAACATCACAGTCACCCTGCAGAAAGCAATTCAAGTGAGCTAGGCCTACATGGTTTCGGCCGGCGAATCCAGGTGAATACTGCCCCTGGACTCTAAACCGGCGAATGCAGTGCACCACATGCATACTTCTAAAGGCAGAAATGTTGCCCCGAGTCCAGCAACGCTGAGTCCACCATATGGGGCAAACCAGATGGCCCCGCACTGGCGCTGTGGGGGAAACCACAGGATCCAGCGGTGCTGCTACAAAGACTATGCATGCAAAGGCTGCAAAGAGAAAGAGCATCTTCAAAGAATGTGCAGAGAAAGCTGCACTCATCGTGTCTCTGATGAGTTGGCTGATCACCGGGGCTCCGACACAAATGAAGGTGAAGCTGCTCAACCCCTGGAAGAAGAGTATGGAATTTATACGTGCTCCACCGAAAGTACTCAATGAACGATGGAAGTAGACATCGATGGGGTCCCAGTTTCTCTGGAGATCGACACAGGGGCGAGCCAGTCTGTGATGAGCCAAATGACCTTTGAAAAACTTTGGATAAATCCCGCCAATCGACCAAAACTGCATCCTGTCCAAGCGAAGCTGCTCACCTACACCAAAGGAAAAATTCCAGTCGTTGGCAGCATGGATGTCCAGGTCTCCCAGGACGGCGTGTTGAACAAACGCCCCCTGTGGATCATAGCTGGTGACGGTCCACGCTGCTGCGAAGGAATTGGATGAACCCGATCCAAGTTGGTCAAAGTGGCAACAGCCTCAGGGCTCCAGCAATCAGCATCAAACATGGATCCACCGCTGCATCCAGAGCTCCCACTGTCCAGCTTGGCTGCACAGCGACGACTCTACAACAGCGCGGCGAAATCTCCAGGACCGAAAACTCCACCTTTCGGACCAGGGCAGGACTCCACGGACTGAACATCGTCGAAAGAAGTGGATTCCCGGCGCCCATGGTCGAACCTGAGGAAGAAAAGACCACCACAGCCTACCTGGAGGAGAGCCAGAAGATGGCGGCCCCCCCACGAGGAAAAGAACCTGCAAATAAAATGGCCGCAGCCAGACCACGAGGGGCAGCGTTGGAGGAGTAACACATGGCACTGAGCGGCCAATCGGATTGGAAGGCTCCCTAAAGGAGAATGATAACCAAAAAAATTTAAAGAGACAGTTTCATCCAAATGAGGACAAGGACTTTAAAGCTAAAGATGCAATAAAAGTGTGCAAATATGATAATGTAACCATGAATTGTGATGCTGGTGTAACTAATGTGACAAATTAGATGAATGCTTGTGTAGGTAAGGTTAAGAGCAAGCTTGTTGTGTTTGATGATTATGACAGAGAGTTTGAAATGCCAAATGTAACCATGTCTGGTGAGACCATGACCCCAAAAAGTGATGCAAATGCAGTAATTTATAATGTAGGTTCGACTATGTGTGATCAGAGCCAAGGTGTCATGTATGCAGGTAGGACACTGCTAAAGGACATTGGGTTCTACAGGGACCGTGCAAATGCTAGAGGAGTCCCCCTGTGGGAGACCCCACGTCCAGCTGGCTACCAGACCATGTAGCCTGGACCTTTGGAACAATGTGTGATGCCCCTGGAAGGACACACACACACCCAGTGGGAGCAGACCCATTACAGAGACAATGGTCAATGGGCAGCACGGCCACCACCATTACAATCCCTGGCCACCAGGGCCCTCACCAGGAGCGAGAGGTCAATACCCTCCAGCTTCCCTGGCAAACCCTGGGATGACCAGACCCTCATCCCAACTGGAGGACAAGGAGCCCACCCAGTCCTGTGGCTCTGCCCACCACCACACAATTACCCACATCACAGAGTATGCACCCTACCCACTGCTGCTATGGCTACCCCACTGAGGGATCCCACAACAGTGACACCCACATGGTCTGTGTGTGAGGTGGGGAAATGCATGAGGCTAGTCTCAAGTACAGGGATCACACTGGCACCCACACAAACCTCACCACAACCTCCCATAGCCCACTACTGATCACCTCCCCAGGTCATGATAATAAGGATATTAAAAATGCTTAGGGGGGCGTGTTGTTATATATGCATGCTTATATTGTTGTGTGATGTCTGCAACACTGAATGTACCCTTGCACTGTACACACCTTACCTGTACACCAGAGGGTGCTGCTGCTGGAAACCTAAGGGTTACCTGCGTATAAAAGGAAGCTCACAGCTTGGTGTCCTGACTCAAGGAACTGCAAATAAAAGACTACAGTCTACACAGTTTAAGTACCATACCCTGCCTCATGGAGTCATTGCAACAAGGTGCCTACATACACTACAATAGCATGGTAGACTTTCAAATTCAGTTTGAGGGTGAGAAAGCTAGGTCTCAAACTAATGTCCTGAATGTTAATAAAGGCAATTACAAAGGTATGAAGGCAGAGTTAGCGAAAGTGGATTGGGAAAATAGATTAAAGGATAAGACGGTGGATGAGCGGTGGCAAACATATATGGAGCTATTTCATAACTCTCAGCAAAGTTATATTCCAATGTGAAAGAAAAACTCGAAGAGAAGGAGGAACCATCCGTGGCTAACTAAGGATAGTATCAAATTGAAAACAAAGGCATACAATGCTGCGAAGAATAATGGAAAGCCAGAGGCTTTTGAAATTTTTAGAAACCAACAAAGTATGACTAAAAAAAAATAAAGAGAGAGAAGAAAGTTTATGATAGTAAACAAGCAAGAAATATAAAAACAGACAGAAAGAGCTTCTACAGGTATATGCATAGGGTAAATATCAGATACTAGTTAAAGTAAATGTTGGTACCTTAGAGGTTGAGACTTCGGAATTAATAATGGGAAAGAGAATGGCAGAGAATTTGAACAAATATTTTGTATCGGTCTTCCCAGTAGAAGACACTAAAAGCATTCCAATAATTGATAATCATGGTAGACGACGCAAAAGGCATCCCAATAATTGCTAATCAATGGGTTATTGGGAAGGGGGAACTTAAAACAATCACTGTCACGAGAGAAAAAGTACTAGGCAAACTAATGGGACTAAAGATGGACAAGTCCCCTGGACCTGATGGTCTGCATCCTCGGGTCTTAAAAGAAGTAGTGGAATGCAAAATAGTGGATGCAATGGTTGTAATCTACCAGAATTCCCTGGATTCTGGAGAGGTCCCAGCGGATTGGAAAACCGCAAATGTAATGTCCCTATTTAAGAAAGGAGCAAGACAGAAAGCAGGAAGCAATGGACCAGTTAGCCTAACATCTGTCATTCGGAAAATGCTGGAGTCCATTATTAAGGAGGACATTTGGAAAATCATAATGCAGTCAAGCAGAATCAGCATGGTTTTATGAAAGGGAAATCATGTTTGACAAATTTGCTGGAGTTCTTTGAGAATGTAACGAGCAGGGTGGATAAAGGGGAACCAGTAGATGATGTGCATTTGGATTTCCGAAAAGCATTCGATAAGGTGCCACATAAAAGGTTACTGCACAAGATAAGAGCTCACGGGGTTGGAGATAATATATTAGCATGGATAGAGGATTGGCTGACTAACAGAAAACAGAGAGTCAGGATAAATGGGTCATTTTCAGGTTGGCAAACTATAACTAGTGGAGTGTCACAGGAATCAGTGCTGGAGCCTCAATTATTTACAATTTATATTATCATCATCATAGACAGTCCCTCAAAATCGAGGAAGACTTGCTTGCACTCTAAAAGTGAGTTCTCAGCTGACTGTACTGTCCAATATGAGAATTAGATTCTCTGTCACAGATGGGACAGACAGTCATTGAAGGAAAGGGTGGGTGGGGAGCCGCATGCTCCTTCCACTGTCTGCGCTTGTTTTCCGCATGCTCTCGGCGACGAGACTTGAGATGGTCGGCACCCTCCCAGATGCTCTTACTCCACTTAGGGCGGTCTTTGGCCAGGCATTCCCAGGTGTCGGTGGGGATGTTGCACTTTATCAGGGAGGAAATGTTTCCTCTGCCCACCTGGGGCTCGCTTGCTGCGTAGGAATTCCGAGTAGAGTGCTTGCTTTGGGAGTCTTGTGTCAGGCATGCAGACAATGTGGCCCGCCCAACGGAGCTGGTCGAGTGTGGTCAGTGCTTCGATGCTGGGGATAGTGGCCTGATCGAGAACACTGACATTGGTGCGTCTATCCTCGCAGGGAATTTTCAGGATCTTGTGGAGACATCGTTGGTTGTATTTTTGCAGCGATTTGATGTGTCTGCTGTATATGGTCCATGTCTCTGAGCCATACAGGAGGGCAGGTTTCAATCCAGCCCTGTAGACTATAAGCTTGGTGTCACACTTGAGGGCCTGATCCTCGAACATTCTCTTCCTCAGGTGACCGAAGGCTGCGCTGACACACTGGAGGCAGTGTTGGACCTCATCATCGATGTCTGCCCTTGCTGATAGTAGACTCCCGAGGTATGGAAAGTGGTCCACGTTGTCCAGAGCCGCGCCATGGATCTTGATAATTGGGGGGCAGTGCTGTGTGGTGGGGTCAAGTTGGTGGAGGACCTTTGTCTTATGGCTGTTTAATGTAAGGCCATGCTTTCATACACCTCGGTGAAGATGCTGACGATGGCTTGGAGTTCAGCCTCTGAATGAGCGCAGATGCAGGGGTCATCCGCGTACTGCAGTTCGATGACAGAGGATGGGACAGTCTTGGATCTAGACTGGAGGTGACGAAGGTTGAACAGGTTCCCACTGGTTCTATAGTTTAGTTCCACTTGTTCAACATGAGATGGAACATTGCAGCGAGGAAGATCAAAAAGAGGGTTGACGCGATGACGCAGCCCTGCTTGATTCTGGTCCGATTGTGGATTGGGCCTGTGGTGGATTCGTTGGTCAGGCTCATGGCTTACATGTCGTCACGGAGCAGTCGGAGGATGGTGACAAACTTTTGGGGGCAGCCAAAACGGAGGACGACGCTCCATAGTCCCTCATGGTTAACAGTGTCAAAGGTCTTTGTGAGGTCAAGGAAGGCCATGTTAAAGGCTGGGTGCTGTTCCCTGCAGTTCTCTTGCAGTTGTTGCGCCGTCGCTCCGTTGTACCCCATAGTGGACAGAATCCGCACTGTGACTCCGGGAGGAGCTCCTCAGCCACAGGGAGAAGATGATTGAGGAGGATTCTAGCAATGACTTTCCCAGTGGCTGCCAACTGGGAGATTCCTCTGTAGTTGCCGCAGTCAGACTTGTCCCCTTTTTTAAAGATGGACACGATTACGGCATCTCTGAGATCTCCAAGCATGCACTCCTCCTTCCAGAGTGAGAGAGAAGAGGTAATGCATTCGAGCCAATACTGCCTCTCCGCCATACTTCAGTGCCTCAGCGGGGATTCCATCTGCTCCTGATGCCTTTTGTTCTTGAGATGATGGATGGCCTTTTCTACCTCGTGCAGGGCTGGGGTTTTGCTGAGATGGTGGCGGGTAGAATGCTGTGGGATGGAGTCGAGGACACTCAAGTCAAAGGCAGAATCTCGATTAAGGAGATCTTCATAGTGCTCCTTCCAGCGGGCCCTCGGTGTCCTAGATGAGTGTCTCCCCGTTCTTGGCCAGCAGTGGGGTGGGGCCTTGGGTGCTTGGCCATGGGTGGACTTGACTGCGCTGAAGAATCCTCGCACATCATGGCTGTTGGCCAGCTGCTGTATCTCCTGTGCTTTCTCCACCCACCATCTTTTCTTTATGTCGTGGGTTTTTTGTTGGACCTCGGCCTTAAGCCATCTGTAGAGCTGCTTTGCTTCTCCCAAGCTGGATTGTTGTTTTAAGTTCAGAAATGCCCTGCACTTGTGGTTTATTAGCTGCTGGATCTCCTGGTCATTCTCGTCAAACCAGTCCTGGTTAATGACTTTGATGGAGGGACCGAGTGTAATGTAGCCAAATTTGCTGATGATACAAAGAGCCCAAGTTTCCACATGATTTGCGCCTGATTTTTAAGAGCAACTGGTGGAGAACGGACTATCTTAGAAATCGCAATTCTCCACATTTTTTTTTCTGCAGTTCTAGTCAGGTAGAACAGTTCTACTTTGGAACAGAATTTTTTCTTTAAAAGGGGGCGTGTCCGGCCACTGACGCCTGATTTCAAAGTTTCCACAGTGAAAACGTACTCCAAACTAACTTAGAATGGAGCAAGTGAAGATTTTTGTAGAACTGAAAAAACCTTGTCTACACATTAAAAAATCAGGCGCAGGTTACAAATTAGGCGTCCAGAACGAGGTGGGGGGGGAGGGGGGGAAGATGGAGGGGGGGAAGGGAAGTCATTAAATTCTACAATAAATCCTTATTTATACTTATATAAATATTGTACAAATAAATCCAACCTGAATAAACATTTATAAGCAAAGAAAAGATTAACTAAACCATCTTCCTACCTGTGTGAAAGTGCTTCAGCCAGCCTCACAAGTTCGTTCGTTCGTTCCCAACGGCAGGGGGGGAGGAGGAAGACGTTCCCGACGGTGGGAGGGAGGGAGTACGGGCCCACCCGAATGCAGCGGGGGGGGGGGGGGAGGAAGCCGTTCCAGACGATGGGCAGGAAGGAGACAGTGAGAAGGCTGCAGGAAGCCTCAGTGCTGATGTGCTGATGGCAATGTGCTTTTATTAAAAAATGCTCAAAAATTAAACAGCTACAAAGAACTACAAAAATGGGCGAGTGCCAATGTCTCCTTCACACTGCGCGTGCGCGAACGCTCCAACGCGCACGCGCAGCGTTGCCGGCAGGAAAAAAACAAATTTAAATAGTACCCGCCCCATTCCCACTTACAAAATCGGCGCAAGTGTAGGCTCCGCCCCCCTGGGCGCTGCGCCAAACAGACAAGGAGCTGCAGGGCTCTCCAGAATCGCGAGTTTTTTTTCCGGCGCCGTTTTAGGTGCAAAAAACAGGCGCCCAGCTCGGAGGGGTGCCCGTTTTTTATCGTGTGGAAACTTGGGCCCAAAGATAGGTGGGAAAGCAAGCTTTGAGGAGGACACAACGAATCTGCAAAGTGATATAGATAGGCTAAGTGAGTGAGCAAACATTTGGCAGATGGAGTATAATGTAGGAAAATGTGAGGTCATCCACTTTGGTTGGAAAAATAAAAAAGCAAATTATTATTTAAATGGTGAGAAATTACACAATGCTGCGATACAGAGGGGGTCCTTGCACATGAAACACAAAAAGTTATCATGCAGGTACAGCAAGTAATTCGGAAGACAAATGGAATGTTGGTCTTTATTGCAAGGGGATGGAGTATAAAAGTAAGGAAGTCCTGCTACAACTGTACAGGGTATTGGTGAGACCACACCTGGAGTACTGCGTACAGTTTTGACCTCCTTATTAAAGGAGGGATATATTTACATTGGAGGCAGTTCAGAGAAAGTTCACGAGGTTGATTCCAGAGATGAAGGGTTGTCTTATGAAAAAAGGTTGAGCAGATCTTATTGAAACACATAAGATTCTGAGGGGGCTTGACAGAGTAGATGCAGAGAGAATGTTTCCCCTCATGGGGGAATCTAGAACTGGGGGGATAGTTTCAGAATAAGAGGTCGCCCATTTAAAATAGAAATGAGGAGGAATTTCTTCTCTCAGAGGGTTGTGAATTTTTGGAATTCCATACTCCAGAGAGCAGTGGAGGCTGGGTCATTGAATATATTTAAAGTGAAGATAGATAGATTCTTGAATGATAAGGGATTTAAGAGTTATGGGGTTCGGGCAGGTAAGTGGAATTGAGGCCAAGAGCAGATCAACCATGATCTTATTGAATGGCAGAGCAGGCATGAGAGGCCAAATGGTCTATTCCTGCTCCTAGATCTTATGTTCTTATAAGAGAAATGAGACCCAGCCTGCTCATACTTTACTGATATGTATAACCTCGTATTTCTAATATCACCTTGTAAATGTTTTTTCACTCACTCCAGTTGCTCTATATTCTTTATATCAGGGGTTCGCAATCTTTTTGCTTCTGAGGCACCACCCCCCCACACACGTTTTATAAAAATTCAACAGACCCCCTGTAACATAACACAAGTATTTTTCTATATAAAAATTAATTATACAATTAAGCATATATATTTATTATTATTTTTCTTTTACTTACTTGATGTGGAACTTGTTGCTGATGCTGAGCGACAATGATGCCTTTTAAAATTAATGATATTCAGTGCAAAATTGGATAGATTGGATAGAAAATAATGCAGCTGACCAATCATGACTGTAACTATTGAAGGAGCATTCACTGCCTCTTTTAAGGGGGAGTAATGCCACAAACACTAAAGTAAAGGAAGGCACGAGGTTATGGGGATAAGTGAGATTGTTTTCTATGAATCCAGCAAAGAGACAACACAGACATAATAGGCAGAATGGCCTCCTTGTGTGCTGTAAGCTCATTTATACATTAAAGGGCATTGCTGGTTTGCATTGCACATCAGAAGCATTTTCCTGGGAACAAGGCATCAGCATTCCCATCCAACAGAAATAAAACCTCCGTTCAATTTCCTTATCGAAGGAGGCATGAAGTCACCCTTGGCATTCACCACATATCAGCTTCCTCGGAAATCCATGATCATTTACTGAATTCATTAAAGTTCAGGGGTAATATGTTAAAAGCTCTTCCATTGAACTTTAAAACCAATGCATTTGCTTGTTAAAAATGTCTAAATTTATCTCACTGCTATCTACTCAAAATAAGAGAAAAAAATAACAAATCCTTTGAGTGAATAGGAACTGCAGGAAATACTGTGAAATGCTCCCAGCTCCCATTGGTTTGTATGGGCGGACTATATAATCTGAATAGTTTGCAATCCATTTTAATAAACATCTAGGGGCCAAAATTGATGAAGGTCCCCGCCCGCCCAATTGCCGCCCAAAAAAGGACTGCCGATGGCCGATGAGGTCCCTGATGGTTCTTTGGGCGGGATTTTCATCGCCCATGATATGTCCTTACGATACAGTATAAATGCATATGAGGCCCATACTTGAGAGAAGATCACTCTGTGACCAGTTACCTTTATTACCAAGACCTCAAGTGATGAAGGTGGATGGAGCTTCCCCTTTTATACCTGAAAGTCCAGGTTAGGAGTGTCTCCCACAAGTTCATCCCCTTGTGGTCAATGTTCTCAAGATGTACAACTTAGGTCAGTTTATACATGGGTTACAATGATAGTTGAATACATGACACCACCTCCCCCCCACCACCAAAGTCTTATTGGGATCACAGGTTAAGTCTCTCTGGTGGTTTACGCTCCCTTGTAGAGCACCTGAGTTGGGGCTCCGGTTGTTGGGCGCTGGCCTGAGTGTCTGCTGTTTGTGGTGCCTCAGGCCTTTCTGGACTGCTCACAGTGACCGGGCTCTCCTCCACTTGGTTCCGGTGTTCGGTCACCTGTGGTGGAGTTAAACTCTACGTCGTGTTCTTCCTCTGCTTCTTCTATTGGGTTGCTAAACCTCCTTTAAGTTTGATCCACGTGTTTGTGGCAGATTTGTCCATTGATAAGTTTAACTACCAAAATCCTATTCCTCTCTTTGGCAAATCACAGTGCCTGCAAGCCATTTGGGCTCTGCAGCGTAATTAAGGACAAAAACAGGGTCATTGACATCACTACATCGTGCCCTCGCATTCCTGTCATGGTAGTCACATTGTGACTGATGCCTGCTCTCAACAATTTTTTTCATGGTAGGGTGTATAAGGGATAACCTGGTTTTGAGCGTCCTTTTCATTAGCAGCTCTGCGGGTGGAACCCCTGTGAGCGAGTGTGGTCAGGATCTATTGGCCAACAGGAGGCGTGATAAGCGGCTTTGTAGGGAACCCCCTTGGATTCAGAGCATCCCCTGTTTGATTATCTGCACTGCTCGTTTCGCCTGGCCATTTGAGGCCGGCTTGAACAGTGCCATTCTGACATGGTTGATTCCATTGCCTGCCATGAAGTCCTGGAATTCAGTGCTTGTGAAGCACGGACCATTGTCGCTGACCAAGACATCCGGTAGACCATTGCCCGTAGACTTTCGACTGTGGCAGAGGATGTGCTTGAATTTAAAATGGCACATTCAATCCATTTGGAGTAGGCATCTTCGACAACCAAAAACATTTTTCCCATGAAAGGACCTGAGTAGTCCACATGGATGCGTGACCATGGCTTGGCGGGCCAGGACCAGGGGCTAAGGGGGGCTTCCCTGGGTGCGTTGCCCAGCTGAGCACATGTGTTGCATCTGCAAACACAAAGTTCCAGGTCTGCATCTATTCCTGGCCACCAAACGTGTGACCTGGCAATTGTCTTCATCATGACAATGCCCGGGTGCTCATTATGAAATTCTCTGATAAACATCTCTCTGCCCATCTGGGACATGACTACTCGGTTTCCCCACAGTAGGCAATCACCCTGAATCGAGAGTTCATCCTTGCGCCTATGAAATGGTTTAAACTCCTCAGGGCATGTCCCGTACGTGGCTGCCCAGTCCCCATTCAGGACACATTTCTTAACTAAAGACAGTAGCGGGTCTTTATTTGTCCAGACTTTAATCTGATGGGCTGTCACAGATGAGCTTTTGCTTTCGAAAGCTTCAATAGCCATGACCATCTCAGCATCATGCTCAGTTGCCCCATCAGTGGTGGCTAGTGGGAGTCTTTCTGAGTGCATCAGCACAGTTTTCAGTGTATTGTGTAGTCATAGGCGACTAACGTAAGTGCCCACCTCTGTATGCGGGCCGATGCGTTCGCATTTATGGCCTTGTTGTCGGCCAAAAGGGACGTTAGGGGTTTGTGATCTGTCTCCAGCTCAAATTCCCTGCGAAACAGGTAATGGTGCATTTTATTTACTGCAATACACATGCTAGCGCTTCCTTTTCTATCAGCCCGTAGCCCCTTTCTGCCTGGGACAGACTTCTGGAGGCATAAGCTACTGGCTGTAACTGACCATTGGCATTCACATGCTGCAACACACACCCGACCCCATAGGACGATGCATCGCATGTTAAAACAAGTTTCTTACAAGGGTCATATAACGTTAACAGTTTGTTGGAGCATAACGAATTGCGTGCTCTATCAAAAGCCCTATCCTGGCTGTCCCCCCAGACCAATTGCGACCTTTGCATAGGAGCACGTGTAGCGGCTCTAACAGCATGCTCAATTTGGGAAGAAAGTTACCAAAATAGTTCAGGAGCCCCAGGAATGAACGCAGCTCTGTCGTGTTATGGGATCTGGGTGCTCTCTGGATCACTTCCGTTTTGGACGCAGTAGGTCTGATCCCCTCTGCTCCTACCCTCCTCCCCAGGAATTCTACCTCTGGAGCTAAGAAGACGCACTTAGCCTTTTTCAGTTGCAGCCCTACCCGGTCCAGTCTGCATAGCACCTCCTCCAGGCTGTGGAGGTGTTCTTCAGTATCGTGACCCGTGATGAGGATGAAAAATCACCGTCCTTGGAATCGACTTGAGGAGGCTTTCCATATTTCGCTGAAAGATCGCGGTGGCCGAATGAATCCCGAACGGACATCTGTTATACTCAAACAACCCCTTGTGTGTCATGATGATGGTCAGCTTCTTCGACTCACTCGCCAGCTCCTAGGTCATGTAAGCTGAGGTCAGGTCCAATTCTGAAAAAAGTTTGCCACCGGATAGCGTCGCAAAGAGGTCCTCCGCTCTCGGTAGCGGGTACTGGTCTTGGAGTGACACCCGATTGATGGTGGCCTTGTAATCACCACATATCCTGACCAACCCATCCGCCTGGAGCACCGGTATGATTGGGCTCGCCCAGTCACTGAATTCGACTGGCAAGATGATGTCTTCCCTCAGCAGATGGTCCAATTCGCATTCTATCTTTTCCCGCATCACATACGGCACCGCTCTGGCCTTGTGGTGTACTGGCGTCCAGTTTTATGTGAATCACTACCTTGGCCTCCATGAAAGTGCCAATGCCGTGTTGAAATAATGAGTCAAATTTGTCCAGGACCTGTGAGCATGATACTCGCTCCACAGAAGAAATTGCATTGAAATCGCCCCATTTCCAGTTCATGACAGCAAACCAATTCCTCTCCAGTAGTGCGGGACCGTCCCCCGGGACAATCCAGAGTGGCAATGTGTTCTCCGAATCTTTGTGGGTCACGACTACCGTGGCGCTGCTTAGCATCGGAATGATCTCCTTTGTATATGTCCGTAGCTATGCGTCAATCGGCAATAATTTTGGCCTCCTGGCCTTGGACACTCACAACCTTTCAAACTGTTTGATTCTCATCAGGAATTGGCTGGCCCCCGTGTCTAGCTCCATTAATACTGGGATGCCATTGAGGAGAACTTTCATCATTATCGGTGGCATCCTGGTATATGAAATGTATATGTGCTCCACATGAACTCACTGAACTTCTGCTTCCAGCGATTTCCCCCAGTATTCATTTGGTCTCACAGGGCTTACATTGGGCCCGTCCTCCTTGTACATCAACCTGGCTGCAGGCTTTGTGCACATATGCGCCAAGTGACCGCTGACGTTGCAGTTTCTGCAGGAGTATTGCTGATACTGCAAGCTCTGGCTGGGTGTTTGCCTCCACACCTCCAGCATGAGCTGGAGGCCCTGTTGTTGGAAACAAAAGGTCCATTACTAGTCGATCGTCTCTGACTGTCTCTGTAACTGTCCTTAAGCGCACCATTAACAGGTGTTGATGGCCCCATTACTGGCCGCATTGTCCATTGCGATGGCATGAATCACCGTTCAGCTAGCCATTGTCTCTGTTGAATTCCCTCTATGGGTTCGACGACATGCTGGGGCATGTCCGATTGCCTTTGTCTGCCTAGAGAACTGTGTGCTGTGTTAACAATGTTAACTCCCTGGTCGTTTGCTGCATTTGAGCCAAGATTTTTGTCATACATCATTCTCGTCTCTTCCTCCCCTGAGATAAATGTCTGGGCTAGCAGAGTTCCCACTTCCAAGGTCAAATCTTTGGTCTCAATCAGTTTCCTGAAAACCCCAGCTTGCCTGATACCCTCAATAAAAAAGTCTCGCAGCATCTCCGCTCTGCATGCATCTGGGAACTTATATAGGCTTGCCAGTCGCTGGAGATCTGCCACGAAGTCTGGAACGCATTGCCCTTCTCACTGCTGGTGCGTGTAAAACCGGTGTCTCGCCGTGTGCATGCTGCTCGCAGGTTTAAGGTGTTCCCCGATCAACTTACTGAGCTCTTCGAACGCCTTGTCCGCCGGCTTCTCTGGCGCTAGAAGGTCCTTCATCAGGGAGTACGTTCTGGATCCACAAACCTTTAGGAGATGAGCCCTGCATTTGTCGGCCGAATCCTGTCCCAACCATTCCTTAGTGACAAAACTTTCTTGTAGTCTCTCAATAAAGTTGTCCCAATCATCACCAACACAGTACCTCTCTTCTCTGCTGCTAGTGGCCATGCTCGCGTGGTTTAAATCCCAGTTTCTCGTCGCCAAAGATATGTCCTTACTATACAGTCTAAATGCACATGAGACTCATACTTGAGAGAAGGTCACTCTGTGACCAGTTACCTTTATTACCAAGACCTCAAGAGGCAGACGGTGGGTGGAGCTTCCTCTTTTATACCTGAAAATCCATGTTAGGAGTGTCTCCCACAAGTTCACCCCCTTGTGGTCAATGTTCTCAAGGTGTACAACTTAGGCCAGCTTATACATGGGTTACAATGATAGTTAAATACATGACAACCCAGGTCCCTCGATGGTCGGTGGGTGGCACACGAGGGACTTACACCACCAATCTGGGCGGCAGCCGACGGGAGCTCTCATTCTCGGCGGCAGAGGCTATTGCCGCCCAAGTGCCGCCAAGGATGGACTTGGGCCCACGGAGGGTCGAAGAACTAAAAATAAAAAGCATTAAAAAAAAAACATCTGACGACCTTCAGAGGATCCCATCCAGGTAAGTACCTGCAAATAAATAATTTAAATAAACTTTACTAACCTTTTTTACAGCATCTTCACACTTACCATTGAGGACAGAGCCAATGGTGCACGCTTGTCCTGCCGCTGACTCCAGGCGACTCCAGCCCATACCAATCTGGCATCTCGGCGGGCGGGAGTCTACTTACGTGCATCGGCCGTTCGCTGACTTTGGCGGGTACTTCCCAGCGGCCCTCCCCTCCTGTCCGCTCCAGGCCACGACAGAAGTGGCGCTGGGCAGTTCAAACAGAGGAATGTTGTCGACAGTGGGCAGCAGTCTGCGGCAGTGGGCGGCAAGGCCATCAATTTCGGCCCCCTAGTGCCTGACTTGTGCTGAATTGTCTTGTCATGTTAACAGTTCTCTGGAACAGTTGTGTTGGTAAAGTATCGGGGCCGCTCAAAGCCCCATCCACTCTCAGTTTTAATAACCAATTTGTCTATAATAATTTAAATGAAAACCAACTCTGTTTGTCTCCCCAGATATATTTAATGGGGAGACAGTCCCAATCTGACTATCTCTCAGACATGCTCACTGTTCACAGTTTGGCATCAGTCTTACTATTCTCTGTCTTCTTGCCAGGTGTGATTGGATACTTGTACCGATTGATTTTGCAGCATTTTGTAGTTGGAGGCGGCAAACTCACTTTCTGCTTCCCTGGAACTGAAATAAATAACATTTTGTAAGCATTGCATTCTAGTGTGTGTTTTACTCAAGCATCTTCTGTCAAATAAAAGCTTACAATTCATAGCTGTCAATAGCACCGTGGGAACAGTGGAGGATTATTTACAATCTGTTTGTTTTTGGCAGACCCCTTGAAACCTTCAGGGCCGTGGACTCTCGGTTGGGAACCCTTGCTTTATATAATATGGCAACCAGAACTGTACACAATACTCCAATTGTGGTTTAACCAAGTTTCAATATAAGTTTAACATAACTACTTTTCAATTCTTTCCCTCTGGAAATAAACCCAATGCTTGGTTTGCTTTTTTTTAATGGCTTTATTAAGCTGCATCTCTACTTTTAATGATTAGTGCATTTGTACTTCCAGATCACTTTGCTCCCCTATCCCATTTAGATTTTTTATTTGCCAAGTAACATGTGACCTCCTTATTTTTCTTACCAAAACATAATTCCTCACACTTATCTGTGCTGAAATTCATCAGCCATTTATTTGCCCATTCTACAAGTTTATTAATGTCTTGTAATTTGTTGTAGTCCTCTTCAGTGTTGACTGCACCTCCCAATTTGGTGTCATCCGCAAATTTAGAAATTGTGTTTTTGATTCCAAAGTCTAAATCGTTAATATAAATTGTGAACAACAGAGGTCCCAGCACTGATCCTTGTGGGACCCCACTTTCTGCCTTCTGCCACTCTGAATGGCTACCCTTTAACCCTACTCTCTGCTTTCCATCTTGCAACCAGCTTGCTATCCATTCTGCTACTTATCCTGACTCTGCATGCTCTGCCCTTATTCATTAGTCTATTATGTGGCACCTTTTCGAAGGTTTTTTGAAAATCGAGATAAATTACATTTACTACATTAACCTCTGTTACCGTTTCAAATAATTCAATGAGATTGGTCAAGTAAGACATCCTCGTTTGAAATGCATGCTGCCTATTCATTATATTTTTCATTTGTAGATGTTTTTCTATTTTCTCCTTTAGTAAGGATTCCATTGTTTTTCCCACTGCCAATGTTAAGCTGACTGGTCTCAAACTGGCATCAGTAGTGCCCATTTCCTTCTGTTAAGCCCAGTAAAAGCAACTATTTCTCAGCATTCTTTTGGGCCTTGCATCAGCCCAGCGAAGTGCATGCTAGGTGCCGAAACTTGGGATGGGCTTTGTGTTGATCATTTCAGTGATATGAGCCGAAACTTGGTCACCTGTTTTTCCGGCGAAGTTTTGGGCCTAGTTTCCACTTTTTCCTCAAAATGGGCGATAGAGGTCCGTTTTGGGCGATAGATGGGCCTTAGATGGGCGATGTGAAGTGGAAAGTCTAGCCCATAGAATTTAAGATATTAGTTGATAATTACAAATCACTTTCTTTCTTAAGATGTATCTTTCTGAAGCATACTATAGATGTACAATAAATCTTTCAGTTATTCAGAAATGTTAAAATGTGGACAGTATTAATAAGTTTGAAGAAAAGAGTGTTCGAAGACCAGGCTTTCAAATCTACCACCAAGCTCATGGTCGACAGGGCTGTAGTAATACCCGCCCTCCTGTATGGCTCAGAGGCATCGACGATATACAGAAGGCACCACACGTCGCTGGAGATATATCACCAATGATGTCTCCGCAAGGTGCTACAAATCCCCTGGGAGGACAGGCTCACCAACATCAGTGTCCTCATCCAGGCTAACATCCCCAGCATTGAAGCGCTGTCCACACTCGATCATAGAAACATAGAAAATAGGTGCGGGTGTAGGCCATTTGGCCCTTCGAGCATTCAATAACATCATGGCTGATCATTCCCTCAGGACCTCTTTCCTGCTTTCTCTCCATACCCCTTAATCCCCTTCGCCGTAAGGGCCATATCTAGCTCTATCTTGAATATATCCAATGAACTGGCATCAACAGCTCTCTGTGGCAGGGAATTCCACAGGTTAACAACTCTCTGAGTGAAGAAGTTTCTCCTCATCTCAATCCTAAATGGCCTACCCCTTATCCTAAGACTATGTCCCCTGGTTCTGGACTTCCCCAACATCAGGAACATTCTTCCCGCATCTAACCTGTCCAGTCCCGTCAGAATCTTATACGTTTCTACGAGATCCCCTCTTATCCTTCTCAACTCCAGTGAATAAAGGCCCAGTTGATCCAGTCTCTCCTCATATGACAGTCCAGCCATCCCTGGAATCAGTCTGGTGAACCTTCGCTGCACTCCCTCAATAGCAAGAACATCCTTCCTCAGATTAGGAGACCAAAACTGAACACAATATTCCAGGTGAGGCCTCACTAAGGTCCTGTACAACTGCAGTAAGACATCCCTGCTCCTATTCTCAAATCCCCTAGCTATGAAGGCCAACATACCATTTGTCTTCTTCACCACCTGCTGTACCCGCTTGCCAACTTTCAATGACTGATGAACCATGACACCCAGGTTTTGTTGCACCTCCCCTTTTCCTAAGCTGCCGCCATTCAGATAATATTCTGCCTTCGTGTTTTTGTCTTACATTTATCCACATTATATTGCATCTGCCATGCATTTGCCCACTCACCTAACCGTTCCAAGTCATTCTGCAGCCTCTTAGCGTCCTCCTCACAGCTCACACCGCCACCCAGTTTAGTGTCGTCTGCAAACTTGGAGATATTATACTCAATTCCTTCATCTAAATCGTTAATGTATATTGTAAAGAGCTGGGGTCCCAGCACTGAGCCCTGCGGCACTCCACTAGTCACTGCCTGCCATTCTGAAAAGGACCCGTTTATCCCGACTCTCTGCTTCCTGTCTGCCAAACAGTTCTCTATTAGCTTCGCTGGGCAGGCCACATAGTTCACATGCCAGACACGAGACTCCCAAAGCAAGTGGCAAATGAGCCAAAGGTGGGCAGCAGAAATGTTACAAGGACACCCTCAAAGCCTCTCTGAAAAAGCGCGACACCTTGGAGTTCCTGGCCAAAGACTGCCCTAAGTGGAGAAATTGCATCCGGGAGGGCGTTGAGTACTTCGAGTCTCAACGCCGAGAGCGTGCAGAAATCAAGCGCAAGCAGTGGAAAGAGCGTGTGGCAAACCAGTCCCACCCACCCCTTCCCTCACCGACTGTCTGCCCCACCTGTGACAGAGTCTGTGGCTCTCATATTGGACTGTTCAGCCACCTAAGAACTCACTTCAGGAGTAGCAGCAAGTCTTCCTCGATTCCTAGGGACTGCCTTTGATGATGATTAATAATTTAGCGTCTGGAGCTCTACATTTTGTAGCTCTACATTTTAATCACAATGCTGCTGGATCATTTACTGAAATCAAGTTCAAATATTCCAATAGTTTGGAGATGTTACTATCTCTCAGCAATGCTTCCGTTTTACAATGCTTGATTTCACTAATGTAACCCAAATTATATCATTTCACAAAGTTTAAGAAGTAACAATTGACAAATACCAAAATAGAGTCAAAATAGAAAAGTACACTATGAATAGAAATATTTTTATATCAATTTGGTATTTAAATTGTTAAGTTTCATTTTGCATTTGTTTATGCTGATGGCCCTAAATGTGTTGCCCCATCTCTGTTTATAATCTGCAATGTATGATATATTTTATAGATATTATAATATTGTTAAAGCATTTTTTTTGGTATGAAATCCTCGATTCTAATGCGGTTCTTGTCACATGCCAGTTCAAAGTTGTAATGACGAAGAATCTGTGAATGTGGAAGTCATCATCAACCCAGCTATCACTTATTTTAAATCTATTCGTATCGCAGAGATTGCACCTACAGCAGACTTAACAATGACATGTCTTCTTTTAGTTATGTTCAATTATCAACATCATTTTTACTCTGAGACATTACATTTTGTGAATTCTTGGCACTCTGGAACAGTTGTCACTCTTTATCATCTTCAACTTGCATCATCTTCTGGTGAGCCGCATATATATATCTTCTTGCTGCCAATATACAGAGAGGAAACCAAACAAAAATCAAATAGATCAATCCAAAATCCAGTCTTTAAATATTCAACGGAGGTTTTAAATTAAAATTAGATTATTGCAGTTTTAATAAATAAAAAAGTGTCCTGCTGAGCACATTTAAATACAGTCAATATTGCACTATTTTACTATACTATCAACATTTTTCCTTCATGATGCATAAGTATTAAAAACTTACAGATTGAATTGAAGTGACTCCAAATTTTACTTAGTGTGAGATATTGAGTAAGCATAACTAATAAGGATTTACAGCTCAAATGCATTAAAAATATGCCTTTCATAAGCTTTGGACACATTTAATCCTTATAAATAACTTACCAGAGACTATGTATTATTCAAAACGAACAAATTCAAACAATTTATAATATATGAAGAAGCAATGCATTTATTTATTAGCAACAAATATGACCCACATTAACATTCCAGAAAGCTGACCCTCCATTAAAATTAAGTTATATTGCACTACTCAGCTCTTATGACCCTATGTACTTTCAGAAAAAGAACTATTTCACTGGTAATTATAATCTAACAACTTATGCATGAGTGCCATAAACCATAACAGACAACTCAATCATTTAGATGCCAGGATACTTTGGCTGCAAAATGTAGTGTCATCTTTTTTTAAAGCTCCTTATGTTGTAATGTTTGAATACATATTTAGTATATTCCACAAGATATGTTGCTGAATCAGATCTCATTAGATATTTTAAAAAGTGTGTATTCATGCATACCTAAATCAAATGGATTTAAATCTAATTTCAATTCAGTATGCCCAAATGGGTATATATCAAAATGAATCCTCTAGAATATGAACAAAATGTTTAATTCTACTAGACAATCAACTTTTTGTGAAATCCAAAAGCTTTTACATTAAATCGTTGTTTTTGCTGGTATCTGTAATAACAGAAATAATACTCCATGGTTTTTGGTTCTCAGTTCATTATTCTAACATTTTTGGGTTGTAATATTTAAATGTCGAGAGCATATTATATAAAAAATGTAATATTCAGGGGCATTTTTGAATTCTGTAGATTCAGCATCTGTGACAATCTGATCCAGACTGCATGGAGTGTTCTGTCATTTATTGTAAAGTTCAGATTCTATAAATCCTGCTTAGGACTGCAGTCTTGGTTATCCAGAAGTGACATACAAGGCTCATGTTATGGATCTATAAATGTATAATGCACTGCTATATTTTCTCAAAGTTAAAACTTTTTTTTCCCTGAGTCAATATGGATTATTATCAGAGCAGAAACTTTGAAGACTAAGAATAGGTGATGTGGCATTTATCACCAAGTATGTGATACTTATTAAATAGTCTGAATTAGAAAGTATTCACTGTAATAGAATTTATTTGGAGGACTGTGTTTCAAAGTGTGTCTGGCTTCTGCAAGCAGCCACTTTTCTGCAGTTGCACATCCGATAAGGGGCTAAATGGCAGCTGTTATATTTACAATCAACAAGATGTCTAGCTTTGTTGTGAGTAGCACCTTTCTAAAAGTCACTGTACCACCTTTAACATGCAGGCTGGTAAAACAGTTTCAAAGCCATTTTAAAAATAGGAAAATTGATATTATTGAAAAAAACAAAGGTTATCTCCGAAGAAAATTGTGACCTCAAATGGGTCTACATCAAAGCAGGACATGCCAGTGCAACTTCCTCGAAAAGGATACTTTAATGAACACGCTGTGGGACTATCCTAGGGTTATATTTTTTTCGGCCATTCAAGAAAAGAAAATCAATAGCGATTAATATTATTCTCTCCTCTAGATATGTGTTTAGTCAGACTTCATTTATTTGGTGAAGGGAGTACTAATATCTACGTTATCTAATTAATTCAATGGTCTTACACTATTTTATTTTTGGCAGTTTATTTCATTACCATTCATGATCACTAAACATTGGCACATATTTTGCTGCAGTGGGGCTTCTTGTTAGTTACACTTTTTCCCTCATCCTTCACCTTGAAAAAGTTTTGCACTGCAAGTTGCTGGAAGCGCAGGCTGATAAAGAGGTGGCAAGGAAAATGGAGCATCTGGGACCTTGGTGAACAACAGGGCCAACAGTGTATCTATTTGACCAGTGAGATCTAAGGATTGTGAAACAAACAGAAGAATGACTGACAAGGAAATAGGGTGAACTAATGTCAAACCAGGTTCAGAATGAGAAATAAAGGCCGGAATTTTCCTTACATGGCCAGCTCCGATGCATATGGCCGCCATGATGGATCTCGAGCATGTTGCTGGTTCCATCCCGCTCCACAGAACGACTTTACATTAATAGGGCCCATTAAGCCCACCTTGTGCGTTACCCGGCCCAATTAAATGGTGCGGGTCTGGTGACATCATTCAGGATGCATCGTTAGATGGAGTCTTTACAGGGGCCATGGCCACATTAGATTTGAAAGTTAATGTAACATAGTGCTGTCAGTGCACTACTGCATTGAGTGCTGCAAACACTTTAACAATGACTGCACAGAGGCAGAGGGCTCCACCCAGGTTCTCCAATGACTCCCTCCATATACATATGGAGGGAGTTAGAGCATGCAGGAAGGTCCTCTTCTCTTCCTCTGGGCAGAAGAAATCTCCGCAGGAGATAAAAACAGCCTGGTTGGAGATTGCAGAGGAGGTCACCAGCAGGAATGTGGTCAGGAGGGACTGGGTGCAGTGCCACAAATGTTTCATTGATCTCGTTGGCTCAGAAAATGTGCGTACAAAGCCACACTCAACTTTATTCTGCTGTATCTCTCATTACATCCCCATCACACTGCCTTCCCAACCCTTCTCACATACTTACTCATGCCAACATACATTGCACTTCCATCCATCCCTCTCTCTCTATCTACATTATCACATCCCCATCTCACTAGACAGCTCTCAAATTATCCTCATCCTAATGCAATCGTACCAACTAACAACACACAAGGTGACCACTTGGCTTTGGCACCCCACCCCATCATAGTCTCCCTCTAAAGATCTGACCCATCCATTCCTTACACTCATTCCATCACTCTGACTCAACCTTCTCTTCTTCCCCTCCTTGCAGGAAAAGACAACCCAAAATAAGAGGGAGAGCAGGAGAACCAAAGGTGGCCCTCCATCATTTGCAAACCTTACAGAGGAGGCTGTTTTAAAAATATCTGGAGTGGCTGAGCAGCTGGATGTGGGAGATGGAGAGATCGAGACATCTCAGCAACCTGGTGACCAAATTATATATCATCCAGCTACATGGCATACAACAGTCACTCATATGGGGACTGATGTCAGCAGCCAGTGAATGGTCATCATGTGCATAGTGATATCTGTAGCCATTCTTCATATGACACATCAAACTCATCTCTTTACTCCCCCACAGGTCCATCAAGAGATCCCCCCTGCACGGTCCAGGAGGAAGAGAAAGACGAATCCTTAGAGGAACATCCAGCCTCTGAGGGCGCACCATCACCAGAAATGAGCGCACCCAACACCAGCGCAGATACATACATCTCAGTGGTTCTCATGTGACATAAAGTAATATTGTTACCTCATGTCTCACAACTCACATGTGAGCAAGAGCAGATGGTGGAGACAATGACAGCAGTGGAGAGTCCTTGCTGGAGGGTGCAGGACAGCCATAGCTCTACTCAGCTGCATGCAGACGCTGAGCCTCGGGGGCCAACCAAAAAAAAGGGTAAGCCTGGAGGTGCAGGAAGACGTACAGGGGGTTCTGATAGGTTTTGCAAGCGCGATGTCAGCAAATGTTGAGAAAATGGAGAAGTTCATCTCTAACATGAGAACGACCGTATTGCAGGCGATGGCGACTGTAGACTCTTGCATGGATAGGATGGCCACCAGCGTGGAGCAGCGAATGTGCCACTCACAGGAGCACATGGTCTCTATGGAGAATAGATGACTATCTATGGAGGATAGATTGCTATGTATGGTTATTGATGGCAGAGGCTCATAAATTTCTTCTCTCGGAGGGATGTCAGCGTAGGCGTGTATCCTGATGGCCCCACTGATGTGCAGCAAGGTGCTCGCCAGCCCTTTGGCAGCAGGGAAATGAGCAGGCTGCCTCTACCTCTGCTGAAGGCACCTCGTAGAAGCACATGGAAGAGAAAAATGACACACAGGTAGATTGGGTGTTTTAACCAATGTTTAAGTAAAGTTTCCATTAATGTGCCGTCAAATACAAAAATCTTTATTTTCACCACTTTCCTATCTTGGATGGATTTGTGTGCATCTTTGTAAGTGGCTTAGTGAGTTGGTGAGGCACAATGGTACGCCCCTGCAAATGGTGGTGAATGTGAAAGGAATGGTTTGATCATTGCAGGGATGCTTTATGGTGTTGGTGTGGGGTGGTGCTAACCTGGCACATCATGTGGCTGCCATATTGGTGTACAGCATCAAGTTGAGTAAATCTGGTCACGATGAGGCCAACCATGGCTTCCTGGCCAGCAATGTTCTTGAGTGCTGATGCCCTCTGTGCTGTACAGCATCAGTTGATTTCGGAGAAGGTTGATGGTGTTGTTGTTGGTACTGCTGCAATTGGGGCTCCTTATGGTAAGATTCTGAACACCAAGGTGGGACAGTATAAATGGCACTCATGTTGATGGAATAGATGGCAGGTGAAGTAGAGTTGACAGAAGCAATCTGTCAATGGTGAGAGAGGTTCTTCCAATGAGGTGACGCTGATTGCAGATTTTGCTGGAAAGAATTGCAGCCTTCAGAAAGCTCAATGTGTGCTGAGAATGCAGTCAGCAACAGGTACTGGCTGAGGAAAGTGATCAGCTGTGACATCGGAACGTTTATACTACATTTAATGCTGTCAAATAATCAGCTGGATCAATGGCCACTCAACACTTTCCTCAGGTTGATAGGCGTGGTTCCGGAGCAGTGTGAATGCCGTGGCCAGGCAGGTAAATTTAAAATGTTGGTGAGGAACAGGCTTTTAACTGTCTGAAAACAAGGTTATAATGATCTCAACTAGTTCGCCAGCCTCTGCCGGTAGGGTCGCTTCTGCACCGGCAAACACGCCCGAGGTTAAACATAAGAAGATAAGAAATATGAGCAGGAGTAGGCCATACATCCCCTCGAGTCTGCTCCACCATTTAATACGATCATGGCTGATCCGATCATGGACTCGGGTCCAATTTCCTGCTCGATCCCCATAACCCCTTAAACCCTTATCGGTTAAGAAACTGTCTATCTCTGTCTTAAATTTATTCAATGTCCCAGCTTCCACAGCTCTCTCAGGCAGCAAATGCCACAGATTTATAACTCTCTGAGAGAAGAAATTCCTCCTCGTCTCAGTTTTAAATGGTCGGCCCTTTATTCTAAGATTATGCCCTCTAGTTCTAGTCTCCCCTATCAGTGGCTAACAAGGGAAATTGAGGATAGTGTTAAATCCAAGGAAGGAGCACATCAATTGGCCAGAAAAAACATCAAACCTGAGGACTGGGAGAAATTTAAAATTCAGCAAAGGAGGACAAAGGGTTTAAATAGGAGGGGGAAAATAGAGTATGAGAGGAAGCTTGCCGGGAACATAAAAGCTAACTGCAAAAGCTTCTATAGATATGTGAAGAGAAAAAGATTAGTGAAGACAAACGTAGGTCCCTTGCAGTCAGATTCAGGTGAATTTATAACGGCGAACAAAAAAATGGCAGACCAGTTGAACAAATACTTTGTTTTTTTCTTCACGAAGGAAGACACAAATAACCTTCCAGAAATATTACGGGGCAGAAGGTCTAGTGAGAAGGAGGAACTGAAGGAAATCCTTATTCGGTAGGAAATTGTGTTGGGGAAATTGATGAGATTGAAGGCCGATGATTCCCCGGGGCCTGAGAGTCTGCATCCCAGAGTACTTAAGGAAGTGGCCCTAGAAATAATGGATGCATTGGTGATAATTTTCCAACAGTCTATCGACTCTGGATCAGTTCCTATGGACTGGAGGGTAGCTAATGTAACAGCACTTTTTAAAAAAGGAGGGAGAGCGAAAATGGGTAATTATAGACCGGTTAGCCTGACAACAGTAGTGGGGAAAATGTTGGAATCAATTATTAAAGATGAAATAGCAGCGCATTTGGAAAGCAGTGATAGGATCGGTCCAAGTCAGCATGGATTTATGAAAGGGAAATCATGCTTGACAAATCTTCTGGAATTTCTTGAGGATGTAACGAGTAGAGTGGACACGAGAGAACCAATGGATGTGGTGTATTTGGACTTTCAAAAGACTTTCACAAGGTACCACACAAGAGATTGATGTGTAAAAAGAAAGGAAATGATATTGGGGGTAACGTACTGACATGGATAGAGAACTGGTTGGTGGACAGGAAGCAGAGAGTCGGGATAAACGGGACCTTTTCAGAATGGCAGGCAGTGACTAGTGGGGTGTCGCAGGGCTCAGTGCTGGGCCCCCAGCTATTTACAACATACATTAATGAATTGGATGAAGGAATTGAGTCTAATATCTCCAAGTTTGCAGATGACACTAAGCTGGGTGAGCTGTGAGGAGGACGCTAAGAGGCTACAGGGTGACTTGGACAGATTAGGTAAGTGGGCAAATGCATGGCAGATGCAGTATAATGTGAGGTTATCCACTTGGGGGCAAAAACACGAAGGCAGAATATTATCTGAATGGTGGCAGATTAGGAAAAGGGGAGATGCAATGAGACCTGGCTGTCATGGTACATCAGTCATTGAAAGTTGGCATTCAGGTACAGCAGGCGGTGAAGAAGGCAAATGATATGTTGGCCTTCATAGCTAGGGGATTTGAGTACAGGAGCAGGGAGGTCTTACTGCAGTTGTCCAGGCCTTGGTGAGGCCTCACCTGGAATATTATGTTCAGTTTTGGTCTCCTAATCTGAGGAAGGACGTTCTTGCTTTTGAGGGAGTGCAGCGAAGGTTCATCAGACTGATTCCAGGGATAGCAGTACTGACATATAAGGAGAGACTGGATTGAGTGGGCCTCTATTCACTGGAGTTCAGAAGGATGTGAGGGGATCTCATACAAACATATGCAATTCTGACGGGACTGGACAGGTTAGATGCAGGAAGGATGTTCCCGATGTTGGGGAAGTCCAGAACCAGGGGACACAGTCTAAGGATAAGGGGTAAGCCATTTAGGACTGAGATGAGGTGAAACTTCTTCACTCAGAGAGTCGTTAACCTGTGAAATTCCCTACCGCAGAGAGTTGTTGATGCCAGTTCATTGGATATATTCAAGAGGGAGTTAGATATGGCCCTTACAGCTGAAGAGATTAAGGGGTATGGAGAGAAAGCAGGAAAGGGGTAGTGAGGTGAATGATCAGCCATGATCTTAATGAATGGTGGTGCAGGCTTGTAGGGCCGAATGGCCCACTCCTACACCTATTTTCTATGTTTCTTTGTTTCTAACATTCTCTCTGCATCCACCCTGTCAATCTTTCTCATAATCTTATACGTTTCAATAAGATCACCTCTCATTCTTCTGAATTCCAATGAGTAGAGGCCCAACCTCCTCAACCTTCCCTCATAAGTCAACCCCCTCATCTCTGGAATCAACCAAGTGAACGTTCCTGAACTGCCTCCAAAGCAAGAATATCCTTTCATAAATATGGAAACCAAAACTGTATGCAGTATTCCAGGTGTGGCATCATCAATACCCTGTATAACTGTAGCAAGACTTCCCCTTTGCAAGAAAGGCCAAGATTCCATTGGCCTTCCTGATCACTTGCTTTACCTCCATACTATCCTTTTGTGTTTCATGCACAAGTACCCTCTGGTCCCGCTGTACTGCAGCACTTTGCAATTTTTCTCCATTTAAATAATCACTTGCTCTTTGATTTTTTCTGCCAAAGTGTACGATCTCAGACTTTCCAATATTATACTCCTTCTGCCAAATGTTTGCCCACCTGTCTATTTCCTTTTGCAGAATTTTTGTGTCCTCCTCACACATTGCTGTTCCTCCCATCTTTACATTGTCAGCAAACTTGGCTGCGTTATACTCGGTCCTTTCTTGCAAGTCATTAATATAGATTGTAACTAGTTGTGGTCCCAGCACTGATCCCTGCGGCACCCCACTATTTACTGATTGCCAACCAGAGAATGAACCATTTATCCTGACTCACTGTTATCTGTTAGTTAGCCAATCCTCTGTCCATGCTAATATATTACCCCCAACCCCATGAACTTTTATCTTGTGCAGTAATCTTTTATGTGGCCCCTTGTCAAATGCCTTCTGGAAGTCCAAATACACCACATCCACTGGTTCCCCTTTATCCACCCTGTTCATTACATCCTTAAAGAATTACAGCAAATTTGTCAAACATTACTTCCCCTTCATAAACCCATGCTGACTCTGCCTGACTGACTTATGCTTTTCCAAATGTCCTGCTACTGCCTCTTTAATAATAGACTCCAACATTTTCCCAACACAGATGTTAGGCCAACTGGTCTATAGTTTCCTGCTTTTTGTCTGCCTCCTTTTTTAAATAGGGGCATTACATTTGCAGTTTTCCAATCTGTTGGGACCTTCCCAGAATCCAGGGAATTTTGGTAAGTTACAACCAACGCATCCTTTGACCCTGCCGTTACTTCTCTTAAGACCCTAGGATGCAAGCCATCGGGTCCAGGGGATTTATTCGCCTTTAGTCCCATTATCTTACTGAGTACCACCTCCTTAGTGATTATGATTGTGATTATGTTAAGTTCCTCTCCCCTTCTCGCCCCTTGACTATCCACTGTTGGGATATTGTTTGTGTTCTCTACCATAAAGACGAATACAAAATATTTGTTCAGAGTTTCTGTCATCTCCATGTTCCCCATTACCAATTCCCCGTTCTCATCCTCTAAAGGACAACATTTACTTTAGCCACTCTTTTCCTTTTTATATACCTATAGAAACTCTTGCTATCTGTTTTTATATTTCGTGCTAGTTAACTTTCATAGGGCTCAATTTTTCCCAGTGATTTGTGCAGATTTTTTGGAGCAGGCTGCTCTTTTTGGCCTAAGTTGAAAAACCACAGTTTCCCCAATCAATCTGCACCAGCGTTATTCAGTTAGTTATGATTTTTTTAGGTCAGTGTTTTTTTCAGGCAAAGGGGGCGTAACCAGCCACCTACGCCAATTATGGCCATTTAGGGAAGTTTGGCCAGCTGAGAGTTACTCCAGTTCTGCTTAGGCCAGCGTATGTGGCCTCTGCAGAAAAACCTTGCAGAGAGTTAAAGAATTCGGCGCAGGTAAGGAAATCGGTGCAGCAGATGCCCGGACACACTAAAAGAATTGAAAAATACATAACAGCAACTTACCTCCAACCCCGCCCAAAGGCTGTCTGGTCCCATTCTTGGTCCCCATTCTCCTGGTCGGTCCCATTCTCGGTCCCCTGTTCACTCACACATATAGAGAGAGAGAGTAAACCGGGGACCAAGAATGGGACCGGACCGGCAAGCCTTTCAGGCGGGGTTGCAGGTAAGTTTCTGTTATGTGTTTTTCAATTCTTTTAATGTGTTGGGAGCTGGCTGTATGCTTCACTATGCAGCCTCAGCTCGCATTGTGTCCGATCTTTTTGGCGCAAATCAAGGCTCCACCCCCAAAGCTAAAAGTCAGGTTACGCCACGCCAAAATGAAGAAAACCAACGGGGAAACTTAGATTATTTATTTTTTGGCATACTTAGGCCCCAAAAAATCGGGCGTAACTCTTCAAGTACACCAAAAAAATGCTTTGGGGAAAGTTGAGCCCATAGTCTATCTTCCCTTTCTTAATAATTTTTTTAATCATTCTTTGCTGGCTTTTAAAAGCTTCCCAATCTTCTGTCCTCTCACTATTTTTGGCCACTTTGTATGCCCTTGTTTTTAATTTGATACTATCCTTTATTTCTTTAATTAGCCATGGACGGCTATTTTTACTTTGACACCCTTAAAGTGCATGGGAGTGGGATGACGGTGGGTCCCAACCCATTACCAAAAATATCAACTATTCTATGTAACCTGCCTCTATTCCTGCCCATATGGACCCCAGAAAATTACAGCCAAAGAGAGGGAAAGAAAGATTGGATTAATAGAGAGAAAAAGAGACAGAAGAGAAAAGTAAGAAGAATTAAAACATTTTTACATTTTTAAAATCTCTAACAACAATTAACTACCTGCAGGAGTCAGTTTCTACAATTTAAATTAGTGCCTTTTAAATTGGTGTCGAGCAGCGGGAGTCCAGGGTCAGAGGCTTATAAAAGGCTCGTCGAGGAGGAGTTCGGGCAGTCGAGCAGCGAGAGTCCGGGGTCGGAGGCCTATAAAAGGCTTGTCGAGGAGGAGTTCGGGCAGTCGAGCAGCAGGAGTCTGGGGTTGGAGGCCTATAAAAGGCTTGGCGAGGAGGAGTTCGGGCAGATGAGCAGCCAGCTGGTGCAGCTGCAGGGGCAAAAGGTAAACAAAGAAGTAGAAAGAAATCAAAAGGTGATGTCACAGCCAAGGGGTTAAGTGATTGGCTGCTGATTGGTGAGTAGTTTTTTTTCTTTTCTTTTCTTTATCAGTAAGTAACCTTTATCATTGTTGTTGCCAAATTAAGTTAATCTAAGGATTAAGTTATGGCAGGAGAGTTCGGACACGTAGCATGCTCCTCCTGTGCTACGTGGGAAGTCAGGGACGCTTTCAGCATCCCTGACGACTACATGTGCAGGAAGTGTATCTGCTGCAGCACCTGACAGACTGCATTGTGGGTGGATTTACTCTGGAGTATCCACGATGATGAGGATGTCGTGAATATCACGTTTAGTGAGTTGGCCACACCGCAGGTAAAGGGTACACAGCCAGATGGGGGATGGGTGACCAACAGGAAGAGCAGTGGAAGGAAGGTAGTGAAGGGGTCCCCTGCAGTCATCCCCCTGCAAAACAGATACATTGCTTTGGGTACTGTTGAGGAGGATGACTCATCAGGGGCGAGCAGCAGCAGCCAAGTTCATGGCAACGTGGGTGGCTCTGCTGCACAGGAGGGCAGGAAAAAGAGTGCGAGAGCTATAATGGTAGGGGATTCTATTGTAAGGGGAATAAATAGACATTTCTGCGGCCGCAATCGAGACTCCAGAATGATATGTTGCCTCCCTGGTGCAAAGGTCAAGGATGTCTCAGAGCAGGTGCAGGATATTTTGAAGGGGGAGGATGAACAGCTAGTTGTTGTGGTGCATATAGGCTCCAACGATATAGATAAAAAACGGGATGAGGTCCGACAAGATGAATTTTGGGAGCTAGGAGTTAAATTAAAAAGTAGGACCTCAAAGGTAGTAATCTCTGATGAGTGCCACATGCTATTCTGAGTGGGAATCACAGGATAGCTCAGATGAATACGTGGCTTGAGGAGTGGTGCACAAGGGAGGGATTCAAATTCCTGGGACATTGGAACTATTTCTGGGGGAGGTGGGACCAGTACAAACCAGATGGTCTGCACCTGGGCAGGACCAGAAACAATGTCCGAGGAGGAGTGTTTGCTAGTGCTGTTGGGGAGGGGTTAAACTAATATGGCAGGGGGATGGGAAACTATGCAGGGAGACAGAGGGAAGTAAATTAGGGGCAGAAGCAAAAGATAGAAAAAAGAAAAGTAAAAGTGGAGGGCAGAGAAACCCAAGGCAAAAATCAAAAAGGGCCACCTTGCAGCAAAATTCTAAAAGGGCACAGAGTGTTAAAAAGACAAGCCTGAACGCTCTGTGCCTCAATGCGAGGAGTATTCGTAATAAGGTGGATGAATTAACTGCATAAGCAGCAATTAATGAATACGATATAATTGGCATCACGGATACATGGCTCCAGGGTGACCAAGGCTGGGAACTCAACATCCAGCGGTATTCAACATTCAGGAAGGAAAGACAGAAAGGAAAAGGAGGTGGGATAACGTTGCTGGTTAAAGAGGAAATTAATGCAATAGTAAGGAAGGACATTAGCTTGGATGATGTGGAATCTGTATGGGTGGAGCTGCGGAATAGCAAAGGGCAGAAAACACTAGTGGGAGTTGTGTACAAACCACCAAACAGTAGTTGTGAGGTTGGGGACAGCATCAAACAAGAAATTAGGGATGCATGCAAAAAGCTACAGCAGTTATCATGGGCGACGTTAATCTACATATAGATTGGGCTAACCAACCTGGTAGCAATACGATCGAAGAGGAGTTCCTGGAGTATATTAGGGATGGTTTTCTAGACCAATATTTCGAGGAACCAACTAAAGGGCTGGCCATCCTAGACTGGGTGATGTGTAATGAAAAAGGACTAATTAGCAATCTTGTTGTGAAAGGCCCCTTGGGGAAGAGTGACCATTATATGGGAGAATTTTTTATCAAGATGGAGAGCGACACAGTTAATTCAGAGACTAGGATCGTGAACTTAAGGAAAGGTAACTTTGATGGTCTGAGACGTCAATTGGCTAGAATAGACTGGCAAATGATACTTAAAGGGTTGACTGTGGATAGGCAATGGCAAACATTTAAAGATCACATGGATGAACTTCAACAATTGTACATCCCTGTCTGGAGTAAAAGTAAAACAGGGAATGTGGCTCAACCGTGGCTAACAAGGGAAATTAAGGATAGTGTTAAATCCAAGGAAAAGGCATATAAATAGGCCAGAAAAAGCTTCAAAGCTGAGGACTGAGAATAAGTTAGAATTCATCAGATGAGGACAAAGGCTTTAATTCGGAGGGGGACAATAGAGTAGGAGAGGAAGCTTGCCGGGAACATAAAAACTGACTGCAAAGGCTTCTATGAATATGTGAAGAGAAAAAGATGACTGAAGACAAACGTAGATCCCTTGCAGTCAGATTCAGGTGAATTTATAATGGGGAACAAAGAAATGGCAGACCAGTTAAGCAAATACTTTGGTTCTGTCTTCACGAAGGAAGACACAAATAATCTTCCGGAAGTATTCGGGGACCGAGGGTCTAGTGAGAAGAAGGAACTGAAGGATATCCTTATTAGGAGGGAAATTGTGTTCGGGAAATTGATGGGATTGAAGGCCGATAAATCCCCGGGGCCTGATAGTCTGCATCGCAGAGTACTTAGGGAAGTGGCCCTAGAAATGGTGGATGCATTGGTGATTATTTTCCAACAGTCTATCGACTCAGGATCAGTTCCTATGGACTGGAGGGTAGCTAATGTAGCATCACTTTTTACGAAAGGAGGGAGAGAGAAAACGGGTAATTATACATTGGTTAGCCTGACATCAGTAGTGGGGAAAATGTTGGAATCAATTATTTAAGATGAAATAACAGCACATTTGGAAAGCAGTGATAGGATTGGTACAAGACAGCATGGATTTATGAAAGGGAAATCATGCATAACAAATTTTCTGAAATTTTTTGAGGATGTAACTAGTAGAGTAGACAAGGGAGAACCAGTGGATGTGGTGTATTTGGATTTTCAAAAGACTTTTGACAAGGTTCCACACAAGAGATTGGTGTGCAATATTAAAGCAAATGTTATTGGGGGTAATGTACTGATGTGGATAGAGAACTGGTTGGCAGACAGGAAGCAGAGAGTCGGGATAAACGGGTCCTTTTCAGAATGGCAGGCAGTGACTAGTGGAGTGCCGCAGGTGCTCAGTGCTGGGACCCCAGCTCTTTACAATATACATTAATGATTTGGACGAAGGAATTGAGTATAATATCTTCAAGTTTGCAGATGACATTAAACTGGGTGGCGGTGTGAGCTGTGAGGAGAACGCTAAGAGGCTGCAGAATGACTTGGACAGGTTAGGTGAATGGGCAAATGCATGGCAGATGCAGTATAATGTGGATAAATGTGAGGTTATCCACTTTGGGGGCAAAAACACGAAGGCAGAATATTATCTGAATGGCGGCAGATTAGGAAAAGGGGAGGTGCAACGAGACCTGCATGTTATGGTACATCAGTCGTTGAAAGTTGGCATGCAGGTACAGCAGGTGGTGAAGAAGGCAAATGGTATGTTGGCCTTCGTAGTGAGAGGATTTGCGTATAGGAGCAGGGAGGTCTTACTGCAGTTGTACAGGGCCTTGGTGAGGCCTCACCTGGAATATTGTGTTCAGTTTTGGTCTCTAAATCTGAGGAAGGACGTTCTTGCTATTGAGGGAGTGCAGCAAAGGTTCACCAGACTGATTCCCGGGATGGCTGGACTGACATATGAGGAGAGAGTGGATCGACTGGGCCTTTATTCACTGGAGTTTAGAAGGATGAGAGAGGATCTCATACAAACATATACAATTCTCACAGGACTGGACAGGTTAGATGCAGGAAGAATGTTCCCGATTATGGGCAAGTCCAAAACCAGGGGACACAGTCTAAGGATAAGGGGTAAGCCATTTAGGATCGAGATGAGGAGAAACTTCTTCACTCAGAGAGTTGTTAACCTGTGGAATTCCCTACCGCAGAGAGTTGTTGATGCCAGTTCATCGGATATATTGAAGAGCGAGTTAGATATAGCCCTTACGGCTAAAGAGATCAAGGGGTATTGAGAGAAAGCAGAAAAGGGGTAGTGAGGTGAATGATCAGCCATGATCTTATTGAATGGTGGTGCAGGCTTGAAGGGCTGAATGGCCTACTCCTGCACCTATTTTCTATGTCTATGTTTCCATGTTTCTTTCTGTGCTAAAGAGGATGATTAGTATTGCAGAAACATAAATCTCCTAATTAAAAAGGTACTTACGCTGTTAATTACCAGGCCTAACTTTCTGCGCCGAGTTCAATTGCAATTGGTATGCAAGTGAAGTAACTTCATGAAATTCATAAGGAGGTTGAGGTCGAACTGTTGTTTTCCTGAGGTTGACAGTAGAGTAGCACAAATCGGGCAGCAACTTATAGCAATTTGCAATTCACTGGGTATCTGTTCCTTGCCATATGTTGCTGGTCGATTTGCACCTTAATAATGCACCTTAATTCTGGTAAGAAATTCTGGGCCAATATATTTTATAAATTCATAGGGCTTTGTTGCTGGGAACGCATATCAGGAAGTCAGGTGCCAGAAAATCCTTCAGGGTCTTATGTGTCCAGTTCCTGACATGAGTTCGCATGTACAAAATTCCACACCTGGAGCACAAATTTGTAAAATAGACACTTAAATTACTTTGTGAATTACAATTTCCCTTCTTTTCATCTTAAGAAAACTATTATTAACTATGTGTATTGATATTAAAATATACATTTAATAAATTAATACAAGGAAAGTGCTCTATTTATAAATTTCAATATTAGTTTGAAGGAAGAATTACTGTAAATGTAATAAGGCTGGCATAAACTTCTGTCTCTACCTTACCCAAAGAAAGGTTATTGCAATCAACTCTGATGGCTGACTGTTTAATATTACAAGCAGAGGGCAGTTTTAGGGGGCCACAAAGCCGATAGCTTCTTAATATGTACTTCGATGAGGGAAGGTGCAGTATCTTGATGAGTGGATAAAAGTACTATGACTATTGAGCTGCTTGTACAGCAAAGATAAACTACAGGTGTTACAGGTACATTTTCCAGATTCAGTGGTGTGAGCTTCAGTTGAAGTATATAGAAGTTATGAGATAAAAATAGAATTCTATTCTTACCGTATATCGAATTTAATAAATCAAAATTTCATATTCAGGAAACCCTATATTCAATGTATTGAAACTAAAGATCATATTCACTAAAAAGAATTAACACTCAAACTTCACATTATGCATTTCACAACAGGCACCATGTCTAGAAATTATTTTGATCCTGGCCTTAATTGCATATTGTTTTTCATAAATTTCCTGGGATCGACTGAATACCTCACTAGTAATGCAGAATGCTCTCTGAATGTACAAAAACTAGAACTCATAATCATCGATTGTGGCTCTTTTGAGTTCCTGATTGTACAATGCAAAACTATTGGATCTCAGGAAGCCAAAATCGAGGGTTTAATTTACTCTGACACTAAAGCTAGTTTCCAGTTGCATGTCAAAAGGAGAGGCTAAACCATAAGTATGTTCCTCTCCAGTGGGACTGATTTTAAAATGCCCCCTGCCCGAAACGGGGTGTTTACACCCCATTCCGATGGTTTTTACCACAGCTGCGGTTCAGGTCGCCTTTTGAGCGACATTCAGCTCTTTGGGTTTTTTTCTGTGGATACGGAACGCGATCACAAATGGGGGCGGTGACTACACCTCGGGAGCAGAAGTTGGGTGCAGAGCGGATTGACTGCCACGATAACGTCATCATTGTGTCACATCACCACGGTCTCCACTTCACTGAAAGGGGAGAGCCTCCACGCTTTTAAAACTTCAGGCCACTGGGCCACCAGGGAGGGTTTTGGCCAGGCTGCCTGTTGGTGGCCCGGCCGAATCCAGGAGCATATTTGTCAGCCGGCATGGCAGTCGGCCAACAAAAATAAAAACATTCCGGCAGCGGCAGTGCATCCTCCCATTTATGAGGAGCCGCACCGCTGCTGCAGAAGGCCACAGCCTCACTGGATCATCGGGCCGAAGATTTTCCGAGGGGAATGTCGCGATCGGGGAGGTGGAGCGGCGGTGCGCAAGGTGATGATGTGCTTAACACCGATCGACAGCAGTGGAGCGGTAAGGGTGGGGGGGATCAGGACACTGCTGGGAAAACACCGGAGGGCAATTGGGCTAGCAGAGGCCATTCCACGAAAAGTCCGCGGTCACTCCACTCCACAGCATGACTGTCAATTTGCGGTGGTAACAGGCCATAAGAAGACGGGCAATTCTGGCCCCCAGGTATCTTAACTGGACAACTTGGAGTTCAAATGCAGATTTACCTGAGATTCGCATTGTACATTTTGGTAATTCTTGCCAGATCACTGCAATGCTCCATTTCACATTCCAGGAGATTCGGAGCCAATGTGATGCAGACTTAAACATTCGTCCTGAATATTGTGTATGTAAATAAACAGAGTAACTGAAACGGGAGAAAAGTGACTTCACTGTGTACTTTAAAGCAACTGTGAATAGCTCCCGCCGGGTCCTAATGCCTGTCTAGTAATCAGTAACAAACAAATAGAGTAGGAATACAACACATTCCAACCCTCTTGAAAACACAGTCTATGAACAAACAATGGACTAGAACCTCCAGTTTTTTTGCATGCTTAACGCCCACTTAACGGCCATTTTACTGCTGAAATGACGTAGAACGCACATATATCACCCATTTTGACACAAAATGGAAGCCGAGCGTTACTTTCCCCACGTGCTTAACGCTGATAAAAAATATTACCGCCAGTCCACTTTTTTGGGGCGTAATCAGCAGAATGGGCGAATTCAACGACCATATTATCGCCCAGCGTTACTTTCCGCACGGATTTAACGCTGAGATTCAATAATAACGACCACCACTTTTTATTGTCGAAAAGAGCATATTTACCGAAACTAGCGACCATGAGATCGCCCAGCGTCAATTTCACCACCTCACACACATATTGCCCACAACATCGCTCGCGCAAAAAAACGCCCACAATAAATGGAACTAACCGGAACTAATCACAGCATTATGCACACCATGTTCTAGATCAAATGTCGCATTCTTTAAAAGGCTGCTGTGCTTCAACCTCGGCGGAGTTCAGATATACCCTGCAGGGCGCTGGAGTTGGTGTGAACATCTGTAAAAACATCTTGACCATACTAAGACCGATTCGAATTAAAGAGGTGTCTTCGTCGGTGTTATGTATGAATAAAGCGTCTGACTGGATACTGTGAGCTCAAAGTAAAATGTGACCTTAGTCTTTTATTGCAGGTCTCCAGAATGCTCGCCAGCCTGTGAGGCCTCCTTAAGTACCTGTGCTCCCAAGGGATTGTGGGATCCCTTGGAACTCCAGGGGATGAGCCCTCTGGTGGCTGTACAAGATATATAGTAGTTTACATCGAAACATAGAAACATAGAAAATAGATGCAGGAATAGGCCATTCGGCCTTTCGATCCTGCACCACCATTCGATAAGATCATGGCTGATCATTCCCTCAGTACTCCTTTCCTGCTTTTTCACCATACCCCTTGAACCCTTTAGCCGTATGGGCCATATCTAACTCCCTCTTGAATATATCCAATGAACTGGCATCAACAACTCTGCGGGAGGGAATTCCACAAGTTAACAACACTCTGAGTGAAGAAGTTTCTCCTCATCTCAGTCCTAAATGGCCTCCCCCTTATCCTAAGACTGTGTCCCCTGGTTCTGGACTTCCCCAAAATTGGGAACAATTTGCCCGCATCTAACCTGGCCCGTCCTGTCAGAATCTTGTATGTTTCTATGGGATCCCCTCTCACCCTTTTAAACTCCAATGTATAAAGGCCCAGTTGATCCAGTCTCTCCTCATATGTCAGTCCGGCCATCCAGGGCTGATGAACCTTCGCTGCACTCCCTCAATAGCAAGAACGTCCTTCCTCAGATTAGGAGACTAAAATTGAACACAATCTTCCAGGTAAGGCCTCACCAAGGCCCTGTACAACTGCAGTAAGACCTCCCTGCTCCTATACTCAAATCCCTCACATTTATCCACATTATATTGCATCTGCCATGCATTTGCCCACTCGCCTAATCTGTCGAAGTCACCCTGCAGCCTCTTAGCGTCCCCCTCACAGCTCACACCCAGTTTAGTGTCATCTGCAAACTTGGAGATATTACACTCAATTCCCTCATCCAAATCATTGATGTATATTGTAAAGAGCTGGGTCCCAGCATTGAGCCCTGTGGCACTCCACTAGTCACTGCCTGCCATTCTGAAAAGGATCTGTTTATCCTGACTCTCTGCTTCCTGTCTGCCAACCAGTTCTCTATACACGTCAGTATATTACCCCCAATACCATGTGCTTTCATGTTGCACACCAATCTCTTGTGTGGGACCTTGTCAAAAGCCTTTTGAAAGTCCAAAAACACCACATCCACTGGTTCTCCCTTATCCAATCTACTAGTTACATCCTCAAAAAATTCCAAAAGATTTGTCAAGCATGATTTCCCCTTCATAAATCCATGCTGACTTGGACCGATCCTGTCACTACTTTCCAAATGCGCTGCTATTTCATCCTTAATAATTGATTCCAACATTTTCCCTATCACTGATGTGAGGCTAACTGGTCTATAATTAATCGCTTCCTCTCTCCCTCCCTTTTTAAAAAGTGCTGTTTCGTTAACTATCCTCCAGTCCATCGAACTGATCCAGAGTCAATAGACTGTTGGAAAATGATCACCAATGCACCCACTATTTCTAGGGCCACTTCCTTAAGTACTCTGGAATGAAGACTATCAGGCCCCGGGGATTTATTGGCCTTCAATCCCATCAATTTCCCCAACACAATTTCCTGCCTAATAAAGATATCCTTCAGTTCCTCCTTCTCACAAGACCCTCGGTCCCCGTGTACTTTCAGAAGGTTATTTGTATCTTCCTTCGTGAAGACAGAACCGAAGTATTTGTTCAATTGGTCTGCCATTTCTTTGTTCCCCATTATAAGTTCACCTGAATCCGACTGCAAGGGACCGAAGTTTGTGTTCACTAATCTTTTTCTCTTCACATATCTATAGAAGCTTTTGCAGTCAGTTTTTATGTTCCCGGCAAGCTTTGTTTCATACTCTATTTTCCCCCTCCTAATTAAACCCTTTGTCCTCCTCTGCTGAATTCTAAATTTCTCCCAGTCCTCAGGTTTGCTGCTTTTTCTGGCCAATTTAGATGCCTCTTCCTTGGATTTAAAACTATCATTAATTTTCCTTGTTAACCATCGTTGAGCCACCTTCCCCGTTTTATTTTTACTCCAAACAGGGATGTACAATTGCTGAAGTTCATCCATGTGATCTTTAAATGTTTGCCATTGCCTATCCACAGTCAACCCTTTAAGTATCATTTGCCATTCTATTTTAGCCAATTCACACCTCAAACCATCGAAGTTACCTTTCCTTAAGTTCAGGACCCGAGTTTCTGAATTAACTGTGTCACTCTTCATCTTAATAAAGAATTCCACCATGTTATGGTCACTCTTCCCCAAGGGGTCACGCACAACAAGATTGCTAATTAGTCTTTTCTCAGTACACATCACCCAGTCTAGGATGGTCAGCTCCCTGGTTGGTTCCTCGACATATTGATCTAGAAAACCATCCCTAATACACTCCAGGAAATCCTCCTCCACCGCATTGCTACCAGTTTCGTTAGCCCAATCAATATGCAGATTAAAGTCACCCATGATAACTGCTGTATCTTTATTGCATACATTCCTTATTTCTTGTTTGATGCTGTCCCCAACCTTACTACTACTGTTTGGTGGTCTGTACACAACTCCCACTAGCGTTTTCTGCCCTTTGGTATTCCGCAGCTCCACCCATACTGATTCCACATCATCCAAGCTAATGTCCTTTCTTACTATTGCATTAATTTCCTCTTTAACCAGCAATGCCACCCCACCTCCTTTTCCTTTCTGTCTATCCTTCCTAAAAGTTGAATACCCCTGGATGTTGAGTTCTCAGCCTTGGTCATCCTGGAGCCATGTCTCCGTGATGCCAATTACATCATATCCGTTAACAGCTATCTGCACAGTCAATTCGTCCACCTTATTCCGAATACTCCTCACATTGAGGCACAGAGCCTTCAGGCTTGTCTTTCTAACATACTTTGCCCCTGTAGAATTTTGCTGTAATGTGGCCCTTTTTGCTTTTTGCCTTAGGTTTCTCTGCCCTCTACTTTTACTTTGCTTCTTTCTATCTTTTGCTTCTGCCCCCATTCTACTTCCCTCTGTCTCCCTGCATAGGTTCCCATCCCCCTGCCATGTTAGTTTAACTCCTCCCCAACAGCACGAGCAAACACTCCCCCTAGGACATTGTTTCTGGTCCTGCCCAGGTGCAGACCGTCCAGTTTGTACTGGTCCCACCTCCCCCAGACCGGTTCCAATGTCCCAGGAATTTGAATCCCTCCCTGCTGCACCACTCCTCAAGCCACGTATTCATCTGAGCTATCTTGCGATTCCTACTCTGACTCGCACGTGACACTGGTAGCAATCCTGAGATTATTATTTTTGAGGTCCTACTTTTTAATTTAGCTCCTAGCTCCCTAAATTCATCTTGTAGGACCTCATCCCTTTTTTTTATCGATATCGTTAGCACCTATAAGCACGACGACAACCGACTGTTTACCCTCCCTTTTCAGAATGCCAACACTCCCCCCCCAAAGTCAACTGTGTAACTATTTACAAGGTGAGTTGATCTGGGGCTTTCTTTCCCTGGTTGATTGTCTTGTTGCAAATGCTGGTTTTGGTGAATCGTTTGTTGGGCCCTCGCTGGGCTGCTGTGCAGCTGGCCTTGCTGGGCTGCCTGGTGTGGTGAGTCCTGCTGGGCTGCTGCGGGTGACGGGTTCTGCTTCATGGCCAACCGCGGTGTCGGTTGCCACTGGTGTGTATGTTGGGGGGTCAAAGAAGGTAGGATCCAATGTGGGTTGCTCAGGCTAGTCCGTGAATCTGAGTTTGATTTAGTGCAAGTGTTTCCGGTTGAATGATTCCATTTGAAAGTTTGACCCGAAATACCCTGCTCCTATCTTTGGCCACAGTGGTGCCGGGAAGCCACTTGGGACCTTGTTCATAATTCAATACAAATACAGGATCATTGATTTCAATTTAGCATGATACATTTGCGCTATCATGATATGCACTTTGTTGAAGCCACCTGCTGATTACCTGTTCATGTCGATCAGGGTGAACGAACGAGAGCCTTGTCTTAAGTGCCCTTTTCATGAGCAGTTCAGCAGGTGGAATCTCAGTGAGCGAGTGGGGTCTCATGCGGAAGCTAAGCAGGACTCGAGATAGGCGAGTCTGCAGTGAGCCTTCAGTTGCCCTCTTCAAACCCTGCTTAATGGTTTGCACTGCTCTCTCTACCTGACCATTGGATGCTGGTTTGTACGGCACAGATGTAACATGTTTAATCCCGTTACGGGTCATGAACTCTTTGAACTTGGCACTGGTAAAACATGGCCCGTTGTCGCTCACAAGGACATCAGGTAGTCCGTGCATGGCAACCATGGCCCGCAGGCTTTCAGATGTGGCAGAGGACATGCTTACTGACATTATCTCACATTCAATCCATTTGTAGTGCGTATCTACAACCACAAGGAACATTTTACCCAAAAACGGGCTGGCATGGTCGACATGGACCCTGGACCACGGTTTGGAGGGCAAAGACCATAAACTTAGTGGCGCCTCCCTGGGTGCATTGCTTAACTGCGAGCATGTGTTACATCTGTGCACGCAGGACTCTAAATCTGCATCGATACCGAGCCACCACACATGGGATCTGACTATCGCTTTCATCATTACAATTCCTGGGTGGGTACTGTGGAGGTCACTGACGAAAGTGTCTCTGCCCTTCTTGGGGAACACTACCCGATTGCTCCACAAAAGGCAGTCTACCTGTTTAGACATTTCATCTTTGCACCACTAGTACGGCTTTGTCTCTTACTGCATTTCCACTGGGACACTTAGACCAGCTCCCGTGAAGCACACTATTTTTTACTAGGGACAGTAAGGGGTCCTGGCTTCTCCAGGTTCTAATCTGTTGGGCTGCGACGAATGATTGCTCAGTCTCGAATGCTTCCATAACCATAGCTAAATCTGCGGGCTGCGCCATTACCACCGCTGTGGTGGTAACGGCGGCCTACTGAGAGCATCGGTACAGTTTTCTGTGCGTGGCCTGTGGCGGATGGCTTAGTTGCATGTGGACAACGTGAACGCCCATCTCTGGATGTGGGCCGATGCATTTGTATTTATCCACTTACTTTTGGAAAACAGGGATGTTAGTGGCTTATGGTCAGTTTCCAATTCAAATTTTAGCCCAAACAGATATTGATACATTTTCTTTACCCCATAGACAACCGCTAACGTGTCTTTTTCAGTTATGCTGTAGGCTCTCTCAGCCTTAGACAGACTTCTGGATGCATAAGCAACCGGTTGCAGTTTCCCAGAATCATTAGCTTGTTCCATTACACACCTGACGCCATACGACGACGCATCACATGTTAGTATCAAACGCTTACATGGATCATACAACACAAGTAATTTGTTTGAGCATAACAATTTTCTGGCTTTTACAAAACCATTTTCTTGGCTGTTGCCTCCTTTACGCAGTAAGGTGTACAGTGGTTCTAACAGTGTGCTGAGACCCGGTAAGAAGTTACCAAAGTAGTTCAGGAGTCCTAGAAACGACCGCAGCTCCGTCACGTTCTGTGGCCTCGGTGCATTCTCGATTGCCTCCGTCTTTGAATAGGTGGGGTTGATGCCATCCGCCGTGATTCTTCTCCCCAGGAACTCCACTTCAGGTGCCAAGAAAACGCACTTCGAGCGTTTTAACCTGAGCCCCACGTGGTTGAGTCGACTTAGAACCTCCTCCAGGTTCTGCAGATGCTCGACTTTGTTCAGACCTGTGACCAAGATGTCGTCCTGGAAGACCACGGTGCGCGGGACTGACTTCAGTAACCTTTCCATGTTTCTCTGGAATATCGCCGCCGCTGATCGAATTCCAAACGGGCGTCTGTTATAAATGAAGAGACCTTTGTGCGTGTTGATGCATGTGAAGCCCTTCGATGGTTCCTCCAGCTCCTGCATCATGTAGGCCGAGATCAAGTCCAGCTTCATTAATGTCTTTCCTCCCGCCAGCGTAGCAAAAAGGTCATCAGCCTTTGGTCGTGGGTATTGATCCTGCAGAGAGAAATGATTGGTCGTTACTTTGTAATCACCACAGATTCTGACAGTGACATCTCCCTTCAGCACTGGAACAATTGGACTGGCCCGCTCGTTGAATTCGATCAGCGAAATGATGCCCTCTCTTTGCAGCTGGTCCAGCTCGATCTCTATCCTTTCTCTCATCATGTACAGTGCTGCTCTCACCTTGTGATGGATGGATCGCACCTCCGGAATTAGGTGGATCGGCACTTTTGCTCCTTGGAACTTCCCGATGCCTGGTTCGAACAGCGAAGGGAACTTATTTAAGACCTGGGCACACAAAGTGTTGTCAGCAGACGAGAGCGCTTGGACGTCGTCCCAGTTCCAGTGTATCTTTCCCAGCCAGCTCCTGCCGGGCAGCATGGGACCATCGCCCGGTACCATGCAGAATGGTAGCTTGTGCACCACTCCATTGTAGGAGACCTTTACAGTAGAATTGCCGATTACGGGAATCAGTTCCTTTGTGTAAGTTCTTAGTTTCGTGCGAATGGGAGTCAAGACTGGCCTTGAAGTCATGCTGCACCACAATTTTTCGCAAGTCTTTTTGCTCATAATGGACTGGCTCGCGCCCCTGTCCAGCTCCATTGACACCGAGAGTCCGTTTAGTTCAAAATTCAGCATTATCGGGGGACACTTTGTGATAAATGTGTGCATCCCATATTCCTGTGCCTCCTCATCGTGATCCGCCATGGATCTGTCTTCCTCTGCAACATGGTGATTTTCAGGATTAAGAGGGATTGCAGCTCGCCTGCACATATGTTGGAGGTGCCCTATTGTTCCACAGCCCTTACAAACGTACCCTTTGAAGCGGCATGAATTGGAACAATGATCACCCCCGCAGCGCCAACAAGGTTTTAATGGCCTTGCATTCATCACCCTTGATGGTGGACTCTGAGACATCTGTGGACATGCAGCTTAAGGCATGAGTGGTCTGCCCTGTACGTTGTGATTCGAAAACAACATCACTTTGTTCACAGTACTTGTAGCAGCATTTGTGTGCTGAGAGATTTGCTTAGTATTGTCACTGGTGGCAATGAACGCCTGGGCTATCGCTATGGCCTTACTCAAGGTTGGGATCTCTACAGTCCAAAGTTTGCGAAGTATCACTTCATGGGCAATGCCAAGTACGAAAAAGTCTCTGAGCATGTGCTCCAAATGTCCTTCAAATTCGCAATGTCCTGCAAGGCGTCTTAGCTTGGCGACATAACTCGCCACTTCCTGGCCTTCAGACCTTTTATAGGTGTAGAACCGGTACCTCGCCATCAGAATGCTTTCCTTCGGGTGCAGATGCTCCCGGACCAGTGTGCACAAATCAGCGGATGATTTCTCCGTGGGTTTCGCTGGAGCAAGCAGATTTTTCATGAGGTCATACGTTGGTGCCCCGTAGACGGTGAGGGGAATCGCCCTTCGTTTGGCAGCGTTCACTTCTCCTTCCAGCTCATTGGCCATGAAGTATTGGTCGAGTTGCTCCACGAAGATTTCCCAATCATCTCCCTCTGAGAATTTCTCCAGGATGCCCACTGTTCTCTGCATCGTTGGGTTCATGATCTGTATCTCATCGCCAGTTGTTATGTATGAATAAAGAGTCTGACTGAATACTGTGAGCTCAAAGTAAAGTGTGACAGTCTTTTATTGCAGGTCTCCAGCCTGTGAGACATCTTTAAGTACCTGTGCTCCCAAGGGATTTTGGGGTCCCTTGGGTCACCAGGGGATGAGCCCTCTGGTGGCTCTACAAGGTAAATACTAGTTTACATATATAACAGTCGGGACATTCCTTGATTATGACCAATCGGTGGAAAACAGAGAGCTACTGCAATGGAGCCTCTCCTTTCTCACCCTCTTTTGGTGATCAAATACATGCAGCAGACTCAACATCGCCAAAGGAAAGTCCACTACATTATATGCCCAATGTATGACATGAAAGAAAGATGAGGAGGACCAGACGTTAAACACCCCGCAAGTACAAGGAGAATCATTCTTACCTCGACTTGCCTGACACCACCTGCCTTCGGAGACTGCGCTTCCACAAAGAGGTTATCACTGAGGTATGCCAGTGATCTAAGAGCAGATCTGTAGCCTGCCAGCACCATCGGTACTGCACTGTCCGTGGAGGTCAAAGTCACGGCAGCACTGTTGTTCTACACCTCGGATTCTTTTCAGGCCACAGCTGGTGTCATTTGCGGACTTTCTCAGCATGCCACACATTGTTGCAGCCCTGTACGCACGCAGGAGGGACTTGATCAGCTTTCCTATGACCAGGGAGGCACAGAATGAGTGGACTCTAGGATTCGCCAGAATTGCAAACTTCCCCAAGGTGCAGGGAGCAATAGACTGTACGCACATCGTGATGCGGGCACCTTTTCAGGATGCAGAGGTTTTCAGAAACCGCAAGGGATTCCACTCCCTGAATGTCCAACTGTTGTCGACCACCAGTAAATTATACTGGCAGTGAATACTCAATTTCCGGGCAGCATCCATGATGCTCACATCCTGCGTGAGAGCACTGTATCTGACTTGTTTAACAATCAGCCACAAGTTCAATGCTGGATGCTTGGTGACAAAGGATATGGCCTCGCCACCTGGCTGATGACCTCTCTGCATTACACCCACACTGTAAAGTCCTGTCCCCTCAGTACAGATTCACACGAGGCATGTAGTGAAGTCAAGGTCACTCTGGACCTGCACCTTTTATTTCACAGCTCTGGAATGCTGCACTTGCCTGAGACCTGTGCTTATATACCTGTCTCTTGCAAGTGCAACCCCGGTGGTAAGGTATGCTGGTGGTTACAGGTCATATCTTATTACAATCATGTATAGCATGTTGGGATACAGTTATATATAATAATGTAAGATACATGACATCACCCTCCCCCAAGGTCTTATTGTCTTTATAGGTTCAGTCTCTCAGGTGGTCTACGCTCTCGCATGGAGCGTCTGAGTTGTGGTTCAGTTGTTTGCCTTGGTGTCTGTTTTTCTTTGGGTGTGGTTGCTGGCACCTCGCCTGGGCTGTCTGTTTCGATTGGTGTGATTGTTGTTGACTCGCCTGGGCTGTCTGTTGGGATTGCCCTTTCCTCAGGTTGTTCCCTTTGTCTGTCCACCAGGTGTGGTATGAGTTCCACATTGTAGTCTGCCTCTGGTTCCGCAGTGCTGTTGATAAATCTGCTTTTGACTTGGTCTACATGTTACTGTCCCTGCAAGCCATTTGGGACCCCTGCCATAGTTTAGTACAAACACTTTACCCCTATCTCATTCCAGCTCCCCCTCGAATTTCTGTCATGGTACTCAGTCAGCTTATGGCGCTTTGCCTCAACGATTTCGTGCATGTCTGGGAGGATTAATGAGAGCCTTGTTTTTAAAGTCCTTTTCATCAACAGTTGCGCGGGGGGGATCCCAGTCAGTGAGTGTGGACGAGATCTGGATACCAACAGCAGTCGCGACAGGTGACCCTGCAGCGTGGGACCTTGGATTTTAAGCATGCCTTGTTTAATGATTTGCACAGCTCTCTCCGCCTGGCTGTTGGAGGCCAGCTTGAACGGTGCCGTCTTGAAGTGATTTATGCCGTGGTCAATTATAAAGTCTTGGAATTCTGCGCTGGTGAAGCACGGACCATTGTCACTGACTAATATGTCAGGGATTCCGTGCGTTGCAAACATGGTTGCGAGGCTCTCCACAATGGTGGAGGTTGTGCTCGAGTTTAAAATGCTGCATTCGATCCACTTTGAAAATGCATCTACAACTACGAGGAACATTTTGCCCATGAATGAGCCCGCATAGTCTACGTGCACCCGCGATCACGGTTTGGTAGGTCAGGGCCAGGGGCTCAGTGGAGCCTCCCTGGGGGCATTGCTGAGTTGGGCACAAATGGTGCACCTTCGGACGCAGAGCTCCAAGTCCGCGTCAATACCAGGCCATCAGATGTGGGATCTGGCTATGGCCTTCATGAGAACGACCCCCGGGTGCTCGTGGTGGAGCTCCCGGACAAATGCCTCTCTGCCTCGCAGAGGCATGACTACTCGGCTGCCCCACATCAGGCAGTCTGCTTGTAATGATAGCTCATGCATGCACCTGTGAAAGGGTTTTAATTCCTCAGGGCAGGCATCGCGAGCCTCTACCCAGTCACTGGTTAGGACACATCTTTTTACTAAGGATAACGTGGGGTCGCTGGCCGTCCAGGCTCTGATTTGGCGAGCCGTCATGGGCGAACCTGTGGACTCAAAGGCATTGATTGCCATGACTATCTCACAGTCCTGTTCGTCAGACCCTTCTGTGGTCACCAGGGGTAGCCTGCTGAGCGCGTCGGCACAATTGTCTGTGCCTGGTCTGTGCCTTATGGTATAGTCGTAGGACGCCAGCATGAGTGCCCACCGTTGAATTCACGCCGAGGCGTTGACGTTTATTGCCTTGCTCTCGGATAGGAGGGATGTGAGGGGCTTGTGGTCGGTTTCTAATGCGAACTTGGCCCCGAAAAGGTATTGGTGCATCTTTTTGACACTGTACACGCACGCGAGCGCCTCCTTCTCTACCATTCTGTACCCGCGCTTCACCCGCGAAAGTGACCTGGAGGCATAAGCTATGGGTTATAATTTGCCTGCACTGTTGACATGTTGCAAAACGCACCCGACCCCATACGCTGATGCATCGCATGTGAGAACTAGCTTTTTACCTGGGTCAAAGAAAGTCAAAACACTGTTGGAACACAGGAGGTTGCGTGCCTTATTGAAGGCGCGTTCCTGGGCATCCCCCCAAAACCAATCGCACCTCTTCCTGAGTAGGATGTGGAGAGGCTCCAGCAGCGTGCTTCAGTTCTGCATAAAGTTCCCAAAGTAATTGAGTCGCCCGAGAAAGGTGCGCAGTTCTGAGACATTCCGGGGCCTGGGTACCAGGCGAATTGCTTCTGTTTTGGACTCTGCTGGGCGGATTCCATCAGCGGCAATCCTTCTGCCCAAAATTTCAACCTCGGGTGCGAGAAACAGGCACTTGGATTTCTTGACTCATAGGCCTACCCGATCCAACCGCTTTAGTACTTCCTCCAAATTACGGAGATGGGAGTCGGTGTCCCTGCCCGTGATAAGTATGTCGTCTTGAAATACAATCATCCCTGGGATGGACTTGAGCAGACTCTCCATGTTGCGCTGGAATATGGCAGCTGCCGACCTGATGCCGAATGGGCATTGATTGTACATGAAAAGGCCTCGATGTGTGTTGATGGTGGTGAGTAGCTTGGATTGCTCGGTCAATTCTTGTGTCATATACGCAGATGTGAGGTCTAATTTTGAGACAAGTTTACCTCCAGCCAATGTGGCAAATAAGTCCTCCGCTCTGGGCAGCGGGTACTGGTACTGTAGGGAGACTCTGTTTATGGTAGATTTGTAGTCCCCACAGATTCGTACGGATCCATCAGGCTTCATGACTGGGATGATGGGACTCGCCCAGTCGCTAAATTCCACAGGTGATATAATGCCTTCCCGCAGAAGCCTGTCTAGTTCGTGTTCAATCTTTTCCCTCATCACATTGGGTACAGCTCTGGCCTTGTGATGGACCGGTCTAGCATCCTGTGTGATGTAGATTTTGACTTTGGCCCCTTTGAAAGTTTCCATACCTAGCTGAAAGAGATGTTCAAATCACTTTATAACTGTTGAGCAGGAGGTCCGTTCCTCTCATGACATGGCATGGACATCATCCCATTTCCAGTTTAGTTTTGCCAGCCAGCTTCTCCCCAGCAGTACTGGGGGGTCTCCGGGGACAATCCACAGGGGAAGTCGGTTCACTGTCCCTTTGTGTGTGACTGAGAGCATGGCGCTGACGAGGACTGGTACGATTTCTTTGGTATAGTCCTTAGTTTGGTGTCGACCCTTGTGAGTTTTGGTCTGTCTCTTTTATGCGGCCACAGTTGTTCAAATTGTTGAGCGCCCATGAGAGATTGACTCGCTCCTGTATCCAGCTCCATGTTGACAGATATCCCGTTGAGTAGGACCCTCATCATTATAGGAGGCGTCCTGTCGTAGGAGCAGCGGCCATTGATTGTGTTGACCCGCTGTACATCGGTGTCCCGGGTACTGTCCCCACCATCTTCTGGTCCGCTTTCTGACTCATCCGATTCGTATACCAGCTGAGCTGCCGTTTTTTTGCACATGCGGGCCAAATGCCCTGTATATTCACAGTTCCTGCAAACGGCCTGCTGAAATCGACATCCCCTTGCTGAGTGCCCACCCCAACACCTCCAGCACAGACTGCTTGCAAAGAATGAGCTGCGTCTGGCTGATCTCTCTTGAGCTTCTCTCAGTTTGTAGTTGATTGCTCGCATTGTGGGTTGATGAGGTGTGAACGGCCATTCCTGTGGCCCTTGATGGCTTCTGTTGCCACTGCTTGCTGTCGAAAGCCTGTTCTGCCGGTTTTGTCTGTGTGTGGGGGTAGCAGCTTTTCTAATGCTGTGAACTCCTTGTTCCATTATTTCGTTAGTTGTCGTACCTGCATTGTAAATCAACCTCGTTTCTTCTTCCCATTCCAAGAATGTCTGTGCAACCAGTGCTGCTGCCTCTAAGGTCAGGTTCTTGGTCTCTATGAGCTTTTGGAATATGCCTGCGTGGCCTATTCCTTCAATGAAAAAGTCTCTCAGCATTTCTCTCCTCAGTTCATAGAAACATAGAAACATAGAAAATAGGTGCAGGAGTAGGCCATTCGGCCCTTCGAGCCTGCACCACCATTCAATAAGATCATGGCTGATCATTCCCTCAGTACCCCTTTCCTGCTTTCTCTCCATACCCCTTGATCCCCTAAGCCTTAGGGACCATATTTAACTCCCTCTTGAATATATCCAAAGAACTGGCATCAACAACTCTCTGCAGCAGGGAATTCCATAGGTTAACAACTCTCTGAGTGAAGAAGTTTCTCCTCATCTTAGTCCTAAATGGCCTACCCCTTATCCTATGTCCCCTGGTTCTGGACTTCCCCAACATCGGGAACATTCTTCCTGCATCTAACCTGTCCAGTCATAGAAACATAGAAACATAGAAAATAGGTGCAGGAGCAGGCCATTCAGCCCTTCTAGCCTGCACCGCCATTCAACGAGTTCATGGCTGAACATGAAACTTCAGTACCCACTTCCTGCTTTCACGCCATACCCCTTGATCCCCCGAGTAGTAAGGACTTCATCTAACTCCCTTTTGAATATATTTAGTGAATTGGCCTCAACTACTTCCTGTGGTAGAGAATTCCACAGGTTCACCACTCTCTGGGTGAAGAAGTTTCTCCTTATCTCGGTCCTAAATGGCTTACCCCTTATCCTTAGACTGTGACCCCTGGTTCTGGACTTCCCCAACATTGGGAACATTCTTCCTGCATCCAACCTGTCCAAACCCGTCAGAATTTTAAACGTTTCTATGAGGTCCCCTCTCACTCTTCTGAACTCCAGTGAATACAAGCCCAGTTGATTCAGTCTTTCTTGATAGGTCAGTCCCACCATCCCGGGAATCAGTCTGGTGAATCTTCGCTGCACTCCCTCAACAGCAAGTATGTCCTTCCTCAAGTTAGGAGACCAAAACTGTACACAATACTCCAGGTGTGGCCTCACCAAGGCCCTGTACAACTGTAGCAACACCTCCCTGCCCCTGTACTCAAATCCCCTCGCTATGAAGGCCAACATGCCATTTGCTTTCTTAACCGCCTGTTGTACCTGCATGCCAACCTTCAATGACTGATGTACCATGACACCCAGGTCTCGTTGCACCTTCCCTTTTCCTAATCTGTCACCATTCAGATAATAGTCTGTCTCTCTGTTTTTACCACCAAAGTGGATAACCTCACATTTATCCACATTATACTTCATCTGCCACGCATTTGCCCACTCACCTAACCTATCCAAGTCACGCTGTAGCCTCATAGCATCCTCCTCGCAGCTCACACTGCCACCCAACTTAGTGTCATCCGCAAATTTGGAGATACTACATTTAATCCCCTCGTCTAAATCATTAATGTACAATGTAAACAGCTGGGGCCCCAGCACAGAACCCTGCGGTACCCCACTAGTCACTGCCTGCCATTCCGAAAAGTACCCATTTACTCCTACTCTTTGCTTCCTGTCTGACAACCAGTTCTCAATCCACGTCAGCACACTACCCCCAATCCCATGTGCTTTAACTTTGCATATTAATCTCCTGTGTGGGACCTTGTCGAAAGCCTTCTGAAAGTCCAAATATACCACATCAACTGGTACTCCTTTGTCCACTTTATTGGAAACATCCTCAAAAAATTCCAGAAGATTTGTCAAGCATGATCTCCCTTTTACAAATCCATGCTGACTTGGACCTATCATGTCACCATTTTCCAAATGCGCTGCTATGACATCCTTAATAATTGATTCCATCATTTTACCCACTACTGAGGTCAGGCTGACCGGTCTATAATTCCCTGCTTTCTCTCTCCCTCCTTTTTTAAAAAGTGGGGTTACATTGGCTACCCTCCACTCGATAGGAACTGATCCAGAGTCAATGGAATGTTGGAAAATGACTGTCAATGCATCCGCTATTTCCAAGGCCACCTCCTTAAGTACTCTGGGATGCAGTCCATCAGGCCCTGGGGATTTATCGGCCTTCAATCCCATCAATTTCCCCAACACAATTTCCCGACTAATAAAGATTTCCCTCAGTTCCTCCTCCTTAATAGACCCTCTGACCACTTTTATATCCGGAAGGTTGTTTGTGTCCTCCTTAGTGAATACTGAACCAAAGTACTTGTTCAATTGGTCTGCCATTTCTTTGTTCCCCGTTATGACTTCCCCTGATTCTGACTGCAGGGGACCTACGTTTGTCTTTACTAACCTCTTTCTCCTTACATACCTATAGAAACTTTTGCAATCCGCCTTAATGTTCCCTGCAAGCTTCTTCTCGTACTCCATTTTCCCTACCCTAATCAAACCCTTTGTCCTCCTCTGCTGAGTTCTAAATTTCTCCCAGTCCCCAGGTTCGCTGCTATTTCTGGCCAATTTGTATGCCACTTCCTTGGCTTTAATACTATCCCTGATTTCCCTAGATAGCCACGGTTGAGCCACCTTCCCTTTTTTATTTTTACGCCAGACAGGAATGTACAATTGTTGTAATTCATCCATGCGTTCTCTAAATGTCTGCCATTGCCCATCCACAGTCAACCCCTTAAGTATCATTAGCCAATCTATCTTAGCCAATTCATGCCTCATACCTTCAAAGTTACCCTTCTTTAAGTTCTGGACCATGGTCTCTGAATTAACTGTTTCATTCTCCATCCTAATGCAGAATTCCACCATATTATGGTCACTCTTCCCCAAGGGGCCTCGCACAATGAGATTGCTAATTAATCCTCTCTCATTACACAACACCCAGTCTAAGATGGCCTCCCCCCTAGTTGGTTCCTCGACATATTGGTCTAGAAAACCATCCCTTATGCATTCCAGGAAATCCTCCTCCACCGTATTGCTTCCAGTTTGGCTAGCCCAATCTATGTGCATATTAAAGTCACCCATTATAACTGCTACACCTTTATTGCATGCACTCCTAATTTCCTGTTTGATGCCCTCCCCAACATCACTACTACTGTTTGGAGGTCTGTACACAACTCCCACTAACGATTTTTGCCCTTTAGTGTTCTGCAGCTCTACCCATATAGATTCCACATCATCCAAGCTAATGTCTTTCCTAACTATTGCATTAATCTCCTCTTTAACCAGCAATGCTACCCCACCTCCTTTTCCTTTTATTCTATCCTTCCTGAATGTTGAATACCCCTGGATGTTGAGTTCCCAGCCCTGATCATCCTGGAGCCACATCTCCGTAATCCCAATCACATCATATTTGTTAACATCTATTTGCACAATTAATTCATCCACCTTATTGCGGATACTCCTTGCATTAAGACACAAAGCCTTCAGGCTTGCTTTTTTAACACCCTTTGTCCTTTTAGAATTTTGCTGTACAGTGGCCCTTTTTGTTCTTTGCCTTGGGTTTCTCTGCCCTCCACTTTTCCTCATCTCCTTTCTGTCTTTTGCTTTTGCCTCCTTTTTGTCTCCCTCTGTCTCCCTGTATAGGTTCCCATCCCCCTGCAATATTAGTTTAACTCCTCCCCAACAGCACTAGCAAACACTCCCCCTAGGACTTTGGTTCCGGACCTGCCCAGGTGCAGACCGTCCGGTTTGTACTGGTCCCACCTCCCCCAGAACCGGTTCCAATGCCCCAAGAATTTGAATCCCTCCCTGCTGCACCACTGCTCAAGCCATGTATTCATCTGCGCTATCCTGCGATTCCTACTCTGACTAGCACGTGGCACTGGTAGCAATCCCGAGATTACTACTTTTGAGGTCCTACTATTTAATTTAGCTCCTAGCTCCTTAAATTCTTTTCGTAGGACCTCATCCCTTTTTTTACCTATGTCGTTGGTACCAATGTGCACCACGACAACTGGCTGTTCTCCCTCCCATTTCAGAATGTCCTGCACCCGCTCCGAGACATCCTTGACCCTTGCACCAGGGAGGCAACATACCATCCTGGAGTCTCGGTTGCGTCATTGGAGAACTCACATAAACTAGCCAACCTCCGAAGTTCCGCCACGAAGTCAGGTATGCTCTGGCCCACACAGCATCTGTAATTGTAGAACCTGTGTATGGCCATGTGTAGGCTGCTCGCTGGCTTCAGGTGGTCTCTTACCAGTGCTCAATTCTTCAAACAACTTGCTTGCTGGTTTCTCAGGTGCCAACAGATCCTTCATTAAAGTGTATGTTTTAGAGCCACAGCTGGTCAAGAGATGGGCTCTTCTCTTCTCTGCCGTATCATCACCGAACCAGTCTTTGGTTACAAAGCTTTGCTGGAGCCTTTGTATAAAGTCCTCCCAATTGTCTCCCGCATTGTAGTTTTCATCTGATCCGTTGTTCGCCATTCTGTGGATTCTGTAATCCCGTAACCTGTCACCATTGTAAATTCCTGTCCCCTCAGTACAGATTCACACGAGGCATGTAGTGAAGTCAAGGTCACTCTGGGCCTGCACCTTTTATTTCACAGCTCTGGAATGCTGCACTTGCCTGTGACCTGTGCTTATATACCTGTCTCTTGCAAGTGCACCCCCGGTGGTTAGGTATGCTGGTGGTTACATGTCATATCTTATTACAGTCATGTATAGCATGTTGGGATACAGTTATATATAATAATGTAAGATACATGACACACACCAAGGCCAAGAGGTGATACAACGAGAGCCACAGAGCAACTCGCAATATCGTGGAGAAAACCATTGGAGTGCTGAAGCAGCGCTTTAGATACCTGGACTACTCAGGAGGAAGCCTCCAATACAACCCTGAGCAGGTAGCTCAATTCGTGCTGGTGTACTCCATGCTACATTGCCTGATGAGGCTGACAGTCCATCTCACCAGAGAGAGGAAGAGGAGGACGAGGAGGCGGATGCTGACATCAGCCCAGACAATCAGACTGACGCTGAAGCCATGCATCCGCTCCTCTGTAGACCGCATGAAAGGGCCCATGGTGGTATGATAGCTGCAAGAGCCTTTCGTCAGAAGCTCATCAAATGGATCGCTTTGCCTGAAAGAACGCTGGTGTTATTTACAAGGCTGACACACTGCTGGGTGTGCAGGTCATACATCAATGGTGGGCATCACCTTGGTGACAGTTAAACTTTAAGTTGATTGAAGTTAAGAGTGATTATACCCTTTGATGCAAAGGAATCACCAGCATGTAATGGTTTTGTTGAATAAAAAAACATTTAAACCAATCCTTTCCCCACCACACCCCCAACCCCCGCTTCTCCTTCCCACATCTACCCCTTCCCCTTTCACTCCTGACTCCAAGCCGCCTGGCCGAGGAGGTCTTCAGGCAATTCTTCATTGGCGGGGAAGTGCGGGGGGGGCGCGCTGACGGCCGAGGCACTGATGGATGGATACGGGAGAGGACAATCCCGAGGTGGGAATGTGCTCCGAGCCAGAAGCAAGATGTTGCTGCTGGCTCTCGTGTGGTTGGCAATGGGAGTGCGTCACTTTGGGGTGCAATGCGGCACTCCAGGACCACTAGGGACCCTCTTCCGCCAGTGTTCCTGGCTACCATCTCGAGAGTCTCCCCCTTCCATGTTATATCTTGTTTCTTGGACAAAACTCGATGCCAACTATGTTCTTGGTGCTTAATAGGCATTTTGCTACTGGTGAATCTCCATCGTGCCTTCCACAACAGCCAGACAAGCACACAACACAGCCACACATACTTTCAGTGCCTCTACACTCCTTCTCTTTCTGTCTCCTCTTCTGAGCATTTGATAACCCTTGACCTCCTGAATCAAGAGAATCGAGCATTGCCATGCCGTTACTAAGGACGGCCACACTTTACGGCAGATGGTAAAAAAAATTTAACGATACCGCCCATTTGATATCGCTCACAGTAACACCCATTTTCAAAAATGTAAACTAGGTGTTTTGAGAATGGGCGAGAAGCCGGCGATCTGAAAACCCTTTTTTAATACCCACGCCAGAAATAATGCCCATTTTTGGGCGATAAGCACAAAAGTGGAGGTTCTAGCCCCATGTCCTTGAGATAGCCAGGCCATATTCTGATGCGCTGAGATCAACGTGGAGCTTGCAGTGTTTGATCGAGGTTTTCGATTAGGAAACAGAACAGTGAAGCTGTTCCATCCTGCTGGTCTGTTGGTCTGTGAGTTGGGGTCAGTCTACGAGCGTTCCATCGACTTCCATCATTGAGCTCGTAGGTGTGAGGGCTGAACTTTCGTCCGATCTGTTTTGGAGGCGGAAGTGAAGATACGAGCTTATGACTCTGGTTTGGGCACTTAACTCTGACTCAATCTCCTTTCTTCAGTTGGGGCTTTTGAGCGCGTCGTTTTGTGTCAGTGTACGACTTCGCTTTTTGTTGGCATTCCAAAATCTGGGATGCGAGTGTGGTTTTCTTCACAATAGGTTTGGCTGGGGGGTTTGAGAATGTCCAATAGCCAGCGAAGATTCCGTCCAATCATGAGCTCAACGGGTGTCTTCCCCGTCAGCGAGTGCTTTGTCGAATGGTATGTGCGGAGAATAGTTTGAACTGCTTCGTCGAATGTTTGGCCTGCTGCGAGTTTGGCTTTCAAACCTTCTTTGATGATGCGGTTAAATCGCTCAAAATCTCCGTTGCTTTGAGGATTGTACTGAGTAGTAAGGTAATGATCGATAGCATGACAAGTGAGGAAATCCGCAAACTGGTTGGACACAAACTGTAGTCCATTGTCAATGATTATGACCTCTGGGAGGCTCCACTTCATGAACATACGCTGCAGGATAGTGACGATTGTTGATGAGGTCACTGAACTTGTAGCGATTTCTGGCCATTTAGAATGCAGGTCATGTACTACAACAAGGAAACGCTGTGCTGTGGAGCTGCTTCAACTGGACCAAAGATATCCAACTGAAGTTGTTGCCATAGTCTTTGTGGCCATGGAATGGGCTTCATTGGTGCTGATCAGATGTTTGTGGCCTTTTCGCTCAGCCTGCATGCTTCGCAGTGTGACAAACTCCTCGATGCGACCATACTGAATCGCAACATCACTGCTTCATGCGGACAATGCCAGGGTGTCCATTGTGTGTCAATGAGAGAATGTGCTGTTGAAGCGAGTTGGGAATTACTGCTCTATCACCATGAGCTAGGCAGCCATCATTCCAAATGGAAAATTAATCCCAAAGTCTGTGGAAGGTTTTCTGCTCTTCTGGAATTTGCTTAAGCCACTCAGTCTGGAGGAAGTGGCACATGTGCTGGAGCATAGCATCATTCTCTGGTTCGGTTTTGAGCTCGTTGCAGGAGACATGATTTCTGATGGAATGAGTGATGATCGATGTGACATATGTGTCGTGATCTGTGAACAAGTCAGCACCAGAGTCTGAAGAAGGTATCAAGCGGCTGGGCATGTCAGCTACATGGTTGCGACTGCCAGCAATGTACTGTACATCAACGTTATACTGATGTAGGCGATCTGACCATCGGTTGATTCACAGTGGTCTATGCCCAGATCCAGTTGTAGCGAGTAGCATAGTTAGTGCTTGGTGATCCGTACGTAGGGTAAATTTCCTGCCTTAGAGGTAGATGTTCCAACGTTCACATGCATAGCTGCAAGCGAGTGCTTTGTGTTCCCCTGCAGAGTATTTATGTTCCGCAGATGAGAGCATGCGAAAGGCAAAGGCTACTGGGCATTCCAGGTCAATTCATTACGAGAGCACAGCACCCATGTTAGTGCCTGATGCATCTGTGGGGACATACGTAGCGGCATTCGGATCAAAGTACATGAGGATAGGCAGGAATGTGATTTTCTCCTTAAGCATGGTGAATCTGAGCCTGGGAATCTGCCCATTCCCAAAGGACGTCATTGCGCAGGAACTTGCGAAGTGGCTCGGCAATGTGCGCATAGTGCGGGTGAACGTCGGATAGAAGCTGCAAGTGCCGAGGAATGCTGAAAGTTTTTTGACATTGGTAGCCTCCTGCATTCGCTGGATCACGTCCTTGTACTGTGACTCTGTAGCCAGAAAATGTATTCCTCCAGCTGCGAATGTAAACTTATCGACATTCAGTGTAATGTTATGTATCGCAAATCTAGCCATAACTGCGAGAAGTCACAGGTCATTTTCTTCCATTGTCCATTCATGGATGACGATATTGTCAAGCAGATTGAGGGCTCCCTCTATGGCTGCTAGCATAGTAGTGACAATGCACTTGGTGCAGAAGATAGTCCGTAGGGCATGCGTCGATACTGATACAGACCATCATGCATTGTGAATGCTGTGAGCGGTTAGCTGTCCTCCACTCGGGGTATTTGCAGGTAACTGCGGCGTACGTTGAGTTTCGTAAAAACTATTGAGCCGTTGAATTCTGAAGACAGTTCGTTGATGATAGGAAGAGGGTACTTGTTGGGGATGATGGCCTTGCTGACCTCTTTCAGGTCGATGCATAGGCAGATCTCCCCATTTTTATGCCAAGCAATGATTAAGTTCGAGATCCAGGGTGAGGAGTCGATGCACTCAATGATTCCCTGAGATTCGAGTCGCCTTAATTCTGCGGATACTTGATCGCGAACCGCGAATGGGAGAGGGCAAAGTCACTGCATAATCGGTTTGACGGAAGGGTCAATGCAGAATTTTGTTGTCACTTCAAACCCTGTGAAGATTGAGGGATACTGCTTGTCAAAGTCCACTGTGTACACAGGTGTGCCGGTTGGGTCATAAACTATGAACCCAAGTTTGTCAAAAAAGTCAACTCTCATGAGGCTTCATCCCTTTGTGATATGAAAGGAAAAATTCTCCAATGTTATGTCCTTGTAGTATATCAGGACGGATATGATCCAAAGTACCTCAGTTTTGGAGTCGGGGTATGCATGTAGAGTGGAAGTTGCGGGCTGCAGTTGACAGTGTGTGAAGTGGGTTTTGTACACAGTCTCGCTCAATATGGAGACTTTGGCTCCAAGGTCAATGAGGAGGCATATGGACGTGCTGTTAATGTTTACCTCACAGTCCTTGAATTTGCCTGAACCGATGTGTGAAATGTCCACATGTCGACTATGCTGCGATGAGCGACAGGCACTAGCAAAATGATTAATTTTACCACATGCAGAGCATTTCTTCCTAGCTGCAGGGCAGTTAGGACTCTTTGCTGAATGCGATTTGTCCCCACATTAAAGCAGTGGAATTTAGGCCCGCGGTCCGTAGTGGGTGGCTTATTATTCATCATCATCATAGGCAGTCCTTTGGAATCGAGGAAGACTTGCTTCCACTCCTGAAGTGAGTTCTTTGGTGGCTGAACAGTCCAATATGAGCGCCACAGACCCTGTCACAGGTGGGACAGACATTCGTCGAGGGAAGGGGTGGGTGGGACTGGTTTGCTGCATGCTCCTTCCGCTGCCTGTGCTTGACCTCTTCACGCTCTCGGCATTGAGATTCGAAGAGTTCAACGCCCTCCCGGATGCACTTTCTACACCTAGGGCGGTCTTCGGCCAGGGACTCCCAGGTGTCAGTGGTGATGTCGCACTTTACCAGGGAGGCTTTGAGGGTATCCTTGTAACATTTCCGCTGCCCACCTTTGGCTCGTTTTCCGTGAAGGAGCTCAGCATAGCGCACTTGCTTTTGGAGTCTCATATCTGGCATGCGAACTATGTGGCCTGCCTAGCGAAGCTGATCGAGTGTGGTCAGTGCTTCAATACTGGGGATGTTAGCCTGGACGAGGATACTGATGTTGGTGCACCTCTCCTCCCAGGGGATATGCAGGATCTTGCGGAGGCAAGCTTTGATTTCGCTTTGGACGGACGCCTTGCACATGGGCTGTAGCTGCAGTCTGCTGCACAGGGGGAGCAGGGGATCTGATCACTTTTGAATCGGAAAGCGCTGATTCGATTTGGATGGCCAACTTAGTTGCTTTATCCAATGTCATTTTGTCATCCTCCATTAGCAAGTGTTCCCGAATGTGGGGGATTATTGTTTTCTCAATAATTTGATCCCTGATTATTTCCTCTGTGAATGCTCCAAAGTTAGACGTAGCGGCCAGTTAAGTTAATTAAATGATATATTGTTTGATTGATCCACCGTTCCCATGCCTCCTTTGATGAAATTTGTAACACTCCATCATGATACTTTTCTTTGACCCAAAAGAGTTGTCTAGGGCGCTTACCATTTTGTCGTAGGGCCAAATATGCATTGGCCTTCGGTGCCGAGGCAGTGGATAAGTATTGCACAGCGGTGAGCTGGTGTTACATTGTCGCCGCCCAACCCACTCACCTTGATGTATGTAGAAAACTTTTTATCCATCTCGGCCACGGAATTGGAGGGTCTCCGGGTGTGGAGAGGAAAGGTGGGGGAGGTTAATTTGATTCATCCTCGTCGCCAAATTATATTGTGTGCGTAAATAAACAGACTAACTGAAACAGGAGTAAAGTAAGTTAACTGTGTACAGGTGTGATGTCCGAAATCCGGAAACCTCGAGACCGAGGCCATTCCAGATTCCGGATATTTCCGGATTTCGGAACGTCTTTGCCTGAACCAAGGAAGATAGGTAGGGAGGGGAAATCGGTTGGGACACCAGAGGTCGGGGACTTGGTCAGGCCGCCGGAGATCAGGGGTGCGGGGGTGCAGTCAGGCCATCGGAGGTCGGGAGGCTTGGTCGGGCCTTGGGGTGTCGGTCGGGCTGAGGCCGTGGGAGTTCGGTCAGGTCGAGGCCGTGAGAAGCCAGAGGTCGGGCCGAGGCCGGTGGAGGTCGGGCAGCTGGAGGTCGGGCTGAGGCGGGGGGAGGCCAGGCGAGGTCCGGCCGATGCGGGGGCAGGTTGGGGCGAGGCGGAGTGTAAGTGGTCAATCTCTGGTTATTTCCAAGGTTTTCGAGGCCTCGTCGTAGGGTCCAAATACATAAGAGTTTTTACTTGACAGTGACCAGTGCCAAATCGACCCTGCTTTGCTTTCTGCGCTATGGGTTGGTTTTCCGCAGAGACCGGTGTCAATAGGTCTCTCACAGTTATCCAATCTGCTGTTCATGATTTAACACCCGCTTATAGTAAGCACACCAACCCTGTCCTTATGCTTGGGTGAACAGAGTTGGAACAGATTGTCTTATAGTGAGACACGGACCAACGTTTCAAGTTCAAAATCACACAAGGTTTATTACAACAGATCAACACCTCCACTCCACTCGCCAGATGCTTGTGAATTAGAACCACACAGTGCTGTAATACCCAGTAAAACAGTGCACTTCCCTTGTTAGCCTTACAGCAGACCAACCCTTCCCATGGGCTAAACCCTCCCCGGACCCACCTAAATCTAAACACCCCTCTGGTTTGGTTCGGGCATACTGACATCCCCTCACCCACTTACATGGATTGGTTGGTGAGCGTGCAACTATTGAGTTCTCACCCAATCCGCCCTTCCTTAGTCGCTGGTCCTTCCTCAGCGGTTAGACTCCATGGCCCCATGCTTGACTGTAGCATGCGAGATCCAGGTTAAAGTTGAAGTCCATCAGTTTGGAGAAGCAAGGCTTCGCTCTCAGTTCTTATCCTCGAGGGGTGGGCAAATGTGTCTTCATGTAGGATGAAAGAGAATGAAGATTGAGAATGAAGATCCACAATTCTGGCTGGATTTGGATGGTTCTGTTGCCTCGGGGAACCTTTCCATGGCTTCTTCAGGTCTTATTTCGTACTATCTTGAGATTTGCTGGGATCTGAACAAAGCCAGCCAATCGATGTCCAAAGACTTCCCGAGTGAGTGTCAACTGGCCCATCAGTCCTGATTGCTGGACGCTTGTGGAGACAATACAGTTGTCGATCTTGTCCTAGCACCTTCCTCTCTTCCCTAGACAGCCTGGCTCCATACACAAAAGAGTAAAGAGTCCCTTGGCCTTCCTAAGAGCACCCAGCTCTGACGTCACTGGCCGCTGGCAGGCTAGTGTTGAAATTAACATTTGAACAGACCCAGCTTCTCTCACCAGTTTCTGTGACAGAGATCCGCCCCCACGTGTTTCTCCCAGCAACAGGTTTCTTCCTAAACCAGACCAGCCATCTTGCATCACTGTATTTCAAAAGTCCTTTTCAGGGTGTACAGCCAACAGGGATATATACACAACAGTCCAGAGTTGAATTTGTCAACTTACAGTGGGGAGGTCGGGCCGAGGCGGGGGCGGGCGTCGGGCAGAGGCCGGGGGGGAGGTCAGGCCGAGGCGGGGGGGGGGCGTCGGGCCGAGGCGGTGGCGGAGGTCGGGCCGAGGCGGTGGGGGGGCGTCAGGCCGAGGCGGGGGGGGAGGTCGGGCTGAGGCGGTGGGGGAGCGTCGGGCCGAGGCGGTGGGGGAGGTCAGGCCGAGGCGGGGGGAGGTCGGGCCGAGGCGGGGGGATGTCAGGCCGAGTTGGGGGGATGTCGGGCCGATGCGGGGGAAGGTCGAGCTGAGGCGGGCTGGGAGGTCGGGCCGAGGACGGGGAGAGGTCGGGCCAAGGCGGGTGAAGGTCGGGCCAAAGCAGGGGGGGAGGTCGGGCCGAGGCGGGTGGATGTCGGGCCGAGGCAGGGGGAAGTTGGGCTGAGGCGGGGTGAAGGTCGGGCTGAGGCGGGGTGAAGGTTGGGCTGAGGCGGGGGAAGTTGGGCTGAGGTGGGTGGAGGTCGGGCAGAGGCGCGGGGAGGTCGGGCTGAGGCGCGGGGAGGTCGGGCCGAGACGGGTGGAGGTCGGGCCGAGGCAGGGGGAAGTTGGGCCGAGTCGGGTGAAGGTCGGGTCGAGGCGGGTGGAGGTCGGACCGAGGCGGCTGGGAGGTCGGGCCGTGGCGGGCGGAGGTCGGGCCGAGGAGGGTGGAGGTCAGGCTGAGGTGGATGGAGGTCGGGCCGAGGCGGGGGGAGGTCGGGCCGAGGCGGGTGAAGGTCGGGTCGAGGAGGGTGGAGGTCAGGCCGAGGCGGATGGAGGTTGGGCCGAGGTGGGGGGAGGTCGGGCCGAGGCAGAGGGAAGGTCGGGCCGAGGCGGGCGGGGAGGTCGGGCCAAGGCCGGGGGGAGGTCGGGCCGAGGTGGGGGGGGGGCGTCGAGCCGAGACGGGGGGGTGGGTGGGGTCGAGTTGAGGCGGGGGGGAAGTCGGGCCAAGCTGGGGAGGAAGGTTGAGCGGCCGGAGATCGGGCCGCCAAGGCGGGGGAGTCCGGATTTCAGAACAGTTTTCGGTTTCCGAACGACCCCGCCAAGGATCGGCCCGGTGTCCGGATATTGGACGTTGCACCTGTGAATAGCTGCTGCAGGATCCTAATCCCAGTCTAGTGAACTGTAACAAACAAATAGAGTATGAAGACAACATAGAAAGTTGAATTTATGGTGATCCAGATGTTTTATACCATGATCAAGCTTAATCACAAAAGTCCATCATTTCTTTTTAATCTCTGAGAGGTTCTTGTAAAATAAATGTGCATAGAATTTCCCAGTTCCATCATTTATAAAATGTACAATTGATAGTATTATATACACTAGAAAGACTATCATAAAATCAGTTTTCATTTTGTAAGTATTTGGCACAGCTATTGGAGAATCAATCTGTTCAGTTACATTTTCAGAAAAAGAAGCCTCGTTTGTATTGTGACATTGTTTTTTTATTGAAATTCAATAATGTAAACTTGATGCTTGTTCTGTAGGATTGGAGCCTGTTAACGGTTTTCTTTAGACCTTATGACACCTGAGGAAACAGCCTGATTTCACAATAATGATATACACTAAGAGAAAGAAAGCATACAAGAGAAATAGATTGAGAGAGAGGGGAATGCACAATCTTATGAAGAAATATGCTGATTTCTGCATGTTCAACATAGGCAGGGAAGGTATCAGGTACGTTTAACTCATGAATGCATTTTCCTTTTTAGATTGAACAAATAAGAATGAGCATTTCAATGCATTGGGAAATTGTTAAATGCGCATCAGATCTTATTAAATGTATGTTGTTTGGTAAGATATTCTGCATGTATTCTGGTCACTGTACCTGCAGTATTATTATAATTGCTGTATATCCTCAAGGTGCCAGACTGCCTGTTGGTGGCCTGGCCCGGCCCGGCCAAACCGTGGGCATAATTGTCGGTTCGACCTGGAAGTCGGCCTACAAAAAAATAACATGGACTCGCCGGCAGTACAACCTCCCCTTTAAGGGTGGACGCACGGCCCAGCCTCAGACAGCTCCCCATTGGGGAAAGCTGTCAGTGGCACCGACTGGCGGCGGTGTCGCTCCCACAGGGCAATTCCGCACAGGGGTTGGTCGCTGCCGGTCAGTAAGAGGTTGGCACGTACCGAACGCGGCGGGAAAACGATAGGTGCGGTAACCCGTTCCCACCACTTCCGGCCCGGGGGCAATTTTGGTCGGGTCAGCCCATCCTTCCACCCCCGATCTCTCCACTCCATTCCCGCCTCTTAGAGGCCATGGTGGAGCTTATGGAGGGGGGCATTTTGGCCTCTAAGACCATTGAATCAAAAATGTAGCTATGGAGCGTAACATTTAATTTCTCATTTGTAACCTCTGACGTTTTTACATTGGTAGTTTTCATTGTTCTGACTCTTGTCTGAGTGATTTCATAATTATTGTTGATCATGAAAACCCATGGCTTTAGGTGATGGAAATTCGATCGTACCTCATTTGGGACTGTACCCCAGGTGGAGCGGTAATTTTATCACTTTGAAAATGTTTGCGCTCTCTGCCCAAAAATTCGTCAGAATCTGGCAAGGAACTGACAGCGGTGCGAATCAGCCATTGCACACCAGAGCTGGGGGCGGGAGGCGATAACGAAAGTTTGGTCGGTAGATTTTGTGGACCAATTGTGCATGTATGGAACTCCGAGTCAGATCCCGGGAACAGCCGAGTCTTAAAGGCATGGCAGCTGAAGATCGCGAATGCGCAGTGGAAGATACACAGGGTCTTCAGAGCATGAAAATGGAGGAGCAAGGAGGACGGCATATTTTGACCGCTTCTCAATCACCACTCTTGGGGCCCAAGTTTCAGGCTGCACCGTTCTGACCTGGACGCCCGTTTTTCGCACCACAAAGTGCTCCTAAAAAAAACTTCCAGATTCTCCGGCTCCCTGCTGGTCCTCTGGCCCTTGGCGTGGCGCAGCACGAGCTGTGGGGGGCGGAGCTAGGTCCTTGCGCTGAAAACAGTGCCGGGACCTCTGCACATGTGCGCTACAGTGGGCGCGCATGTGCAGTAGCTCCAGGCGCCCAAAATTGTGTGGGAGGGGCCCGAAGCACGCAGCCCCTAGCCCTGGCCGAATGGCCTCACTGGGGCTGCGTGCATAAGGCTGCCTTCCACGGCCAGCTCCTGCTTCCTCCCGACCCGACTCGACACCCGCTTCCCCCCCGCCGGACGGACCCGACCGCAACACCGACCCGACTCCCGCTTCCCCCCGCCCCCGGTACGGACCCGACCCCCCAGACTGGACCCGACCCGAACCGAACCGACCTCCCTCCCACCACCCCCTCGACCCGAACCGACCTCTCTCCCACAACCCCCCCGACCCAACCCATGCTCCTGACCCCCCCGCAAACCCGGACCCGACCCGACCCAACCTGACCTCCCTCCCCCCGCCCCTGACACGAACTGACCCGAACCGACCTCGCTCATCACCCCCCTACAACCCGACCCGTGCTCCCGACCGTCCCCCCGGACCGGCCCCGACCAGATCTGACCCGCACTCCCAACACCGACCCGCGCCCGGACCCGACCCGACCCAACGCCACCTACCTGTAAATCTGGTGCTGGGGACGGGCCCTGCCCATTCAGCCTCCCCCCCCTTCTCCCCCCTTCTCCTTTCCCCCCTTTCCCCTTCTCCTCCTCCCCTTCTCCCCCCTTCCCTTCTCCCCCTTCCCTTCTCCCCCTCTTCCCCTTCTCCTCCTTCCCCCCTTCTCCCCCCGCTTCTCCCCCCTCCCCCTTCTCCCCCCCTCTCCCCTTATCCCCCCTCCCCCTTCCCTCCCTCCCTCCCCACCCCCTGCCCCCCCCCCCTCTCTCCCTCTACCCCCCTCCTCCCCCTCCCCTCACTGTCAGAAACACAGACACAGACAGAGAGTGAGAGACACACACAAAGACACACTTGGGGGGGGAGGGGTCATCCCAGCATGCTGTTGGAGGGCTCCTGGTGCTGCAGTCGGTAAGTAGAGGGCGGAGAGGCAGAGCCCCCACTCCACAGTGAATGGTGTTAGGGAAATTGAGGGGATTGAAGGCCGATAAATCCCCAGGGCCTGATAGTCTGCAACCCAGAGTACTTAAGGAAGTGGCCCTCGAAATTGTCGGTGGATTGGTGGTCATTTTCCAACACTCCATGGATTCTGGATCTATGGACTGGAGGGTAGCTAATGTAACCCCACTTTTTAAAAAAGAAAGGAGAAAAAACAGGGAACTATCGACCAGTTAGCCTGATATCGGTAGTGGGAAAAATGCTGGAATCAATTATTAAAGATATAATAGCAGCACATTTGGAAAGCAGTGACAGGATCGGTCCAAGTCAGCATGGATTCATGAAAGGGAAATCATGCTTGACAAGTCTTCTGGAATTTTTTGTGGATGTAACTAATAGACTGGATAAGGGAGAGCCAGTGGATGTGGTGTATTTGGGCTATCAAAAGGCTTTTAACAAGGTCCCAGACAAGAGATTAGTGTGCAAAATTAAGGCACATGGTATTGGGGGTAATGTATTGACGTGGATAGAGAACTGGTTGGCAGACAGAAAGCAAAGAGTGGCAGGCAGTGACTAATGGGGTACCGCAAGGTTCAGTGCTGGGACGCCAGCTATTTACAATATATATTAATGATTTAGATGAAGGAATTGAATGTAATATCTCCAAGTTTGCAGATGACACTAAGCTGGGTGGCAGTGTGAGCTGTGAGGAGGATGCTAAGAGGCTGCTGGGTGTCTTGGACAGGTTAGGTGACTGAGCCAATATATGGCAGATGCAGTATAATGTGGATAAGTGTCAGGTTATCCACTTTGGTGGCAAAAGCAGGAAGGCAAATTATTATCTGAACGATGACAGATTAGTAAAAGGGGAGGTACAACGAGACCTGGGTGTCATGGTGCATCAGTCATTGAAAGTTGCCATGCAGGTACAGCAGGCAGTAAAGAAAGCAAGTGGCATGTTGGCCTTCATAGGATTTGAGTATAAGAGCAGGGAGCTCTTGCTGCAATTGTACAGAGCCTTGGTGAGACCACACCTTGAGTATTGTGTGTAGTTTTGGTCTCCTAATCTGAGGAAGGACATTCTTGCGATTGAGGGAGTGCAGCGAAGGTTCACTAGACCGATTGCCGGGATGGCAGGACTTACATATGAAGAAAGACTGGATCGACTAGGCTTATATTCACTGGAATTTGGAAGAATGAGATGGGATCTCATAGAAGCGTATAAAATGCTGACGGGATTGGACAGATTAGATGCAAGAAGAATATTCCCGATGTTGGGGAAGTCCAGAACCAGGGCTCACAGTCTAAGGATAAGGACGATGAAGGCCAACATGCCATTTGCTTTCTTTACTGCCTGCTGTACCTGCATGCCAACCTTCAATGACTGATGTACCATGACACCCAAGTCTCGTTGCACCTCCCCTTTTACTAATCTGTCACCGTTCAGATAATACTCTGCCTTCCAGTTTTTGCCACCAAAGTGGATAACCGGACACTTATCCACATTATACTGCATCTGCCATGCATTTGCCCACTCACCTAACCTATCCAAGACACCCAGCAGCCTCTTAGCATCCCCCTCACAGCTCACACTGCTATCCTTATTTAGGACCGAGATGAGGAGAAACTTCTTCACTCAGAGAATTGTGAACCTGTGGAATTCTCTACCACAGAAGGTTGTTGAATCCAGTTCGTTGGATATATTTAACAAGGAGTTAGGTGTGGCCCTTACGGCTAAAGGGGTCAGCGGGTATGGAGAGAAGGCAGGAGTGGGGTACTGAAGTTGCATTATCAGCCATGATCATATTGAATGGCGGTGCAGGCTCGAAGGGTAGTATGGCCTACTCCTGCACCTATTTTCTATGTTTCTATGTTTCTATTTACGTGAATGAAATGGCCATTTTGTGTGAGTCCCCTAGCCTCGAGGCCACATGCTTTGCAAGATGTTGCAACCAAAATAACAATGCCCCCTCCCCAGCTGATATCCGCACTTCTGTTGCTTTGTGCTGACAGATGATGAGCCAGAAGAGCAGCAGTCTTCATACGACAGGGAAGATGATGAGGAGGTGGACAGCATTGTGCCAGCACAGCGCGACACATCCTCATTGGGAGCGAGTGCGTAGACCTTGGTGGGCGAGGCCGTCTCCTCGGGATTGGCTGAACCTGACGCTCTTGGCCCCAGTGGCCTGCAGCAACGCCAAGTGCCAGGGGAAGCTCGGGGGCCAGCTCTCCGGAGGATAAGTCGGCCCATGAGTCCCACTCACAGACTGACAGATGTGGACCTGGACTTGGAGGCTATGTCCAGAGAGTCAATGCAGATGCACTGCAAGCTCAATGGTGCATTAGCGAGGATCACACGGAGCGTCGATGCACTTGCGTTGAATGTGGCAGGGGCCACCTCAAACTTGCAGTTGTGGGTCGGGATCCAGTCGAGCCCATCCTTAGTTGACTGCAACCATGTTCGACACTACAAGTGACCATGGGTCCCCAGACATGATAACGTGGACCATGGCTGATGTGGCAGTAGACCTTGAATGGCAGGCCGAGACCACGCAGCACCTGCATTCTGCCTTGTTGTCAGTGCATTCTGACATGAATGCGCTATGTACACTGATGCAGGGTCAAATTGATGCCACACAAGCACTGCCTGCTGCCATCATGTCTTCGGCCCTACCAGTCCAACGGGGAGGTAACAGCGTCAAAGTATGCCAGCAATCTGTGCTCCATCAGATTGCTCCGGATGCTGAGACTCTGTCCCAGGTGAACAGGCCGTCGACCGACATGAAATGTAATGTCCTCTCTCAGGACATCATTCGGCCTCCCAGTGCTGCCATTTCGCCTTTACACCTGCCGTGGTCTACACCCCAGACATATGGCATGGCTGCCGCTCATTCTCAGGCGGGGCTGTCAGCAGCCGGACCTTCCAGGCCCAGAGCTGGTCCAGCGCATCGTGTTAGGCCATCTGTCTTGTCTTCCCCACGCACACAGCAGGCCTCAAGTGACCTTGCTGCAGGCACTGGGGACCCAGTGTGGAGAAGCAGTAGGCGAGGGAGTGGGGGTGAGGCACAGGAGTATGAAATGTCTGCACAAGACCCACTGATCAAAGGTGTAGTCATGGGCCCTATTTTGAGAAGGTCTAAATCTGATTCATCTGTTGTATTATTTGAAGGGACTGGTGCCCATTGTGTTTTCTTTGATGGGGCTGGGGTTTTTGGGGTTGTTTGAGGGATGAGTTTGCAATAAAATGTAACATTGAATATTTCCTTCAGTCTCTGGTGTATAACTGTTGACTTGTAACGGAAAAGTGGCCTTATCATACCACAATACGTGCTCATTACTAGCTGCATCCCTCAGCATGCTCCATTTAAGCAAAGCGTTCCCTTATGAGCTGCCGCCAAATAGCCCTGCCAGCGCCAAAATTGGCCGCTGCCTCCTCCATCGCTGCTGCTGGTTGTCGCCGTCTTGCTGGACATTCCAGGTGTCGGCAGGCTCCTGTTCCTTCTCCTCCCCGTCCTCCTCGTCCTCTTGAGGTGGGTCTGCGATCCCCACTGGCAAGGTCTGGGCCCTCATGATGGCCAAGTTGTGCAGCATGCAGCACACCATAATGAATCGTGAGACCTGTTGAGGGGAGTATTGAAGGCAGCCTCCAGAGCAGTCCAGGCATCGGAATCGCAGCTTCAGCAGTTCTATTATCTGCTCTGCGACATTGCGGGTGCGGGATGGCTCTCATTGTAGTGTTCCTCCAGCTCTGTGGTGGGGTTGCGGAGGGGGGTCATTAGTCAGGTGGCCAGGCCGTAGCCCTTGTCCCCGAGCAGCCAGCCTCGGCCTTCCCGTGGTGGCTGAAATCAGTCGAGGCACAGTGCTCTCCCGCAGGATAAAGTCGTCATGTGCGATTCCAGGATAGCAATCATTGACTGCGAGGATGCGCTGCATGTGGTCGCACACCAGTTGTACATTTAGGGAGTGGTATCCCTTTCTGTTTCTGAATACCTCTGCATTCTGGAATGGTGTTCGCAAGGCCACATGCGTGCTCCTTGCAACCTCGGAAACCCACTATCCTGGCAAACCCACATGCGCGCTCATCTTGTTTCTCCCTGCTCATTGGGAAGGTAATGAAGTGCATTCGATGGGTGTAGAGAGCTTGTGTGGCACTCCGGATGCAGCAATGTGCGGCGAATTGTGAGATGCAGCATATGTCCTTTGATGCTGTCTTAAAAGGAGCCGGAGGCATAGAAGGTAAGTGCCACTGTGACCTTCACTGTGACGGGCAGCGCAGTTCTGGTGCCGATGTGAGGCTACCTTTTGGAAGCGCAGTCTTCTGACACACTGCTCCTCGGACAGGTCCAGGTATGAGCGTTGCCGCCGGTAAATCCATGAGTGGTTAGCTGTCTTGCCCCAACGCCTCAGGGATCTGCTCCTTCAGCCGCCGACATGACCAACAGCCCTTCTCTCTTCACGACACCTTGCTAGACCATGTAGAATGTGATGCTGGTGAAAAACTAAAGCCACAATTAAAGCTTTAAAAATAATTTTCTCTCAAGCTTGGTATGTATATAAACTTGTATGAACCTTGTACAACCACCAGATGGCTCATCCCCTGGAGTCCCAAGGGATCCCACAATCCCAAGGGAGCATAGGTACTTAAGGAGGCCTCACAGGCTGGAGAGACACTCTGGAGACCTGCAATAAAAGACTAAGATCACACTTTACTTTGAGCTCACAGTATCCAGTCAGACCCTTTATTCATATATAACAACTGGTGATGAGATACAGATGATGAACTCAACGATGCAGAGAACAATGGGCATCCTGGTGAAATTCTTGGAGGGAGATGACTGGGAAACCTTCGTGGAGCGACTCGACAAATACTTCGTGGCCAATGAGCTGGAAGGAGAAGCGAAGGCTGCCAAATGAAGGGCGATTCTCCTCACCGTCTGCGGGGCACCAACGTATGACCTCATGCAAAATCTGCTCACTCCAGCGAAACGCACAGAGAAATCGTACGATGATTTGTGCACAATGGTCCGGGAGCATCTGAACACAAAGGAAAGTTCTGATGGCAAAGTACCGGATCTACACCTACAAAAGGTCTGAAGGCCAGGAAGTGCCGAGTTATGTCGCCGAGCTAAGACGCCTTGCAGGACATTGCGAATTTGAAGGACATTTGGAGCACATGCTCAGAGATTTTTCCATACTTGACATTGTCCATGAAGTGATACTTCGCCAAATGTAGAGACCCCAACCTTGAGTAAGGCCATAGCGATAGCCCAGGCGTTCATTGCCACCAGTGATAATACTAAGCAAATCTCTCAGCACACGAGTGCTGCTTCAAGTACTGTGAACAAAGTGATGTTGTTTTCAAATTGCCTGCAGCTGCACGTCCGCAGATGTCTCAGCGTCCATCATCAAGGGTAATGAATGCAAGGCCATTAACACCTGTTTGCACTGCGGTGGTTACCATCATTTCCATTCATGCCACTTCAAAGGGCACGTTTGCAAGGGCTGTGGAACAATGGAACATCTCCAAAGTATGTGCAGGCGTGCTGCAAACCCTGTTAATCTTGCAAACCACCATGTTGCAGAGGAGGACAGATCCACGATGGATCACGACGAACCAAAGCCTCAGACTGAGGAGGCAGAGATACATGGGGTGCATACATTTACCACAAAGTGTCCCCCGATAATGCTGAAGGTTGAATTAAATGGACTCCCGGTGTCAATGGAGCGGGACACGGGTGCGAGGCTGCCCATTATGAGCAAAAAGACTTTCAAAAAATTGTGGTGCAGCAAGGCCTTATTGCCAGTCTTGACTCCCATTCACACGAAACTGAGAACTTACACAAAGGAACTGATTCCCGTAATCAGCAGTGCTACTGTAAAGGTCTCCTATGATGGAGAGGTGCACAAGCTACCACTCTGGCTGGGAAAGATACGCTGGAACTGGGACGACATCCAAGCGCTCTCGTCCATTGACGACACTTCGTGTGCCCAGGTCTTAAACAGGTTCCCTTTGCTGTTCGAACCAGGCATCGGGAAGTTCCAAGGAGTAAAAGCGCAGATCCACCTGATTCCGGGGGCGCGACCCATCCATCACAAGGTGAGAGCAGTACCGTACATGATGAGAGAAAGGATAGAGATCGAGCTGGACCGGCTGCAACGAGTGGGCATCATTTCATCGATCAAATTCAACGAGTGGGCCAGTCCAATTGTTCCAGTCCTCAAGGGACAGGGCACAGTCAGAATCTGTGGTGAATACAAAGTAACTATCAATCGTTTCTCCCTGCAGGATCAATACCCACTACCAAAGGCTGATGACCTTTTCGCTAAGCTGGCAGGAGGAAAGACGTTCACGAAGCTGGACTTGACCTCGGCCTACATGACACAGGAGCTGGAAGAATCATCGAAGGGCCTCACCAGCATCAACACACACAGAGGTCTCTTCATTTATAACAGATGCCCGTTTGGAATTCAATCAGCTGCGGCGATATTCCAGAGAAACATGGAAAGCTTACTGAAGTCGGTCCCACGCACAGTGGTCTTCCAGGACGAAATCTTGGTTACAGGTCAGGACACAGTCGAGCATCTGCAGAACCTGGAGGAGGTTCTTAGTCGACTCAACCGCGTGGGGCTCAGGTCGAAATGCTCGAATGCGCTTTCCTGGGACCTGAAGTGGAGTTCCTGGGGAGAAGAATCGTGGTGGACGGCATCAGGCCCACCGATTCGAAGATGGAGGCAATCGAGAACGCTCCGAGGCTACAGAACGTGACGGAGCTGCTGTCGTTTCCAAGACTCCTGAACTACTTTGGTAATTTCTTACCGGGTCTCAGCACACTGTTAGAACCACTACATGTCTTACTGTGTAAAGGAAATGAATGGGTTTGGGGCAAAAGCCAAGAAAATGCCTTTGTAAAAGCTAGAAAATTGTTATGCTCAAACAAATTGCTTGTGTTGTATGATGCATGTAAACGCTTGGTACTAGCATGTGATGCGTCGTCATACGGTGTCGGGTGTGTATTGCAACAAGCTAATGAATCTGGAAATTGCTTCCGGTTGCTTTTGTATCCAGAAGTCTGTCTAAGGCTGAGAGAGCTTAAGCATGATTGAAAAAGAAGCGTTTGCGTGTGTCTATGGTGTAAAGTAAATGCATCGGGCTAAAATTTGAATTGGAAACTGATCATAAGCCACTAATATCCCTGTTTTCCAAGAGTAAGGGGATAAATATGAATGATTCGGCCCACATCCAAAGATGGGCGCTCACGTTGTCCGCATATTACTATGCTATCCGCCACAGGCCAAGCACAGAAAACTGCCGATACTCTCAGTAGGCTGCCATTGCCACCACACGGGTGGAAATGGCGCAGCCCGCAGATGTAATCATGGTTATGGAAGCATTCGAGAGTGAGCAATCACCCATCAAAGCCCAACAGAGCAAAACCTGGACAAGCCAGGACCCCTTACTGTCCCTAGTAAAAAATTGTGTGCTTCATGGGAGCTGGTCCAGTGGAAATGCAGGAAGAGATAAAGCCATACCAGCGGCATAAAGCTGAAATGTCTAAACAGGCAGACTGCCTTCTGTGGGGCAATCGAGTAGTGGTCCCCAAGGGTAGAGACAATTTCATCAGTGACCTCCACAGTATCCACCCAGGCATCGTAATGATGAAAGTGGTAGCCAAATCCCACGTGTGGTGGCCCGGTATCGATGCGGACTTAGATGCGTGCACAGATGTAACACATGCTCACAGTTAAGTAGTGCATCCAGGGAGGCGCCACTAAGTTTATGGCCTTTGCCCTCCAAACTGTGGTCCAGGGTCCGTGTCAACTATGCAGGCCCGTTTTTGGGTAAAATGTTCCTTGTGGTTGTGGATGCATACTCCAAATGGATTGAATGTGAGATAATGTCAGCAAGCACGTCCACTGCCACCACTGAAAGCCTGCGGGCCATGTTTGCCACACACGGACTACCTGGTGTCCTTGTGAGCGACAACAGGCCATGTTTTAGCAGTGCCGAGTTCAAAGACTTCATGACCCGTAACGGGATCAAACATGTTACATCTGCCCCGTTCAAACCAGCATCCAATGGTCAGGTAGAGAGAGCAGTGCAAACTATCAAGCAGGGCTTGAAGAGGGTAACTGAAGGCTCGCTGCAGACTCACCTAGCCTGAGTTCTGCTTAGCTACCGCACGAGACCCCACTCGCTATCTGGGAGTCCACCTGCTGAACTGCTCATGAAAAGGGCACCTAAGACAAGGCTCTTGTTAGTGATCTGCATGAACAGGTAGAGAGAGAAGGCTTCAACAAAGTACATATCATGATAGCGCTAATGTGTGATGCGAAATTGAAATTCATGATTCTGTATTTGTATTGAATTATGGATAAGGTCCCAAGTGGCTCCCAGGCACTATTGTGGCCATAGAGGGCAGCAGGGTGTTTCGGGTCAAACTTTCAAATGGACTCATTCACCTGAAACACCTGGGATCAAATCAAACTCAGATTCACGGACTATCCTGAGCAACCCACTTTGGACCTTACCTTCTTTGACCCCCCAACATACACACCAGTGGTTGGCCACGAAGCAGAACCCATCACTCGCAGTAGCCCAGCAGGACTCACCACACCAGGCAGCCCAGCAAGGCCAGCTGCACAGCAGCCCAGCGAGGGCCCAACAAACGATTCACCAAAATCAGCATTTGCACAGAGACGATCAACTAGGGAAAGAAAGGCCCTAGATCGACTCACCTTGTAAATAGTTACACTGTTGACTTTGCGGGGGGAGTTTATGTATGTAAACTTGTATATACCTTGTACAGCCACCAGGGGGCTCATCCTTGGAGTCCCAAGGGATCCCATAATCCCTTGGGAGCACAGGTATTTAAGGAGGTCTCGCAGGCTGGAGATGGACCTGCAATAAAAGACTAAGATCACACTTTACTTTAAGCTCACAGTATCCAGTCAGACTCGTTATTCATATATAACAAAGCTGAACTAATATGTCTGTCTGCCGCTGCAAACTCAGAGGCTCACCACCGTGTTGTGTGTAAACGTTGCGCTGACTGTGACCTCCGAGAGAAGCAGTTCCTCATCCCTTTAAGTAGCCAGAAGTTAACTACTCTGAAAGCCTGTACCGATGTTTTTCCAGATGTTGTTCTTGGCGGCTGTTAAATGAAGCACCCGCACCTAATTTTCCAACCGGGACGCAAGCGTGCGCATTGCATCGTCAGGATCGCACTGATCGTCAGCAGCCAGGCACGACTGGTTTGCGCCCCCGGTGAGCCTCGAATGAATTTTCGGTCGAGTCGCTAAACACTGCGTTCCCGGTCAGTAACCTCTTATGCTCCCATTAACTGCCCATTAACTCCCTCTGACCACTAACTGAAAATCCGTTTTGATGTGGATGATAATGAAATCTAGTAATTTAAAAAAATAAATGATCTTTGTTGAGGGAATGAAGCAACTATTTTGGTAAAAGAATTAATATAACATTAAGAGCTTAACAAGAAACAAGTATTACCGAATAAAGCTTCAAAGTGTACGGGTGAATAAACCATTGTGATTTGCATTTCCCTGATGCAATGCATCCAACTTTTAAAAAAAATCGAAATAGAAATATTGTGGGAAAAGTTGGATCAGACCTGAAAACAGGTGCAGGGATCGCAATAAGCTATTAATCCGTGCCCATTCACGTTAAATTTGTGCTGCCTGCTGTTTTACATGATTGCTGTATGTAACCAGCGCACTCTGTGCTGTTTATTGGCTGCACACATCAGCAGGGTGCCTGATATCATAGGCAGCTACCACTACTTAAAGGCAACCTGCACTTCTTAAAAGGGAAGTGAATTGTGGCTGCAGGAATTGTGGTGGCAGTCCTTTGTGAGTTGAATCTGTGCTGTCAAAGATGAAAGAATGACTGAACATGGCAGAGAGCGTACACCAAGGTTTTCTGCTAATGTGCTAGAGGCATTGGTGCAAGAGGTGAAATGGAGGAGAGACATCCTGTATCCGCAGCAAGGCAGAAGCATACAGATGCTCAAGAGGCAGTGGGAAGAAAGAGGGGTGGAGATCAATGCCATGAGTGTTGCTCATCGAATATGGATGCAGTGCAGGAAGAAGTTCAATGATCTCACATGGCTTATCGAGGTAGCTGAGTCCATCTTCAAATGGCATATCCTACATGACTAGTCTCAGCCATTGCTCAATTCACTCACCAACCAACAATCTCTATCAATCAGGACTCAATCCTACCATTGGTATGCTTTACCTCACCCTCACACACTTAGCACTGTTGCAAGCCCCACACCCACAAATAACAGCTCGCACACAAGGGCAGCCATATCACCCAAACATAGTGCAGGACACTCACTGACACACTTTCCTCTTTCTTGCAGGAGAAGGTGGTGCATAACAACAGGCAGCAGCATAGAACTGGAGGAGGAAGTGCACTTACATGTTTTAGCATTCATGGAGGAGACATAACTGGCCATCATGGGAAGGGGCATCACTGAGGCCATGGCCACTGGTGGCACTGAAGCGATTGAAGTTGAGGGTATCCACATTCTTTCATCCCATTTCCCCCTCATCCCTCAAGCTCTTCTGAGTGAGAGGAGGCAGAGAGTGTAAGCGCACACATCTTACTATCTTCCTTCACCACAAACTAACCTTTTTCCCTTTTTCATTTCAGGTACCCAAGAACTGGAACCTTCCCATACAGTGGAGGAAGACAAAGAGGACAGTGAAGATGAAGAGACACCATTACTCGATCTTTCACTCGCAGCCATCAGCTCAAATATTGACACTGCATGTATTTTAGAGGCTAGGATCGAGAAAGGTTCTATACATGTGTGCGCAAGAGCCAGGGCGGAATGAAAGGATAGCATAGGTGCCAGCTTGCTGGAGGGCGAGGTCTCACACTAGTTCTACGACAGAGAACTCAGATTAGGAATTTGATGGACCAGGCTACAGAAGGAGGCTGATGGATGTACAACCCAAATGCTTGGTGCACTGGACAGCCTACCAGATAGCCTGTGCTCATTGTCAAGGAGCATGGAGGAGTCCAGCACCAACATGGCACAGGGCTTTGCATAGAACTTTGAGTTGATCCTTCCCAACATGGAACTGATGGCACCTCCATTAGCACCCCGTCCTGTGGAATCCACCGTGATGCAGCATCTGATGGCCAATGACTCAGCTTCCATTGTAGCAGAAGCAGCTTCCAACAAAGATCTGAGTGCTACAGTGGAAGCTCAGACTGTTGCTATGCATGCTCAGACTGCTGCCATCATACCATCATTCAGAGGGTCTTCCAGGGCCTTACACCAGTCCATCGATCTGTTCTCCAACAGATGACTAGGATTGCGCTGCCCCGGGAGACTGGCCGTGGCTCCATGGTGTTTTTTTTAATTCCTTTCTGGGATGTGGACGTCGCTGGCAAGGCCAGCATTTATTGCCGATCCCTAATTGTCCTTGAGAAGATGGTGGTGAGCCGCCTTCTTGTACCACTACAGTCCTTGTGGTGAACATATTCGCACAGTGCTGTTAGGGAGGGAGGTCCAGGATTTTGACCCAGCGACGATGAAAGAACGGTGATATATTTCCAAGTCAGGATAGTGTGTAACTTGGAGGGGAACTTGCACGTGGTGGTGTTCCCATGTGCCTGCTGCCCTTGTTCTTCTAGCTGATAAAGGTCGCAGGTTTGGGAAGTGCTGCCGAAGAAGCTTTGGCGAGTTGCTGCAGTACATCTGGTAGATGGTACACACTGCAGCTACGTTGTGCCAGTGGTAGAGGGAACAAATGTTTAAGGTGGTGGATGGGGTGCCAATCGATTGGACTGCTTTGTCCTGGATGATGTTGAGCTTCTTGAGTGTTGTTGGAGCTGCATTCATCCAGGCAAGTGGAGAGTATTCCATCACAGTCCTGACTTGTGCCTTGCAGATGGTGAAAAGGATTTGGGGAGTCAGGTGAGACACTCACCACAGAATACCCAGCATCTGACCTGCTCTTGTTGCCACAGTATTTATGTAGCTGGTCCAGTTAAGTTTCTGGTCAATGGTAACCCCCAGGATGTTGATGGTGGGAATTCTGACGATGGTAATGCCGTTGAATGTCAAGGGTTGGTGGTTAGACTCTCACTTGCTGGAGATAGTCATTGCCTGACACTTGTATGATGCAAATGTTACTTGCCACTTATCAGCCCAAGCCTGAATGTTGTGCAGGTCTTGCTGCAGGCAGGCTTCATTATCTGGCGTAACTCTTCAAGTACGCCAAAAAATGCTTTGGGGAAAATTAAGCCCAAAGTCTTAGAATAAGGAGCCGCCCATTTAAAACTGAGATGAGGAGAAATTTCTTCTCTGAGGGTTGTAAACCTATGGAATTATTTGGCCCAGAGAGCTGTGGAGGCCGGGTCATTGAATATATTTAAGGCGGAGATAGACAGACTTTTGAGCGATAAGGGAGTAAAGGATTATAGGGAGGGGGTAGGGAAGTGGAACTGAGTCCATGATCAGATCAGCCATGATATTATTGAATGGCAGAGCAGGCTCAATGGGCCAAATGGCATAATCCTGCTCCTATTTCTTATGTTCTTATGTTCTTATGTTCTCTCAATGGCAAGTATATCATTCCTTATGTAAGGAGACCAAAACTGTTTAGAATACTCCGGGTGTGTCTCACCAGGGCCCTATATAATTGCAGTAAGACATCTTATACACAAATTCTCTTGTAAGAAAAGCTGACATACTATTTGCTTTCTTAACTGCTTGCTGTCCCTGCATGTTAACTTTCAGCGATTCATGTACAAGGACACCCAGGTCCCTCTGAACATCAATACATCCCAATCTCTCACCATTTAAAAAATACTCTGCTTTTCTATTTTTCCTATCAAAGTGGATAACTTCACATTTCTCCACATTATATTCCATTTGCCATGTTCTTGCCCACTCATTTAGGCTGTCTATGGCATGTATGTAACCACAATTTAACACCACTGTATTACTGTATACACTCAACCTAGATGCACACCTTGACCACAAGGGCTGAACTTGTGGGAGAAACTCCTTACCTAATCACACAGGTATAAAAAGGTCCCACGCAGGTTCTTTCTTTGGAGTCCTGTAAATAAAGAGAGCAAGTCACAGAGTGACCTTGTCCCCAGAATGTGACTCGTGTGGTTTCATGCTGTAGAGTAAGGACTTTACAGTCTATGTCCCCTTGAAGTTCGGGACAGAGAGTCCGAGATTTCAGGAGAGAGAGAGTACGAGAATTCGGGGGGAGAGAGAGACCGAGAGTTCAGGAGAGAGAGTCTGAGATTTCGAGGGAAAGAGAGAGAGAGAGAATTCGGGAGAGAAAGAGAGAGAGAGTCCAAGAGAGAGAGAGAGAGAGAGAGAGTGTTTGGGAGAATCTGAGAGTTTGGGAGAGAGAGAGTTCAGGAGAGTCTGAGAGTTTGATAGAGAGAGAGTCCAAGAGTTTGGGAGAGCAAGAGAGAGAGAGAGAGAGAGAGAGAGAGAGTGTCATGTATGTAACCTCTATGTAACACCACTGCAATACTGTATATACTTAAACAATGCACACCTTGACCACAGGGGGTGAACCTGTGGGAGACACTCCTTACCTGGTCATCCAGGTATATAAAGGGAGGTCCCACGCAGGATCATTACTTCTTGGTCCTGTGAATAAAGGCTCAAGTCATAGAGTGACCTTGTCCATAGAATGTGCCTTGTGTGGGTTTTGTGCCATTGAGTAAGGACATTACATTGGCAACGAGAAATGGGAATCAACGACTCACGAGAATGGCCACCGGTAGCCCAGAAGAATGTAGCTGTGTTGGTGAGGACTGGGACGATTTCATTGAGAGGCTCCAGCAAAGCTTTGTCATGAAAGAATGGCTGGGAGATGCAGCGGCCAACAAGCGAAGGGCCCATCTGCTGACTAGCTGCGGACCTAAGACTTACGCGCTCATGAAGGACCTTCTAGCACCCGAAAAGCCAGCGGACAAAATCTTTGAAGAGCTCAGCAAACTAATCGGTGAGCACCTCAAACTGGTGAGCAGCGTACACATGGCCTGACACAGATTCTATACCCACCGACATCGTGAAGGACAGAGCATACCGGACTTTGTTGTGGACCTCCGGCGTTTGGCCAACCTCTGTAAGTTCACAGACGCCTGCAGGGGGGAGATTTTAAGGGAATTCTTTATTGAGGGCATCGGTCATGTGGGAATTTTCCGAAACTTAATTGAGATCAAGGACTTGACTTTGGAAGCGGCGGCGTTGATGGCGGGGGAGGAGGAAACCAAAATAATATACGCGGGCAATTCTGCCTCCAACGCAGCAGGGGATCAGGGAGTCAATATCATAAAAGTGACTCAGAGCCCCATAGGCAGGCAAGGGCAGTTCGACACACCCCAGGCAGCAATAGACCCCAGAGTAGGTTTTCAACAGAGACAATGGCAGGCTGAACGGACATTTACGCCATCACAATGAACAATGCGGTCCAGGATGGGGCCATTGACACCCACTAACAGGATACATAAGAGCATTCAAAAGGACAATCAGCGAGGAATGCCAGGTCATAGCTCCTTTGTTCACAACAATGGGAATCTCAGCTCATGCTGGCGGTGTGGGGGCAAACACTCTGCCAGGACTTGCAGGTTTCAACAATTTGCGTAAAGAAATTGCAACCTCAGTGGCCATTTAGCTCGAATGTGCAGGAAGCCTGTAACCAGGCTAACTTATGAGGTGGATGGACCAGAAGAGGGGTCTGTGAGGCAGGATGACTCTTGAGGGCAAATCAATGGATGCTGAAGTTCAGTGGGTTCATGTGGCAAATATTCACAGCTCATATACCAAAACGCCACCAATAATAATGAAAGTTTTATTAAATGGTATCCCTGTATGCATGGAGCTGGACACGGGAGCCAGCCAGTCACTCATGAGCATTCAACAATTCGAAAAGCTATGGCCACTCAAAGCCAGTAGACCCAAACTAGAACGCATTGAGACACAACTACGGACGTATACCAAAGAAATAATTCCGGTACTAGGCAGTGCAATGTTGGCGGTCACACACAATGGATCAGTGAACCGGCTGCCGCTCTGGATTGTCCCGGGCAATGATGCCGCACTGTTGGGAAGGAGCTGGTTAGCTGAGATGAACTGGAAATGGGGGGATGTGCACGCCATGTCATCTGTGGAGATAAATTCGTGCTCACAAGTCCTACAACAATTTGAGCCACTATTCCAATCTGGCGTCGGGACATTCAAAGGTACCAAAGTAGTGATACGCATCACCCCCGACACCAGACCAGTGCACCACAAAGCCAGAGCAGTGCCGTATGTGATGCGGGAGAAAATTGAGAGCGAATTGGACCGTTTGTTGAGAGAGGGCATCATCTCGTCCGTTGAATTCAGCGACTGGGCGAGCCCCATCGTTACCGTCCTAAAAGCGGATGGTTCTGTCATGATCTGTGGTGACTACAAGGCCACTATCAATCGGGTGTCCCTACAAGACCAATACCCGTTCCCGAGAGCGGAGGATCTTTTCGCCACGCTGGCAGGCGGCAAGCTGTTTACCAAGTTGGACCTCACTTCAGCCTTTATGACCCAGGAACTGGCCGACGAATCTAAACTACTGACCACCATCACTTCGCACAATGGACTGTTTGTTTACAACAGGTGCCCGTTTGGCATTCGATCAGCGGCCGCAATTTTTCAAAGAAACTTGATAAGCCTTCTCAAATCCATTCCTGAAACAATTGTATTTCAGGACGACATCCTCATCACGGGTCGGGACACTGAGGAACACCTCCATAACCTGGAGGAGGTGCTACGCCGACTGGCCTGGGTAGGCCTGCGACTCAAGAAGTCTAAATGTGTGTTTTTGGCTCCTGAGGTTGAGTTCCTAGGCAGGAGGGTTGCTACAGATGGGATTTAGCCCATCGAATCCAAAACAGGCGATTCAACGAGCACCCAGGCCTGGCAACACATCGGAGTTGCGTACATTTCTGGGACTCTTGAACTATTTCGGGAACTTTCTGCCGAACTTAAGCACATTGTTGGAGCCGCTTCACGTGCTCCTGCGTAAGGGTTGTGATTGGTTTTGGGGGGACTGTCAAGAATGTGTTTTCAATCGGGAACGGAACTTACTTTGTTCAAATAACTTATTGACCCTGTACGATCCCTTAAAAAATTGGTTCTGACATGTGATGCATCGTCCTATGGGGTTGGGTGCATGTTGCAGCAGAGTAATGCAGAGGGCCAACTACAACCTGTGGCTTATGCTTCTAGGGCGCTCTCTCAAGCAGAACGGGGATATGGGATGGTTGAGAAGGAAGCACTCGCATGTGTCTGTGGTGTAAAAAAAATGCATCAGTACCTTTTTGGCAGAAGGTTCGAATTAGAAACGGACCACAAGCCGTTAACATCCCTGTTGTCAGATAGCAAGGCTGTCAATGCCAACGAGTCAGGTCGCATACAGCGATGGGCTCTCACGCTGGCTACTTATGACTACTCCATCCGGCACCGGTCTGGCACCGAAAATTGCGCTGACGTGCTCAGCAGACTTCCACTGGCCACTACTGAGGGGGCAGCGGAACAAAGCGCTGAGATGGTCATGGCTGTCGATGCCTTTGACAGCGCAGGCTCCACCATCACAGCCCACCAGATCAAAATCTGGACAAACAAAGATCCCCTCCTATCTCTGATTAAGAAATGTGTCCTGACTGGGGATTGGGCGCCCGCACCCGGAGCATGCCCTGAGGAGGTCAGACCGTTTCACAGGCGGATGAATGAGCTCTCCATCCAAGCTGACTGCCTACTATGGGGCAGCCGGGTAGTCATGCCCCAGAGGGGCAGGGAGGTATTCATCAGGGAACTCCACAGCAAGCATCCAGGCATCGTGCTGATGAAGGCCATTGCCCGGTCACATATGTGGTGGCCGGGCATTGATTCAGACCTGGAACACGGTGTTCGCAGGTGCACGACATGTGCCCAGCTGGGTAATGCCCTCAGGGAGGCCCCACTCAGCCTGTGGCCCTGGCCCACCAGGCCATCGTCACATATTCATGTCGACTACACGGGCCCGTTCATGGGAAAAATGTTTCTCATTGTGGTAGATGCGACTCGAAATGGATCGAGTGCATCATTTTGAATTCGTGCATGACATCCACCACCGTGGAGAGTCTATTGGAAATCTTTGCAACCCACGGCTTGCCGGGCATCCTTGTTAGCTATGATGGCCCATGTTTCACGAGCTACGAATTCCGAGAGTTCATGTTGGGCAATGGCATCAAATATGTCAGGACACCACCGTTCAAGCCGGCCTCCAATGGCCAGGCAGAATGTGCAGTCCAAATCATTAAACAAGGCATGCTCAGGATTCAAGGACCCTCCCTTCAATGCCGCCTATCGCACCTCCTGCTGGCCTATAGGTCCTGACCACACTCGCTCATGGGGGTCCCGCCCGCTGAGATACTTATGAAACGAAGACTCAAAACTCGGTTGTCCCTCATTCACCCAGTCCTGACCGACATAGTTGAGGGCAAGCGCCAGTCCCAAAATGAGTACCATGATTCAAGGGGGAGATGTATAGGAATAAATTACCCCTTATTTGTTCTCAATCATGCCTTGGGGCCCAAATGGCTTGAGGGTACTGTAATAGACAAAGAGGGGAACAGGCTCATCATGGTTAAACTTAACAATGGGCAAATATGCCGTAAGCATCTGGACCAAGTTAAAAAAAAGGTTCAGCATGGACACTGAGGAACCCGAGGAAGATCATGAGATGGTGCTCACACCACTGCCAGGGAACGAACAACAAGAACATTCAGCAGCATGCACAGTCCCTGCGGTCAGCCCGGTCAGGCCGGAATCACCACAGGTGACAGACACTCACGCCAAGGCTAAACAACCAGAGCCCCAACTGCGGCGCTCCACGAGGGAGCGTAGGCCTTCTGAAAGACTTAACCTATGATCCCAATAAGACTTTTTTGCGGGGGGGGGTGGGGGGGAGGTGATGTCTTGTATGTACCCTCTATGTAACACCACTGCAATACTGTATATACTTAAGCAATGCATACCTTGACCACAGGGGGCGAACTTGTGGGAGACACTCTTTACCTTGTCATCCAGGTATATAAAGGGAGGTCCCATGCAGGGTTATCACTTCTTGGTCCTGTGAATAAAGGCTCAGGTCATAGAGGGACCTTGTCCATAGAATGTGCCTTGTATGGGTTTTGTGCCATTGAGTAAGGACATTAGAGAGAGAAAGGAAGATTCCTGGAGAGAGAGAGCCCGAGAGAGTTCAGGAGAGAGAGTCTGAGAGTTCGGGAGAGCGAGGGAGTCGGAAGAGAGAGAGTTAGGGAGAGAGAGTTCAGGAGAGAGAGAGTTCGGGAGAGAGAGAGTTCGGGAGAGAGAGATTTCGGGAACGAGAGAGTTCAGGAGAGCGAGAGTCCAAGGGGCTGAAATTCAGCCTCCAAATAAGGCCTTTGGCTGCCTGAAAGCAGCGGCCATGAGTCGGTGCCAAATGATCGGCAACTTGCGGCGGACTGGCCGATGCTCGGGGCTTTTTGCTATGGTGTGGAAATCCTCCCTGCTTCCCCACTTTTGCCCCATTGCTGCTGAAGTGCATCATCAGAGTGCACACTACCGAGGTCCCACCCCGGAAGCAAAATTCAGCTGTAACGGTCTTCCAGGCGCTGTTCAGTGCCATCGACAGCTTTTCCTGTCGGTGCACTCCTTCTTTTTTGTTGGCGCGGCCGTCCTTAAAGTGGAGGTGACGCTGCTGGCATCATCATGTCAGGTCAGCCTGACAATTATGCCCACGGGTTCGGTCAGGCCGCTAACAGGCAGGCAAGCAACCCCTCTTGGGTGCCAGGCCACTGGCCCAGCCGAAGCCCTCCCTGGTGGCACAATGGACCTAACTAAAGTAAACACAGGGGAGTGACATTGTGATGCGTCAGCGCGATGATGTCATCGGCCTGGCACTGATGACTGACAGGTCGGAGATACAGTCCCCCTCCCACTTCCGCCCCACTAATGACGATCACTCCATTCCCGCCCTCACTTCCGCCCCGATTATGACCGACTTCTGCCCCGCTCAAATAAAAAAGACTGCTGAATTTCGCAGGATGGGCCGCTGCATCCATTGTGGTGGCCAGAACACAACAAAAACAGTAGGTGTGACCCGTTTCTGGTGGGGTTGAATTTCAGTTGCTAAGAATTCAGAGTTCAGATAAACACAGGCAGAAACTTAAAAGTGACATCATGGGGCAGTAGGTAGGTGATTGGTTGGTGAGTTTTAAGGTGTTTTACTCTATAAACTAGGTCAGTGGTTTAAACTAGGACCGGGAAACTATACTAAAAACTTTAGTGAATAATCTAATAAATAGAGGCATGGCAGGGCAGCTCAGTCTCGTGGAATGCACATCCTGTGCCATGTGAGAAGTCCTGGATGCTTCTCGTGTCACCAACTACCACAGCTCGAGCTCCATGTTTTGGAGCTTGAATGGCGGCTGCAGTCACTGCGGTGCATCCGCAAGGCTGAGGACTTCGTGGATAGTACGTTTCTACAGGTACTCACTCCACAGCTTATGAGTGTGCAGGCAGAGAGGGAATGGGTGACTGCCAAACAGACAAGGAGGACCAGGCAGATAGAGCAGGAGTCTCCTGAGTGCATCTCACTCGCTAACCAGTTTTCAGTTCTGGACACTGGTGAGGGTGATGGTTAATCTGGGGAATGCAGCCAGAGCCAAGTCCGCAGCACCACGGGTGGCTCAGCTGCACAGGGGTGGGGAGGAAGAAGAGTTGAAGAGCAATAGTGGTAGGGGATTCAGTTGTTAGGGGAGCAGACAGCTGTTTCTGCAGCCGCAGACATGACTCCAGAATGGTATGTCACCTCCCTGGTGCTCGGGTCAAAGATGTCACTGAACGGCTGCAGAGCATTCTGAGGGAGGAGGGTGATCAGTCAGAAGTCGCCGTCCATATCAATACCAGCGACATTGGTAGAAAGAGGGATGAGATCCTGCAGGCAGATTTTAGGGAGCTAGGGGAGAGATTAAAAAGCAGGAGCTCAAAAGTAGCAATCTTTAGATTACTCCTGGTGCCATGTGCTAGTGAGTACAGAAATAGGAGGAGAGAGTGGATGAATGTGTGGCTTGAAAGATGGTGCAGGAGGGAGGGCTTTAGATTCCTGAGGCATTGGGACCATTTCTGGGGGAGGTGGGACCTGTACAAACTGGACAGATTACATCTCAACAGAGCCGGGACTAATATTCTCGCAGTAGGGTTTGCTTGTGCTGTTGGGGAGGGTTTAAACTAGCTTGGCAGGGGGATGGGAACCTGAGAGTAATTTCAGAATAGAGAGAAGTAAAGCTGGCAATGGAAGGCAGAAAATTAATAAGCGAGTTTGAAAGGCAGAGGAAGTAAAGGCTAGAGAATAGACAACAAGGGAGTTTGGCAGTGTAATTAGTATATACTTTAATGCAAGCAGTCTAGGGAATAAGGCAGATGAGCAGTGAACACAGATAAACAAGTGGGAGTATGATGTACAGCTATTACTGAGACATGGTTGAAAGAAGGGCAGGAATGGCAACTCAGCATTCCTGGTTACAGGGATTTCAGGCTGGATAGAGAGGCGGGTAAAAAAGGAGGTGGGTCACAATATTGATTAAAAAAACAATTACAGCTGTGTGGAGGGATGATATGTTAGAAGGATCATCAAATGAGGCCATATGGGTTGAACTGAAGAACAGAAAAGTGGTGATCATACTGCTGGAAGTATACTATAGACAGCCAAACAGTCAGAGGGAGATAGAAGAGCAAATATGCAGACAAATTTCCGAGAAGTGCAGAAACTATACGGTAGTAATAATACGGGATTTCAAATAGCCTAATATTAACTGTGATAAAATTAGTGTGAAGGGTATAGAGGGTGCAGAATTCCAAAACTGCACTCTGGAGAACTTTTTTAGCCAGTATGTATCAAGCCCAACAAAGGAGGCCAGCATCGTAAGAGTGGAGTGGGCGCGGGACGATAAAGGGTGGCAGCAGCTTGGAGCAGCGGCAGTCGGGAGGAGGCTGCTGCACTGGGGCAGAAAGTAAACAAAGAAGTAAAAAGAAATCAAAGTGTAATGTCACAGCCAAGCGGGTAAGTGATTGGCTGGTGGATTGGTGAGTATTTTATCTTTTTCTTTTTCTTTTTCTTTTCTTATCAGTAGGTAACCTTTGGCATTGTTGCCAAATTAAGTTAATTCAAGGGTTAAGTCATGGTAGGTGAGCCCAGACCCATGCCATGCTCCTCCTGTGCTATGTGGGAAATCAGGGACGCTTCCAATGTCCCTGACTTCTATGTGTGCAGAAAGTGTATCCAGCTGCAGCTCCTGACAGACCTCATTGTGGCATGAGAGCTGCAAGTGGATTTACTCTGGAGCATCCGCGATGCTCAGGATGTCATAAATAGCACATGAAATGAGTTGATCACACCGCAGGTAAAGGTTACACAGGCAGATAGGGAATGGGTGACCATCATGAAGAGCAGCGGAAGAAAGGTAGTGCAGGGGTTCTCTGCGGTCATCTCCCTCCAAAACAGATATACTGTTTTAGGTACTGTTGGGAGAGATGGCTCATCAGGGGAAGGCAGCAGCAGCCAAGATCATGGCACCATGGGTGGCTCTGCTGCACAGGAGGGCAGGAAAAAGAATGAGAGAGCTATAGTGGTATGGGGATTCTATTGTAAGGGGAATAGATAGGCGTTTCTGCGGCCGCAAACGAGATGCCAGGATGGTATGTTGCCTCCCTGGTATAAGGGTCAAGGATGTCTTGGAGCGGCTGCAGGACATTTTGAAGGGGGAGGGTGAACAACTAGTTGTCGAGGTGCATAAAGGTACGGATGATATAGGTAAAAAATGGGATGAGGTACTACAAGCTGAATTTAGGGAGCTAGGAGTTAAATTAAAAAGTGGGACCTCAAAGGTAGTAATGTCAGGATTGCTACCAGTGCAACGTGCCAGGCAGAGTAGAAAAAGCAGGATAGTACAGATGAATAGATAGCTTGAGGAATGTTGCAAGAGGGAGAGATTCAAATTCCTGGGATATTGGAACCGGTTCTGGGGGAGGTGGGACCAATACAAACTGGACGGTCTGCACCTGGGCAGGACCGGAACCGATGTCCAAGGGGGAGTGTTTGCTACTGCTGTGGAGGAGGGTTTAAACGAATATGGCAGGGGGATGGGAATCTATGCAGGGAGACAAAGGGAAGTAAAATGGGTAGACAGGAGATAAGAAAAAGTGAAGGGCAGAGAAATCAAAGGCAAAAATCAAAAAGAGCCACATTACAACATAATTCTAAAAGGACAAAGAGTGTTAAAAAAAACAAGCCTGAAGGCTCTGTGTCTCAATGCAAGGAACATTCGTAATAAGGTGGATGAATTAACTGTGCAGATAGCTGTCAACAGATATGATGTAATTGGTATTACGGAGACATGGCTCCAGGGTGACCAAGGCTGGGTATTCAATATTCAGGAAGAATAGACAGAAAGGAAAAAGAGGTGGGGTAGCATTGTTGGTTAAAGAGGAGATTAACGCAATAGTAAGGAAGGACATAAGCTTGGATGATGTGGAATCTGTATGGGTAGAGCTGCGGAACACCAAAGGGCAGAAAACGCTAGTGGGAATTGTATACAGACCACCAAACCGAAGTAGTGAGGGTAGGGATGGCATCAAACAGGAAATTAGGGATGCATACAATAAAGATACAGCAGTTATCATGGGTGACTTTAATCTACATATAGATTGGGTGAACCAAACTGGTAGCAATACGGTGGAGGAGGATTTCCTTGAGTGTGTAAGGGATGGTTTTCTAGACCAATATGTCGAGGAACCATCTAGAGAGCTGGCCATCCTAAACTGGTTGATGTGTAATGAGAGAGAATTAATAAGCAATCTTGTTGTGCGAAGGCCTTTTGGGGAAGCGTGACCATAATGTGGTAGAATTCTTTATTAAGATGGAGAATGACACAGTTAATTAAGAGACTAGATTCCTGAACTTTCGGAAAGGTAACTTCGATGGTATGAAACATGAATTGGCTAGGATAGACTGGGGAATGATACTTAAAGAGTTGACAGTGGATAGGCAATGGCATACATTTAAAGATCACATGGTTGAACTTCAACAATTGTACATCCCTGTCTGCCGTAAAAATAAAACGGGGAAGGTGGCTCAACCGTTGCTAACAAGGGAAATTAGGGATAGTGTTAAATCCAAGGAAGAGGCTTATAAATTTGCCAGAAAAAGCAGCAAACCCAAGGGATGGGAGAAATTTAGTATTCAGCAGAGGGGACAGATGGTTTAATTAGGATGGGGAAAATGGAGTATGAGAGGAAGCTTGCAGGGAACATAAAAACTGACTGCAAAAGCTTCTATAGATATGTGAAGAGAAAAAGATTAGTGAAGGCAAATGTAGAATCATCGAAACATAGATAATAGATGCAGGAGTAGGCCATTCGGCCCTTCGAGCCTGCACCACCATTCAATAAGATCATGGCTGATCATTCACCTCAGTATCCCTTTCCTGCTTTCTTGCCATATCCCTTGATCCCTTTAGCCATAAGGGCCATATCTAACTCCCTCTTGAATATATCCAATGAACTGGCATCAACAATTCTCTGTGGTAGGGAAATCCACAGGTTAACAACTCTCTAAGTGAAGAAGTTTCTCCTCATTTCAGTCCTAAATGGCACACCCCTTATCCTTAGACTATGTCCCCTGGTTCTGAATTTCCCCAACAACGGGAAAATTTTTCCTGCATCTAACCTGTCCGGTCCCGTCAGAATTTTATGTGTTTTTATGAGATCCCCTCTCATCCTTCTAAACTCCAGTGAATAGAGGCCCAGTCGATTCAGTCTCTCCTCATATGTCAGTCCTGCCATCCCAGGAATCACTCTGGTGAACCTTCGCTGCACTCCTTCAATAGCAAGAACGTCCTTTCTCAGATTAGGAGATCAAAACTGAACACAATATTCCAGGTGAGGCCTCATTATGGCACTGTGCAACTGCCGTAAGTCCTTCCTGCTCCTATACTCAAGTCCACTAGCTATGAAGGCCAACATACCATTTGCCTTCTTCACCGCCTGCTGTACCTGCATGCCATCTATCAATGACTGATGTACCATGACACCCAAGTCTCTTCGCACCTCCCTTTTCCTAATCTGCCGCCATTCAGATAATATTCTGCCTTTGTGTTTTTGACGCCAAAGTAGATAATTTCACATTTATCCACATTATACTGCATATGCCATGCGTTTGCCCACTCACCTAACCTGTCCAAGTCACCCTGCAGCCTCTTACCATCCTCCACACAGCTCACACTGCCACCCAGCTTAGTGTCATCTGCAAACTTGGAGTTATTACTCTCAATTCCTTCAACTAAATCATTAATGTATATTGTAGATAGCTAGGGTCCCAGCACTGAGCCCTGCGGCACCCCACTAGTCACTGCCTGCCATTCTGAAAAGGACCCGTTTATCCCGGCTCTCTGCTTGCTGTCTGCCAACCAGTTCTCTATCCAGGTGAGTACATTACCCTAAAACCACGTGCTTTAATTTGCACACTAATCTCTTGTGTGGGACCTTGTCAAAAGCCGATTGAAAGTCGAAATACACCACAGCCACTGGTTCTCCCTTGTCCACTCTACCAGTTACATCCACCAAAAATTCTAGAAGATTTGTCAAGCATGGTTTCCCTTTTATAAATCCATGCTGACTTGGACCGATCCTGTCACTGCTTTCCAAATGCACTGCTATTTCATCTTTAATAATTGATTCCAACATTTTCCCCAATACTAATGTAAGGTTAACTGGTCTATAATTACCCATTTTCTCTCTCCCTCCTTTTTTAAAAAGTGGTGTTACATTAGCTACCCTCCAGTCCATAGGGACTGATCCAGAGTCGATAGACTGTTGGAAAATGATCACCAATGCATCCACTATTTCTAGGGCCACTCCCTAAATACTCTGGGATGCAGACTTTCAGGACCCGGGGATTTATCGGCCTTCAATCCCATCAATTTCCCAAACACAATTTCCCGCCTAATAACGATATCCTTCCCTTCCTCCTTCTCAATAGACCCTCGGTCCCCTAGTATTTCTGGAAGATTATTTGTGTCTTCATTCGTGAAGACAGAACCAAAGTATTTGTTTGACTGGTCCACCATTTCTTTGTTTCCCATTATAAATTCACCCGAATCTGACTGACCTAAGTTTGTCTTCAATAAACCCTTCACATATCCATAGAAGCTTTTGCAGTCAGGTTTTATGTTCCCAGCAAGCTTCCTCTCATACTCTGTTTTCCCCCTCCTAATTAAACCCTTTGTCCTCCTCTGCTGAATTATAAAATTCTCCCAATCCTCAGGTTTGCTGCTTTTTCTGGCCAATTTATATGCCTCTTCCTTGGATTTAACACTATCCTTAATTTCTCTTGTTAGCCACGGTTGAGCCACTTTCCCCACTTTATTTTTACTCCAGACAGGGATGTACAATTTTTGAAGTTCACCCATGTGACCTTTCAATGTTTGCCATTGAAGATCCACCGTCAAACCCTTAAAGTATCATTTGCCAGTCTATTCTAGCCAATTCACGTCTCATACCATCGAAGATACCTTTCCTTAGGATCAGGACCTTAGTCTCTGAATTAAGTGTGTCACTCTCCATCTTAATAAAGAATTCTACCATATTATGGTCACTCTTCCCCAAGGGGCCATGCACAGCAAGATTGCTAATTTGTCCTTTCTCATTACACATCGCCCAGTCTCGGATGGCCAGCCCTCTAGTTGGTTCCTCGACATATTAGTCTAGAAAACCATCCCTAATACACTCCAGGAAATCCTTCTCCACCGCATTGTTACCAGCTTAGTTAGCCCAATCAATATGTAGGTTAAAGTCGCCCATGATAACTGCTGTACCTATATTGCATGCATGACTAATTACTTGTTTGATGCTGTCCCCAACCCAACTATTACCGTTTGGTAGTCTGTACACAACTCCCACTAGCGTTTTCTGCCCTTTGGTATTCCATAGCTCCACCCATACCGATTCCACATCATCCAAGCTAATGTCCTTCCTTATTATTGCGTTAATTTCCTCGCCACCACACCTCCTTTTCCTTTCTGTCTATCCTTCCTCAATGTTGAATACCCCTGGAAGTTGAGTTTCCAGCCATGGTCACCCTGAAGCCATGTCTCCGTGATGCCAATTACATCATATCCGTTAACAGCTAGCTCCACAGTTAAATCGTCAACCTTTTTAGAATATTCCTCGCATTGAGGCACAGAGCCTTTAGGTTTGTCTTTTTAACACACTTTGTCACTTTAGAATTTTACTTTATTGTGTCCCTTTTTGCTTTTTGCCTTGGATTTCTCTGCCCTCCACTTTTCCTTTTCTTCTTTCTGTCTTTTACTTCTGCCCCCATTCTACTTCCCTCTGTCTCCCTGCATAGATTCCCATCCCCCTGCCATATTAGTTTAACTCTTCCCCAGCAGCACTAGCAAACAGTCCTCCTAGGACATTGGTTCTGGTCCTGCCCAGATGCAGACCGTCCGGTTTGTACTGGTCCCACCTCCCCCAGAACCGGTTCGAATGTCCCAGGAAATTAAATCCCTCCCATCTGCACCACTCCTCAAGCCACGTATTCATCTGAGCTATCCTGCGATTTCTACTCTGACCAGCACATGGCAATGGTAGCAATCCTGAGATTACTACTTTTGAGGTCCTACTTTTTAATTTAGCTCCTAGCTCCCTAAATTCATCTTGTAGGACCTCATCCCGTTTTATTCCTATATCATTGGTACCTATATGCACCATGACAACTGGCTGTTCACTCTCCCCCTTCAAAATGACCTGCAGCCGCTCCGAGACATCTTTGACCCTTGCACCAGGGAGGCAACATACCATCCTGGTGTCTCGATTGCAGCTGCAGCAACGTTTATCTATTCCCCTTACAATAGAATCCCCTACCACTATAGCTCTTCCACTCTTTTTCCTGCCCTCCTGTGCAGCAGAGCCAGCCACGGTGCCTTGAACTTGGCTACTGCTGCTCTCCCCTGATGAGTAATCCCCCTCAACAGTACCCAAAGCGGTGTATCTGTTTTGCAGGGGGATAACCACACGGGACCCCTGCACTACCTTCCTTCCACTGCGCTTCCTGTTAGTCACCCATCCCCTATCTGGCTGTGTAACCTTTACCTGCGGTGTGGCCAACTCACTCAATGTGATAGTCACGACATCCTCAGCATTGCGGATGCTCCAGAGTAAATCCACCCACAGCTCCAGTGCCGCAATGCGGTCTTTCAGGTGCTACAGCCGGATACACGTCCCACACATTTAGTTGTCAGGGATACTGGATGCGTCCCTGACTTCCCACAGAGCACAGGAGGAGCATGACATGTGTCCGAGCTCTCCTGCCATGACTTAACCCTTAGATGAACTTAATTAGGCAACGACAATGCTAAAGGTCCCCTACTGATAAAGAAAAAGAAAAAGGAAAACTACTCACCAATCACCAGCCAATGACTGAACTCCTTGGCTGCGACATCACCATTCGATTGCTTTCTACTTCTTTTTTGCTTTCTCTCCCTGCACTAGCTGGCCTCTCCAACGCTGCTCCACCTCCTCGAACTCCCCGCTGCCTCCCGACTCGAAGGTCGGCCTTTTGTAGGCCTCTCCGATGCTGCTCCGCCTCCTCGAACTCTCGGCTGCCTCATGACTCAACGCTGGGCATTTTATAAGTCTCTCCAATGCTGCTCCACCTCCTCGAACTCCTCGCTGCCTCCTGACTTGATGCTGGGCCCTTTGTAGGCCTCTCCGATGCTGCTCCACCTCCTCAAACTCCCCGCTGCCTACTGACTCAACGCTGCGCCTTTTGTAGGCCTCTCCAATGATGTTCTGCCGACTCGAACACCCCGCTGCCTCCCGACCCGACGCTGAGATTTTTGTAGACCTATCGGATGCTGGTCCGCCTCCTCGAACTCCCCGCTGCCACCCGACTCGAAGCTGGGCCTTTTGTAGGCCTCTCCAACGCTGCTCCACCTCCTCGAACTCACTTGCAGTCAGAATCAGGTGAATTTATAATGGGGAACAAAGAAATGGCAGACCAGTTGAACAAATACTTTGCTTCGGTCTTCACTGAGGAAGACACAAATAACCTTTTGGAAATACTAGGGGACCAAGGGTCTAGCGAGAAGGAGGAACTGAAGGGAATCCTTATTAATCAGGAAATTGTGTTCGGGAAATTGATGGAATTGAAGGACGATAAATCCCCAGGGCCTGATAGTCTGCATCCCAGAGTATTTAAGGAAGTGGACCTATAAATAGTGGATGCATTGGTGGTCATTTTCCAACATTCTATAGACTCTGGATCAGTTCCTATCGATTGGAGGGAAGCTAATGTTCACCACTTTTAAAAAAATGAGGGAGAGAGAAAACAAGGAATTATAGACCGGTTAGCCTGACATCGATAGTGGGGAAAGTTTTGGAATCAAATATTAAAGATGCAATAGCAGCGCATTTGGAAAGCAGTGACAGGATCGATCCAAATCAGCATGGATTTATGAAAGGGAAATCATGCTTGACATATCTTCCAGAATTTTTTGAGGATGTACCTAGTAGAGTGGACAAGGGAGAACCAGTGGATGTGGTGTATTTGGACTTTCAAATGACATTTCACAAGGTCCCACACAAGAAATTAGTGTGTAAAATTAAAGCACATGGAATTGAGGGTAATGTATTAAACATAGAAACAAAAAAACATAGAAAATAGTTGCAGGAGTAGGCCATTCGGCTCTTCGAGCCTGCACCACCATTCACTATGATCATGGCTGATCATGCAACTTCAATATACCATTCCTGCTTTCTCTCCATACCCCTTGATCCCTTTAGCCGTAAGGGCCACATCTAACTCCCTTTTGAATATATCTAACAAACTGGCCTCAACAACTTTCTGTGGTGGAGAATTCTCTGAGTGAAGCAGTTTCTCCTTATCTCGATACTAAATCGCTTACCCCTTATCCTTAGACTGTGTCGCCTGGTTCTGGATTTCCCCAACATCGGGAACATTCTTCCTGCATCTAACCTGTCTAATCCCGTCATAATGTTATATGTTTCTATGCGATCCCTTCTCAATCCAGTGAATATAAGCCTAGTCGATCCAGTCTTTCTTCATATGTCAGTCCTGCCATCCCGGGAATCAGTCTGGTGAACCTTCGTTGCACTCCCTCAATAGCAAGAATGTCCTTCCTCAGATTTGGAGACCAAAACTGTACACAATATTCAAGGAGTGGCCTCACCAAGGCCCTGTACAACTGTAGTTAGACCTCCCTGGTCCTATACTCAAATCCTCTCGCTATGAAGGCCAACATGCCATTTGTCTTCTTCACCACCTGCTGTACCTGCATGCCAACTTTTAATGACTGATGTACCATGACACCCAGGTCTCGTTGCACCCCCCCCTTTTCTAATCTGTCACCGTTCAGGTAATATTCTGCCTCGTGTTTTTGCCACCAAAGTGGATAACCTCACATTGTTTCACATTAAACTGCATCTGCCGTGCATTTGCCCACTCACCTAACCTGTCCAAGTCACCCTGCAACTCTTAGCTCCCTCCTCACAGCTCACACTGCCACCCAGCTTAGTGTCATCTGCAAACTTGGAGATAGTACGTTAAATTTCTTCATCCAAATCATTACTGTACATTGTAATTGGTGGGATCCCACCACTGAATCCTGCAGTACCCCACTAGTCACTGCCTGCCATTCTGAAAAGGACCCGTTTATTCCTACTCTTTGCTTCCTGTCTGCCAACCAGTCCTCTATCCATGTCAATACATTACCCCCAAAACCATGTGCTTTAATTTTGCATACTAATCTCTTGTGCGGGACCTTGTCAAAAGCCTTTTGAAAGTCCAAATATACCACATCTACTGGTTCTCCCTTGTCCGCTCTATTAGTTACATCCTCAAAAAATTCTAGAAGATTTGTCAAGCATGATTTCCCTTTCATAAAACCATGCTGACTTGGACCAATCCTGTCACTGCTTTCCAAATGCGCTGCTATTACAGCTTTAATAATTGATTACAACATCTTCATCATTACCGATGTCAGGCTAACTGGTCTATAATTCTCTGTTTTCTCTCTCCCTCCTTTTTTAAAAAGTAGGGTTACATTAACTATCCTGCAATCGAAAGGAACTGTTCCAGAGTCTATAGAATGTTGGAAAATAACCACCAATACATCCACTATTTCTAGGGCTACTTCCTTAAGTATTCTGGGATGCAGACTTTCAGGCCCTGGGGATTTATCGGCCTTCAATCCCATCAATTTCCCGAACACAATTTCCTGATCAATAAGGATTTCCTTCAGTTTCTCCTTCTCTCTAGACCCTCGGTCCCCTCGTATTTCCGGAAGGTTATTTGTGTTTGCCTTAGTGAAGACAAAACCAAAGTATTTCTTCAACTGTTCTGTCATTTCCTTGTTCCCCATTATAAATTCACCTGATTCTGACTGCAAGGGACCTACATTTGTTTTCACTAATCTTTTTCTCTTCACATATCTATAAAAGCTTTTGCAGTCAGTTTTTATGTTCCCTGCAAGCTTACTATCATATTCTATTTTCCTCATCCTAATTAAACACTTTATCCTCATCTGCTGATTTCTAACTTTCTCCCAGGCCCACTTTTGCTGCCTTTTCTGGCCAATTTATATGCCTCTTCCTTGGGTTAACACTATCCCTAATTTCCCTTGTTAACCACGGTTGAACGACCTTCCCTTTTTTATTTTTATGCCAGGCAGAGATATTCAATTGTTGAGTATTCGGAACCCAGGAGAGGGCTCTGAGCTAGTTAGAGTGGGTAAGAGCTCAGATGATCAGGACCCCAAGAAAGAAAGCAAAAGGTAGGAGGCAACAGAGCAGAGTAGCACTGGGGTAAGTGTAAACCACAGGGTGATAGGAAGGGACAATATGTATGAATATAAAGGGGCTGCAGGAGGGGTCAAAACTAAAAATCATGGTTTAAAAACTAGTATTAAAACACTCTACCTAAACGCACGCAGCATTCAAAATAAATTAAATGAGTTGACGGCACAAATCATTACAAATGGGTATGATTTGGTGGCTGTTACAGAAACATGGTTGCAGGGTGGCCAAGACTGGGAATTAAACATACAGGGGTATCTGACAATTCGGAAAGATAGACAAGAAGGGAAAGGAGGTGGGGTAGCTCTGTTAATAAAGGATGATATCAGGGCAGTTGGGAGAGACGATATTGGCTCTAATGAACAAAATGTTGAATCATTGTGGGTGGAGATTAGAGATAGTAAGGGGGAAAAGTCACTGGTGGGCGTAGTTTATAGGCCCCCAAATAATAACTTCACGGTGGGGCGGACAATAATCAAGGGACTAATGGAGGCATGTGAAAAAGGAACGGCAGTAATCATGGGGGATTTTAACCTACATATCGATTGTCAAATCAAATCGCACGGGGTAGCCTTGAGAAGGAATTCATAGAATGCATACGGGATTGTTTCTTAGAACAATATGTTGCAGAACCTACAAGGGAGCAAGCTATCTTAGATCTGGTCCTGTGTAATGAGACAGGAATAATAAACGATCTCCTCGTAAAAGATCCTCTCGGAATGAGTGATCACAGTATGGTTAAATTTGTAATACAGATTGAGGGTGAGGAAGTAGTGTCTCAAATGAGCATACTATGCTTGAACAAAGGGGACTACAGTGGGATGAGGGCAGAGTTGGCTAAAGTAGACTGGAAACACAGACTAAACGGTGGCACAATTGAGGAACAGTGGAGGACTTTTAAGGAGCTATTTCATAGTGCTCAACAAAAATATATTCCAGTATAAAAGAAGGGCGGTAAGAGAAGGGATAACCAGCCGTGGATAACAAAGGAAATAAAGGAGAGTATCAAATTAAAAACCAATGCGTATAAGGTGGCCAAGGTTAGTGGGAAACTAGAAGATTGGGAACATTTTAAACAACAGCAAAGAATGACTAAGAAAGCAATAAAGAAAGGAAAGATAGAATATGAAAGTAAACTTGCGCAAAACATAAAAACAGATCGTAAAAGCTTTTACCGATATATAAAACGGAAGAGAGTGTCGAAAGTAAATGTTGGTCCCTTAGAAGATGAGAAGGGGGATTTAATAATGGGAAATGTGGAAATGGCTGAGACCTTAAACAATTATTTTGCTTCGGTCTTCACAGTGGAAGACACAAAAACCATGCCAAAAATTGCTGGTCACAGGAATGTGGGAAGGGAGGACCTTGAGACAATCACTATCACTTGGGGGGTAGTGCTAGACAGGCTAATGGGACTCAAGGTAGACAAGTCACCTGGTCCAGATGAAATGCATCCCAGGGTATTAAAAGAGATGGCGGAAGTTATAGCAGATGCATTCGTTACAATCTACCAAAATTCCCTGGACTCTGGGGAGGTACCAGCGGATTGGAAAGCAGCTAATGTAATGCCTCTGTTTAAAAAAGGAGGCAGACAAAAGGCTGGTAACTATTGGCTGGTTAGTTTAACATTTGTCGTGGGGAAAATGCTTGAAACTATCATTAAGGAAGAAATAGCAGGACATTTGGATAGGAATAGTGCAATCAATCAGACGCAACATGGATTCATGAAGGGGAAATCATGCTTAACGAATTTACTGGAATTCTTTGAGGATATAACGAGCATGGTGGATAGAAGTGTGCCGATGGATGTTGTGTATTTAGATTTCTAAAATACATTCGATAAGGTGCCACACAAAAGGTTGCTGCAGAAGATAAAGGTATGCGGAGTCAGAGGAAATGTATTAACATGGATCGAGAATTGGCTGGCGAACAGAAAGCAGAGAGTCGGGATAAATGGGTCCTTTTCGGGTTGGAAATCGGTGGTTAGAGGTGTGCCACAGGGATCGGTGCTGGGACCACAACTGTTTACAATATACATAGATGACCTGGAAGAGGGGACAGAGTGTACTGTAACAAAATTTGCAGATGACATAAAGATTATTGGGAAAGCGGGTTGCATAGAGGACACAGAGAGGCTGCAAAGAGATTTAGATAGGTTAAGCGAATGGGCTAAGATTTGGCAGATGGAATACAATGTCGGAAAATGTGAGGTTATCCACCTTGGGAAAAAAAAACAATAAAAGGGAATATTATTTGAATGGGGAGAAATTACAACATGCTGCGGTGCAGAGGGACCTGGGGGTCCTTGTGCAGGAATCCCAAAAAGTTAGTTTGCAGGTGCAGCAGATAATCAGGAAGGTGAATGGAATGTTGGCCTTCATTGCGAGAGGGATGGAGTACAAAAGCAGTGAGGTCCTGCTGCAACTGTACAGGGTATTGGTGAGGCCGCACCTGGAGTACTGCATGCAGTTTTGGTCACCTGACTTAAGGAAGGATATACTAGCTTTGGAGGGGGTACAGAGACGATTCACTAGGCTGATTCCGGAGATGAGGGGGTTACCATATGATGATAGATTCAGTAGACTGGATTTTTACTCGTTGGAGTTCAGAAGGATGAGGGGTGATCTTATAGAAACATTTAAAATAATGAAAGGGATAGACAAGATAGAGGCAGAGAGGTTGTTTCCACTGGTCAGGGAGACTAGAACTAGGGGGCACAGCCTCAAAATACGGGGGAGCCAATTTAAAACCGAGTTGAGAATGAATTTCTTCTCCCAGAGGGTTGTGAATCTGTGGAAGCAGTTGAGGCTAGCTCATTGAATGTATTCAAATCACAGATGGATAGATTTTTAACCAATAAGGGAATTAAGGGTTATGGGGAGCGGGCGGGTAAGTGGAGCTGAGTCCACGGCCAGATCAGCCATGATCTTGTTGAATGGCGGAGCAGGCTCGAGGGGCTAGATGGCCTACTCCTGTTCCTAATTCTTATGTTCATATGTTCTTATGAAGTTCATCCATGTGATCTTTAAATGTCTGCCATTGCCTATCCACCATCAACCTTTTAGGTATCATTCACCAGTCTATCCTAGCCTTATTCACGATTCATGCCATCAAAGTTTCCTTTCTTTAAGTTCAGGATCTTAGTCTCTGAATTAACTGTTTCACTCTGCATCTTAATAAAGAATTCTATCATATTCTGGTCCCTCTTTCTCAAGGGGCCTTGCACAACAAGATTACTCATTAATCCTCTCTCATTACACAACAGCCAGTCTCGGGTGGCCAGTTCTCGAGTTGGTTACTCGACATATTGGTCTAGAAAACCATTGCTTATACACTCCAGGAAATCCTCCTCCACCGTATTGCTACCAGTTTGGTTAGCCCAATCTATATGTAGGTTAAAATCACCCATGATAACTGCTGTACCTTTATTGCACGCATCCCTAATTTCCTGTTTGATGCCATCCCCAACCTCACTAGTACTGTTTGGTTGTCTGTACACAACTCCCACTAGCGTTTTCTGCCCTTTGCTGTTCCGCACCTCTACCCATACAGATTCCATATGATCCAAACTAATGTCCTTCCTTACTATTGCGTTAATCTCCTCTTTAATGAGCAATGCTACCCCACCTCCTTTTCCTTTCTGTCTATCCTTCCTGAATATTGAATACCCCTGGATGTTGAGTTCCAAGCCTTGGTCACTCTGGAGCCATGTCACGGTAATCCCAATGACATCTTTTCCGTTAACAGCTATCTGCACAGTTAATTCATCCACCTTATTACGACTGCTCCTCGCATTGAGACACCGAGTCTTCAGGCTTGTTTTTTTCACACTCTTTGTCCTTTTCGAATTATGCTGTAATGCGGCCCTTTTTGATTGTTGCCTTTTGCTTTCTCTGGCCTCCACTTTTCCTCATCTCCTTTTTACTTTTTGCTTCTGCCCCCATTTTACTTCCCTCTGTCTTCCTGCATAGATTCCCATCCCCCTGCCATATTAGTTTAAACCCTCCCCAACAGCACTAGCAAACACTCCCCCTAGGACATTGGTTACGGTCCTGCCCAGGTGCAGACCGTCCGGTTTGTACTGGTGCCACCTCCCCCACAACCATTTCCAATGTCCCAGGAATTTGAATCCCTCCCTCTTGCACCACTCCTCAAGCCACGTATTCATCTTAACTATCCTGCTTTCCTACTCTGACGAGCACGTGGCACTGGTAGCATTGCTGAGATTACTAACTTTGAGTTCCTGCATTGTAGTTTAACTCCTTGCTCCCTAAATTCAGCTTGTAGGACCTCATCCTGTTTTTTACCTATATCGTTGGTACCTATATGCACCACGACAACTGGCTGTTCACCCTCCCCCTCCAGAATGCCGTGCAGCTGCTCCGAGACATCCTTGACCCTTGCACCAGGGAGCTAACATACCTTCCTGGAGTCTCGATTGCATTCGCAGAAATGCCTATCTATTCCCCTTACAATAGAATCCCCTACCACTATAGCTCTCCCACTCTTTTTCCTGCCCTCCTGTGCAGCAGAGCCACCCATGGTGCCATGAACTTGGCGGCTGCTGCCTTCCCCTGATGAGTCATCTCCTCCAACATTACCCAAAACGGTGTATCTGTTTTGGAGGGAGATGACCGCAGGGGCCCCTGCACTATCTTCCTTCCAGTGCTCTTCCTGATGGTCACCCATTCCTTATTAGCCTGTGTAACCTTTACCTGCAGTGTGACCAACTCCCTAAACGTGCTATTCACGACATCCTCAGCATCGCGGCTGCTCCAGAGTGAATCCATGCACAGCTCCAGTGCCGCAATGCAGTCTGACTTGGATAGAGAACAGGTTGGCAGACATGAAGCAAAGATTAGGAATAAACGGGTTATTTTCAGAATAGCAGGCAGTGACTGGGACCCAAGCTATTTACAATATACATTAACGATTTAAACAAATGAATTTAATGTAATATCTTCAAGTTTGCTGATGACGCTAAGCTGGGTGGCAGTGTGAGCTGTGAGGAGGATGCTAAGAGGCTGCAGGGTGACTTGGACAGGTTAGGTGAGTGGGCAAATGCATGGCAGATGCAGTATAATGTAGATAAATGTGAGGTTATCCACTTTGGTGGCAAAAACAAGAAGGCAGAATATTATCTGAACTGTGACTGATTGGGAAAAGGGGAGGTGCAATGAGACCTGGGCGCCATGGTATATCAGTCATTGAAAGTTGGCATGCAGGTACAGCAGGCGGTGAAGAAGGCAAATGGCATGATGGCCTTCATAACGAGAGGATTTGAGTATAGGAGCAGGGAGGTCTAACTACAGTTGTACAGGGCCTTGGTGAGGTCACACCTTGAATATTGTGTAGAGTTTTGGTCTCCTAATCTGAGGAAGGACATTCTTGCTATTGAGGGACTGCACCGAAGGTTCACCAGACTGATTCCCGGGATGGCAGCACTGACATATGAAGAAAGACTGGATCGACTAGGTTTATATTCACTGGAATTTAGAAAAATGAGAGGGGATCTCATAGAAATGTATAAAGTTCTGACGGGATTGAACAGGTTAGATGCAGGAAGAATGTTTCCAATGTTGGCGAAGTCCAGAACCAGGAGTCACAGGATAAGGAGTAAGCCATTTAGGACCGAGATGAGAAACTTCTTCACTCAGAGAATTGTGAACCTGTGGAATTCTCTATCACAGAAAGCTTTTGAGGCCAATTCGTTAGATATATTCAAAAGGGAGTTAGATGTGGCCCTTACGGCTAAAGGGATCAAGGGGTATGGATAGAAAGCAGGAATGGCGTACTAAAGTTGCATGATCAGCCATGATCATATTGAATGGTGGTGCAAGCTCAAAGGGCTGAATGGCCTACTCCTGCATCTATTTTCTATGTTTCTATGTTTGTATGATAGAAGGGTTCTGGACTTAGTTTTAGGGAATGAAGCTGGTCAGGTGTAAGGGGTATCAATGGGAGAGCATTTTGGTACTAGTGATCATAATTCAGTTAGATCTAGGGGAGTTATGGAAAAGGACAAAGATAGACCTGGAATAAAAGTTCTGAACTGGGGAAAAAACTATTTTACTAAGTTGAGATGTGATATAGCCAAAGTGGACTGGAAACAGCTGCTTTAAGGTAAATGAGTGTCAGAGCAGTGGAAGGCATTCAGAATAACAAAAGAACATAAGAAATAGGAGCAGTAGTAGGCTATACGGCCCCTCGATTCTGCTCTGCATTTTAATACGATCATGGCTGATCCGATCATGGACTCAGGTCCACTTCCCTGGCCGCTCCCCATAACCCCTTATTCCCTTATTGGTTAAGAAACTGTCGATTTCTGTCTTAAATTTATTCACTGTCCCAGCTTCCACAGCTCTCTGAGGCAGCAAATTCCACAGATTTACAACCCTCTGAGAGAAGAAATTTCTCCTCATCTCAGTTTTAAATGGGCGGCCCCTTATTCTAAGATTATGCCCTCTAGTTCTAGTCTCCCCTCTCAGTGGAAACATCCTCTTTGCATCCACCTTGTCAAGCCCCCTCATAATCTTATACGTTACGATAAGATTATTCTTCTTTCATTCTTCTGAATTCCAATGAGTAGAGGCCCAACCTCCTCAACCGTTCCTCATAAGTCAATCTGCTCATCTCCGGAATCAACCTAATGAACCTTCTCTGAACTGCCTTCAACGCAAGTATATCCTTTCATAAATATGGAAAATAAAACTGCACGCAGTATTCCAGGTGTGTCCTCACCAATACCCTGTATAACTGTAGCAAGACTTCCCTGCTTTTATACTCCATCCCCTTTGCAATAAAGGCCAAGATTCCATTGGCCTTCTGGACCACTTGCTGTACCTGCATACTATCCTTTTGTGTTTCATGCATAAGTACCCTCAGGTCCCCCTGTACTGCAACACTTTGCAATCTTTCCCGATTTAAATAATAACTTGCTCTTTGGTTTTTTCTGCCAAAGTGCATGACTTCACACTTTCCAACATTATCCTCCATCTGCTAACTTAGCCTATCTATGTCCTTTTGTAGATTTTTTGTTTCCTCCTCACACGTTGCTTTTCCTCCCATCTTTGTAACATCCACAGACTTGGCTACGTTACACTCGGTTCCTTCTTCCAAGTCGTTAATATAGATTGTAAATAGTTGGAGTCCCAGCACTGATCCCTGCGGCACCTCACTAGTTACTGATTAAGGAGGAGGTGGTGTAGTTTCAGACCAAGTATGTTCCCTTAAAGAAAAAGGGTGGGACTAACAAATCTAGAGCCCCCTGGATGTCAAGGAACATACAGGGTAGAATAAAGAAAAAAGGGGAGGCTTATGACAGACTCAACACTGCAGAAACCCTCGAGGAATATAGATAGTGCAGGGGTGAAATTAAAAAGGAAATTAGGAAAGCAAAGAGCGAGCATGAAAACATTTTGGCAAATAAAATCAAGGAAAACCCAAAGGTGTTTTATAAATACATTAAGAGCAAGAGGATAATGAAAGAAAAAGTAGGGCCTATTAGAAACCATAAGGGTAATCTGTATGTGGAGGCAGGAGATGTGGGTATGGTTGTAAATGAATACTTTGCCTCTATTTTCACAAGAGAGAGGGGTGATGCTGATGTTGCAATCATGGAGGCATTGTATGAAATATTAGCTGTTATAAACATAGTGAGAGAGGAAGTATTAAGGGGTTTAGCATCGTTGAAAGTGAATAAATCCCCAGGCCCGGATGAAATGTGTCACAGGCTGTTAAGGGAAGCAAGAGAGGAAATAGCAGAGGCTCTTGTCATCATTTTCCAAACCTCTCTGTCTACAGGTGTGGTGCCAGAGGACTGGAGGACTGCTAATGGTGAACTGTTGTTTAAAAAGGGTGAAAGTGATAGACCGAGTAATTACAGGCCAGTCACCCTTTCCTCAGTGGTGAGAAATCTTGATGATTGGGGTCAGTGCTGTGTGGCAGGATCCGGTTGGTGGAGGACCTTTGTCTTACAAATGTTTAGTGTAAGGCCCATGCTTTTGTACGCCTCGGTGAAGATGTTGAATCTGACTTGGAGTTCAGCCTCTGACAATGCGCAGAGGCAAGAGTCGTCCGCGTACTGTAGCTCGACGACAAAGAATGGGATGGTCTTGGATCTGTCCTGGAAGCGACGAAGGTTGAATAGGTTCCCACTGGTTCTGTAGTTTAGTTCCACTTCAGCAGGGAGCTTGTTGAGTGTGAGGTGGAGCATTGCAGTGAGGAAGATCAAGAAGAGTGTTGGCGCAATGATGCAGCCCTGCTTGACCCCAGTCTGGACGTGATTGGGTCTGTGGTGGATCCGTTAGTCAGGAGCACGGCTTGCATGTCGTCATGGAGCAGGCGGAGGATGGCGACAAACTTTTGGGGGCAGCCGAAACGGAGGAGGACACTCCATAGTCCCTCACTGTTAACAATGTCAAAGGCTTTTGTAAGGTCAAAGAAGTCCATGTACAAGGGTTGGTGTTGTTCCCTGAATTTTTCTTGCAGTTGTCACGCCATCCAACCAATATGACCCCACCACACAGCACTGCCCCCCAGTCATCAAGATCCATGGCATGGCTCTGGACAAGGTGGAACACTTTCCATACCGCGGGAGCCTATTGTCAGCAAGGGCAGACATCAACGATGAGGTTCAACATCGCCTCCAGTGCGCCAGTGCTGTCTTCGGCCGCCTGAGTAAGAGAATGTTCGAAGATCAGGCCCTCAAATCTGGCACCAAGCTTATGGTCTACAGGGCTGTAGTGATACCCGCCCTCCTGTATGGTTCAGAGACGTGGACCGTATACAGTAGACACCTCAAACCGCTAGAGAAATACCACCAACAATGTCTCCGCAAGATCCTGCAAGTCTCCTGGGAGGACAAACGCACCAACATTCGTGTCCTCGATCAGGCCAACATCCCCAGCATCGAAACACTGACCACACTCGACCAGCTCCGTTGGGCGGGCCACATTGTTCGCATGCTTGACACAAGACTCCCAAAGCACGTGCTCTACTCGGAACTCCTACATGGTAGGCGAGTCCCAGGTGGGCAGAGGAAATGTTTCAAGGACCCCCTCAAAGCCTTCTTGATAAAATGCAACATCCCCACCAATGCCTGGGAGTCCCTGGCCAAAGACCACCCTAAGTGGAGGAACAGCATCCGGGAGGGTGCTGAGTACCTCGAGTGTCGTCGCCGAGAGCATGCAGAAAGCAAGCGCAGGCAGCGGAAGGAGCGTGCAGCAAACCAGACTCCCCACCCACCCTTTCCTTCAACGACGGTCTGTCCCACTTGTGACAGAGACTGTAATTCCTTTATTGGACTATACAGTCACCAAAGAACTCACTTTTACAGTGGAAGCAAGTCTTCCTCATTTTAGAGGACCTGCCTACGATGATGATGGTGGGAAAATTATTGGAAAAATTCTGAGGATCAGGATAAATCTTCATTTAGACAGACTTGGATTAATCAAGGACAGTCAGCATGGATTTGTTAAGGGAAGATCGTGCCTGACTTTGAAGTTTTTGAGGAGGGAATGAAGAAGGTCGATGAGGATAGTGTGTTTGATGAAGTGTATCTGGATTTTAGCAAGGTTTTTGATAAGGTCCCATATGGCAGACTGGGCATGAAAGTAAAAGCCCATTGGATCCAAGGCAAAGTGGCAAGCTGGATCCAAAATTGTCTCAGAGGCAGGAAGCAAAGGGTATGGTCAATAGATGTTTTCATGAGTGGAAGGCTCAGTACTATGTCCCTTGCTTTTTGTGGTTTATATCAATGATATTGGGCTAGAACCTCTGCTTTTTTTGCCTGCTTAACAACCAATTAACGGCCATTTAACTGCTGAAATGATGTATAACGCCGAGATTGCGCCCATTTTGGCACAAAATGGAAACTGACGGGCTTTTTTTAGGAGACTTATCGGCGAGCGTTTCCCATGTGCTTAACGCCAAGAAAAAATATTACCGGCTGCCCACTTTTTTGAGGCGGAATCAGCAGAATGGGCAATTTCAACACCCATATTATCACCCAGCGTTACTTTCCTCACGGACTTAATGGCAAGATTCAATAATAATGCCCGGCGACTGTTTTTTGTCGTAAAGAGCATATTTACCCAAACTAGCAGCCACGGAGATTGCCCACCATCAATTTCACCACCTCGCACATATAATCGGCCACAATATCGTCCGCTCAAAAAAACCGCCCACAAAAAGTGGAACTAACCGGACGGACGCCAGCGTTGTGGCTGGCATTTGTTAAATCCCACTCTTACATGAGGAGCTGATATCGGAAAGATTTGCCTGAAAGAGCGCTGATGTGAGTGACAACGCTGACACACTGCTGTGTGTGTGCAGCTCAGACATCAATGGTGCCCATTATCTTGGTGCCAGTTAAAGTTTATGTTGATTGATGTTAAGTTGTATTTAACAGAATCTTGGTCCTTGCTTGCATCTGTCATTCGCAGTGGTGGTACGGAACCTAGGGGTGGAGTGCCATGCTCGGGGACCACTGGGAGGCCTGTGGCAGCAGTGTTCCTGGCTATCGCATCCAGGGCCTCCGCCATGCATGGAATGTACTCTGACATGGTTGCCAGGTGTCGCGATATGCCCCCCAAAGCTTCGATGAGCTGGTCACCAAAGTTTGCAGTCCTCCTGGACAACTGAACCATCTCTCCGCTGTCATGTCGCGCTCGTGGAACAGACCTGCCGCGTTCAAGAGGCCTCGGCAGGGTTGGCGTCGTCCTGGGGACAAATGGGGTGCCCTGTGGAGAGGTGCTTGGGGCCGACACCTCCGGAGTGGAGACGGGAATGACCAGAGGGCCACTAGATGACCTTGAGGTGGAATGGGTTCTGGAGCGTGGCGATGCAGGTTCTTTGAAGTCCATGCTCTCATCTGTCGAGAACAGACCTGTAATGCTCATAATAAAGTATGAAACTGAGTACTGTAAGCAATGAGTAAGTGTGACCTTAGCTCCTTTAATTAGACTCCAGAGTGCAGGTACTGCGTGGGTGGCCTGCTTATATACAGTGCTCCCAAGGGATGCTGGGATCCCTTGGGACTCCAACAGGTAGACCCTCTGGTGATGGTGTGATACAGGTTGCCAAGGGTTAAATACGTAACATCACTCCCTCGTAAAGTCAATAGTACACTTATTTACAGGGTGAGGCGATCTTGGGCTTTTCGCTCTCTTGTCTATCGTCTCGGTAAAAATGCAGGTGTGGGTGAGTTGGTTAGTTCTTCACCGGGCTGCTGGGCAGCCGGCCTTGCCGTACTGCTGGGGATGGTGGGTTCAGCTTCATGGTCAACCATGATGTCGATTGCCACTTATGTGTGTGTTGAATGGTCGAAGTTGGTGGTGTTCTCTTCGGGTTGTTTGTAGCTGTTAATGAACCGCAATTTGACTTGGTCCAAATGCTTTCTGCACGTTAGTCCATTGGCCAATTTGACCTGAAACAACCTACTCCCTTCTTTGGCTATGACTGACCCCACGCTGGTCGTTTCTGTCCCGGGCCGAAGGGACCCGCACCAGCCCGCTTCTATCCCAGGCCGAAAGGACTCCACACCGGTCCCGGGCCCCAGTGGGACAACACACAGCGGGCCCTGAGCAACCTTAGCGGGATAACACACAGCGGGCCCTGAGCAACCCCAGCAGGACAACAAACAGCGAGCCCTGAGCAACCCTAGCGGGACAACACACAGCGGGCCCTGAGCAGCCCTAGCGGGACAACAAACAGCGAGCCCTGAGCAACCTTAGCGGGATAACATACAGCAGGCCCTGAGCAACCCTAGCGGGACAACACACAGCGGGCCCTGAGCAGCCCCAGTGGGATAACAAACAGCGGGCCCTGAGCAACCCGAGCGGGATAACATACAGCAGGCCCTGAGCAGCCCCAGTGGGATAACAAACAGCGAGCCCTGAGCAACCCCAGCGGGATAACAAATAAACCTTACCTTGCAGTTGCCGAAGGGACCCCGCGATGGCCGCTTCGGTCCTGGGCCAAAGGGACCCCGCGCCAGCCGAAAGGACTCCACACCTGCCCATGCCTGTCCCTGTGGTCGCACACCAGGTGTTCATTGTGCTGACAGATTCGGGGGGATGTGGAACCGGCCGAAGGAACTCCGGGCCGGCGCTGACCCGGCAGAAGGGACCACAGTGGCGGCGTTCAACCCAAAGTCTTAAACTCATAACCAGCTTTTAATTAATTTTTAAACTTTTAATCAACTTTTAAACTTTTTATACAATTTGGGAGAACTTTTAAAACTTACATTTCAGACTGTTAATCAAAATACCTTTAAACATCTAGTATTGATCTACATCTTTGACTTTTTAACAACCTTTAGAAACTTTTAAAATAAATTTAGAATCTTTATCAACTTTTAACTTTTAAAATAACTTTGGAAGTCACCTTCCTAATGTCTGCCCCGCAACCTAACCTCGGGCCATCCACCATCAATGGCGCTACCTGGCGTCGAGCTTGCGGCCAACACTTCGCTGTAGGCAATTAGGCTTATAGAGCAGTGCCTGTTCTCCAGTTGTCTTGGACCCCCTTGCCACTGGACCAAGACCTTGTTCAGCTAAGCCTATGTGGTTGCCGGTGTGCAGCGGCCACCCCACGTTAAAAGAACTCACACACAGGCATCTTCCACTTCGTCAGTATGAAGTTCGGGACTTGGAACGTCAGGACCCTCATGGACAATCCCAACAGCAACAGGCTGGAACGCTGCACCACCATAGTTGCCCGGGAACTCAGACGTTTTGACATTGACATCGCCGCCCTAAGCGAGACTCGGCGGGCAGGGGAAGGCCAGTTGAAGGAACATGGTAGAGGTTACACATTCTTCTTGAAAGGGAAACCAGAGGCAGAATGCCGCCTTCATGGAGTCGGCTTTGCCGTCAAGAATGAGCTAGTCTCAAAGACTCCCCATGTGGGGTTAACGAATGCCTCATGACTCTTCGTATTACCCTATCTCGGAACCAATGCGCCACAGTCATCAGTGTGTACACCCCCACACTCGATGCAATGGATGAGGCTAAAGAGGGTTTTTATTCCAACCTCGAGACATCCTTGTCCCACATCCCCACAGGCAACAAATTGATCCTCCGAGGTGATTTTAATGCCAGGGTCGGCAAAGACACAGCCCTTTGGGGAGGTGTGATTGGCAGAGAGGGGGTAGGGAAAGCCAATTCCAGCGGTACCCTACTCCTGACAAAATGTCTAGAACATGAACTCCTAATCACCAACACCTTGTTCCACCAGAGGAACAAATACAAGGCATCGTGACAACACCCTCGCTCCAAACACTGGCACCTGCTTGACTATGTCATCGTCCGAGCCAGGGATTGCAAGGATGTGCGCATCACCCGCGCCATGACAGGAGCTGACGATTGCTGGACGGACCATCGCCTAATCCGATCTATCATCACCATTAACATTGCCCCAAAGCAGAGGGGACAGCAGAAGCAGTTCTGCAAAAAAGTTAATGCCGGGACATTTAGAGACCCAGCTAAGAGAACCCTATACAGCCAGCGCCTCACAGCTAATCTGGCATGTCTTGATGACCCTGAGATGCTGAATGCCCATAGTGCTTGGTCTGCCCTCCAGGCCTCTATAACCAGTGCCTGTGAAGAGACACTTGGTCACTCAACCAGAAAACATCAGGACTGGTTTGATGAAAATGATCAGGAGATCGAAGAACTAAGAGATCGCAAGTGCAAAGCATTTCTGAGCCTCAAGCAACAACCCAACTCGGGAGCAGCAAAACAACATTACAGACGGCTCAAGGTTCAGATCCAACAAAAAACCCGGGACCTAAAGAACAGGTGGTGGATGGAGAAAGCACAGGAGATACAACAACTGGCCGACAGCCACGATATGCGAGGATTCTTCGCTGCAGTCAAGGCCACCTACGGTCCAAACTCCCAAGGCTCCACCCTACTCCTGGCCAAGAACGGGGAAACACTCATCAAGGACACCGAGGCTGTCAGGGCCCGATGGAAGGAGCACTTTGAAGATCTCCTCAATCGAGACTGCCTTTGACTCGAGTGTTCTCAACTCCATCCCGCAGCATGCGACCCGCCACCAAATCAGTGAAACTCCAACGTTGCACAAGGTAGGCAAAGCCATAAAACAGCTCATGAATAACAAGGCTACAGGTGTGGATGGAATCCCTGCTGAGGCGCTAAAGTATGGTGGAGAGGCAGTGTTGGCACGGATACATGACCTCATCTCTCTCATCTGGAGGGAGGAGAGAAGGCCGGGAGATCTTAGAGATGCAGTGATTGTGACCATTTTTTAAAAAGGGGACAAGTCCGACTGCGGCAACTACAGGGGAATCTCCCTGCTATCAGCCACTGGGAAAGTTGTCGCTAGAGTTCTCCTCAATCGTCTTCTCGCTGTGGCCGAAGAGCTCCTCCCAGAATCACAATGAGGATTTTGTCCCCTATGGGGCACAACAGACATGATCTTTGCAGTGTGACAGTTGCAGGAAAGATGCAGGAAGCAGCGCCAGCCCTTATACATGGCCTTTTTCGATCTTACAAAGGACTTTGACACTGTCAACTGTGAGGGTCTGTGTAGCGTCCTCCTCCATTTCGGATGCCCCCAAAAGTTTGTCAACATCCTTCACCTGCTTCACAATGACTTGCAGGCCGTGATCCTTACCAACGGATCCATTACAGACACAATCCATGTCCGGACCGGGGTCAAAAAGGGCTGCGTCATCGCTCCAACCCTCTTCTCAATCTTCCTCGTCGCCATGCTCCACCTCACAATCAACAAGCTCCCCGCTGGAGTGGAACTAAACTACAGAACCAGTGGGAAGCTGTTTAACCTACGCTGCCTCCAGGCCAGGTCCAAGGTCACCCCAACCTCTGTCGTTGAGCTGCGCACATTCAGAGGCTGAACTCCAGGATATAGTCAATGTATTCATTGAGGCATATGAAAGCATAGGCCTTACGCTTATTATCAGTAAGACAAAGGTCCTCCACCAGCCTATCATCGCTGCAAAGCATTGCCCTCGAATCATCAAGATGCACGGCACGGCCCTGGATAATGTGGACCATTTCCCATATCTCGGGAGCCTCTTATCAACAAAGGCAGACATTGATGCGGAGATTCAACATCGCCTCCAGTGTGCCAGTGCAGCCTTTGGCCGTCTGAGGAAAAGAGTGTTTGAAGACCAGGTCCTCAAATCTACCACCAAGCTCATGGTCTACAGGGCTGTCGTAATAGCCGCCCTCCTGTATGGATCTGAGGCATGGACGATGTATAGAAGTGTGGAAATGTATTTTTATCTAAGCTGATACCATACGGTATTTGTGTGCCTTTTGATCAAAATGGAGTCCTGGCCCTTCCAGAACTTTCTGCATTTTAGCAGTCAGCTTGCATAAACAGCTAAACCTGGTTTGAGATGGCTGATGGCCATCAGACAGCTAGGAGACAAGTCATGCTGAGACAAGTAACCCCCCCCCATGGTGCTCTCCTATTGTCTACACTACAGGAGTTCCAAGTCACCCCACCCTTATCTTCTAGCCATTATCTTCTTTCCGAGACCTCATCCATTTGATGCAAACAGATAAACTGACCAGGAAATTGGATTAATCCTGACACAATACAAGACAGGTGATAGCCCATTACCTATGACTCATGGAGTAATGACCGGCTGGCCAACTGATAACCCTGACAAAAGGAAATATCTGGATACCATGTCAGGACCAGGATATAGTAATTAACTCTTTATCTGTATTCACTGACTGTGAGACAGAGCAATACACAGGGAGAGGCCATAACTTTGGTTTTACTATATAAATATCTTGTCAAACTGAACCATTTCGGAGGTGTTCACTTAGCCCTTGACTGAGTGTAATCTACCCCTTGCTAGCAAGTAAATTAAATAAACTTCTACCGGAGCTGTAAGTGTCGGAGTCATTCTTTTCGGAGGTCGAGATTTCGACAGTTATTGGAGGTTCCACCGAGATGCATACTCTCTGTCCTGTGAGTAAAATGGATACAGGCATAGTGCCTCTCCAGTGAAAGGCTTCAGTGGCCAAACAAGGTGAGCCTTTTGCTCACAAGAGGTTTCTTCACTGTTGAATCGCATATGTAATCTGTTGTCCACAGCGGAGGTACTGCAATCTACAAGACTCGGCATTTAAAAGCTAAAGGTATTTTTTTTTATAACCATTTCTTTCTCAGCTCGCCAGCAGAAGAGAACAGGTTCTGGAAAAAAAATCTCGAGACAGCCCGGGGAAGGTTTCAGTAGGTATGGGAGCGCTAGTCGATCGAAAAGGGTTCCAGGTTCTTATGTGATAAGATTTTTATTGTTTTTAATTCGGAAGGGGTTCTTATGTGATAAGACTATAAAAAAAAAGGAAAGCGCAATCGATCAAAGAGTTTGGGTACGGAACCTTAAGTTTTATCAGTTTTTATTCGGATAAGTTAAGGACTCGGTCTGTAGTGGCGTACAACGCAGACTGAGAATTTGTTTAGATAAGGTGTAAGGTCATGATTTGTGTACTCGCGGGAATATTGTTTGTTGTCCTTGTTATACTGTCGTGTGCAATACCTTTGTGAGTCATTGCCATTAGAGAAACGGGAAGAGTCACTAGGGAAAGTTGTGATTCGGAAAAAAAAAACACAAGGATTGATTAAGAAAAGAAACAGTAACTGATTGATCAACTACGGTTGGTTCGTGCCAACATATCTCACACACCCAGACTGAGCCCGAATTAAGAGCCTTTTCAGGCCACGTAACGGCCAGGAGAAGTGGGCGTAGAGAACTCGGTTGGCCGAAAGGATTGTGAGATCAGAAACTGTGGAAAATCTTAAATCATCCAGAATAGGTGCCGGAGCAAGTTAAAACACCACAAAAGGCACACCAGCCTATGTCATGCTCCAGAATTGTGGTCAGTCTTCAATTAACCAAAGAAACAAAAACCGGTAAAGTCGACTAAGGGTGAAAACAGGCCATTTCCACCCGATGGTTCATTTAATTTAGAGAGAACAACATGTCTAGAGGAATGTCTTATAAACAGATCCAGGTAAAAAAAAAGGAAAGTAATAGAAAAGGCCTGGGTTCCGATTCTTCAAGCCCATGTAAAATTAACAGAGAAAGTAAATCAAATGTAAAAAAAAAAGAGAACCTGATAGTGACTTATGGATTAAAAAAAAAATGAAGCTAGCAAAAGAAAAAGCTTTATTGAATGGAGAGAGACTTGTGAATGTCTTGTCTTTGAATGAGAGTGCGTGAATGTCTTGTCTTTGAATGAGAGTGCTTCTGTCTTTTTTCCTTGTGTCTGGAAACCTGTTTGGAAAGGTTGTGGAGCTGCTTGTTTGTTTTAGCTCTACCCACTTTTTCAAACAAAGTGAAGTTTTTTAACCCTTCATAGTGTTGTCCTGTATATGGGAAGTTTAAGACATTTTAAGTTAGAAGCGCAGGTGTGGATTTATTCGGATGAGAGGTTACGGAGCTAGGAAATGCACAAAGGATAGGTTTGTTGAGACATGGTCCCGGTGGTTAAAAGTTGTGATGCCTTTTTTTTAAAAAAAGCCTTTGTGGGTCTCTCGAGGTACAGGCTGGGGGAGTACACTCTCATTGTCCTTGGTGTAAAATCTTGGTACAAAAGCTTCTAGCTCAGTAAGAGGATTTGTTTTTTATAAAGAGTGGCAGTACAATATTTGAATTGGGATTTTGAGATATTTCAGGTGATCTCCGTGATCAACATTTTGAATGCATTGGAAAAATCTTGGGTTTGGAAGCCTTTTAATAAAATTAGAAAACAAGTACTTTACATTCTGTGATCTGTGAATCACTATAAGCAATCTGCTCTGCCCCACTACCAGTAACCAAGAGAGAAATGAAACACCTCCTTGGCATGACAGGATACTGCCGGCAATGGGTTATGAGTTATTCTGAGATTGTTAGACCACTGTTAGACATGTCCATGCCTGCACTACCAGAGAAGTTGATTTGGAATGAGGTATCCCGGAATGCTTTTCAGAACCTTAAACAGTCCCTCACTTCAGCACCCGCCTTGGGATTACCAGATTACACTAAGCTATTCAACTTATTTGTGCATCACAAGTTGGGTTTTGCACAATCTGTTTTGACTCAGTTACATGGGGACAGGCAGCGACCGGTAGCATATTTCAGTACCCAACTAGACCCAGTGGCAGGCGGACTACAGGATGTCTTCCTTCATTGGCAGCATCTTATTATGCTATGCAACAGGCTCAGACAATAACTCTAAATCATCAGACCATTTTATATATCCCACACTCTGTTGAGATTTTACTTACTATGTGTGCCACCTAACCTCCGCAAGAACCACTAAATATGAGGTCGAGCTGTTATCAAATCCGAACCTTATCATCAAAAGATGCACTACCTTAAATCCAGCCACGGAAGATGACGGCGAACCCCAGTCATGTGAAATGGTAACCGAATTAGTGACTAAACCACGTATCAATCTAACAGATGTACCAATGTGTAACCCTGATCTAATGTACTATGTTAATGGATCAGCCCTACGAAATGATAGGGGCCAACCTAGAGCGGCTTACGCAATTGTAACTCAGTTTAATGTTGTCGAAACAGCCTCTCTTCCAGACTCCTTTTCAGCCCAACAAGCCGAATTGTTTGCATTAACTCGAGTCTGTATTCTGGCTGAAGGACACACAGTTAATATCTACACTGACTCCAGGTATGCTTTTGGGGTATCACATGACTATGGACAAATTTGGAAGATTCGCGGGTACCTGACTTCTTCAGGAACCCCTATCAAAAATGCAGAACAAGTGGAAAATCTTCTGCGAGCCATTCAATGCCCCTTAAAACTTGCCATTATCAAATGCCAGGCACATACAGGCCAGTCGAATGAGGTGGCACTTGGGAATGCCAGAGCTGATAATGCAGCTAAGTCAGCAGCTCTGTCAAAAGGGGGGATGCAGGTGTCATTGTTCCCACTAAGGAACAATAATTGCTCAGACCCGCCACCCACTATTAATGACGTGCTGGCCTTTCAGACACAGGCCAGTACGGAGGAGGTGGTGACCTGGACGAAGGACCTATGTATAAAAATCCAGAAGGAGTATGGGTTCACCACGACGGCCGTGTGGTGGTGCCCAGATCCTTACTTCCATGGATTGCCCGATGTGTTCATACATTCACACATGCAGGCAAAGGGGGATTGGCAGATTATATTTTGGCAACTTGGTATGCACCAGGTATTTCGGCAATTGCAAAACAAATCTGTGAAAATGGTGTTACCTGTCAGACAATGAATCCGGGTAAGACGGAAAAAGTAGAATCTGCCTCCCACCCAAATCCAGTCGGGCCTTTTGTACATCTACAAATGGATTTTATTGAATTACCGATGTGTATGGGATTCAAGTGTGTATTAGTTATTGTAGATATGTTCTCTAGATGGATTGAAGCTTTTCCATGTAAAAAGGCCGATGCCACTACTGTTGCTAAATGTTTGTTAAAAGAAATTGTACCGCGCTTCGGGATCCCTGCTAAGCTTTCCAGTGATAACGGGTCACATTTCACGGGAACTGTTATAAGAGAAATGTGTAAAGCTTTGCAGATTAATCAACGTTTTCATTGCAGTTATCATCCACAATCAGCTGGACTTGTTGAAAGATATAATGGAATGCTTAAAAATAAGCTGGCAAAACTATGCAATGACACTGGACTGAAATGGACAGAACTGCTGCCCTTAGCTTTGATGGTAATGCGATCTGCAACCAACAGAACAACAGGCCTGTCACCGCATGAGATAGTTATGGGACGTCCCCAACGACTACCTTTTACAGCACCATTTACTGCGAAACAGATGGACATCCACAAAATGGAGGAAAATATGTTGAATTATTGTATTGCACTAACCAAATGTATTTCCAGCTTTCATTCACAGGTAAAGGAAGCCCAAGTCAAGCCAGCGGAAGGGAAGTGTCATAACCTGGAGCCAGGGGAATTCGTTTACATCAAGATTTTTAAAAGAAAAACCAGTCTACAGCCAAGATTCGAAGGACCATACCAGGTCTTGCTGGCGACCAATACTGCAATCAAGGTAAAGGAAAGACCAACATGGATCCACGCATCCCATTGCAAACGGGCACCCGACCAGGAGGAAGGGACGAAGGAATCAGAGGAACAGAAAAAGGAAGACTGAATAAGGAACTGTATGGACTATGGGGACTGATGGTGCTGGGCTTGACAGGGTTTTACTTCACATTATTGATTACACCAGGGGTACAGACCCGCCACCGAAGGGAATTGCACGTAAACGTATTTATGGCACTGAGTCATAGGTATGCTCAAGAAAGAAACTTGTCGAGTTGTTGGATATGTTCCCATGTACCTGTCCATTCCGAAGGGGGTATTCCCCTGAGATCTGTCCCCTTTAACGAATCAGAAATGGTAGAATGGTTGACAGTGCAAAATAGGACAAAACTAACTAAGGAGCCAGAAACGAAGGAGCAAACAGAATGGAGGTCGGCAGGGTATAAATTTACAGCCTTCCAGGGATGGTACCAGCCCAATTATGATAATAACCATCAGCCTCCCTTCCTAAGCATTACTCCCAGAATAGGAAATCCTGAAGGTATAATATGCCTAGTGAGTAATGAGACTAAAGGACCAGAAATGGGACGCAGCAAGTGTTCCCAAATGATTAAATGGCAAGCCACAACTAATCCCACTGAGAGAAAGATAGCAACCGTTGGCTGGACAACAGTCCATAACAAAGCCCCAGGTGAAGGATGGGAAGGTGAGACCACTCGAGTAGGGATAGTGCAAAAGGACCAGGAGCTGACGTCCTATAATTGCACCTACTTTATTTGTGGCCATAAAGCCTACCCATGGTTACCAGCCAACTGGACAGGGTCCTGTTACTTAGGATATGTGGTACCCCTTATCAGATCAGTAAGGACTCTAAGGGAGGCCTATGGAAGTCATAGATTTAAACGGGATTTAACGTGGCTAAACGGAATATTCAAGGTAATGGTGCCACCCTATGGAATAGCATCGACCGAATGGCAGTTACGGGAACTGGCTAACTTAGTCGAATCAGTAGCCAACGCAACTTCCCAAGCCTTTGAAGGGATAAATGACGAAATGGTAGCTATTCGAACAGTGGCGCTCCAAAATCGTATGGCCTTAGATTATCTCCTAGCCTAGGAGGGAGGAATATGCGCATTAATAGGTGAAGAATGCTGTACGTATATCCCAGATAAATCAGAAGATATCGGCAGTCTAGCTGAAAACATCAGGATGGTTGGGAGCCCTGGGGAAATCTGTGGGACAGGGTTTGATCATATTCCTGCTGATAGTCTTCGCCCTGTATCTATTATTTGTCATCGTTAAGTGTTGCTGTGCCAGGGTGGGAGAAACTATGTGACCGACCGAGACCACGGCTAGAGTTATGGTAGCAACAACTGCTGAAGGCTCTTGTGTGGAAATGGAAATGGAGAGACTGTACAAGATCAGAATGGATTAAGTTGTCCTTGTGAAGGACAAAATGGGGGAATGTGGAAATGTATTTTTATCTAAGCTGATACCATACGGTATTTGTGTGCCTTTTGATCAAAATGGAGTCCTGGCCCTTCCAGAACTTTCTGCATTTTAGCAGTCAGCTTGCATAAACAGCTAAACCTGGTTTGAGATGGCTGATGGCCATCAGACAGCTAGGAGACAAGTCATGCTGAGACAAGTAACCCCCCCCATGGTGCTCTCCTATTGTCTACACTACAGGAGTTCCATGTCACCCCACCCTTATCTTCTAGCCATTATCTTCTTTCCGAGACCTCATCCATTTGATGCAAACAGATAAACTGACCAGGAAATTGGATTAATCCTGACACAATACAAGACAGATGATAGCCCATTACCTATGACTCATGGAGTAATGGCCGGCTGGCCAACTGATAACCCTGACAAAAGGAAATATCTGGATACCATGTCAGGACCAGGATATAGTAATTAACTCTTTATCTGTATTCACTGACTGTGAGACAGAGCAATACACAGGGAGAGGCCATAACTTTGGTTTTACTGTATAAATATCTTGTTAAACTGAACCATTTCGGAGGTGTTCACTTAGCCCTTGACTGACTGTAATCTACCCCTTGCTAGCAAGTAAATTAAAGAAACTTCTACCGGAGCTGTAAGTGTCAGAGTCATTCTTTTCGGAGGTCGAGATTTCGACAGAAGGCACCTCAAATCGCAGGAGATATATCACCAACGATGTCTCCGCAAGATCCTGCAAATCCCCTGGGAGGACAGGTGCACCAACGTCAGTGTCCTTGTCCAGACTAACATCCCCAGTACTGAAGCACTGACCACACTCGATCAGCTTCGCTGGGCAGGCCACATAGTTCGCATACCAGATACGAGACTCCCTAAGCAAATGCTTTATGCGGAGCTCCTTCATGGTAAATGAGCCAAAGGAGAACAGCGGAAACATTATAAGGACCCCTCAAAGCCTCCCTGGTAAAGTGCAACATCATCACTGACACCTGGGAGACCCTGGCCGAAGGCCGCCCGAGGTGGAGAAAGTGCATCCGGGAGGGCGTTGAGCTCTTCGAGTCTCAACGCAAAGAGCATGAAGAGGCCAAGCACAGGCAGCGGAAGGAACACGTGGCAAACCAGCCCCACCAACCCCTTCCCTCGACGAATGTCTGTCCCACCTGTAGCAGGGTCTGTGTCTCTCGTATTGGACTGTTCAGCCATCAAAAAACTCACTTTTGGAGTGGAAGCAAGTCTTCCTCGATTCCGAGGGACTGCCTTTGATGATAATGACCATGCCAGCAATCCATTTGGGACCATGTCCATAATTGAGTGCAAACACAGGATCATTGACCTCAATATCGCATGACAAATTTGCTCGATCATGGTACATAGTTAGTTGATGCCGCCTGCTCTCTACGTGATCATGGAGATCAGGGTGGACAAGAGAGAGCCTTGTTTTGAGCGCCCTTTTCATGAGCAGCTCTGCTGGGGGAACCCCGGTGAGCGAGTGGAGTCTGGTGTGGTGGCTGAGCAGATCTCGAGACAGTCGGGTCTGCAGGGAGCCTTCCGACACACGTTTCAAGCTTTACTTGATGGTCTGAACTGTCCGTTCTGCCTGGCCGTTGGATGCAGGCTTGAATTGGGCAGATGTGACGTGCTTGATCCCATTGCGGGTCATGAATTCCTTGAATTCAGCACAGGTGAAACACGGCCCATTGTCGCTGACTAGGACATTAGGCAGGCCGTGTGTGGCAAACATGGCTCGTAGACTTTCAATTGTGGTGGTGGACATGCTTACCGACATTATTACACATTCAATCCATTTTGAATAAACATCCACGACTACCAAGAACATTTTGCCTAGAAATGGGCCCGCATAGTCAATGTGGATCGTAGACCACGGTTTGGAGGGCCACGACCACAAACTTAGCGATGCCTCGATGGGTGCATTGCTTAGTTGAGAGTAAGTGTTGCACTGGCGCATGCATGATCTAAATCTGAATCGATGCTGGGCCACCACACATGGGATCTGGCTATGGCTTTCATCATTACAGTGCCTGGGTGGGTGCTGTGAAGGTGGTGCTGTGTAGGTCACGAATTAATGTTTCTCTGCCTTTCTTGGGCAAGACCACGCGATTACCCCACAACAGACAATCAGCCTGCAAGGACATTTCGTCTTTGTGCCTGTGGAACGGCTTAATCGCCTCCTGCATCTCTGCTGACATGCTGGACCAGCTCCCATGGAGGATACAGTTTTTTATTAGGGACAGTAAAGATCCTGGCTGTTCCAGGTCCTGATCTGGCGGGCCGTAACCAGTGAATTTTGGTTTTCGAATGCATCCATCACCATGAAAAAGTCTGCAGGCTGTGCCATTTCCACCCCGGTGGTGGGCAATGGTAGCCTACTGAGAGCATCAGCGCAGATCTCTGTGCTCAGTCTGTGGTGGATTACATAGTTTATGTCAACAGCGTGAGCACCCATCTTTGGATGTGGGCAGAGGCATTGGTGATAATCCCTTTGCTCTCTGAGAATAACGATATGAGCAGCTCAAACTTGAGGCCAAACAAATACTGGTGCATTTTTTCACCCCATAAATGCACGCCAGCACTCCTTTTTCAATCATGCTGAAGGCCCTTTCGACCTTGGACAGACTCCTGGACGCATAAGCGACCGGTTGCAAAATCCTCAATTCGTTAGCCTGATGTAACACACACCCGACCCTGTATGACGACGCATCGCAAGCTAGCACTAATCGTTTACATGGGTTATACAGAACAAGCAGTTTGTTTTAACATAACAGATTTCTGGCTTTCTCAAAGGCAGCCTCTTGTGAATTCCCCCATATCCAGTCATCTCCCTTGCGCAGTAGCACATGTAGGGGTTTTAACAAGGTGCTTAACCCAGGTCGGAAATTACCGAAATAATTGAGAAGTCCCAGGAATGACCGCAGCTCCGTCACGTTTTGTCGTCTCGGCGCGTTCTTGATGGCCTCTGTCTTGGCGGCATTGGGCCTGATGAAGTCTGCTGTGATTCTTCTTCCCAAGAACTCAAACTCCGGCACCAGGAAAACACACTTTGAGCATTTCAACCTGAGTCCCACATGATCTAGCCGACTTAGAACCTCTTCCAGATTCTTCAAGTGTTCGATAATGTCCCGACCTATAACCAGTATTTCGTCCTGGAAAACCATGGTGCGAGAAATCGACTTTAGCAGGCTCTCCATGTTCCGTTGGAAAATTGCCGTGGCCAATCGAATCCCGAAAGGGCATCTGTTACAGATGAACAGACCTTTGTGCGTGTTGATGCAGGTGAGGCCTTTCGAAGGTTCCTCTAGTTCCTGCGTCATGTAGGCCGAGGTTTGGTCCAACTTGGTGAACGTCTTTATACCAGCCATCGTCGCAAAATAGGTCGTCTGCCTTGGGTTGCGCGTACTGGTCCTGTAACGAAAAACATTTAATCGTTACTTTATAGTCCCCATAAATTCTGACCGTGCTGTCACCTTTAAGTACCAGGACAATCGGACTGGCCCGCTCATTGAATTCCACTGGCGCGATGATGCCTTCTCGCTGCAGCCTGTCCAGCTCAATTTCCACTTTCTCTCGCATCATGTACGGTACCGCCCATGCCTTGTGATGGATGGGTCGTGTACCGGGAACCAAATGGATCTGCACTTTCACCCCCGAGAAACTTCCAATGGCTGGCTCAAACAACAATGGAAATCTGCTCAGAACCAGGGCACATGAGGCGTCGTCGACGGACGAAAGCGCTGGATGTCGTCCCAGTTCCAGCAGATTTTTCCCAGCCAGCTTCTGCCGAACAATGTGGGGCCATCCTCTGGCACGAATCATAGTGGGAGTTCGTGCATTGCTCCATCATAAGAGACTTTGAATTCTGCACTGCCAATTACAGGGATCAGTTCTTTGTGTAAGTTCTTAGCTTGGTGTGAATGGGGCTGAATTGGGCCTGTGTACCTTGTTGCACCACAGCCTGTCGAAGGCCTTTTGGCTCATTATGGACTCGCACCCGTGTCCAGTTCCATGGATACTGGAATTCCATTCAATTCAACTTTTAGCATTATTGGTGGGCATTTTGTGGTGAAGGTGTGTACCCCGTACACTTTTGCCTCCTCGGTTCGAGTCTCTTGTTCAGCCTGATCCACCATGGATCGATCTTCCTCAGCAACGTGGTGGTTTGCAGGGTTTGCAGGGTTTGCAGCTCGCCTGCACATTCGCTGGAGGTGTCCCATTGTTCTGCAGCCGTTGTTCACATAGTGCTTGAAGCGGCACTGATGGGACCAATGATCACCTCCACAATGCCAACAGGGTGTTAACTGCCTCGCATTAACGATTGATGGCAGACTCTGGGTCATCTGAGGTCGTGCAGCAGCTGGCGTGTACATTCTGCCATGTATATTCCTGCTCGAAAACGACGTTGCTTTGTGTACAGTACTGGCCGAATCCTCTTTATGCTGCGAAATTTGTTTGGTGATATCGCTGGTGGACATAAATGTCTGGGCTATTTTTATGGCTTTGCTCAGATTCGCTGTTTCAACAGTCAATAGTTTGCAAAGGATTACCTCATAGCCAGTGCCAAGCACAAAAAAGTCTCTCAGCACTTGTTCTAGGAATCCATCAAATTCACAATGTCTTGCGAGGCGCCTTAGTTCGGCGACGTAGCTCGCCACTACCTGGCCCTCCGACCGTTGACACGTGTAGAACCGATACCTCGCCATCAAAATGCTTTTCTTAGGATTTAGGTGCTCCCGGTCCAGTGTACACAATTCTTCATAGGATTTGGTTCTTGGTTTTACCGGAGCTAGAAGATTCTTCATGAGGCCATAGGTTGTTGCCCCACAGTTTGGCAGCGTTCTCGTCCCCTTCCAGCTCGTTGGCCACAAAGTATTGATTGTGTCTCTCCACGAAGGCCTCCCAATCATCCCCTTCTGAGAACTTCTCCAGGATACCAACTGTTCTTTGCATTTTCGCGCGGTTGTTCAATATCTTGTCACCAATTGTTATGCTCATAATAAAGGATGAAACTGATTACTGTAAGCAATGAGTAAGTGTGACCTTAGTTCCTTTAATTAGACACCAGAGTGCAGGTACCGCATGGGTGACCTGCTTATATACAGTGCTCCCAAGGGATGCTGGGATACCTTGGGACTCCAACAGATAGGCCCTCTGGTGGTGGTGTGAGGTTGCCAAGGGTTAAATACATAACAAGACCCAGCGGATTGACGGGCGACAATTGGAGCTCCTCAGCACCAGATGTAGTAGGATCGTCCACCGACTCCTGCCCCGCGCTCCCACCTTCTGGCCTCTGTGGCCTTGCTTGGGGCCGCGCTGCTGGCTGAGCTGCAAGACACAAATGAGATTGTTAGAGGAGAAGTGAGTGTGAGGTGACATGGTGAGTCCAGTGCAATACACAGCATATGCATGACAAAAGCACCACCACTCTCAAAATCATCACAGACATCACATTTCATGACCTTCAACACATTGTGGATTGCAATGATTTTCATTAGGCCAGCATTATTTCTTTGACACTTTTAGAAATCATCTATCATATACGATTGGTCGGATATAAGTTGTTGTGGTATCTATTGACTTTACATCACGCAATGGTGTAAGTTTTACTCACATGGCATCACTTCAGGGTCTACAGATGCGTCTGTGGCTGTCATGGGGTGCTTCCCCACGAGTGCTGGCACTCGTTCCTCCATGTCAGTGATGTTGCTGGGGACTGGTGGCCCCCCACCCATTCGCCTCTGCATAGACCTCATCATCGATAGCTTCTTCTGTAAAAGGTGACAGGACGACATGGCATGAGATCATTGCGTGATATCATTGCTAGCTATTGTCACAGACACTGATACAACACATAACTGACAAATGTAATCATGATTATTATGATTATTATCATTCTTTACCTAAAAGTGTGCACCGTGACCACAGGCTTTGAGTAAAACATTCCCGGTAAAATTAAAAGACCTCACATCTGCTGATAGTCACTCATGACTGTTACAAATCAAATTATATAAATACATAAATACATGTAAATCAATGTAATACTTACTCTTGCGGATCCCACAAGGTCGTTCCATTGTTTGCGGCATGGGTTGCCCTCAGCAACCTCATTGGTCGCGACAAGACCACCTCTGTTATCTCCATCCATATCCTCTGGTAAGCCTTTGAGCCTTTGGGGTGGGGTTCCCACACCCTCCCTGTGTCAAATTACCCCAGCGTGATTCGACCTCCTGCAGGAGGGAGGAATTTGCCTCATCCGAGAACCTCCTGGCTCTTTTGCGGCCTCCAATATGCTCCTCTTCCACTTCACTGCTCTCTCCAGCGTCAGTCTCCACAGCGTGCTGTGATGCCTCCTCCTCTCCCTCCATTATAGGGCAAATTCGGTCAAATACGTGGCTGCTAACAGCTACTTTTTGTTTGCCTACTTGCTGTGAAGCTCTAAAGTCTCCTTCCTTCCTCCCAAAGCAGCCACACCACACTTCAGTCCCTCTGAGCTCCCTCTCTCTGTCTTCTCTTCTGCGTATGTCATGGTGACCCTCGACCTCCTGAATCATGGTAATCGAACCATGCTGTTGCTAAGGACGGCCACACTTTACAGCAGAAGGTCATAAAAATTTAACGCTACTACCCATTTGATATCGCCCACGGTAATGGCCATTTTCAAAAATGTAAACAAGATGTTTTGAGAATGGGCGAGAAGCCGGTGATCTGAAAATCCCTTTTTACTGCCCATGCCGGAAATAACGTCCATTTTTGGCCGATAAGCTCAAAAGTGGAGGTTCTAGCCCTTAGACTTGCATGTAGCGGGTATGGTTAAAACATTTGCAGATGATACAAAAGTTGGTCATGTGGTTGATAATGAAGCAGAAAGCTGTAGACGGCAGGAAGATATCAATGAACTGGTCACATGGGCAGAACAGTGGCAAATGGATTTCAATCCTGAGAAGTGTGAGGTAATGCATTTGGGGAGGGCTAATAAGGTAAGGGAGTACACAATAAATGGTAGGACATTGAGAAGTGTAGAGGAACAAAGGGACCTTGGAGTGCATGCCCACAGATCCTTAAAGGTCGCAGGACAGATAGAAATGGTGGCTAAGAAGCCATACGGAATACTTGCCTTTGTTAGCCGAGGCATAGAATACAAGAGCAGGGAGGTTATGCTTGAACTATGTAAAACATTAGTTCAGCCACAGTTAGAGTACTGCATGCAGTTCTGATCTCCACATTACAGGAAAGATGTGATTGCATTAGGGAGGGTACAGAGGAGATTCACAAGGATTTTTCCTGGACTGGAGAATTTTAGCTGTGAGGAAATATTGGATAGGCTGGGATTGTTTACTTTGGAGGCTGAACGCAGATCTTATTGAGGTGTATAAAATGATGAGGGACTGAGATAGGGTGGATAGAAAGGACCTATTTCCCTTAGCAGTGTGGTCAATAAACAGGGCGCATAGATTTAAAGTGGGTGATTGGAGGTTTAGAGGGGATTTGAGGGGAAATGTTTTCACCCAGAAATGGTGGGGGTATGGAACTCACTGCCTGAAAGGGTGGTAGAGGCAGAAACCCTCAACACATTGAAATATTACCTGGATATGCATTTCAAATGCTGTGACCTGCAAGGCTTCGGACCAAGAGCAGGAAAGTGGAATTTGGCTGGATAGCTCTTGGTCATCCAGCTCGGACATGATGGGCCAGAATGGCCTCCTTCCATGCCGTAAATTTCTATGATTCTATGATTTCTATGATTTCTATATCCACCTGTTCTATGTCCCTGGTAAATTCAGAAGCAAAATAATGATTTAATATTTCTGCCCTCTCTCTATCGTTACCTGTGGTATTATCCTGTTTATCCATTAATGGCCCTATTCCTATCCCAAACATCCTTTTTTATTGATGTGCCTGTAAAATATTTTACTATTTTGTTTTATATTCCTTGATAATTTAATTTGATAGTCCTCTTTGCCATCCTATTTGGTTTTTTGACTTTTCTCCTAATCTTTTCGTATTCTCCATTATCATGCACTCCCCCGCTGTTTATGTACTTAATGTACCCTCAATTATTCCCTTATGGCTTTATTCATCCATGAATTCTCATTAGTGTTAAGTTTGTTCTTTCCTTTTAGCAGATTATATTGCTCCTGCACTCTGGTGAACACCGTTGTAAATGTTTCCATTGCTGTTCTACAACGTTTTTTGCCAATATTGTTGCTCATTTTATTCTCAGCTCCTCAAAATCCGATTTTCTCCAATCTATTACCCTGGGATTTTGTCATACTTTTGTCCTTCGTAATTTTCATCTTAAAGTGTATTATATTATGGTCACTATCACCAAGATGTTCCATACCTTTTACTTTTTTATCTGCTCTGGTTTATTCCCCATTACAAGATCTGATAGCAAATCCTCCCTTATTGGGTTTTTTATATGTTGGTTTAGAAAGGAGTCCTGTACACATTGTAGGAACTCCATTCCCTTATCCACTTTACCTATCTCTTCTGTCCAATTAATATCAGGGTAGTTGAAATCCCCCATGATTATTATTCTATGTTTTTTAATAATTTCCCTAATTTGTCTGCATTTTCTTCCTCCATCTCCCTTCCACTATTAGGTGGTCTGTACCTGAAACATGTGTTAGGCCCTTTACACATACAAATGACGGACAATGCGTTCTGGGGCTGAGGAGAGGGAGAATGTGGTGCAGGTGTAAAGTAGATGGGTTGACGAACATGATCCAGGCTTAACAGAGGGCCGGAGAACGTGATCTATCTTCCTAGCTGGATCACGATCTTGCTCTCATCCCCCGTCCCCCCTCCTTTAGATCTGGATCATGTTCCTCCCCCCTCCCCACTGTTCTCACCATGCTCCCACCCATGCGTCCCCCCCACCCCGTGTTCCTGACCTTCTCTCCCCATGAGTTCCTGACCTTCTCTCTCCCCGCGTTCCTGATCTTCTCTCCCCCAGAGTTCTTGACCTTCTCTCCCCTGAGATCCTGACCTCCCCCCTCCCCTGAGTTCCTGAGCTTCTCGCTCCCCGAGTTCCTAATCTTTACCCCTTGAGCTCCTGATCTTCCCCCCGAGTTCCTGACCTCCACCCCCCCCCCCCCAGGGAGTTCCTGACCTTCCCCCCCCACCTCCCCCCGAGTTCCTGACCTCCCCCTGTCTGAGCTTCTCTCTCTGGTCTCTGAGCTTCTCTCTCTCTGAGCTTCAATTTTCTCTGATGCCCTTTTGTTCTTCTCTCCTCCCCCTTTGATTGCCTCTCCTCTCTGCCCCCTTCAATCCCCTGTCCTCTGTCCCCCCTTTGTTTCCTTCTCCTCTCTCCCCCTTTGATCCTCTCTCCACTACACCCCTTCGATCCTTTTCCCTCCCCCCCCTTCGATCCCCTCTCCTCTCTCCCCAGTTTGTTCCCCTCTCCTCTCTCCCCTTTCGATCCTCTCTCCTCTACACCCCTTCAATCCCCTCTCCTCCCCCCCACTTTGATCCCCTCTCCTGCCTTCGATCCCGAATCCTCCATCCACCCCATTGGATCACCTGACCTTCTCCGCATGGAGCTGAGGAAAGCATGACGATGGAGGCCACAGCCACCGCAGCATTTGGTACTGCGCATGTGTGACCAGATCGAATGCGCATGCACAGTACTAACAGTGAGCGCAAGCACACAGAGACCAGAAAACCATAGAAATAATCACAGTGGTAACGGTATATCAGATAGAACCTTTAAAGGTGTAATTTTCAAGTTTGAAATTTTTCAGTGATTTGGAAAGTTTTGTTTTTCCAGTTTGAATTATGTTTTCTCAGACGAATCATTCCACTAGTGTACAAATTTATACAGGATTACAGAGAAAGCTTGTTGATTGCCAAATGTATCTCTCTGTGGCTTTAATAGCACAAATCTTTTGGTTAACAATCTAGCTGAGTTGGTAAATGCCCTGCCCAGTGAGAGCTGAACCCAATCCAGCACAGTGCAAGTTTCAATCCTCAGTCTCTGTTGTGTTAGGTACCTCGGGTGTGGGGAGGTTGCAGCATAGGATGCGACTATTAGCATCCTCGACTGTCATCGAGCAATCTTGCTCCTAATCAAGGAGAGAGAGGTAGGTACGGTTAATGGTTCATGTTTTATTCATCAAAAAAGGAGGATGTTGCATATTAATAAATTATAAGGAAGAACAGACCCATGGAAATGTGGGTGGGGAGCCAAAAGAATGGTCTGTGATTAGATGGAAGATAGGTGATGATTAAATGATAGAAATTATATGGTGTAAGACAAAAGGAGACAATAATGGGAGAAATTAGAGAAACAAAAGATACATCAGAGAAGCAAAGGATGCATCAATGGTTACAACAGATTAGAAGAAGAAGCAGGAAGCTTGGAAAATCTGGCAAAATGGACCGAGTTCCAGTGGCCTTTTAAGGTGATGGAAGAAAGAAACAGGTAGATGGCAGGGTGCAGACTGCCCGGCCATCATCATCATAGGCAGCCCCTCAGAATCGAGGAAGATTTGCTTCCACTCTAAAAATGAGTCCTTAGGTGGCTGAACAGTCCAATACGAGAACCACAGTCCCTGTCACAGGTGGGACAGATAGTCATTTCGGGAATGGGTGGGTGGGACAGGTTTGTCGCATGCTCTTTCCGCTGCCTGCGCTTGATTTCTGCATGCTATCGACGATGAGACTCGAGGTGTTCAGCGCCCTCCCGGATGCACTTCCGCCACTTAGGGCGGTCTTTGGCCAGGGCCTCCCAGGTGTCAGTGGGGATGTTGCACTTTATCAGGGAGGCTTTGAGGGTGTCCTTGTAACGTTTCCTCTGCCTACCTTTGGCTTGTTTGCCGCGAAGGAGTTCCGTGTAGAGCGATTGCTTTGGGAGTCTCGTGTCTGGCATGTGAATGATGTGGCCTGCCCAGCGGAGCTGATCAAGTGTGGTCAGTGCTTCAATGCTACGCAGCCAGCCATGTACTGATAGAGGAATCCCATTGCATGCACCAGTCCACAATCTTCCTCATTGGTGCCCCCATCCTACATTACCAGCACCTGCTCTTACCCATTGTTCCTCACATGGTAAACTGCAGTTCATGTACTTCCCATGAAGAAGGAAGAGAAAATCATCCTAGGTTGCCCCTGGGCACATTAGACACCAGTTACAGAAAAGCAGGGCAGAGCTCCATGAGCAGATCATGATTAAAACTATTATATTCAATTTAAAAAAATTATTTGAAAAAGTATTCATAGACTGTTTGCTAATATATATTTTTCAAATTATTAATTCACCGGATTGGGCTTTGCTGGCAAGGCCAGCATTTATTGCCCATCCCTAATTGCCCTTGAGCTACCTTCTTGAACCGCTGCAGTCTGTGTGATGAAGGTACTCCCACAGTGCTCTAGGGAGGGAGTTCCTAAATTTGGACTTAGTGACAATAAAAGAGCAACAACATATTTCCAAGTCAGGATGGTGTTACACTTGGAGGGGATCTTGGTGGTGTTCCCATGCATCGCTGCTCTCATCCTTCTAGGTGGTAGAGGTTGTGGGTTGGATGTGTTGTTGAAGAAGGCAGTGCATCTTGTAGATGGTACACACTGCAGCCACTTTGCACCAGTGGTGGAAGGATTGGTTGATTAAGATGGTGCATGGGGTGCAGATCAAGCAGCCTGCTTTGTCCTGGATGGTATCAAGCTTCTTGAGTGTTGTTGGAACTGCATGCATCCAGGCAAGTGGAGAGTATTCCATCACACTCTTGACTTGTGCCTTGTAGATGTTGGAAAAGCTTTGAAGAGTCAGGAGTTGAGTCATTCATTGCAGAATACCCAACCTGCTCTTGTAGCCACAGTATTTATGTGGCTGGTCCAGTTAAGTTTCTGGTCAATGGTGACCCCTAGGATGTTGATGGTGGGGAATTTGATGATGGTAATGCCGTTGAATCTCATGGGGAGGTGGTTAGACTCGCTCTGGTTGGAGATTGTCACAGCCTGGGAATTGTCCAGGTTGTCCAGGTCCTGCCGCATGCAGGCATGGACTGCTTCATTATCTGAAGAATGGCAAATGAAACTGAACACAGTGAAATTATCACCGATCCTCTGAGCTTATAATGTCAAAGGAGAAGTTGTTCAATGCGACTTTGATGCCTCTCACTTCCTCCAAATAAAAGATGTTGCTATGGGAACCAGCAGGGATACTAGCTAATTTTATTGAATTTTTTGAGGAGTTAACAAGGAGGGTTGATGAGGGTAGTGCGTTTGATGTAGTGTATATGGATTTTAAAAAGGCTTTTGATAAGGTCCCACATGGCAGACGTGTCATGAAAGTAAAAGCCTATTGGATCCAGGGAAAAGTGGCAAGTTGGATCCAAAATTGGCTCGGAGGCAGGAAGCAAACGGTAATTGTTGAAGGGTAAGTGTTTATGTGACTGGAAGGATGTTTGCAATGGGGTTCTGCAGGGCTTAGTAATAGGTCCCTTGCTTTTTGTGGTATATATCAATGATTTAGACTTGAATGTAGGGGGTATGTTTAAGAAGTTTGCAGATGATACTAAAATCAGCCATGTGGTAGATAATGAAGAAGAAAGCTGTAGACTGCAGGACAATATCAATGAACTGGTCAGGTGGGCAGAACAGTGGCAAATGGATTTCAATCCGGAGAAGTGTGAGGTAATGCATTTGGGAAGGGCTAACAAGGCAAGGGAATACACATTAAATGGGAGGAGTGTAGAAGAAGAAAGGGACCTTGGAGTACAGGTCCACAGATCCCTGAAGGTAAAAAGTCAAGTAGATGAGGTGGTTAACAAGGCATACTTGCCTTTATTAGCCAAGGCATAGAATACAAAAGCAGGGCGGTTATGCTTGAACTGTACAAAACACTAATTAGGCCACAGCTGAAGTACTGTGCACAGTCCTGGTCGCCACATTACAGGAAAGATGTAATTGCACTAGAGAGGGTACAGAGGAGCTTTAGGAGGATATTGCCTGGACTGGAGAATTTTAGCTATGAGGAAAGATTGGATAGGTTGGGGTTGTTTTCTTTGGAACAGGGGAGGCAGAGGGGAGACCTTATTGTGGTGTATAAAATTATGAGGGAACTAAATAGAGTGGATAGGATATCAGAGTGGTCAATAACCAGGGGACATTAATTTAAAGTGATTGATTTGGAGGTTTAGAGAGGATTTGAGCAAAAATGTCTTCACCCAGAGGGTGGTGGGGGTCTGGAACTCAATGTAACAAATTTCTTCCTCCACTATTTTAGCAAGGTCATTAACTCATTTATTTTAAACAGCTCAATTCCTCCATGTCTCTTGGTATATTTAAATTCTTAAGTGCAGGGGAAAAGATATACAAATAAAGTGGAGTCATTGGGCTTAATTTTCCCCAATGATATTTTTTGGTGTATTGCCAGCGTAAGCCTGTTTTCTTTTGGCCCTGACTGCTCAAAAAAAATAAGTGCCAAGTTTCCCCAAACTATTTGTTGAAATTGGCGTAGGGCAGCCTGTCCTTTAGCTTTGGGGAGGTGGAGCCTAATGTCTGTGCTGAAAATGCGCAAAAAAAAGGATGTTTTTGACATGATTGCTATGGGCACGAATGCGCAGTAGTGTTCCCGGTCTGCATTCGGTCATCTTTAAAGAGCCAGTTGTGTGTGAGAACTTTAATTCTCATTGGAAAAATCGGAGCTGCATTACAAGGTGCAACGCGGCTCAAGGACCAAGAATTTCTTACAGGATGAAGTGGAGGCACTAGTTACTGTAAGTGAGGCAAGATGGCATGAGCTGGACACCAGCAGAGGTCACATAAAAGTTTCACCAAAAGAAATAAAGAAATGCTGGAACCAACTTGCAGAAGATTACTGTGCAATGGTGACCACCCTGAGGTCTGGAGGCCAGTGCAAAAAGAAGCGGCAGGAGCTTGGTCAAGTAGTTAATGTAAGTAATATTTTCATTTATTCACTGGAATTGTAATTGTAAATGTGACCACTGTATATGTCCCACCTAGCAGAAAGACACCTTCTCTAAAAAGTTATATTTTTATCTTTGCAGAGGAAGATGGCACTCTGGGGAGCTATCAGCGGATTGGAAAGCAGCTAATGTCACGCCTCTGTTTAAAAAAGGGGGCAGGCAAAAGGCAAGTAACTATAGGCCGGTTAGTTTAACATCTGTAGTGGAGAAAATCTTGAAGCAATCATTAAGGAAGAAATAGCGGGACATCTGGATAGAAATAGTGCAATCAAGCAGACGCAACATGGATTCATGAAGGGGAAATCATGTTTAATTAATTTACTGGAATTCTTTGAGGATATAATGAGCATGGTGGCTAGAGGTGTACCGATGGATGTGGTGTATTTAGATTTCCAAAAGGCATTCGATAAGGTGCCACACAAAAGGTTACTGCAGAAGATCAAGGTACACGGAGTCAGAGGAAATGTATTAGCAGGATTCGAGAATTGGTTGGCTAACAGAAAGCAGAGAGTCGGGATAAATGGGTCCTTTTCGGGTTGGAATACGGTGGTTAGTGGTGTGCCACAGGGATCGGAGCTGGGACCACAACTGTTTACAATATACATAGCTGATCTGGAAGAGGGGACAGAGTGTAGCGTAACAAAATTTGCAGATGACACAAAGATTAGTGGGAAAGCGGGTTGTGTAGAGGACACAGAGAGGCTGCAAAGAGATTTAGATAGGTTAAGTGAATGGGTTAAGATTTGGCAGATGGAATACAATGTCGGAAAATGTGAGGTCATCCACCTTGGAAAAAAAACCAGTAAAAGGGGATATTATTTGAATGGGGAGAAATTACAACATGCTGCAGTGCAGAGGGACCTGGGGGTCCTTGTGCATGAATCCCAAAAAGTTAGTTTGCAGGTGCAACAGGTAATCAGGAAGGCGAATGGAATGTTGGCCTTCATTGTGAGAGGGATGGAGTACAAAAGCAGGGAGGTCCTGCTGCAACTGTACAGGGTATTGGTGAGGCCGCACCTGGAGTACTGTGTGCAGTTTTGGTCACCTTACTTAAGGAAGGATATACTAGCTTTGGAGGGGGTACAGAGACGATTCACTAGGCTGATTCTGGAGATGAGGGGGTTACCTTATGATGATAGATTGAGTAGACTGGGTCTTTACTCGTTGGAGTTCAGAAGGATGAGGGGTGATCTCATAGAAACATTTAAAATACTGAAAGAGATAGACAAGATAGAGGCAGAGAGGTTGTTTCCACTGGTCGGGGAGACTAGAACAAGGGGACGCAGCCTCAAAATACGGGGGAGCCAATTTAAAACTGAGTTGAGAAGGAATTTCTTCTCCCAGATGGTTGTGAATCTGTGTAATTCTCTGCCCAAGGAAACAGTTGAGGCTAGCTCATTGAATGCAATCAAATCACAGATAGATAGATTTTTAACCAATAAGGGAATTAAGGGTTATGGGGAGCGGGCGGCTAAGGGGAGCTGAGTCCACGGCCAGATCAGCCATGATCTTGTTGAATGGCGGAGCAGGCTCGAGGGGCTAGATGGCCTACTCCTATTCCTAATTCTTATGTTCTTATGTTCTTATAATAAATGGGATAGAACTCAAGCAGGAAGAGTCTCGGCTAATCTGCACCCACTAACACCCTTGGAAGAAAGGGTCGCTGCTTTTCTGGGGCCTGCCTGGAGAAAAGCAATCACCACTGCACAAGCTGGGCCCACACTCAAGGGAGAGGGTTAATCCTGCAAAGTCCACAGTCTGGCTTTGCTAAATGTTACGTATGGCTCGGGCTAGCCATGATTTGGTTCATGGGGATGTCATCGTCAGCTACGCTTCGGTTGATGCAATATGCTATCATTCATCATGGTCTGTCTTGGTTCTGTCTTTGGTTCTGTCTTCACGAAGGAAGTCACAAATAACCTTCCGGAAATACTCGGGGACCGAGGGTCTATTGAGAAGGAGGAACTGAAGGAAATCCTTATTAGGCGGGAAATTGTTAGGGAAAATGATGGGATTGAAGGCCGATAAATCCCTGGGGCCTGATACTCTGCATCCCAGAATACTTGAGGAAGTGGCCCTAGAAATAGTGGATGCATTGGTGATCATTCTCCAACAGTCTATCGACTCTGGATCTGTTCCAATGGACCAGAGAGTAGCTAATGTAACATCACATTTTTAAAAAGGAGGGAGAGAGAATACGGGTAATTATCGACCAGTTGGCCTGACATCAGTAGTGGGAAAAATGTTGGAATCAATTATTAAAGATGAAATAGCATTTGGAAAGCAGTGACAGGATCAGACCGAGTCAGCATGGATTTATGAAAGGGAAATCATGCTTGACAAATCTTCTAGAATTTTTTGAGGATGTAACTCATAGAGTGGACAAGGGATAACCAGTGGATGTGGTGTATTTGTATTTTCAAAAGGCTTTTGACAAGGTCCCACACAAGAGATTGGTGTGCAAAATTAAAGCACATGGTATTAGGGTAAAATACTGATGTGAATAGAGAATTAGTTGGCAGACAGAAAGCAGAGAGTCGGGATAAATGGGTCCTTTTCAGATTGGCAGGCAGTGACTGGTGGGGTGCCGCAGGGCTCAGTGCTGGGACCCCAGCTATTTATAATATACATTACAGATTTAGATGAAGGAATTGAGTGTAATATCTACAAGTTTGAAGATGACATTAAGCTGGGTGGCGGTGTGAGCTGCAGGGTGATTTGCACAGGTTAGGTGAGTGGGCAAACGCATGACAGATGCAGTAAAATGTGGATAAATGTGAGGTTATCCACTTTGGTGGCAAAAACACAAAGGCAGAATATTATCTGAATAGTGGCAGATTAGGAAAAGGGGAGGTGCAACGAGACTTGGGTGTCATGGTACATCAGTCATTGAAAGTTGGCATGCAGATACAGCAGGCAGTGTAGAAGGCAAATGGTGTGTTGGCCTTTATAGCTAGGGGATTTGAGTATCGGAGCAGGGAGGTCTTACTGCAGTTGTACACGGCCTTAGTGAGGCCTCACCTGGAATATTGTGTTAAGTTTTGGTCTCCTAATCTGAGGAAGGATGTTCTTGCTTTTGAGGGAGTGTCGAAGGTTCACCAGACTGATTCCCGGGATGGCAGGACTGACATATGAGGAGAGATTGGAACAACTGGGCCTGTATTCACTGGAGTTTAGAAGGGTGAGAGGGGATCATCATAGAAACATATACAATTCTGACGGGACTGGACAGGTTAGATGCAGGAAGAATGTTCCCAATGTTGGGAAAGTCCAGAACCAGGGGACATAGTCTAAGGATAAGGGGTAAGCCATTTAGGACTGTGATGAGGAGAAACTTCTTCACTCAGAGAGTTCTTAACCTGTGGAATTCCCCACCACAGAGAGTTGTTGATGCCAGTTCATTGGATATATTCAAGAGGGAGTTAGATATGGCCCTTACGGCTAAAGGGATCAAGGGGTATGGAGGGAAAACAGGAAAGGAGTACTGAGGGAATGATCAGCCATGATCTTATTGAATGGTGGTGAAGGCTCGAAGAGCCGAATGGCCTACTCCTGCACCTATTTTCGATGTTTCTATGTTTCTCTGTTTCTTTGCCCTTCAAATTAGCCTGCTGACCTGCGTTGTGTGAACCTACTCATGTCACCCACCCTGCACCCCCCTTCTCTGCTGCTAACCATTTGTCTGTGTTCTGTTATATTTTTCAGAACTTGAGGCCAACCCTGACGATGCAGTAGAAGGTTCAGACGCAGACAAGCCTGAAGAGGAGAACATCTTCTAATCTCACCTTCCATACCAAGAGCATGGGGGTGAGGTGAAAGGGAAGGGGGAAGTAATGGATGAAGCCCCCACTGTTGAACTCACTCTGGAGGAGGTGCTGGTGCCGCCCATTGAGGTGCCAGCCACTTTACTGAGTGGTACGTGGTACGAATGTTGGGACATTCCATGCATTCCCACAGTCGGAGGCTGGGTCTCCAGTTGGGTGCAGCGAGGCACAACCAGGGCCCCACCATCCAAAGCTGCGGGTCCCAGTGGGATTCAGCGAGACACAACCAGGGCCCCACCATACGAGAATGCGGGTTCCAGTGGGATGCAGGTTTGTACTGGTCCCACCTCCCCCAGCACCGGTTCCAATGTCCCATTGTAAGTGATCTTAACTGAACACTTTAATGTTTGATACAAGAATATATTTTATTAAAGTTAAGTTAAGTGCAAACATGTGTTTTTTAAACTTTGAATAAAATATATTTTAAATTATAAATGAATCATTTCCATTATTTGTTCCATTATTAACACAACTTTTTGAAGTAAACAAGAATCATTTCCATTATTTGATCCATTAACACAACACAACATTACGGAACAGGTCCAAACAGAAACCATGGTCCATTTTGAATAGTTGCCGCTGAGACTTCAGGCAGCAAAGCATTCACGGATGAGCTGCTGGCGGAAGGCTCTAGCAATCGTTAAAGGGGCACGACGGCCCGGCCTCCTCCGCCGCCTTGGTAGCTCAGGTAGTTCCATGGGTACCTCATCCTTATCCTCCTCCTCCTCCTCGTCCTCTGCATCTTCCTCCACATCATCAGCGGGTGGAGTCAATAAGGTGCATCCGCAAGGCTGAGAACTACATGGATAGCACGTTTCACGAGGTGGTCACCCCGCAACTTAAAGGCGTGCAGGTGCAGGAAAAGTGGGTGACCACCAGATGTAGTAAGTGTGCTAGGCAGGTATCACAGGAGTCCCCCCTTGAGTCCATCTCGCTTTCAAACCAATATTCATTTCTGAGTATCGGTAAGGACGATGGTGCCTCTGGGGAGTGCAGCCAGAGCCAATTCCAAGGCACCACGGGTGGCACAGCTGCACAGTGGGGAGGGATGAAGAACAAAAGAGCCCGAGTGATAGGGGATTCTATAGTTAGGGGAAAAGACAGGCGTTTTTGCTGCCATACATGTGACTCCTGAATTGTTTTGTGCCTCCCTGGTGCCAGGGTCAAGGATGTCACAGAGCGGACGCACCCTGGGCGGGTGGGGGGTTAAACAGCTAGAGGTCATGGTCCATATCGGGACCAAAAACCATAGGGTAGTAATAGTAGCGGATTTTAACTATCCAAATATTGATTGGTACAAATTTAGTGTGAAGGGTACAGAGGGTGCGGAATTCTTGAAATGCATTCAAATGAACTTTTTTAGTCAGTATGTAGCAATCTCAACATAAGAGGGGGCGGTCTTGGATTTAGTTTTGGGGAATGAAGCTGGGCAGCTTGAAGGGATATTAATGGGAGAGCACTTGGGTGCCAGTGACCATAATTCAGTCAGATTCCAGTTGGTTATGGATAAGGACAAGAATAGACCTGGAATAAAAGTTCCGAATTGGGGAAAAGCTAATTTTGCTAAGTTAAGGAGTGATTTGGCCATGGTCGACTGGAAACAGCTACTTGTGGTTAAATCAGTGTCGGAACAGTGGGAGGCATTCAAGGAGGAGATCCGGAAGGCTCAGGCCAAACATGTGCCCTTAAAGAAAAAGGTTGGGAAAAATAAATCTAGAGTCCCCTGGATGTCTAGGGACTTACAGGGGAGGATTAAGAACAAAAGAGAGCTTATGTCATATACCAACGGCTAAATACTATAGAATCTTTAGAGTAATATAGAAAGTTAAGAGGCAAAATTAAAAAGGATATTCGAAATGCGAAGTGAGAGCATGAGAAATTCTTGGCCAGTAAAATTAAGGAAAACCCTAAGATGTTCTATAAAGATATTAAGAATAAGATGGTTACTAAAGAAAGGGTAGGGCCTATTAGAGACCATGAGGGTAATCTTTGTGTGGAGGCGGAAGATGTTGGGAGGGTTCTTAACGAATACTTTGCATCCGTTTTCACAAAGGAAAGGGGCAATGCAGATACTGCTATCAAGGAAGAGTGTGATATTCTGGATGAAATAAATATAGTGAGAGAGGAAGAATGAAGGGGTTTAGCAGCTTTGAAAGTAGATAAGTCCCCAGGCCCAGATGAAATGCATCCCAGACTGTTGAGCGAAGTAAAAGTGGAAAAAGCAGAAGCCTTGACCATTATTTTCCAATCCTGTTTGGATCTGGGCATGGTGCCGGAGGATTGGAGTACTACTAATGTAGTACCCTTGTTTAAGAAGGGAGAAAGGGACAGGCCAAGTAATTACAGGCCTTTCAGCCTAAACTCAATGGTGGCAAAATTATTGGAAAAAATCCTGAAAGGCAGGATAAATTTGCAATTGGAAAGGCAAGGATTAATTAGGGACAGTCAGCACGGATTTGTTAAGGGAAGATCGTGTCTGACTAACCTGATATAATTTTTTGAGGAGGTAACCAAGAGGGTAGATGAGGGTAGTGCATACGATGTAGTACATATGGACTTTAGCAAAGCTTTTGATAAAGTCCCACATGGTAGACTGGTCATGAAGGTTAAAGCCCATGGGATGCAGGGCAAAGTGTCAAGTTGGACAAAATTGGCTTGGAGGATGGAAGCAAAGTGTAATGATTGATGGATGTTTTTGTGACTGGAAGGATGTTTCCAGTGGGGTTCCGCAGGGCTCAGTACTGGGACCGTTGCTTTTTGTGGTATATATCAACGATTTAGATTTGAATATAGGGATTATGATTAAGAAGTTTGCAGATGACACTAAAATTGGCTGTGTGGTTGATAATGAAGAGAAAAGTCATGGGCTGCAGGAGGATATCAATCTACTGGTCAGGTGGGCAGAGCAGTGGCAAATGGAATTTAATCCAGAGCAATGTGCGGTGTTGCACTTTGGGATGGCTAATAAGGAAAGGGTATAAACATTAAGCGGTAGGCCACTTAATTGTGTAGATGAACAAAGGGACCTTGGAGTGCTTGTCCACAGATCCCTGAAAGTAGCAGGCCAGGTGGATAAGGTGGTTAAGAAGGCATACGGAATGCTTGTCTTTATTGGCTGAGGCATAGAATATAAGAGCAGGGAGGTTATGCTTAAATTGTATCATACTTTGGTTAGGCCACAGTTTGAGTACTGCGTGCAGTTCTTGTCGCCGTATTATAGGAAGGACGTGATTGCACTAGAGAGGGTGCAGAGGAGATTTACTCGGATGCTGCCTGGAATGGAGAATCTTAGTTATGAGGATAGATTGGATAGGCTGGGTTTGTTCTCATTGGAACAGAGGAGGTTGAGAGGAGTTGTGGTGTACAAAATATTGAGGGGCCTGGACATAGTGGATAGTAAGGGTCTATTTCCATTGGTCAAGGGGTCTATAATGAGGGGGCTTCGTTTTAAGGTGGTTTGTGGAAGGTTTAGAGGGGATTTGAAGGGGGGCTTCTTTACACAGAGGGTTGTAGGGATCTGGAACGCGTTGCCTGGAAGAGTGGTGGATGCAGAAACCCTCACCACTTTTACGAGATGGTTGGATGGGCACTTAAAGTGCAGTAACCTGCAGGGTTATCGACCTAGAGCTGGTAATTGAGATTAGACTGGATGACCTTTTGTTGGACGGAGCAGATATAATGGTAAGTACTACAGGGAATAGAATATGGCTAGGGTGATCTCCTGGACTAGTTTCGATTGACTGGATGGGTCGGAGACGAATTTTTCCAGATTTTTTTCTCCCGAAATTGGCCTGAGTTTTTATCTGGTTTTTGCCTCTCCCAGGTGATCACATGGCTCCGGTTGGGGTGGAGTGTAGAATGTTTCAGTATAAGGGATGTCGCAATTGTGGTGAGGCGGACTGGTTGGGCTGGGTGCTCTTTGCCTTTCTGCCATTGTTCATAGGTTGATATGTGACCTTTGGGGCTGCTGACCAAGGGCCACATGGCTCTTTGTCGGCCGGCGCGGACACGATGGGCCAGAATGGCCTCCTTCTGCGCTGTACATTTCTATGTTTCTATGTTTCTATCAGCCATTCTCACCTCAGTTGGGTCTTCTACTATCAGCGGCTACTGCGTCATGATGGCTAAGTTAAGCAGCATGCAGCACACAACAGTGAACTGACCGACAATCTTAGGGGAGTATTGTAAATAGCCTCCGGAATGGTTCAGTTATCGAAAATACTGTTTCAAGATGCCAATGGTCTTCTCTATTAAGCTGCGTGTCGCAATAGAAACATAGAAACATAGAAAATAGGTGCAGGAGTAGGCCATTCGACCCTTCGAGCCTGCACCGCCATTCAATAAGATCATGGCTGATCATTCCCTCAGTACCCCTTTCCTGCTTTCTCTCCATACCCCCTGATCCCTTTAGTCGTAAGGGCCTTATCGAACTCCCTCTTGAATATATCCAATGAACTGGCATCAACAACTCTCTGCGGTAGGGAATTTCACAGGTTAACGATTCTCCGAGTAAAGAAGTTTCTCCTCATCTCAGTCCTAAATGGCCTACCCCTTATCCTCAGACTATGTCCCCTGGTTCTGGACTTTCCCAACATCGGGAACATTCTTCCCACATCTAACCTATCCAGTCCCGTCAGAATCTTATACATTTCTATGAGATTACCTCTCATCCTTCTAAACTCCAGCGAATAAAGGCCCAGTTGATCCAGTCTTTCCTCATAAGACAGTCCAGCCATCCCTGGAATCAGTCTGGTGAACCTTCACTGCACTCCCTCAACAGCAAGAGCGTCCTTCCTCAGATTAGGAGACCAAAACTGTACACAATATTCCAGGTGAGGCCTCACTAAGACCCTGTACAACTGCAGTAAGACCTCCCTGCTCCTATACTCAAATCCCCTAGCTATGAAGGCCAACATTCCATTTGCTTTCTTCACCGCCTGCTGTGCCTGCATGCCCACTTTCAGTAACTGATGAACCATGACACTCAGGTCTCGTTGCACCTCCCCCTTTTCCTGATCTGCTGCCATCCAGATAATATTCTGCCTTTGTGTTTTTGCCCCCAAAATGGATAACCTCACATTTATCCACATTATACTGCATCTGCCATGCATTTGCCCACTCACCTAACGTGTCCAAGTCATCCTGCAGCCTCTTAGCGTCCTCCTCACAACTCACACGGCCACCCAGTTTAGTGTCATCCGCAAACTTGGAGATATTACACTCAATTCCTTCATCTAAATCGTTAATGTATAGTGTAAAGAGCTGGGGTACCAGCACTGAGCCCTGCGGCACTCCACTAGTCACTGCCTGCCATTCTGAAAAGGACCCATTTATCCCGACTCTCTGCTTCCTGTCTGCCAACCAGTTCTCTATCCACGTCAGTACATTACCCCCAATACCATGCGCTTTGATTTTGCACACCATTCTCTTGTGCGGGACCTTATCAAAATACAAATGTGAGACATGTTGTATTCCCGGTCAGTTTCCATCTGGGTTTCGCATAGGGGCTTCATGAGTCAGATGATGAGGCCGTACCCTTTGTCTCCCAGTAGCCAGCTCTGCCCTTCTGGCTGCTGCTGAAACATGGCAGATATAGCGCTCTCGTGCAGGATGAATGCATCATGGGTGCTCCCAGGGTATCTTGCATCAACTGTCATGATGCGATGCATGTCGTCACACACGAGTTGCACATTAACGGAGTGGAAGCCTTTTTTGTTCATGTACATCTCGGAATCCTCCAAAGGTGCTCGCACAGCGATGTGGGTACAATCGATGCAGCCCTGTACCTTTGTGAAGCCAGCAATCCTGCAAAAACCCACAGCCTTATCATGCATTGCCTGGGCGGTCATGGGGAACTTTATGTTGTCATTCCTCTGGGCATATAGTGCAGACATCTCCTGCTGAATGCAGACATGTGTTGCATGTTGAGAAATGGCGCACACATCCCCAGTTGTGGCCTGGAACAATCCAAATGCATAGAATGAAAGTGCAGCTGTAACCTTCACTTCAACTGACAAAGCAGTCCTCCTGACGCTTCTAGGTTGCAGGTCTGCTTTTACTAACTCACAGATCTCGGCTACAACTTCTTTTCCAGACAGTCTGCATCACTCAGGTGCAGGTATGAACACCTGTCTCAATATAACAAAAATGGGTAAGGCCCCCTGCCCATCATCCTACGTGTTCTGAGGTTCCTCATGCAATGATGTTTAATTAATTGTCTCCTCCACAGCACCATCATGCAGAAGGCTTGCATGAGGTTTGGCATTGTCAGTAATGCCCCCATGATTAAATTGCACGTTTGCAAGAAGCTCAAAACAGCAAGCTGGACAAGCTTCTTTGTTGTCTCTCCCCACAAGTTTGACGCCTTGGTGTGGACCACACCCAGGTCAGAGCATGTGCAATAGGTTTGCTTAGATCGGGAAACCCCCCTGCAACCACTCCCCCCGAGCTTCATTTGATACTGCTTGCTGCATAGTGTAAGGGTTCTCTGGCTAGATTTTCCATTTTTTTTGTATGCATAATGTCAATTTTAACGCTGAAATGTCGTATAACGCCAAGATATCGCCTATTTAGCCACAAAATGGAAACTGACGCCCATTTTTCGAACACTTATCGCCGAGCATTACTTTCTCAGGAAAAAATAATACCGCCCACCCACTTTTTTGGGGCGGAATCATCAGAATGGGTGAAACCAACGCCCATAATATCGCTCAGCGTTACTTTCCGCATGTAATTAACACCGAGATTCAATAATACCGACTGGCCACTTTATTTTGTCGTAAAGATCACATTTGCCGAAACTAACGCCCCAGGAGATCGCCCAGCTTCACTTTCACCACCTCGCACACATCTCGCCAACAATATCGCTTGCCCAAAAAGCTGCTGGGAAAAAGTGGAACAAACCGGAACTACTCACAGCTCTATGAAAGCCAAGTTCTAAATCACATGTCGCATCATTTAAAAGGCTGCTCTGCTTCAACCTCTGGGGAGTTTGGATGTACTCTGGAGGTCTTTGGAGGTGATGTGAACATCTGAACAAACATCTTTATCATACTCTAAATGATTAGAATTTAATAGGTGTCTTCGTCGGGACATTCATTCTTTGTGACCAATCGGTGGAAAACAGATAGCTATTGGAATGGGGCCTGTCCTTTCTCACCCTCTCTTGATGACCACTTACATGCTGCAGACTCAAGATGGCCGAAGGTATGCTCCACAGCATCATGTGCCCAATGTAAGATGTACCAGACTGATGAGGAGGACCAGATGTTGCACCCCCCCGCAAGTACAAGGAGAAGCAGTCTTACCTCAACTTGCCCGACACCACCTGCCTTCGGAGACTGCGCTTCCACAAAGAGGTTATCACTGAGGTATGCCAGCTGATAAGGGGAGATCTGCAGCCTTCCAGCACCATCAGTACTGCATTGTCCGTCGAGGTCAAAGTCACCATGGCACTGTCGTTCTACACTTCAGGTACTTTTCAGGCCTCAGCTGGCGACATTTGCAGCCTGTCCCAGCATGCCACACATTGCTGCATTAGACAGGTCACTGAAGCACTGTACGCATGCAGGATGGACCTTATCAGCATCCCTATGACCAAGGAGGCTCAGACTGAGAGGGCTTTAGGATTCTACCGAATTGCTAACTTCACCAAGGTGCAGGGAGCAATAGACTGTATGCACATCATGATTCGGGCATCTTTTCAGGATGCAGAGGTTTTCAGGAACCGCAAGGGATTCCACACCCACACCAAAGCCGAGAAGCGATACAACAAGAGCCATAGAGCCACTCGCAATATCGTGGAGAAAATCATTGGAGTGCTTAAGCAGCGCTTTAGATGCCTGGTCCACTCAGAAGGCGAGCTCCAATACCACCCTGAGCAGGTAGCTCAATTCGTGGTGGTGTGCTCCATGCTGCACAGCTTGGCTATCAGGAGGGTACAAGAGTTGCCAGAAGAGTCTGACAGCTCACCTCAGCAGAGAGAGGAAGAGGAGGACGAGGCAGTTGATGCTGACATTGGGCCAGACAATCAGGCTGATGCTTAAGCCATGCACCCGCCCCCCTGTAGACTGCATGAAAGGGCCCATGGTGGCATGATAGCTGCAAGAGCCTTATGTCGGGAGCTCATCAATGATCGCTTTGCCTGAAAGAACGTTGGTGGTATTTACAAGGTTGACACACTGCTGGGTGTGCAGGTTATACATCAATGGTGGGCATCACCTTGGTTACAGTTAAAGTTTAAGTTGATTGAAGTTCAGTGTAATTATATCCTTTGATGTTAAGGAATCACCAGCGTGTAACGGTGCAGCTATCTGAGTCAATGCACAACAAGGTTTTGTTAAATAAAAAACATCTAAACTGAACATTTGTCTGAAATCATAAGCACTTCTATAAAAACCAACCCTTCCCCCACTCATTCCCCCACCCCGCCCGCTTCTCCTCCCCATCTCTACCCCTTCCCCTTCCCCTCCTGCTCCAAGCCGCCTAGCCGAGGAGCTCCTCAGGTGATGCTTTATTGGTGCCGTACTCCGGGACCACTGGGATCCTTCTGCCACCATGTTTCGTGGAGAAAAACTCGATGTCAACTATGTTCTTGGTGCTTAGTAGGCTTCTTGCTGCTGGTGAATCTCCCTCGTGCCTCCCACAACAGCCAAAAAAACACATTCCACAGCCACACACACTTTCAGTCCCTCTCAGCTCCCTCTCTCTCTGTCTCCTCTTCTGCACATGTCATGATGACCCTTGAATCGCGGGAATCGAGCATTACTATGTTGTTGCTAAGGAGGTCAGAGAGATTTAATGCCCATTTCATATTGCTTGCGGTAACGCCCAATTTAAAAAATGGAGACTAGGGGCTTTGAGAATGGGCGACAAGCCGGCGATCTGAAAACGCATTTTTACCGCCCACAACGGAAATACTGCCCATTTTTGGGCAATCTGTACAAAAGTTTAAAATCTAGCCCCTCATCCCTTCAGTTGGGCACCCATATCCCCCAACCAACCCCCCCACTTCCCCAGGCTTCATTTGAAGCCAAGTCCGAGCCCCTGTGTCCGGGCAAGGGACCGATTCTGCCGGCCGACGTTCCGACCCTTGAGCCCAATGAGGAGACGTTCAGTGGTGGCAAGGCAATTTTTTTTTAATCCAAAATTAAAGAATTGCATGAAATTCCATTTTCTGCGTTTTCAGTTGGAAAAAATTAAGCTTGATGATGCATATTTAATGTGTTCTTGACTTCCTCGAAAACTTCGCATAAAAACAATGGCGTCTTTCTGTGCCGATTTTTTGATGTGCGCTGGTTTTTCTTAAATACCCAGAAAGTATTTTGAGAGTGGTCACATACACCGTCTTCAGAGAAATGTAAGTTGGCCAAATTTGCTTAAATGTGATAAACTGGCGCAGACATCAGGTTACGCCACTGATGATGCAATAAAAAAGAATCTAAAAAAATCATAACTTACTGAGTTACGCTAGCGCATAATCTTTGGGAAAACTTGAATTTTTAAATTTAGGCCAAAAAAAGCAGCGCGCGCCAAAAAAACACCGCAAATTGCTGGGGAAAATTGAGCCCTTAATTACCATCACTCTTATTATCTACATTCTGCTCCTCTATGAGAAATGTGCCCATCATTCAAGAGAACAGCAGGCCACATTGTAGAAAGCAGTGAGAAATGGGAGTGCATTGATCAGCTGTTCAGCGGGAGTGAAGAAGCCTCTTCCATATGGCATTCTTTTCATGCTGTTTTTTTAGAAAGAAATTATAATATTTTTGACCCGACAAAGGAATTGAAAAGAGATAAAACATAAGAGGCAATGATAAAGGGGATTCAAAGGCAGTGACAGTATTTGGGGAGAGATTACTGGAGGATTAAGATGCAACTTCACAACATGAGGAAGAGAAGCTAACAGATCAGTTGTTGAGGAGAGTTATGGAGACTAAATGTGGCTCACCTTTCAGTCTGTCCTTGTCAGCTCAAGAAAAACTCTTCAAAAATTTTGAAAAGAAAGTTATGCCAAAAACTGTTGAAGCTATATGCTGTAGAACCAAAATGTATCGAATCTAGCTTTAATTCTGAATAAAATCAGCCGTTACCTCCTCCTAACTTCCAGAATCAGTTCTTGGAAATGTTCACGTTGATGTTCCAAAACTGCACTTTAATTCAGCCAACAGGCTATTCTCTTAGCAGGAGGAGTGTTTGAAACGTGGTCTTGCCAGTTTACTTCCTCACGAGAGGGAGTGCTTTACTGCCATCCATTGCTCCATCTGGTAACCTGGCTGACAACTAGTGAAACTCATCCAATGAGAACAAAGGAATTTCAATGTCAAGGCAAGGCTACAATTGAAACGTGTCATCTCATTCCTAAGAACTGTCCCTCTGGCATACACAACCCACATGAACTAAGTACTCCTCCAAAACTGCTGGCCACTCTATTCATTACAATCAGAGAAAAGAGAGAGGTAGCCTGTTGCCATAGCAATGCTCATTTTCTAAATCTTAGTTTGTCATTATTTCTCAGTTGTTCTGTTTTGCAACAACAGAATCCCACTCCTATCTTTTATCTCCGAAGGTGATTGAGAAAGTGTAGTGTATGTCAGCACCTTTTGCAATGACTCCATGAGGCAGCGTATGGTACTTAAACTGTGTAGACTGTAGTCCTTTGTTTGCAGCTCTTCGAGTGAGGACACCAAGCTGTGAGCTTCCTTTTATACTGGTGCAGGTAACCCTTAGGTCTCCAGCAGCAGCACCCTCTGGTATCTAGGTAAGGTGTGTGCCATGTAAGGGTACATTCAGTGTTACGGACATCACACAACAATACAAGCATGCATATATAACAACACTCCCTCCTAAGCATTTTAAATATCCTTATTATCATGACCTGGGAGGAGATCAGTAGTGGGCTATGAGAGGTTATGGTGAGGGTGGTGTGGGTGCTAGGTGTGATCCCTGTACTTGAGGCTGGCCTCATACATTCCCCCCCCCCGCCCCGCCCCCCTCACACACAGACCATGTGGGTGTCACTGCTGTGGGATCCCTCAGGGGGGTAGCCACAGCAGCAGTGGGTAGGGTGCATACTCCGTGATGTGGTAATTGTGTGCTGGTGGGCAGGGCCACAGGACTTGGTGGGCTCCTTGTCCTCCAATTTGCCAGGGAAGCTGGAGGGTAGTGGCCTCTTACTCCTGGTGTTGGCCGTGATGGCCAGAGGGTGTAGGGCTGGTCTGGGGCAGGTTGCCAGTGGTGATGCTGTGCTGCCCATTGACCACTATCCCTGTAGTGGGTCTGCTCCCACTGGGTGTATGTGTGGCCTTCCAGGGACATCACATTTGTTCCAAAGCTCCAGGCTACATGGTCTGGTAGCCAGCTGGACCTGGAGGTCTCCCACAGGGGGATTCCTCTAGCATTTGCGTGGTCCCTGTAGAACCCAATGTCCTTTAACAGTGTTCTACCTGTATACAGGTGATTGAAAGGCTGCATTAGAGGGAGCAGCGTGCGACGGCCCGGCGCGATCTCCGCCTGCAAGACCATCAGCAGGCCGGGCCATGATACAGCAGTTATCATTGCCGACTTTAATCTACATATTGATGGACTAACCAAACTGGTAGCAATACGGTGGAGGAGGATTGCCTGGAGTGTATTAGAGATGGTTTTCTAGACCAATATGTCGAGGAACCAACGAGAGGGCTGGCCTTCCTAGATTGTCATGTATTCAACCAGCATTGTAACCCATGTATAAACTGACTTAAGTTGTACACCATGAGAACACTGACCACTAGGTGGTCAACTTGTGGGAGACACTCCTAACCTAGACCTTCAGATATAAAAGGGGAAGCTCCACCCACTTCCTGCACTTGAGTGCGAAGGAATAAAGGACAGGTCACAGACTGACCTCTCAAGCATGGGCCTCGTGTGCATTTATACTGTATAGTAAGGACGTATCATAGATGATGTGTAATGAGAAAGGACTAATTAGCAATCTTGTTGTGCTAGGCCCCTTGGGGAAGAGTGGCCATAATATGGTAGAATTCTTTATTAAGATGGCGAGTGACACAGTTAATTCAGAGACTAGGGTCCCGAACTTAAGGAAAGGTAACTTCGATGGTATGAGACGTGAATTGGCTAGAATAAACTGGCAAATGATAGTTAAAGGGTTGCCGGCAGATAGGCAATGGCAAACATCTAAAGATCACATGGATGAACTTCAATAATTGAACATCCCTGCCTGGAGTAAAAATAAAATGCGGAAGGTGGCTCAACCGAGGCTAATGAGGGAAATTAAGGATAGTGTTAGAATCAAGGAAGAGGCATATAAATTGGCCAGAAAAAGCAGCAAACCTGAGGACTGGGAGAAATTTATAATTCAACAGAGGAGGACAAATAGGAGGGGGAAAATAGAGTATGAGAGGAAGCTTGCTGGGAACATAAAAACATACTGCAAAAGCTTTTATAGTTATGTGAAGAGAAAAAGATCAGCGAAGACAAACATAGGTCCCTTGCAGTCAGATTCAGGTGAATTTATAATAGAGAACAAAGAAATGGCAGACCAGTTGAACAAATACTTTGGTTCTGTCTTCACAATGTAAGAGGGGGTTGTGGAGTTTGTTGTAGTCTCTACGAGGGGGTCAGGTTCCCTTCTGACCAACTTGAGCGGTTTCGAATCGCTCCCCCTCCCTTGGGTTCTGTACTCTGGATTTATTTGGGGGGGTGAGAAAAGTGCAGAGGATGCTGGTTTGATGCAAAGAACTTTGGTTTTATTACAGTCAACGTAATACAGGCTTATTACTCTAGTAAGAAAATACACGGTCAAACTTACAATCACTCTAATAAAGAACAAGACAAGGAAAGGTACAAGGTTAAACTTATAACCACTCTAATAAAGTACCATACACTACACATTCAAAGGGGGTTGCAGTAAAATTATACCTCCCACCTCCCAATACCTAATTCTAGCTCGATTAGACTCCAGGGCAGGGACTTATACTTACCAATCCTTTTGATAGTTAATGGTAGATGGTGATGTTCTTCCTTCCTTCAGGACTTCAAGACTTCGAGGCTGGAGAAGTTAGTTTTACAACTGTCATGTTGCTTTCTCTCCTTGTCTTGATGAGGTAGTAGCGACCACATCTCTCCCCCACTCCTTTCTCTCTCTCTCTCTCACTTTGTCTAACCTCTGTTGCAAACAGTGGCCAATTATATGATTTCAGTGTTCTAATCTTGCTACCAAATCTCTTCACAATCCTTTGTATAATTTTGGCGGGCTTGGTTCTTCTTTGTAATATTTTGTTGGACTCGTTAAAGTTGATATGTCTTGGGTGGGTTGATCTTCGAAAAACTGTTTCCTGACGGAAAAATTAGTTTGGTAATTCCAATGTCCTTTTGTGCTTAGTCTTTTGCATACAGGTTGGATTGGGCCATTTTGTGAGGTATATGCTGAAAATGGTTTGTCCAGACCCATGTTGATGGGAAGCCACCTCTGGGTGATTTGTGATGGTAATGTCTCTTGTGGAGGAAGATTTCTAAATACTCATTCTTCCCGACAGGTTACCTCAGTCCTCACACCCAGACAGTTCCAATAATCAAGTGGGCTTCCTTTGTTCCCTAGGTCCGCCCACAGGCTTGAATTTGTCTTGTAAAAGTTCATAATTTTATTAAAGTTCGTAGTTTCTTCCATAAGCATTTTAGAGTTCCAAACTTTTCGGTAGATAGTCCCAAATTAAATTTTCTTTCGAATGAGCCCAAACACAGGGTGAGGAGGTACTGGTGAATTTTGCTCTCTGCAATGAAGGAAGACACAAATAACCTTCCGGAAATACTAGGTGACTGAGGATCTAGTGAGAAGGGGGAACTAAAAGAAATCCTTATTGGGCGTGAAATTGTGTTAGGGAAATTGATGGGATTGAAGGCCGATAAATCCCCGGGGTCTGATAGTCTGCAACCCAGAGTACTTAAGGAAGTGGCCCTAGAAATAGTGGATGCATTGGTGATCATTTTCCAACAGTCTATCGAATCTGCATCAGTTCCTATGGACTGGAGGGTAGCTAATGTAACACCACTTTTTTAAAAAGGAGGGAGAGAGAAAACGGGCAAGTATAGACTGGTTAGCCTGACATCAGTAGTGGGGAAATGTTGGAATCAATTATTAAAGATGAAATAGCAGCACATTTGGAAAGCAGTGACAGAATCGGTACAAGTCAGCATGGATTTATGAAAGGGAAATCATGCTTGACAAATCTTCTAGAATTTTTTGAGGATGTAACTAGGAGAGTGGACAAGGGAGAACCAGTGGATGTGGTGTATTTGGACATTCAAAAGGCTTTTGACAACGTCCCACACAAGAGATTGGTGTGAAAAATTAAAGCACATGGTATTGAGGATAATGTACTGACGTGGATAGAGAATCGGTTGGCAGACAGGAAGCAGAGAGTCAGGATAAACGGGTCCTTGTCAGAATGGCTGGTAGTGACTAGTGGGATGCTGCAGGGCTCAGTGCTGGGACCCCAGCTACTTATAATATACATGAATGATTTAGATGAAGGAATTGAGTGTAATATCTCTAAGTTTGTGGATAACACTAAGCTGGGTGGCAGTGTGAGCTGTGAGGAGGACGCGAAGAGGCTGCAGGGTGACTTGGACAGGTTGGTTAGTGGGCAAATGCATGGCAAATGCAGTATAATATGGATAAATGTGAGGTTATCCACTTTGGTGGCGAAAATACGAAGGCAGAATATTATCTGAATGGCGGCAGATTAGGAAAAGGGGAGGTGCAACGAGGCCTCTGTTTCATGGTACATCAGTCATTGAAGGTTGGCATGCAGGTGCAGCAGGCGGTGAAGAAGGCAAATGGCATGTTGGCCTTCATAATTAGGGGATTTGAGTATAGGAGCAGGGAGATCTTACTGCAGTTGTACAGGACCTTGGTGAGGCCTCTCCTGGAATATTGTGTTCAGTTTTGATCTCCTAATCTGAGGAAGGACGTTCTTGCTATTGAGGGAGTGCAGTGAAGGTTCACCAGATTGATTCCTGGGATGGCAGGACTGACATATGAGGAGAGACTGGATCGACTGGGCCTGTATTCACTGGAGCTTAGAAGGATGAGAGGGGATCTCATAGAAACATATAAAATTCTGACGGGACTGGACAGGTTAGATGCTGGAAGAATGTTCCCGATGTTGGGGAAGTCCAGCACTAGAGGACATAGTCTAAGGTTAAGAGGTAAGCCATTTAGGATTGAGATGAGGAGAAACTTCTTCACTCAGAGAGTTGTTAACCTGTGGAGTTCCCTATCGCAGAGAGTTGTTGATGCCAGTTTATTGGATATATTCGAGAGGGAGTTAGATATGGCCCTTACGGCTAAAGGGATCAAGGGGTATGGAGAGAAAGCAGGAAAGGGTTACTGAGTTGAATGATCAGCCATGATCTTATTGAATGGTGGTGCAGGCTCGAAGGGCCGAATGGCCTACTCCTGCATCTATTTTCTATCAGAGGGAGCAGCGTGCGATGGCCCGGCCCGGAAATCGGCACGGTCCCGGCCTGCAAGACCATCAGCAGGTCGGGACCATCAGAGGGAGCAGCGTGCGGCAGCATACCACTGCAAGAGGGCGACGGCTGCGAAGTCAAGTCGCTGATTGCAGTGCAGGCAGGCACAGCAGGAGGGGTGAAGGAGCGGCAAGAGTTTGTAGAAGCAAGTGACTGGGGCCCAGGAGAGGCATGAGTCTGGGGCCCAGAAGGGGAAAGGGCCCAGTATGAGCATGGACCAGCCCACACTGCTATATGTGTGCACGCTCGGTCTGTGCAGCAGAGCTGGTCTCCAGTCGTCTGGGGTAATCCTTGCCACTGGACCAAGACCTAGCTCTGTCAAGCCCGTGTGGTGGCTGGTGTGCAATGGCCACCACACGTTAAAAAAATCCACGCAAGGCATCTTCCACCCTCCAAGATGTAGTTCGGGATCTGGACTATTAGGTCCTTCATTGAAACACCTCTGAACTGATCCCTTTTTGGCATGGAAGCAAGTCATCCTTGCTTCGAGGGACTGCCTACGATGACAATGACCTGTATACATGACACCTTGGCTCTGGTCACACATAGTCGAGCCTACATTATAAATTACAGCATTTGCATCACTCTTTGGGGTCATGGTCTCACCAGACATGGTTACATTAGGCATTTCAAACTCTCTGTCATAATCATCAAACGTAACAAGCTTGTTCTTAACCTTACTTATACAAGCATTCATCTCATTTGTCACATTAGTTACACCAGCATCACAATTCATGGTTACATTATCATACTTGCACTCTTTTGTTGCATCTTTAGCTTTAATGTCCTTGTCCTCATTTAGTTGAAACTGTTTCTTTAAATTTTTTTGCTTACCGGTCTCCTTTAAGGGAGCCTTCCAATCCAATTTTCCGTTCGGTGCCACGTGTCTCTCCTCCAACGCTGTCCCTCGTGGTCTGGCCGTGACCATTTTGTTTGCAGGTTCTTTTCCTCGTGGTGCGGCCGTCATCCTCTGGCTCTCCTCTAGGTAGGCTGTGGTGGTCTTTTCTTCCTCAGGTTCAGCCATGGGCGTCGGGAATCCACTTCTTTCAACGATGTTCAGCCCTTGGAGTCCTGTCACGGCCCAGAAGGTGGAGTTTTCGGTCCTGGAGATTTCGCCGCGATGTTGTGGAGTCATCACCGCGCAGTCGAGCTGGACGGTGGGATCGGTGGATCCATGTTTGATGTCGATTGCTGGAGCTTTGAGGCCGTCGCCACTTCGACCGACTTGGACCGGGTTCATCCAACTCCTTCCCAGCAGCGTGGGATCGTCGCTGGCTACGATCCACAGGGGAAGTTTGTTCAACACGCTGCTCTGGGAGACCTGGACGTCCACACTGCCAACGACCAGAATTTTACCTTTGGTGTAGGTGAGCAGCTTCGCTTGGACAGGATGTAGGTTTGGTCGATTGGCAGGATTTATCCAACGTTTTTCAAAGGTCGTTTGGCTCATCACAGACTGGCTCGCCCCTGTGTCGATCGCCATAGAAACTGGGACCCCATCGATGTCTACTTCCATCGTCCATGGAGAACTTTCGGTGGAGTACGTATAAATTCCATACTCTTCTTCCAGGGGTTGAGCAGCTTCACCTTCATCTGTGTGGGAGCCCCGGTGATCAGCCAACTCATCAGAGACGCGATGAGTACAGCTTTTTCTGCACATTCTTTGAAGGTGCCCTTTCTCTTTGCAGTCTTTGCATGCATAGTCTTTGTAGCGGCACTGGTGGGCCCTGTGGTTTCCTCCACAGCTCCAGCACAGTGCCCTCCAGTTTGCCCCATGTGGCGGACTCAGCGTTGCTGGACTCGGGTCAGCATTTCTGCCTTTAGAAGTATCCATGCGGTGCACTGCGTTCGCCGGTTTAGAGTCCTAGGTCAGTATTCGCCTGGAGTTGCTACATCGAAACCATGTAGGCCTGGCTCACTTGAATTGCTTTCTGCAGGGTGACTGTGATGTTGGCAGAGAGCAACTTGTGCAAGAGGCCCTCGTGGCCAATTCCAATGACAAATATGTCCCTGAGTGCTCCATTAAGGTGGTCTCCAAAATTACACGGTGCAGCTAGTCTTCTTAAATGTGCAGCACACTTAGTAATTTCTTGGCCTTCGGGTCGCCGGTAAGTGTAGAACCGGTGCCTGGCTGTGAGGATGCTTTCTTTTTGTTTTACTTGTTCCTGTATAAACGTTACAAGTTCCTCATAGCTTTTGGTGGTTGCCTTCACTGGGGTTAGCAAGTCCTTGATGAGACAATGGATGGTGGGCCCACAACTGCTAAGTAGGATGGCCCTGCGCTTGCTCGGTCATGTAGCCGGTGTGTCCCCATCGAGGTCGTTGGCTATGAAGAAATGTTCCAATCTTTCTACAAAAGTGTCCCAATCTTCCCCATCGGTAAATTGCTGAAAGTTGCTGAGATTCGACATGCTGAGCGTATAGTTCGTGACCTCGTATCCTCATCGCCAGTTGTAGTGTATGTAGGCACCTTTTGCAATGACTCCGCGAGGCAGGGTATGGTACTTAAACTGTGTAGATTGTAGTCCTTTATTTGCAGCTCCTCGAGTGAGGACACCAAGCTTTGAGCTTCCTTTTATACTAGGTTACCTGCAGTGTGCAGGTAACCCTTATGTCTCCAGCAGCAGCATCCTCTGGTGTACAGGTAAGGTGTGTGCCATGTAAGGGTACATTCAGTGTTACAGACATCACACAACAATACAAGAGTACATATATAACAGAAAGGATATGATTTTATTTTCAAGGAATGAACAGATCTATTCCACAGAAACACTGTTCTAATTTCCATGTATCTTTTGTTTGTAAAGCATTTTTATTTTTCCAAATTGCAATATAATTCTGGATAAACAAATTTTGATTTGTTTGGGCCAATAGATTAGTGCACTTTCATTTGAACCTCGCCTGGATTTATAAGGTGACAATCTTCTCTAGATGACAGCAGTAAGGGTACTTGTTACCCAACTCAGTGGGCTGTGGCCCAAGTGTGTCTTGTTTCATCCAGCCCATTCTAGCCTTAAAGTGTGAAGCCTGAAGAACAGCTTGCGGTCCCCAAAGACCAGAATCTTGTTCAATTCATTCTGCCCCTTCCTTGGCTCACTGCAGTGTTAGGTGCAGTGTGTACCAGATAAACAGCTTGTGGCTTCCACGGGGAGAAAAATTGAAGCAGATGCTCAATGTGGAATAGTACACATGATGTTGACTTCAATGCAAATGAAAGTCAGGAGAGATGTAAAATGGGCTGCCGATGCGCTATTATCCTTTTACACTATTGGGCAAAGTCAAAATTTCCCCCCAGGACTGTCAATTGAGTGTAATGGCCAGAATTAACTCCCAAGCAAAGCAGATGAGTCGCTCTTCTCCAGGGAATTACAATCTGCTTCATTTCAGTATCAAAATAGGCCCTCACATTAGAATGAGGTTGCATTTACATTATAACTGCAACGTCACTGCAAAGCTAAAGCAATTAACACCAACCCGATAGTTATTGTTAAATAGTTATAGTTAAATACACCCTCAATCAAAGGCAGTTCATTCAATAGTTGTGGCACATTGGATCTGATCTCCTGTTGCAAAATATTACCCTTGATCTATGTGATACTAATTTGAGGTTTCTGAGCCCATTGCCTTGTGTCAGGGCTCCAGACACAAAGAACTATGGGCAAAAGATTTAATAGATTAGCGCCACCTGTTAGCGTGACAAAGGACGCTAAAGGCTTACCACTCGGGCACAGTGATATTAGCACCACTCGCCAACTTGAATAGTGTTTTAGCGGTGGCCCAAAGACTTAGCACCAGGGAATGTTGCGCCAATAAGACCTTGATGTCAATGAGTGTGTAACACCCCGCTAGCACCCCAATCACAATATTAATTGTTTTCACTGCATTTATCGCTTGGCGCTAATCACGCCAGCAAAACCAAGTGCTCACAAATGATATTGGTGCTACCGTGGCGATATATAAGGCAATGAGTCACCGGGTCATTGGGATGTCAGATTGATTGCTACCTTCCCAGAGATCGTTTTGAATGCTTTTAGATTGTGAACAGAGTTGTTTTATTTCTGGTGTTAGTTTGTTCATTACATTTCTCTCAACTTTTGGACCTGCTGCTTTCACTCAGTCATGGAAGCTGCCCTGGCATCCGGCATCTACCTGAAAGGCGGCGGCTCCAGAGACACATCATGCCACATGCAGGGGAGGGTCCACAGATGTTGTTATGTATCTGGACTTGTATATACTCTGTACAGCCACCAGAGGGCTCATTCCCCGGTGTCCCAATAGATCTCATAATCCCTTGGGAGCACAGGTATTTATCAGTGCTTCACAGGTTGGAGAGGCACTCTGGAGACCTGCAATAAAAGACTAAGGTCACACTTTACTTTGAGCTCACAGTGTTCAGTCTGACTCTTTCTCCATACACAACTGACGTCACAACAGGAGGCCTTACCCTCCCAGGGTTTTCCAGGAGCAGTTCTCATACATTCACCTGTCAGAAAAGCAGTGCCTTAGAAGACTACGCTTCAGCAAGGAGATGGTCACAGAGCTGTGCCACCTGCTGCAGCAAGACCTCCAGCCTCATATCAGGAGGAGGACCACATCACTCTCATTGGCAGTTAAGGTCACAGTAGCTCTCAATTTCTACACTGGCAGCTCCTTCCAAGCTACAGCAGGGGATAAAGCAAAATTTCACAGTTCGCAGTGCATTGCTGTAGTCGGGATGTAACTGATGCTCTGTACAGCAGGAGAAGGGACTACATCTCATGGAGCATGTCCAGGGAGAAGCAGCAGGAATGCACATGTGGATTTGCAAGGATAGCATGCTTCCCCATGGTTCAGGGTGCCATTGATTGCACCCATGTGGCATTGCGAGCACCTTATCACAACGCAGAGGTGTTTCATAACCACAAAGGCTACCATTCTCTGAATGTTCAGTTGTTGTGCGACCACAGGCAGCTCATCCTCACCGTCAATGCCCGCTATCCTGGCAGAACCCACGTGCTCTGGGATGAGGGTTATGCACTCGCCACCTGGTTGATGACACCTCTTCTGCAACCCCAACACTCGTGCTGAGCACTGATGTAATGACAGCCATGCTGCCACCAGGAACCTCATCCAACAGACTATTGGGGTGCTCAAACAACAGTTCCAATGTCTTGCCCGCTCTGGTGGAGCCCTTGATTGAGTCTCCCATTTTGTTGTTGTGTGCTGCATGCTTGTTAGATCTCTTAATTCTCAATGAGATGTGAATTCCGGTTATAGTTTAAATTAACTTTATTCTGGGAGCTGCAACAAACTGCTGATTGCCAACCCTTTGTCCTTCTGAAACACATGGCAAAAAATGACTGTTCTTATACCTGGCTCGCCTCCTTTGACCTTATTGGCTCAATTGATATGTTGTTCACCCCTAATTGGCTCCCTGCCCAAAGTCCTGAAATGTCAAGCGTGAGTTATAGCTGGCTCTCACGTAGGCAGGAGTCTGTGACTGGGGTCTGTGTTTTCTCAACTTTGCAGTCTGCTTGAATTCTCTATTAATCCCCCCTTTGAATCTATCACAAACTGAATCATAAAACATCAGGTAACACTGGTTAAATATTCTACAAAATAATTTCATACATGTTAATAGAGTTTCCTTCGAAAATTTGTTGATGTGTTTCACCACATGTCCGGACTAGTAGCTTCCACACAAATTTACACCAACCCGAATTCCATCATGGCCACAATGGAAGTCTGGTTTTACTAGGTTAATTAACCTCATTCCAAATTAATCCAAATCAATATCTTAATTCAACCAGTAAATAACCTTCCCTTAAGCATAACATACCCCTGTGCCACGTACAGACAGTCTGCTGGGACCTGCAAGGTGTCTCACCTGCAGGACAGCAGCTACAGCCGCCTGGTTGCAACAACATTTAATCAACATAAACAAATAATATAAAAATAAAATAATTACAATGAATAAAATTAAACCTTCCACCAGTGAAGTTCCTATTGAACCTAACCATTCAGTGGCCCCGCTCCACAAAGTGAATGGTGGGGGTTGCTTAAGTTTTTCTACCTCCTTTTAGATATGCTCTGCTAAGTGAGTAATTTCTTAGGAGCTATCTGGGATATATGTGCAACACTCAGTTCCGAGTAGGGCGCAAGTACATCCCTTTTCAGCCAGGATATTGTCAAGGACCAGTCTATTCTGTAGGGCTACTATGCGGATTGCTACCATTTCTGCATTGATTTTAACTAGGGCCTCTGAGGTATCATTGGCTACCCGTTCCACAACGGATGCCATGTTAATGGATTCCCTTGCCAGTCTGGCGGTCCCATACCTGCGGATCAGAATGGCAAAGAACCTCTCTGTTTCTGTGATAGCTCTCTTAGGACGGTGTAAATGTTCCGACAGTGACTTTATATGATACATATAAGGCACAATGTAGGCTAAATAGCAGGATCCCGTCCAATTCTGGGGCAGCCAAGGGTAGGCCTTGTGGCCACACACCCAATAGGTGCCATTATAGGCAATGAATGTTAGCTGTTTCTTTGTCAGCAACACTCTGGGGCCTGTCCAGGTTTCTCCATCTGTTTTATTCAGAATCCCCGTTACGTTAAGAACTCCCACATCGGCCCAGTTTGGACAGTTCCGTGGCTTGATTATATTATAATTTCGGGAGCAGTTACTATACCCCATATTTTGGCCTCCTTTGATGTTTCTAATCAGACAGACCGATTCCCCCGCTCTTCCTATCCCCGTTGTATTAGCGATAACAAAAAATGGGGGCCGTTTGGAATTATTGTACCACGGTTCGTACTCCCCTTCAAAGGTAGTCAGATTGTAACCTGCTGACTTCCATTTACGTGCCCAGTTTTCCGTATCCTGAAACACATTGCCTGTTTTGGTTTGATTAATTATCCACTCAGCCATTTCCGAGATATTCAAGGGAACTGGCCTCAAGGGAATCCCTCCCTTTGAGTGAATAAGAATATGCGCACACACCCAACAACTGGAAATGTTACCTTGTATGACATATATAAAAAGGTATTTACATGTAATTCCCTGGGTACTCTACTATTTCCCTTTGGTGCAGAGGGTCGGCTAGTAAGTAGTAGGCCTATGCCTAGAATACCTACAGTCAGTAATACAGTAAATTTATACATTTTGGCAAAAAGTAATTGTCCTTATCAGATTTCAGCTTCAGTTATGGGTGCTCGTTTAACGTGTGAGGCGTGGATCCAGGCTTTCTTTCCTTGGACTTTAACAGCTGCCTGGGTGGTCAATAACACTTGGTAAGGTCCCTCCCACTTGGCACCCAAAGGTTCTTTATGCAACTTTTTCACATACACCCAGACTCCCGGGATGATGTCGTGTCCTTCTTCGGGCGGATTACCCCAAGCTGCTGATAGCTGTCGGGAAACAGAACTAATAGCATTGGTTAGGTTTTGACAGTATGATAACAAAGTGTCACTCATTAAGTGAACATCACCTGTCCGTAAATCAATAGTTCCTGGCAGCGACATGGATCTTCCTGTTATAATTTCAAACGGGCTTAGACCTGTAGTTCTGTTTGGGGTTGCCCGAATGCTACATAGCATTATTGGTAGTGCCTGGGACCATGGTGTTCCTTCTTGGTGATATTTGGCAAGCCGTTGTTTCAGAGTTCGATTCACTCGCTCTACTTGTCCCAATGATTGTGGGTGATAAGGACAGTGTAAATCCCACATAGTGTTCAGAAACCTACAGACTTCTTGGCAGACAGCACCTGTGAAGTGTGTTCCCATATCTGAGTCAATGCTACTCGGGACTCCCCATCGGGGAATGTAATCCTTACACAAGACCTTTGCAGTGTGATTGGTTTTGGTTCTTTTAGTTGGGACAGCTTCTACCCATCGAGAGAATCTGTCGACCATGACAAGAATGTTAGTATATCCTTGGCATGGAGGGAGAGATATATAATCAACCTGCAGATGCTGGAATGGTCCGACAGGGGCAGGGGGCCTCAGTTGGGGCATTACCGTGATGGGTCCAGAATTATTTTTCTGGCAGACCACACAACGGCGTGTTTTTTAAATCCCCGACCCCACCAGCTTTTCGAGAACTGTGCCGTCATCTGTTGGGAGGCCAAGTGTCCCCATGAGTGGATCTGTTGGGCTAAAAAAGGCATAAGCGCTTGTGGCACGACTGGCTTGTCAGTAACTCTTTGTCTCCAGACACCGTCTTCGCATAGCTTAATTCCTCCCTCAATCTCTGTCCATTTTTCCTCTCGGGAATACTCGCCTTGCATTGTTTGAAGGTCTCGTGTCAGTCATGAGTGTTTTCAATCGGCACATCTGTGTTGGTTCTTCTGGGGGAGCGCCCTGTGAGGCGGCATCTTTAGCTGCTTGGTCGGCTAGAGCATTTCCCTGTGCTTCTATGGTATTTTCCTTGGTATGGGCCTTACACTTCAGGATGGACACTTCCTGAGGTAATTGGATGGCCTCTAGTAAGTCTCGGATTTCTTTTCCATTTCGGATAAGTGTACCAGCAGCAGTGAGGAATCCCCTTTTCCGCCATAACAGACCAAAGTCGTGAGCAACTCCAAAAGCGTAACGCGAATCTGTGTAGACATTAGCTGTCTGTCCTTCTGCTATTTGACACGCCTCTGACAGGGCCCATAACTCGGCCTGTTGTGCTGATGTTCCTGAGGGTAAACATCCTTTTGCCACTACCTCATATAAGGTTGTAACTGCCCATCCTGCTTTTCTGGTACCATTGGCCACAAAGGAGGAACCATCTGTAAACAGGATGAGGTCTGGGTTGTCTAGAGGCTCGTCTGCTGCTAAGGCTGCTTCTTCTGTTTTTTTTTAAATCTCCACGCAGTCATATTCTTCACATTCTCCCCCCTCTTGCTTCCTCAATTCTGACATCGGGAGCATAGTTTACTGATTAACCGGGCTGGCCCGGACGATATGGAGATTAGGAGCTTCCAAAACTGCTGTCCAGCGGGTCCATCTAGCGGCCGTCACCTGAGACATTCTATTCATAGACAACAAAGCGTGTACAGTGTGGGGGCACTTGACCATCAGCTTCTGGTCGAGGACTAGATCCGCAGTGGTCATTACTGCTCGACATGTAGCTTCCAGGGCCCATCCGAGGGCTACCGCATCCAGTTTTGCTGAATAATAGCCAATCAGTCTTTGCCGATCCCCATGTTCTTGTGTCAGTATAGCTGTCATGTATCCTTCTTTCTCATGGACAAACAGGGTAAATGGCTTACCACTGTCGGGGATTCCCAGAGCCGGTGCCGAACACAAGGCCTTTTTCAAACTCAGGAAGGCCTCTTGCTGTTCCTTAGTGAGGGTGATGGCTTCTTTAGAGGCAAGTTTCCCCTTTAAGATATCATTCAATGGCTGAGCAAGTTGTGTGAAGGAGTCAATTCAATTTCTGTTAAAGTTACACAATCCCAAAAAGGACCTTAGTTTCTGAATAGTGGTGTTTTTTTTAGCAGCCCAAATGGCTGCAGTTCTATCCTGGGTAAGTTCTCTCTTTCCTTGTGAAATCTTTTGTCCCAGGTATACAACCTCTTCTTGGGATATTTGTGCTTTGTCGATGCTGGCTTTATGTCCTTTCAGCCAAAGGTGGTCCAGCAGAGCTCGTAGATCTTGTTCATGCTGTTCTTCCGTGTTTGAAGCTAGCAGGATATCGTCTACATATTGGATGACTGTGGATGACAGGGGAGGTAATTCTCGCAAATGGCTTTGTAAAGCCATGTGGAATACCGTAGGGCTATTGTGGAAACCCTGCGGTAACTGGGTCCAAGTATACTGTTGTCCTTGGACCGTGAAAGCAAACCACTGTTGAACCTCCGGTGCCAAAATCCATTGTCCATATCTATAACCGAGAAATATTTATGTTCCGGTTTGAGGGCATTAAAAATGGTGGAGGGATCTGTGACTAAAGGAGTTTTTTGATCAATACACTGGTTAGCTTTCCTATAATCAAACGCCAAGTCTCATTAGATTTCTGTACCGGCCACACGGGGCTATTGGAGGAGTTATGCGTTTTGATAAGCACCCCTTGTTTCTCCAATTGCTGAATAACCGCAATGATTTCCGCAATGGCAGTTGGACTGATGGAATACTGTTTAGTGCATGGAGGCTTGGTCCTGGTAAATGACACAGGCTCCATCTGGAGTAGGCCACAATCGTTCTCATCTTTAGTCCATATCGGGTGTTCCGTCAATTCTTCTTTCTTCAAAGTTCTAATTGACCATGTCACCTGACCATTCTCGAAATGCAACGATGAATCTACTTGGATTAGAACGACAATCCCAAAAGGGGTTGATCTACTGGGCCTATCCAGACCGGCATGGTTAGTTCATGTGAACCCAGTCCTATAAGTACCGGTGTTGTCCTTTTAATTTCCATTTTATGGCCCCCAACTCCATAGGCTGTACGTGCCCTACCATCCAACGGCAAAGAGTCTCCATATTGTAGGGGTAAGCATGTTAATTCTGCCCCTGTCTCTAAGAGACAGTCCACATCCTTTTCGGCCACCCTCATACTTATATATAGCCCATCTCCCCTCTGTTGTATTAGTGCGAGGAGGGGGGCCAGGGTGGGCTCTAATCGTTTTTTGCTATCCCAAGTAACTCTTTCTGTTGTTGCATTGTCAGTTGCTTAAATGCTTCTATGAGGTCGTTATCTTGTGATGAGCCTGGTTTGTTGGCTGAATTGTATCCCTGGCTGTGTCCTCTTCCCTGGCCATGACCTTGCTGTTTTGCCCTGCACGTCTTGGCCCAGTGACCTTCTTTCCCACAATAATGATATTTTCCAGTTCATTTTCCGAATGAATGTTTATCGGAATCCTGGGATTTCCATCCCATAGCCTGCACAGCTCGGCCTTTAGCTCCCATATCCCGATCTAATTGGTTACATTGATCCACTAACGCTGCAAAGGTAGTTCCTCGACCTTCCCAGTCTGGTAACACTACCTTAAGCATTTTGGACAGTTCTGGTTTTAGACCTGCCACGAAAGCTGCTTTCAGGGGTCCAAACTCTTGTCCATCCATTTCCTCATCCGTATGATTCATACCCGAATGTTCTAGCCACGTGCATCTAAACCGCTCGTCATACTCCAGGACCTCCTCTGTTCCTTTCTGTTGGCAGGCTGCAATTTTTCCCCAGTCTGTCTTAGCTGGACTGAAGGCTTGCAGCCAGTGTTTAATCGCTTCCCATCCTGCATCTAATTCTTGCTCATCCCGTCCCAAAACTTCTTTTACCTTGTCGTACAATTTTCTTCCCTGTGTTTTTGGCACCATTATGGTCAAAATTTGCACTCCGTCCGAGGGATGAAGTTGATATATATTTCTTAAGCGGTCCAATTGGTTCCACGTTTTCACTCCCCCTTTCTTTGGATTCGGCAACTCCTTGGACCATTTATCAATTTTCTCTGGGTCTGCCGGATCATGAACTAAGTATTTTTCATACAGCCTTTTCTTCGTTTTTTTGATTCCGTCCTCATCCGCAGTCCTTTCTGATTTGACTACAACTCCTTTTTTTTCAAACGGGGCAAAACGCACCCCTAATTCTTCATCCTCCGACCCTGTATCATCGGAGGACTCAGAATCTGTTTCTATTCCTTGGTCATGTCTTCGGGTTTGCACTTTTAATTTATCCAAACATGGGTATCCTGGAATTGAGCGATACATTTCCCTTTTCCTATTACTGTCTCTTGACCTAATGATTTTTTTCCCTTCTTTAATTTCACCTTTAAGATCTTTAACTTCCACTTCCAACTTTTCAAGTTCAAGTTTTTTCTGTCTCAGTTGTTCACAAACCACTTGCAATTGGCCCTTTGTACTGGTCATATCCCTATCATGTTGGGATAGCGTCATAATCTCATTCCGCTGTCGGATCTGTCTCATAACAGCTAGGGACCATCTGGTGGGTTCTTTATTTTTCATACGGGTCGTTTTTCCCCAGACCCTTTTAATCTTGTCCAAAGACCATTGTCCTTTGGAGGAACCGTACTTTCGTTCGATCTTAATACAGCTTTTAGATAAGTCGAATTGTTGCTCTATGTATTCTTTCAACTGTTCGAGGATTTTGTCTATTAAAACCTCAGGTGGTGCCCGCCTGCCTTTAACAGTTGTAGGCAATTCTTTGCTCTTATCTTCTGCTGCCATAGTACTAATTTCTTTACTGGGGTCACAAGTCATAGGCTTTCCAGCTGATCAGTGGGTCGGTGATGAATTAACTAACACACCACCGAAGTTTAGACGTCTATGAGACCTCGAGCCGATTACCAACTGGAGGGTTCGCAAACCGGAGGCTTTCGGAATCGCGTAGAAGGGGAGGTGAATTTAGACAATTGACCGAGGACTTTTATAAAGAGGTGTCCTTACCTCAGTATGTAGGTCCGATGTCCAAAATTCAGTTTCTTCCCTCAGCGATCCTATTCGTGACGCTAAAATTGTTAGATCTCTTAATTCTCAATGAGATGCGAATTACGGTTGTAGTTTAATTTATCTTTATTCTGGCAGCTGTAACACACTGCTGGCTGATTGCCAACCCTTTGTCCTTCTGAAACACATGGCAAAAAAGGGCTGTTCTTATACCTGGCTCGCCCCCTTTGACCTTATTGGCTCAATTGATATGTTTTTAACCCCTAATTGGCTCCCTGCCCAAAGTCCTGAAATGTCAAGCGTGAGTTATAGCTCAATACAATGTGCTGACTCTCATGTAGGCAGGGGTCTGTGACTGGGGTCTGTGTTTTCTCAAATTTGCAGACTGCTTGAATTCTCTATCAATGCAGCACAACCTGGCCATTGAGAGGGCCCAGCCATTGCGACCAGAGAATGCAGGTCCACCTCAGGAGGAGGGTGAGGAGGAAGAGAAGGAGGAGGAAGAGGAGCAGCAGCAACGGAGGAGGGAGTGTGCCGATATTGCTTCTGCAAGGATGGTTCGTCAATGCCTCATTAAGCAGTGTTTCTACTAAAGCACATAGCACATGGTGATTGGATTGCACCAACAAAAGGTTATGTGCACAGCACAAAGCCTGTCACCCTGCACATGGAAAATGAAAAACAGGATGAAATATGAACTTTAAAATGACCCATTTATTACCACCCCCAACATCGCCCATTAGTACCCACAACCAACAACAACAATAAATTTGTCTAAAAATTTGTTTGCTAATCAAAAATAACAAAGCAGAAGCAGCATCAAGAATATATTTACAAAGTAATCATCTGGCTATGTTACTAAAAGTAGGTTACTTCCACTTTCCAAACACACTAGTCCATTAGGTGGGGCAGTAGCATCTAGGTAGAACTCTATATTATGTGCCTGCAGCAAGGCTGGTAGCAGGCTGCTCCCTTGCAGGATGCCCTCGACCAGCTCTGGGCTGGGAAGGCATGGCTGCAGACTGCAGCACCTCAGGTTGGATGGGAACAGTCTCGTATGGTTGGGGTGCAGACAGCGCCAAGTGCAATGGCGAAGTTTCAGTGGTGGGAGCCGGAATGCGATCATTCTGAGAGAGAACAGCACCTTTCATTTCAACCAACACATTGCCACTCCCCCGAGGCAGCACCTCAGCACCCTGAGCAATCTGCTGGAGAACAGATTGCTGGCCTTCTGCAGCACCGTGAGATCCCCATTGGACTGCGGGGCACCCAGAAATGATGGAGCAGTCAGTACTTGTGTAGCATCAATCTGAATCTGCATCAGAGCAGACTGAGTCAGCATGAGAGCGGACTGAGATTGTATGCCACCAACCACTGACTCCATTATAGCAGTAAGCCATTGCGTGGCTTCGGCCTGTGCTGAAATAGCTGCTGCCATCTCACCCATGACACGTACCTTGAGGTCCAGGTTCCCATCGTCTATCTGCAAGTCCAGCATGCTTTGCAAGCTGCCATGGTTGGGCTCAAAGGTGTTCTGGGAGACACGTGCACTGCTGGAGGCAGATTCCTCCAAACTCCTAGAAAGTGCCTCCATGCTCTCTGGCACCCTTGCCCTAGCACCCATAAGCTGGCTGAGCATGCCGGCTGACCACCTGGCCATAGCCTCCATGTTGAGGTCCTCATCTGAGTCCTGATAAGCAGAATTGGCGTGCGAACTCACCCTCTAGGGTGCAGGCACTCGAGATTCCCCTGCCCCGTGGCTTTGCTGCATGGGTCCTGAAGCATCACTCTCCATGAAGTCGGAGGTAGCTTGCTGAGGTGACTGAGCTGGGGTCTCCTGTCCTTCGGTCCTCGTCTCCCTCATCACTCTCACTGGGCACTTGAGGACAGGCTGCTGCTGTGCTGGCTCATCATCTGAAAGCATGAAGGCACAAGAGTGTGGTTAAGTTCGGGGAAGGGGGGCATTAAGGGAGCAAAGGATGGAGAAACTATACTTTAATGCAAAATGGGAAAGGCTTGCAGTTTGAGGGGTAAGTGGCACGAGGGAAAGGGGAGAGGAACATACCATTACTGTCCCCATGGGGGTCGCCATGGCTGCATGTTGCAGCTCCTACAACTTGTGGGCCAATGATCTCCTGGACTCATTGTTCCAGGTCAGTGAGGGGCCTCAGGTCTGCCTCACCAACTCCTGTCCTTTCTTGCTTGCATCTATTGTGCGCCAGCTTAGCCTGAAAGAGAAAAAAAAGCTTTAAATTGACTTTGCAGCACATGTAGTTGTCATGTGCATACCGTAGTTGAATAGCTGCTAATGTATGCAAGTGCTGAGATATGGATGTAACTTTTAGTAGGTGAACACATTGTGTGCGAGTGCTGGGATGTGGCAGTTTCTAGTGTCTACAAATAATTGTCTTGACATTGTGGCATGCAGAGGTTGTGGAAGAATGTACTCACACTGACCACCCGAGTGAGGTAATTGAACTTCTTGCGACATTGCGTTGCTGTCCTGTCCACCACGCTCCGACCAGACACATATTGCAGTACCTCCCTCCATAGGCGCCTGCAGGTGGCTGGCATTGCCCTCCTGCCAGTCTCAAGAAACATTGAGGCTTGTCGTCTCTCCACCGCCTCTATAAGAGTAGGGCGTTGGTGCTAAAGTGCATGGTGCACAGTCTTTGTTCCTGAGCAGTGATGTTGCTCCTTCAACATCAACAGCAGAGATAGAATGGTGAGTTTGAGGTTGTGTGACATCATAGCCCCTCCCCTTAAAGATCCAGTTGGAGCCAGCATGTCTAATGAGTCTGGACATGAGCACAGCTGAAATTGATTAGCGCTAAGGGTAGTGTTGCACTTGGCGATACTATCGCCCTAAGAGAAGTGTATAGCGACTGATTTAGCGCTGCTATCCCCTCTTAGAGCGTTAAAAATCAATTTCCAGATTGCCGGCGGTAAAAATTAGCGCCCATGCGATGTTACCGACTGAAAATGATGGCTAATAAATTTTTCCCCGAAGTTTTTAGAAAGGCTGCGGGCCAGAAATTTGGTTGCTTAGCACCACCTGTTAGCATGCCAATGGGGCACAAAACAACTCCCGCCCGAGCATCGTGCTGTCAGTGACTGCTGTGAACCTCAATGAAGGTTTAGTAGCGGTACAGACAGTTTGCGCTACTCTCGCTCACACTGCTCACTCGCTGATTACGTAGGTATGATAGTAGAGTTGGTTAAGGTAGATTGGGAAGCCATATTAAAACGTATGACGGTATACAAGCAATGACTCGCATTTAAAGAATTTGTCATATATGTATACTCTATGTATACACTATGCTGGTACCACTAGAGGGTGCAAATGTGGGAGGCCCAGGCAGGAGCTGCATAAAAGGCTGGTCACCACGCGGTGAACGCACTCTGCGGGCAATAAAGAGACTAAGGTCACAGCAGTTCAAGCGCAGCACTAGGCTTCGTGGAGTTATTCCACAGACAAGTAGAGACATATTAACTGGTGACGAGTAGAGATCACGGACTTACACACAGAGATGGCTGCCGCTGGTAGTTTAGAAAAGTTTACAGAGGGTGAAGCCTTTACTCGGGTTTCGCTGGCCAGGTATCACTTCTACACACACCACTGCACCGAGGGCCAGGATTTAGAAGAATATGTCGCAGACCTATGAAGACTTGTGGAAGCAAATGAATTTGGCGAATTCCTCAACAATGTGTTGCGGGATGTTTTCGCGACGGCAGGCGACGTGAAGTGGACAATCACCGTAAGCCAGGCATTCACGACCTCAATGTTGAGATTCTCCCAGAATCAAAACTTATGAGCCAGAAGGCATTTGAGAGGCTGTGGGGCAACAAAGAATAAAGACCCAAACTGAACCCAATTCACACTTACACCAAGGAACTGATCCCAGTTATCAGCAGTGTGAACGTAAAAGTATCCTATGATGGAGAGATACACGAATTGCCACTGTGGGTTGTACCAGGCGACGGGCCAACGCTGCTTGGCAGAAGCTGGATGGCGAAGATTTGGTGGAACTTGGAAGACGTCAAAGCACTATCTTCAGTGGATGATGCTTCCTGTGCTCAAGTGCTGAGCAAGTTCCCATCCTTATTTGAACCAGGCATCGGCAACTTCACAGGCGCCAAAGTGCAGATCCACTTGGCCCCCGAGGCATGGCCTGTTCATCACAAGGCTCGAGCGGTCCCTTACATGATGAGGGAGAAAGTGAAGATCCAATTGGACAGACTTCAACGTGAGGGAATCATATCACCAGTTGAATTCAACGAATGGGCGAGCCCGATTGTTCCGGTACTAAAGAGCGATGGCACAGTCAGAATCTGCGGCGACTACAAGGTAACGATCAACCGAGTTTCATTATAGGACCAGTACCCGCCACCCAAAGCGGATGATCTCTTTGCAACATTAGCAGGGGGAAGGGCGTTCACCAAGCTGGATCTAACCTCCGCTTACAAGACCCAGGTAGTGGCTGAGTCGTCGAAAAAATTTACGTGCATTAACACATACAAGGGACTGTTTTTGTATCACAAGTGCACGTTCGGGATCCACTCGGCTGCAGCCATCTTCCAAAGGAACATGGAGAGTCTGTTGAAATCGGTTCCATGCACTGTTGTATTTCAGGAAGGCATCCTAATAATTGGTCGTGACACCACCGAACACCTACACAACCTGCAAAAGGTTTTAAGTCGACTAAACAGAGTCAGACTCCGGCTGAAACGATCCAAGTGTGTCTTCCTGGCGCCAGAGGTCGAATTCCTGGGGAGGAAGATTGTGGCTGAGGACATCAGGCCCACGGACTCAAAAACAGAGGCCATCAAGAATGCACCCAGACCACGAAATGTAACGGAACTGCGCTTGTTCCTGGGACTCCTCAACTATTTTGGTAACTTTCTTCCAGGGTTGAGCACCTTGCTCGAACCGTTGCTCAAGTTGCTACACGAGGGAGACGACTGGGTTTGGGGTCAAAATCAAGAGACCACCTTCAAAAAGGCCAGAAACTTGCTGTGTTTAAACAAGTTGCTTGTATTGTATGACCCGGGTAAACGTCTAGTTTTAGCATGTGACGCGTCATTGTACGGTGTCGGGTGTGTTTTGCAACAAGCAAATGTAGCGGGCAAACTCCAACCGGTTGCATATGCATCTAGAAGTCTATCCAAGGCTGAAAGAGCTGACAGTATGGTGGAGAAGGAGGCTTTGGCCTGTGTCTATGGGGTAAAAAAATGCACCAGTATTTGTTCGGACTCAGGTTCGAGTTATAAACGGACCACAAGCACCTAATCTCACTGTTTTCGGAAAGCAAAGGCATAAACACCAATGCTTCATCGCGAATCCAAAGATGGGCACGAACACTGTCTGCCTACGATTATACGATCCACCGCAGGCCAGGCACTGAGAACTGTGCCGATGCCCTCAGCCGGCTACCGTTGCCCACTGGGGTGGAAATGGCACAGCCCACAGACCAGTGCCTGGTCATGGATGTCTTTGAAAGTGAAAAGTCACCCGTAACGGCCCGCAGATCAAGACCTGGACCAACCAGGACCCTGTGTTATCTTTTGTAAAAAGTTGCGTCCTCAATGCGGGCTGGTCAGCGGTCCCAAGAGAAATGTAAGACGAGATAAAGTCGTTTCACCGTCGTAAAGACAAAACGTCCATCCAATCGGATTGCCTCTTATGGGGCAACTGCGTCGCCCTGCCAAAAAAAGGCAGGGCAACCTTCACACGCGACCTACACTGTGCCCACCCAGGCATTGTCATGATGAAGCGTATCACAGGTCCCACGTCTGGTGGCCCGGCATTGACTCGGACTTGGAGTCGTGCGTGCGCCAGTGTAACACTTGCTCACAATTGAGCAATGCCCCCAGGGAGGCTCCACTTAGTCTGCGGTCCTGGCCCTCAAAACCATGGTCCAGGATCCACGTAGATTATGCTTGCCCCTTTCTAGGAAAAATGTTCTTTGTTGTAGTGGACGCCTACTCTAAGTGGATCGAATGTGTAATAATGGCATCCAGCACGTCCACCGCCACTATTGAAAGCCTCAGGGCCATGTTCGCCACCCATGGCTTGCCCGACATTCTGGTCAGCAACAATGGGCCGTGTATCACCAGCTCGGAATTCAATGAATTCATGACCTGCAATGGCATCAAGCATGTCAGATCTGCCTCATTCAAGCCCGCATCCAACGGCCAAGCAGAGCGGGCAGTCCAAACCATAAAGCAGAGCTTGAAACACGTCACGGAAGGCTCTTTACAAACCCGCCTGTCCTGGGTGCTGATCGATTACAGGACACAACCCCACTCGCTTACCGGGGTCCCCCCTGTGGAGTTACTAATGAAACGTGCACTCAAAACCAGGCTCTCCTTAGTCTACCGTGACCTCAACGATCAGGTGGAAACCAGGCGTTATCGGCAAAACATGCACCATGATCGCGCAGCTGTATCACGCGACATCACTGTAAGTGACCCGGTGTTTGTGCTGAATCTCAGTCATGGCCCCAAATGGGTCACTGGCACTGTTTTAGCCAAGAAGAGGAATAGAGTGTTTGTTGTCAAACCACTTAACCGACAAACTGAAAATCTTTGGCCCGGCAGTGCCAAAACCTGTTTTTTCCCAGTGGTCCAGTGAGGCTGAGGCCTTTTGCAATGGTGGTGCACTTCCCTTAAAGGGGAGGACGCACTGCCACTACCGCCATGTTTTTTATTTTGTCGGCTAACTGCTAGGTCGGCCTGACAATTATGTCCCAAGGTTCGGCCAGGCCGCCAACAGGCAGACTGGCACCCCCTCTTGGGTGCCAGGCCGCTGGCCCAGCCAAAACCCTCTCTGGTTGGCCAGTGAACCTATGCGAAAAATATGCAGAGTTCGCAGTGGCTCTCCCCTTTAAGTGAAGGGGAGGGATGTTGTTACGCGTCAGCATAATGATTGGTTGGGGCAGCCGAGCCACTGCAAGGGCACTTCCTACACTCAGCTGCCACAACATCCGCCCTAAGCAAAAAAATTAAAAGTACCGAATATCGACGGCATCTCCGCTGCAACCAATGCTTTAAAAAAATGGAGGGTGCACCCCATTTCGGGCAGTGGGCAATTTTGGCCCCATCCTCTTTTGGTAGGAAAAATAGCAAAGCAGAGTATTTTTTAAATGGTGAGAGATTGGGAAATATTGGTGTTCAGAGGGACCTGGGTGTCCTTGTATACGAATCACTGAACGTTAACATGCAGGGACAGATAGCAATTAAGAAAGCAAATGGTATATCGGCCTTTATTACAAGAGGATTTGAGTATAAGATAAAGACATCTTATTGCAATTATATAAGGCTCTGCTGTGAGATTGAGTAGACTAGGCTTACATTCTCTAGAGTTTAGAAGAATGAGAGGTGATCTCATTGAAACATACAAAATTCTTATAGGGCTTGACAGGGTAGATGCAGGGAGGATGCATCCTCTGGCTGCAGAATCTAGAACCAGGGATCACAGTCTCAGAATAAGGGGTCAGCCATTTTGGGCTGAGATTAGGAGAAATTTCTTCACAGAGATTGGTGAATCTTTTAAATTCTCTACCCCAGAGGGCTGAGAAGGCTCTGACTTTGAGTATATTCAAGACAGAAATCAATAGATTTTTAATATTAAGGGAATCAACGGATATGGGGACAGTGCAGGAAAGTGGAGTTGAGATTGAAGAACGATAGAAACATAGAAACATAGAAAATAAGTGCAGGAGTAGACCATTCGGCCCTTCGAGCCTGCACCACCATTCATTAAGATCATGGCTGATCATTCACCTCAGTACCCCTTTCCCGCTTTCTCTCCATACCCCTTGATCCCTTTAGCCATAAGGGCCACATCTAACTCCCTCTTGAATATATCCAATGAACTGGCATCAGCGACTCTCTGCGGCAGGAAATTCCACAGGTTAACAACTCTCTGAGTGAAGAAGTTTCTCCTCATCTCAATCCTAAATGGTCTACCCCATATCCTAAGACTGTGTCCCCTGGTTCTGGACTTCCCGAACATCGGGAACATTTTTCCGCATCTAACCTGTCCCGTCCCGTCAGAATCTTATACGTTTCAATGAGATCCACTCTCATCCTTCTAAACTCCAGTGTATAAAGGCCCAGTTGATCCAGTCTCTCCTCATATGTCAGTCCTGCCATCCCTGGAATCAGTCTGGTGAACCTTCGCTGCACTCCCTCAATAGCAAGAACGTCCTTCCTCAAATTAGGAGACTAAAACTGAACACAATATTCCAGGTGAGGCCTCACCAAGGCCCTGTATAACTGCAGTAAGACCTCCCTGCTCCTATACTCAAATCCCCTAGCTATGAAGGCCAACATGCCATTTGCCTTCTTCACCGCCTGCTGTACCTGCATGCCAACTTTCAATGACTGATGAACCATGACACCCAAGTCTCGCTGTACCTTCTCTTTTCCTAATCTGCCGCCATTCAGATAATATTCTGCCTTCCTGTTTTTGCCACCAAAGTTGATAACCTCACATTTATCCACATTATACTGCATCTGCCATACATTTGCCCACTCTCCTAACCTGTCCAAATCACCCTGCAGCCTCCTAGCATCCTCCTCACAGCTCACACCGCCACCCAGTTTCGTGTCATCTGCAAACTTGGAGATATTACCCTCAATTCCTTCATCCAAATCATTAATGTATATTGTGAAGAGCTGGGATCCCAGCACTGAGCCCTGCGGTATGCCACTAGTTACTGCCTCCCATTCCGAAAAGGACCCGTTTATCCCAACTCTCTGCTTCCTGCCTGCCAACCAATTCTCTATCCATGCCAGTACATTACCCCCAATACCATGTGCCTTGATCTTGTACACCAATCTCTTATGTGGTACCTTGTCAAAGACCTTTTGAAAGTCCAAATACACCACATCTGTCATGTATCTCACATTACTGTATATGGCTATGACCTGTAACAATAAGCATACCTTACCACCAGGGGTACACTTGCAGGAGACACTCCATACCTGTCCCACTGTGAAGGTCTCAGGCAAGTGCAGCACTGGAGAGCTGGAATTAAAGGTGCAGGTCATGAGTGACCTTGACTTCAGCATATGTCTCGTGTAAGTCAGTACATTAGTGTCAGGACTTAACAGTGGCGACGAGGATGGGATCACAAAATCCACAGAATGGCTACCAACAGCTCAGATGAGAAATACAATGCTGGAGACAATTGGGATGACTTTTTCGAAAGGCTCCAGCAAAGCTTTGTGACCAAAGACTGGCTGGGCGATGATAAGGCAGATAAGAGAAGAGCCCATCTCTTGACCAGCTGTGGCTCGAAAACATACGCTTTAATGGAAGACCTGCTGGCACCCGAGAAACCAGCAAGTAAGTCGTTTGAGGAGTTGAGCACACTGGTGAGAGACCACTTGAAGCCAGCGAGCAGCCTACACATGGCCAGACACAGGTTCTACAACTGCAGCCGCCATGTGGGCCAAAGCATACCCGAATTCGTGGCGGAACTTCAGAGGCTGGCTAGTTCATGTGAGTTCCCCGATGAACTAAGGAGAGAAGTACTGAGAGACTTTTTTATTGAAGGAATACGCAGGCATATTCCGAAAGCTTATAGAGACTAAGCACTTGACTCTAGAGGCAGCAGCACTGGTCGCACAGACGTTCTTGGCAGGCGAAGAAGAAACGAGGCTGATCTATACTTCCGTTACGACAACCAACGAGGCATCGGAACAAGGGGTTCACATTGTGAAACAAACCGCTACACCCACACACAGACAAAGGCAGGAGAGCAGGCCTTCAACAGCAGACAGTAGCGCCTGAAGCCATCAAAATCAAGGGCCATATGAACGGCCGATCACACCTCATCAACCCACAATGCGAGCAATTAACAACAGATTGAGAGAAACTCAAGGGAGCTCATCCTTCGGAAACAATGGAAACGGTCTGTGTTGGAGATGTGAGGGAAGGCACTCAACCAGGGTGTGTCGATTTCAGCATACCGTTTGCAGAAACTGCAACAAAACAGGGCATCTGGCCCGCATGTGCAGAAAAACAACAGCTCGGCTGGTATACGAATCGGAAGGGTCAGAAAGCAGACCAGAAGACGGTTGGAACCGTGCACGGGACGCCGAGGTACAACGGGTTAACACGATCAATGTCCACTGTTCTTACACCAAGACGCCTCCAATTATTATGAGGGTTCTACTCAACGGGATACCTGTCAACATGGAACTCGACACGGGGGCCAGTCAATCCATCATGAGCATTCAACAATTTGAACAGCTGTGGCCGCACAAAAGCAACAGACCAAAACTCACAAAGATCGACACCAAACTAAGGACCGATACTAAAGAAATCGTCCCAGTCCTTGGCAGCGCCATGCTCTCAGTCACACACAAAGGGATGGTGCACCGACTTTCCCTGTGGATTGTCCCTGGGATCTCCCAGCCCTGTTGGGGAGAAGCTGGCTAGCAGAACTTAATTGGAAATGGGATGATGTTCACGCCATGTCGTCAGAGGAACGGACCTCCAGCTCAACAGTTTTAAGCCGTTTTGAACATCTCTTTCAGCCAGGTGTCGGCACCTTCAAAGGGGCTAAAGTTAGAATCTACATCACACAGAATGCCAGACTGGTCCATCACAAGGCTAGAGCTGTGCCTTATGTGATGAGGGAAAAGATTGAAAATGAACTGGACCGGCTTCTGCGGGAAGGCATTATCTCACCCGTGGAATTCAGCGACTGGGCAAGCCCCATCGTCCCCGTCATGAAGCCTGATGGATCTGTGCGAATCTGTGGGGATTACAAGTCTATCATAAACAGAGTCTCCCTACAGGACCAATACCCGCTGCCCAGAGCGGTGGACCTATTTGCCTCGTTGGCTGGAAGAAAACTTTTCTCAAAACTTGACCTCACATCTGCGTATATGAAGCAAGAACTGACCGAAGAGTCTAAGCTACTCACCACCAACAACACACATCGAGGTCTTTTTGAGTACAATCGATGCCCATTCGGCATTAGGTCGGCAGCTCCGATATTCCAGCGCAACATGGAGAGTCTGCTCAAGTCCATCCCGGGGACAGTTGTGTTTCAAGATAACATACTCATCACGGGCAGGGACACCGACTCTCATCTCCTCAATCTTGAGGAAGTACTAAGTCGATTGGATCGGGTAGGCCTAAGAGTTAAGAAATTCAAGTGTCTGTTTCTTGCGCCTGAGGTTGAAGTTTTGGGCAGAAGGATTGCCGCTGATGGAATCCGCCCAACCGAATCCAAAACCGAAGCGATTCGCCCCGGAATGTCTCGGAACTGCGCGCCTTTCTCGGGCTACTCAATTACTTTGGGAACTTTATGCAGAACTTGAGCATGCTGCTGGTCCCTCTCCATGTGCTATTCAGAAAGGGGTGCGATTGGTTTTGGGGGAACGCCCAAGAACGCGCCTTCAATAAGGCACGCAATCTTCTATGTTCCAACAGTGTTTTAGCCTTTTTTGACCCAGGTAAAAAGTTAGTCCTTACGTGTGATGCGTCAGCGTACGGGGTCGGGTGCGTTTTATATCATGCCAATGATGCGAGTAATTTGCAGCCCATTGCTTATGCCTCCAGGTCACTTTCGCGGGCGGAGCACGGGTACAGTATGGTAGAGAAGGAGGCGCTCGCGTGCTTGAACGGTGTCAAAAAGATGCACCAATACCATTTCGGGGCCAAGTTTGCATTAGAAACTGACCACAAACCCCTCACGTCCCTACTATCTGAGTGAAAGGCAATCAACGCCAACGCCTCGGCGCGCATTCAGCGGTGGGCACTCATGCTGGCGACTTACGACTACACGATAAGGCACAGACCAGGCACATACAAGTGTGCCGACGCACTTAGCAGGCTGCGAGGAGGATGTATGAGGCTGCAGAGCGACTTGGATAGGTTAGGTGAATGGGCAAATGCATGGCAGATGAAGTATAATGTGGATAAATGTGAGGTTATCCACTTTGGTGGTAAAAACAGAGAGACAGACTATTATCTGAATGGTGACAGATTAGGAAAAGGGGAGGTGCAACAAGACCTGGGTGTCATGGTACATCAGTCATTGAAGGTTGGCATGCAGGTACAGCAGGCGGTTAAGAAAGCAAATGGCATGTTGGCCTTCATAGCGAGGGGATTTGAGTACAGGGGCAGGGAGGTGTTGCTACAGTTGTACAGGGCCTTGGTGAGGCCACACCTGGAGTATTGTGTACAGTTTTGGTCTCCTAACCTGAGGAAGGACATTCTTGCTATTGAGGGAGTGCAGCGAAAGTTCACCAGACTGATTCCCGGGATGGCGGGACTGACCTATCAAGAAAGACTGGATCAACTGGGCTTGTATTCATTGGAGTTCAGAAGAATGAGAGGGGACCTCATAGAAACGCTTAAAATTCTGATGGGTTTAGACAGGTTAGATGCAGGAAGAATATTCCCAATGTTGAGGAAGTCCAGAAACAGGGGTCACAGTCTAAGGATAACCGAGATGAGGAGAAACTTCTTCACCCAGAGAGTGGTGAACCTGTGGAATTCTCTACCACAGAAAGTTGTTGAGGCCAATTCACTAAATATATTCAAAAAGGAGTTAGATGAAGTCCTTACTACTAGGGGGATCAAGGGGTATGGCGAGAAAGCAGGAATGTGGTACTGAAGTTGCATGTTCAGCCATGAACTCATTGAATGGCGGTGCAGGCTAGAAGGGCCGAATGGCCTAGTCCTGCACCTATTTTCTATGTTTCTATGTTTCTATCCCTGGCGACCACAGAAGGGTCCGATGAACAGGACTCTGAGATGGTCATGGCAATCAATGCCTTTGAATCCACAGGTTCGCCCATGACGGCTCGCCAGATCAGAGCCTAGACGACCAACGACCCCACGTTATCTCTAGTTAAAAGATGCGTTTTAACCGGTGACTGGGCAGAGGCTCGCGATGCCTGTCCCGAGGAGGTCAAACCCTTCCATAGGCGCATGCATGAACTCTCACTACAGGCAGACTGCCTGATGTGGGGCAGCCGAGTAGTTATGCCCTTACGAGGCAGGGAGGCATTTGTCTGGGAGCTCCATCGCGAGCACCCGGGGATCGTCCTTATGAAGGCCATAGCCAGATCTCATTTCTGGTGGCCTGGCATTGACATGGACTTGGAGCTCTGCCTCCGTCGGTGCACCATTTGTGCCCAACTCAGTAATGCCTCCAGAGAGGCCCCCTAAGCCCCTGGCCCTGGCTACCAAACCATGGCATGTAGACTTTGCGGGCGCATTCATGGGCAAAATGTTCCTCGTAGTCGTTGATGCATTTTCAAAATGTATCGAATGCACCATTTTAAACTCGAGCACCACCTCCACCACTGTGGAGAGCCTTAGAACCATGTTTGCAACGCACGGCATTCCTGACATATTGGACAGCGATAATGGTCCATGCTTCACCAGCGCAGAATTTCACGATTTTATAGTTGACCACGGTATAAATCACGTTAAGACTGCACCTTTCAAGCCGGCCTCCAATGGCCAGGCGGGGCGAGCAATGCAGATCATTAAACAAGGCATGCTCAGAATCCAAGGTCTCACGCTGCAGAGCCACCTGTCGCACAACTATTGATGAAACGAACCTTAAAGACCAGGCTCTCGTTAATCCTCCCAGACATGCATGAAATTGTTGAGGCTAAGCGTCAAAAGCTAACATGACCGAAATTCGAGGGGGAGGTGGAATGAGATAGGGGACAAAGTGTTTGTGTTAAACTATGGCCGGGTCCCAAATGGCTTGCAGGGACAGTAACAGACAAAGAGGGAAACAGGCTATTGGTTGTACAAATGGACAATGGCCAAACCTGCCGGAGGCATGTAGACCAAGTAAAAAGTAGATTCACTGATAACACTGAAGAACCAGGGGCAGACAACAATGTGGAACTCACATCACACCTGGTGGACAGACAGGTGGAACAACCTGAGGAAAGGGCAGGCTCAACAGACAGCCCAGGCTAGACACCAGCAATCACACCGAACGAAACAGACAGCCCAGGCGAGATACCAGCAATCACATCGAACGTAAAACAGGTACCAAGGCAAACAACTGAACCACAACTAAGACGCTCCACGCGAGAGCGGAGACCACCTGAGAGACTGAATCTATAAAGGCAATACGACCTTGGCGGAGGGTGATGTTATGTACCTCACATTACTGTATATAACTGTATCTTACCATGCTATACATGACTGTAACTGGATATGACCTGTAACAATAAGCATACCTTACCACCAGGGGTGCACTTGCAGGAGACACTCCATACCTGTCCCACTGTGGTATATAAAGGGAGGTCTCAGGCAAGTGCAGCACTGGAGAGCTGGAATTAAAGGTGCAGGTCCTGAGTGACCTTGACTTCAACAGATGTCTCGTGTAAGTCAGTACATTGGAGTCAGGACTTAACAACATCCACTGGTTCTCTCTTGTCCACTCTACTAGTTACATCCTCCAAAAATTCCAGAAGATTGGTGAAGCATGATTTCCCTTTCATAAATCCATGCTGACTTGGACCGATCCTGTCACCACTTTCCAAATGCGCTGCTATTTCATCCTTAATAATAGATTCCAACATTTTCCTCACGACTGATGTCAGGCTAACTTGTCTATAATGACCCGTTTTCTCTCTCCTTCCTTTTTAAAAAAGTGGTGTTACATTAGCAACCCTCCAGTCCATAGGAACTGATCCAGAGTCGATAGACGGTTAGAAAATGTTTACCAATGCATCCACTATTTCTAGGGCCACCTCCTTAAGTACTCTGGGATTCAGACAATCAGGCCCTGGGGATTTATTGGCCTTAAATCCCATCAATTTCCCCAACACAATTTCCCGTCTAATAAGGATATCCTTCAGTTCCTCCTTCTCACTAGAATCACCTAGTACAACCGGAAAGTCATTTGTGTTTTCCTTCGTGAAGACAGAACCAAAATATTTCTTCAATTGGTCTGCCATTTCTTTGTTCCCCATTATTAATTCACCTGAGTCCGACTGCAAGGGACCTATGTTTGTTTTTACCAATCTTTTTCTCTTCACATATCTGTAGAAGCTTTTGCAGTCAGTTTTTATGCTCTATTTTCCCCCTCCTAATTAAACCCTTTGTCCTCCTCTGCTGAATTCTAAATTTCTCCCAGTCCTCAGGTTTGCTGCCTTTTCTGACCAATTTATATGTCTCTTCCTTAGATCTAACACTATCCTTAATTTCCCTTGTTAGCCAAGGTTGAGCCACCTTCCCTGTTTTATTTTTACTCCATACAGGGATGTACAACTGTTGAAGTTCATCTATGTGATCCATAAATGTTTGCCATTGCCTATCCACCATCAATCCTTTAAGTATCATTTGCCAGTCTATTCTAGCCAATTCACGCCTCATGCCATCGAAGTTAGCTTTCCTTAAGTTTCAGACCCTAGTTTCTGAATTAACTGTGTCACTCACAATCTTAATAAAGAATTCTACCATATTATGGTCACTCTTCCCCGAGGGGCCTCGCACAACAAGATTGCTAATTAGTCCCTTCTCATTACACATCACCCAGTCTAGGATGGCCAACTCCCTAGTCGGTTCCTCCACATATTGGTCAAGAAAACCATCCCTAATACACTCCAGGAAATCCTCCTCTATCGCATTGCTACACATTTGGTTAACTGCTGTACCTTTATTGCACACATCCCTTATTTCTTGTTTTATGCTTTCCCCAACCTCACTACTACTGTTTGGTGGCCTGTACACAACTCCCACCAGCGTTTTCTGCCCTTTGGCATTCCGCAGCTCCACCCATACTGATTCCACATCATCCAGGCTAATGACCCTCCTTACTATTGCATTAATTTCCTCTTTAACCAGCAACGCCACCCCGCCTCCTTTTCCTCTCTGTCTATCCTTCCTAAATGCTGAATATCCCTGGATGTTGAGTTCGCAGCCTTGGTCACCCTGGAGGCATGTCTCTGTGATGCCAATTACATCGTATCCATTAACTGCTATCTGCGCAGTTAATTCGTCCACCTTATTCTGAATACTCCTCGCATTGAGGCACAGAGTCTTCAGACTTGTCTTTTTAACACACCTTGCCCCTTTAGAATTTTGCTGTAATGTGGCCCTTTTTGTTTTTTGCCTTGGGATTCTCTGCGCTCCACTTTTACTATTCTCCTTTCTATCTTTTTCCTCTGTCTCCCTTTTATTTCCCTCTGCCTCCCTGCATAGATTCCCATCCCCCTGCCATATTAGTGTAACTCTTCCCAACAGCACTAGCAAACACTCCCCCTAGGGCATTGGTTCCGGTCCTGCCCAGGTGTAGACCATCCGGTTTGTACTGGTCCCACCTCCCCCAGAGCCAGTTCCAATGCCCCAGGAATTTGATCTTATTAAATAGCAGAGCAGGCTTCAGGGGCTGAATGGCCGACTCTTGCTCCTAATTCTTATGTTCTTATGTGACGTCACCAAGTGTGCAATGCTCCCAGAGTGCCCTGTTTGCAAAATTCAGTCTTTCGTCTGCCATAGCACCTGGCGCTGAGATCGGCAGGGGAAAGCAGTTGGTCCAACACCAATCCCGGGGCAATATCGTCCGGAGTGCAAGGTAAGTGCTGAAATTTCTCTTTTTCAACTTTTATTTACTGTTGTAGTAGTGGGGCTGTGTGGGTTAGGTTTATAGAATTATTCAACAGGATTCTTTTTTAGATCTTTAGCTGCGAGGATGCCGGCATCCGAGCACCAACAATTGAGTCGGCCTTCTGTGCTATCGCTCCATTAGTGCCCAAAGAGGAGTGCAGAATGCTTCTTTTAGTGCTCCACTCTTCTCTTGGGCCGACACAACTGAATATCCCACTTTGAGGCGGTAGGCACCACCCGGCACTCAAGGTAGTGCCCCGGCTGCGTCACCGTCTCAAAGCGGGCAATACCGAATTTCTCGACCGCAAAGTCTTATCTGCCAATCAGAATTTTGTTTTTGATGTTGAATCACTGTCAAAAATCTGTATTTAGACACATGGTTGGATTCGTTAAACCTGATGCTAAACTGTTATCTTTATCTTTCTTAAGGTTAGCAATCTGGAAGGGCATGCCTGAGGCACATCATTCTTCTCAAGTATATGAACAGAGTACCTCATGGTAGATCCCTGCATCTAGTATCAATTCTTCAAAATTGGAGTATTGGTGTACTTTATGTTAGCCCCACACATTGCGAGGATTTATTTGTGAGACTTTTCATCAATATTTAATTGTGTTCCAAAGAAGATCATCTTGAACTTTGGACAAAACCACAAGTTTGTTGCAATAATCCCATCAATCAAACAATTTAATATACTCATTTGTAATGTCTTTCTTGTGTTATTTTCTTTTCATGCCAAAATGCCTTGCTAAATTATTTACTGTATTAAATAAATAGCACATTTCATACCATCAATTATTTCTGGTTGGATATACAAACACTCACCTTAATTAATTTAAATATATCTATGCTTATTGAATTGCAATAATGCGAACAGTAATAAACAAGATGAAGAAAATCACATAAGTAATTTGTTTTTATTAGTTATTGACATTTTTTACCCAATGTGCAAGCTATGGTAGTACATATTCTACAGCTGCAATGCAAACAGATCGAACATTACAAATGTTAAATATAAAATTCAACTAGTTACATTAAAGAATTGATCTCCCTATTGTCTGATGGCTTTGAAGAGTTCAGTATTCGTCTCACAGAATATAACTTTATTACTGTTTTCTGAAAATTTTTCTAGTTGAGATTGGTCTTGCAAGATTTTCTCTTTGGCATTTTCAATTGCAGCTTTGTGGCCAAGCTGGTCAGCCTTCCATCTGCTAACAGGGTGATCAAAATGTGAATATATGCAGCACTTCAGCCACATGTTAGAATTCTGTACAGATTCTGGAGAAATTACACTTTTATTTTTATAATGTAACCTTTTATGATCTTTAAGCTAGTATGGAAGTTAATTAATGCAAACAACTCCGCAATTTTAATAGACTAATGTTAATACCTCTGTATAAATGTGAGTGCATTCCATTAAAATGTGCAGCTATTTTTGGAGCGCCTTACTGACCTTTGAAAGTGCTTATTAATAATAAGAGGGAAGCTTTTCAGTGCATATGGTAAGAGCAAAACAATTGAAGCTTGCAACCCTTCAAAGTGTGTTTTATATACTTTCAAATCACAACAGACCTCACTATATGCTTTTACCATGCTAACTAATGTTCTTTCCTTCTCCTTCAGAATGCAGTAAGTTAAATATGAGAAACTTGAATCTTTAAAGCTGCATGGTATATCTATTTTCTTCTTGTTTTAGGAGTATTAATTAAAATAAATAGCTCTCGAAATAATTGCAAAATAATTATGTTTGCAGTCAGCAAACTGGCCCCCTACGACGTCGTGGTACTCAATGAAAATTGAAAAATGATTTACTGATGCTGCAGGGTAGAGGTCTGATTAACTAGGAAATCATCTGCTACACCAACTGTACACAGCTTAATTGCATGATAGAATGCAAAATGGCTGCATCATTGTGCATCATGGTGTATCTGGACTGCACACCTTGCACTACCTCATTAAACAAGCAAATGACCTCCTGTACGATGTGCTGTGTGAGTGTCAAGAAGAGGTTTAGCATTGTCAAATATGACAGTTGTATTCTTGTGCCTTCCATTGTGAATTCTCCAGCTTATAAGGTCAAAACCAAAGATGGCCCCTGCTGTTTATATTTCTGCTATTTAATAGCATAGTGAGAAGCTGTGATGCGTTCTTTTGATTGTGTTTATCACCTTCTTCATCAGATGGATCCTCCTTCTCAAAATGGGCTCTCAGAGCAACAACATAGTTAGATTCAACTGCAAAGACATGAGAGAGTTCGCTATGTTAGATTTTAGACTATGCATGAAGTGCATGTCTTTTTACAATAGAACTGTAAAAGAAGACACAGAGAGAGAGAGTGATTCATTAATTGACTTTAGACACAACAAATAAATATGGACAAAGAACATTATTCCTGAGGATTTAAACACCTTGCTTGATATTATTTCAAGTAATGTTTGAGAAGATTTTATGGACATCACAATGCTATTTTTTTTGCATTTTCAATTAAAGCAGACATTACTTATATGAATTACTTGATTCAGCACTAGACTCTGATGTTAAGTTGTTGAAACTTAAACAATTGGGTTATAATCTCCTCAGACAATTTTCTAGGTTCCCTGCTGTGCTGTGAATTGAGACATATTTTGTATTGTACTGTGGTTTACCTCTTTCAGTTTTCCAGATGAGACATTAAACTAAGGCCTATCAGGCTGTTCAGATGGTCATGATTCCATGGCACTATTTGAAGAAGACTAGGGAGTTCTCCTTATGTCCTAGTCAATATTCATCCCTCAATTAACACCGTCCAAAACAGATAACTGGTCATTCATCGCGTTTGCCAATATGAGACTTTACTGCCCCACATTTGTCTATATACAGTGAGGCAGAGCAGGCAGGTAGATGAAAAGAGACAGGACAAAAATTGAGAATCAGTCACTCAGGCAACGAGCAACACAGAGTAGAATAGGTCTCAGTTTTTTCATCAGCTGTAGAGAAGATGTCTGTCTTCAGCATAGTGGAAGGGCTTAAATAGGATGTGCAGCTTGCAACTTGCCAGCTGCCTTGATATTTTAAACTTCCAAAGTCCTGAAATGTATTCCCTACATGAATCATTACTAAACTAGAACCACAATAATAGAATTCTATTTGATATAATCTCATTGGGAGTAATGTGTCTGGATTTGGTTGATCCACCTTAGAAAGTACACTGTAATTCTGGAAAAGGTAGTGAAAAGGACAAAAAGGATAATTCTTGGGCAGAGGTCATTAAACTATGAAGGTAGACTTGGAGCTAGAAATTCCGTATCGTCCCAGGTGAGGCGTTAATTTTTGAGAAATTGTAAGTTTAGTACCAAGCGCTAATCAATCTCCATGCCCACAAAATGTAGTCTCTGTGCTGAAAGAATGTAGGAGAGCGCTAAATCAGGCACTAATGGCTTAGGTGGGCGGTGTTAGACTCCAAGCAGTAATGAATATGAAGTGTTGTGTAATCGGGAATGAGCTTTGGCGAAGGCACCTTCCAGCCATTAACGGGGAGGGTTACTGAGTCGGCACACCAGCCCCCAATGATTCCAGGAGTGCAGAACAGCGATATGCTGTGGGATGAAATGCAAAGGCCTTTGACCGCCTGCAACACTCCGGGGACTAAGCAGCATTTATCTGGCTGCAGATACATCATGCGCTCTCTGGCATGCATAAATAACCTTTGGAACAGAAGTACTGGGGCGCATCCCTTTAAGTAGCGCACCGCCAGCTGCCAGCTGGCTTGTTCACGCCTCTGCTCCCTGGCGCTGTCAGCGCGAGGTGTTAAGGCGGGGGGTGGGGGGGGGGGGGCGGTGCTGACATTTGCAAATCGGGCGCCCAGCGAGCATGATGTCATGCTCTGCATAGCAAACGGTGCCGAGACACTAACTGTTATTGCCAACGCTACAGAGCCAGCGAATGTGATGTGTGCCGTGGAATTCACCCTGCCGCAGTGCTACTGCCTGAGCACCCTATTAGCGCCCTCCCAGGCACTAACGGGAGATGCTAAGCAGCCGAATTTCTTCCCCATGGTGCCTTGGCTTTGTACTTACTGGAGAGATGGGAGCATTAGTGGGGTGCTTACTCAGATATTTAAGATTATTAAATGCAGGAAGATCGTGTAAGTAGACACTTGAGGATCATTTTCATCTTCACCACCTAGAAGATGAAAATCAAGCTACAATGGGCGGACGATTCATTCCCCCAGAAGAACACCCAGGCGGTGACGCTGTAAATTGCTCCCATAGTTTTATATGTAAATTTAGGTTGAGCTATTTGAGGATCTGGTTGAGTTCATTTTATAATGTTATGTAACTTGGTCCTCTATAGTCCTTAGGCAAAGACCATTTGTAGGTTAACAGCATACAGGTGACATCAAACAATCAAGCTGTGATCTTATCAGATTTTATCTACTTTTCTTCATTTGGCTTTCTGTTTCCCTCCATCTCACCAGTAATGTCAGTGTCTTTCTCCAATTTGTGGTGGGCATCTTTTTTCTGTTGTTCTGATCTGCAGAAAATGGGGCAGAATGGGTCTGAAGAAAAAGCACTTTCAGTGCTGTGTATTAAAATTAATCATATACATTCATTAAATTTTTCCCATTATATAAAATAATGTATATTTTGTGCAGAAAACCTCAGGTAGTATATTACTTCTACATTTCAAACCCTTGATTCCCATTTCAGTAAAGAGATTACAGTGAATGTGCAATATCCAGCAAGAATCCTTTGGTCACATCAGACTTTAGTGATATATGTCTTAATTTTCTCAAAGCCACTTGCTACATGAAGCACATTTTCTTTGGAATTATTAAGATTGACATGTTCACAAGCCATCTGAACACTTTTACCTTATTAGGAAATCAGCAGCAACACACTTCAGAGGTCACGCCTTAAGGAAAATGTCTGAACAAATCACAGAAATCTGAGTGGAAGAATGAAAAAGTTTACTGCTGTTTTCCAAAGCATGGAGTGCCGCCATTTGCTCTCAGGAAGAGATTTCTTTGACAGTGTTACACACATTCTGAAATCTGTAGTTTATGGAATAGAATAAGCATTGAATAACTGATTTATTCTTTTATACGAGTTACACAAGGTCACTACATTCAGTGAAGTTTTAAGCAGCCATCCCCTCAGTGACTGAAGCTGATTGACCCATCAATGGTGCCCATAATAACTTCCCCAAAAGCTTCATCAACATAAGTGGATGGAAATATTCAGACAGCAAAATTAGCTAGGATTCTTCAGCTAGCTAGTTTGTATGTATTTTTTTTAATTTCAGCTTTAGAAAAGTGGCCAACAAAATCTTCTCAGATAGATACTTGAATGAAGATGAACTATGGCCCTGAATTTGCGGTCGGAGGCATCCCGTGGGGAAATGATCCGATCCAAAAATAAAATGGCCACATACTTGGTGGTCAAGAAGGTACGGAGATTTGTGGCCTGCGTCTCTCCAGGTACGCGCGGGAAGAGGCCCACGTATGCAAGGGGCGTATGCAGTTTACGAGCACCCCTGGGATCACATGGGCCAGCCCAACGAATGAGAGAAGGGAATCCCTATTCATACTTATGGGGATTCCATATATACCGAATCCCCTTAAGTATGAATGGGAATACCCCCAAAAATACCTCCGCGCTTCAAATAAATATATAAAAAAAATCACATATTTAAAATTAATTAAAATGGCATTTAATTAAATATTTAAATCAAAAATGTTTTTTTTTAAATAAATGTACATGTTTAAAGGGACTAAAAATAAACTTGCCTTATTTCCCAGGTTTTTAAATGTATAAATTATGGATAACTTTTTATTTGTCTGTTTTTTAAAACTTATGTTTTTATCAGGCGTAAGAATTTCACGGGCATTTTCTGGGAAACAGCCCAACTCTGCATCAGCAAATGTCCCTTTACTGGGGATTTGTATGATCAGTCAAGAGAATTCTTGACAGATCGCAAGATCGCAGTGCATGCCTAAAGCCGGAACGTGCACAGTCCCTACGGTGGGCACGCACCTGGTACGTACCCGTAGGAGTCGCAACTTGCGGCCCAATAAGTCAAAGGAAGACAGATTGCAATCCAAAAACTCAATGGGCTAATCTGCTGCAATGCTAATGAGGCTCATGAAAATGAACAAGCAATGGTCATCAGTTATCTGCACTTATTGTGTGTGTCTTATTACTGGAAGGATACCATATTTTAAGGGATGAGGGAATACAGTTATGTGGATATACTACAGAAGCTGGGGTTGTTCTCCTTGGAGCAGAGAAGAGTAAATTTAATAGAGGTATTTAAAATCATTAAGGATTTAGATAGAATAAATAAAGTGAAACTGGTTCCAAAATTTACCTTCGCCCGAAACCGGTCGCACCTTCCGCTCCTGAAGTGTTTTTTCTGCCACTCCCGATTATGTCGCCTCTCCGTAAATTCAGCTCTTTGTCCTTTTTTTTGCAGCGGACTGGAAGTTGGTCATAATGCGGGCGGAAGTGGTGCGGTAAGTACTCTAGAGGGGCAGAAGTGAAGGTGGAATGGAGTCTCCGCCGCTGTCAGTTAGCAGCGGAGTGGAGATGATGTCATGATGCATGTGCGTCACCATGCTCTCTCCTTCACTTAAAGGGGAGAGCCTTCGGTACTTTGAAACTTTGGTCCACTGGGTCACCAGGGAAGGTTTCGGCCGGGCTAGCGGTTTCGCATCCAAGAGCGGGTGCTGGGCTGCCTGTTGGGGGCCCGGCTGAACCCGGGGACATCATTGTCGGCAGTCAACCTGGCAGTCGGCTGACAAAAAAAAACATGGCGGCCGCAGCAGTGCGTCCTCCCCATGAAGGGCCGCCATGCTGCCGTGGCTCAAAGAGTGAAATCAAGCTGCACCAACAGAAAATGCTGTCACGGGAGGTGCATTGGAGATGCGGGAGATTGGCGGTATGCCCTTTGATGACACACTTAGAATGGACGGCAGCAGTGGGGCGGAAGTGAGGACCACCAGAAAAATCCCCGAGCTGAATTTTGCTAGCGGCGGCCATTGGACCAGAAGTCGGGGGCTGCTCGACTCCGTCCCATTGTTTCCATTGGCTGAAAGGTTGATAACAAGAGGGCACAGATTTAAGGTGATTGGCAAAAGAACCAGAGGCGACATTAGGAAAACCTTTTTTACTCAACGAATGGTTAGGATTTGGAATGCACTCCCTGATAGGGTGATCGATACAGATTCAGTAGTAGCCTTCAAAAGGGAATTGGATAAATACTTGAAGGAGAAAAAATAGCAGGGATATAGGGAAAGAGCAGGGATGTGGGACTAATTGGATTGCTCTATGAAAGAGTTGCCCTATGAAAGACTCGATAGGCCGAATGGCCACCTTCTGTACTGTACTAATCCATGATTTTAAAATTTTGAGATCTTTTGGCCAGTTTTCCACTGACAGATTTTTGGAAAAAAAGTGCATTATGGAGGGAGTCATGGGAGAGCCTGAATGCAGCCCTGCACCTCTGTGCAGTGATTGTCAGTGTTTGCAGCAGCGCAATGCTGTAGAACACTGACAGCACAACTGTCAAAATAAAGTTGGCCATGCTCCCTTTAAGGAAACTGGCTGATCACACATCATGAATGATGTCACCAGATTGGCTTCCTCTAATTGGGCCGGGAAACACGCTGGATGGGATTAACAAGTCCCAGCAATGTAATTTCATTTACCAGGGCAGGATGGAGCTATCAGCGTGGCCGCGACCCGCCACTGATCCTGGCTGTACCGGACCCGCTGATGTAAGGAAAATCTTGGCCAGCATCTCCAATATTGCAGCACTCCCTCAGTAGAAATGTCAGCTGAAATTATGTGCTCAAATCTCTGGAATAGAGCTTGAAACCACAACCTTTTTGACTCGAACTAGGGTTGCCAACTAAACAAAAAAGTATCCAAATCTGGAAAAAAATATAGGTCAAAATTTTTCTCTTGAGATTTTACAACAGATAAAATGATAGATAGTGACAATTGCTTTGCTCTGCGTTCGGAAATGTTTGGATAACACAATGTGAACAAAGAGAGAAGACAATTGTTTGAACAATCTAAAATCTCTCTAAATTACAAGAAATCATCATCATTGGCAGTCCCTCGGAGTCAAGGATGACTCTGGGGAGGTACCATCGGATTGGAAAGCAGCTAATGTAACGCCTCTGTTTAAAAAAGGGGGCAGACAAAAGGCAGGTAACTATAGGCCAGTTAGTTTAACATCTGTAGTGGGGAAAATGCTTGAAGCTATCATTAAGGAAGAAATAGCGGGACATCTAGATAGGAATAGTACAATCAAGCAGACACAACATGGATTCATGAAGGGGAAATCATGTTTAACTAATTTACTGGAATTTTTTGAGGATATAACAAGCATGGTGGATAGAGGTGTACCGATGGATGTGGTGTATTTAGATTTGCAAAAGGCATTCGATAAGGTGCCGCACAAAAGGTTACTGCAGAAGATAAAGGTACGTGGAGTCAGAGGAAATGTATTCGCATGGATAGAGAATTGGCTGGCTAACAGAAAGCAGAGAGTCGGTATAAATCGGTCCTTTTCGGGTTGGAAATCGGTGGTTAGTGGCGTGCCACAGGGATCGGTGCTGGGACGACAACTGTTTACAATATACATAGATGACCTGGAAGAGGGGACAGAGCGTAGCGTAACAAAATTTGTAGATGACACAAAGATTAGTGGGAAAGCGGGTTGTGTAGAGGACACAGAGAGGCTGCAAAGAGATTTAGATAGGTTAAGCGAATAGGCTAAGGTTTGGCAGATGGAATACAATGTCGGAAAATGTGAGGTCATCCACCTTGGAAAGAAAAACAGTAAAAGGGAATATTATTTGAATGGGGAGAAATTACAACATGCTGCTGTGCAGAGGGACCTGGAGGTCCTTGTGCATGAAACTCTTTTTGGAGTTCACCTGCAAAACATAAAACATTAAACTGTGCCACCCGACCTGGGTGACACTCCAGACATTTACAAGGCCCTTTTTTTTTTTCCCCCTTTTTTTGGTTTTTTTTTCTGTTTTTTTGTTTTTTTGGGTTTTTTTTGGGCACTAAATTCACAATTTTCCCCAGTGCCCCCTATAAAAGGGAAGGGGGACACTAAAAGCACCGGCAATGAAAACAAATTAAACTTTAAAACATAAAATCAAATTAAAATTTGGTTGCCGGGCATGATGATGCACTCCAGTCCCTCCGGTGCCCACCTCTCGCGGAAGGCCGCGAGCGTACCGGTGGACACCGCGTGCTCCATCTCCAAGGACACCCTGGACCGGATGTAAGAGCGGAAGAGAGGCAGGCAGTCAGGTTGAACGACCCCCTCGACCGCCCGCTGCCTGGACCGGCTGATGGCACCCTTGGCCGTGCCCAGGAGCAGTCCTACGAGGAGGCCTTCGGACCTACCCGCTCCCCTCCGCACAGGGTGCCCAAAGATCAGGAGAGTGGGACTGAAGTGCAGCCAGAATTTCAGGAGCAGCCCCTTCAAATAATGGAACAGGGGCTGCAACCTCGTGCACTCAATAAAAACATGGAACACGGACTCCTCCAGACCGCAGAAATTGCAGGCGGCCTGGGAGTCCGTGAACCGGCTTAAAAATTTGTTGCACGGCACTGCTCCGTGCACCACCCTCCAGGCCAAGTCCCCGATGAATAGTGGGAGGACCCCTGCGTAGAGTGCCCTCCATCGGGGACCCCCGCCTCCTCCGGACGGCAAGATGGTACGCCATGGCGTGTCCGGACGGCCGGCGAGGATGGCAAAGTTGAGGGTGTGCAGGAGCAGCCCGTACAGGAAACCCCTCTGCGCGGAACTGAAAGGCACGGAGGGGATTTCCCCGAGGCGGCTCAAGTTGTGAGGCGCCGGCCCCCGAGGGAGGTTCCGGGGTTTGGCGCCGATGAGGAATTCCGTCCGGACGGGGGTCAGTTCGGACGGGATCTCCCCACGTGCTTGAGCCTCCTCGATGCACCTAACGGAGTCAGGGCCCAGAGCTGTTTTTAGCGACTCGATGGCATCGGCCGCGTGGCGGACGTTGGCAGAGTTTAGGCGCCGCGCCAGCGTGTCTGGCGCCATCCAGCCCGCTCCTCCGCCATCGAGCAGGTCCCTGACCCTGGTCACCTCACCAGCCACAGCCCTCTCTTCCGACCGCCACATGAAACCTCGGCCGTGGAGGTACGGATTCCCGAGCAGCGGCTCCTGCAGGACTCCTTGTGCATGAATCCCAAAAAGTTAGTTTGCAGGTGCAGCAGGTAATCAGGAAGGCGAATGGAATGTTGGCCTTCATTGCGAGAGGGATGGAGTACAAAAGCAGGGAGGTCCTGCTGCAACTGTATAGGGTATTGGTGAGGCCGCACCTGGAGTACTGCGTGCAGTTTTGGTCACCTTACTTAAGGAAGGATATACTAGCTTTGGTGGGGGTACAGAGACGATTCACTCGGCTGATTCCAGAGATGAGGGGGTTACCTTATGATGATAGATTGAGTAGACTGGGTCTTTACTCGTTGGAGTTCAGAAGGATGAGGGGTGAACTTATAGAAACATTTAAAATAATGAAAGGGATAGAAAAGATAGAGACAGAGAGGTTGTTTCCACTGGTCGGGGAGACTAGAACTAGGGCGCACAGCCTCAAAATACGGGGGAGCCAATTTAAAACCGAGTTGAGAAGGAATTTCTTCTCCCAGAGGGTTGTGATTCTGTGGAATTCTCTGCCCAAGGAAGCAGTTGAGGCTAGCTCATTGAATGTATTCAAATCACAGATAGATAGATTTTTTACCAATAAGGGAATTAAGGGTTACGGGGAGCAGGCGGGTAAGTGGAGCTGAGTCCACGGCCAGATCAGCCATGATCTTGTTGAATGGTGGAGCAGGCTCGAGGGGCTAGATGGCCTAATCCTGTTCCTAATTCTTATGTTCTTATGACTTGCTTCCATCTAAAAGTGAGTTCTCAGGTGACTGAGGAGTCCAATGCAGGACCCACAGTCCCTATCATAGGTGGGGCAGACATTGGTTGAAGGAAAGGTGGTCGGGGAGCCTGGTTTGCCGCACGCTCCTTCTGCTATCTACGTTTGGTTTCTGCTTGTTCTCGACGATGGGACTCAAGGTGCTCAGCACCCTCCCGGATGCTCTTCCTCCACTTTGGCGGTTTTGGGCCAGGGATTCCCAGGTGCTAGTGGGAATGTTGCACTTTATCAAGGAGGCTTTGAGGGTGTCCTTGAAATGTTTCCTCTGCCAACCTGGGGCTCGCTTGCCATGTAGAAGTTCTGAATAGAGCGCTTACTTTGGGAGTCTCGTGTCAGGAATGCGGATGATATGGCCTGCCCAACACTGATCGAGAACACTGACGCTGGTGCGTCCATCCTCCCAGTGGATTTGCAGGATCTTGCGGAGGCGGCGTTGGTGGTATTTCTCCAGTGCTTCAGTGCTTTGAGGTGTCTACTGTGTACGGTCCACGTCTCTGAGCCATATAGGAGGGTGGATATCACTACAGCCCTGTAGACCATAAGCTTGGTGCCAGATTTGAGGTCCTGGTCTTCGAGAACTCTCTTACTCAGGCGACTGAAGGCTGTGCTAGCACACTGGAGGCAATGTTGGACCACATCGTCGATGTCTGTCCTTGCTGATAGTCCTCGCTGCAATGCTCCATCTCATGCTCAACAAGCTCCCCGCTGGAGTGGAACTAAACTATAGAACCAATGGGCACCTGTTCAACCTTCATCTCTTCCAGGCTTGGTCCAAGGTCGTCCCATGCTCTGTCATCGAACTACAGTGCGCGGACAAATCTTGCGTCTGCGCACATTCAGAGGCCGAACTCCAAGCCATCATCAGCATCTTCATCGAGGCATACGAAAGCACTGGAGAAATACAACCAGCTCTGCCTCCACAAGATCCTGCAAACCCATTGGCAGGATAGGCACATCAACGTCAGTGTTCTCAATCAGGCCAACATCCCCAGCATCGAAGAAATCAATACTACTTTGATAATATATCTGAACTTTCTGTTTTATGTATACTCCATATTAAACATGCAGATATGTAAAAAGTGGTTATATTACTGGACCAGTAATCCAGAGGCCTGGACTAATGATCCAGAGATGTAAATTCAAATCCCACCACAGCAGTTGGAGAATTTAAATTCAGATAATTAATTAAATAAATCTGAAATTTTAAAAAGCTAGGAGCCAAAATTGCCACACACTGGGTTTGGGAGGGTCATTTTGAAAAAAGTGTTTTAGTTGGGTGGGAATATGGCGCACTTTGTTAAAAAAAAGTTACCTGCGGAGCATTCTCCCGCCGTTCCCCCAGAGTTTGCGCAGCGCTGACGTGTCGCTTTACACTGACGCATCACAACGTCCCTCCACTTCTGCGACTCTGAAACAAACCTCTTTAATGGTGCCCACTGGGCCACCAGAAAGGATGTCGGCCAGGCCAGCAGCCTGGCAAACAAGAGGGGTTGCCGGGCTGCATGTTGGGGGCCCGGCCACACCAGCGGCTGGCATTGTCGGGCCGACAGAAAAAAGATGGTGGCTGCCACACTACAACCTCCTCTTTAAGGGTGGCCAGAGTGCCACACCCACCACAACTTCTCACACTGAGAAGCCATTGGTGGCATCGTGCCCCGCTGACATTGCACCCCGCGGGGCAATTTCCGTGCGCCGTACTGGTGCATTAATTGCGGGTCATGGCGCAGACCACTTATTGCTGGCGGAGTCCTGGGGCAAATCCGTGTGGGTCGATGCAACCACCGCGCCCACGCGCTAGCTCATTAGCGCTCCATTAGCACTGGCCAGCAGCACTATCGGGCCCTCAGCAAAGTGCCAATTTCAGCCCTTTAGTATCAGTAATGATAACCATGAAATTATTGGATTGTCGTAAAAACCCATCTGGTTCACTAATGTCCTTTAGTGAAGGAAATCTGCTGTCCTTACCTGGTCTGGCTTATATGTGACTCCAGAACCTTAATTGCCCTCTGAAATGGGCTGCAAAGCCACTCAGTTGTAATAAACCACTTCAAGAAACAATAATAAGAATAAAAATGAAGGGACCACCTGGCATCGACCTTGGCAGCAGCTACGGACATGACAATGGCAAACCCAGCCCAGTCGACCCTGCAAAGTTTTCCTCATTAATATCTGGGGACTTGTGTCAAAATTGGGAGAGCTGTCCCACAGACTAGTTTAGCAACAGCCTGACATAGTCATACTCACAGAATCATTCTTTTCAGCCAATTTCCCAGACTCCTCCATCACCATCCCTGGATCTGCCCTGTCCCACTGGCAGGACAGATCCACCCGAGGTGGCGGCACAGCAGTATACAGTCAGGAGAGGGTGGCTCTGGGAGTCCTCAACATTGACTCCAGACCCCATGAAGTCTCATGGCTTCAGGTCAAGCATGGGCAAGGAAACCTCCTGCTGATTACCATTTACCACCCTCCCTCAGCTGATGAATCAGTTCCCCTCCATGTTGAACACCACTTGGAAGAGGCACTGAGAGTAGCAAGGGCACAGAATATACTATGGATGGGTAACTTCAATGTCCATCACCAAGAGTGGCTCGGTAGCACCAGTACTGACCAAGCTGGCCGAGTCCTGAAAGACATAGCTGCCTGACTGGGCCTGCAGCAGATAGTTAGAGATCCAACACGAGGGAAAAACTTACTTGTCCTTGCCAATCTACCTGTCACAGATGCATCTATCCATGTCAGCATTGGGAATAGTGACCAAAGCACAGTCATTATGGAGCCAAATTCCCGTCTTCACAGGGAGAACACCCTCCACCATGTTGTAAGGCACAACAATTGCTGGGACCCCAACTATATACAATCTGTATTAACGACTTGGAAGAGGGGACTAAGTGTAACGTAGCCAAGTTTGCTGATGATACAAAGATGGGAGGAAGGGCAATGTGTGAGGAGGACATAAAGAGGCTGCAGGAAGACATAGACAGGCTAAGTGAGTGGGCAAAAATTTGGCAGATGGAGTATAATGTTGCAAAGTGTGAGGTCATGCACTTTGGCAGAAAAAATCAAAGAGCAAGTTATTATTTAAATGGAGAAAGATTGCAAAGTGCTGCAGTACAATGGTATTATGTCTTGGATAGGCAGTCAGACTAGATACTGCAAGCTCAAAGTAAATGTGACCGTAGTCCTTTCTTACAGATCTCAGAGTGCCTCTCTAGCTGGTAAGGCCTCCTTATATACAGGTGCTCCCAAGGGATTGTGGGATCCCTTTGGAATCCAGGGGATAAGCCCTCTGGATAGACATGGTAATTACAGGTTTACATACAAAACAACACTGCCCCCAAAAATCAATAGTGTAACTATTTACAATGTGAATCGATCTGCGGCCTTCCTTTTCTTGGTTGATCATCTCGGTGCAAATGCTGGTGTTGGTGAGTCGTTCGTTGGGCCTTCGCTGGGCTGCTGCGCAGCTGTCCTTGCTGGACTGCTGCGGGTGGTGAGCCTTGCTGGGCTGCTGCGGGTGATGGATTCTGCTTCCTGGTCAACCGCTGGATCGGTTGCCACTTGTATGTGTGTTGGAGGATCGAAAAAGGTAGAGTCTATTGTGGGTTGTTCTGGATAGTCCGTAAATCTGAGTTTGGTTTGGTCCAAGTGTTTTCTGCACGTGAGTACATTTGCGAGTTTGACCACAAACACCCTACTCCCTTCTTTGGCCAAAACAGTGCCAGCAATCCACTTGGGACCTTGTCCATTGTTCAACACAAATACAGGATCATTTACTTCAATTTCGCGTGACACATTTGTGCGATCATGATATGTATTCTGTTGAAGCCACCTGTTCTCTACCTGTTCATGTAGATCAGGGTGGACTAACGAGAGCTTTGTCTTAAGTGCCCTTTTCATGAGCAGTTCAGCGGGAGGGACCCCGGTGAGAGAGTCTTGTGCGGTAACTAAGCAGGACTCGGGATAAGCGAGTCTACAGTGAGCTTTCAGTTAGTCTTTTCAAGCTCTGCTTGATTGTTTGAACTGCTCGTTCTGCCTGAACGTTGGCTGCTGGCTTAAACAGGGCAGATGTGACATGTTTGACCCCATTGCTGGTCATGAATTCCTTAAATTCAGCACTGGTAAAGCACAGCCCATTGTCACTTACAAGGGCATCAGGCAGGCCGTGCATGGCAAACATGGCCCGTAGGCTTTCAATGGTGGCAGCAGACATGCTTGCCGATATTATCACACATTCAATCCACTTGGAGTACGCATCTACAACCACTAAAAACATTTTTCCCAAGAATGGGCCTGCGTAGTCGACATGAACCCTAGACCACGGTTTGGAGGGCCAAGACCATAAACTTGGTGGCGCCTCCCTTGGTGCATTGCTTTTCTGGGAACATGCATTACATTTGTGCACACAGGACTCTAAGTCTGCATCGATACCAGGCCACCACACGTGGGATCTGGCTATGCTTTCATCATTACAATGCCTGGGTAGGTACTGTGGCGATCACTAATGAAAATGTCCCTGCCCTTTTTTGGCACAACTACCCGATTACCCCATAGGAGACATTCTGCCTGTATAGAAATTTCATGCTGCATCGCTGGTATGGCTTTATTTCTTCCTGCATCTCTAATGGGACACTAGACCAACTCCCGTGGAGCATACAGATTTTTACTAAGGATAATAAGAGGTCCTGGCTCGTCCAGGTTCTAATCTGTCGGGCGGTCACTCTTGAATGCTTCCATTACCATAACTAAATCTGTAGGCTGTGCCATCTCCACCCCGGTGGTGGGCAATGGTAGTCTACTAAGAGCATCGGCACAGTTTTTCGTGCCTGGCCTGTGGCAGGTGGCGTCTGCGGAAAACGTGAGCACCCATCTCTGGATGCGGGCTGATGCATTCGTATTTATCCCCTTATTTTCAGAAAAGAGGGATATAAGCGGCTTATGGTCGGTTTCCAATTCAAATTTGAGCCTGAACAGATATTGATGCATTTTCTTTACCCCGTAAACACACGCTAACGCTTCTTTTTCGACGTTAGACCTTAGACAGACTTTTGGATGCATAAGCAACTGGTTGCAATTTCCCAAATTAATTAGCTTGTTGCAATAAACACCCGACCCCGTACAGTGACACATCACATGCTAGTACAAAAATTTTACATGGATCGCACAACACAAACAATTTGTTTGAACATAACAGTTTTCTAGCTTTTACAAAGGCATTTTCTTGGCTTTTACCCCATATCCATTCATCTCCTTTACGCAGTAAAGAGTGCAGGGGTTCTAACAGTGTGCTAAGACCTGGTAAGAAGTTACCAAAATAGTTCAGGAGTCCTAGAAGCGACCGCTGCTCCATCATGTTGTGTGGTCTTGGTGCGTTTTTGATTGCCTCCGTCTTTGAATCGGTGGGCCTGATGTCGTTCGCCTCGATTCTTCTCCCCAAGAACTCCACTTCAGGCGCCAGGAATATGCATTTTGAGCGTTTTAGCCTGAGCCCCACATGATTAGGCCGACTAAGAACCTCCTCCAGGTTCTGCAGGTGCTCGACGGTGTCCCGACCTGTAACCAAGATGTTGTCCTGGAAGACCATGGTGCGCGGGACCGACTTCAGCAAGCTTTCCATGTTCCTCTGGAATATCGCCGCGGCCAATCAAATCCCAAATGAGCATCTGTTGTAAATGAAAAGACCTTTGTGCGTGTTGATGCAGGTGAGCCCTTTCGAAGATTTCTCTAGCTCCTGCGTCATGTAGGCCGAGGTCAAGTCCAGCTTCGTGAATGTTTTCCCTCCCGCAAGCATCACAAATAGGTCGTCTGCCTTTGGTAGCAGGTATTGATCTTGAAGTGAGAAACGATTGATAGTTACTTTGTAATCACCACAGATTCTGACGGTGCCGTCTCCCTTGAGGACTGGAACAATTGGACTGGCCCACTCATTGGATTCGATCGGCGAAATGATGCCCTCTCGTTGCAACCTGTCCAGTTCGATGTCCACCCTCTCTCTCATCATGAACGGTACTGTTCTTGCCTTGTGATGGATGGGTCGCGCTCCTGGAATCAAATGGATCTTCACTTTTGCTCCTTGGAAGTTCCCGATGCCAGGTTCGAACAGCGAGGGGGACTTGCTTGGGACCTGGGCACATGAGGTGTTATCGACGGACGAAAGTGCTCGGACGTCGTCCCAGTTCCAGCATATCTTTCCCAGCCAGCTCCTGCCGAACAGCGTGGGGCCATCATCTGGTACCACCCAGACCGCTCCATCATAGGAGACCTTTACGGTAGCACTGCCAACTACAGAAATCAGTTCCTTTGTGAACGTTCTAAGTTTGGTACGAATGGAATCAGGACTGGCCTTGAAGCCTTGTTGCACCACAGCTTATCGAAAGTCTTTTTACTCATTATGGACTGGCTTGCGCCCGTGTCCAGCTCCATTGACAGCTGGAGTCCATTTAATTCAACCTTATCGGGAGACACTTTGTGGTAAATGTGTGCACCCCATATACCTCTGCCTCTTCGGTCTGAGGCTTTGGTTCGTCATGACCCACCGTGGATCTGTCCTCCTCTGCAACATGGTGGTTTGCAGGATTAGCAGGGTTTGCAGCTCGCCTGCACATACATTGGAGGTGTACCATTGTTCCACAGCCCTTGCAAATGTATTCTTTGAAGCGGCTTGAATGGAATCGATGATCACCACTGCAACGCCAACAAGGTGTTAATTGCCTTGTATTCACAACCCTTGATGGCGGACTCTGAGTCATCGGCGGACGTGCAGCTACAGGCGTGTAAGTCCTGCCATGTACATTTCAATTCAAAAGCAACGTCATTTTGTTCACAGTACTTGCAGCAGCACTAGTGTGCTGGAAAATTTGTTTGGTATTGTCACTGGTGGAGATAAATGCCTGGGCTATCGCTATGGCTTTACTCAGGGTTGGGGTCTCTACAGTCGAAAGTTTGCGAAGTATTACTTCATGGCCAATGCCAAGTACAAATAAGTCCCTGAGCATATGCTCCAAGTGTCCTTCAAATTCGCAATGTCCTGCAATGCGCCTTAGCTCGGCGACGTAGCCCTCCATTTCCTGGCCTTCAGACCTCTTGTATGTGTAGAACCGATACCTCGCCATCAGAACACTTTCCTTCGGGTTTAGATGCTCCAGGACCAGTGTGCACAACTCATCGTATGACTTGTCTGTGGGTTTTGCTGGAGCGAGCAGGTTTTTGATGAGGCCACACGTTGGTGCCTCGCAAACGGTGAGGAGGATCGCCTTTCGTTTGGCAGCGTTCCCTTCTCCTTCCAGCTCGTTGGCCACGAAGTATTGGTTAAGTCGCTCCACAAAGGTTTCCCAATCATCTCCCTCCAAAAATTTCTCCAGGATGCCCACAGTTCTCTGCATTGTTGCACTGGGGTTCGTCATCTATATCTCGTCGCCAGTTGTTATGTCTTGGATAAGGAGTCAGGCTAGGTACCGCAAGCTCAAAGTAAGTGTGACTGTAGACCTTTCTTACAGATCTCAGAGTGCCTTTCCAGCCGCTGAGGCCTCCTTATATACAGGTACTCCCAAGGGATTGTGGAATCCCTTGGGACTTCAGGGGATAAGCCCTCTGGTGGTTAGATATGGTAATTACAGGTTTACATACATAACATGCGGGACCTGGGGGCACTTGAGCATAAAACAGAAAAGGATAGTATGCAGGTACAGCAAGTGATCAGGAAGGCCAATGGAATCTTATCCTTTATTGCAAAGGGGATGGAGTATAAAAGCAGGGATCTCTTGTTACAGCTGTACAGAGTATTGGTGAGGCCACACCTGGAAAACTTCATGCAGTTTTGGTTTCCATATTTACGGAAGGATATACTTGCTCTGGAGACAGTTCAGAAAAGGTTCACTCGGTTGATCCCGGGAATGAGCGGGTTGATTTATAAGGAAGGGTTGAGTAGGTTGGGCCTCTACTCATTGGCATTCAGAAGAATGAGAGGTGATCTTACAGAAACGTATAAGATTATGAGGGGGTATGACAAGGTGGATGCAGAGAGGATGTTTCCACTGGTGGGGGAGACTAGAACGAGAGGGCATGATCTTAGAATAAGGGGTCGCCCAGTTAGAACTGAGATGAGGAGAAATTTCTTCTCTCAGAGGGTTGTGGAATTCGCTGCCTCAGAGAGCTGTGGAAGCTGGGACATTAAATAAATTTAAGATAGAAATAGACAGTTTCTTAAACGATAAGGGGATAAGGGGTCATGGGGAGCAGGCAGGGAAGTGGAGCTGAGTCCATGATCAGATCAGCCATGATCTTATTGAATGGTGGAGCAGGCTCGAGTGGCCTAATGGCCTACTCCTGCTCTTATTTCTTATGTTCTTATGTAACCACCATGCTGAATGGTATAGATTCAGAACAGATCTAGCAGTTCAACACGGGGTATCCATGAGGCACTGTGGGCCATCAGCAGCAGCAGGATTGTATTCCACCGCAATCTGTAACCTCATAGCATATCCCGCACTCTACCATTACCATCAAGCCAGGGATCAACCCTATTTCAATAAGAAGTGTAGAAGAACATGCCAGGAGCAGCATCAGGTGTACCTAAAAATGAGGTACCAACCTGGGGAAGATGCAACACAGGACTGCATGCATGCTAAACAGTGGAAACAGCATTCTATAGACAGAGCTAAGTGATACCACAATCAACGGATCAGATCAAAACTCTGCCATGTCCAGTCATGAATGTTGGTGGTCACCATTAAACAACTAATGGGAGGAGGAGGCTCCATGATTATGTCCATCCTCAATGATGGCAGAGCACAACACGTGAGTGCAAATGTCAAGGCTGAAACATTTGCAACCATCTTGAGCCAGAGGTGCCGAGTGGGAGATCCATATTGGCCTCTGCCTGATGTCCCCACTATCACAGAAGCCAGTCTTCCGCCAATTTAATTCACTCCACATATTATCAAGAAATGGTTGAGTGCGCTGGATATAGCAAAGGCTATGGGCCCCGACAACATCCCGGCTGCCGTGTTGAAGACTTGTGCTTCAGAGCTAGCCACACCTCTAGCCAAGTGTTCTAGTACAGCTATAACACTGGCATCTATCCGACAATGTGGAAAACTGCTCAGGTATAACCAGTCCACAAAAAGCAGTACAAATCCAAACCGACCAGTTACCGCCCCATCAGTCTACTCTCAAGCATCAGCAAAGTGATGGAAGGTGTCGTCGACAGTGCTATCAAGCGGCACTTACTCATCAATAACGTGCTCACCGATGCCCAGTTTGAGTTCTGCCAGGATCACTGAGCTTCAGATCTCATTACAGGCTTGGTCCAAAAATCAACAACAGAGCTGAATTCCAGAAGTGAGGTGTGAATGACGGGCCCTTGATATCAAAGCAGCATTTGACTGAATGTGGCATCAAGGAGCCCGAGTAAAACTGAAGTCAATGGGAATCAGGGGGAAAACTCTCCACTGGCTGGAGTCATACCTAGCACAAAGCAACATGATTGTGATGGTTGGAGGTCAATTATCACAGCCCCAGGACATCACTGCAGGAGTTCCTCAGGGCAATGTCCTAGGCCCAACCATCTTCTGCTGCTTCATCAATCATCTTCCCTCCATCATGTCAGAAGTCGGGGAGTTTGCTGATGACTGCACATTCAGCGCCATTCACAACTCCTCAGTTTAATGAAGCAGTCCATGCCCTTATGCAGCTATATCTGCACGATATTGAGGCTTGGGCTGATAAGTGGCAAGTAACATTCATGCCACACAAGTGCCAGGCAATGACCATCTCCAACAAGTGATACTCTAACCACCGCCCCTTGACATTCAACGCCAATACAATCGTCGAATCCCCCACCATCAACATCCTGGGGGTTACCATTGACCAGAAACTTAACAGGACCAGCCACATAAATACTGTGGCAACAAGAGCAGGTCAGAGGCTGGATATTCTGCAGCGAGTGTCTCACTTTCTGACTCCTCAAAGCCTGGAAACACAAGGCACAAGTCAGGAGTGTGATGAAATACTCTCCACTTGCCTGGATCAATGCAGCTCCAGCAACACTCAAGAGGCTCGGCACCATCCAGGACAAAACAGTCTTAGGATCATCCACCACCTTAAACATTCACTCCTTCCACTACCGGCGTACTGTGGCTGCAGTGTGTACAATCTACAAGATGCACTGCAGCAACTCGCCAAGTCTTCTTCAGCAGCACCTCCCAAACCTCTACCACCTAGAAGGACAAGGGCAGCAGGTGCATGGGAATGCCATCACCTGAAAATTCCTCTCCAAGTCACAGACTATCCTGACTTGGAAATATATCGCTGTTCCTTCATTGTCCCTGGGTCAAAATCCTGCGACTCCCTCTGTAACAGCACTGTAGGAGTACCTTCATCACATGGATTGCAGCGGTTCAAGAAGACAGCGCACCATCACATTCTCAAGGGCAATTAAGGATGGGCAATAAATGCTGTCCTTGCCCGCGATGCCCACATTCCATGAACAAATATTTGAAAAAAAATCATACAGAGGGCCTTTATTTTCATATACTCAATGAATGGTTCTGCAAATGAATTAAATAGCATATAAAGACGAATGCCATCTTAAAATGCAACTTTAAAGAAAAACACTCGTACATGCAGAAATGTATTATAATTGTGCGTAAACCCTTTATTAGTAGAGTTTCTTCAAAACCTACAGTCAACAGACAGGCAAGAACATGCAGATGGGGAAAATAACTTCTGTGAGTGTTTTCCTGATCATCTATCAAAACTTCAGTGGAAGATCTGCGGAAACCCCGGAGTAATGGTGTAAACAGTTGTGGTGGACAATCAGGAGAACCCCCATGGCAACTCAAACTCAAAATGTTATGGCAACAGAAATATGACCTAGTTGGACTTAACTTACCCGTATTTCTGTTCGGAGTAGATATACATGCCTAATACTGTGACATGTGATCAGAACAATACTTCTATCCCAAACAGGAGATGCATGCACAAAAGCAACATGTGTTTCCATGACAATACAGAAATAAGTACTCCTGACATGCCATCTGCTCTCTATACAAGTGAAAGGAGCATAGGTCAGGAATGAACAGCATCACAGGGATCTCTGAAATTGTCCACAAATGTTGCCTGACATGTTGACTTTTTCCAGCATTTTCTGTTTTTAATCTCAGGAATTATATTTGTCACCTTCAATGTCACTGTTCAGTGATTCTCCACAGCCACATGAACACCACTGGTCGTGGGCTATAGCCAGGGAAGCTTCAAAGAAGCAAGGATGTGCTGTGCAGAGTCCCAACCTGTCTGCAGCCCCTTGGCATCACCACCACAGTTGCAAAACTGAATGCAGCTTATTGGAATAGAGGATATCACAGCACATGGTTGATGAAAAACATCAATTGGCTCTACTTAGAGTGCTTTGTTGAAAAATGGCAGTGCAGCGCTCAAATGTCTACCAACACAGCCCAAGTAGCGAATGTCAAACATGTTTTTCTTGCCTACCATTTGAAGATCAGTAGATTGCTATGTCAATGACATCTGCAATATCATATGTATTATGGAGGCCACAGACACACTGTAGTCAACTAATATGGCTGCTGACACTACAAAACTTGATGCTTCAGGATGTAAACTACAGGAAACTATGAAGGCTGACTTCAACTGTTTGGGAGAAAGAGTAGAGAGAGCTCTGAAGTAGGACTTCAGAAACTGACTGAAGTGTCTCAGTTACAAACTCAAACAGTGCTCACCATTATGTCGTAGCTTCCTTTACTGGTGTCTATGCCAATGCACAGTCTGCGTTCATTTGATGCTCATGATGGCAACAGGCCTGCTTAATACAAAGCACAAAAAAGAATGTCAGTGGTACCCTCCTGTGAAACTGTGGATGAAGGGGTGTCACAACAGTAAGAAAGTCCTTTGACTATAGCTGTTCCATCTGAGTTGCTGTTATATAGAAATCATAGGGCATAAGCATCCCCAGAGCTGCATATAAGTTCTTTGCAGCCATTATCCCTGATATATCCTCAGGGAAGGGTGCACGCAAAGTTAGGACATCACAGGGAATAGCAAGACATAGTTGAGGAATCAGAAGGCTACATGAACACTGTGAATACATGACATGCAATCGCCTAGTTTCAGCTGTTCAATCTTATTACACATAAAACTAGTTACACTCATACTGCAGGGAGAAAAATATCTGCAGGGAGGTAAGTTTATTTACAAGATAGTATGTGTAAAATAATTTATATAACTTGTAACAAAATAACATGTCTTTAATTTGTCGATTCAGTCGCCCTGTGTTGGTTTTGATCTCACTAAAGGCAATACCACATGGCTGCCATTAAACATTCTAGGAAAATACATGTGACCATCAGCACTGCAGAGATAAGGCAGATATGTCAGTTATCATTGTGATCAATGTCAGGTAAGCATGCCAGTGTGTCAACTCATACGGCAGATGTGGAATTGTTGCTTTCTGGGTATTCCCAGAATCCTGAGCCTCATGTCTGCTGATGTTCCATTAGTGCCGCTGTCTGGAGCATGCTGCACACCACCTTCTAAGGAGAACACCAAGGCATTCTCCAGATTAGTATCGGCACTGACCACAGTTGAAAAATACAGCCTATATTATTCAGCAACCCGCTCTCCAATGCAACATCACCTTCAAACAGTTTGGCTATGTTAAATTAACACAGGATGGATAAATCTGGAAGTGTTTGCAAGAAATTGGGAATTCACATGCATAAATTTAAGTTTGTGCTCACATGTCGGATGCATATTGAGTGAGGAAAAGCTTTTTGATTAATGTACCTCGTATATTGACATGTAATGCTTCATAGTCTCTAACGGCTACAAAACTAAGTGATTTGATACAAAAAAACACGACAGCCTCTCTGAATGCAAATTTTGCTTTACGGCAACTCAAATCTATTTGTGTGTGAGGCACTCTCTCAGCATTGCATTGAAGTGTCAACCTACATTTTGTGCTCAAGTTTCTGGAATGGTGCTTGAACTCACAACCTTCTGACCCAGAAGCAAGAATGCTACCACTGAGTCACGATTGACAGTTAGCTGGGAGCTCCTAATTTTCTAGCTCATTTAGGACTCAGAGTTTCACTGGAGGTCAGTACACCGAGTAAGATGAGATGTATCAGCTTCCAGATGGGTACAGGTGAGGGATGCAGCCTGGACCCCCGAGACAGCGAAGTGAATTTTTTGTTTAAAGGAATGGAATTGCCCTTCTTACACAGGTGGTCGGGCTGGGGGGCACACTGGGGTCTCGGTTCAGCACTGGAGGGCACAATCCTAGCCCAAACCACCTGGATCATGGTCGATGGATTTTTTTGGGCCATTGTTTTTATTAGTTGTACACTATCCTGAATGAAGAAGTAAAATGGTGGCCAAAACAGTGGAAAATGTCTTGAACAATTTGATTGATTATTTTGTGGAGTTGCTGGTTCCAGACTCATGAAAAAGATTTGGTTGGATGGTTTTGTGATGAGTGCTTGTGGATTGGTAAAGAGAGGGTAGAATTTACGTCGGATGATCAGAAGAAACCCTGTGGAAATTGCAGGTGGAAGAGATTTTTGGCTGCTTTGTATTTATTCACTATTTCATCTACCTAGACTATGCTTATTTCAGGTAGTTATGATTTTATTTGCTCTGCAGGCATAAGAACATAAGAACGAAGAATTAGGAATAGGAGTCGGCTTTTTGGCCCTTCGCGCCTGCTCCGCCATTCAATAAGATCATGGCTGATCTTCTACCTCAACTCTACATTCCTGCGCTGTCCCCATATTCCTTGATTCCCTTAATATTCAAAAAGCTATCAATCTCTGTTTTGAATATACTCTATGACTGAGCATCTACAGCCCTTTGGGGTAGAGAATTCTAAAGATTCACCATCCTCTGAAACATAGAAACAGAAAATAGGAGCAGTAGTAGGCATTCGGCCCTTTGAGTCTGCATCGCCATTCGACTGAAGAAATTTCTCCTCATCTCAGTCCGAAATGCCGACCCCTTTTTCTGCAACTGTGACCCCTGGTTCTAGACTCCCCAGCTAGGGGAAACATCCTCCCTGCATTTACCCAGTCAATCTTTGTAAGAATTTTGTATGTTTCAATGAGATCACCTCTCATTCTTCTAAACTGTAAAGGCCTCGTCTACTCAATCTCACCTCATAGGACAATTCTCCTATCCCAAGAATCAGTCTGGTGAACCTTCATTGCACTGCCTCTATGGCAAGTATATCCCTTCTTAGGTAAGGAGACCAAAACTTTACACAATACTCCAGGTGCGGTCTCACCAGGGCTCTACTTAATTGCAGTAAGATATCTTGGGGCCGAACATGCCCCTTTCAATAAGGCCTATGACTGCCAGAAAGCGGTGGCCATAGGGCAGTGCGGAATGGCCGCTTACTGTTCATAGAAGGGCCGCCATTTTAGAAATTGCCTTTCCTCAGGAGCGGAGTGCTGTCCGGGACCGCTGCACCCGTTTTCCCGCTGCGCTGTACACACACCAATCCCTTACTGTATGGCGGGGACCCCCTCGTGAAATTGCCCTCCACAAATTGCCCCTACGGAGTGGCCGCCGCAGACCAGTACCCTCGACAAGCCGGTGCCCCGACAGCTTTTGCAGGAATCGGCTGTGGAGAGAGAGTGGGATGGGAGGGTGAGGTCATACATCAGTTCTGCTGCATGTGACTCTGATGAGGACTTCAATGGGGCGGTCTACAGAAGAAGGCTCGGGGTTCTTTGGCAGGCCTGCCAGAAAGCCTGAGTGCAATGTCAAGGAGCATGGAGGAGTCTGGTCCCAACTTTGCCCAGTGCTTTGCGCAGAGCTTAGAGACCCTGATTTCCAGCATGAAACACAAAAGTTAGTATGCAGGTACAGCAAGTAATAGAGTATAAAAGCAGAGAAGTCCTGCTACAACTGTACGGGGTATTGGTGAGACCACACTTAGAGTACTGCGTACAGTTTTGGTCTCCTTATTTAAGGAGGGATATATTTGCATTCGAGGCTACTCAGAAGAGGTTCACTAAGTTGATTCCTGAGAAGCGGGGGTTGATTTATGAAGAAAGGTTGAACAGGTTGGGCATCTACTCATTGGAGTTTAGAAGAATGAGAGGTGATCTTTTTGAAACATATAAGATAATGAAGGGGCTCGACAAGGTAGATGCAGAGAGGATGTTTCCGCTCGTGGGGGAATCTAGAATTAGGGGACATAGTTTAAGAATAAGGGGTCGCCCATTTAGAACTGAGATGAGGAGGAATTTCTTCTCAGTGGATGATAAATCAGTGGAATTCTCTGCCCCAGAGAGTTGTGGAGGTTGGGTCATTGAATATATTGTAAGGTGGAGATAGACAGATTTTTTAACGATAAGGGAGTGAAGGTTATGGGGAGTGGGCTGGGAAGTAGAGCTCAAGATCAGATCAGCCATGATCTTATTAAATGGCAGAGCAGACTTGAGGGAACAAAGGACGTACTCCTGCTCCTATTTCTTATGTTCTTATGTCTCTTCCATGGGAGTTCTGTCATGCAGGCGCACCTGTCTTTCTGCGGGTAGCCCCTGCTGCCTCCGGTTAGGCACCACCTTGTCCTGCAAGAGAGAGGGAAATGGGTGAGTGAGTGTGGTGCAATGTGTTTGGGTGATGTGCCTGTCACGGTTGAATGTCTGGGGAAGCTGTGCAAGCTGTGAGATGTGGGAGTGAGATTTGCAGCAGTGCTAGGTTTGTGAGGGTGAGGTGAAGCTCTGAATCTCAGGTATGAGTCCTGATTGATAGAGATTGTCTGTAGGTGAATCATGGGGGTCTGGTGAATAGAGCAGTATGTGAGGCTAGTGGTGCAGTTGATGAGATATGGCATTTGAAGATGAATTCACTGACGTTGACTATTCATATGAGGTCATTAAACTTGTTTCGGCACTGCATCCAGGTCCTGGAGGCTACAGTGCCTTCATTGACTGCAACAGCTATTTGCTCCCACTTCCATCTCAGAGTTTGTTTATCCTGGCCCCCTGTGGATGCAGAACCTCTCTCCTCATGCCCACCTTTTGGACCAATAACTCCTGTGCTGTATCAGAGAACCGGGGAGCACCTTCCCTGCCCTGTTGCTACCATTACTGTGTTGTTCCTGCTCAGAATGTCTTCCCGATCCACTTCCAACACCTGCTGCAGCCAGAATGGGCCTCCCATTTAATAGGTGCAGGCTGTCTTTATGTTGTGCAGGCTAGCTTTAAGTGGTGTTAGCCTCCAAGGAACTTGAGCCCCTTGCTGAGGCATGCAGCCTTACAGCAGCGCGGTCAGTGCTGGGCTGTATGCTACTATTATTTAAATTAGCAGGCAGCACAAAGTTTGCATAAAGCCTGCATCAGAAGGAATAGATGCAGGTTAATCAAGCATCGCAATCACCATGTCTATTTTTGGGCCTTGCCCAATTTCTAGGCCATGGGGTCTGCAGTCCTAGGGGTCACCATTGATTATTGACCAGAAATTCAACTGGACCAGCCCCATATATGATGTAGCTATGAGAGCAGGTCAGCGGCTAGAAATTCTATGCTGAGTAGTATAGTATATATAGCTCCACCTGTGGACTCCTGTGGCACTGCAGCCAGTGCTGTTAAAATAAAGGGAACAGGTCACCTGACTGGTGAGTTCCGGTACGTTCTGCCATCTTAAGACTGTGTGTGTGTTTCTATGAGTTACTGAAAATATCACAATGGCGATGAAGATGCGTTTATCGAAAAAGCTGAAAGTTTTGTTGTTGGAGGATTCAGCCAACCGACAGAGAGATTTTGAGAGCTTCTCTGTTTTGATTAACAGCTACAAATCTAAGGTAAATTACAAGCACACTTGTTTGAATTGCCATTGTCCAGGCTGTGTCTATGGGAATAATAGGGCCTTTGGGGGAGTTTCAACATGACCGTGAAAGTTTCAGAGCATATGGGGAGTGGCTTTCAATGTTTTTCACTGCAAATAATGTCATCAAAATCCCCAATGATGAAAACCATAAACAGGTGTTGTTGGAACGACAAAGGGCTATTTTCTTAACTGAAGCAGAGCCAGAGGTGTATGAAACCTTTGAAAAATTTGCTTGTGCCTGACAAGCCAAAGGACACAACTCTTAAGTTGAACAGCATTACAACCCTGAGCCCCTGGAAATTGCTGAAAGTTATTGTTTCGGAATACGAGATCAGTTAACCGAAGAAAATATCAGTGAGTACATTGTAGCATTAAAAAAGCTATCTATTTACTGTAATTTCGGTAACTTTCAGGACCGAGCATTGCGTAATCGCTTTGTTTGTGGGATGAAAAATGATGTAATCAGAGGAAAGTTATTGACAACGCCGAACTTGACTTTTGATTTAGTGTGTCAGGCAGCTATGTCAATGGACGTGGCCGACCAATACTCCCGAGAATTTCATACTATTTTCAGTTGGCAGACAACCGAGGTGAATCGCCTGCAGGTTAAAAGTAAAAGGCAATTGGGCCCCAAAGTCTCAGAAACTGGCAATCGGAACAGAGCATTGACGCCCTGCTATCGGTGCCAGGGACAACACATTGCTCAAAGTTGTCCATATGTGAAGGCAGAGTGTTTCCTCTACAGGAAAACTGGGCATCTTGCGAAGGCATGCCGACTGAAGGGTAAACCAGCTTTCAAAGCTATGAGTAGAAATCCCAGAGACTACGTAGCATGGAAGAAAGACAACAGGATGAGGAGATTTTAGAGCTTAACATCATCAGGAGCACGAGGTTAACTAACAGCGATTCGAAAATTATCACAATCCACATAGATGTTGCAGGAACCAAGATACCCATGGAAATCGACATTGGTGCATCCGTGAGTATAGTACCAGAGTCGCTATACCTTGACAAATTGCGTGATTTCCCATTGGAGAAACTCAAGATAGAACTGCGAGACTACTCGGGAGAGAACATTCCTGTGGTAGGTCGTATTACCGTACTGGTGAAATTCAAGGATCAAGTTCAGAGCTTGCCTCTATTAGTAGTGACAGGAGACAAGCCTGCCTTACAAGGAAAAAATTGATTGGGATCACTGAAGCAGGATTGGAGTGAAATTTTTCGTGTTGAAACGAGATTTGCATCAAAGGATGATGTCATCAAGAATTATCTAAAGGTGTTCTGCGAGACAGGCAGTCCAATCCAAGGCTTCAAGGCGAGTTTCAGGGTACAGAAGGACGCTAGATCGGTTTACTGCAAGCCACGTTTCGTACCATATGCACTCAAGGAGACAGTTGAGCAAGAATATAAAAGGGGTCGGAGGGTCTAGTAAGGAGGAGGAACTGAGGGAAATCCTTATTAGTCGGGAAATTGTGTTGGGGAAATTGATGGGATTGAAGGCCGATAAATCCCCAGGGCCTGATGGACTGCATCCCAGAGTACTTAAGGAGGTGGCCTTGGAAATAGTGGATGCATTGACAGTCATTTTCCAACATTCCATTGACTCTGGATCAGTTCCTATGGAGTGGAGGGTAGCCAATGTAACCCCACTTTTTAAAAAAGGAGGGAGAGAGAAAACAGGGAATTACAGACCGGTCAGCCTGACATCGGTAGTGGGTAAAATGATGGAATCAATTATTAAGGATGTCATCGCAGTGCATTTGGAAAGAGGTAATATGATAGGTCCAAGTCAGCATGGATTTGTGAAAGGGAAATCATGCTTGACAAATCTTCTGGAATTCTTTGAGGATGTTTCCAGTAGAGTGGACAAGGGAGAACCAGTCGATGTGGTATATTTGGACTTTCAGAAGGCTTTCGACAAGGTCCCACACAAGAGATTAATGTGCAAAGTTAAAGCACATGGGATTGGGGGTAGTGTGCTGACATGGATTGAGAACTGGTTGTCAGACAGGAAGCAAAGAGTAGGAGTAAATGGGGACTTTTCAGAATGGCAGGCAGTGACTAGTGGGGTACCGCAAGGTTCTGTGCTGGGGCCCCAGCTGTTTACACTGTACATTAATGATTTAGACGAGGGGATTAAATGTAGTATCTCCAAATTTGCGGATGACACTAAGTTGGGTGGCAGTGTGAGCTGCAAGGAGGATTCTATGAGGCTGCAGAGCGACTTGGATAGGTTAGGTGAGTGGGCAAATGCATGGCAGATGAAGTATAATGTGGATAAATGTGAGGTTATCCACTTTGGTGGTAAAAACAGAGAGACAGACTATTATCTGAATGGTGACAGATTAGGAAAAGGAGAGGTGCAACGAGACCTGGGTGTCATGGTACATCAGTCATTGAAGGTTGGCATGCAGGTACAGCAGGCGGTTAAGAAAGCAAATGGCATGTTGGCCTTCATAGCGAGGGGATTTGAGTACAGGGGCAGGGAGGTGTTGCTACAATTGTACAGGGCCTTGGTGAGGCCACACCTGGAGTATTGTGTACAGTTTTGGTCTCCTAACCTGAGGAAGGACATTCTTGCTATTGAGGGAGTGCAGCGAAGGTTCACCAGACTGATTCCCGGGATGGCGGGACTGACCTATCAAGAAAGACTGGATCAACTGGGATTGTATTCACTGGAGTTCAGAAGAATGAGGGGGGACCTCATAGAAACGTTTAAAATTCTGACGGGGTTAGACAGGTTAGATGCAGGAAGAATGTTCCCAATGTTGGGGAAGTCCAGAACCAGGGGACACAGTCTAAGGATAAGGGGGAAGCCATTTAGGACTGAGATGAGGAGGAATTTCTTCACCCAGAGAGTGGTGAGCCTGTGGAATTCTCTACCACAGAAAGTTGTTGAGGCCAATTCACTAAATATATTCAAAAAGGAGTTAGATGAAGTCCTTACTACTAGGGGAATCAAGGGGTATGGTGAGAAAGCAGGAATGGGGTACTGAAGTTGCATGTTCAGCCATGAACTCATTGAATGGCGGTACAGGCTAGAAGGGCTGAATGGCCTATTCCTGCACCTATTTTCTATGTTTCTATGTTTCTAACTCAAAAGTCGAGAGACTGAGAACATTATTTTTAAGATAGATCTATGTAATTGGGCTATACTCATTGTTGTTGTACCTAACTTCGATGGCAGGGTAAGTTTGTGTGGTGATTATAAAGTAACCGTAAACCAGGTTCGAGAGGGTAATGTCCCCAATGAAAGGGAAATTATGCTTGACAAATATTCTAGAATTTTTTGAGAACGTAGCTAGTAGAGTGGACAAGGGAGAACCAGTGGATGTGGTGCATTTGGACTTTCAAAAGGCTTTTGACAAGGTCCCACACAAGAGATTGGTGTGCAAAATTAAAGCCCATGGTATTGAGGGTAATGTACTGATGTGGATAGAGAACTGGTTGGCAGACAGGAAGCAGAGAGTCGGGATAAACGGGTCCTTTTCAGAATGGCAGGCAGTGACTAGTGGAGTGCCGCAGGGCTCAGTGCTGGGACCCCAGTTATTTACAATATACATCAATGATTTAGATGAAGGAATTGAGTGTAATATCTCCAAGTTTGCAGATGAAATTAAGCTGGGTGGCGGTGTGAACTGTGAAGACAATGATAAGAGGCTGCAGGGTGATTTGGACAGGTTAGGTGAGTGGGCAAATGCATGGCAGATGCAGTATAATGTGGATAAGTGTGAGGTTATCCACTTTGGTGGCAAAAACTCAAAGGCAGAATATTATCTGAATGGTGGCAGATTAGGAAAAGGGGAGGTGCAACAAGACCTGGGTGTCATGGTACATCAGTCATTGAAAGTTGGCATGCAGGTACAGCAGGCGGTGAAGAAGGCAAATGGTATGTTGGCCTTCATAGCTAGGGGATTTGAGTATAGGAGCAGGGAAATCATATTGCAGTTGTACAGGGGCCTTGGTGAGGCCTCACCTGTAATATTGTGTTCAATTTTGGTCTCCTAATCTGAGGAAGGATGCTCTTGCTATTGAGAGAGTGCAGCGAAGGTTCACCAGATTGATTCCCGGGATGGCAGGACTGACATATGAGGAGAGATTGGATCGACTGAGCCTGTATTCACTGGAGTTTAGAAGGATGAGAGTGGATCTCATGGAAACATATAAAATTCTGATGGGACTGGACAGTTTAGATGCAGGAAGAATGTTCCCGATGCTGGGGAAGTCCAGAACCAGGGGACACAGTCAAAGGATAAGGGGTAGGCCATTTAGGACTGAGATGAGGAGAAACTTCTTCACTCAGAGAGTTGTTAACCTGTGGAATTCTCTCCTGCAGAGAGTTGTTGATGTCAGTTCATTGGATATATTCAAGAGGGAGTTAGATATGGCCATACGGCCAAAGGGATCAACGGGTATGGAGAGAAAGCGGGAAAGGGTTACTGAGGTGAATGATCAGCCATGATCTTATTGAATGGTGGTGCAGGCTTAAAGGGCTGAATGGCCTACTCCTGCACCTATTTTCTATGTTTCTATGTTTAAATACATTGCCAAATGTAGAAAATTTGTTCACAACACTGACAGGTGGTCAGATCTTCTCAAAGTTGGATTTTACGAATGCCTATTTACAGCTTGAACTAGATGAGGAGTCCAAGTCATGCTTGACTATAAATACTCATCGAGGCATATATCAATTTAATAGGCTACTATTTGGAGTGTCTTCCACCCCTGCCATATTCCAAGGGTGATGAACCCAGATTTTGCAAGGTATTGAAGGGATAGTATGTTATTTTGATGACGTACTAATTTCAGCACCAAATCGGCAAATTCATAATAACATATTGAACGAAGTCCTCAAATGGCTAGAGAAGCACAGAGTACGAGTATCTGCTTGCAAGTGCGAGTTATTTCAAAACTCAGTGGAGTACTTAGCGTACAGAGTAGACAAAAATGGTTTACATCCATCCAAAGGGAAGCAAGATGCAATCAGAAATGCACCCACTCCCAAGAATGTCACTGAACTTCAATCATTTTTGGGTCTTTTGAACTATTATGGGAAGTTCCTACCAAATTTGGCTACAGTATTACATCCACTGAACGAACTATTAAAAAAACAGGTCCTTTGGAAGTGGTCAGAAGAATACGATACAGCATTCAAGGAGTGTAAAAGCACATTGGTCGAGAGCACCATGTTAGTTCACCATGACGTATCTAAAGAGATCAAGCTAGCATGCTACCATATGGAGTTGGGGCAGTAATCTCTCATGTATCAAGTAGTGGGGAGGAGAGACCAATTGTTTTTGCTTCAAGCACTATCGGAGCCAGCGAGCATAATTATGCACAAATCGAAAGGTAAGCTTTGGCATTAATTTTTGGGGTCAAGAAGTTCCACAAATACTTGTATGGTCATAAGTTTACCATCGTTGTGGACCATAAGCCCCTGACAGCAATACTCTATTCAAAGTTCCCAGTTCCAACATCAGCTGCAGCCCGAATGCAGACATGGGCTTTGATTTTGTCAGTATATACATATGATATTGAATACAGACGATCAGCTGATCACAGTAATGCTGATGCTATGTCTAGATTGCCTTCCCCATCACAAGTTACACCCGATAGGGAAGAAGTGTTCTATTTTTCATACATTGATGAACTGCCAGTCACAGCTGAAGAGATTGGTAGAGCAACCAAACGTGATCCAGTTATGTCAATGGTGTATCATTATATTTGCAAATGGCTGGCCAAACCAGGGAACAGACAAAGATATTCATCCAGTCTCCATTCGTAGGAATTAATTATCAGTCGATAAAGATTGTATCATGTGGGGTGCAAGAGTGGTTATACCCAATAAATTCAGGTCCAAATTATTCGGAGACCTCCATGACCAGTACCTGGGAATGTGCTTGACAAAGAGTTTTGCACGCAGTTACTTATGGTGGCCAGGTCTTGATAAAGATATAGAGTACATTGTAAGTCAGTGTACAACATGGCAATTGATAAGCAAGCAACCACCATCAGTACCATCAGCCATGGAAATGGCCTCCCAGGGTGTGGCAAAGGCTACATATCAATTTTGCTGAGCGAGGACAATTGTTCATTGTGATTGATAGCAATTCAAAGTGGGTCGAGGTGTTTCCAATGGGGAAAATAACAAGTAAAACGTTAGACATATTACAAAGATTATTTTCTTCATTTGGCCTCCCAGAAGAAATTGTTTCTGATAATGGACCACAATTTCGTTCAGAAGAATTTGCACAGTTCACAAGCAAAAATGGTGTGAAACATACCAAGGTTCCACCGTACCACCCTGCTTCAAATGGTGCAGCAGAGCGCACTGTACAAATTGTAAAACGTGCCCTCATCAAACAGATGTTGGATCCAAATCCAAAGAAACGATGTTGTCATTGGACCACAAATTGGCTAATTTTCTAATTACGTATCGTAATACTCCTCACACAACTAATTGGTAGAAAACCAGCAGAGTTGTTTCTCAAACAACAGCCACGAACCAGATTCCCATTGTTAAAACCAAACTTGGCACAGTCCGCAGAAGAGACACAATTAAGACAGAAAGAGAATCATGATAGAGGTAGAGTAAAAGAAAGACGTGAAATTAAATCAGAAGGTGAGAGTGAAGAACCATCACCATAAATGGTTAAAGTGGTCACCAGGAAGAGTGGTGACGCTATGTGGTCCTCGCACATATTTGGTCAAGATGTTTGATCAATAACAGGTTAGGTTTGTTCACATTGATCATATTTTACCTACAGATGTGAAAGTAGTTGAGAATGGGAATGATTCAATTATTTCAGACTCATCAGATAGTTTTGATACACCAGTAGCATATCCTACATCCAATGTACTGGAAACAAATCCAAGAGAAAGTCAGAATTTAAGTCTGAGTCCGAGTCAGGCAGACAAACAGTCTGAAGTTAGAGAGAGTTCAAATAGAAATCAAGGGCATCCCTTGGAGGAAAACTTTCCTCAGGATCAGCCTCAAATGCGTTTAAATTCAACACCATGTTTGGAAGGTTCTGTTCGAGAGCAAAGGTATCCTCTTCGAAACAGAAAACAAGTGGATAAGCTTCATTTGTAAATATGGCAAAATAAGTCCATATCTTTTGTTATGTATAACCCTGCAAGTTATGTATGATGATTATTTTGTCATAATTACTTCTTCATTAAGGAGGGAGAAGTGTAATATATATAGCTCCACCTGTGGACTCCTGTGACACTGCAGCCAGTGCTGTTTATAATAAAGGGACCAGGTCACCTGACCAGTGAGTTCCGGTATGTTCTGCCATCTTAAGGCTGCGTGTGTGTTTCTGTGAGTTACTGAAAATATCACAAGTAGCTGACCTCCAAACTCTCCAAAGCCTTTCCACCCTCTACAAGGTACAAATCAGGAATTTGAAGGAATACTCTCCACTTGCATGATGGGTGCAGCTCCAACAACACTCAAGAGGCTCAACACTATCCAGGACAAAGCAGTCCGCTTGATTAGTACTTCATCCACTAGCTTAAATATCAACCCTCTCCACCACTAACGTACCGTGGCTGCAGTGTGCGCCATTTACAAGATGCACTGCAGCAGCTCACCATGGCTTCTCCAGCAGCACCTCCGAAATCTGTGATCTCTCCAACCTAGAAGGACAAGGTCAGCAGGTGCATGGGAACACCACCTCCAATTTCCCTTCCAAGTCACACACTATTTTGGCCTATACATATATCACCATCCCTTCGTCGTCATTGAGTCAAAATCTTGGATCTCCTTACATAACAGCACTGTGGGAGTACTTTCACCATATGGACAGCAATAGGTCAAGAAGACGGCTCACCTCCACCTTCTTAGGGCAACTAAGGATGGACAATAAATCAACTGCATATCCCTAGAACTCCATCTGGGGTATTCTTAATTTTATGAATACTCAAATACAATTTTAAAACCGATCAGCATTTTTATCTGTATTGGATTATGAGGATGGAATGGTCAGGAAAATTAACAATTATTTCTTCCATATATGCCATTACTTAGAATGTAGAACTCAGCACTCAGAGGATTTAAACAGTTTGCTTCTATAGAACACACTGTCAGAAGTAATGGCACAGCAGCCTTCATGTTTACTATGAGAGAAAATCAATTCCTTTAGCAACATCTGCATAAGTATGAAATATGTTACTATAGTAATGGAATAAGTGACGCTTTCATATGCCATTTTCCAAACAAAATTAACATTAATGTACATCCAGAATTGAAGCGAGTAAGAGATTCATTTAAATCTTTGTTCTTCCATTTAAAGTATGGGCTTCACGTGATGAAAAATGACAGTGAGAGGATTGATGATTAGAGGACTGCCAATTTTCTTTTAAGAATTTGTTTTGGTCACAATGCAAAGGACAATTCAATTGCAAAGAAATCAAGACTAAACATATTGGGAACATGCATATTGCTGGACATTATTCGTGGTTATGCACAAAAATATGCCCAGTTGAAGGGTGTGGCATTCATTTGCAGATACAGATATAGACATGGAGCATACAGTACTGGTAATAATCAACCATAATGAACAGATGATGATTAAGCAAGTATAGAAACAGCAAATACAGTTATCAAGAATGGAAGTAGGATTAACTGCACAAAAATTAAGCGCACTCACTCAACGCAATGTGATTTAAATATTTCTACCATTCAGCCATTAAAATAATAACCAGAAGAGCAACTTGCAATTATCAGTCCAGAAATTACACTTTATTTCTTTATGTTCCGATGAACAACAGTGGAATTCTGAGTGGTGCTCATCAATACAATCTATTAATTCTATTCAGTATTCTCAGAACTATATGCACAGGTATTGCAAAAAGCAAGTTATATGAACATTTACAATCTTGTTCATATAACCTGCAGTGCAAAAAAATGTTTGTTTTCTATTTAAAAAATAATTTAAGTTAAAGTAATGGTACAGCGGCAAATAAAAGGTTTACCTGCCCTAGTTTTAACACTTCAGAACACTGCATGGGTCTTTGTCTGTAAAAAGATGTCTCAGCTTTATTGCATTTAAAAATGCTTGCAAATATGCTAAATGCTAAGGATTTGCTGAGGATGTGGATTTTTCGGTCTTCGGTGTACTGCTACTGACCCCTGGCTTTCCTTCTGTGGTGCTGTTTTAACACACTGATAAATACTTTTCCATCGTGGGGCTCCCTGAGCATGTGTCACACTGACAGATCGCCAATTCCCAACTGCCTCTCGAAAATCTTGCTGTAGTACCACCAGGGGTGTAAAACAATGCATGGAAAATAAATACATGAACAGGCTTTCACTCAAGAGATTCACTATATAATAAAAACAAATGATTTGATGCTATATACAGCAATACATTTTTAAACATCATTTCAGTAACCAAAAGCAACTCATTGTAAATTATACAATCTTGTTTTTAGTTCTGCAGAATTAATACAATAAAATTCAAACAATTCTAACATTTGCTAGAATACATTTCATTTCACCTTTTTATTTTCACTCAACTGACTAAATATTGGGGAGATAGATAGATAGATAGATAGATAGATAGATAGATAGATAGATAGATAGATAGATAGATAGATAGATGACATTCTCCAGTTCAGATATTCAAGGGGTTCCCTGAAATAATATTATGTGCAATAGATTCTCTGTCAGACATTAAAAATATGAAAAGTTTTCAGTCACAGAAGAGTAAGTTTGTAATACTGATAATTTCATAGTAGAATGAGAGAAATATTTAGAACAGTACAGCAATATTCATAGTATTCATTGAAAACAAAATTATTTATTTTCATACAAAAATGCAAGTGGTGTTACATTTTATATTTTTTTTAAGTAATTCAAAAAGTATGGTGTTTTAAAATGTAACTGAATTACATAGAATATAAACACTAGGGAGCAATGGCTTATGAAAAATAAAGCAAGTGATGCGGGTGACAATGTACAAGAATGAGGCACCCTGGGTGAGCTGTGTCAGCAACACCACAAGTTGTTTATTTTATATAATCCATTGCTTCCCAGCAAACATTCTGTTTGTTATTGCTTTCTGTATTAAAAATAATTTTAAAAAGCAATTACTTTATTTTTTGGACGATATCAGCCTGTCTTGCCTGCTGGATATATGAGAGGCTACAGATGTTGCGTATTACAACATCTTGTGAAGCAATCCTCCATGAGTATTGTCTGCTGTGATTTGGATGTTGCAGACTGAAGAGGTATGTCGACGATGCACCTATTTATCAGCTGTCATATGTTACATTAGGTGAGCAAATGCTGTATCATTGTTATCACTCCCTGTTTTGTTTGTCTCGTGGTATTTTACATGGTTTCAATCTAATGCACTATCATTTGACATTGTCCTTATCAGTTGCATAACAGCAGTGAAATCAGCGGAGTCACACTGTATTTAAAAGTAGCTCCTAGCAGTGGCTCACAACAGACATAAACCATCATTAATTAGCATACAGGATAATAAAAGCTGCTGAAGGATTTAATTTTTTAAAGCATTTACTCCAAGATCATTAAAGCTGAGCCATGTATCATCATCACCATACGCAGTCCCTCGAAATCGAGGAAGACTTGCTTCCATGCCAAAATTGAGTTCTCAGGTGACTGCACAGTCCAATATGGGAACCACAGTCTCTGTCACAGGTGGGACAAACTGTTGTTGAAGGAAAGGGTAGGTGGGGAGTCTGGTTTGCCACACGCTCCTTCCGCTGCCTGTGTTGTCCTCCACATACTCTTGGCGACAAGACTCGAGGTGGAGACTCGAGGTGCTCAGCCATACAGACCAACAACAACAGCTTGCATTTATATGAGTTGAAGTTTACGGAAGTTGGAGAATGGCAGGTTGCCCAGGAGAGCATTGGAATAATCACGCCTGGAAGTGACAAAGGTATTGATGAAGGTTTCCAGCACTAGGTGACTAATGTAGGGGTGGAAGCAGCCGGTGTTACGAGGTGCAAGTAGGCGGGCTTCATAATAGAGAAGATGTGGGGGTTGGTTGCTCAGCTCTTGGTCGAGTAGGACATTGAGGTTATCACCATTATCATAGACAGTCCCTTGGAACTGAGGAAGACTTGCTTCCACTCCCTAAGTGAGTTCTTTGATGGCTGAACAGTCCGATATGAGAGCCACAGACCCTGGGACAGACATTCGTCGAGGGAAGGGATCGGTGGGGCTGGTTTGCCGCGTGCTCCTTCCACTGCCTGTGCTTGGCCTCTTCATGCTCTTTGCGTTGAGACTCGAAGGGCTCAACGCCCTCCCAGATGCACTTTCTCCACCTTGAGGTTACAAATGGTCTGGTTTAGCCTGAGGCAATGGCTGGGGAGAGGGTTGGAATCGCTGTCAAGGGTATGGAGCTCCTGATGGGCGCCGACAACAATGGCTTTGGGCTTATCAATATTTACTTCGACAAAATTATGGCTTATCAAAGGCTGGATGTTAGTCAAGCAGTCTGACAACACAGAGGCAGCGGAGGGATCGAGAGAGATGGTTAAGTAGTAAAGCTGGATATCATCAACATATTCTTCTTCATCTTAGGTGGTCCCTCACATCGAGGATGACTTGCTTCCACACCAAAATGTGATTTTAGTGATTTGTGTACATGGACAACCAAATGCCTTTGCTCTTCCACAGCTCCTAGTCTCTCACCATTATAAAAATAATGGTCCTCATTTTTTCTTTTCTACGTTAAAGACACTATGGGGCCATAATTCAGTTTCTCTGAAGGGACTGCTAACGCGGGGTTTCAATGGCCGATCGGAAAAATCGATCGGCCGCCGCGTTGGGGTGTATTGTCCCCCCCGATGCATGTTCAGCTCGGTTGGGGGGGGGGTGGGTGCGGTTCCAGTGGTGCACATTTCCATCGGAATCGGCGGGGTGAAGCCATGGTCAAAGGATTCGGGCCGCGGTGACGTCATCAGGGTACGCATCGCTGCTACACGGCCACACCACCCATTTTCAGCACTTTAGAGAGAGGTTTTTTTTTGGCAGTGTCCCCGCAATGTTTTTGTGTCAGTCCACTTTGCCATGGAACGTGACACCGCTTGACTATTCCCGTGATCGGCTCCATTTATTCAGAAAAGGTTGGATTTTTGTTTGTCTCCATTGAACCTGCTGAGTGCTGTTCAGAGGTTTTGAGAGAGTTTGGAGGACCTTCTGCTCTCAGTTTTTAGTGGAGGCCTGTGGGTCTCATTCTATGCTCCAGAGGCCTGCTTGGCAGGGTGCAGCCTGAAAAAGAATGGGATCAGTGTTGGCAGAGGAACATCTGGTACACCTGGGCATACGCAGGGCGGCACGCAGGAAAAGGCGTCGCCGTCAGGAACGTCTAGACAGGCATCGGGCAAGGGTGCCATTGACTGCACCCACATTGGGCTGAGGGCGCCACAACATCACCTCGAGATCTTTGTGAACTGCAAGGGGTCCCATTCGCTGAATGTGCAGCTTATGTGTGACCACCGGCATCAGATCCTGGCAGTTGATGCAAAATACCCAGGCAGCAGCCATGATTCCTTCATTCTGTGCTAGACCAGTGTGCCTGCCCGCTTCACAGGCTGCCTGGGGACAAGGGATATCCCCTGTTCACTTGGCTGCTCACTCCACTGTGGACACCAGGACAGCTCCAGAGCATGCGTACAATGATGCTCATTGTGACACTAGGTGAATCATCGAGCACTGCATCGGGCAGAGGTTCCGTTGCCTGGACCGGCCTGTTGGTGCCTTGCAGTACTCTCCTCAATGGGTCTCCATATTTGTCGTGGTCTGCTGTATGCTGCACAACCTGCCGTTCATGAGGGACCAGCCACTGGAGGTCGAGCCAACAGCACCACCTGATGAGGAGAGGAGGAGGCGCAGGAAGAGGAGGAGGAGGAGGAGGATCCCCGTCGCCACAGAGCTAAGAGACATCATCCCCATCGCAACCCTGCAGGGGAGGTGCAGCTGCGTCTCACTTCAGATAATCCCATGACCCTTCAGCTCCCACTTTTAATGGCCATCACACTGAGTGCCTTCGCACAGAATTGTACACTCCCAAATGAAACACCTGGCCAGGTACAAGTGCTAAAAACAAAGATTTATCCAAATATTCAACTGAGTGCAAAAACACAACATAAACAACAATATGATCATCAACTAACACAAATAATCCTCTCTTACCCCTGTGCATTTCCTTAGAACACCACTTACGCGTGCCTACCCTAACACTACGCCTAAGTGAGTCCCCTGTGGCTGAATCATGGGTCTGGGAAGGATACTGTGGATGTTTTGTGGTACCTACAGCTGTCCTTCTAGGACACCCTCGAGCACCTTTGGGCCTGGAAGGGCCGGATGCAGTCTGGTCATCACCCTCCTGGGAAGCTGCAGTCTGGCTTGGCTCAGGTGGAACCATGCGTGGAGGCACTGGTGGAGTGGGAGGTCTGGGGCCAGGAATGTTGTGATCCTGAGGGAGCACATCATCAGGATTCTGGTCAGAGGAGCCTGCGTTACTCCCCGGGGGCGGCACATTACCACCACCACCAAGCTGAGGGAGGTCAGGTCGATGCGATGGCGCCACACCGGAAGGTCCCCCATGGCCCGTGTTGGACCCAGCTGCGAACGCAACACTGAGGTGTCTGTTGGCTTCGAGTTTAGACTGCATGAGAGCAGCCAGAGTCTCAAATCCACCAGTGATGACAGCGGTTTGATGCTCCATGGCAGCACTAAGACGCTCCGTTGCCTGTTGCCTAGAGAGCATTCTGAGCTTCCAGGGCCGCGGCCATCCTCCTCAGTGCAGCACTGATATGCTCGTTCACTCACCCCTGTGCCAAAATGGCAGCTGCCACATCACCTGCAGGTTGCATTAGAGGTGGATTCGCAAGGACAACCTGGGAGTCAATCATCGCCTGCACATTTGCAATGATGGGCTCCATGGTGTGCGCAGAGCTGTCGAGTATTCGGGAGATGGACACCTCCACACTCCTTTCCACTTCCGACAGCCTCTCTGGCACCCTTGTCAGTGGCCCCAACATCTGGGAATACATGGCCTCCACCCTTTTCTCATAAGCCGCTACTTGCATGGCATCATCTGAGTCCTCGTCGGCAGAATTCCGGTGCGGACTCGCCCTCCAGAGAGGTGGCACCTGAGGTTCCGTAGCCTTGTGACCATGCTGCAGCCTGCTAGGCCCCGGTGCAATATCCAGTGTCGCCCCTACCACGTCAACTATATCACACTGTGCACCCCCATCAGTATCTGAGCTGGCACATGTGGGTGGAAGCAGTGACATGCCGCCTCCTCCTTCTCTTCCTCATCAGTTATGTGGATGAGCCGGGGAGTGCTGACAATAGTGCCTTCATTGCTCAACAGCTCAATGTCACCATCACGTCTTGTAGACATGTCTACAAGCCTGCACTTCAGGCCTGCAGCTGGTCTCACAGGTGGTGTCTCTGTTTGTGGTCTGCTGCTTCATCTGCAAGCATAAATGGGACAAGGGTTGCCTGAGGGGGAGGTGGGGGATTAACACATGGAGCCTGCAAGTAGCACACCTTTGGACAGAAAAGAACAATATGCGCATGCAAGTAGCGAGCACATTCAATGACTGCCTCACTTACCAATTCTGCCCTCATCGGTGTCGCCAGTTCCGCTGCCCACAGGGGGCATGTCACCTGGAAGCATAAATAGGAGAAGGGCTGCCATGAGGGGGAGGTGGGAGATGAAGGTATGGAGGATGCAACTAGCAGACTTCTATGCAGATAAGGAACAGTAGATGCTGGTGCATTGAAGGAGAGAGTGCATTCAAGAAGGGTCTTCACTTACCCACATCAGTGTCAGCACTGCTGTCGGCCACAGGGATTGCATCATGGCCACCAACCAACTCATGAGCCCTCTTCTCTAAAGGTGTCAGCACCTGTGTGTCTGCGTCTCCACCCCTAGTCATCATTAGGTGGGCTCTATTGTGAGCCAGTTTAGCCTGCAAAAGAAAGCATGGTTGGTGAGTACCACTGTGATGACACATGACAAATGAGCGCACAAGTGTTTGTCCGTGATATGCTGTAAGTGTGAGGCGAAAGGGAGCCTCCATTGCGAGAACACATACATATATGTATAGAGGCGTGAACAATGAAATGCTAATTGAGTGACTAAACAGTGAGTATGGGAAATAAGAGCATGTTGAAGGAGAGTCTCACAGATGGAAGATCAGCAGTTGGTGGAAGAGTTACTCACTTTCATAATCCGGATGACGTCATGGAATCTCTTCCTGCACAGCACTGGCATCCTCTTATATATGGAGGTGCCTGACACCTCCTGTGCTATCTCATTCCTTGCATTGTTTAATACCTGTCTGGTTGGTCTCTCCACGTCTGGAAACATGACTCGCCTTCTTCCCTCCACATCTTCCATCAGGGTCTCGAGCTCCACATCGGTAAACCTGTTTGCCCTCCTTCGTCGTCTCACGCCAGCCATCCTTCAATCCAACTCCTTCCCCCCTCAGGGCCTAGCTGCAAACCCTGGCCTTTAAAAAGGCCAGGGAGTAGCTGGCTCATTAGGAACCCTTACCTGCATGTTCAATTTCTCCGTGGTAATTATGCTCCAATTAGGACAGCCACATTGCTGAAAAATGCACTTTGTGAGGGTTCCTTAGCGCTGGAACCCATTTTTTCACTTTTGGATATAGATTGAGCCACCGGTGAATAAATGTTGGCGGTAATGGCCCCAAAAAGTCAGGAGGAGCTCCAGGTTTCCAACGGCACTGAATTTTGTCCCCTATGCATTTGCAAGTTATTGTTGATCAAATGTAAAATAATGCTGCATTATTTTTGAACTTGATTCAAAATTAAAAACACAAGTCAGTACATTGTTACAATGAGATAAATTAAACACAACCCAGAAGTTACTGTTGACAATGTTAGCAGATCAATGTTCGAATCGTTCCTGTGATGTTCCCATGACATTCCTTAGTTTAGTATTTTAATATAGGCATTAACTCAGATATTTTAAATGGGTCAATTCCTGTGCTAAAGTATCAGATAGAAGAAAGTCATAGTAATATCACAGTCAAGTATTCAATTGCGGATACCGCCAACAGTATGTTCTGGGCTCATATATTGTAACAAATGTACAAACATCTGTAAAATAAATGATTATCTGATACCGAAGCCTCGATGTCCAATCTGATGATTTCAGTGTTGCCTTGGAGTTGATCTCAATAATGAGTTAATCTTATTAGATATGAATGTGGATAATGAATCAGATATTAGGGGGCTGAAATTCGGCATCCCGATACGGCCTCTGGCCACCAGAAAGCAGTGAGCACTGGGTGGTGCAGAATGGCAACCAACTTGCAGCGGAATAGCCGTCATTAGTGAAATTCAGCTCAGGGCATTTTGGTTGGGTATGGAGATCCACCCCACTCGCTCCACTTCCGCCCTGCTCCCCCTACTTCTGCCCCGCTCCTGCTGATGCGTCATTAAAGACATCATCAGAGCACGCACCGCAACAGAGCCGCCCCGGGAGGGAAATTCGCCTCCAAAAGTCTTCCGGCCACTGATCGGTGCCCCGACAGATTTTTTTGTCGGTGCACTTCTTGTTGGTCGGCGGTTTAGCTGCCATTAAGGGGAGGTGGCGCTGCTGGCGAAGCCATTTTATTTTTTTTGTCGGCCGACTGCTAGGTCGGACCGACAATTATGCCCCCAGGTTCGTCCGGGCCGCCAGCAGGCAGGCAGGCACCTCTTGGGTGCCAGGCTGTTGGGCCGGTCGAAACCCTCCCTGGTGGCCCAGTGGGCCTAACTTAAAAACATTCAGAGGCTTCAGCGGCTCTCCCCTTTAATTGAAGGGGAGAGACGTTGTGACGCGCCAGCGCGATGATGTCACCAGCCCGGCGCTGATGACTGACAGCGGATGAGACTCTGTCCCGCCTCCACTTCCATCCCCATTATGACCAACTTCTGCTCCACTTGAAAAAAAATGACAAAGATCTAAATTTCGCAGGATGGACCACCACATCCAAAAACGATATGAGCGACCCGTTTTCGGCGGGGGTGAATTTCGGCTCCTACGGTTTCTAAGGAATTATCTCAGCAGAAATTTCATCAGATCCAAATTCACACTAAATATAAATTGAGTTATGATTTATATTTGATCATAGTCGAGAGGCAATCTGACCCATAAGCTTTGGTAAGTGTTTTGTTTGTCAGAATGGAAATTTGGGGCCAAAATTGCCCCTTTCCTTAAGGCCTGTTACCACCGCAAATCGGCAGCCAACTTTTGGTGGAATGGCCACTGCTAGCCCAATTGCCGTCCTGTGTTTTCCCTGGCGGTGCCCCGATCACCCCTTACCGCTCCACTGCTGCCGATCCGTCTTAAGCGCGTCAGCACCGTGCGCACCGCTGATCTAATCCCCCTGACGGTGACATTTACCATGGAAAATCTTTGGTCCATTGCAGAGTGGTGCGGCTTCCCTTAAAGCAGAGGGCACACCGCCACGGCCGGCATTTTCTTTTAATTGTCGGCCGACTCTGCAGTCGGCCCAACAATGGCGGCCGGGGTGGCAGCACGGCAACCCCTCTTGGGTGCCGGGTCATTGGCCTGGCTGGACCCTTCCCCCTGGTAGCCCAGTGGGTGCCACAGAGGCCTCACTCTGCGTTGCAGTGTCCCTCCCCTTATGTTAAAGACGTGGCACATCTGTGTTGCGCTGATGTCATCACCACCTTGCTCATAACCCCAAAGCACTGGGAGACGGTGTCACAATTAAAGAGCCGAATTTTCCGCCTCTTCCCTCCAAATCACGAGCTGCAGTAATAATTCAAATAATTCGAATTATCTGCCCGAAATGCGGCAGAGAGCAATTTCCCCCCCAATATTTCTGTCCTAAATTCTTTAATCCACTGCACTAAACTTTCTAATTGCTGTTTTATGAGGCATAAAGCCTGTATAGACAGGTAGGTGAACCAGCACCGTTCTCTTTCCTCTATTTCCAGAATCCAACCTGAACCCGTCTGGGTGGGATCAAAATGGTCGAGGCTCACATATCAATATTCTTTTAACTGCTTATTACACTATGGATAACAAACATCACTATACTGTTCCCGTTAACTTCAAACAGTAACTCTCTTTACCTTCAAAATCTACTCACCCCAGCGGTCAGTCAGGGAAGTAAATTTCCATGTGGGCAGCTGAACAAGGTTGGTCGCATTTGCCTTGAAACTTGCCAAAGTTCTTCCCGAAACACACCCCTTTTATAATACAAAAGGTCCTACCTGTGACAATGAATGACACAACAGCCCCCTGCCCCCGCACCCCCCCCCGCCCCCACCCTTTGATGTCCACTATCACACAAAGTGTTTTTGATGGGGCCTTCCGGGTCTCCAGCTTTTTGATGATCAACCATTATCACGCAAAGTGTTTTTGATGGGGAGTTCTGAGTTTTTTACTCCTGCAACAAGGTTGACATTAGCATTTCAAAAGGGTGAGGGAACCATTCCAGACTTGGTGGGGCCGTGGTCATCAAGTTCATACGAGGCTGGTCAATTTACAAAACTGTCTGCACAGTACAGCCTGGTAACCCTTTAACTGTCGGCTTACTTTAAGTTAAATGCGTTCTTCCTGAAGGTCTGACTACATCTGGTAATGATAGCGGATTATCACATTATCACTTTCCTCTCTTGAATATCTATAATAGGCAGCCTTGACAAACTTTTAACCACAGCCAAGTAGTTGACGAGATGGAAACCTTATCTCCTCTTACTCCACCTCTTCAACTCACTGCAGTAATTGACAAAAAAAGATCATCATGCATTCTCATCTGTTCTCCTTTGTTTGAGAATCACTTGATTGGAGAAATGCTCTTGAGTTTCCCACAAAAGTAATCCTGCCTTTCCCATAAGACAGAACAGTAATACCAGACTTATCCCCAGCATGCAGCATAGAAAGGGCATCATGATTGTTTCAGTCAGTAAATTAGAGTACTGAAATCCAATCCGGATTCCATTAGGATCATATCATGAAACTTCTTCCGCAGATTGCAATTGTTTGGTTTTGTTTGCAGTTCAGAAGTCTATTACTCATGCATATGTTTAAGAAAACATTACACTGTAGAACATTTGTAATTCAATGTACACTGGTACTCATCATCATCATCATCATCATAGGCAGTCCCTTGGAATCGAGGAGCACTTGCTTCCACTCCCAAAGTGAATTCTTTGATGGCTGAACAGTCCGATACGAGAACCACTGATCCTGTTAGAGATGGGGCAGACATTCGTCAAGGGAAGGGGTCGGTGGGGCTGGTTTGCCGCACGCTCCTTCCATTGCCTGTACTTGACCTCTTTATGCTCTTTGCGTTGAGACTCGAACATTTGTAATTCAATGTACACTGGTACTAGCACACAATCAAACGGTTGAAAGCCAAAGCAATGCTGCACTTTGACTCATCTATTTAGTATTCCTGTTTCATTCCAAAAGCATGTCCAATGTGAGCTTTGCAACATAGATTGCATTTATTACACAGTGCAAAATGGTGTGAAATTATGCAAAGGCTGCAATTGATATGAATGAGCTTCTAAACAGACTTTGAAAGTATAAATGAGAAAGGATGATCACTAATATAAAATGTTGCTATCTCTGTTATTGAAGAGAAAGCAGAGATATAAATACTTTTTAATTATTCCAGAATAATCTTCGATTGTGGCCTCTATCAATCTGGTTTATTGGCGAGCTAACTGATCTGTATTTTAAACTCAACGATAAAATGTTCTTTCTTTGTATCTGTATCTATACTTCGGGGAATTTTAACATGCTGACGCACTATGAGCCAGGGAGCAGGGGGTTCCGCGGAGTATGGTGTGGGAAACCAGGAAGTCAGTGCAGCGCATCAGACAATGGCTTTTTAACACAGCCACTGCATTGGCATATGACTCCAGGATAGGTTGAGTGGGCATGATTATGACCCACATGATTTGATTTCAACTCCAGTATTTAAAGGGATACTGCAAAGATGACATTTGATGGATTCTGGAGATGGTAGTATAACACAAAGAATTAACAGAATGGAGTCCAAATGTTCAAAGTTTGTGCCACGTTTTAGTGACACCTCCCTGGATGTGCTGCTGGGATCTCTAAGGGCCCACAGGGAGAAACTGTTCACTACTGAAGGGAGGAAGAAGCCTGCCAGTGAAACCAGGAAGGTGTGGCTGGAGGTTGCCCATGAGGTTAGCAGCAGGAGTGTGGTGTTACGCTCCTAGATTCAATGCCATAAGCAGTTTAAAGACCTAAGCAGGGCAGGAAAGGTGAGTACTGTGGCACATTCAACTGCATCCAACTCTGTGCATTACACGAACCCCTTCAGTCGGTCTTCTCAAGCCTACTCCGGCATATCACTTCTCACATCAACTTATCTTGCAGGTGCACCCAACCCTCTCTGTCTATGCACTTCCTCACATTCCCATCTGTCCACCCACCACTGACACTCACCGAAATCTTTATGCAATGTCATATCCCTCCTTCAATGTCACCCTCAACAAAGACTCTTCATGTCTTGTCATCTCCCAAATACCTGTCCATCTTTCCTGCAACTCCATGTTTGAATCCCTCCGATCCAGACTCCGTGCCTGCCACAGTACCGAAACGACTCTCATCAAAGTCACAAATGACACCCTTTGTGAATGTGACAAAGGCAAATTATCCATTTTCATCCTTCTTGACTTGTCTGTGGCCTTTGACATGGTTGAACACCCCATTCTTCTCCAATGCCTCTCCACCATCGTCCAGCTGGTGGGACTACACTCACCTGCTTCCACTCTTATCAATCTAACCATAGCCAGAGAATCTCCTGCAATGGCTTGTCTTCCCGCCCCCACATTGTTACCTCTGGTGTCCCCCTAGGATCTATCCTTGGTCCCCTTCTATTTCTCATCTATATGTTGCCCCTTGGCGACAACATCTGGAAACACAGCGTAATTTTCCACATGTACGCTCATGACACCCAGCTCTACCTCACTACCATTTCTCTCGACATCTGCATGGTCTCTAAATTGTCAGACTGCTTGTCCGACATCCAGTTCTGGATGAGCAGAAATTTTCTCCAATTGAATATCGGGAAGACTGAAACCATTGTTTTTGGTCCCCGCCACAAACTCTGTTCCCCTGCCATTGACTCCATCCCTCTCCCCAACTTCTGTCTGAGGCTCAACCAGACTGTTCGCAACCCTGATATCATACTTGACCCTGAACTGAGCTCTCGACCATATTTCCGCAGCATAGCATTCTGTAACATTGCTCGTTTCCGCATTTGCCTCAGCACATCTGCTGCTAAAGCCCTCGTCTATGCTTTTTTTTCCTCCAGACTTGACTATTCCAATGCACTCCTGGCTGGTCTCCCACATTCTACCCCACATAAACTAGAGGTGACCAAAACTCTGCTGCCCATGTCCTAACTTGCACCAAGTCCCTCTCACCCGTCACCTACATTGGCTCCCTGTTAAGCAATGCCTCATTTCAAAATTCTCATCCTTTTTTTCAAATCCCGCCATGGCCTCACCCCTCCCTATCTCTGCAATCTCCACCAGCCCCACAACCCCCCGAGATGTCTATGCTCCTCAAATTCAGCCCTCTTGAGCATCCCTGATTATAATCGCTCAACCTTTAGTGGCCGTGCCTTCTGTTGCCAATAAACATAGAAAATAGGTGCAGGAGTAGGCCATTCGGCCCTTCGAGCCTGCACCACCATTCAATATCATCATGGCTGTTCATTTTTGCAACTTTAGTACCACATTCCTGCCTTCTCTCCATACACCTTGATCCCTTTAGCAGTAAGGGCCACATCTAACTCCCTTTTGAATATATCTAATGAACTGAACTCAACAACTTTCTGTGGTAGAGAATTCCACAGGTTCACAATTCTCTGAATGAAGAAGTTTCTCCTCATCTCAGTCCTAAATGGCTTACCCCTTACCCTTAGACTGCGACCCCTGGTTCTGGACTTCCCCAACATCGGGAACATTCTTCCTGCATTTAACCTGTCCAATCCCGTCAGAATTTTATATGTTTCCATGAGATTCCCTCTCATTCTTCTAAGCTCCAGTGAATATAAGCCTAGTCGATCCAGTCTTTCTTCATATGTCAGTCCTTGCATCCCGGGAATTAGTCTGGTGAACCTTCGCTGCACTCCCTCAATAGCAAAAATGTCCTTCCTCAGATTAGGAGACCAAAACTGCACACAATATTCAAGGTGTGGCCTCACCAAGGCCCTGTAGAACTGTAGTAAGACCTCCCTGCTCCTATACTCAAATCCTCTCGCTATGAAGGCCAACATGACCTTTGCCTTCTTCACTGCCTGCTGTACCTGTATGCCAACATTCAATGACTGATGTACCATGACACCCAGGTCTCATTGCACCTCCCCTTTTCCTAATCTGCCACCATTCAGATACTATTCTGCTTTCCTATTTTTGCCACCAAAGTGGATAACCTCACATTTATCTACATTATACTGCATCTGCCATGCATTTGCCCACTCACCTAACCTGTCCAAGTCACCCGGCAGCCTCTTAGCATCCTCCTCACAGCTCACTGCCACCCAGCTTAGTGTCATCTGCAAACTTGGAGATATTACATTCAATTCCTTCATCTAAATCATTAATGTATATTGTAAATCGCTCCCCAAACTCCCCAAGCTCCAGAACTCCCTGCCTAAACCTCGCCGCCTTTCTACCTCTCTTTCCTCCTTCAAAATGCTCCTTAAAACATATCTCCACCTGTGCTAATTTCTACTTATGCGGCTCGGTGACAAATTTTGATCTCATAATGCTCCTGTGAGGTGCCTTGGGATGTTTCACTACGTTAAAGTCGCTATATAAATACAAGTTTTTGTTGTTGTTGTTGTTGATCCATCTGCTCATCACATGCCATTACTCTCACTCATAGATCATTTCTTTGCCTCCTTGCAAGAGAAGAGAGCAGAGAACACCAGCGATATGCAGAGAACTGAAGGGGACCCTCCAACTATTTCGCAATTGACAGCTGCAGAGGAGGAGGAGTTTGACATCAGAGGAGTCTCAGCGTGCCTGGCCATCAGAGGTGGGGTGATGGGGGCCTCCCAGCAACTGGTGACAGAATGAAATATCAGACAGCCACATGGCATACAACACTCATTTTTGTTGACTTGATGTCAACAGTGAGTAAAATATGGTCATGTGCAAAATCATCACTTAAAACATTGTTACCTTGACGGTTCTAATTCATGTCTTTAATCTTCCACAAGGCCTTGGTGCAGGAGATGGTGCAGGAGGACAACAGTGACTCCTCAGAGGAGCTCACTCCCTCTAGAGTGCACCATCACAGGACTCAAGCAGACCAGGCACCACATCAGATACTTATGCTTCGATGGGACCAGTAAAGAAGATAGTTGGATTTTCACCTAGTGATGAATACATTACAAGTGAGCAAGAGTAGATGATGGAGACAGGGACAGCAGTAGTGAGTCTGTGTCGAACACTCCAAGCTCTGCACTGCTGGATGCAGATGTTAAACCTTGAGGGCAGTCGACGAATAGGATACTTCTGGAGCAACAGCGAAGATGTGCGAAGTATTGGCATGCTTTGCAGCCACATTGTGCATGCAGGCAGAGAGATTGGAGGAGTCCATCTCAAGCATGAGTGGTGGCATTGATGTTGCAGGCCTTTGTGATGATGTATTCGTCCATGGAAAGAGTGGCCATCTGCATGGAGCATCAAACGCGGAAATCAAACGAGTGCATGCAGGCCCTCATCAATGACTTCCACACTATAAATGCCACCTTAAATAGGATTCATGAAACTGTAGCCTTGGCCATTCATCACCCAGCTGATCTGCACTGAAGTGCTCTCCAGCTCATTGCTAGCAGGGAAGTTCGGGTTGGTCATGAGCGGGATGGTAGTGAAAGGGGACATGGAAGTGAGGACTCAGTTCAAAGAATTTCCAGTTCTCAGCCATTGCCCAACCCGCCCTCAACCAGTCAGTACCCCACATGCTACCTCATGTCCCGATAGCCGAGTCTGCACTGCACTTGTGCAGGAGGCGCAGTCTTTGACGGTGTCCTCATGGGCTCCAAAATCCAGAGGAGGTCTACCTCTGCTAAAGCCACAGGAGTTGCAGTACGTAGAAGTGCTAGGAAGAGGAAGAGGAACATTTGTAGTTGCATAAGGGTATGAACATAGATGTGTTACACAATGTTAGATTATTAAATTTCTGTTTTTTATTTTTGAGCCACTTAAATATTATTTGCTTCCACCACTTTCCTGTGTTGCCCATTTTTGGTGGCTGCCAGGCAAGTGGCCTTTTCACTTCTGATGAATGGTAACACAAGAATTAACACCGAGGAGTGGGGGGGGCTGTAAAAGGGATGTTTGGTTGTTTGCAGGACTGCTTTGTGTTGGGGGAAGTGGGGGAGAGGGAAGTGGTTGTTTGCATGTAGCTGCTAGATGGATGGATTAGAAACATAGAAACATAGAAAATAGGTGCAGGAGTAGGCCATTCGGCCCTTCGAGCCTGCATCATCATTCAATAAGATCATGGCTGATCATTCACCTCAGTACCCCTTTCCTGGTTTCTCTCCATACCCCTTGATCCCTTTAGCCGTAAGGGCCATATCTAACTCTCTCTTGAATATATTCAACGAACTGGCATCAACAACTCTCTGCAGTCGAGAATTCCACAGGTTAACAACTCTCTGAGTGGAACCTAACAGAATCTCGTAATAACGTGGCGATTCCGGGCATCCTGGGCAGCAATGTGCGCTGCTGCAGGTGCACTGGCCGCATCAAGAGGCTCTGTGCTCAGCCTTTTGTTCCACTGTAGGTGCAAACCTTGCTGCTGTGTATTGCTGTAAAGAGTGCAGCACAGCTCTGTAGACCTTGGCTGGTGCATATTGAAGGACACCTCCAGATCTGTCCAGGCACCTGAAGCGGCTCTCCAGCATGCTGATTGCTTGCTCAATGACACATCTGGTTGTTATATGGCTTTCATTGGCACTCATTGCTTGGGTTCCTCATGGGTGTCATCAGCCATGATTTAAGTGGGTATCCCTTGTCTCCAAGCAGCAAGCCGGTACGTTTGCTCGAGGTGCTAAGATATCGTGAAGGTGGACTGCACAGGACAAAAGCATCATGGTAGCTGCCTGGGAATCTTGTGCACACCTGCATAAATATATTTTTGTGGTTGCACACCAGCTGCACATTGATGGAGTAGAACCCCTTGTGGTTGATGAATAATAGAATCATAGAAATTTACGCCACAGAAGGAGACCATTCGGCCCATCGTGTTTGTGCTGGCCGATAAAGAGCTTTGCATCCTAATCTCAATTTCCAGCTCTTGGTCCATAGCCTTGCAGATTATGGCACTTTAAGTGCATATCCAACTACTTTTTAAATGTGATGGTTTCTACCTCTACCACCTTTCGGGCAGTGAGTTTCAAACACCCATCACCCTCTGAGTGAAGAAAGTTATCCTCAACTCCCCTCTAAATCTTCAACCAATTACTTTAAATCTATGGCCTCTGCTTATTGACCTCTCTGCTAAGGGAAATAGATATTTCCTGACCACTCTATCTAGGCCCCTCATAATTTTATACATCTCAGTTAGGTCTCCCCTCAGCCTCCTCTGTTCCAAAGAAAGCAACCCCAGCTTATCCAATCTTTCACGATAGCTAAATTCCTCTAGTCCAGGCAACATCCTCGTAAATCTCATCTGTACCCTCTATAGTGCAATCACATCTTTCCTGTAACGTTGTGAGCAGAACTGTAAGCAGTACTCTAGCTATGGCATAACTAGTGTTTCATACAGTTCAAGCATAACCTGCGTGCTCTTGTACTCTATGCCTCGGCTAATAAAGGAAAGTATCCATACATCTTCTCAACCATCGTATCTACCTGTCTTGCTACCTTCAGGAATTTGTGCAGATGCACGCCATTGTCACTCTAATCCTCTACAGTTCTCAGGATCCAACATTTATTGTGCATTTCTTTGCCTTATTAGCCCTTCCCAAATGCACTTCACTGGATTAAATTCCATTTCCCACTTTCTGCTCACCTGACCAGTCCATTGATATCTTCCTGTAGTCTGCAGCTTTTTTTCTCACTATCAACCACACGGTTAATTTTTGTATCATCTGTGAACTTTTTAATCATGCCCCTTGCATTGAAGTCTAAACCATTGATATATACTACAAAAAGCAAGGGACCTCGTACTGAGTCCTGTGGAACCCCACTGAAAACAGCCTTCCAGTCACAAAAACACCTGGCGACCATTACCCTTTGCTTCCTGTTTCTAAGCCAATTTTGGATCTAACTTGACACCTTCAGTTGGATCCAATGGGCTTTTACTTTTCTGATCAGTCTGCCATGTGGGACTTTGTCAAAAGCCTTTCTAAAATCCATGTAAACTACAGCAAACATGCTACCCTCTTAGACCCTCCTTGTTATTTCCTCAAAAAATTCAATCAAGTAAGTCAGACACGACCTTCCCTTAACAAGTCCATGCTGAGTATCCTTGATTAATCCATGCCTTTCTGAATGCTGATTAATACCGTCCCTCAGAATTTTTTCCAATACTTTGTATCATGTATGGATGCTTGGGTTTACTAGCCACCAGGTGGCGCCACTTTGGAGGTCATTGGGCTGTGTGCACATGTGTGCAGCCCAGGTATAAAAGGCCAACCATCTTGTAATGTAATCACTTTGGGCCCTAATAAAGTAGAGCCAGGTTTGTACCTGTTCGGAGTTTACAATATTCATCCTATTGAGTAATTGCATACACAACATTTGGCGACAAAGTAACAAGAACTATCACATGCAAAAATGATCACAATTGTAATTCTGGAGCGATTCATGGAGGGAGAAGATTGGGCGGACTTCGTAGCCCATTTGAACCAGTACTTCGTGGCCAACAAAATGGAGAACGAGGCAGACGCAGTTCGGCGCCGGGCGGTCCTCCTCACAGTTTGCAGTCTGAAAATCTATGAACTTATAAAGAATCTCCTCTCGCCCTTAAGTCCAATGGACAAGGATTATGAAACATTGTGTGCTCTGGTACGTGACCATCTCAAACCAGATGAAGGCATCATCATCTCAAGATATCGATTCTATACGCATGTTCGATCTGAAGGCCAGGATGTATCGGAATTTGTTGCCGATCTAAGACATCTAGCTGGATTGTGTAATTTTGAAACTGCATTGGTAGACATGCTGTGACTCTTTTTTGTAATCGACATCAACCACGAGGTGATCCTGCATAAGCTTACTGGTGGCCGAGACACTGGACTTGAGCAAGGCCATCACGATTGCCCAATCATGCATGACGATGGACAAAAGTTTAAAGCAGATATCATTGAAAAATCGGAACTCAGCAAGTACTGTAAACAAGATAGTATTGTCGTTTGGCAGAGCTGCATATGGCAGGGCCTACTCAACTGCGTACGCAAAACCTGTGGCTGCTCAAAGTCTGTCAACGGGAATGAATCCGATATCACCGTATTGGCATTGTGGGGGAAATCATCGGCCTCATCAGTGTTGGTTTAAACAGTACATTTGTAAAGGCTGTTCGAGACTGGGGCATCTCCAGTGCATGTGCCCGCAACTGTGCAAGCGTGCTGCGACACACCATGTGGTGGATGATGACCAGTCTAGCGCGGATCCGGATATGCAATCTAAGATACCAGAGGAGGAAGTGTATGGACTGTATTCGTTCCTAACAAAGAGCCAACCGATAATGATTAATGTAAAACTTAATGGTGTGCCAGTATCAATGGAAAGGAACACGGATGCGAGTCAATCAATAATGAGCCAGAGGACATTCGACAAGCTGTGGGATACTAAGGCTGTGAGGCCTAAGCTGAGTCCAGTCAATGCCAAGTTGCGTACGTACACTAAAGAACTCATAACGGTGATTGGCAGTGCAGTAATCAAGGTGTCGTACGATGGTGCGATTCACAATTTACCTTTATGGATTGTTCCAGGCAATGGTCCAACGCTGTTCGGCATGACCTGGTTGGAAAAAATCAAATGGAATTGGAACAATATCAAAGTGTTGTCGTCAGAGGAGGATACTCCATGTCTCAAATGCTGAGCAAGTTCCCCTCACAGTTTGAACCAGGCATCGACAATTTCACGGGAACCAAGGTGCAGATCCACGTGGACTCGGATGCAAAACCCGTCCATTAGAAAACTCGGGCACTTCCGTACATGATGAGGGAGAAGGTCTAAATCGAACTGGACAGACACTAGCATGAAGGGATCATTTCACCGGTCAAATTTAACAAATGGGCCAGCCCCATTGTTCCCATGTTGAAAAGTGATGACACTGTCAGGATTTGTGGAGATTACAAGGTTACAGTCAAACGAGTTTCGAAACAGGATCAATACCTGTTACCAAAGGCTGATGACCTGTTTGCAACGCTAGCCGGGGGCAAGTTGTTCACAAAATTGGATCTGACATCAGCCTACATGATACAGGAGCTTGTCGACACGTCGAAGAAACTTACGTGCATCAACACTCATAAAGGACTGTTTATCTACAACAGGCGGAATTCGCTCAGCTGCAGCCATATTTCAGAGGAACATTGGGAGTCTACTGAAGTCCATCCCCAGAACTGTCGTGGTCCAAAATGACATACTGGTCACAGATTGTGACTCTGCCAAACATCTGAACAACCTGAAGAAGTTCTACATCGTCTGGACGAAATGGGACTGAGACTGAAATGCTCGAAGTGCATCTTCATGGCACGGAAGTCGATTTCCTGGGGAGTAAAATTGCTACTGACAGTATCAGGCCTACGAACTTGAAAACCAAGGCCATCAAAAATGCACCCAAGCCTCAGAATGTGACGGATCTGCGTTCGTTCCTTGCCTGCACAACTGCCTCGGTAATTCCTTACCTAGATTGAGCACTTTATTAGAGCCTCCGCGCATGCTGTTAAGAAAAGGCGACAGCTGGGTTTGGGGTGCATCTCAAGATAGAGCTTTTGAGAAAGCTACTAATCTGCTTTGCTCTAACAAGCTTCTGGTACATTATGATCCGTGTAAGTGTCTAATATTGGCCTGTGATGCTTTGTCATATGTAGTTGGTTGCGTGCTCCAAAAAGCTAATGAGTTGTGCATATTACAACCTGTTGCAAATGCTTCAAAACGTTTGTCAAAGTTGGAAAGAGCCTACAGCGTGGTAGAGAAAGAAGCACTAGCCTGTGTGGGTTAAAAAGATGCATCAGTACCTGTTTGGTCTTCGATTTGAACTGGAAACAGATCAAAAGCCACTCATGTCATTTTTTTCGGAAAACAAAGATATCAACACCAATGCATCGTCCCACATCCACAGGTGGGTCCTGACATTATCTGCCTATGATTGTGTCATTCGCCATAGACCTGGCACAGAGAATTGTGCTGATGCATTGAGCTCTCTGCCGTTACCCACACCGGAGGTGGTAACGCCACAACCGGCAGACCTACTGTTAGTCATGGATGCTTTTGAAATTGAAGGAACCCCTGTCACGGCCCAACAAGATAAGACCTGGATCAGCCAGGACCCGATATTATCGGTTGTGAAATGTTGTATCCTTAGTGGTGATTGGTCTGCCATACCCAAGCAAATGTGTGAGGAGACCAAATCTTACATCTGTCGCAAAGACGAACTATCCATTCAATCAGATTGTATACTGTGGGGTAATCGTGCTGTTATGCCCAAGAAAGGCAGAGAGAAATTTGTGCATGATTTACATAGAATGCATCCCAGTATCGTCATGATGAAAGCCATTGCCAGGGCTCATGTATGGTGGCCTGGAATTGACTCTGATCTGGAATCATGTGTGCATCAGTGCAACACTTGCATGCAGCTAAGTAAAGCACCAGCAGAATCGCCGCTGAGTCTGAGGTCGTGGCCATCTAAATCATGGTCCAGGATCCACATCAACGTTGCAAGTCCCTTCCTGCGAAATATGTTCTTAGTTGTGGTGAATTCTTATTCCAAGTGGATAGAGTGTACAATCATGCAGGAAACATGACGATCAGATAAAGCTGTGGCACACGGATGAACTGGAACTGTCTGAGGAAGACACAATCAGTAACCAACCAACCTACCCTCAGTCATCAGAGGACTCCGGTGTCATCAATGAATCTGAACTTTCAATCCCTGACATGGTCATTACCACTCCCATCAGATCGGCTACCCAGCCCCCAGGCATAACAGACTCAGAACACTCGCTCAAGGCTGGAGTTGAACTGAGATGTTCAACTCGGGAGCGGAAAGCTCCAGACCGTCTCAGTTTGTAAAAAGACCGTTATATCTTAAAGGGGGATATTGTCATGTATGTATGCTTGGGTTTACTAGCCACCAGGTGGCGCCACTGTCCGAGGTCATTGGGCTGTGCGCATGTGTGTGTGGCCCAGGTATAAAAGGCCAGCCACCTTGTAATGTAATCACTTTGGGCCCTAATAAAGTAGAGCCAGATTTGTACCTGTTCGAGTTTACAGTATTCAGTCTCTTCAGTTATTGCAGACACAACACTTTGCCCACCACCGAGGTTAGGTTGACTGGCCTATAATTACTCAGTGTATCCCTTTATCCCTTTTTAAACAATGGTACAACATTAGAAATCTCCAGTCGTCCAGCACCATACCGATAGCCAGAGAGGATTGGAAAATGATTGTCAGAGCCTCCTTTACTTCCTCCCTTGATTCTCTTAACCTCCTGGGATACATTTCATTCGGGTCAGGCAATTTATCCACTTTCAAAGATGCTAAACCACTTAATATTTCCTCTCTAACCTCCTCATCTAATATTTCACACACCTCCTTGACTACAATGGCTGCATCGTCTCTCTCTTTTTTGAAAACAGATGCAAAGTATTAATTCCAAATACAGATTACCATTTTGATCTCTAATAAGCCCTCCTCTTTTTTTAGTAACCATCTTGCTGTTCAGCTATTTATAAAACATTGGGGCCGAAATTCACCGTCCCCGGAGTTTGGCGGTCAACGAAAAAATCGATCGGCCACTAGGGTCGGATGATTTTCCCTCCCCGAGCCATATTCAGTTCGGGGGGGATTTGAGCGGTGTGCACTTCCGTCGGAAACGGCGCGGTGAAACCACTGTAAAGGAGACATTCCAGCAGAGAGCTCTGCAGCGTGCGGACTGTTGGAAAGCGGCCAGGATAGGGATTTTCAGCTCCAAAAAGGTAGGAGTTCTTCAGGCAGTGCCCCCGCGAAGTATTCGAGTCAGTGCTCGAATGGGATACTGCTGGAGTGTTGCTGCGATTGGGGCCCTTTTGTAGGGAAATAGTTTTATTAATTTTAGATATTTTTATTTAAGATTACAGTATCCACTGTATTTATCTTTTAATAGTTTTATTAATTGTTTTGGCTCGATTCAACCTGCTGAGTGCTGCTCAGAGGTTTGCACATACTTTTGTACAACGTTCAGGTCTGACTCTTTAGTGGAGGCCTGTGGGCTGCAGAGACCTGCTTGGCAGGGTTCACCCAGAGGATGGGAGGAGTGTTGGGAAGGTTACACATGGGAAGGTTACTCAGAAGCAGGGCGGCACGCAGGAGAAGGCGTCGCTGTCAGCACCGTGCAGAAGGCAGCGGGCAAAGGAGGCAGCAGCCATGATGCGTTCATTCTGCATCAGACAGTGTGCCGCCGTCTTCATTGGCCTGAATCAGGATTGTGGTTTGCTGCTAGGGGACAAGGGATATCCTCTGTCCACTTGGCTGCTCACTCCACTGTGGAACCCCAGGACAGTGCCAGAGCATGCATACAATGATGCTCACTGTGCCACCAGGTGCATCATCGAGCAGTGCATAGGCATCCTTAAGCAGAGATTCCAGTGCCTGGCCCTCTCTGGTGGCACCTTGCAGTACTCTCCATAATTGTCATGGTCTGCTGCATGCTGTACAACCTGGCCATCATGAGGGGATAGCCGCTGGAGGTCGAGCCAGCAGTACGACCTGAGGAGGAGGAGAAGGAGGAGGATCCCGGTCGCCCCATCGCCACCCTGGAAGGATCGGGTGCAGACTGACCAGCACCTTCCTGGGAGGGTGCGTCCTCACATATATGGAGGTGCCTGATACCTCCTCTGCAATCTCTCTCCATGCATTATGTGCTGCCTGTCTGCCAGGTCTCCCCACGTCAGGAAACAGTATTCTTCTTCTGTCCTCCACACTGTCCATCAGAGTCTCCAGCTCCATATCAGTGAATCTGTTGGCTCTCCTTGCACCTCTTACACCAGCCATCCTTCCAAACTCCTTCCCCCCTCAGGGCCTTGCTGCAAAACCTGGCCTTTTGAAAAGGCCAGGGAGCAGCTGGCTTGTTGGAAACCCTTACCTGCATGCTGAATTTCTCAGTGGTGATAACGCTCAAATTAAGACAGCCACACCACTGAAAAATCCACTTTGGAAAGGTTCATTAGCACTGGAACCCAATTGCTCATTTTTGGAGCTGAATATGGGGTGGCCATGTCACGAAAAAATTCAGCGCTAATGGCCACAAAAAGGTGGGGGAAACACCAGATTTCTAGCGGTACTGAATTTCGGGCCCATTATATTTTCCTTTATTTTACTTGCCAATATTTTTTCATGTTCTCTCTTTACTTTCCTAATTTCCTTTTTAATCCACCCCTGCACTTTTTACATTCCTCTCGGCATTCTGCAGTATTCAGCTCTTGGTATGTGACATAAGCTTCCCTTTTTTGCCTTATCTTATCCTGTGTGCCCCTTGACATCCAGGGGGCTCCAGATTTGGGAGTCCCTCCCTTTTTCTTTGTGGGAACATATTTGCTCTGAATCCTCACCATCTCCTCCTTGAATTCCTTCCACTGTTCTGACACTGACCTTCAAGTAGTTGTTTCCAGTCCACTTTTGCGACATCGCATCTTGGCTTCATAAAATTGGCCTTTCCCCAATTGAGAACTTTTACTCCTTTTCCATAAATACGCTAAATCTGACTGAATTGTGTGCACTACCATTAAAATGCTCTCCCAATGATACCCCTTCCACCTGCTCACCTTCATTCTCTAAAACTTATTCCAGAATTGCCCTCTCTTGTTGGACATGCTACGTACTGGCTAAAAACATTTTCCTGAATGCATTTGAGAATTCTGCACCCGATATACCTTTACACTGAGTTCGGGGTCCAGCTGAGGCAAGGGCCCTGGGGCAGTCCACGCTGCGATATATACACACACTAGGTCCATGTAGCAGAGCTGTTCTCCAGTTGTCTTGGTTAATCCTTGCTACTGGATCAAGACCTGTTCTTTCAAACCCATGTGGTGGCTGGTGTGTAATAGCCACCACATATTAAAAAAATCCACACACAGGCATCTTCCACCCTTCAACATATAAGGCTCAATTTTGACTGAGCCCGTTTTTTAGCGTATTTACCCGAGTTGCGCCACTTCAGTACGTCCGGAGATGCTCCAGAAAAAAATGTTCCCACTTTCGCCGCTGTCTGGCCTCTTCTCTGCAGCCGCACAACATAGCCAGTCGCCTCGGGGGTGGAGCCTGCATTCTGCACTGGAAAATGTGCCGAGACCTCTGCACATGCGCGGTGGAGAAAAGTCATGGCTGCGCATGCGCAGTAGCGCTCCGAGTTGGCAATCGGACATTTTTAAAGAGCTACTTGTGTCTGCATGCCAGAAGGAGTGCTGTGTTTGGAAAAAAATCACTGCTGCATGCAAAATCAGTACTGTGTGTCTAAGAGCATTGGAAAAGTGCTATGAGTGTCTCAGAGCAGCTGCAGCAATACAGCAATGCAGCAACATGGACCAAGGACAAATCATTTCTTACTGAAAGAAGTAGAGACACTAGTTAATGTCATTGAGAACAGATGGCAGGAGCTGGATACCAGCAGAGGTCACATAAAAGTGCCACCAAAAGAAATGAAGAAATGCTGGAACCAAGTTGCAGAAGATTACTGTGCAATGGTGAACGCCAAGAGATCTGGAAACCAAAACAAATGGCAGGACCTTGGTCAAGTAGTCAGTGTAAGTAATATTTTCATTTATTCAATGCAATGCAATTGTAAATGTGACCATCTGTATGTCCCACACAGCAGAAAGACACCCTCTCTAAAAAGTTGCATTTTCATCTTTGCAGAAGAAATTGTCCCAAAACAAAAGGGAAAGAAATCGAACAGGAGGAGGCCCGCCAAATCTGCACCTACTGACAACCTTGGAAGACAGGGTCACTGCTTTGATGGGTCCTGCCTGGAGAAGAACAATCAGTATGGCACAAGCTGGGCCCACACTCGAGGGAGAGGGTAAGTCCTGAAAATTCATCGTGGCCCTTCAAATCAGCCTGCTGCCTGGCCTGCGATGTGTGAGCCTACTCACGCCACCCATCCTGCCCTCTCCTCTGCTGTTAACCATTTGACTGTTCTGTTATATTTTGCAGAACTTGAGGTCAATCCTGAAGATGCAGACGATTCAGACGCGGACGAACCTGAAGAAAACATCTTACAATCCAACCCTCCAGACCAAGAACATGGGGGGGAGTGGCCTGAGCTGAATGAAGCTGACACTTTTGTACTGAATATGGAGCATGTGCAGCTCATGGAGTTGGCAGCCCCATTCCATGACTAGTAGTTTGAGTGCTGGTAGGATATTCCATGGTTTCCCACCTTCTGAGGTTGCGGGTCCCAGTGGGATTCAGCAAGACAGACCCAGGGTGAGGGGAAGGAGAAATCACAGCGCCACCGCCTGCAGGCAGGGGTGGTGGAAACTCCAAGACCACGCGCAACGGGCTGCAGGGGGTGGTCTGTGGGGTCTGTGGGGTCAGGTTCCCCTCTGACCTCCTGAGTGGTTTGAATCACTCCCACTCCCTGTGTTCTAGATTTTGGATTTATTTGGGGATGTGACAAAGTGCAAGAGACAACTTGTTTTGGTGCAAAGAACTTCGATTTTATTACAGACAAGAAAAGTACAATGTCAAGCTTGAAATGACTAGAATAAAGAACACTTCATCACACATTTAACAGGGGTTACAGAAAATAATACACCTCCCATCTCCCACTGCCTAACTCTGTCTAGGTTAAACTCGAGGGCAAACAGGGGTCATGCTCACCAATCCTTTATTATCCGTTGGTGGTGGTTCATGATTTCAGGGTTCGCTGGTCTCTGTAGGTTCTGCTTGCCGTACCCCGAACGTCGTAGAGGACTTCTGACTGTGTAGTCTTTAGTTGGATGGTGTCTGCTGATGCGGTAGGGGGCGTATTGGACTTATTGGGTGAGTACCCACTTTCTTCCGTCAGCAATAGGTTTTAACATCTCTTTCGGTAATGTTTCGCCTGTTGGTAGCTAGGACTAGATTGTAGAGTGGAAACTTTCGAATCTTCGGTTTCATATTGAGGAGTTTTGGTTCTTGAATTGGTCGATCGCGGTGCTTTTGATGTTACCACGTTGGCTGTGATCAGTAGTTGCCGCGATGGCGATGTTCGTAGTTACTGGAAGCTGCTTTCTGCCGTGATGATGTTCTTCCTTCTTCTTTCGGTAGCAGGGCAGTGTGGCCCAGGAGTGTCATCGAGGTTGGAGATGTTGGTGCTCAGAAGAGCTGCATAAACTGTTGCGGTGGTCTCTCTCTGTCCTTCCCCTCTTCAAATAGATGAATGCCTGCTTGCTCGCTTTCGTTAAAAACCGGGTCCCAGTTAAATTTTTGAAGCCGTTCTAATCTACACACCAAATCAGCCCTGATTCTTTGTTTTAATTTTGGTAGGCTCGATATCTCTTTGTCATATTTTGGCGGGCCCATTAATGGTAACCTGTCTCGGATGTGTTGACCTTTTGAATTTGTTTCTCGATCGGAAAAAATTAGCTTTGGTATTTGCAATGTCTGCGTGTCCTGGGTTTCCATGGGGGCTAGATGGGCCATTAACATTATGTATGTACTGGATGGGTTTCCTGCTCAGGGTGATGGCTGGCTATTTCTGGGTTGATTGCTGCTATGTTAATGTCTCCCGGGGAGAAGGGTTTTCGAGTTTACACAATTCTCCAGACAATTTGTTTAGCTTCGATACCCCAGACAACTTCAACAGCCAAACTGGTTTCTTTTCAAGGATAGTTATCCTTTAGTTTTTAGCCCTTTCCACACGGACCCAATCTGCCTTGTAAAAATCCCAAATTCAATAGAAGCTCGTAGTTTCTTCCATGTGCACTTTAGGATCCCAAACTTTCTGGTTGACAGTTCCAAATTAAATTCCCTTTCCAATGAGTCGAAACACTGGGGTGGGGGGGGTGGGGTTTCCACGAATTTTACAACCTTACAGGGCGGTGATAGACTAAGGGGAATGAGCGATGGGTGCAGCCTTTCTTAGCTCAGAAACCTGATGCTTGAGCTCCTCTATCTGACGACAGTTATTGCACATATTGTTGTCCAGGATACAAAAAGCATCCTGGACTTCCCACATGGTAGAAGATGTGCATTCAACGGGATTGAGGTGCGCTGTCATGCCTCTATTCATTAGACTACAAATTAAACTTCTTAATTTAACCCACACCCCAACCTTAGAGAGAAAAGAGACAACAATATTTACTCAAGTTTAACAAGAACCACTAAGATACTAAACACAAAGAACCTAAATATTAGATATCTAGATACTGAACTTAGATACCTCCTTTTAAATTGGAAATTGCCTTCCTCCTCTCTACCGAATTCCTGCTATCCTCAAATTCTTCCATTCTGTTTGTGATCCACTCTGATTATGAATCATCCAGCTCTGTCTCCAAGCTCTGTGCTCAAGCTCATGAATACTTTTGGATCTGGGGGTGCTTTAATTGCCACATGCATGCAATCGACAATGCCCTGCAACTGTGAGAAGTCAGCCAGAACCACAAACCTGAGCGCACGCTCCTTCTGACTGGCATAATCGCTGGGAAAGTTGAAATCATTGCCTGGAAAACATGCAATCAGTCATCTATCTTATGCATCTATAGACCTCAGACTGCGATATCCTGCAAATGTCTCTGGCAGAGCCCTGGAAGGAGCCAGAGGCAAATAAGTTGAGGGTGATGGTGACTTTGATAGTCACTGGCAAATTGTGGCCACCAGGTTCACTTGGCAGAAGTTCTTCTTCCAGCAGGCTGAAAATGTCTGCCACCACCTGACACGAGACACTGAGCCTCCTGGCACTGGTGCTCCAACATGTCCAGGGAGCTCATCCATTGCCTGAACACCCTTTTTTTAAAAATTTGTTCCTGGCATGTGGGCGTCGTTGGCAAGGCCAGCATTTATTGACATCTCTAATTGCCCTTGAGAAGGCAGTGGTGAATATTTAAGGTGGTGGATGGGGTGAAAATCAAGCTGCTGCTTTGTCCTGGATGTTGTTGAGCTCCTTGATTGTTGTTGGAGCTGCACTCATCCAGGCAAGTGGAGAGTGCTCCATCAGATTTCTGACTTGTGCCTTGTAGATGGTGAAATGGCTTTGTGACGTCAGGAGGTGAGACACTCGTCGCAGCATACCCAGCCTCTTTTTGCCAAAGTTTTGATGTGGATGGTCCAGTTAAGTTTCTGGTTAATGGTGACTCCCAGGTTGTTGATGGTGGAGTATTTGGTGATGGTAATGCCGTTGAATGTCGCTTGTCAGAGATAGTCATTGCCTGGCATTTGTATGGCGCGAATGTTAAGAACATAAGAAATAGGAGCAGGAGCAGACCATTTGAACCCTCGAGCCTGCTCCGCCATGACTGATCTGTTCATGGACTCAGCTCCACTTCCCTGCCCGCTCCCCATAAACCCTTTATTCCCTTATCGCTCAAAAACCTGTCTCTCTCCGCCTTAAATATATTCAATGACCCAGCCTCCACAGCTCTCTGGAGCAGAGAATTCCACAGATTTACAACCCTCTGAGAGAAGAAATTCCTTCTCAGTTTTAAATGGGCGGCCCCTTATTCTGTGACTATAGAAACATAGAAAACTCGAAAAAAGGTGCAGGAGCAGCCCATTCGGCCCTTTGAGCCTGCACCGCCATTCAATATGTTCATGGCTGGCTATGCCCCCTAGTTTTAGTTTCCCCTATGAGTGGAAATATCCTCTCTGCATCCATCTTGCTCAGCCCCCTCATTATCTTATATATTTTGATAAAATCACCTTTCATTCTTCCGAACTCCAATGAGTATAGGCCCAATCTACTCAACCTAGCTTCATAAGTCAACCCCCTCATCTCTGGAATCAACCTAGTGAACCTTCTCTGAACAACCTCCAATGTAAGTATATCCTTCCTTAAATACGGAGACCAAAACTGTACTCTAGGTGTGGCCTCACCAATACTGATGTGGAGTATGACAAAGACACTCAACATAGGCCTGTTGTGGAGAAAATAATTGTTTAATTGCTTCATCAAGGGAGACATGGTCTACACCAGTTCCTTAACTGGATGCCTTCCCAACCGTTCTCGTCGAACACATTAGGAACTGCTTCTTTGATACAGAATTCTTTGCAAAGTCATCATTTACATTATCATTGGTCAGTCTTTCTACCATGTGAAAATGTTTTAAACTTTATTACAGATTGTTTAATTTCAACTTTGTTAATTGTTTCACATCCTCCTTGGGTATGAACATATGTATCCTGCATCCTGCCTCCTGCCACTAATGAGAATTTATTTCTAAGTTCTGAAAACAACAGGAATCCACTTCATAGGCCTACGACCTTAGCTCTGAATAACAGGAACTGTACCATTGTCCTACAGTTGCACCTGCTAATTCTGCCACATCAGCAAATTGTGTTTTTGCCTTCCTAATCTAAAACATGTTTAACAGTTAATTCCCACTTCAATCCCCACTTTGGTCACATGGTTATTCTATTAACCCACCGTGACCAATTCTTTTACCTCACTAGACTCGTGTGTCTCCCGCCCTGATTTCGTTGATCAGGCGATAGGATTGGGACACTCACGACTCATATCAGGTATTCATGTTGGTTTGGTTCATCTCCCCTGTTACCTACTTTCAGTGAAGGCTTCCTTTCGTATTTCTGAACGGCTTTTAAGAGTGCTTTCATCCTTCTCCTCCTACATCTAAAGCACCATTCAAACAGTAGCATAAGTATAACCATGTCTACTCAGTTCCATCACATACTTCCTAATTCTATCATGTAAATGTCCTAACTCTACTCCTCGTGTAACTATTCCCTCAGGGAGTTTCATTGCTCATCCAGTCATTAGTTTGTAAGGGGTGAGTCCTGTTGTGCGGTTCGGTGTAGCAAGCAGTCTCATCAATGTGGTGGGCAGGGGTTCCGGCCAGTCCCGTCCGGTTCCCTGGATTGCTTTACTCAGGGAGGTTTTGAGAGTTCTATTCATTCTTTCTACCATTCCTGAACTCTGGGGATGGTAGGGGATGTGGAATTTCTGCTTAATGCTCAGTATTTTACAAGTTTTCTTCATTACCTTTCCTGTGAAATGAGTCCTTTGGTCTGATTCTATCTGAATGGGAATCCTCCATCTAGGAATTACCTCTTCCGCTAATATACGGGCTACCGTGGTTGCAGTGCAATTGCGGGTGGCGAACGCTCCCGCCCACCTTATAAACTGGTCGATAATCACCAAGCAGTACTTCCTTCCCCTGGAGTTTATTAGGGGCCAAGTAAAATCAATCTGTATGTTTTCCCTTGGTCCCCGTGGGCGGGATTGGTGCGCCATCCTTATTTTTATCACTTTTCCCAGATTATGTTGGGCGCACGTAACACAGTGCTGACAATGTTTAGCAATGTCATGCCAAATTCCTGGCCACCGCATCCTGTGAGAAATTGGGTGTCATGGCGTTACGCCCGGCATGGTTAATGTCATGGTGTAACTCCATGATCATTTGTTGAATACAGGAAGGGGCCAACATCTTTCCATCCTTTCTCCACACAGAGTCTATACCAGGTGATCCTCCCTTCTTCTCCCACTCTGTTCTTTCTTCCTCGTTCATAACTGCGTGCAGTTTAACTATGTTTATGTCCTCCTCTGTGGCAATGCTGCAGATTGACTCTATCTTTATGTCTGCGGATGTGGCCGCTTCTCGGGCAGCATTGTCCGCAGCCTCATTTCCACGCTGTATTTCATCCACTACTCGTTGATGGGCCTTTACCTTTATCACTGCTGCTTTAGCTGGTTTGCTGGCTGCTTCTAATAGTAATTTTATACTTTTATCGTGTTTGATGGCCTCGCCGCCAGAGGTAACAAACCTTCTCCTTCCCCATGCCACCATGTAGTCATGTACTACCCCAAAGGCATACCTGCTATCTTTATATATATTCACTGTCTTTCCCTCTGCCAGTAATAAGGCTTCCATTAGTGCGGTTATTTCTGTTCCTTGGGCTGAAAGGCCTCCGTCCAGTGCTCCCTGTATCACTACCTGGAGATGCAGGTTTAATACCATCCATCCCGTATGTGGGTGGCTGTCGATGTACCGATCCACATACAATGTGAGGTCTGGGTTTTCGAGAGCTACCTCACTTACATTCCCTGGGGAATCTTCCCATTCTAATGCGTTACACTCGTGGGGCTCCCCCCTAGTGAGGATTCCTTCTGCCGGGTTTTCCCCGGTGTCTCTGACTATCTTTACTGATTCATCGAGGGGCAGTAAAACAGCTTCCCACTTTGCTCGGCGGACATTGGAGACGGCCCGGAGCTTTCCAGTATTCAACATTTCTACCAGAGTGTGTTTGGTGTGTAGGACAATTTCGCCTGTCATCACGACAGGTTCGCTGACCTTGACTGCCCATGTGGCGCAGTCTAGTGCAGTCACACATCTGGTGATTGTTGGCTTGAATAGTAAGCTATGGGTCTCATTCTATCCCCATGCATTTGTGTTACCACGGCTCCATAAAAGCCTCCTTGGTTCTCACAGTAAACGTGGAAAGGGAGGTCCCTATTCGGGAATCCCAATCCTGGGGAAGACATTAGGGCCTCCTTCAGATTTCCATATGCTGTCTCTTGCTTGGGACCCCATTCTATCATCTCTAGGGACGGTTTTCCCCCTTTTACCAACCTCTGCACGGGTTCTGCAATTGCTGCGAAGTTGGGTATAAAATTCCTGCAGTAGTTAAAGAGTCCCAGTACCTTGCGCACTCCTTGGACTGTTTTTGGACAAGGTATGATTCTAATGGCTTCTTTCCTATCCTTGAACATTGTCCGAGTGCCTTGGGAGATCTCGTGTCCCAAGTACTGTACTGCGGCTTGTCCGATCTCTGCCTTTTTGTAAATCCCGCTTCTCGTCAGGCTTCTAGGACCTCTATAAATGCGCCTGTGCACCCCCTTTCATCTTCTGAGGCTATCAGCACGTCATCTACATACTGCAGTATTGTACTTCTGTTTGGTGTCAGGTCCACTTTTTCTATGGCCGGCTCATGGTTCGATGAAATATTGCCAGACTATTGTGGAATCCTTGTGGGATCCACATCCAAGTATACTGGTGGTCACCCACCGTAAAGGCAAATTTATCCTGGGATTCCTTTGCCAGGGATATGGACCAAAAGCCATTGGCTATGTCTACTACCATGAACATCTGGTGTTCGGGCTTCAACCCATTAAATATGGTAGCGGGGCTTGCCACAATGGGATGTTTTCTTAGGGTTACTTATTCAAAGCTGAGTAGTCAATGGTCAGCCTGTATGACCCGTCTTGCTTAATTACTTGCCACACCGGGGAAATGGTAATTACTTCCGCTTCTCTAAGTATCCTATTATTTAATAATTCCTTTGTGATTTGTTTTACGGTGGTCATTGCCTCTAGTTTAATGGGATATTGTTTATGTGAGGTATGTTCGAGTCCTGGGATCACCACAGGGTCCCCCCTACAAACCCACAGACTTGCTTGGACGTTGCCCAAACTGTACTGACGTGCCGGCAGATGGCCCCCCACTGTCCTAGCACATCCCAATCCCTTGTTATGATCTGGGCACTTCCTACTTTAGCATGTCCATCGAACCTATCTTGCCTCCCTGACACACTCGTCTTCTGACCATTGGCCTTTACCCAAATTACCTTCTTTCCCCGGGGGGTCCACCAGCGCCCCTAATTGATCCAATAAATCTATTCCTAGTATTGTTCGGCATTACATAAAATTGGGCCGGGAGTAAAATCCCAGCTACTTCCAATAATACAACCTTGCTTAATTTGGCAGTCGAATTGGTCCCTTCCACCCCTCTTACCGTCATGATTTTTCGGGTAGTTGGCAAGGGGTTGTCTGTAATAGAGACCGCTGCCCCAGTATCCACTAACATATCACACTGCCGGCCCCCTAACACTGCCGTCATGTGAATATGCAGGTCATCTTCACTCTGTAGGGGGGCCACTGACCTTCAATCACGCCCCAGTTCCTTCAAGGCCTGGAGTAGTTGTTGCCTAGTTGCTCCGGTTAGGTTAGCCCATGGGGTTTCCTTATCTAGTCCCTGTCCTTCCTGTCCCCTCCCCCTTTTACCCAGAAACAGTCCGTGAGGTGGGCGGTTCTGCCGCAGTTCCGGCATATCTGTGGGGATGATGTACACTCACTTTTTCGATGACCCATCTTTCCACAATTATAACACTCCTGACTATTCCCCTCTCTCACGGCCGCCACCTTGGTCTTTATCTGTTTTGTTGTCTTGCTATCTACCTGACATGCCCATTGTACCAATCCATTGTACGTATTGGCTGCTATTACCCCCATTTTGAGAATTTTCTGATGCTTTGCTGACAACCCAGCTTTAAACATTTTACAGAAGGAGCTAGCATTCCGGTCTGGGTTGGCCTGGCCTGACGACTCCTGATATGCTGTCCATAAACGCTCTCCATATTCATTATTATTGTCATTTTTCTTTTGTTTTACCAACATTATAAGACCCCAATTGGGCTGTGATGGTCCCAAGACAGTCTGCACGGCGGTCTTGAATCCATCGTATGCAGCCTGCCTTGCAACCCGGGTGGCGTTTACGTTGGGAACCCAGGTCCTGTCCCTAAAATGTTGTGCCAGGGTATTCCATTTGTCACGTGGGCACTTTGTCCTTACTAGTTGCTGAACGTCCTGTTCATGTATATCATGAATGTCATATATTTCTTGCAGGGACTTCCAAAACTCTATGTTTCTGTTGCGGGGTTTTATTACACCCAAATCGTTAAGTATGCCCTGTTTTTCCAGGGCGGTGAAACCCTATATTTGTGTGCCCCTGCATTGGGACCTCCTACTGTCACTGTCACTGGTGGGATGGAGGTTTCATCTTCGTCGTTGCTGCTGTCCCCTTTCGGGGCAGTTGGGACTATTTTCTCATAGGGCAGGGGTACATCATTTGTCTTACTGTCTACCTCGTCGTCCTGGTCATGGCTTAGGAGCCAAAGCGTCCTTCCATCTGCTGTTTTAAACTACTTACTTCTACCCTTAACCTACGTAATTCTTCTAGCTGAGGCCTGGCCATGGCTTTATATTGCAAACATTGATTGACCACCATCAAACCTGCTTTGGCCGTCTATTTATTGTTTTGTTTCTCCCACCATAATTTTTGTTTTGGGGGGTCTTCTTTGGGATCCTATCCATCACTTAACATAGTAACCATCAATTTTCTATGATCCTTGGCAAAATAGCTACTCAGTGAACCTTCTGGCCCCCAATCTAGCATATCTTTACATGCCATCTATGTTTGGTACGTCTACCCCTGTATCGGTTCGTTGTCCCCTTTAACCTGGGTTCCTCAAACCTAGGGTCTGCAATTACAAACCTACGAAGCCAATCCTACTTTGATAATTACTGTTGTAACCTCTTAACTACCCTCAAGTCTTTTACACCATTACAGACCTTTCTCAAAAGTTCAGACACCCCAGGCCACCGACACGTTTCGCGGCAGGTTACATCGGATTTATGAGTGGTATTTAAAATATATACTAACTCGTGATGGTCTGCAAACGTCCGCCTGTCTTTCGCCCGGGTGCGTCATGCTAGACTACGCCATTTTATGTGGAGTATGTCAAAGACACTCAACACGGGCCTGTTGTGGAAAAAAGAATTGTTTAATTGCTTGATCAAGGGAGACATGGTCTACATCAGTTCCTTAATTGGATGCCTTCCCAACCGTTCTCGTTGAACACATTAGGAACTGCTTCTTTTATACAGAATTCTTTGCAAAGTCATCACTTATACTATCATTGGTCAGTCTTTCTACTGCGTGACAATTTTTTTCGCTTTGTTACAGATTGTTTAATTTCAACTTTGTTAATTGTTTCACATCCTCCTTGGGTATGAACATATGTATCCTGCACCCTGCCTCCTGTCATTAACAGGAATTTATTTCTAAGTTCTGAATACACCAGGAAGCCACGTCCTAGGCCTCTGACCTTAGCTCTGAATAACAGGAACTGTACCTTTGTACTACAGTTGCACCTGCTAATTCTGCCACATCAGCAAATTATGTTTTTGCCTTTCTAATCTAAAACGTGTTTAACTCCTTAATTCCCGCTTCAAATACCCTGTACGATTATAGCAGGACTTCTCTGCTTTTATACTCTATCCCCCTTGCAGTAAAGGCCAACATTCCATTTGGCTTCCTGATTACTTGGTGTACTTACGCATTAATTTTTGTGTTTCATGCACAAGGACCTCCAGATCCCTCTGTACTGCAGCACTTGGCAATTTTTCTCCATTTAAATTATAATTTGCTTTTCTATTTTATCTGCCAAAGTGGATAACCTCGCATTTTCCCACATTGTACTCCATCTGCCAAATTTTTGCCAATTCACTTAGCCTGTCTATTGTCCTTTGCAGATTTTTCATGTCCTCCTCACAATTTGCTTTCCCAACCATTTTTGTATCATCAGCAAACTTGGCTACACTACACTCGGTCCCTTCATACAATTCATTAATATAGATTGTAAATAGTTGAGGCCCCAGCAGCGATCCCTGCGGCGCCACACTAGTTACTGTTTGCCAGCGGAAAATGACCCGTTTATCCCGACTCTCTGTTTTCTGTTAGTTAGCCAATCCTTTATCCATGTTAATATATTACCCACAACCCCATGAGCTCTTATCTTGTGCAGTAACCTTTTATGTGGCACCTTATCGAATGCCTTCTGGAAATCTAAATACATCACATACAATGGTTCCCCTTATACACCCTACTCATTACATCCTCAAAGAACTCCAGAAAATTTGTCAAACACGATTTCCCTTTCATAAAACCATGCTAACTCGCTTGATTGAATTATGTTTTCCAAATGTCATGCTACTGCTTCCTTAATAATGGACTCCAGCATTTTCCCAACAACAGATGCTAGGCTAACTGGTCTATAGTTTCCTGCTTTCTGTCTGCCTCCTTTTTTAAATAGGGGCGTTACATTTACGGTTTTCCAATCCGCTGGGACCCCCCCAGAAACCAGGGAATTTTGGTAGATTACAACCATGCATCCACTTATCTCTGCAGCCATTCTTTTTGGGTCCATAGGATGTAAACCATCAGATCCAGGGGACTTTTCCACCTTTAGTCCCATTATTTTACCAAGTACTACTTGTTTAGTGATAGTGATTGTATTAAGTTCCTCCCTCCCTATAGCTCCTTGATTATTCATTATTGGAATGTTTTTAGTGACTTTTACCATGAAGACCGATACAAAATATTTGTTCAAAGTCTCTGCCATTTCCCTGTTCCCTATTATTAATTCCCCAGTCTCATCCTCTAGGGGACCAACATTTACTTTAGCCACTCCTTTGCACTTATCAGCGCAAACCTGAATGTCACGTTGGCATGGACTGCTTCATTACCTGGGGAGTTGTGAATGGAATGGAACACGTGCAATCATCAGTGAACATCCCCACTTCTGACCTAGTGATGGAGGGAAGGTCATTGATGATGCAGCTGAAGATGGTTGGGCCTAGGACACTGCCCTGAGGAACTTCAGCAGCGATGTCCTGGGGCTGAGATGATTCACCTCCAACAATCACAACCATCTTCCTTTGTGCTAGGTATGACTGCAGCCAGTGGAGTTTTCCCCCTGATTCCCATTGACTTCAATTTTACTACGGCTCCTTGATGCCACACTCGGTAAAATGCTGCCTTGATGTCAAGGGCCGTCACTCTCACCTCACCTCTGGAATTCAGCTCTTTTGAGGTAATGAAGTCTATAGCCGAGTGGTCCTGGTGGAACCCAAACTGAGTATCAGTGAGTAGGCTATTGGTGACTAAGTTCTGCATGAAAAAACTGTTGATGACATCTTCCATCACTTGACTGATGATTGAGAGTAAACTGATGGGGAGGAACTTGGCCGAATTGGATTTTTCCTGCTTTTTGTGGACAGGGCAAACCAGGGCAGTTTTGCACATTATTGGATAGATGCCAATTCTATAGCTGTACTGGAACAGGTTGGCTGAAGGCGCGGCTAATTCAGCAACACGACAGCTGGGATGTTTTCGGGGCCCAATAGTCTTTCCTCCATCCACTGTGCTCAGCCGTTTCTTTAAATCATGTGGAGTGAATCAAATTGGTTGAAGACAGGCTTCTGTGATGGTAGGGACCTCAGGAAGAGACCGATATGGATCATCCACTTGGCACTTCTGGTGCAAATGCATCAGTTTTGTCTTTTGCACACGTGTGCAGGCTCTGCCATATTGAGGATGGGGATACAGGTACAATGTCTGAAATCCAAAATCCTCAGGACTGAGTCCGTGCCGGTTTTTAGGTTTTGCAGGATACCAGACAAGAAAATCAATAGTCTGAAATCCGTAATCCTCGGGACTGAAACCGTGCCGGATTTCGGGTTTGGCTGGATTTTGGACCTCACCTTGAACCGAATCCGTGCCGGATTTTGGGTTTTGGCAGATTTCGGACCTCGCCGCTCGCCGAAATTTCCAGTTTCCGGACAATTCCAGTTTTTGGAAGTCTGGATTCGGGATGTTGCACTTGTATTCTTGGAGCCTCCTAATGCTGTTACTTCTTTAATTGTCCACCACCATTCACGACTGTGTGTGGCAGGACTGCAGAGCTTTGATCTGATCCATTGATTGTGAGATCACTTAGCTCTGTCTCTAGCTTTCTGCTTCCGCTATCTAGAATGCATGCAGTCCTCTGTTGCAGCTTCTACAGGTTGGCACCTCATTTTTCAGTACAACTGGTGCTGCGCCTTGAAAGCTTGTCTGCGCTCCTCATTGAACCAGAGTTAGTCCCCTTGCTTGATGGTTATGGTAGAGTGAGGGATCTGCCGGGCCATGAGATTACAGATTGCAGTGTAATACAATTCCATTGATGCTGGTGGCCCACAGCACCTCAGGGATGCCCAGATTTGAACTGATAGATCTGTTCTGAATCTATCCCATTTAGCATAGTGGTAATACCACAGAACACAATGGAGGGTGCCCTCAGTGGGAAGACGGGGCTTTGTCACCACGTGGGGTGGTCACATGGCTTGAGGAATGGTGCAAGAGAAAGGGATTCAAATTCCTGGGACATTGGAACCGGTTCTGGGGGAGGTGGGACCAGTACAAGCTGGACGATCTGCACCTGGGCAGGACCAGAACCAATGTCCTAGGGGGAGTGTTTGCTAGTGTTGTTGGGGAGAGTTTAATCTAATATGGCAGGGGGATGGGAATCTATGCAGGGAGACAGAGGGAAGTAAAATGGGGGCAGAAGCAAAAGGTAGAAAGGAGATAAGGAAAAGTGGAGGGCAGAGAAATCAAAGTCAAAAATCAAAAAGGGCCACATTACAACATGATTCTAAAAGGACATAGAGTGTTAAGGCTCTGTGTCTCAATGCGAGAAGCATTCGTAATAAGATGGATGAATTAACTGCGCAGATAGCTGTTAACGGATATGATGTAATTGGGATTACGGAGACATGGCTCCAGGGTGCCCAAGGCTGGGAACTCAACATCCAGGGGTTTTCAATATTCAGGAAGGATAGACAGAAAGGAATCGGAGGTGGGGTAGCGTTGCTGGTTAAAGAAGAGAATAACGCAATAGTAAGGAAGGACATTAGCTTGGATGATGTGGAATTTGTATGGGAAGAGCTGCGGAACACCAAAGGGCAGAAAATGCTAGTGAGCATTGTGTACAGACCACCAAGCAGTAGTAGTGAGTTTGGGGATGGCATCACACAGGAAATCAGGGATGCGTGCAATAAAGGTACAGCAGTTATCATGGATGACTTTAATCTGCATATAGATTGGGCTCTACGTTGGAGGAGGATTTCCTGGAGTGGAGAAGGGGTGGTTTTCTAGACCAATACGTCGAGGAACCAACGAGAGAGCTGGCCATCCTAGACTGGCTGTTGTGTAATGAGAGAGGACTAATTAGCAATCTTGTTGTGTGAGGCCCCTTGGGGAAGAGTGACCATAATATGGTAGAATTCTTCATTAAGATGGAGAGTGACACAGTTAATTCAGAGACTAGAGTCCTGAACTTAAAGAAAGGTAACTTCGATGGTATGAGATTTGAATTGGCTAGTATAGACTAGAGCATGATACTTAAAGGGTTGACAGTGGATAGGCAATGGCAGACGTTTAAAGATCACATGGATGAACTTCAACAATTGTACATCCCTGTCTGGCATAAAAATAAAACGGGGCAGGTGGCTCAGCTGTGGCTAACAAAGGAAATTAGGGATAGTGTTGAATCCAAGGAAGAGGCATATAAATTGGCCAGAAAAAGCAGCAAACCTGAGGAATGGGAGAAATTTAGAATTCAGCAGAGGAGGACAAAGGGTTTAATTAGGAGGGGGAAAATAGAGTAGGAGAGTACGCTTGCAGGGAACATAAAAACTGACTGCAAAAGCTTCTATAGATATGTGAAGAGAAAAAGATTAGTGAAGACAAATGTAGGTCCCTTGCAGTCAGAATCAGGTGAATTTATAATGGGGAACAAGAAAATGGCAGACCAATTGAACAAATACTGTTTTCTGTCTTCACTAAGGAAGACACAAATAACCTTCTGGAAATATTAGAGGACCGAGGGTCCAGCAAGAAGGAGGAACTGAAGGAAATCCTTATTAGTCAGGAAATTGTATTGGGAAATTGATGGGACTGAATTGATGGGCCAATAACTCCCCAGGGCCTGATAGTCTGTATCCCAGAGTACTTAAAGAAGTGGCCCTAGAAATAATGGATGCATTGGTGGTCATTTTCCAGCATTCTATAAACTCTGGATCAGTTACTATAGATTGGAGGGTAGCTAATATAACCCCACTTTTTAAAAAAGGATGGAGAGAGAACACACGGAATTTTAGACCAGTTAGCCTGACATCGGTAGTGTGGAAAAAGTTGGAATCAATTATTAAAGATGTAATAACAGCGCATTTGGAAAGCAGTGAAGGAATCAGCCCAAGTCAGCATGGATTTATGAAAGGGAAATCATGCTTGACAAATCTTCTAGACTGTTTTGAGGATCTAACTAATAGAGTGGACAAGGGAGAACCAGTCGATGTGGTGTATTTGGACTTTCAAAAGGCTTTTGACAAGATCCCACACAAGAGATTAGTGTGCAAAATTAAAGCACATGGTATTGGGGGTAATGTATTGATGTGGATAGAGTACTGGTTGGCAGACAGGAAGTTAAAAATTGAAGGAATAAACGGGTCCTTTTCAGAATGGCAGGCAGTGACTAGTGGGGTACTGCAAGGTTCAGTGTTGGGTCCCCAGCTACTTACAGTATACATTAATGATTTAGACACAGGAATTGAATGTAATATCTCTAAGTTTGAAGATGGCAGTAAGCTGGGTGGCAGTGTGAGCTGTGAGGAGGATGCTGATTCTGCAGAGTGACTTGGACAGGTTAGGTGAGTGGGCAAATGCATGGCAGATGCAGTATAATGTAGATAAATGTGAGGTTATTCACTTTGTTGGCAAAAACAGGAAGGCAGAGTATTATCTGAATGGTGACAGATTTGGAAAAGTGGAGGTGTAATGAGACCTGGGTATCATGGTACATCAGTCATTGAAAGTTGGCATGCAGGTACAGCAGGCAGTGAAGAAGGTAAATGGCATGTTGGTCTTCATAGCGAGAGGATTTGACAAAAGGAGGAGGGAGGTCTTACTACAGTTGTACAGGGCCTTGGTGAGGCCACACCTTGAATATTGTGTACAGTTTTGGTCTCCTAATCTAAGGAAGGACATTCTTGCTATTGATGGAGTGCAGCGAAGGTTCACTAGACTGATTCCTGGGATGGCAGGACTGACATATGAAGAAAGACTTGATCGACTAGGCTTATATTCACTGGAATTTAGAAGAATGAGAGGGGATCTCATAGAAACATATCAAATTCTGACAGGATTGGACAGGTTAGATGCAGGAAGAATGTTCCCGATGTTGGGGACGTCCAGAACCAGGGGTCACAGGCTAAGGGTAAGGGTTAGGACTGAGATGAGGAGAAACTTCTTCACTCAAAGAATTGTGAACCTGTGGAATTCTCTATCACAGAAATTGTTGAGGCTAGTTTGTTAGATATATTCAAAAGGGAGTTAGATGTGGCCCTTACGGTTAAAGGGATCAAGGGCTATGGAGAGAAAGCAGGAATGGGGTACTAAATTTGCAAAAATGATCAGCCATGATCGTATTGAATGGTGGTGCAGACTCGAAGGGCCGAATGGCCTACTCCTGCACCTATTTTCTATGTTTTTATGTTTCTATGTAATGCTGTCATGGACAGATGCATCTGCGGCAGCTAGATTGGTGAAGTCGAGGTCAACTAGGTTTTTGTCGCATTTTGGTTCTCACACTACCTGCCGGGGGCCCAGTCAGGCAGCTATATCCTTCAGAACTTGGCCAACTCTGTCACTAGTGGTGCTACTGAGCCACTCTTGGTGGGCATTGAAGTCCCCCACCCAGAGTACATTCTGTGCCCTTGCTACTCTCAGTGCTTCTTCCAAGTGGTACTCAACATGGAGGGGTAGTGATTCATCAGCTGAGGGAGGGTAGTATGTGGTAATCAGCAGGAGGTTCCTTTGCCCATGTTTGACCTGAATCCATGAAAGTTCATGGGGTCTGGAGACAATGTTGAGGACTCCCAGGGCTACTTCCTTCCGACTGTATACCACTGTGCTGCCACCTCTGGTGGGTCTGTCCTGCTAGTGGGATAGGTCAATATACAGTGTTGCGCGTATGGCCTCCTGTGAACTGAACCTTTCTGCTCATCCCCTCTCTCCTGTGGAGCGGCATGTCTGGTGGAGCAGACCGTTGCTGCTCCTTTTGCTGATGCTGTTGATGCTGTTGATCAACGTGGTCCTCATCTGAGGTTCAAAGTAAGACAGCATTGCCTAGACTCTCCAGAGTGCTGGAAACCTGCCGGTGACACTGCGGGCTGCAGTGTACCGGGTATAGTGGTGCTGCTTGCTATTTAATATTGGTGCAGCGCTTGACTTAGTGTGCAAGGAAGATTTTCGGTTGATAGTCTCAGCAGGTGGCCCAATGTAACATGGCCATAGTATCATTGGAGCAAGAACAGCCCTTTCTTAAAGCAAGGCTGTCATTTTAGAAACCCTGTAAATTTCTATGATTCTATGACGCTGCGATGATCAGTAACAGAGGGAAGGCAAGTTGTGGGACAAATGTTGAAATGGGAATTGCGGTTGTGCTCACTGGGACCGCAGGCTGATTACTCCATCCCAGATATCCCAGCGAGAAAGGGGCTGTCTGGGTTGCATCCTTACTTGTGCCTCCTCTTCTGTTTCCCCCACTTCTGCTTCCACCTTCTCTGCCTTCTTCTCTTCTACATCTTCCTGTTCCCTCTGTGAGCGAATGCTGTAAATCTGAAATAAAAGCAGAAAATGCTGGAAATACTCAGCAGGTCAGACAGCATCTCGACCTGAGACGTGAACCCTATTTTTCGCTCCACAGATGCTGCCTGACCTGCTGAGAATTTCCAGCATTTTCTGTCTTTTCAATGGCCTTCCTTTACCATCCGAGGCCTTGCAAGCATTCAGCAGCACTCCCTGCACACACAAAAACATTCAACATCTATTGCAGTAAGCTAGTAGTTCATTAAAATATTTTAAAATCCATCCCATAACGTAAATGCAAACTAATCTGCTGCAGTTAAATGCAGAAGTTGGCAGCTTGGTGCCGGCTTCCCAATGTGTTGTTAATTTCTGTACTTTTAACTGCCCCCCTCCCTCCGCCCCAATCACTCCCATGTGTTCTTGATAGATAAGAATGGAACCAGGCGAGTGCAGTCCCACCCAGCTGGGCAATGGCGGCCAGGATTTGGAGGAGGATGGAGTGGTCAACCGTGTGACAGGCTGCAGACAGGTCGAGAAGGACAAGGAGGGATAGTTTATCTTTGTCACAGTCACAAAGGATGTCATTTGTAACTTTGATGAGAGCTGCTTCGGTACTGTGGCAGGAGTGGAAACCAGATTGAAGGGATTCAAACATGGAGTTCCCCAAAAAATGGGCACGGATTTGGGAGGCGACATGTTCAAACGTTTGGTTAGGAAAGGGAGGTTGGAGATGGGGCAGTAGCTTACAAAGACAGAGGGGTCAAGGGTTTTTTTTTTGAGAGGGGTGACGGTAAATTTGAAGGAGAGGGGGACAGTATCTGAGGAGAGAGAACCATTAACAATGTCGGCACTGGCACGATGGGCCGAATGGCCTCCTTCTGTGTTGTATCATTCTTATATGTTTCTATGATGTCACCTGAAAGGCAGCAACTCCAACTACAGTACTGAGGGAGTGTCAGATTTTGTATGTTGTCAGCAGGCATTGAGCAATAATCTCCATTCTGTTGCCTACTTAATTAAGATTATTGTCCACTTGCATTAATGAGCAGTTAATACAGAAAACTATTATTAATAAGTGATGGATCTTGGTTGTGGTGATCAATTCAGCTGAATGGTTCATTTCATATATGTTCACAAATGGAAATTCAAGATGTTTTGAGACTGTTGATTTGCTCAAGCAATACATTCGATCTGTCTCCACAGGAGAAGGATAATGGTTCGTTCTAATAAACCAGCAGGATAATGCCTTGTTATACCATCTGTGAATCTACATTTATATGGCGCTTTACTTGGAGGAGATAAAAATTTATAGACATTAAAGGCATTTTAACTCTGCTTTGCTTTTCATTCTTACCATGGCACAGTGAAGACATTAATGTTCCAATATCATATGTTATAGAAACAGAATGATTATAGATAGACTACACTCTAAAAGTAGTAATGATTTAAGTTCTGTATACATCCATCCCTGTCAGCTTTTTCAATCAGTGCTTTTATTCTAATTTTCTTCCACCCTTGCCTGAAGCTGATAACTTTTGCTGGTTTACAACTCCACTGGGCCCAGCAGCCCTCTGTTGCAGCACATGCTCGTGCTTTTGCTCCATGTATTAGCCTCAACTGTAAGTACTAACAAACTATACAGCCAAGGAAGAGGCGCCAAGGTTGACCTCAAACCTGATCACGCCCTCACCTGATGTTCACACATACACGTACTTTCCAGCACACGTTGGTGATCCAGTAGTGGGAAGGCTAGCTGAATGATTCTCTCTCATTCAAAGTAAATGAAGATAATTGCAGAGTCCCTTTAATGCCTTGGCTGAGATCAGCTAACACGACGCAGGCTGGAAATCAAACTTGGGACTTTCGTGCTGTATGGTTCATTACCGCATCATTAAAGTGTCCCGGAAGCTCATTTCTCTGAAATATATATTTACACTGTTACGAAAAATTACTAGTTAATTTCCAATTATGTATTTTGAGGAACTGTCATGTTTAATGGACGATAAGAGAAGTACCTAGGCCAAGTGAAACAAGTAAGCACAGTTTAATAAGGACAAGTACATCATACCTAATTGAAGCTGTGAAACAAATTTTGTTTCGACCCATAGCAGGGCATGTCAGGGCAATTTGAAAGAACAGATTGTCGCAACTAGAACATCAAATGACATTTATAAAATGTATACTTTTTTCAAACCACTAAACACAGAAAATAATAATGTTAGTTGTAATTTTTCTTCAAGCTGCATGATGGTGAAATAACAAGGTAAATATCATAATTTTACTTCAGGGCTTGAATGGAAAATGTTGCTCTTTCATATGCCTTCAGACTGCATACAACCAATCTCCTGTAGCAAACATTAGCTTCATTTCACTGGTTTCACCAATGGCAGCATTAAGCAGGTCATAAAATGTCCGAAAGCTTTATTAGCTGTACACCATACTAGAACAGAGAACAAAGCAGTCATTAAAAAAAAATCTTAAAACAGTGCATGGTTTAATTTAATTACAATTTCTAGTTTATTCTCATTAACTGGGAGCTGTACAGATTTGTACATTTTAACATGAAAATGGTTAGAGGTAGTGAATGCAAAGCTTGCAGTCCGTAAAAATGAGGCCTTTAAGAAGCCTGCTCTTGTTGAAATGAATGAAGTGACATGGCAAAAAGTGAATCTGCAGCAATTATCTAGCATTTGACAATCTTATGAGACTTGTTAGAGCCCGATAAGCATGAAAAGGAATATTTTAGTATTGAAATTCTCAAAATGATAATGGATGATATTTCATTTGCAATGATCTTCCTCGTGTGTTTGATGAAGGGGTGAAAATCTTGTAGCTGCTTTTATTTTTAACAAAAGAACCCTGCTATTCCAGACAGAAGGAAAAGTGAAAATCCTTATTGCTGAAACAGAGTTAACTTGATTATGTTATCAGTTAGAAAAATAGCATTCAAATCACTTATGTCTGCACTTACCTGCCTAAGGTGCATGAAACACAAAAGGATAGTATGCAGGTACAGCAAGTGATCAGGAAGGCCAATGGAATCTTGGCCTTTATTGCAAAGGGGATGGAGTATAAAAGCAGGGAAGTCTTGCTACAGTTATACAGGTTATTGGTGAAGCCACATCTGGAATATTGCGTGCAGTTTTGGTTTCCATATTTACGAAAGGATATATTTGCTTTGGAGGCAGTTCAGAGAAGGTTCACTAGGTTGATTCCGGAAATGAGGGGATTGACTTATGAGGAAAGGTTGAGTAGGTTGGGCCTCTACTCATTGAAATTCAGAAGAATGAGAGGTGATCTTATCAAAATGCATAAGATTATGAGGGGGCTTAACAAGGTGGATGCAGAGAGGACGTTTCCACTGATAGGGGGAGACTAGAATTGGAGAGCATAGTCTTAGACTAAGGGGCCGCCCATTTATAACTGAGATGAGGAGACATTTCTTCTCTCAGAGGGTTGTGAATCTGTGGAATTCGCTGCCTCAGAGAGCTATGGAAGCTGGGACATTGAATAAATTTAAGACAGAAATAAACAGTTTCTTAAACGATAAGGGAATAAGGGGTTATGGGGAGCGGGCAGGGTAGTGGATCTCAGTCCATGATCAGATCAGCCATGATCGTATTAAATGGCAGAGCAGGTTCGAGGGGCCATATGGCCGACTCCTGCTCCTATTTCTTACGTTCTTATGTTTATCAGTCATTTAAGTTATGATGTGTATACTCTTAATAAGAGTTATTTTATATTGTTTCTGGTTTTATCCTAATTTACCATTTATTTGCCTTGTGTTTCTTTGCTAAAACCCTCCACTCTTTATACAGTTTCATACTGTGAGGCCAGAACAGTCCAGGACAGAAACCTTTATATTCAACTGCCAGCTGGAGCACAATTTTCATCTTGATGCTTATACAAAGATGAACCTATTGTGGTCTCAGCACTGAAGTAATTGAAGTGCTGCTTCCTACAGAGTCAGTACCATAAGTCTGTTTGACACTCTCTCACACCGGTACACTTTTAACGACACCAACAACTTGGCACCCCATGCGTGCAAACAACGCACCACCACACCTACGCCGTGAATATGCAGAATACAACCGCGACACCAGCAAAGACATGCCAATCCAGGTTGGCTTGAACAACCTACCACCAACCCGTCTCAAATCGAGAAGGCCATTTTGGACCGTCGTCGAAACCCTTCAGTCATCTTCCCTCAGCCTTGATGACCAATGGTGAAATGCTGAACTGCGATATACAGAATGGATTCCTTAAAGAGGACCCCACAATACAACCTGAATGATCAAACCATCCTCACAAACAGTGGACAACCATCAACCGCCTCAGAACTGGTCATGTTAGATGCTCCCGGAAGATTAAAGCATCCCCATCATGTGCCTATGCAGCTCCAAATCAGAGCCTGGAGCACATTATTGAGCACTTCCCTCAGAACAAATTCGCAGGCAGCCTACAAGATATCCAGGCTGTTACACTGGATAGCTTTGGCCTGGATATCTGACTTACATAGAAACGTAGGCCATTCGGCCCTTCGGGCTTGCACCACCATTCAATATAATCATGGCGGATCATGCAACTTCAGTACCCCACTCCTGCCTTCACATCATACCTCTTGATCCCTTTAGCCGTAAGGGCCACATCTATCTCCCTTTTGAATACATCCAACGAACTGCACTCAACAACTTTCTGCAGTAGAGAATTCCATAGATTCACAATTCTCTGGGTGAAAAAGTTTCTCCTCATCTCGGTCCTATATGGCTTACCCCTTATCCTGCACTGTGACCCCCTGGTTCTGGACTTCCCCAACATCGGGAACATTCTTCCTGCATCTAACCTGTCTAATCCCATCAGAATTTTATATGTTTCTATGCGATCCACTCTCAGTCTTCTAAATTCCAGTGAATATAAGCCTAGTCGATCCAGTCTTTCTTCATATGTCAGTCCTGCCATCCCGGGAATCAGTCTGGTGAACCTTCGCTGCACTCCCTCAATCGCAAGAATATCCTTCCTCAGATTAGGAGAGCAAAACATCACACAATACTCAAGGTGTGGTCTCACCAAGGCCCTGTACAACTACAGCAAGACCTCCCTGCTCCTCTACTCAAATCCTCTCGCTATGAAGGCCAACATGTCTTTTGCTTTCTTTACTGCCTGCTGTACCTGCATGCCTATTTTCAATGTCTGATGTACCATAACACCTAGGTCTCGTTCCACCTCCCCTTTTACTAATCTGTCACCATTCAGATAATAATCTGCCTTCCTGTTTTTGCCACCAAAGTGGATAACCTCACATTTATCCACATTATACTGCATCTGCCATGCATTTCCCCACTCACCTAACCTGTCCAAGTCACCCTGCAGCTTCTTAGCACCCTCCTCACAGCTCACACTGCCACCCAGCTTAGTGTCATCTGCAAACTTATATTACATTTAATTCCTTCATCTAAATCATTAATATATATTGTAAATAGCTGGGGTCCCAGCACTGAACCTTGCGGTACCCCACTAGTCACTGCCTGCCATTCTGAAAAAGACTCGTTTATTCCCATTCTTTGATTCACAGAAACATAGAAACATAGAAAATAGGTGCAGGAGTAGGCCATTCTGCCCTTCGAGCCTGCACCACCATTCAATAAGATCATGGCTGATCATTCCCTCAGTACCCCTTTCCTGCTTTCTCTCCATACCCCTTGATCCCCTTAGCCATAAGGGCCATATCTAACTCCCTCTTGCATATATCCAATGAACTGGCATCAACAACAAGTGAAATCAATCTGGCCATGGTGAGGCCATCCCTGGCATTCTGGGCAGAATTGTGCTCAGGTGCTGATGCCCTATGTCCTGTGCAGCATGAGTTGATTGCAGAGAAGGTTGGTGTTGTCGTTGGTGATGCTGGTGTTCCTGGTGATGTTGGTGTTGGGGCTGATCGTGGTGGGATTCTGAAGACCAAGGTGAGATTTTTTCAAGGGCATCGATGCTGATGGAATAGATGGCAGCTGAAGTTGAGATGACAGAAGCGATCTGTCAATGGTAAGAGAGGTTACTTCAAGGAGGTGACATTGGATAGAGAGTTCACTGCAAACACTTCAAACCTCTATAAAGCTGAAAAGTATATTCTAAATCCTGAAGGCTCCAGCTTGGAAATTGAACAGCTGTGAAATGGTAGCTATTATACCACTTCTGCAGCTGTTAACTAGTCAAACCAATCCAGAGTTATTGAGAACCTGACACACTTACCTGATGTGATACCCAAGAGACATGAACCTCTTGAAAAATTTGGAAAAATCCTTTGGACCTGATAAAATGCTGCTTAAATAGCTTTAAGCTACTTGTTAGCTATCACTATTGCTTGACATGCTGCTTAATGCTGGATCTGCAAACCACAGCCTGAGCTGGCACTTGGGAAATTCACAAGAAGGCGGGTTCAGAGCAGATCTTTTCAAAGAGGAATACTTTCTGTGCATCAAGTGTTGTGCAGGCACTGGGTACCGTGCCAAGTAGTATGATCCAAATGGAAGCTCAAGTCGCAGGGTTTAGTATCCTCATTTATGCATCTTTGCTTGATGGTTTTACAATAGTGCGGGTCACCTTGTGACAGTTCCAGGGATATCTAAAGCAAAGCCCCCACCCCACCCTGTAAAAACCCCAAGGGTAGTCAGCGTTTCTTCCCTGGATGATCATCTGCTGTCATAGTGGCCCAGGGTTCCAGAGTGGAAAGCATTATTGCTGTTGGCTTCAAGAAACTCGCGAATTGTTAAAACAGAACTCTTAGAGGGCTTTGCTGAACTCACTGGTGCCATTAGGTGTGCTAGCATGCAAATCAGTGGCCATGGTGCCCAGTAATATCTACAAAGATGGAGCAAGCATCGATAATGCTGCTGTTTCTAAAAAGAGCAATATATTCAGACCCTCCAGCTAGCCTCTTCTAACGATGGCAGTAACGGCTTAGAAATTGTACAAAGAATCTTCTTAATGGGCTCTTTAAATGAACATTCACATACGGCTCAGTCTCTGGCAGTGTAGACTCCCATTTTATGTGAGCGGGTAAGGCAAACATGCAGAAATGCCAGAAAATAGTGCCAATGACATCATGGTGTCACTTTGGCCTTACTTACAAGTACCAGCCCACAAACTGAGAGGTGTTTCTTGGGGCCATAGGAATTGCAATTGTGAAATCTGACAGAGCAAGTAAAGGCAGAGATCCAGTGTAACAGATCTCCATCCCTATTTGTTGCTTGGTCATGCCTGAAAATGAGGTATTGCCAAGCTGAAAAAATCTACTTCAGTTTCATCATATCTCTTGCACCTCTATAAGGGAATGAATTTACTCTGTACATTAGAGCTGGTGCGTACACTAATTGTTAAGGAGTGCAAAGCTTGAAAATCAGGCACAGAAGATGAGGCTCCCTTCCAGCAGCCCAAAGTGAGAACATGAGTAAAGTTGTACTGACCTGCCAGTGTGCTAAAAAATGTGTAAAAATTAATTCTCCTTTAATGTACACTAAAAACAAATGAAACTCTAAAGATTACCAATCTTGTGAAAACTGCTTCCAAATAAGGGTAAGATTTTGCGCTTGGGCCGATGCTTACTGGCAGCAGCGTTCACCTATGACCCCTTAGAGACAGCAATCGGAGCTTTAAGTGAAAGTACATTGTGCTCACTCACTACATCATCCAGTAACCAAAAATTAAATGTCGATTTTTTTAGAAAAACATATTTTACAATTTTTTCCAGCTAGTAAATCTGGAGCAAGAACAGTAACCTTGCTTACAGAGTCAACTATCACTTTGAGCATTCCTATAAATACTTAGCAACATTCCAATTTGCTATATAGAGTAAAACACACTTGCAGTGACACTTCATTAATTAAACCAATGCTGATGTCCCAAGTCATTTACTACAGAATGAGGATCCTGTTATAGTACAATTACAATGACACCTTATTCATTTTAACCCCAGAAATCATTTCTAGTGAATTTGCATACAGAGAAACCCATTGATAGTGGAAACAGTGTCAATGTCTCAATTCACTTGCTGCATAACTAGATGAAATGAAACTTGTCTTATAGTAAAATTATGGTTGCGCCTTGTTATTTCAACTGACCTCATTTATAGACAAAAATCTCAGGTTATTAAAACTGCAGAATTAATGAGGCATAACCAGATTGTTTCCATTTCACCACTCATTTCCTACAACTTTGTCCAGTCAGTGGAAGCTTAATTTTGCACAGGTCATTAAGTGCCAGCTGATATTCTGCTGAACATTGGCTGGATTATCCAAGTAAAATTACATTCAGTAAGTGGATTGTTGCTGCTGCCAGCATCTGAGGCTGAGGCTGTCAGATTATAGAAATGAAAGTCAGTTATGTATATTTTTTTCTGACAAATTTACATTGTACATCTTAGCAGAAGGATAAAGAGGGTTTGAATAACACTGTACAATTCTGCTGCCTATTTACAGTGAATGTTTAACACTAACCCCTTGTTTGGCCAATAAGGTGCAGAAATGAACCTCATAAATTAATGGGAATTATTATTTCCAATCATAAAGCATTTAATTTTGGTCTGTGTGCTAATTAATTTTCTTAATTACAGTCGTTAAAAAACTTATCTGTTGAGTTTAGCTACAGGAGACAATCTTTGGATTGCATTCTTTATCGGTGCTTTGTGTAAAGTATACAGTCATTTCAGGTTTGGCTTACAACCTGAACAACTATTGAATGAAGCACTTTTTTTGGATTAGAGTTTTTGAATCAATGTCAAGAATCCAATAATTTCAAAGCTGAGTTGACACTTAATTGTAACTGAACTCGAACTTGCTGCTTTCTCTGTTTTATCAAACTGTCAGTCAGTGATGTCCAATCACCCATCTCCTGACGTGATAAAATTCCTTGCTGCAAACAAGAGTTCATAAAAGTCATCAAATACATCCAGAATCATTTCACTTCAGATTTGCTCACAAAAGATTGCTTTAACACTTTTCACAGTGACTAAAAACTCTCATGGAGATTACATGGTTTTTGAGCGGGATTGGGACTGGGTGTGTATATATTGTGATGCACAAGACATTGCAGTTGTGTGAGACAAACCAGTTAAACCAGAGGGTATTGTTCTGTCCGTCATTGTTCAAATGGTTGTATGCTCATATACAAAATTAAGGCCAAATTAAACCTGTGTGCACAAATTACAAAGCAAATCATTAATGACAACAACAGAAAATGTTGAATTCACATACTGCAATTTACTATTTCAAAGAAAGACTTGGATTTATATCGTGCCTTTCACGACCTCGGGACGTCACAAAGCGCTTTCCAGCCAATGAAGTACTTTTGGAATCTCGTCACTGTTGTACAGGTATTGTAGGGAATGCATTTCAGAACTGAAGTCGCAATAAATACAGATATAGAAATTAAATTCTATGCATATTTTGTATTCATTCTGATTAGAAAAGGAGTTGCTTTAGCCTTTGCTGTATCTCAAGTGCAGGATAAGATCTGACCCCTTTCTTATCACATTCAAATGGAGTGTTTGGCACAGCTGGATATAAACAAAAGCAATTTATTGAGATGCAAGAACAGCAGGTTAACTCTCATTACAAGCTAGGTTACAAGCCAAGCTGCAAATTAGTCTGATATACTGTGCTGAACAATTCCCCAAATCAGGCCTGTTTCACCATACACCATTGTATGTACAGTTAAGCAAGGCAATGTGAATCAAATGAAGACTTTTATTTCCTATGTAGTACATGCCAAGCTAAAGGTACTTGTCTGTAAGGGAAGTTACTCATTGTACCTCGCGTCTCACATTTCGGCTTGAGCTATATCTTGGGCCTTCAATAATCACATTATCTTAGAACCTGCTAAAAGATAAAGAGAACGAGAGAAGCCAGTAGGGAAACTACATTGTTTCCTCTTTAGGTGAGTGCCTGCGTTACCAAGGAGAGTAATATCGCTTCATTTGTTTTGCAGCATAAAGCATTGTTAGTAAAGTCAGAGCTGGTGTTAGTGCAATGTAAAATAATGTAATGTAAATGTAATATAACTCCCCCACTGCCCGTGCCTTACCTGACAACGAGAGGGATTCTTTTGTTTTTATTCAATTATAGGCTGTGGGCGTCGCTGACAGGGCCAGCATTCATCCTTCAGAAGGTGATGATGAGCTGCCTTCTTGAACCCCTGCCGTCCTTGTGGTCCTTTTATAGTTTCTTGTAGCAGTTTAATACAATTGAGTGGCTTGCTCGGCCATTTCAACTGTGGCTCTGAAGTCACATATATAAGAGGGCATTTGAGGGGAAATCTTTTCACCTGGAGTATGGAACTCACTGCCTGAAAGGTTGGTAGAGGCAGAAACCCTCACCACATTTAAACAGTACTTGGATATGCACTTGAAGTGCCGTAACCTACAGGGCTACGGACCAAGAGTTGGAAAGTGGGATTAGCCTGGATAGCACTTTGCTGGCGCGGACACGATGGGCCGAATGGCCTCCTTCCGAGCTGTAAATTTCTATGATTTCTATGAAAGTAATGTAAAGGGTCTGAGATATTTATTCAGTGTTTTTTGTGTGGGGAGAGGGGAGAGAGAACTGTTTCCTCTCTTTTTCCTTGAAATATTTTTGGAACATTTTGCCTGTTTCTTTAAATTCTATTCTACCAGCAACATTTTTAGCTTTATTAATGAACATAATGACCTCCAAAGAGTTTATTGTCTATTCACATACTGATACATGGCTGACAGAAATTACATCACAAAAAATAATTTTCAGCATCAAAGTTTTCACAGACCATTTATTCGTTTGGATTCCATACTACACCATATGCAAATTGAGAAATATTAAAATACAACCAACTCCACATAAAGGTTAAAGGGCTTTCCAAACAGTAAAAGATAAGACAATAAGAATTAGGAGCACAACTAAGCCATACGGCCCTTCAGCACTGCTCTGCCATTCAATATCATGGCTAACATAAGAACATAAGAACATAAGAATTAGGAACAGGAGTAGGCCATCTAGCCCCTCGAGCCTGCTCCGCCATTCAAAAAGATCATGGCTGATTTGGCCGTGACTCAGCTCCACTTACCTGCCCGCTCCCCATAACCCTTAATTCCCTTATTGGTTAAAAATCTATCTATTTGTGATTTGAATACATTCAATGAGCTAGCCTCAACTGCTACCTTGGGCAGAGAATTCCACAGATTCACAACCCTCTGGGAGAAGAAATTCCTTCTCAACTCGATTTTAAATTGGCTCCCCCGTATTTTGAGGCTGTGCGCCCTAGTTCTAGTCTCCCCGACCTATCGAAACAACCTCTCTGGCTCGATCTTGTCTATCCCTTTCATTATTTTAAATGTTTCTATAAGATCACCCCTCGTCCTTCTGAACTCCAACGAGTAAAGACCCAATCTACTCAATCTATCATCATAAGTTAACCCCCTCATCTCCGGAATCGTCTCTGTACCCCCTCCAAGGCTAGTATATCCTTCCTTAAGTAAGGTGACCAAAACTGCATGCAGTACTCCAGGTGCGGCCTCACCAATACCCTGTACAGTTGCAGCAGGACCTCCCTGCTTTTGTACTCCATCCCTCTCGCAATGAAGGCCAACATTCCATTCGCCTTCTTGATTACCTGCTGCACCTGCAAACTAACTTTTTGGGATTCATGCACAAGGACCCCCAGGTCCCTCTGCACCTCAGCATGTTGTAATTTCTCCCCATTCAAATAATATTCCCTTTTACTGCTTTTTTTCCCCAAGGTGGATGACCTCACACTTTCCGACATTGTATTCCATCTGCCAAACCTTAGCCCATTCGCTTAACCTATCTGAATCTCTTTGCAGCCTCTGTGTCCTCTACACAACCCGCTTTATCACTAATCTTTGTGTCATCTGCAAATTTTGTTACACTACACTCTGTCCCCTCTTCCAGGTCATCTATGTATATTGTAAACAGTTGTGGTCCCAGCACCGATCCCTGTGGCACACCACTGAATACCGATTTCCAACCCGAAAAGGACCCATTTATCCCAACTCTCTGCTTTCTGTTAGCCAGCCAATTCTCGATCCATGCTAATACATTTCCTCTGACTCCACGTACCTTTATCTTCTGCAGTAGCCTTTTGTGTGGCACCTTATCGAATGCCTTTTGCAAATCTAAATACACCACATCCATCGGTACACCTCTATCCGCCATGCTCGTTATATCCTCAAAGGATTCCAGTAAATTAGTTAAACATGATTTCCCTTTCATGAATCCATGTTGCGTCTGCTTGATTGCACCGTTCCTATCTAGATATCCCGCTATTTCTTCCTTAATGATAGCGTCAAGCATTTTCCCCACTATAGATGTTAAACAGAGGCGTTACATTAGCTGCTTTCCAATCCGCTGGTACCTCCCCAGAGTCCAGAGAATTTTGGTAGATTATAACGAATACATCGGCTATAACTTCCGCCATCTCTTTTAATACCCTGGGATGCATTTCATCAGGGCCAGGGGACTTGTCTACCTTGAGTCCCATTAGCCTGTCCAGCACTACCTCCCTAGTGACAGTGATTGTCTCAAGGTCCTCCCTTCCCACATTCCTGTGACCAGCAATTTTTGGCATGGTTTTTGTGTCTTCCACTGTGAAGACCGAAGCAAAATAATTGTTTAAGGTCTCAGCCATTTCCACATTTCCCATTATTAAATCCCCTTTCTCATCTTCTAAGAGACCAACATTTACTTTAGTCACTCTCTTCCGTATTATATATCGGGAAAAGCTTTTACTATCTGTATTATTGAAATTCAACTCCACTTTCCCACCTGATCCCCACATCCTTGATTCCTGAGAGACCAAAATTCTATCTATCTCAGCCTTGAATTTACTCAACGACTGAGCATCCACAGCTCTTTCAGGTAGAGAATTCCAAAGATTCGCAACTGTGAGTGAAAAAAATTTACCCTCATCTCAATCTTAAATGTCCGACCCCTTATCCAGAGACTATGCCCCCGAGTTCTACACTCTCAGCAATGAGAGATGAAACAACCTCTCAGCATCTACCCTGTCAATCACTCTCAGAACCTTATATGTTTCAACGAGATCATCTCTTATTCTTCTAAACTTCAGAGAGTAGAGGCCCGGTCTACTCAACCTCTCCTCCTAGTCCAACCTTCTCATCCCAGGGATCAATCCAGTGAACCTTTGTTGCACCGCCTCTAAGGCATGTATGTCTTTTCTCAGATATGGAGATCAAAACTTTGCATAGTACTTGAGGTGTGGTCTCAGGAACGCCCTGTGCAATTGTAATAAGACTTCCTTAGTCTTGTACTCCAACCCCTTTGCAATAAAAGCCAACAGGCCATTTTCCCTCCTAATTGTTTGGTATACCCGCATGCTAACTTTCTGTGTTTCCTGTACGAGGACAGTTAAATCTCTCTGATCACCAACAGTTAATAGATGCTCAACATTTAAAAAATATTTTGTTTGTCTATTCTTCCTACCAAAGTGAATAACCTCACATTTGCCCACATTATACTCCATCTGCCACCTTATTGCCCACTCACTTAACCTGTCTATATCCTTTTGATCAGGTCAGGTCAGGTGGGCAGAACAGTGGCAAATGGAATTCAATCCGGAGAAGTGTGAGGTAATGCATTTGGGGAGGGCTAACAAGACAAGGGAATGCACAATAAATGGTAGGACACTGAGATGTGTAGAGGAACAAAGGGATCTTAGAGTGCATGCCCCAGCTCCCTGAAGGTAGCAAGACAGGTAGGTAAGGTGGTGAAGAAGGCATACAGAATACTTGCCTTTATTAGCCAAGGAATAGAATACAAGAGCAGGGAGCTTATGCTTGAATTGTACTAAACACTAGTTAGGCCTTAGCTAGAGTACTGCGTGCAGTTCTGGTCACCACATTACAGGAAAGGCATGATTGTACTGGAGATGGTACACAGGAGATTTACGAGGATGCTGCCTGGACTGGAGAATTTTAGCTATGAGGAAAGATTGGATAGGCTGGATTTGTTTTCTTTGGAACAGAGGAGGCTGAGTGGAGACCTTATTGAGGTGTATAAAATTATGAGGGGCCTAGATCGAATGTGCAGAAAGGACCTATTTCCATTAGCAGTGGGGTCAACAACCAGGGGGCATAGATTTAAAGTAATTGTTCGGAGGTTTAGAGGGGATTTAAGGGGAAATCTTTTCACCCAGAGGGTGGTGGTGGTATCGAACTCACTGCCTGAAAAGGTGGTAGAGGCGGAAACCCTCATCACTTCTAAAAAGTACTTGAATATGCACTTGAAGTGCCGTAACCCACAAGGCTATGGACCAAGAGCTGAAAAGTGGGATGAGGCTGGATATCTCTTTGTCAGCTGGCGCGGACTTGATGGGCCGAAATGGCCTCCTTCCGTGCTGTAAATTTCTATGATTCTATGATTCTTTGCAGGCTCTTTGTGCCCCCTCACAGCTTACTTTCCCACCGAGCTTTGTATCATCATCAAACTCAGATGCATTGCACTTGGTCCCTTCATCTAAATCATTAGCATAGATTGTAAATAGCTAAGTCCCCAGAACTAATCCTTGCTGCACCCCCTAGTTACAGCCTGCCAACCGGAAAATGATCCCTTTATCCCTACTCTCTGTTTACCATCCATTAACCAATCCTCTATCTAATATGTCTCTACTTATCTGTAGAATAACTCCACGAGGTCCAGTGCTGTGCTTGAACTGCTGTGACCTTAATCTTTTTATTGTCTGCAGAAAGTTGCACTACGTGGTGACCAGCCTTTTATACAGCTCCTGCCTGGGCCTTCCACAGTTGCACCCTCTAGTGGTATCAGCATAGTATATACACAAAGTATACATATATGACAACATTCCCCCCCAAAGTCTTTGATGCGAGTTAGTTACAGGTTGAGGCGATCCGGAACTCTGCGCTCCCTGGTTGATCATCTGAGTGTCACTTCTAGCATGGGTGAGTTGGTTGGGCCACTGCTGCCTTGCAGCGCTGTTGGTCTGACTGTACTGTTGGAGATGGTGGGATCATCCTCGTGGTTGGCAGCTCGGTCTGTTGCTGATTGGCTGTGTGTAGGTGGCTTGCTGAAGGTAAGGTCCTCTTCCGGTAGTTCCTGGTTACATGTGAATCGCAATTTGGTCTGGTCCAAATGCTTTCTGCACGTTTGTCCGTTAAGCAGTTTGACAACAAACATTCTATTTCCCTCCTTGGCTAAAACAGTGCCAGCCACCCATTTGGGGCCATGGCTGTGATTCAGCACAAACACCGGGTCATTTACAGTGATGTCGCATGATACAGCCGTGCGATCATGGTATATATTTTGCCGATAACGCCTGGTTTCCAGTTGATCGTTGAGGTCAGGGTGGACTAAGGAGAGCCTGCTTTTGAGTGCACATTTCATTAGTAACTCCGCAGGGGGGACCCCGGTAAGTGAGTGGGGTCGTGTCCTGTAATTGATCAGCACCCAGGATAGGCGGGTTTGTAAGGAGTCTTCCGTGACATTTTCAAGCTCTGCTTTATAGTTTGGACTGCCCGCTCTGCTTGGCCTTTGGAGGCGGGCTTGAATGGGTCAGACCTGACATGCGGATCATGAATTCATTGAATTCCGAGCTGGTGAAACACGGATCATTGTCGCTGACCAGAATGTCGGGCAAGCCATGGATGGCGAACATGGCCCTGAGGCGTTCAATGGTGGCGTTGGACGTGCTGGATGCCATTATTACACATTCGATCCATTTAGAGTAGGCGTCCACTACAACGAAGCACATTTTTCCTAGAAAGGGGCTCGCATAATCTATGTGGATCCTGGACCATGGTTTTGAGGGCCAGGACCATAGACTAAATGGAGCCTCTCTGGGGACATTGTTCAATTGTGAGCAAGTGTTACATTGGCGCACGCACGACTCCAAATCCGGGTCACCAGACGAGGGACCTGGCAATAACCTTACTCATAACTATGCCTGGGTGGACACTGTGTCGGTTGCATATGAAGGTTGCCCTGCCTTTTTTTGGCAGGACGACGTGGTTGCCCCATAACAGGCAATCCGATTGGATGGACATTTCGTCTTTACGATGGTGAAACGGCTTTATCTCGTCTTGCATTTCTTTTGAGATCGCTGACCAGCCCCCATTGAGGACGCAACTTTTTACAAGAGATAATACAGGATCCTGGTTGATCCAGGTCCTGATCTGTGGGCTGTTACGGGTGACCCTTCGCTTTTGAAGCCATCTATGACCAGGCACAGGTCTGCGGGCTGCGCCATTTCCACCCTGGTGGTAGGCAACGGTAGCCGGCTGAGGGCATTGGCACAGTTCTCAGTGCCTGGCCTGTGGTGAATCGTATAATCGTAGGCCGACAGTGTTAGTTCCCTTTTTTGGATTTGCGACGAAGCATTGGTGTTTATGCCTTTTCTTTCCGAAAACAGTGAGATTAGGGGCTTGCGGTCGGTTTCTAACTCGAACCTGAGTCCGAACAGATACTGGTGCATTTTTTCTTATGCCATAGATACAGGCCAAAGCCTCCTTCTTGATCATACTGTAGGCTCTTTCGGCCTTGGATAGACTTCTAGATGCGTATGCAACCAGTTGGAGTTTGCCCGCTACATTTGTTTGCTGTAAAACACACCTGACACCGTACGACAACGCGTCATATGCTAAAATTAGACGTTTACCCGGGTTATACAATACAAGCAACTTGTTCGAAGACAGCAAGTTTCTGGCCTTTTTGAAGGTGGCCTCTTGATTTTGACCCCAAACCCAGTCGTCTCCCTTGTGTAGCAACGTGAGCAACGGTTCGAGCAAGGTGCTCAACCCTGGAAGAAAGTTACTGAAATAGTTGAGGAGTCCCAGGAACGAGCGCAGCTCCGTTACAATTCATGGTCTGGGTGCATTCTTGATGGCCTCTGTCTTCGAGTCCATGAGCCTGATGCCATCTGCCGCAATCTTCCTCCCCAGGAATTTTACCTCTGGCCCCTGGAAGACACACTTGGATCGTTTCAGCCAGAGTCCAACTCTGTTTAGTCGACTTAAAACCTCTTGCAGGTTGTGCAGATGTTCGGTGGTGTCGCGACCAGTGATTAGGATGTCATCCTGCAATACAATGGTGCATGGAACCGATTTCAACAGACTCTCCATGTTCCTTTGGAAGATGGCTACATACAAGCGGATCCCAAACGGGCACCTGTGATACAAAAACAGTCCCTTGTGTGTGTTAATGTACGTTAATTTTTTCGACGACTCAGCCAGCTCCTGGATCCTGGAGGTTAGATCCAGGTGACCGCCTTTCCCCTGCTAATGTCACAAAGAGATCATCAACTTTGAGTAGTGGGTACTGGTCCTGTAATGAAACTCGGTTGATCATTACCTTGTAGTCGCCGCAGATTCTGACCGTGCCATCGCTCTTTAGTACCGGAATAATTGGGTTGGCCCACTCGCTGAATTCAACTAGTGATATAATCCCCTCGCGTTGAAGTCTGTCCAATTCGATCTCCACTTTCTCCCTCATCATGTAAAGGACCGCTCGATGAACAGGCCATGCCTCGGGGATCAAGTGGATTTGCACTTTGGCACCTGTGAAGTTGCCGATGCCTGGTTCAAATAAGGATGGGAACTTGCTCAGCACTTGAACACAGGAAGCATCGTCCACTGAAGATAGTGCTTTGATGTCTTCCCAGTTCCACCGAATCTTCGCCATCCAGCTTCTGCCAAGCAGCGTTGGCCCGTCGCCTGGTACAACCCACAGTGGCAATTCGTGTATCTCTCCATCATAGGATACTTTTACGTTCACACTGCTGATAACTGGGATCAGTTCCTTGGTGTAAGTGTGCAGTTTTGTCTGAATCGGGTCCAGCTTGGGTCTTTGGTCTTTGTTGCCCCACAGCCTCTCAAATGCCTTCTGGCTCATAAGTGACTGACTCGCCCCCGTGTCCAACTCTATGGAAACAGGAATGCCATTTATCTTGACATTCATCATCATGGGGGGACTTTTGGTAGTGAAGGTGCACTGCTTCCTCGGGCTGAGTCGCCTCTCTAGCTTATACTTTATGATCCTTGCTGGATCAGAAACCTCCTGCCGACTACTCTGTCATGTTTTGAGTCACAGTTCTTCTGCACATTCGCTGTGGGTGGCCCTTTTGGCTGCAGCCTTTGCACACAGTGTCTGAATTGACACAGACGGGCCCGATGGTTACCCCCACAACGCCAGCATGTTAAACGATTCATATTTACACCCCTTGGTGGACTCTGAGTCGGACTTATTCTTTGATCAACAGTTATTTTCTGCACAGTACTTGCCAATGAGTTTTGATTCTGGGAGAATCTCAACGTTGAGGTCATGAATGCCTGGCTTACGGTGATGGTCCACTTCACGTCCCGTCCCGTCGCGAAAACGTCCCGCAACACATTGTTGAGGATTTTGCCAAATTCGCATGGTTCCGTGAGCCTTCGTAGGTCTGCGACTTATTCCGCTAAATCCTGGCCCTCGGTGCGGCTGTGTGTGTAGAAGTGATACCTGGCCAGCGAAACCCAAGTAAAGGCTTCACCCTCTAAACTTTTCTAAACTACCAACGGCAGCCATCTCTGCGTGTAAGTCCGTGATCTGTACTCGTCGCCAGTTAATATGTCTCTATTTACCTGTAGAATAACTCCACGAGGCCTAGTGCTGTGCTTGAACTATTGTGACCTTAATCTCTTTATTGTCTGCAGAGATCTGCACCGTGTGGTGACCAGCTTTTTATGCAGCTCCTGCCTGGGCCTCCCACAGTTGCACCCTCTAGTGGTACCAGCATAGTATATACACACAGAGTATACATATATGATACTATCCATGCTAATATATTATCCCAACCCCATGAATCCTTACTTTGCATAGCAATATTTTATGTAGCACCTTACCGAATGCTTTTTGGAAATCTAAATATATAACATCCACTGGCTCCCCTTTATCTACCCTGCTAATTACATCCTCAAAAAAAACTAATAAATGTGTTAAACATTTGCTACCTTTCAATCCACTGGGACTGTCTAGAGCCTCGGACATTTTGGAAGATCACAACCAATGCATCCACTATCTCTGCAGCCACCTCTTTTAGAATCTGAGGACGTAGGCCAACAGGTCCAGGGGTATTTGTCGGCCTTTAGTCACATTAACTTCTCAAGTACTTTTTCTCTACTGATCTTAATTGCTTGAAGTTCTTCACTCTTATTGACCAATTGTTTCCCCACTGTTTTTGGTATGCATTTTGTGTCTTCTACTGTGAAGACAGATACAAAATATTTGTTTAATGTCTCTGCCATTTTCTTATTCCCGATTATAATTTCGCTTGTCTCAGTCTCTGAGGACTAATGCTTCCTTTTGCAACTCTTCCTTTTTACATACTTGTCGAAGCTTTTACAATCTGTTTTTATATTTCTTGCCAGTTTACTCTCAATGGGGTGCATTTTTGGTTCATTTGTGCCCCATTTAGCACCTCAGCGGGGTGCAAAAAAAATTTGGGGGGCATAAAAGGCGGCACATAACATTTTATGCTCAGGCGGAACTTTCGGCAATGGTTTTGCAGCGGCGCTAAAACTTAGCGCACACCTGCTGTTTTGACTGTTTGGATGATGTCAATTGTCGTGCATCACTGCGCTAGCGCCCCAGGTGGAACTTTCGAGCCGATCACCCGATTTAGCGTCTGCCCGGGAACCCGCCCAGAAAAACCAGTCGGACCCAGGGTGCATAATGGCGCCATCTTGAAAACGGAGGAGAAAGTCGGAATTGTCAGTGATTAAAAGCAGTAGGAGAGGAACACTGGATTACTGCATACTTTTGATTGTGAGGTTTATGTGAGTTTCTAGTTTGTTTTAAAGAACATTTAAGGATATTTTAAAAGATGGGGTCCATGCTATGTCGGGAGCCAGTAGTCCTGGCTGCTATATTCATACGGTGTCAAACTGGAAGAAGGTTTATTGATGATCATTGTCAACATAACCGAAGAGGTCGCAGACGTATGGGGAGGAGGCCTTACCCCCCCCCCCCCCACGAGTTTAGAGGGAACATCACTCATACCTGCTGCTCTCTGAGGCACAGTGGTTTAGACGGCTGCGCTTCTAAAAAGAAATGGTCACAGAGATATGCCAGCTCCTATAGGCAGACCTACAGCCTACCAGTGGCAACAGGACTGCACTGTCTGTCGAGGTGAAGGTGAGCGTGGCATTTGCCTTCTATGCCTTCAGCTCCTTTCAGGCATCAGCGGGGGACATATGCTCCATCTCGCAGCATGCTACACATTGCTGCATTTGCCAGGTGGCTACTGCACTGTACACACACAGGATGGACTTCATAAACTTCCCAATGACCAAGACCCAAAGTGAGAAGGCTGTAGGTTTTGGATATTTTTCTGGATTCCCCAAGGTTCAGGGTGCTCTTGACTGTATGCACATCGCCCTGCGAGCCCCTTTAGAGAATCCAGAGGTTTACTGAAACCGAAAGGGATTCCACTCCATGAACGTTAAGATCATCTGCTCAGTGCATCATGGCAGTCAATGCTCAATATCCAGGGAGCATGCATGATGTTTTCATCTTGTGTGAGAGCAGTGTCTCATGCATGTTCCAGCGTCAACCACAAGGCCAGAGCTGGATGCTCGGGGACAAAGGTTGCACGTGGTTCATCAGGAGGACATCGAAGTGCGGAGACATCTTATGAGGTCTCAGAAAGCAATCTTAATAATGTGTAAAGATCATTCATGGCAAATAGTGTGCCGAGCTAAGCCTACCTATGTCATGCGTTTTAGGAGGCAACCCACAAAGTGCTGAAAGACAGCATGAGAACAAATAGTGTGTCAGATTTATAATTGAAGTAATGAAGGAGTGCATGAATAAAAATTATACTCACTCTAATGACCCTCGAAGGATCATTGAACTTGTTTTGGCATTTGGTGCCACTGCTGACCACTCCTGACTACTGTGTCTGAGGCAGAGACCTCTTCAGCTATTTCCCTCCATATGCGTTTCAAAATGGATGGCCGACTCTTGCTTCGGCCCGACAATGGCAGCCCTCACGTTGACCGTGCTGCCATCATGCAGACCAGCACTCCGCTTTGGGTGCCGGGCTGCTATCCTGGTCGATTGTCTCCTTAGTGGCCTGCAGAGTCCACAGCGACCCTTCCGTTTAATTGAAGAGGAGGGTCATTGTAGCCCATCAGGTTTATGCAGTGAATCTGTGTAGCGCCGGACTCTGCGCCGCACTGCCACCGTGGGAGTGTCCCTCAAAGATGGCAGAGCACTGGCCACTGTACTCCGCATCCTTTGAGGGGTGCATGGCCCAATTCCGCATCAGGGGCGGGATTTCAGAGCCGGGCGCAGGACGCCCCGGTTCTGGAAGGTTACCGCCCCCACTCAGGGTGAAGGGCAATTTCCAGCCCTAAGACTCTTGTTTCTGACTGAAGCATTTCACTTTCAAACTCAATGTGAAATGTTATATTATCATCACTTTTCCCAAGAGGATCCTTTACTATGAGATTATTAATTAACCCTGTCTCATTACACAGTACAAGATCTAAAATAGGCCATTCCCATATATATTCCATGATATATTGTTCCAGAAAAATGTCTCGAATGCATTCCATGAACTCGGCCTCCAGACTACCTTTGCCAATTTGATTTGCCCAGTCTATATGAAGATTAAAGTCCCCCATGATTATTACCTTTGTTACAAGCTTCTATTATTTGTTGATTAATAACCTGTCCAACAGTGTAGATAATGTTCAGAGGCCTATAAACTATTCTTACCAGTGTTTTCTGCCCCTTGTTATTACTTATCTCCACCCATACTGATTCTACTTCCTGATCTTCCAAGCCAACATCCTTTCTCACTACTGGCCTTATATAACCCTTTATTATCAGGACTAGCACCACCCACCCACCCCCACACACTCATTTTCCATACTGCCTGTCTTTTCAAAACACCAAGCACTTTGACATATTTAGCTTCCAACCTTGGTCACCTTGCAACCATGTGTCTGTAATGATTAGATTAAAGACATTTATCTCTATTTGTGCCTGCAATTCTTCTATCTTGTTATGAATGCTTCGTGCATTCAGATGAAGAGCCTTTAATTTTATCTTTTTACCAATACTCCCTGCTTTCACCTTATTTGCTGATGCACGATTGCCTTTAAACTCTGTCCCTTCCTGTCAAAAACTGCTTATTTTAACCTAAATCACTACACTGCTCCATTGCCTTGAGTTTTCTCTTCAGATTTCTAAATGTCCCCTCACCTGACCCCTCCCACCCTTTTTAGTTTAAAATCCTATCTAGAGATCTCGTTATTCGATTCGGCAGGACAGTGGTCCCAGCCAGTTTTAATTGGAGACCGTCCCATCGGAACAGTGCCCTCTTTCCCCAGTACTGATGCCAGTGATCCATGAATAGAAACCCCTTCCTCCCACACCACTTTTTCAGCCACGCATTTTACTCTCGAATCTGTTTGTCTCTATGCCAATTTGCATTGCGCAGCGAACAATCCAGAGATTATTACATTTGAGGGTTTGCTTTTTAATTTGGACCCTAGCTCCTCAGACTCTCTCAGCAGCACCTTGTTCCTAGTTAGTTCCTACGTGGATCAAGACAACTGGATCCTCCCCTTCCCACTTGGGCTCCGAGGCTCCTCCAACACTGCACCTGGGGTCCCCTTACCTGCCTGAGTTGCAGTCACATCCTCTTGTCCCCGAGCAATAACCAAACCTGTACCACTACCTAACTTAAGGAGTGAAACTTCCTCCTGGATCAAAGGGATCTAAATTCGGTTGCTACTGCCAGCTGATACCACCTGAGTGAGGCGATAACGGGGCATGAATGGCTGGGCAGCAGCGTTTAGCAGGGATGCCGCCTGATGGAAATAGAGAGTTCACTGCAAACATTTCCAAATTGCATACCGGTCAAAAATTTCTTCCAAATCCTGATGGCTTCAGCTTCTGACATTGGAAAGTGAACAGCTGTGAAATGGTAGCTTTTATACCACTTTTGCAGCTGTCAACTAGCCAAAATAATAGAGAGTCAATGAGAACCCGACTCCATTTACCTGCCATGTTCCCCGAGGGATGGCAAACTCATCAACAGGTTGACAAAATTGTGAGTGCCTACTTTTACTCCTCTTAAGTAACATTCAACTACCTGTTAACTACCTTAATTAACTGGCCTGCCACTTGTTGTCGGGTCTGCGATTCTCAGGCAGATCCGACAGTTGAGAAACTGAGATAGAGACGGGTTCAGAGCGGACTTCCGACCCACTGTCAATCACAGGCATTTTTACAACCCGCCTCCAAACCCGCACTGGGAGGATTCCGACTGCTGCATTTGCAGCACACCACCGCCATCCCTTTATAACCTTATTTTATTTATTTAGTTAATTCAAATTTATGTATTTATTAACTTAGTTTATAGTTTAGTTTTTGCTAATTACTTGATCTACTTTGAGTTCTAGGTAGAGGAAATTAAATGTTTACCTGTAACACAAAGCCCTACAAGTACTGAAGGCAAAAAAAACACCACCTTCCCCCTCTTCTCTGAATTCCCAACTTTAACACTGTTTAAAAGCACTCCATTTAAGATTACTCTGTGCGGACCAGTATGCATCAAACTACTTCTCATCCACTTCCATTACGTAGCGTTCCTAATTGAAGCCTAGGGACCAAAATTGCCCCTTTCCTGAAGGCCTGTTACGGCCACACTGTGGAGTGGAATGGCCGCCAATTTTTTGTGGGATGGCTGCCATCTTGAAAATTCCACTCCTGTGATATCCCAGCGGTGACCCGCTCCCCCCCCACTACCACTCCGCTGCTGTCGATCCATCCTAAGTGCGTCATCAGAGCGCGCACCGCTGATGTGTCCCCCCGAATGCGTAATTCCACGCTGAAAATATTCCTCCCACTGCTCGGTACCACCGACAGCATTTTGTGTCAGTGCACTGTGCTTGGAGTGCTTGCAAAATGGTGGTACGGCTGCCATTAAAGGGAAGGACCTTCTGCCGTGGCAGCCATCTTAATTTTTTTGTCAGCCGACTGTCATGTCAGGCCGACAATTATGCCCCTGGGTTCGACTGAGCCGCCAGTAGGCAGCCTGGCTCCCCCTCTTGAGTGCCAGGCCGCTCACCGGCCAAAACCCATCCTGGTGGCCTCGTGAACCTAACGTAAAGAATCGCAGTGGCTCTCCCCTTTAAGTGAAGGGGAGCGATGTGGTGATGTGCCACCGTGATGATGCCAGCAGCGCTACACTGATGAGTGACAGCGGAAGACACTCAGCCCACCCCTCAGTTCCACCCCTCTACTTATCGAACTTCTGCTCACCACCGCACTTCCGCCCCCATTGTGACTGGCTTTTTTTTTTCGAGCGGCCCAGAAGTCAAAGAGTGGAGTTTTGTGCAAGAGGCCACCACATCTACCGGGGAGAAAACAGTTGAAACAGGGTAAGTGCGCCGCGTTTTCAGCGTGGGGTAATTTTGGCTTCCTCGTGTTTAAAAACAAAGGGGGAGAAATTGGCCTCCTTTGCACCTCCCATTAGCGCCTCTGGGGGTCGATAACGGGACACAAATGGTTTTACGACCGGGCACGGCAAATTGAGCGACACCCGCGAAGTTCCTAGCGCCCCAGTGATCGTGATGTCATCCGGTGCACAGCGCCCCATATCAGAAATTCCCTCTGGCCCCCTGCCTGAGTGCCTGCTGTTAGCATCGGCAGGTAGAGGGGGTGAAATACTGTTGAATGGCCACTGGAGGAGTGATATTTAAAGGCGTGAACATCCGGTTTATTTTTAATCAGCAAAGAATGCTATCTTGTCAGTTTGACATAGGCATTTTGAGCGATTTCAGTGTTTTTCACTTTAAGGAGTCTGCTGCCTCAGAAAAATTATTCACTTTCATTTAGTTGAGATTTCAAAGTGCAACATTTCCTACTTTAATGGGGGCTGTACTGACACTGGACCTCACCCTCCAGCATCAACATCAGAGGCAGCGGAGGCACAGAGAAAGATTACAAATTATGGCCAGAGGGAGGAGGGCCAACAGGGTTCTTAACAGGAGGCCTTACCCTCCCAGGGTATTCTGGCAGCAGTTTTCCTCCATCAATTTCACTGAGGAACAGTATCTTGGAAGGTTCCGCTTCAGCAAGGATGTGGTTACAGAACTCTGCCACCTCCTACAACCAGACCTCGAGCCTCAGACCAGGGTGAGGATGGCTCTCTTAGTGGTAGTCAAGGTCACCATTGCACTCAATTTCTACACCAATTGATCTTTCCAGTCTGCAACAGGAGACATATCCAACATATCGCTGTTCGCCATCCATTGCTGCATCTGGGAGGTCACAGAGGCTCTCTAGAGAAGGAGTAGGGACTACATTTCCATCCCCATCACTCGACAGAAGCAGCATGAGCATGCATGTGGCTTTGCCAGGATAACGGAATCCCAGGGTACAGGGTGTCACCGCATAACCATAAAAGCTACCACTCACTTAATGTGCAGTTGGTGTGTGACCACACACAGCGAATCCTCACCGTCAATGCCCGCTATCCTGGCAGCAGCCACGATGCCTTCATTCTGCGCCAGCTCTGTTCCAACCACCACATCAAGCTCACAGCTGGCTGCTAGGAGACAAGAGCTATACGCTCGCCACCTGGCTCATGGCTCCCCTCCGCAACCCCAACACTCCTGCCCAGCACTCACATAATGACAGCTATGCTGCCACCAGGCACATCATTGAGCAGACTATCGGAGTGCTCAAGCAACATTTCCGCTGCCTTAACCACTCGGAAGGAACTCTTCAGTACTCGGCTGAGCGGGTTTCCTTTTTCGTCGTCATCCGCTGCATGCTGCACAACTTGGCTATCATGAGGCCTCAGCCATTCCCACCAGGCATAGCTGCACCACCTGAGGAGGTGGAAGAGGGAGACGAGGAGGACAGGACAAGGAGGAGGAGGAGGAAGAACAGGAGCATGAACAGCAGCAACGGAGGAGGCAGCTACTCAATCCAACTTCTGGAAGGCCGGTCCGTGACATCCTCATCAGACTTCATTTCCAATGAATTAGTGGCCACTTCCCCGTTGTTCAGCACGTCCCCATCATTCCATCAATTATTCATTCCATATCACATCCCAAAGCTGAAATGAGACACAGCATTAAATCTACAACATTCCAATAATAAATGTATCCAAATTCAGTAACCACATATGTACAACAACAATAACTAATCACCCTTGTGCAAACCCTTACTTCCCCTCTATACAGTGCCTAAACCTATTCTACCGCTGCTACGTAGTGTCTCCCCAATGGCTGCAGTAGGGCTGGAGGAAGGTTGCTGAGTGTTGGTGCCAGAGACTATAGATGGCCTTACAGGACACCCTAGAACACATCTGGGCCTGAAAGGCCCGACTGTACACTGCACCACCTCAGGCTGGGCGGCAGCAGTCTGGGCTGGCTGGATGACAGGCAGCAACATGTGCAATGGCAGAGTGACAGTGGTGGGATCCTGAGAGAGGACAGGAGGTTCCTGCTCCACTGACCCACTGCCACTCCCCTGGGGCAGCACTTCAGCATCCCCACCAATCAGCTGGAGCACAGTTTGGTGGCCTGCTGTGAAACCATGAGAACCCTGGTGGACTATGATGGACCCAGCGATGATGGCAGCAGTCAGAGCTTTTGTGGCATCCAGCTGAGACTGCATGAAAGCAGTCTGAGATTGGATGCCACAAACCATTGTCTGCATTACAGCACTAAGACGTTCCATCGCTTCCCCCTGTGCTGCAATGGATGCTGCCACATCGCCCATGACATGCATCATGCGATCTGGATCTACACGGTCTGTCTGGGAGTGCACCATCCTCTGCAGGGTGGAAATGACGGGCTCCATGGTGTGCGCAGAGCTCTGTGCAATGTTGGAGGTGGACTCCTCCACGCTCCTTACCATTGCCGAGAGGCTCTCGGGCACCCTTTCCATTGCACCTATCATCTCGGAGTGCGTGGCCATCAACCGTTCTTTTGAATGCCTCCCCATCGAGTCCTCATCTGAGTCCTGTGCAGCAGAATTCGCACGCGAACCCGTCCTCCAGAGAGCTGGCTCCCAAGCTACCCTTTCCCCCTGGCCTTGATACAGCCCGCTCATCCTTGGTGCATCACCCAGTGCAGACCCTTCTACTAAACTTGCCTCTAAAGATTGCGTAGTGCTAGTATCTGAGGTGGTGCCTGCAGGTGAGAGATGCAGTGACATGGTGCTTTGCTCCTCCTCCTCTTCTCCTTCCTCACTCTGAGTGGCAGGCTCAGGGACAGGCTGGTCATCTGGTTGCTGATTATCTGAAAGCATAAAGGCACTGGACTCGCATTAAGGTGAGGGCAGAGGGGCAGGAATGGAGACAGTATCAGGAGCTGCAAAGTGAGAAAGGCTTGTGGTGTGAGGGGGAAGTGGGATGAGATAGGAGAAGGGATGAAGATACCATTGTTGCCCCCAAGGGGTCCGACGACAACGGCGCCTGTCATGTATGTATGCTTGGGGTTACTAACCACCAGGTGGCGTTACTGTTGGAGATCATTGGGCTGTACGCACATGTGTGCGGCCCAGGTATAAAAAACAAGCCATCATATAATGTAATTGCTTTAGGCCCAAATAAAGCAGAGCCAGGTTTGTACCTGTGTTAGTTTATAGTATTCAGTCCATCGAGTTATTACATACATAACATTTGGTGACGAGGTAACTTAAGAACCTTCGCATGCAAAAATAAGCACAATTGGAATTCTGGAGAGATTCGTGGAGGGAAAGGACTGGGCAGATTTTGTAGCTCACCTGGACCAGTACTTCATGGCCAACAAAATGGAGTAACCCACTGACGTAGTTAGCCGCAGGGCGGTCTTCCTCATGGTTTGTGATCCGAAAATCTATGGACTCAAAGAATCTTCTCTGACCTGCAAGTCCAATGGACAAGGACTATGAGGAATTGTGTGCTGTGGTACGTGACCATCTCAAACCAGAAGAAGGCATCATCATCTCATGCTAAAGAGATCAAGGGGTATGGAGAGAAAGCAGGAAAGGGGTACTGAGGAAATGATCAGCCATGATCTGATTGAATGGCAGTGCAGGCTCGAAGGGCCGAATGGCCTACTCCTGCACCTATTTTTCTATGTTTCTATGTTTCTATGTTTCGTTCTGAGGGCCAGGATGTGTCTGAATTCGTTGCCAACCTAAGACGTCTAGCTGGACTGCGTAAGTTCAAAAACGCATTGGGAGACATGCTGCGGGACTTCTTTGTGATCAGCATCAACCACGAGGCGATCCTGCGTAAGCTACTGGTGGCGGAGATGCTGGATTTGAGCAAGGGCATCACAATTGCCCAGGCAAGCATGACGATGGACAAAAACTTAATGCAGATATCATCGGAAAATCGGAACTCAGCAAGTACTGTAAACAAGATTGTATCGTCGTTTGGCAGAGCTGCGTATGGCAGGGCCTACTCAACTGCGTATGCGAAACCTGTGGCTGCCCAAAGTCCGCCAACGGGAATTAATCCGATTTCACCGTGTTGGTGTTGTGGGAGCAATCATCGGCCTCATCAGTGTCGGTTTAAACAGTACATTTGTAAAGGCTGTTCGAGACGGGGGCATCTACAACGCATGTATCCGCAACTGAGCAAGCGTGCTGCGACACACCATGTAGAGGATGATGAGCAGTCTAGCGCGGATTCTGATATGCAATCTGAGATACCAGCGGAGGAAGTGTATGGACTGTATTTGTTCCTAACAAAGAGCCAACCGATAATGATTAATGTGAAACTTAATGGTATGCCGGTACCGATGGAATGGGACACGGGTGCGAATCAATCAATAATGAGTCAGAGGACATTCGACAAGCTGAAGGACACTAAGGCTGTGAGGACTAAGCTGAGTCAAGTCAATGCCAAGTTGCGTATGTACACTAAAGAACTCATAACGGTGATTGGCAGTGCACTAGTCAAGGTGTCGTATGATGGTGCGGTTCCTGATTTACCGTATGGATTGTTCCAGGCAATGGTCCAACGCTGTTCGGCAGGAATTGGCTAGAAAAAATCAAATGGAATTGGAACGATATCAAAGCATTGTCATTGGAGCATGATACTTCATGTGCTCAAGTGCTGAGCAAGTACCCCTCATAGTTTGAACCAGGCATCATCTTACTATATCGATTCTACAAGCACGTTTGTTCTGAGGGCCAGGATGTGTTGGAATTCATTGCCGGCCTAAGACAAAAACGCGTTGGGAGCCAAGGTGCAGATCCATGTGGACTGGGATGCAACACCCATCCATCATTAAGCTCGGGCTGTTCTGTACATGATGAGGGAGAAGGTCAAAATCGAACTGGACAGACTCCAGCATGAAGGGGTCATATCACCGATCGAATTTAATGAATGGGCCAGCCCCATTGTTCCTGTGTTGAAGAATGATGGCACTGTCATCACTTTGTGGAGACGACAAGGTTATGATCAACCAAGTTTCAAAACAGGATCAATACCCGTTACCAAAGTCTGATGACCTGTTTGCAATGCTTGCTGGGGGGGAGCCATTCACTAAACTGGATCTGACGTCAGCCTATATGATACAGGAGCTGGTTGACACGTCGAAGAAACTTACATGCATCAACACTCATAAAGGACTATTTATCTACAACAGGTGTCCTTTCGGAATTCGTTCGGCTGCAGCCATATTTTAGAGGAACATGGAGAGACTACTGAAGTCCATCCCCAGAACCGTCGTGTTCCAAGATGACATCCTGGTCACAGGTCGTGACACCGCCGAACATCTGAACAACCTGGAAGAGGTTCTATATCATCTGGACAAAGTGGGACTCAGACTGAAATGTTCGAAGTGCGTCTTCATGGCACCGGAAGTCGAATTCCTGGGGAGGAAAATTGCTGCTGACGTAATCAGGCCTACGGATTCGAAAACCAAAACTATCACAAACTGCACCCAAGCCTCAGAAAGTGACGGAGCTGTGTTCGTTCCTTGGTCTACTCAACTACTTTGGTAATTTCTGACCTAAATTGAACACTTTATTTGTGCCACTGCACATACTGCTAAGAAAAGGCGACAACTGAGTTTGGGGTGCGTCTCAAGATAGAGCTTTTGAGAAAGCTACTAATCTGCTTTGCTCTAACAAGCTGCTGGTACATTATGATCCGTGTAAGCGTCTAGTATTGGCCTGTGATGCTTCATCATATGGAGTTGGTTGCGTACTCCAAGAAGTTAATGTTGAGTAAACTACAACCTGTTGCGTATGCTTCCAAAAGTTTGTCAAAGGCAGAAAGAGCCTATAGCATGGTAGAAAAAGAAGCATTAGCCTGTGTGTATGGGGTTAAAAAGCTGCATCAGTACTTGTTTGGTCTTCGGTTTGAACTGGAAACAGATCACAAGCCACTCATTTCATTGTTTTTGGAAAACAAAGGTATCAATACCAATGCATCATCCCGCATCCAGAGGTGTGCGCTGACATTATCTGCCTATGATTATGTCATTCGCCATAGACCTGGCTCCGAGAATTGTGCCGATGCACTGAGCCTCTGCCGTTGCCCACACCGGAGGTGGAATCGCCACAACTTGCAGACCTACTGTTAGTCATGGATGCTTTTGAAAGTGAAGGAACCCCTGTTAAGACCTGGACCAGCCAGGACCCGATATTATCGGTTGTGAAACATTGTGTTCTTAGTGGTGATTGGTCTGCCATACCCAAGCCAATGGGTGATGAGACCAAATCTTACAACCGTCGCAAAGACGAACTATCCATTCAGTCAGATTGTTTACTGTGGGGTAATCGTGTTGTTATGCCTAAGAAAGGCAGAGAAAAATTTGTACATGACCTACATAGCACTCACCCCATTATTGTCATGATGAAAGCCATTGCCAGGTCTCATGTATGGTGGCCTGGAATTGACTCTGATCTGGAATCATATGTGCATCAGTGCAACACTTGCATGCAGCTAAGTAAAGCACCAGCGGAATCACCGCTGAGTCTGTGGTCTTGGCCATCTAAATCATGGTCCAGGATCCACATCGACTTTGCAGATCCCTTCCTGTGAAAGATGCTTTTAGTTGTGGTGGATGCATATTCCAAATGTCATCCAGTACATCCACAGCTACCATTGAGAGCCTTCGTGTCATGTCTTGCCACTCATGGTCTGCCCGACATCGTTGTAAGCGACAACGGACCTTGCTTCACTAGTCTGGAGTTTCAAGAGTTCATGAAATTCAACGGTATCAAACATGTGAGGTCAGCACCATACAAACCCGCATCTAATCGTCAAGCTGAGTATGAAACGTGTAACTCAAGGTTCACTGCAAACTCGCTTGTCATGCATATTGCTTAGTTACAGGACAAGACTCCACATCCTTACCGGGGTCCCCCCTGCTGAACTATTGATGAAGAGAGGTCTCAAGACCAGGCTCTCTCTTGTCCACCCTGACTTGAACGTGGTATCATGATCGCGCTGCTGTGTCACGCGACATTTCTGTTAACGAACCTATGGTCCTAAGTGGATCGCCGGTACTGTTACGGCCAAGGAGGGTAACAGAGTGTTTATTGTCAAGCTCAAGAATGGGCAAACATGTAGGAAACATGTTGATCAGATAAAGCTGCGGCATACGGATGAACCAGAACAGTCTGAGAAAGACACATCAGTGACCAACCAACCTACCCTCTGTCATCAGAGGACTCCGCTGTCATCAATGAATCTGGACTTTCAATCCCTGACATGGTCATTGCCACCCCCATCAGATTGGCTACCCAGCCCCCAGTCTTAACAGACTCAGAACGCTCGCCCAAGGCTGGAATTGAACTAAGATGATCAACTCGGGAGCGTAAAGCCCCGGAGCATCTCAATTTGTAAAAAGACCGTTACTAATATCTTAAAGGGGGATATTGTCATGTATGTATGCTTGGGGTTACTAGCCACCAGTTGGCACCACTGTCGGAGGTCATTAGGTTGTACGCATGTGTGTGCGGCCCAGATATAAAAGGCAAGCCATCATGTAATGTAATCACTTTGGGCCCAAATAAAGCAGAGCCAGGTTTGTACCTGTGTTAGTTTACAGTATTCAGTCTATCGAGTTATTACATACATAACAGCACCCATCACCTGCTTCCCAATGAGTCACAGCACTCGCTCCTCCAGGTCTGACAGCTGCTGGAGCTGTGCATCACCCCCTGACCCCCGCCCCCCTGGCCTGTTCTCTGCTGCTCCCTCCTATTGTGGCCCCTCAACAAATGTGTGTGAGTGAGAGTCCAGCTATGTGTTTGGGAGATATTCATGCCATAGTTGAAAAGCTGTAATGTAGGCAAGCTGTGGATTGTGAGTTTGAGTAGATGGAAATGCTTGGTGGGTGAGTGGTGAGGGAGTAGTGGTTTGTGCAGTGTGTACAGACTGAGGTTCAGATGCTAGTATGTAAGAGCTGTTGAAGCATGTACTCACTTTGACCACTCGAGTGAAGTTGTTGAATTTTTTCCGGCACTGTGCCAGAGTGCATATGACCACACGACTGGCCGAAATCCCTTAGGCCACTTCCCTCAATATTGCCCTGAAGACCTGGTGCACTGGCCTCCCGCCAGTGGCGGGGAAAAGCACTGCCCTCCTTTGCTCCACTCCTGCGACCAAGGCCTCGTTCGTGAAATCACGTGCTCTCTCCCTGGGAGTAGGATCAGCCATTACGATCAAGTGATTCAGTTGGTTGCAGATCACCTTCACAGTCAGCAATGCTGATAATGAGGATCTGCGCAATGATGCAACCTCCCCTTTAACGATCGAGTGTGAATGAAACTCTTTTTGGAGTTCACCTGCAAAAACATAAAACATGAAACGGTGCCACCCGACCTGGGTGACACTCCAGACATTTACAAGGCCCTTTTTTTTTCCCCCCCCCTTTTTTTTTGTTTTTTTGTGTTTTTCTTTTTTTGGTTTTTTTTTTGGGCACTAAAATCACAATTTTCCCCAGTGCCGCGAGTGTGAATGATCATGCCCGATTGCTTTGCACCTGAAATTCATTATTGCTATGCTGGTAGCACCCCTGTCGCATTCCTCTGCGATCATTAGTGCTTGATTTAGTGCTCCACTTTTTTCCTAGAGCACTAACAGCCAATTTACTGGAAGCTCAGAATCATTAGCACGGCGCTAATTTTTTTCAAGATTTCAAATCTTAGCTACTGCCTGCCTCTCTTCTGCAGTTACATCCGAGCCAGGGTGTTCCTGGAAATGGAGCACGCGGTGTCCACCGGTACGCTCGCGGCCTTCCGTGAGAGGTGGGCACCGGAGGGACTGGAGTGCATCATCACCCCCGGCAACCAAATTTTAATTTGACTTAAGTTACTATCTAAAGTTTAATTTGTTTAATTGTGTCGGTTTTAGTGCCCCCCTCCCCTTTAATCAGGGGCATTTGTATTAATGTTTCTATATAAAATAGTTGTAAAGCTGTTGTGGGAGTGGCTTAGTCACTTGAGAGTTGTGAGCCTGGAGGAAGGAGCTGCTGCTACCGGCAAGCTGAGTCTCCAGGAGAGGAGGAAGAGGCCTACTGTTTCAACACCTTGAGAGGGGGGAGAGCAAGAGCTTCAAATCTTAGCTCCTCGCTTAACTTATTGGACAAAATGAATCTACGATCACTAAACACTTCCCAATTTTCATCATCAATACACTGAAATCGCTATGGGCTGGATTTTCGGCTTTTCTGATTTTGGGGTGAAAACGGAGAAGGTGGGGGGGAAGTTACTGGCGGGGAATAATTTGTGCTTTGATATGGAAATTTCGGCGTCTGGGCCCTGTGTCAGGGGGCGCAGCGTGAAGGGAGGCGTTGTACACTTTTCGTGGCGAAAAAATGGGGAACTAAAGTGCCAGGCCGTGTGCGCTCCGAGAGAGGGGGGGAAAAAACTTTTAAAAAACACACAAAATCATTCCCAAAGTATTGCCCACGCCACCATAACAGAAACCGCTGAAAAGAACAAACACTGACACTTACCTTCGGAGTACTTTACCTTTCTCACTGAGGCATGGCTGGACTGCACGGATTTTCCAGGCGGTCATTGTGGGCATACTTCCGGGTGGACGGATCGGGCAAAAGTCCAAAGCACTGCCAGTGTCACAATGAGAGGCGTTGCACACCTGGCTCAGCTCTTCCCGCCAGTGCTGCTCAGCGCCGCCACAAAAACGGACCAGAGGATCACGACCGTGTGCAGGAGACCTGAACACTGCCTTTCACGCTGCCCTGGGGCAAAACCCAGAGCGCAAAGGACTGGAAAATACAGTCCCAGATCTACTGTGAAATTTTTGTTGGAGAGAGCCATTTATTTTAGAAATCAATTGCTTAGATGCAAAGTGTGCTGCATTGAATATTTTCTGCTTGTTTTGTTTAGATTAAATTGCTAAATGAGCAATTAGATTGACTGCAGTAGAAAGATTTGTAAGTTGACATATTTATATGCTGCTTATAGAAATTCTGATACCAAAGTCAAAATAATATAAACAGAAAATAAATCTTCCCAAACGGATTATGTTTTTCATCATAAACCGCACAATGAAAAGATTTATCTATATATACGGCATGAAATCATTTTGCAGGTGGTCCCTAGAGGATTTTAGAGAATGCATTAATTGAAAATGAGGCTTGTAGAAGCTAGATCAAATGATGATGGAGATCACAAGGAAACATTGCAGTACAATTTCAGTGGCGGGTGCCATGATCTCCCTTTGTAACTTCGGTGGTGGATTTACTGAAACCCCCGAGAAACGGCTTAAATGGCCATTTACACCACTGTTCTGAGAGCTCTGCTGATCTCCTGCCATGTTACAGAGAGTGCCCCCGAGGACATTTACAGGCAGTGTCATTTGTTAGTGATCGTGTGATGAAAATTATGTATGCGTCTTCTATCTTTTCTTCCTCACCCAACAAAAGTAAGTTTGTGCTGCTTTAAAAAAAAATACTCCACCAACATAAAAAAAAACATACTGGCCTGGCCTCCCAAATCAGATTCCTGCCATTTGAAACTGGAGCACTGAAGCATCAGACTTCTGTAGTCAACCATGATATGCTATAACCCCCGCCGGTCATTGTTTTTGAGTGGGGCCGTAGAGGATACTGGGCACTGAGAATGAGAACAGAAATATAATGCTTCATTACAGAACCTCAGAAGTTGCAAGAAGATGGCAGCTCTGACTGGGAAGGTGGGAGCAAAGGGTTGTAAATACGAAAGCTAAGTGGTCCTTTTCATTCTTTTCTTGTGAGTATGTTATTGTGGAGCTTTACCCTAGTGTAATCCGTTATAGTTTAGAAAATTGATGTCCTGTTATCAAAACAATTCTGCGTGACCAGCTCCACTTCAATAGAGTTGAAGCAAAAAAAAATTCGCCTAATATTTGCTACCTTTTTTCTCCACCACCCACAATCTAAAATTCAGCCCTAAACTATTAATGGTGATAAATACCAAAGTCTGAATTTAAAAGAGTGATTACCAGCCGCAGGAGAAACATAAGGAAAAGCAGCTGGCATAAGTTTCTAATGTCTGAGGTAGGTAATAGAGCAATTAATATTTGTAATATTATGGTTGTCATGTAGTGATGAGTTACCAGAATATACAGCACGGTACATCAAACTCGAGGAGTAAAGATCCCAGAATGACAGCGCTGGAATTTTCTCGCTGCCATGCGTGCGGGATTGGATGCGAGTCGGGAGTGAAATTCACAAAAATGGGAGCGCGTCGGGAACCGGCCGTCATCCCGCCTCCTGTTTGCCAGCGCTGTATAGACCCAAACGGCAGAGGTGGGTGACCTAATTTAGTTTATTAAATCCTTATTGCCAGACATTTAACTGTGTTTTTAACCAGAACTTTTGAATTTCATGGGAATCACGCAGCTTGGGAACCATGTCTGTCAAGCTGTGGGAGAAGCTCAGTGGCCATTGATCGAGATCATTACTGCAGAGCATGAAAATCCCAATAAATACTCCCACATGACACCTGTTTGCTTTCCTAAGGCAAAGGCTCCTGCTGAGTGCATTTTGAACACAGATTTAGGGGCTCAATTTTCCCCAGTGATTTGCCCCGTTTGTTTGGAGCAGGTTGTATTTGAGAGAGAGAGAGAGAGAGAGCAAGAGAGAGACCAAAACTGGGACCGGGAAACCGATTCGGGTGGCGGACCGGGGAGGCAATTCTGGTGGCAGACCGAACCTGACCTGCAAGCCCTTTGGCTGGGGGCATTGGAGATAAGCTGCTGCTATATATTTCAGTGTGTTTTAATGTGTTGCGAGCTGGCTGTATGTTTCACTTTGCAGCCTCAGCTCGCATTGTGTCCCTGGTTACTATGGCAGCCTGATCTTTTTGGCGCAGATCAGGGCTCCACCCCCAAAACTAAAGGACAGGTTAGGCAACGCCAAAATGAAGAAATCTAACAGGGAAACTTAGAATTTTTTTTTTGACGTACTTGGGCCCCAAAAATGTGGGCGTAACTCTTCAAGTGCACCCAAAACATTTTGGGGGGTAAATTGAGCCCTAGGTGTCCACAGATTGCAAGTCTTTTCTGCAACTTCGGAAGCCACTCTCACCTCATTGCTACTAGCTATCACACCATTGACAGCTTGCTTCTATGATCTCTATTTGACCTGCCATCTATTACATCAGCATCGGTGCAGTTTATACTGTCTCACCTTGCTCTCATTATTGGACCAGGATGAGCCCAAAACCAGCAGCAGCAGACCCACCAACAGCATCAGACATACCAGTAGCAGCAACAAAACCAACAACCTTCTCCTCAATTACCTGATGCTCCACAGGACAGAAGGCATGACTGGAGGAAATACCCCCAATGCAGGGTATAAAGGCAGAGGATGAGCTTCCTCAACATGACTGAGCAGCAGTGCCAAAGGAGGCTCAAGCTATTGTACCAGGACATCACAAAACATTTGCAGCTTGCTGGAGCAAGACCTGCAGCCCAGAGGACCTGTTAGATATGCCTTACTAGTGTCTATCAAAGTCACCAGCACACTCAACGTCTTCACCTCAGGCTCCTTCTAGAAATCTGCAGCAGACATTTGTGGGATCTCGCAGTCGGCCGTCCACAGATGCATCACACAGGTGACCGATGCCATGTTTGACATGTATATATATCAACTTTGCCACTGATGACACCAGTGTTACTGAGCGGGCGCTGGACTTTGCCACTCTGGTTGACTTCCCAAGGATACTGGGCATCATCGACTGCACACATGTGGCCATCAGTGCACCCCATCAACACCCAGGAGTGTTTGGGAACCGCAAGGGCTTCCACTGCCTCAATGTGCAGCTCGTCTGCAACCATAGGAAGATCATCTTTCATGTGTGCACCAAATTCCCTGGCAGCTGACTCTATTGTCCTGTGCCAGTCCAACCTCTCCCAGCTCTTCACACCATCAGACAGACTTTCCAGCTTGCTGCTTGGAGACAAGGGCTATCCACTGATGACATAGCTCATGACACCCTTGAAAAGGCCAATTAAAGAGGCTAAGGAGAGCCAGAATCAAAGCCACATGTCCATTAGGTGTGTCCTAGAGCAAACAATAGGCATGCTGACAATATGCTTCAGATGCTTTGACAGATCTGGTACACACCAGCCAGAGTCTCTGGAATCATCGTGATCTGCTGCTCCCTGCACAACAAAGCGCAACAACGGAGATTAGTGCTGCATGAGGAGAAAGGGTATGCGCGCACAACCTCTTGAGAGGAGAAGGAGGAGGAGAAACATCAGCTGGAAGGTGAGGAGGAGCAGGAGGATCCTGAGGTCCAGATGCCAGCAGCACTGGAGCACATTGTTGCTCGGGAGGCCAGGATGGCCCCACCATGACCAGATTTACTTAACTTCCTGCATTTCTCCATATGGCTGCCACATGCTTTGCCTGGTCCCCCCACCCCGCCCCCACCCATCACAGCAACACCATAAAGCATCCCGACAATGACCAAGCCATTAGATTCACACTGAGCCCCATTGTTGGATGTAACATTGTGTCTCACCATTCACTCCACTCCAACTCACTGAGCCACTTACAAAGTTGCAGATAAAAATGGGCATGAACAGAACGTGGTGAAAATAAATATTTTTATGTGACATAACAATAATGGAAATTTAACAAAAACACTTCATAAAAACACTCATGTGCATCTACTTCTGTGTCATTTTTCTTTTACGTGTGCTTCTACAAGGTGCAGCCCATTGTGGCTTCAGCAGAGGTAGAGGCTGGCTGCTCACTTCCCTGCTACGAATGCGTAGACATTTTTGATGGACGTCTTCTGGGTTTTGGAGCCTGTGATGGCCCCGCAAAAAACTGCTCCTCCTGCGTCTGTGCAGGGGCAGACTCGGCCAGCATCCAAGGAGGCATCAGGGCTCTGACTGAGGGGGTGGCAATGGGGAAGAAGCAAAGCGCTTTGAGAGAAGCCCCCACTTCCATGTCCCCTCTCACCATCATCTCTCTCATGAGTCACCCATACTTCCTTGCTAGCAAGGAGCTGGAGAGCATGTTGTTGTACAGCAGTGGGGGTGACAAGGACTGGTCTGCATTGACATCCCTCCTAGAGAGGAGGTCTATGAGCCTCTGCCATCAGTTCTCCATGGATAGCATGTGCTGCTGTGAGTGGCGCATTAGCTGCTCTATGCAGCTGGCCAACCTTTCCATGAAACAGCACATAATCGCTATTGCCTGCGATATGGTGGTGCTCATGTTGGAGATGGACTCCTCCATTCTCTGCACATTCGCAAACATTATGGCTGAAAAACCTGTCACAGCCTCCTGCACTTCTTCCTGCACCTCCAGGATTGCCGCTTTTTCAATTGCCCCCAATGTTGAGCAGAGCTGGGAGTGTCCTGCGCCCTCCGGCAAGAAGTCTCCACTGCTGTCCCTGTCTCCACCATCTCCTCTTGCTCACTTGTGACTTGTGAGACACCAGGTGACAACACTACTCTATATCACATCGGACCCACGTATGCGAACATCCGGGTGTGTGTATCTGTGCTGGTGCTGGGTGCGCATAGGTCTGGTGACGGTGCACTCTCAGAGTCTGGAGGTTTGAAGTGGGACTTTAGAGGCCCACTGTAGTGACATTGTGTTGCAGCCTGGGAAAATGGTTTAGGGAAATAGGAATTGGGCCTGCTATTAAATACACATATTTTAGAATGTCAAATTGTAGCAAAGCGTTGCACACAAGCTGAGCAAAACAATTACAGGATGTAGCCTAGCTGCTAGAAACCGCAAACTAGGCTACCTGAGTATTCTTAGACTAACAGACAGTGATGGCAACCGCAGGTCAAGATGAACATACATCTTTATAGATAAGAGCATCTACCATGGTCAAGAAATACAGACCATGGAGCAAATACGACTTCTAGCCTGCTAGGTAGGCACAACTTGGAGATGTCAACAAACATGCTGTGGAAACATTCTCAAATGTCATGAGCTCATATTCAGTTCTTGTGGTTAAGTCAAATGCGCTTTTGAAATGTCACAGAGTCTGGGGTCAGTTCTTGGAACTCATGATGCATAACGGATTGCGGTTTTCGGCTTTAAATACTGTAAGCTGACAGCCAAGGGGAGAGACGGTTTCTGGGCTTCCAAACTGCCGCTCTCCCTTGGCCAAGGTATTCTCAAATAAACATATTTTGATTCTTTAACAGACTTGTGTTGAGCCTTTATTTTGGTTTCACATCAAGGTTCATCTGAGGAGTTGTTTTCCTTTTCTGGCTGGTCAGTTGTGGGGGAGTAAAGAGATGTTAGAAATGGTCATCATCATCATAAGCAGTCCCTCGGAATCGAGGAAGACTTGCTTCCACTCTAAAAATGAGACCTTAGGTGGCTGAACAGTCCAATACGAGAATCACAGTCCCTGTCACATGTGGGACAGATAGTTGTTGAGGGGAAGGGAGGGCGGGACAAGTTTGCCGCACGCTCTTTCCGCTGCCTGCACTTGATTTCTGCATGCTCTCGGCGATGAGACTCGAGGCGCTCAGCGCCCTCCCGGATGCACGTCATCCACTTAGGGCAGTCTTTGGCCAGGGACTCCCAGGTGTCAGAGGGGATGTTGCACTTTATCAGGGAGGCTTTGAGGGTGTCCTTGTAACGTTTCCTCTGCCCACCTTTGGCTCATTTGCTGTGAAGCAGAGTGCTTGCTTTGAGAGTCTCATGTCTCGCATGTGAACAATGTGGCCTGCCCAGCGGAACTGATCGAGTGTCAGTGCTTCAATGCTGGGGATATTGGCCTGGTCGAGGATTCTAACGTTGGTGCGTCTGTCCTCCCAGGGAATTTGCAGGATCTTGCAGAGACATCGTTGCTGGTATTTCTCCAGCAACTTGAGGTGTCTACTGCACATGGTCCATGTCTCTGAGCCATACAGGAGGACGGGTATTACTACAGCTCTGTAGAACATGAGTTTGGTGGCAGATTTGAGGGCCAGGTCTTCGAACATTCTTTTCCTCAGGTAGCCGAAGGCTGCACTGGGGCACTGGAGGTGGTGTTGAATCTCGTTGTCAATGTCTGCCCTTATTGATAAGAAGCTCCCGAGGTATGGGAAATGGTTCACGTTGTCCAGGGCTGCGCCATGGATCTTTATGACTGGGGGGCAGTGCTGTGCGGCGGGGACAGGTTGGTGGAGGACGTTTGTCTTACGGATGTTTAGTGTAAGGCCTATGCTTTCGTACGCCTCAGTAAATATATTGACCATGACTTGGAATTCAGCCTCTGTATGTGAGCAGATGCAGGCGATAAAGGTTGGGGTGGTCTTGGATCTGACCTGGAGACGACGAAGGTTGAACAGGTTCCCACTGGTTCTGTAGTTTAGTTCCACTCCAGCGGGAAGCTTGTTGAGTGTGAGGTAGAAAATGGCAGCGAGGAAGATTGAGAAGAGGGTTGTCGCGATGACGCAGCCCTGCTTGACCCTGGTCCGGACGTGGATTGGGTCTGTAATGGATCCATTGTTAAGCATCACGGCCTGCATGTCGTTGTGGAGCAGACGGAGGATGGTGACGAACTTTAGGGGGCAGCCGAAATGGAGGTGGACACTCCATAGACCCTCACGGTTGACAGTGTTAAAGGCCTTTGTAAGGTCAAAGAAGGCCATGTACAAGGGTTGGTGCTGTTCCCTGCATTTTTCTTGCAGCTGTTGAGCTGTGAAACTCATGTCCACTGTGCCCCATAGGGGACGAAATCCGCACTGCGACTCCGGGAGGAGCTCCTCGGCCACAGGAAGAAAACGGTTGAGGAGGAATCTAGCGATGACTTTCCCAGTGGCTGATAACAGGGAGATTCCTCTGTAGTTGCCACAGTTGGACTTGTACCCTTTTTTAAAGATGGTCATGATCACTGCATCTCTGAGATCTCCCGGCATGCTCTCCTTCCTCCAGATGAGAGAGATGAGGTCATGCATTCGGACTAGCACTGCCTCTGCACCATACTTCAGTGCCTCAGCGTGGATTCCATCCGCTCCCATAGCCTTGTTGTTCTTAAGCTGTCTTATGGCTTTTTCTACCTCATGCAGGGCTGAGGTTTTACTGAGGTGGTGGCGGGTAACATGCTGCAAGATGGAGTCGAGGATACTCGAGTCAAAGGCAGAGTCTCAATTGAGGAGATCTTTGAAGTGCTCCTTCCAGCGGGCCCTGACTGCTTCGGTGTCCTTGATGAGTGTTTCTCCGTTCTTCGCCAGCGGTGGGGTGGGGCCTTGAGTGTTTGGACCATAGGTGGCCTTATCTGCGGTGAAAAACCCTCGCACATCATGGCTGTCAGCAAACTGCTGAATCTCCTGTGCTTTCTCCATCCACCTTCTGTTCTTTAGGTCCCGTTTGTAATGCTGCCTTGCTGCTCCCGAGTTGAGTTGTTGCTAAAGGCTTAGAACTGCCCTGCGCTAGCGATGTATTAGCTCTTGGATCTCCTGATTATTCTCATCAAACCAGTCCTGGTGTTTCATGGTTGAGTGACCCAGCATCTCTTCACAGGCATTGGTTATGGAGGCCTGGAGGGCAGACCAAGCACTGTGTGCATTCTGTGTCTCGGGGTCATCAAGGCATGCCAGGTTAGCTGTGAAGTGTTGACTGTATAGGGCACTCTTAGCAGGAATTTTGAGTTTCCCGGCATTGACCTTTTTGTGGCACTGCTTCTGCTGCCATCGCCACTTTAGGGCTATGTTAATGTCAATGATGGATCAGATTAGGTGGTGGTCTGTCCAGCAGTCGTCAGCTCCTATCATGGCGTGGGTGATGCGTACATCCTTGCGATCCCTGGCTCGGATGATGACAGAGTCGAGCATGTGCCAGTGTTTGGAGCGAGGGTGTTGCCAAGGTGCCTTGTACTTATCCCTCTGGTGGAACAAGGTGTTGGTGATGACAAGGTCATGTTCTAGACATTTTGTCAGGAGTAGGGTACCGCTGGAGTTGGTTTTCCTTACCCCCTCTCTGCCAGTCACGCCTCCCAAGAGAGCTATGACCTTGCCGACCCTGGTGTTGAAGTCACCGAGGAGGATCAGTTTGTCGTTTGCAGGGACAAGGGACAGGGATTTTTCGAGGCTGGAGTAAAAACCCTCTTTGATCTCATCTGTCGCATCAAGTGTTGGGATATGCATCGATGACTGTGGCGCATTGGTGCTGGGATAGGGTGAGTCGGAAAATCATGTGACATTTGTTAACCCCGCGAGGGGAGTATTTGAGGCGGTCAACCAGCTCATTTTTGATAGCGAAACTGAATCCATGGAGGCGGCATTCATCCTCTGGTTTCCCTTTCCAGAAGAAGGTGTAACCTCCACCTTGTTCCTTGAGCTGGCCTTCCCCTGCCTGCCAGGTCTCGCTTAGTGCAGTGATGTCGACAGTCAGAGTAAAGAGATGAGTTAGAAATGGTAATTTTGTTACCAGGTTGCTGAGATGTCCCCCTCTCTCCGTCTCCCACAATCAGCTGCTCCGCAACTCCTGAAAGGTCCAGGATGACCTGCTCTGCTGCTGTCAAAGTGGTGAAGGATGGAGAGCAGCCTCCGGTTCTCTCCCTCTCCCTGTTATTGTGGGCTTGTTTCTCCTGCAAGGAGGGAAAGAAGAAAAGGTTGAGTGAGAGTGATGGCATGAGTGTAAGGAATATGTGGGTTATATCTTTAGAAGGTAACTCTGAGGAAGTGGCGTGACATTGCCAAAGTGCCGGTGCCAAATGAGGGGTGGTTAGTCAGAGGGGGATGTCAGTATGTAGATAGAGAGAGAGGGATGAGTGGGTGTGCGAGGTTTGTTGTTCTGAGTAATGATATGCAGGAGTAGCCTTGTAAAGGAAAAGTGATGGGAATGTGATGACAGGCCCAGCAGGATGAAGGTGAGTGTGGCTTTGCATTCACTTTTTGTGATCTCATCAGATCATTGAAGCATTTCCAGTATTCCACCCAGGTTCTCCTCATCACATCCCTGTTGTTCACCTCCTCTGCAATTTGGGAAGAGGTTCTTTTTTGGCTCCTAAGGAGGTCTTTTTCGCCCCTCAGCAGGGAAGAGGACCTCCCTGTGTGCTGTGACTCCCTCCACAAAAATATCTAGGGAGTCATCTAAAAATGTGAGTCATCTGACAAATTTGCTGTAGATGTTTGAGGATGTAATGAGCAGGGTGGATAAAGGGGACCAAATAGATGTTGTGTTTTTCGATTTCCAGAAGGCATTTGATAAGGTGCCACGTAAAAGGTTACTGCAGAAGATAAAAGCTCAAGGGGTAGGGGGTAATGTATTAACATGGATAGAGGATTGGCTAACTAACAGAAAACAGAGAGTCAGGATAAATGGGTCATTTTGCGGTTGGTAAAAGGTAACTAGTGGGGTGCCACAGGGATCAGTGCTGGGGCCTCAACTATTTACAATCTATATTAATGACTTGGATGAAGGGACCAAGTGTAATGCAGCCAATTTGCTGATGATAAGAAAGATGGGTGGGAAAGAAAGTTGTGAGGAGGACATAAAAAAATCAGCAAAGGGATATTGACAGGCTAAGTGAGTGGACAATCATTTGGCAGATGGAGTATATTGTGAGAAAGTGTGAGGTTATCAGCATTGGCAGGAAAAATAAAAAATAAAATGATTATTTAAATGGAGAGAAATTACAAAATGATGCGGTACAGAGGGATCTGGGTGTCCTTGTGCATGAAACACAAAAAGTTAGAATGCAGTTACAGCAAGTAATCAGGAAGGCAAATGGAATGTTGACCTTGCAACAGGGGGAAGAGGGAAATGACAGGTTTGAACAAATATTTTGTATCGTCTTCACGGTAGAAGACACTAATAGCATCCCAATAGTGGAAAATAAAGGGGCTATAGGGAGGGAGGATACAATCACTATCACTAAAGAAGTAGTACTCAGTAGAATAATGGAATGAAAGGCAGACAAGTTGCCTGGACCTAATGGCTTACATCCTAGTGTCTTAAAAGAAGTGGCTACAGAGATAGTGGATGCATTAGTTGTAATCTATCAAACTTCCCTGGGGCCGATGTTAATCAAGGCCTCTGCCTGCCCAAGTGCCACTTCCAGAGTCCCTGATGGCTACATGTGCAGGAAGTGTATCCTGCTGCAGCTCCTGACAGACTGCATTGCGGCACTGGAGCTGCGTGGAGTTCGAGAGCAGCCACAGCAGCGGGAGCGGGAGATCAAGATCGAGAGTCCTATAAAAAGGGCGTGGAGTTCGGGAGGAGCCACATCAGCGGGAGCGGGAGATCGAGAGTCCCATAAAAAGGGCGCGGAGCTCGGGAGGAGCCATAGCAGTGGGAGCGGGAGATCAAGGCTGAAAGTAAAACAAAGCAGTAAAAAGAAATCGAAGTGTGAAATCGCAGCCAAGCGGGTAAGTGATTAGTTGGTAGATTAGTGAGTATTTTATCTTTTTCTTTTTCTTTTTCTTTTTCTTTTTCTTTTTCTTTTTCTTTTTCTTTTTCTTTTTCTTTTCCTATCAGTAGGAAATCATTGGCATTGTTACCAAATTAAGTTAAGGAGAGGCCAGACCCATGTCATGCTCCTCCTGTGCTATGCGGGAAGTCAGGGACACTTCCTGACTACTATGTGTGCGTAAAGTGTATCCAGCTGCAGCTCCTGTCAGACCACATTGCGGCACTGGAGCTGCACATGGATTCACTCTGGAGCATCCGCGATGCTGAGGATGTCGCGAATAGCACATTTAGTGAGTTGGTCACACAGCATGTAAAGGTTACTCAGGCAGATAGTGAATAGGAGACCATCAGGCAGAGCAGCGGAAGGAAGGTTGTGCAGGGGTTCTCTGCGGTCATTTCGCTCCAAAACAGATACACCACCTTGGGTATTCTTGGGGGAGATGGTTCATCAGGGGAAGGCAGCAGCAGCCAAGTCCATGGCACCAGGGGTAGCTCTGCTGCACAGGAGGGCAGGAAAAAGATTGGGAGAGCTATAGTGATAGGGGATTCTATTGTAAGGGGAATAGATAGGCGTTTCTGTGGCCACAAATAAGTCTCCAGGATGGTACGTTGCCTCCCTGGTGCAAGGGTCAAGGATGCCTCAGAGCGGCTGCAGCGCATTCAGGAGGGGGAGGGTGTACAGCCAGCTGGCATGGTACACATAGGTACCAAAGATATAGGTAAAAAAACTGGATGAGGTCCTACAAGCTGAGTTTAGGGAGCTAGGAGTTAAATTAAAAAGTAGGACCTCAAAGGTAGTAATCTCAGGATTGCTACCAGTGCCATGTGGTGGTCAGAGTAGGAATGGCAGAATAGCTTTGATGAATATGTGGCTTGAGGAGTGCTGCAGGAGGGAGAGATTCAAATTCCTGGGACATTGGAACCGGTTCTGGGGGAGGTGGGACCAGTACAAACCGGACGGTCTGCACCTGGGCAGGACCGGAACCAATGTCCTAGGGTGGTGCTTGCTAGTGCTGTTGGGGAGGGGTTAAATGAATATGGCAGGGGGATGGGAGACAGAGGGAAGTAAAATGGGGGCAGAAGCAAAAGATAGAAAGAAGAAACATAAAAGTCGAGGGCAGCTAAACCCAAGGCAAAAATCAAAATGGGCCAAATTACAGCAAAATTCTAAAGGGACAAAGTGTGTTAAAAAGACTAGCCTGAAGGCTCTGTGCCTCAATGCGAGGAGTACTTGTAATAAGGTGGACGAATTAACTGCATAGGCAGCAATTAATGAATATAATATAATTGGGATTATGGAGACATGGCACCAGGGTGAGCAAGGCTGGCAATTCAACATCCAGGGATATTCAACATTCAGGAAGGATAAATATAAAGGAAAAGGAGGTGGGGTAGCATTGCTGGTTAAAGAGGAAATTAATGCAATAGTAAGGATAATGTGGAATCTGTATGGGTAGAGCTGCGGAATACCAAAGGGCAGAAAACACAAGTGGGAGTTCTGTACAGACCACCAAACAGTAATAGTGAGGTTGGGGACAGCATCAAATAGGAAATTAAGGATGCGTGCAATAAAGGTACAGCAGTTATCATGGGTGACTTTAATCTACATATAAATTGGGCTAACGAAACTGGTAGCAATAAGGTGGAGGAGGATTTCCTGGAGTATATTAGGGGTGGTTTTCTCGACCAATATGTCGAGGAACCAACTAGAGGGCTGGCCATCCTAGACTGGGTGATGTATAATGAGAAAGGAGTAATTAGCAATCTTATTGCGGGAGGCCCCCTGGTGAAGAGTGACCATAATATGGTAGAATCCTTTATTAAGATGGAGAGTGACACAGTTAATTCAGAGACCAGAGTCTTGAAATTAAGGAAAGATAATTTCGATGGTATGAAACGTGAAATGGCTAGAATAGTCTGGCGAATGATACATAAAGGGTTGACGGTGGATAGGCAATGGCAAACATTTAAAGATCACATGGATGAACTTCAACAATTTTACAGCCCTCTCTGGAGTGAAAACAAAATGGGGAAGGTGGCTCAACTGTGCCGAACAAGGGAAATTAGGGATAGTGTTAAATCCAAGGAAGAGGCATATAAATTTGCCATAAAAAGCAACAAACCTGAGGACTGGGAGAAATTTAGAATTCAGCAGAGGAGGACAAAGGATTTAATTAGGAAGGGGAAAATAGAGTATGAGAGGAAGCTTGATGGGAACATAAAAGCTGATTGCAAAAGCTTCTATAGATATATGAAGAGAAAAAGATTAGTGAAGATAAACATAGGTCCCTTGCAGTCAGATTCAGGTGAATTTATAATGGGGAAGAAAGAAATGGCAGACTAATTGAACAAATCCTTGGATCTGTCTTCACTAAGGAAGACACAAATAACCTTCCGGAAATACTAGGGGACCAAGGGTCTAGCGAGAAGGAGGAACTGAAAGATATCCTTATTAGTCAGGAAATTGTGTTTGTGAAATTGATGGGATTGAAGGCCAATAACTCCCCAGGGCCTGATAGTCTGCATCCCAGAGTACTTAAGGAAGTGGCCCTAGAAATACTGGATGCATTGGTGATAATTTTCCAACAGTCTATCGAATCTGGATCAGTTCCTATGGACTGGAGGGTAGCTAATGTAACACCACTTTTTAAAAAAGGAGGGAGAGAGAAAATGGGGAATTATGGACTGGTTAACCTGACATCAGTAGGGGCAAAAATGTTGGAATCAATTATTAAAGATGAAATAGCAGCGCTTTTGGAAAGCAGTGACAGGATCGGTCCAAGTCAGCATGGATTTATGAAAGAGAAATCATGCTTGACAAATCTTCTAGAATTTTTTGAGGATGTAACTAGTAGAGTGGACAATGGAGAACCAGTGGATGTGGTGTATTTGAACTTTCAAAAGGCTTTAGACAAGGTCCCACACAAGAGATTAGTGTGCAAAATGAAATCACATGGTATTGGGGGTAATGTATTGACGTGGATAGAGAACTGTTTGGCAGACAGGAAGCAGAGAGTAGGGATAAACGGATCCTTCTCAGAATGGCAGGCAGTGACTAGTGGGGTGGCGTAGGGCTCAGTGCTGGGACCCCAGCTATTTACAATATACATTAATGATTTAGATGAAGGAATTGAGTGTAATATCTCCAAGTTTGCAGATGACATTAAGCTGGGTGGCAGTGTGAGCTGTGAGGGGGATGCTAAGAGGCTGCTGGGTGACTTGCACAGGTTAGGTGAGTGGGCAAATGCATGGCAGATGCAGTATAATGTGGATAAATGTGAGGTTATCCACTTTGGTGGCAAAAACATGAAGTCAGAATATTATCTGAATGGTGGCAGATTAGGAAAAGGGGAGGTGCAACGAGACCTGGGTATCATGGTACATCAGTCATTAAAAGTTGGCATGCAGGTACAGCAGGCAGTGAAGAAGGCAAATGGCATGTTGGCCTTCATAGCTCGGGGATTTGAGTATAGGAGCAGGGAGGTCCTACTGCAGTTGTACAGGGCCTTGGTGAGGCCTCACCTGGAATATTGTGTTCAGTTTTGGTCTCCTAATCTGAGGAAGGACATTCTTGCTATTGAGGGAGTGCAGCAAAGTTTCACCAGACTGATTCCCGGGATGGCGAGCTGACATATGAGCAGAGACTGGATCGACTGGGCCTGTATTCACTGGAGTTTTAGATGAGTGGGGATCTCATAGAAACATATAAAATTCTGACGGGACTGGACAGGCTAGATGCAGGAAGAATGTTCCCGATGTTGGGGAAGTCCTGAACCAGGGGTCACAGTCTAAGGATAAGGGGTAAGCCATTTAGGACCGAGATGAGGAGAAACTTCTTCACTCAGAGAGTTGTTAACCTCTGGAATTCTCTACTGCAGAGAATTGTTGATGCCAGTTCGTTAGATATATTCAAGAGGAGTTAGATATGGCCGTGACGGCTAAAGGGATCAAGGGTTATGGAGAGAAAGCAGAAAAGGGGTACTGAGGTGAATGATCGGCCATGATCTTATTGAATGGTGGTGCAGGCTCAAAGGACCGAATGGCCTACTCCTGCACCTATTTTCTATGTTTCTATGTAAGTGCTGCCGATGGCCGCCGAGGTACTGGATGGTACTTTGGGCGGGATATTCATCGCCAAGTTCTCTCGAAGTTCAGCAGGCAACAAATGGGCGATATACGCCACCAATCTGGGTGGCAGCGGGCGGGAGGTGTCAGATCCGCCCAGTGCCACTTTGGAGGTGGCCTGGAGCAGGCGGGAGGGGCTCAAGTACCACTGTGGATGGAGTCGGGCCCACGGAGGCTCAAAGACCTGAAAAATAAAATCATCAGGAAAAACTAATGAAACTATCGGAATACCTTCAGGGGACCCCCTGGTATGTCGCTGTGGAAAAAAGACATTTTAAATGTTCACTAACCTTTTTTTCAGGTTCTTCATACTCACCGTCGGGGACCAACCAGCCTCCTCACAGCGGTCGAGCCCCGTTCTGGCGCCGACTCCCGCCGACTCCCTCCCACATCAATATGGGAGCTCAGCGGGTGCGAGCTCAGTTGCGCCACCCGGCCGTCTGCTGACTTTAGCGGGCGGTTCCCAGCGGCTCACCCCTCTCACCCACTCCAGGCCACCTCCAAAGTGGCACTGGGCAGATCTGCTGGTGGGAGAGGGCGGCAGTCAGCAGCAGCAGGCGGTGAGTTGATAAATTTCAGCCCCCGCTTAATTCTGGGGAGGTTCCAGCAGATTGGAAAACTGCAAATGTAATGCCCCTATTTAAAAAAGGAGGCAGACAGAAAGCAGGAAACTATCGACCAGTTAGCCTAACATCTGTGGTTGGGAAAATGCTGGAGTCCATTATTAAGGAAGCACTAGCAGGACATTTGGAAAAGCATAATTCAATCAAGCAGAGTCAGCATGGTTTTATGAAAGGGAAATCAGGTGTGACAAATTTGCTGGAGTTCTTTGGCAATAGAACAAGCAGGGTGTATGAGGGGGAACCAGTGGATGTGATGTACTTGTATTTCCAGAAGGCATTCGTGAAGGTGCCACATAAAAGGTTACTGCACAAGATAAAAGTTCACGGGGTTGGGGTAATATATTGGCATGGATAGAGGATTGGCTAACTAACAGAAAACAGAGAGTCGGGATAAATATGTCATTTTCCGAATGGCAATCAGTGACTCGTGGGGTGCCGCAGGAATCGGTGCTGGTGCCTCAACTATTTACAATCTATATTCATGACTGGATGAATGGACTGGGTGTGAAGTAGCCAAATTTGCTGATGATACAAAGAAGGGTGGGAGAAAAAATTGTGAGGAGGACACAAGAAATCTGCAAAGGGATAAAGACAGGCTAAATGTGTGGACAAAAATTTGGCAGATGGAGTATAATGTGGGAAAATGTAAGATTATCCACTTTGGCAGAAAAAATAGAAAAGCAAATTATTATTTAAATGGAGAAAAATTGCAAAGTGCTACAGTACAGAGGCACCTGGTGTCCTTGTGCATGAATCACAAAAAGTTAGTATGCAGGTACAGCAAGTAATCAGGAAGGCAAATGGAATGTTGGCCTTTATTGCAAGGGGGATAGAGTATAAAAGGAGAGAAATCCTCCTACAACTGTACAGGGTATTGGTGAAGCCACACTTAGAGTACTGTGTACAGTTTTAGTCTCCATATTCAAGGAAGGATATACTTGCATTGGAGGCTGTTCAGAGAAGGTTCACTAGGTTGAATCCGGAGATGGGGGGGTTGACTTATGAAGATAGGTTGAGTAGGTTGGAGTTCAGAAAAATGAGAAGTGATCTTATCGAAACATATAAGGTAATGAGAGGGCTCGACAAGGTGGATCCAGAGAGGATATATCCACTCATAGGGGAAACTAAAACTAAGGGACATAGTCTCAGAATAAGGGGCTGCCCATTTAAACTAAGATGAGGAGGAATTTCTTCTCTCAGAGGATTGTAAATCTGTGGAATTCTCTGGCCCAGAGAGCTGTGGAGACTGGGTCATTGAATATATTTAAGGTAGAGATAGATAGATTTTTAAACGATAAGGGAATAAAGATTTATGAGGAGTGGGTAGGGAAGTGGAGCTGAGTCTATGATCAGATCAGCCATGATCTTATTAAATGGCAGAGCAGACTCGAGGTGCCAAGTGGCCTACTCTTGCTTCTAATTCTTGTGCTCTTATGCAAAAGGGGATGGATTATAAAAGCAGGGAAGACCTGCTGCAAATGTATAGGGTATTGGTGAGGCCACACCTCGAGTACTGCGTATAGTTTTGGTCTACTTATTTGAGGAGGGATATACTTGCATTGGAGGCTGTTTAGAAAAGGTTCACGAGATTGATTCCTGAGATGAAGGGGTTGACTTATGAAGAAAGGTTGAGCAGGTTGGGCCTATACTCATTTGAAGTTTAGAAGAATGATAGGTGAACTTATTGAAACATATAAGATATTGAGAGGGCTTGACAAGGTAGATGCAGAGAGGCTGTTTCCCCTCGTGGGTCAATCTAGAACTAGGGGACATAGTCTCAGAATAAGGGGCCACCCATTTAGAACTGAGATGAGGAGGGATTTTTTTCTCTCAGTGGGTTGTAAAACTGTGTAATTCTATGCCCTAGAGAGCTGTAGAGGCTGGATCATTGAATCTATTAATGGTGGAATTAGACAGATTTTTGAGTGATAAGGGAGTAAAGGTTTATGGGGAGTGGGCAGGGAAGTGGAGCTGAGTCAAAGATCAGATCAGCCATGAACTTATTGAATGGCGGAGCAGGCTCGAGGGGCCATATGGCCTACTCCTGATCCTATTTTTTATGTTCTTATGTTCTCATGCAAAGGGGATGGAGTATAAAAGGAGGTAAGACCTGCTACAACTGTACAGGATATTGGTGAGGCCACACTTGGAGTGCTGCATTGTTGGTCTCCTTATTTAAGGAGCGATATACTTGCATCGGATGCAGTTCAGAGAAGGTTCACGGGGTTGATTCCTGAGATGAAGGGGTTGACTTATGAAGAAAGATTGAGCAGGTTGGGCCTATACACATTGGAGTTTAGAAGAATGAGAGGTGATCTTATTGAAACATATAAGATACTGAGGGGGCTTGACAAGGTAGATGCAGAGAGAGGTGATCTTATTGAAACCTATAAGATACTGAGGGGGCTTGACAAGGTAGATGCAGAGAGGCTGTTTCCCCTCGTGGGGAAATCTAGAACTCGGGGACATTGTTTCAGAATAAGGGGTCACCCATTTAGAACTGAGATGAGGAGGAATTTCTTCTCTCAGAGGGTCATAAATCTGTGGAATTCTCTGCCCTAGAGAGCTGTGGAAGCTGGGTCATTGAACATATCTATGGTGGAGGTAGACAGATTTTTGAGCGATAAGGGAGTAAAGGCTTGTGGTGAGCAGGCAGGGAAGTGGAGCTGAGCCTAAGATCAGCTCAACCATGATCTTATTGAATGGCGGAGCAGAATCAAGGGGCCAAATGACCGACTCCTGCTCCTATTTCTGATATTCCTTTGTTCTATTGGCCCCAAGTTTCCACATGATTTGCTCCTGATTTTTAGGAGCAACTGGTGTAGAACGGAGTATCTTAGAAATCGGTATTCTCCACATTGAGTGTGTCAGTTAGAACAGTTTCACTTTTGAACAGAATTTTTTTTTCAAAAGGGGGCGTGTCTGGCCACTTACGCCTGTTTTCAAAGTTTCCACAGTGAAAACTTACTCCAAACTAACTTAGAATGGAGTAAGTGAAGATTTTTGTACGCTGGAAAAAACCTTGTCTACACTTTAGAAAATCAGGCGTAGGTTACAAATTAGGCGTAGGGAATGGGGGCGGGGTGAGGGAGGGGGGGAAGGGAAGTAATTAAATTGTACAATCAATCCTTAGTTATACTTATACAAATATTATACAAATAAATCAAACCTGAATAAAAATGTATAAGCAAAGAAAATATTAAATAAACCATCTTCCTACCTGTGTGAAACAACAGCAGCTGCTGTGCTTCAGGCAGGCCTTTCATGTTGCAGACAGGAAGGGGTGTGGCGTCAGTGTCTCGTCTCGACGGCAGCGGCAGGCAGCAAGCAACCTTCGAGCTGAGCTGCGGTGCTTGAGGCAGGCCTTCATTCCCCGCAAAGATGCAGCACCCGGACGGACGTGAGGCCATTCGGCCATGGGATTGCAGCGGCGTCAGTGGCTGGTCGGGAGCCGAAGAAAGAACAGCAGCAGCCTTCGAGCTGTGAGGGGGACTGACTGAGGCCATTTGGACAGTGAGAGGCAGCCACATCGACATCTTTATATTTAAATTTTCAGAATGGGTGCTGCATTGTCAACGCCACATATTATGCAATGGTTTGCTTCCTCATGCAAGAAATTCTTTGTTCTTGGTGGACGTTGATCCATTGCAAAGTTGAATTGGCACTTTTATTTCTCCAAACACACAGTCCTTAATTTGCAGGCACCGGTTTTGCAAGTTGAGCAGTGAAAAGCTGAACTCATTGATTTCAGCAGGTGATTTATTCAGCAGTGCTGCTAAAAGCACTCCCTCACACACAGAAATATCAAGAAAATTAAAATACAAGCCTTTGCAGGGGTCCAAGAAACAAATCTTCACTTTTTCTGCAGTACTTTTAAAAATGGCCGAGTGCCAATGTTTACTTCAGACTGCGCATGCGTAAACGCTCCAACGCACACGCGCCCGCGCAGGGTTGCTGGCACCAAGAAGCCTCATTTCAATTGTACCCGCCCCCTCCTACTTACAAAATCGGCGCGAGTGGTAGACTCCGCCCCCTGTGCGCCGCGCCAAGCAGACATCGAGTTCCAAGGAGCTCGAGAATACCGCACTTTTTTTCCGGCGCCGTTTTGGGCGCGGAAAACAGGTGCCCAGTTCTGAGGTGTGCCTTTTTCGCCGCGTGTGGAAACTTGGGGCCAATGTTCTTAAAAACTGGGTGCACCCCTCTCTCAGTGTGATGGCATCTCTGTAACGCTGAGTAATAACTCGATGGCGATATATCCTTCCTGTACACACCTCGATGAACATTTAAATCCGATGTGGCCAAGTCTGATTTAAATAGTCCCGCACAACTAAACACGCCGTCTGGCCACACCCAACCTGCCCAGGTAATGGAAATTCCGGCCAACATGTTATAACACAGGGATGTAAACGACAATAAAAAGGCATGAATCAGAATGAAAATAGTGCAGAGGGTTATGAGGAGACATTTTGGCATGTATGCTGAAAAAAATGGAGACAAACTCAGCACTTGAGTAGGGATAAGACTCACATTTGGTTGGATAGTGGTGAAGGGCAATTTAGCTTATTATCTATTATGTATGTAACTATAGGCAACCTGTATCATACCGCCACCAGATGGCCTACCTGTTGGAGTCCCAAGGGATCCCAGCATCCCTTGAGAGCACTGTATATAAGTAGGCCTTCCATGCTGTACCAGCACTCTCGAGTTTAAATAAAGGAGCTAAGGTCACACTTACTCATTATCTACAGTACTCAGTTGCATTACTTTATTATAAGCATAACAATTGGCGGCGAGATAACAAACAACTACGCGAAAATGCAAAGAACTGTTGGTATCCTGGAGAAATTCTCAGACGGGGATGATTGGAAGGCTTTCGTGGAGCAACGAGCTGGAAGGGGACAGGAACGCTGCCAAACGAAGGGTGATTGTCCTTACCGTCTGTGAGGCAACAACCTATGGCCTCATGAAGAATCTTCTAGCTCCGGTGAAACCAGCAACCAAATCCTATGAAGAACTGTGTACGCTGGTCCGGAGGCACCTAAATCCGAAGGAAAACATTTTGATGGTAAGGTATCGATTCTACCTGTGTCAACCGTCTGAAGGACAGGAAGTGGCGAGCTACGTCGCCAAACTGAGGCGCCTTGCAGGACATTGCAAATTTGATGGATTCCTTGTGCAAATGCTCAGAGACTTTTTTGTGCTTGGCATTGGCCATGAGGTTATCCTTCGCAAACTATTGATTGTTGAAACACCGAATCGGAGCAAAGCCATAACGATAGCCCAGGAATTTATGTCCACCAGCGATAACACCAAACAAATTTTGCAGCATAAAGAGGTTTCGGCTGGTACTGTACACAAAGTAACATCGTTTTCAGGCAGCAATGCATATGGCAGAACGTACATGCTGGCAGCTGCACGACCTCAGATGACCCAGAGTCCGCCATCAATCGTTAACACTTTGTTGGCGCTATGGAAATGATCATTGAGCCCATCAATGCCGCTTCAAACACAATGCGTGCAACGGCTGTGGAACAATGGGACACCTCCAGCGAATGTGCAGACGAGCTGCAAACCCTGCAAACCACCACGTTGCAAAGGAAGATCGATCCATGATGGATCAGGCTGAATTAGAGACTCGAACCGAGGAGGCAGAAGTGTACGGGGTACAAACCTTCACCACAAAATGTCCACTGATCATGTTAAAAGTTGAACTGAATTCCAGTATCCATGGAACTGGACACGGGTGCGATTCAGTCTATCATGAGCAAAAAAGCCTTCAACAGTCTGTGGTGCAACAAGGCACATAGGCCCAAGCTTAGCCCCATTCATAGCAAGCTAAGAACTTACAGTAAAGAGCTGATCCCTGTTATTGACAATGCAGCAGTAAAAGTCTCCTATGATGCAGCAGTGCACGAACTCCCACTATGGATTGTACCAGGAGATGGCCCCAAACTGTTCGGCAGAAGCTGGGTGGGAAAAATCTGCTGGAACTGGAACGACATCCGAGCTCTCTCATCCGTCAACGATGCCTCATGTGCCCAGGTTCTGAGAAAGTTCCACCGTTGTTTGAGCCAGGCATTGGAAGTTCCTCGGGGGCGAAGGTGCAGATCCATTTGGTTCCCGAGACACGACCCATCCACGATAAGGGCGGTGCCATATATGATGCGAGAGAAAGTGAAAATTGAGTTGGACAGGCTGCAGCGAGAAGATATAATCGTGCCGGTGGAGTTCAACGAGTAGGCCAGTCCGATTGTTCTGGTTCTCAAAGGCAACGGCATGGTCAGAATTTGTGGGGACTATAAAGTAACGATTAACCGTTTTTCGCTACAGAACCAATACCCGCTACCGAAGACAGATAACCTATTTGTGACCCTGGCTGGAGGAAAGATGTTCATCAAGTTGGACCTGACCTCGGCCTACATGACGCAGGAGCTGGAGGAATCTTCGAAAGGCCTCACCTGCATCAACACGCACAAAGGTCTGTTCATCTACAATAGATGCCCGTTTGGGATTCGATCGGCCGCGGCTATTTTCAAAAGCAACATGGAGAGCCTGCCAAAGTCAGTTCCACACACCGTGGTTTTCCAGGATGACATACTGGTCATAAGGTTGGGACACCATCGAACACTTGCAGAACCTGGGAGAGGTTCTAAGTCGGCTAGATTGAGTGGGACTCAGGTTGAAATGGTTGAAGTGTGTTTTCCTGGTGCCAAAGGTCGAGTTCTTAGGGAGAAAAATCGCAGCAGACGGCATCGGACCCACCAACACCAAGACGGAGGCCATCAAGAAAGCACTGAGACCACAGAACATGACGAAGCTACGGTCGTTCCTGGGACTCCTCAACTATTTCAGTAATTTCCTTCCCAGGTTAAGCACCTTGCTAGAACCCCTACAGGGAGATGGCTGGGTATGGGGGAAACCACAAGAGGCTCCTTTTGAGAAAGCCAGAAATCTGTTATGTTCCAACAAACTGCTTTTTCCGTATAACCCATGTAAACAATTAGTGCTAGCTTGCGATGCGTCGTCATACGGGGTCGGGTGTGTGTTACAACAAGCAAACAAATCAGGAACATTGCAACTGGTAGCCTTTGCGTCCAGGAGTTTGTCCAAGGCTGAAAGGGCTTACAGCATGATTGAAAAAGAAGCTCTGGCATGCGTTTACGGGGTGAAAAAAATGCACCAGTATCTGTTTGGTCTCAAGTTTGAGCTAGAAACTAACCATAAGTCGCTCATATCGCTATTCTCAGAGAGCAAAGGGATCAACACCAATGCCTCTGCCAAAGATGGGTGCTCATGCTGTCTGCATACAACTATATAATCCACCACAGACCAGGCACAGAGAACTGCGCTGATGCTCTCAGTCGGTTACCACTGCCCACCACCGGAGTGGAAATGGCACAGCCTGCAGACTTGCTCTTGGTGATGGATACCTTCAAAATTGAAAAGTCACCTGTTATGGCCAGCCAGATCAGGACACGGACCAGCCAGGTCCCTGGTAAAAAAACTGTGTCCTCCATGGGAGCTGGTCCAGGGCCCCAGCGGAGATGCATGAAGAGATCAAGTCGTTCCAGTGGTGCAAAGACCAAATATCCATACAGGCGGACTGTCTTTTGTGGGGTAATCACGTGGTTTTGCCGAAGAAAGGCAGGGAAACGTTCATACGCAACCTACACAGTACCCACCCAGGCATAGTAATGATGAAAGCTATAGCCAGATCCCATGAGTGGTGGCCCGGCATCGACTCAGACTTAGAGTCATGCGAGCGCCAATGCAGCACTTGCTCTCAACTGAGCAATGCACCCAGAGAGTCACCGCTAGGTTTGTGGTCATGGCCCTCCAAACCGTGGTCTAGGATGCATGTTGACCTTGCAGCCCATTTCTAGGCAAAATATTTTTGGTTGGTGTGGATGCTTATTCAAAATGGATTGAATGTGTAATAATGTCCGTAAGCACATCCACTGCCACCATCGAAAGCCTACGAGCCATGTTTGCCACGCACAGCCTGCCTGATGTCCTTGTCAGCGACAATGGGCCGTGCTTCACCAGTGCTGAATTCAAGGAATTCGTGACCCGCAATGCGATCAAGCATGTCACATCTGACCCGTTCAAGCCCGCAACCAACGGCCAGGCAGAATGGGCAGTCCAAACCATCAAGCAAAGCTTGAAACATGTGTCCGAAGGCTCCCTGCAGACCCGTCTGTCCCGAGTTCTGCTCAGCTACTGCACCAGGCCCCACTCGCTTACCGGGGTTCCCCTAGCCGCGTTGCTCATGAAAAGGGCACTCAAAGCAAGGCTCTCTCTTGTCCACCCTGATCTCCATGATCACATCGAGGGCAGGTGGCATCAACAAAGCATGTACCATGATCGCGCAAACTTGTCACGCAATATTGAAGTCAATGACCCTGTATTTGTACTCAACTGTGGACATGGTCCCAAATGGCCAGAAGGAAGTATGGTGTTTCAGGTCAAACTTGCCAATGGACTAACTTACAGAAAGCATTTGGACCAAACCAAACTGCGACTCACAAACAGCCACGAGCAACCCAAAGAAGACACCACCAACTTTGACCCTCCAACACACACACAAGTGGCAACCGACATCACGGTTGACCACGAAGCTGAGCTCACCATCCCCAGGAGCCCGGCAAGGCCAGCTGCCCATCAGCCCAGCGAAGAACCAACTAACTCACCCACACCTGCATTTGTACCGAGACGATCGACAAGGGAGCGAAAAGCCCCGGATCATCTCATCCTGTAAATAAGTGTACTATTGACTTTGTGAGGGAGCGATGTTATGTCATACCACCAGAGGGCCTATCTGTTGGAGTCGCAAAGGATCCCAGCATCCCTTGGGAGCACTGTATATAAGCAGGCCTCCCATGCTGTAGCAGCAGTCTGGAGTTTAATTAAAGGAGCTAAGGTCACACTTACTCATTGTCTACAGTACTCAGTTGCATTACTTTATTATGAGCATAACATTATCCATCAACAAAAAATTCACTGGAGATTTAGAGAAGGTATCTATGGGCACAAATATTATAGATTATTGCTGGTGTATTAATAATTTTCTTGGGAATGATATATAGGTTTGTGGTTAGAAATGTATTAAAGCCAAGGAATGGGCGGTATAATTAGAACTGTTGGAGAATTAGCAGCAGATGATAATGCTCTCGAACCCTGCTAACTGGTGTTAAGGTACCGATCATTTCCCCCATAGAATCTTACAGCACAGAACTTTCCAACAAGCCATCCACTGAATGAACTCGACCCAGCATCCCAAAGATGTTTGTCTTACATTTTTCAGGTCTTCCAGGTGGTGAATATAAAAATCTATGCCAATTACTTCAACTTAGCTTCAGAGCAACAAATATCAGTGAAAAAATGTTCCATCCAAAGCAAAATCATGTTTAACAAATTGATTACATTTTTTTGAAGATACAACTGGCAAGGTAGATAAAGGAGAACCAGTGGATATAGTATATTTGTATTTTCAAAAGGCATTTGATAAGGTGCCACGTAAAATATTGCTTTGCAAGGTAAATGTTATGTATGGAGAAAGAGTCAGACTGAACACTGTGAGCTCAAAGTAAAGTGTGACCGTAGCCTTTTATTGCAGGTCTCCAGAGTGCCTCTCCAACCTGTGAGGCCTCCTTAAATACCTGTGCCTCCAAGGGATTATGGTATCCCTTGGGACGCCAGGGGATGAGCCCTCTGGTGGCTGTACAGAGTAAATACAAGTTTACATCTATAACAGTAAGGACTCATGGAATTGTGGATAATATATTAGCATGGATAGAGGATTGGACAGAAAATGGAGAGCGGGGAAAAACGGGTAATTTTCAGGTTTGCCAACTGTAACTAGTGGGTTGCCACAAGGATCATCTTAGGCAGTCCCTCGTATCGAGGATGACTTACTTTCACACCAAAAAGGGATGAGTTAGCAGGTGTTTCGATGAGAATCTGATGTTCCAGGTTGCGAACTACATATTGAAGGGTGGAAGATGCCTGTGCGTGGATTTTTTTAACGTATGGTGGCCATTGCACACCAGATCCCCACTGACACCTGGGAATCCCTGGCTAAAGACCGCCCTAAGTGAAGGAAGTGCATCTGGGAGGGGGCTGAGCTCCTCGAGTCTCGTCGTCGAGAGCATGCAGAAATCAAGCGCAGGCAGCGGAAAGAGTGTGCGGCAAACCAGTCCCACCCATCCCCTCCCTCAACAACTGTCTGTCCCACCTGTGACAGACTGTGGTTCTTGTATTGGACTGCACAGCCACCTAAGAACTCATATTAAGAGTGGAAGAAAGTCTTCCTCTATTCCAAGGGACCACCTATGATGATGAATGGGCATGAGTAAACTGTAGGCACCTCAGCTATTTACAATCTATGTTAATGACTTAGATGAAGGGACTGAGCGCAATGTATCCAAGTTTGCTGACGGTAAAAAGCTAGGTGGGAAAGTAAGCTATGAGGAGGACATAAGGAATCTGCAAAGGGATATAGGGCTAGATTTTCCATTATTTTTGCATGCATAACTCCCACTTAATGACCATTTTAATGCTGAAATGAGGTGTAATGCCCAGATATCGGCCATTTAGCCACAAAATGTAAACCCATTTCTCGGCCAATTATCGCCGAGCGTTACTTTTGCCATGTACGTAATGCCGGGAAAAAATAATACCGCCCGCCCACTTTTTTTGGGCGGAATCATCAGAATGGCCGAACCCAATGCCCATAATATTGCCCAGCATTATTTTTGGCACAAAATTAACGGCGAGATTCACTAATACCGACCGCCCACCTTTTTTGTCGTAAAGATCACATTTGCCGAAACTAACGCTCAGAAATCATCCAGCGTCACTTTCAGCACCTCGCACACATCTCGCCCACAATATTGTTCGCTGAAAACACCGCTCTGAAAAAGTTGAACTATTCTGAACTAATCACAGCGTGTGGACGCCATTTTGTAAATGGCAGGTCGCTTCATTGAGAAGGCTGCTTCAAATTCAGGGGAGTTTGGATTTACTCTGGAGTTCTTCTCAGGTGATGTGATCATCTGAACAGACATCTTTTCATACTGTGGCCGATTGGGTTTTACTGCAGGTGTCTTAGTGGGGAAATGTATTGCTTTTGAACAATCGGTATTATACTTTTATTGGAATGGGGCCAGCCATTTCTCTGCCTGCATCAATTACAACACAGATGCTGCAGAGTTCAAATGACATAACGTCTAATCCACAGCATTATGTGCCCAATCTAAGATGTGCCAGACTGAGGAGGAGGTCCAGACCATACACCCCCCGCACTTACAGGGAGAAGCGGTCTTATCTCGATGTGTCCGAGCACACCTGCCTTCGGAAACTGCGCTTCCACAAGGTGGTGATTTGTGAAATATGCCAGCTCATCAGGGCAGATCTGCAGCCTGCCAGCACCTTTAGGGCATCAATGTCCGTCGAGGTCAAGGTCACCACGGCACTGTCGTTCTACGCATCTGGTTCCTTTCAGGCCTCCGATGTCGACATTTCCCCTCTGTCTCAGCATGCCACACATTGCTGCATTAGACAGGTCACCGAGGCCCTGTACGCGCATAGGATGGACTTTATCAGCTTCCCTATGACCACGGAGTCACAGACTGATGGCTGGAGCATTCTACCACATTGCTAAGTTCCTCAAGGGGCAGGGAGCAATACAGTGTACTCACATCGCCATGCGGGCATCTTCACGACAGAAAAGGATTTCACTCCCTGAAGGTCCAACTAGTTGTCGACCACAACCAGATAATTATTGCAGTGAATGCCAAATATCCGGGCAGCTTCAATGAGGCTTACAAATTGTGTGAGAGCGCTGTCTCTGACATGTTTACCAGTCAGCCACAAGGTCAATGCTGGTTGCTTGATGACAAACGATATGGCCTAGCCACCTGGCTGATGGCCCCCCTGCGTGACACCCACACCGAGGTCAAGAAGCGATACAACGAGAGCCATAGAGATACATGTAATGTGGTCCACAAAACAATAAGTGTGCTTGAGCAGCGCTTTTGATGCCTGGAGCACTCAGGAGGGGAGCTACAATACAACCCTCGTCAGATAGCTCAATTTGTGGCCATGTGTTCTATGCTGCACAAACTGGCTATAAGGAGGGGACAAGAATTGCCAGAAGGGACTGATGGTCCACCTCAGGAGAGAGAGGAAGAGGAGGATGAGGTGCTGGATGCTGACCTCAGGCCAGACAATCAGGCTGACTATGCAACCATGCCCACGCCCCCCCCTCCAGACCACAGGAAAGGGCCCATGGTGGCTACATAGCTGCAAGACTCTTACGTCAGCACCTCATAAATGAATGTTGCTGTTATTGACAAAGCTGACACACTGCTGTGTGTACAGCTCAGACATCAATGGTGGGCATGACCTTGGTGCCAGTTAAAGTTTAAGTTGATTCAAGTTAAGTGTAATTATACCCCTTCATGTTGAGGAATCACCAGTGTGCAACAGTCCAGCTATCTGAGACAATGCGCAACAAGTTTATGTTGAATAAAAAACATTTACTACGACATTGGTCTGAAATCATAAGTATCACGGGCAAAAACGCACCACCCCCACCCCACTTTTTCAAACATTGACATCAATCAAATGATTTGTGTCCAGCAACACAAAAGACAAATGCAAACCAACAAGGTGGTCCCTCCCTCCATACATTACAACAAATTGCATACAACGAGATGGAGATATAACACAGCCATCAACTGCAGACATGCACCTCACTTTCCTTCTCCCCTCCCCTTCTTCTCCCCACTTCTACCCCTTCCCCTCCTTGCTCCACGCCGCCTGGCCGATGAGCTCCTCAGGCGGTGCCTCAATAGGGGCGGATGAAGGCAGATGCGGTCGTTGCATGGGTACGGAAGCGGGGGGGTTACCGAGGTGGCAACATCCTCTGATGCAGAAGCAGGATCTTGCTCCTGCCTCTCATGTGTTGACACTGGGCGTGCAGAGCCTAGGGGTGGAGTGCCGTGCTCTGGGACCACTGGGAGGCCTGTGCCATGAGTGTTCCTGGCTATCGCCTCCAGGGCCTCCGCCATCTGCGGAACATACTCCGTCATGGTGCCGGAGATGATGACCAGCTGTCGGGATATGCCCCCCAATGCATGTAGGATCTGGTCGGCTATGTCTACAGTCCTCTTAGACAACTCTACCATCTCTCTGCTCTCATCTGGTGCTCGTAGAGCAGACATGACGCGTCCACGAAACCTCCACTGGGTCGGTGCCGTCCTGGGAACACCTGGGGTGCCCTGTGGTGATGTGCTTGGGCCCAGTACCTCCAGAGTGGAGGTGGCAATGGCCGGAGGAGCACTAGATGGCCTTCGGGTAGAATGCCTTCTGGAGCCTGGTGATGCAGACTTCTCAAAGTCGCGCTCTCATCCATGGAGAATAGATCCAGCTGATTGACGGGCAAGAATCGGACCTCCTTAGTACCAGATGTGGGATCGTCCGGCAAGTCAGGCCCTGCGCCCCCACCTTCTGGCCTCTGTGGTCTTGCATTGGACATGCTGCTGGCTGAGCTGCAAAACACAAATGAGGTTATTAGAGGAGAAGGGGCTACTAGGGTCACAAGGTGAGTCCAGCGCTACACACAGCATATGCACAACAAAAGCACCACCGCTATCAACATCATCACAGACATCACATTTCATGACAATCAACACTTTCTGCATTACAATGATTCTCATGAGGCCAGCATTATTCATAGGACACTTTTAGAAATCATCTATCATATATTATTGTTTGGATATGAGTGGGTGTGGCATCTATTGACTTTACATCACGCAATGGTATATACTTTACTCACGTGGCATCACTTCAGGGTCTGCAGCTGCCTGCGTGGTCATCCGGGGGTGGGTCATAGAAACATAGAAACATAGAAAATAGGAGCAGTAGTAGGCCATTCGGCCCTGCGAGTCAGCACCGTCATTCAATATAATCATGGCTGACCCTCTATCTCAACACCATATTGCCGCTTTTTCCCCATGCCCCTTGGTGACTTTTGTTTCTAGAAATCTATCTATCTCCCTCAAATATATTCAGTGACTTGGCCTCCACAGCCTTCTGTGGTAGAGAATTCTGCAGGTTCACCACCCTCTGAGTGAAAAGATTTCTCCTCATCTCGGTCCTAAATTTCCTACACCGTATCCTAAGACTGTGACCCCTTGTCCTAAACTTCCCAGCCAGGGAAAACATCCTCCCCGCATCCAGTCTATCCAACTCAGTCAGAATTTTATATGTTTCAATGAGATCCCCTCTCATTCTTCTGAACTCTAGTGAATACAGGCCTAGTCGACCCAATCTCTCCTCATATGACAGTTCTGCCATCCCAGGAATCAGTCTGGTGAACCTTCGCTGCACTCCCTCTATGGCAAGTATATCCTTTCTTAGGTAAGGAGACCAAAACTTCACACAATACTCCAGGTGCGGTCTCACCAAGGCCCTGTATAACTGTAGTAAGACATCCTTGCTCCTGTATTCAAATCCTCTTGCAATGAAGGCCAATATACCATTTGCCTTCCGAACTGCTTGCTGCACCTGCATGTTTACTTTCAATGACTGGTTGGTGTACAAGAACACCCAGGTCCCTCTGTACATCAACATTTCCCAAGCCATTAGCATTGTCCTTATGTTTTCCTACCAAAGTGGATAACTTCACATTTATCCACGTTATACTGCATCTGCCATGTGTTTGCCCACTCACTCAACGTCTTTGCTTCCACTCAGAGAATTGTGAACCTGTGGAATTCTCTGCCACAGAAAGTTGTTGGGGCCTGTTCGTTAGATATATTCAAAAGGGAGTTAGATGTGGCCCTCATGGCTAAAGGGATCAAGGGGTATGGAGAGAAAGCAGGAATGGGGTACTGAAATGCATGATCAGCCATGATCATATTGAATGCTGGTGCAAGCTCAAAGGGCCGAATGGCCTACCCCTGCACCTGTTTTCTATGTTTCTATATTTCCTCACAACTCACAATCCCACTTAGTTTTGTGTCATCAGCGAACTTGGAAATATTTCATTTGTTTCCCTCATCCAAATCATTTATATATATTGTGAATAGCTGGGGCCCAAGCACTGATCCCTGTGGTACCCTACTAGTCACTGCCTGCCATCCTGAAAAAGACCCATTTATTCCTACTCTGTTTCCTGTCAGTTAACCAATTTTCAATCCATGCCAATACATTACCCCCAATCCTATGTGCTTTAATTTTGCACACTAACCTCTTATGTGGGACTTTATCAAAGGCCTTCTGAAAATCCAAATACACTACATCCACTGGTTCTCCCTTATCTATTCTATGTTACATCCTCAAAAAACTCCAGTCGGTTTGTCAAACATGATTTTCCTTTCATAAATCCATGTTGACTTTGTTTAATCCCGTTGATATTATCTAAGTGTGCCGTTACACATCCTTTATAATAGACTGCAGCATTTTCCCTACTACTGATGTCAGGCTAACTGGTCTGTAGTTCCGTTTTCTCTCCCCCTCCTTTTTTAAACAGTGGGGTTACATTTGCCACCCTCTAATCTGCAGGAACTGTTCCATAATCTATAGAATTTTGGAAGATGACAACCAATGCATCTACTATTTCCATGGCTACCTCTTTAATACTCTGGGATGCAGATCATTAGGCCCTGGGGATTTATCTGCCTTCAGTCCCATTAGTTTCTCCAGCACTATTTTCTTACTAATTATCATTTCCTTTAATTCCTCTTGCTCACTAGACCCTTGGTTCCCGAACATTTCTGGGACGTTATTTGTATTCACTTCCACAAAGACAGAACTGAAGTATTTATTTAATTGTTCTGCCATTTCCTTGTTCCCCATTACAAATTCTCCCGTTTCTGTCTGTAAAGGACCTACATTTGTCTTCACTAATTTTTTTCTTTTTATGTACTTATATTAACTTTTGCAGTCGGTTTTTATGTTCCTTGCAAGTTTACGCTCATTCTCTATTTTTCCCCTCTTAATCAATCTCTTGGTCCTTTTTTGCTGAATTCTAAACTGCTCTTAATCCTCAGGCGTGCTACTTTTTCTGGCAACTTTGTATAACTCCTCTTTAGATCTAATACTATCTTAATTTCTTTTGTTAGTCATGGTTGGGCCATTTTCCTTTTGTGTTTTTATCCCAGAAAGGAATGTATAACTGTTGCAATTCATATATTCATTCCTTAAATATTAGCCATTGCCTATCCACTGTCATGATCTTTAATGAACCTTCCCAATCTATCATAGCCATTCATTCCTCATACCTTTGTAGTTTACTTTGTTTAGATTTAGGACCCTAGTTTCGGATTGGACTACTTAACTTTCCATCTTAATAAAAAATTCAATCATGTTATGGTCACACTTCCCTAAAGGACCCCACACAACAAGATTGTTAATTAACCCCTTCTCATTACACAATACCCTATCTAGGATAGCCTGTTCCCTAGTAGGCTTCTCAACATACTGGTCTAAAAAACCATCTCATACACACTCCAGGAATTCATCTGCCACAGTATTATTACTAATTTGTTTTGGTCAGTCTATATGTAGATTAAAGTCATCTATGGTTACTGTAGTACCCTTGCTACATGCAGCTCTAATTTTGTGTTTGATGCCATCCCCTACACTACCACTACTGTTTGGAGGACTATAGAAAACTCCTACCAATGTTTTCTGCCCCTTGGTGCTCTTTAGCTCCACCCAGACTGATTCTACATCTTGATTTTCTGAGCCAATATCCTTTCTCACTATTGCTCTGATTTCATCCTTTACTAACAACACCACACCACCTCCTCTTCCTTTTTGCCTGTCCTTCCTAAATATTGATATCGTTGGATATTCAGTTCCCAACCCTGGTCACCCTGCAACCATATCTCCGTAATTGTAACTATATCATATCCATTTACATCTATTTGCGCTGTTAATTCATCTACCTTATTACAGATGCTTTGTGCATTCAGATACAATGCTTTTAAATTTGTCTTTTTAACATTATTAGACAGCTTAACATCATTTTGTACGATAGCCCTATTTGTCTTATCACTATTTTTTCTTACCTGACCCTATTTGTTAGTGCACTCTTTTGTTTGTATGCTCTGTCCCTTCCTGACATAATCTGGATATCCTTACCACAATCACTTTCCTGCATTGCTTCCTTTTCTTTTCTCCTTAGCATTCAAGATTGCCTCTACTGCGACCATCCTTCGCTCCCCCCCCCCCTCCCACCCCCTGCCTTATTTAGTTTAAAGCCCTATCTTCCTCCCTAGTTAGTCAGTTCGCAAGAACTCTGGTCCCAGCATAGTTCAGGTGTAGTCCGTCCCCACGGAACAGCTCTCTCTTTCCCGAGTATTGGTCCAGTGCCCCACGAATCGAAACCTACTTCTCTCACACCAATCTCTGAGCCAAGCATTCATCTCCCTGATTCTATTGACCCTATGCCAATTTGCTCATGGCTCAGGTAATAATGCAGAGATTATTACCTTTCTGCTTTTCAATTTAGTCTCTAGCTGATCAAACTCTCTCAGCAGAACGTCTTTCTTAGTCCTACCTATGTCATTGGTATCTACGTGTAGCACGACAACTGGATCCTCTCCCTCCCACTCCAAGTTTTTCTCCAGCCCGGAGGAGATGTTCTTTAACTTGGCACCGGGTAGGCAACGCAGCCTTTGGGACACTTCGCTGCAGAGAACCCTATCTATCCCTCTAACTATACTGTCCCCTACTACAACCACCTGTCTCTTTACTCCTCCCACTTGAATGGCTTTCTGCACCAAGGTCAGCCTTGGTCAGTCTGTTGATCCACCCCGCAGTCTGCAACATGTCCTCAAGGGTTGCAAGTACCTCAAATCTATTGGACAAGTGCAGGGACTGAGGCTCCTGCAATACTACCTCCTGAATCCCCTTACATAGGAACATAGAAACATAGAAAATAGGTGCAGGAATAGGCCATTTGTCCCTTCGAGACTGCACCACCATTCAATATGATCATGGCTGATCATGCAACTTCAGTACCCCATTCCTGTTTTCTCTTCATACCCCTTGATCCCTTTAGCCGTAAGGGCCACATCTAACTCCCTTTTGAATATACCTGTTTCACTTGCAGTCACACCCTCCTGTCCCCACTAGTGCCAGCACCCGCTCCTCAATTTCAGTGATGTCGCTGATGACTGGTGGCACCCTACCCGCTCACCTCTGCTCGGACCTGCTCTTCGAGAGCTTCTTCTGTAAAAAATGACAGGACGACGTGGCATGAGATCATTGCGTGATATCATTGCTAGGTACTGTCACAGACACTGATACAACACATAAGCGACAGATGTAATCATGATTATTATGATAATTATCATTCTTTACCTAAAGACGTGCACCGTGACCACAGGCATTGAGTAAACATTCCTGGTAAAAGTGAAAGACCTCACTCATGACTCTAACAAATCAAATTATGTAAATACATAAGTACATGTAAATAAATGTAATACTTACTCTTGCAGATCCGACAAGGTCGTTCCATCGCTTTCAACATTGGATGCCCTCATGCACCCTCGTTGGTCGCCAATGAGACCACCTCTGCTATCTTGGCCCATATCCTCTGGTAGGCCTTTGGGGTGGGCTTCCCCCTGTGTCAAATCACGCCAGCGTGACTCAACCTCCTGCATGAGGGAGGCATTGGCCTCGTCCTAGAACCTTCTCACTCTTTTGCATCCTCCAATGTGCTCCTCTCTCACCTCACTGCTCTCGCCAGTGTCAGTCTCCACAGTGTGCTGTGTCGCCTCCTCCACTCCCTCCATTATAGGCACCAAATTCGGGAAAATATCTGTCTGGTAACAGCTAAATTTTTTGCACAATTTGAAACTCTCCTTCCTCCCAAAACAGCCACACCACACCCACACATACCTTCACTCCCTCTCAGCTCCCTCTCTCTCTCTGTCTCCTCTTGTGCGCATGTAATGATATCCCCTGACCTCCTGAATCATAGGAATCGAGCGTTGCCATGCCGTTGCTAAGGATGGCGACACTTTACAGCAGAAGGTCAGAAAGATTTAACGCTAACACCCATTTCAGATCGCTCGCGATAACGCCCAATTTATAAAATGGAAATGAGGGGTATGAAAGTGGGCGACAAGCCGGCGATCTGAAAACCTATATTTACCGCCCATGCCGGAAATAACACCCATCTTTGGGCAATCTGCACAAAAGTGTAAAATCTAGCCCTTAGACAGGTTCAGTGAGTGGGCAATAAGATAGTAGATGGAGTATAATATAGGGAAATGTAAAGTTATTCACTTTGGTACCAAGAATAAAAAACACAGAATATTTTTTAAATGGTGAGAAACTTTTAAATGTTGGTGTTCTGAGAGATTTAGGGATCCTCGTACAGGAAACAGAAAGTTAACATGCAGGTACAGCAAACAATTAAGAAGTCAAATGGCATGTTGGCCTTTATTGCAAGGGGGTTGGAGTACTGCAATTCTACAGGTTGAGACCACACCTCAAGTACTGTGCATAGTTTTGGTCTCCTTATCTGAGAAAGGACATACATGCCTCTGAGGCGGTGCAACGAAGGTTCACAAGAGGGTTGTACCAGGAGGAGAGATTGAATACATTGGGCCTATACTCTCTGGAGTTTAGAAGAATGAGAGGTGATCTCATTAAAACATATAAAGTCCAAAATTGCCCTCCGATCGAAAAGGGGGGCACTCACTGATTTCCTTGTGAATTTACCGTCCCAATCATTAGGGCAATGTTTCAAAGGATTTTGCCCTCTTTTCCCGATTTTCTCTGGCAGGGCAGTGAAGTGTGGCTGCGGTGGGGTGTAAGTCAGAGGTGAGCAGGGCAGAAGGCGTGCGGGCTCATGAGCACCACGCTGACCATGTCAGCACAATGCGGACCCGTTACAACGTCCCTCACCTTCACTTAAAGGGGAGGGCCGCTGCAAGCCCTGCACAAAGATTAGTTGGGCCAACTGGGCCATCAGGGAAGGTTTCGACCGGGCCTGTGGCCCGGTACCAGAGATGGGCTGCCGACCAAACCCATGGTAACCATTGTCGGGCCGACTTCGGAGTCGGTCGACTATTAAAATAAAATGGCGGCGGCTGCAGTGCACCCTCCCCTTTAAGCGCTGATGCACTGCCGAGGTGGTAACAACTCTTAAAAAAAGGGGCAATTTCAGCCCCTTAAGATTTTGAGGGGTTTGCCAAGGTAGATGCTGAAAGGTTGTTTCATCTGGCTGGAGAATCTAGTACTGGGGCACAGTCTCAGGATAAGGGGTCGGCCATTTAAGCCTGAGATGTGGAATTTCTTCACTCAGAGGGTTGTGAATCTGTGGAATTCTCTATCCGAAAGAGCTGCAAATGCTGAGTCATTGGGACCGAAATTCAAGGTCCTGGGAAGGACCGTTACCGCGGCTTTTCGGTGGCCAATTAGCAAAATTGATTGGCTGACGCATTCTGATCGATTGGCCCCCCCTCCCCGACGCACATTCAGAGCGGGGGATTTTTCAGTGGTGAGGACTTCCGCCGAAATCTGCCGCCGGCCGCTGAGTAAGGGATTTGCGGCTGTGGTGACATCATCAGGGTGCGCACTGCTGTTACGTCGCCATATTCAACTATACAAAGAGGTTATTTTGGTCAGTGCCCCCACCAGCTTTTTGGGTCAGTACACTTTGCGGTGATACTCGATACCACTGGAGGAAGACAATGGAGGATTCCCGCGATGGGGGTATTTTTGCTGCAAACTTTTGGTGTTGGTTTTGTGGATTTGTTTAACCTGCTGAGTGCTCTTTATCATTTCTTGGAGAGTTTTCAGGACATTGAGCTCTGACTCATTAGTGAAGTTGTGTAGGCCTCATTCTGTGCTCCAGGGGCCTGCTTAACAAGGTGCAGTCTAAACACACATCATCATCATCATAAGCAGTCTTTCGGAAATCGTGGAAAACTTGCTTCCACTCTTAACATGAGTTTTTAGATGGCTGTACAGTCCAATACTGTAATGACTCAAGAGTCTTGTTACTGTAAACTGCGTCAGGTGTAAACCTGATCCATCTTTACTCGTGCCCAAAGTACCCACGTGACATAGTACCTGCGCTTATATACACCCGTGGCCACGCATGCGCATGTACAGCCCGATGACCTCCGACAGTAGCACCCTATGGTGTCTGGTGATCTCAGGCATCAATACATAACAACATCCCCCTTTCAAGATCTTAATATCAGTCTTTTTACAAATTAAGACGGTCTGGGACTTTCTGCTCACGAGTTGATCGTCTCAGTTCAACTTTAGTTCTAGGCGAGCGTTCTGAGTCAGTAGTGACTGAAGGCTGAGTAAAAGATCTGCTGGGAGTGGTAATAACCACATCAGAGACAGAAGGTCCAGGTTCAGGAATGAAAGCAGAGTTCTCTGATGAATGAACATTGGTTGGTTGGTCACTGACTGCATCTTCCTCAAACGGTTCCAGTTCATCCGTGTAGCGCAGTTTGACCTGAACAACAGGTTTCCTGCATGTTTGCCATTCTTGAGCACAACAATAAACACTCTGTTACCCTCCTTAGCTGTAACAGTACCGGCGATCCACTTTGGAGCTTGACCATAGTTCAGTACATAAACCGGATCGTTGCCAGAGATGTCATGTGACATAGCAGCATGATCATGATACCATTGCTGACTTTGACGTCTGTCTTCAACACGATCATTCAAATCAGAATGAACAAGAGAAAACTTGGTCTTGAGATTTCTCTTCACCAGAGAAACCCCAGTAAGCATATGAGGTCGTGTCCTGTAACTGAGCAATAGACATGACAAACGAGTCTGTAGTGAACCCTGAGTTACATGTTGCATTCTTTGCTTGATCGTTTGAACAGCACGCTCTGTTGACCATTAAAAGCAGGTTTGAATGGAGCTGACCTCACATGTCGAATACCATTGAGTTTCATGAACTCCTGAAACTCAAGACTTGTGAAACAAGATCCATTGTCGCTCACAACAATGTCAGGTAAGCCATGAGTAGCAAACATGACACGAAGGCTCTCAATAGTGGCTGTAGATGTACTGGATGACAAAATGATACACTCTATCCACTTTGAATATGCATCCACCACAACTAAAAACATTTTTCTCAGGAAAGGACCTGCAAAATCAATGTGGATCCTCAACCATGGTTTAGATGGCCACGACCAAAGACTCAGCGGAGATTCTGCTGGTACCTTACTTAGCTGCATGCAAGTATTGCACTGATGCACACATGATTTCAGATCAGAGTCAATTCCAGGCCACCATACATGAGACCTAGCAATGGCTTTCATCATGACAATACCGGGATGAGTGCTATGTAGTTCACATACAAATTTTTCTCTACCTTTCTTAGGCATGATGACACAATTACCCCACAGTAAACAATCTAACTGAATGGACATTTCATCTTTGCGACAGTTGTAAGGTTTGATCTCATCATACATCTCTATAGATATTGTAGACCAATCACCCCTGAGGACACAACGTTTCACAACCGATAAGATAGGGTCATGGCTGGTCCAGATCCTAACTTGTTGAGCAGTGACAGGAGTTCCTTCACTCTCAAAAGCATCATTACTAACAGTAGATTTGCAGGTTGTGGCATCTTTATATCAGGTGTGGGCAAAGGCAGATGACTCAGTGCATCGGCACAATTCTCAAAACCAGGTCTATGACGAATAACGTATTCATCGGCAGACAATATCAATGCCCACCTCTGAATATAGCACAATGCATTGGTATTAATACCTTTGTTATCCGAAAACAATGAAATGAGTGGCTTGTGATCTGTTTTGAGTTAAAAACGAAGACCAAACAAGTACTGATGCATCTTTTTTACCCCATACACATAGGCCAACGCTTCTTTTTCTACCATGCTGTAGGCTCTTTCCACTTTTGATAAACTTCTCGAAGCATATGCAACAGGTTGTAGCTTACCTGACTCATTTGCTTGTTGGAGTACACAGCCAACCCCATATGATGAAGCATCACAGGCCAATACAAGACACTTACATGGATCATAATGAACAAGCAACTTGTTTGAACAGAGCAGATACTTAGCTTTCTCAAAGGCTCTATCTTGAAACACACCCCAGACCCAGTTGTCACCTTTTCTGAGTAGCATGTGCAGTGGCTCTAATAAAGTGCTCAATCTGGGTAAGAAATTACCAAAATAGTAGAGTAGCCCAAGGAATGAACACAGCTCCATTATCTTCTGAGGCCTGGGTGCAGTTTTAATGGCCTTGGTTTTTGAATTAGTAGTCCTGATGCCATCAGCAGCAATCTTCCTCCCCAGGAATTCAACTTCAGGTGCCATGAAGACACACTTCGAATGTTTCAACCTGAGTCCCACTTTGTTCAGACGATGTAGGACTTTTTCAAGATTGTCCAGATGTTCAGCAGTGTCGTGAGCTCTGACCAAAATGTCATCTTGAAACACGGCAGTTCTAGGAATGGACTTCTGTAGCCTCTCCATTTTCCTCTGAAATATGGCTGCAGCCAAATGAATTCCAAAAGGACATCTGTTGTAGACAAACAGTCCTTTATGGGTGTTGATGCAGGTGAGTTTCTTCAAAATGCCGACAAGCTCCTGTGTCATATAGGCCAACATCAGATCTAGCTTAGTGAATGACTTTCCACCAGCTAGCATGGCGAACAGGTCATCAGCCTTCGGTAACGGATACTGATCCTGTTTCAAAAATCGGTTAATCATAACCTTGTCGTCTCCACAAATTCTGTCAGTGCCATCACTCTTCAACACAGGAACAATAGGACTGGCCCACTCGTTAAACTTAACCGGTGATATGACCCCTTCACATTGGAGTCTGTCAAGCTCAATTTCAATCTTCTCCCTCATCATGTAAGGAACAGATCGAGCTTTATGATAGAGAGGCCTTGCATCAGAATTGAGGCGAATCTGCAACTTGGCTCCAGTAAAATTACCAATGCCCATTTCAAACAAAGAAGGAAACTTCCTCAACACTTGAGCATATGAAATGTCATCCACTGAGGACAACGCTTTGACATCATTCCAGTTCAGCTTGATTTTCTCAAACCAATTCCTGCCGAACAGCATTGGACCATTACCTGGGACGATCCATAATGGTAAATCTTGAATCACGCCATCATATGACAACTTGATTACTGCACTGCCAATCACCAGTATGAGTTCCTAAGTGTAAGTATGCAACTAGGCATTCGCAGCCTCAGTGTCCCACAGCTTGTCAAATGTCCTTTGGCTCATTATCGACTGACTCACACCCATGTCCAGATCCATTGATATAGGCACGCCATTCAGTTTCACATTAAGAATTATCAGCTGGCTCTTTGCCAAGAACGATACAGACCATACACTTCCTCCTCGGGTTGTGTATCTGGGCCAGCACTGGACTGGTCATCATCAACAATGTGATGAGCAGCAGCACGCTTGCTCAGTTGTGGGCACATTTTCTGAAGATGCCCCACTTTCGAACAGCCATTACAGGAGTATAGTTTAAACCGACACTGATGAGGCCAATGATTGCCCCCACAGTGCCAACAGGGTGAAATCAGATTCATACCAGTTGGCAGACTCTGAGCAACAACAGGTTTCACATAAACAATCAAGTAGGCCCTGCCATAAGCAGCTCTGCTGGAAGACGACATCATCTTGTTTACAGTACCTGCCGTGGAGCTCAGACTCTTCGATGATATCTGCCTCAAATTATTATCAGTCGTCATGCATGCCTGGGCAGTCACGATGGCCTTTTTTAAATCTAGTTTCTTTTCGGCCAACAACTTCTGAAGAATCACATCGTGGTTAATGTTATTATGAAGCAATCTCTCAACATGTCTTCCAACATGTTTCCGAACTTACACGGCTCAGCAAGACGTCGTAGGTCAGCGACGAATCCCGACACATCACCAAGCTGCCATGGGAGATGGCCAACACAGAGCTGGGGGACAGAGGTTCTACCCTCAAAGCATCAGTTCTTCTTCTTTCAGCTCAGTGATGAGCAATGCCTGCGAAGGCTGAGATTCAGAAAGAGGGTACTTAGGGAGCTCTGCAATGTCCTGCGCCAAAATCTGGAGCCTCTCGCAAGGCTCAGGACTGCTTTGAGCATTGAGACCAAGATCACCATAGCTCTGAACTTTTATGGTACGAGGTCTTTCCAATCTGAGACTGCAGACATAGAAATATAGAAACATAGAAATTTACAGTGCAGAAGGAGGCCATTTCGGCCCATCGTGCCCGCGCCGGCTGACAATGAGCCGCAAGGCCCTTGGTCAGCAGCCCGGAAGGTTACATATCAACTTTTGAACAATGACGGAAAGGCAAAGAGCACCCAGCCCAAACAGTCCGCCTCACACAACTGCGACTCCCCTTATACTGAAAACATCTACACTCCACCCCAACCGGAGCCATGTGATCACCTGGGAGAGGCAAAAACCAGATAAAAACCCAGGCCAACTTAGGGAGAAAAAATCTGGGAAAATTCCTCTCCAACCCATCCAGGCAATTGCCACTAGTCCAGGAAATCACCCTGGCTGTATTCTATTCCCTGCAGTACTTACCATTATATCTGTGCCGTCCAACAAAAGGTCATCCAGTCTAATCCCAATTACCAGCACTAAGTCCGTAAACATGCAGGTTACTGCACTAAGTGCCCATCCAACCATCTCTTAAAAGTGGTGAGGGTTTCTTCATCTATCATTCTTCCAGGCAACGAGTTCCAGATCCCCACAACCCTCTGCGTAAAGAAGCTCCCCTTCAAATCTCCTCTAAACCTTCCATCAACCACCTTAAAACTATGCCTCCCCTTAATAGACCTCTCCACCAATGGAAATAGTCCCTTACTATCTACCACGTCCAGGCCCCTCAATATTTTGTACACCTCAATGAGGTCTCCTCTCAACTTCCACTGTTCAAATGAGAACAAACCCAGCCTATCCAATTGGTCCCCACTTGGACCAATTCTCCATTCCAGGCAGTATCCTAGTAAATCTCCTCTGCACCCTCTCTGGTGCAATCACGTCCTTCCGATAATACGGCGACCAGAACTGCATGCAATACTCCAGCTGTGGCCTAACCAAAATATTATACAATTTAAGCATATTCTCCCTGCTCTTATATTCTATGCCTCGGCCAATAAAGGCAAGCATTCCATATGCCTTCTTAACCTCCCTATCCACCTGGCCTGCTACTTTCAGGGATCTGTGGACAAGCACTCCAAGGTCCCTTTGTTCATCTACACGATTAAGTGGCCTACAGCTTAATGTGTATACCCTTTCCTTATTAGCCCTCCTAAAGTGCATCACCTCACACTTCTCTGAATTAAATTCTATTTGCCACTGCTCTGCCTGCCTAAGCAGCAGATTGATATCCTTTTGCAGCCCATGACTTTCCTCTTCATTATCAACCACACAGCCAATTTTAGTGTTGTCTGCAAACTTCTTAATCATTCTCCCTATATTCAAATCTAAATTGTTGATATATACTGCAAAAAGCAAGGGACCCAGTACTGAGCCCTGCGGAACCCCACTGGAAACATCCTTCCAGTCACAAAAACATCCATCAATCATTACCTTTTGCTTCCTACCTCCAAGCCAATTTTGGATCCAACTTGCCACTTTGCCCTAAATCCCATGGGCTTTATCCTTCATGACCAGCCTGCCATGTGTGACCTTCTGAAAAGTCTTGCTAAAGTCCATATATACTACATCGTATGCACTACCCTCATTGACCCTCTTAGTTACCTCCTCAAAAAATTCAATCAGTTTAGTCAAACGCTATCTTCCCTTAACAAATCCTTGCTGACTATTCCCAATTAATCCTTGCCTTTCCAAATGCAGATTTTTCCTGTCTTTCAGGACTTTTTCCAATAATTTTCCCACCACTGAGGTTAGGCTGACAGGCCTGTAATTACTCGGCCGATCCCTTTGTCCCTTCTTAAACAAGGGTACTACGTTAGCAGTCCTCCAATCCTCCAGCACCATGCCCAGTTCCAAAGAGGACTGGAAAATGATGGTCAAGGCCTCTGCTATTTCCTCCTTTACTTCACTCAACAGCCTGGGATACATTTCATCCGGACCTGGAGACTTATCTACTTTCAAAGCTGCTAAACCCCTTAATACTTCCTCTCTCACTATATTTATTTCATCCAGAATATCACACTCCTCCTCGATAGCAGTATCTGCATTGCCCCTTTCCTTTGTGAAAACAGATGCAAAGTATTTGTTAAGAACCCTCCCAACATCTTCTATCTCCACACAAAGATTACCCTCATGGTCTCTAATAGGCTCTACCCTTTCTTTAGTTACCCTCTTACTCTTAATATATTTATGGAACATCTTAGGATTTTCCTTAATTTTACTGGCCAAGAATTTCTCATGCTCTCTCTTAGCATTCCTAACATCATTTTTAATTTTGCCTCTTAACTTTCTATATTCCTCTAAAGATTCTATAGTATTTAGCTGTTGATATATGACATAAGCTCCCTTTTTTTCTTAATCCTCCCCTGTAAGTCCCTAGACATCCAGGGGGGCTCTAGAATTATTTTTCCCAACCTTTTCCTTTAAGGGCACATGTTTGGCCTGAGCCTTCCGGATCTCCTCCTTAAATGCCTCCCACTGTTCCGACACTGATTTACCCACAAGTAGCTGTTTCCAGTCCACCATGCCAAATCACTCATTAACTTAGTAAAATTAGCTCTTCCCCAATTCGGATCTCTTATTCCAGGCCTATTCTTGTCCTTATCCATAACCAACTGGAATCTGACTGAATTATGGTCATTGGCACCCAAGTGCTCTCCCATTAATACCCCTTCAACCTGCCCAGCTTCATTCCCCAAAACTAAATCCAAGACCGCTCCCTCTTATGTTGGGCTTGCTACATACTGACTAAAAAAGTTCTCTTGAATGCATTTCAAGAATTTCAAGCACCCTTCACACTAAATTTGTCCCAATCAATATTTGGACAGTTAAAATCCGTTACTATTACTACCCTATGGTTTTTCGACTTCACAGCAATTTGCCTAAATATTTGCCCCTCTATCTCTCTCCCATTGTTTGGGGGTCTATAATACATGCCCAGCAGTTTGATCGCCCCTTTTTTATTTTTCAATTCAACCCATATGGCCTCATTGATGATCACTCTAACATATCATCCCGCCTCACCGCTATAATAGTTTCCTTAATCAGTGCCGCAATGCATCCCCCCTCCCAGGTTTTTACCCCCCTCTCTATCTTGTCTAAAAATCCTCTAGCCAGGAATATTGATCTGCCAAACCTCTTTCAGCCATGTTTCTGTAATGGCTATAATGTCATACTCGCAAGTGTATGACATTATTGCCAACATTTCTCAATTCTCTGCACATCGCTCCATCCGGCAGGTTACCGATGCTCTGTACAGGAGAAAAGTGGACTACTCAATGACGAGGGACAAGCAGGTGGAGCAGCAGGCCAGATTTGCCCGCACTGTAGGGTTCCTCAGGCTGCTCGATGCGATTGACAGCACTCACGACAACACCACCCCAAGATCTTTGTCAACCACAAGGGGTTCCACTCCCTCAATGTGCAGCTCATATATGACCACCAGTGTCGGATCCTAACGGTTGATGCGAGATACCCAGGCAGCAGTCACAATTCGTTGATTCTGCGCCAGACCAGTGTACCCGCCCTCTTCACGGCTCTGGTTTGGCTCGGGTGAGACCATGCGCGGAGGCACTGGCGAAGTACCAGGTCTGGGGCCAGGAATGTTGTGATCCTGAGAGAGCACATCATCAGGATCCTGGTCTGAGGAGCCTGAATCACTCACTGGGGGCGGCACATTAACACCAGCACCAAGCTGAGGGAGGTCAAGTCGGTGGTGTGGCGCAACACCAGAAGTTCCCCTGTGGCCCGTGGTGGACCCAGCCACGAACACAACACTAAGGTGTCGGGTGGCATCGAACTGCAGCTGCACCAGAGATGGCAGCAGTTTGACGCTCCATGGCAGCACTAAGACACTCCGTGGTCTGTTTCCCAGAGTGCATAAGAGCATTCTGAACTTCCAGGGCCTCGGCCATCCTCTCCAATCCAGCACTGATGCGCTTGTTCCCACATGCCTGTGCTGACATGGCAGCTGCCACATCACCTGCAGGTTGCAGCATCACAGCTGGATCCGCACAGTCACTCTGGGAGTCCACCATCGCCTGCACACTGGCAATGATGGGCTCCATGCTGTGCGCAGCGCTGTCGACTATGCGGGAGGCAGACTCCTCCGCACTCCTCACCACTTCCGAAAGCATCTCTGGCACCCTTGTCAGTGCCCCCAACATCTAGAAATGCATGGCCTCCTTTCATAAGCTGCTACATCAATGGCATCATCAGAGTCCTTGTCGGCAGATCTTCAGTGCGGACTCTCCCCCCGGAGAGATGGCACATGAGGTTGCCTTGCCCCATCAACATGCTGCAGCCCGCTAGGCCCTGGTGCAACACCCAGTGCAGACCCTTGTACTACCTCATCTATATCACACTGTGCGCTCGCAGTATCTGAGCTAGCGCGTGTGGGTGGAAGCAGTAACGCGTTTAGTGCCATCAGTGTCCTCCTCTTCCTCTTCAACCTCAGTGGCATTCCTAAATGATAGAGTGCTGTGGATGCTCTCAGCAGGACTTGAATCCTCAATGTCCTCACTGCTGCGACTTGAAATTTCAGGCCTTATGTGGAGAAGGATGTGATGCAGCCCTCCAGCTGGTCTGCGACATCTCTCGTCACTGGCAACTGTGCTGGGTGTGCTGCCACTTGGCCTGACATCTGCAAGCATAAATGGGAGAAGGGCTGCCGTGAGGGGGAAGTGGGGGATGTAGGCATGGAGAATACAACTAACAGACTTCCTTGAAGGAATGGAACAATAGGTGCTGGAGTATTCAAGGAGAGAGCATATTAAAGGAGGGCCTTCACTTACCCACGTTGGCATCAGCACTATCCTGGTCCACAGGGAAGGCACCATGTTCGCCGACGAGCGCCTCGACCCTCTCCTCCAATGGACACCTGCATGTCTGCCTCGCCACCACTAGTCCTCCTTCGCTCAACTATTTTTTGAGCCCGTTTGGCCTGCAAAAGAAGGAATGGTTGGTGAGTACCATTGTGATGACGCATCAGAAATGAGTGCACAAGTCTTTGTCACTGACATGCAGTTGTAAGTGTGAGATGAAAGGGAGCCTCCATTGCGAGAACACACACATATATGTATAGAGGCGAACCCCGCACCTCAAATAGTACCCCCACTTTTAACTCACTGGTTTTTGTATTGAGGACCGCCGCCAACCTCAGGAAAGTGGGGGCATCATTAATATTGCAAAGTTGTGCTTCAATTAAATCATTCATGCCCCCACGTGATTATAACTCAAAACCGAGGACGATCTGGATGCACCAGCAAAGCCTAGCAGGATTGATATCTGAGAGTTCTGAAAACAATATAAAGCGGGTTCTCAGCTGCAGCTCACTGGATCACAGGATCTTTTACTGTCTGGTTTGCCAGGAGAACTTCCAGCTTTCAGATTGCAAATCTATACTTTTTGCCCTTACAATATTTTCGTCAGTTTTCTCTACTTAGCATGGGATCCTTTATTGCTGCTTTATTCTGGATGGGGCAAGATTTGGAGGAGGAGCAGCAGCCTCAGTAGCTTCAGCAGCTGGGTTCTTAAAAGAATGCAGGCGACGGATTGCTGCGTATAGGAGGCCATATATAGCGCACAGAGCAATGCAAGAGGAGAATGCACTTCTCCAAGCAGGCTGTCATAGACCTCTGCAACCTCCTGCAACAGGACCTGCTGTCTGCTAGACCTGAAGGGTTCATGCCCTGCTTGTGGTCCTCAAAGTCTAACACAGTCCTGAATTTCTTCGTCACTGGATCCTTTCAGTTGGCTACAGGGGGCATCAACCACATCCCACAGTCTGCAGTTCGCAGCTGCATTAAGAAGATGACTATCCTCATTGCCAGGAATGAGAAGTAAATCATCTTCCCCACTGACCATAACAGTCAACAGGAAAGAGCTTGTGACTTTGCAGGAGTGGCTGGCTTCCCTCGCATCCAGCGCATGATTGACTGTACACACTTGGCCTTTAGGGCACCGGAACACGAGCCAGCAACATTAATCAAGAGAAGGAGACCAGTCTATCAATGTACAGTTAGCAGCCGATGACAGGAACAACATCATACAGGTCTGCGCAAGGTATCCAGGGAGCAGCCACAATGCTTATATCCTGAGACTGTCTTCCAACCTCTCTCCCCCAATATTCAATCCTGTGGTATGTGCTCCCTTGGAATAGAGACAATTTCTCTTTCTCACACATTGCTATTCTGGTGTATGTAGCCACCTTTAGTAATGACTCCACGAGGCAAGGTATGATACTTAAACTGTGTAGACCTGTAGTCCTTTATTTGCAGCTTCTGAGTGACGACAACAAGCTGTGAGTTCCCTTTTATACTGGGTTACCTGCCGTGTGCAGGCAACCCCTAGGTCTCCAGCAGCAGCACTCTCTGGTGTACCGGTAAAGTGTGTACAATATAAGGGTACATTCAATGTGGCATAACAGTGTTATGGACATCACACAGTAAACAGGCATGCATACACGACAGCTATAATAATACAATCATAAGCGAACAGATATTGGAATCGTTTGACTAACTAAATCATCTTAAAGCATTCTAACACTGGGCAACAAGAGATATCCTCTGCAGACCTGACTGATGACACCCTTGCATAACCCGACCACTGTGTCTAGTCCTTTATTTCTTTGATGTCTCTCATTATGCTTCCGATTGTGTCATTTTAATATCACTTCTGCGAATTAAGCATCTCCTGTTCTCCACTTGAGCACTTAACAGATCATTCTATTTCTTTGTGTGTGACTGTTTTCCTCTCTTCCTACCCCTTGTTCTACAGAGTGTTTATTTGTATGAACGAAGTTGAGTCTCTCTGCGCATGCGCACTATATGGGAGCGGAACCTAAACACCATCCTGCTCCCACTGGAGCCGTGCATGTGCCTAGCCACAGGGCTGTGGCTTACTACAGCCTCAACCATGAGAGGAGATCTGAGGGGGAAGGGGACAGGGGATTGGAGGGGGAGAGAGGAGGGCAGCTCGGACTAGGGAGAGAGGTCAGGAGCTCAGGAGGAGATCAGGAACTCGGGGGAGATGGTCAGGAACTTGGGGGGAGGGGGGGCGATCAGGAGCTCAGAGGGTGGGGGAAGAGCACAGAGAGAACAGTGGGGCATGGGGGAAACGTGATCCAGGCCTAAAGTTTGGGGGGGGGTGGAATGAGAGCGAGAACATGTTCCAGATGGGAAGACAGATCCGTTTTCCCCCTCTATGTTAGACGTGGATCATGCTGTTCAAAGTCCACCCCCTTTCATCCCAAACTACATTCTCCTTCTCTTCCCCCGGACCTGGATCATATTTTTGACCATGAATGGCTGTGAGTTGATTTCTCGGTAAGTCCGGTACGTGTGCGGCAAGTGACAACATTGGACGAAGTGCAGAAGTCACAACACTGTCACTATTCACTTCATTCTCAATAAACCTATTAACCCACACACAATGCCCCATCAGTCACCACAGTTCTCATCCAGAGTGTTTATTTTGATGGAGTGATTGGCGACAGTGTAGGTAATTTCCGTTTTCAGTTGACCCGTGATGTCATCCTCATGAGCCGGGCCACTCAATGATGTAATTCTCAGCGCAAGCTAAAAATCTCCACTTCTGCTAGTGATGTCACATGCAATGACCCTCACCTGCTCTTGTTGAATGAAATGTGCCTCACTAAATCAACCTTACAGCTCAAATTATGTAAAATAGTTACTGCTGTGGATTTCACTCATCAAATCAGGCAGCAGAGAAACAGAATTAATGTTTCACGTTCTGATCAAAGATAATCGACCTGAATCATTAACTCTGCTTCTCTGTCCACAGATTCTGCCTAAATTGCTGAGCATTTCCAACATTTTATGTTATATCACTCAAATGATGATTGTGAGGAGGTCGACAGGGCAGGTCGTACATGTCCATGTGAGAAATATCTTGCTTTCCTAGGTGACCATCTACATTAACAGACAGATGCCACTTTAATGGCTGCACTGGAGCAGTTTCACTGGAGCAGCTTGCTGTAATAGAACACCCCCTAGTGGAATACTGCTCCACCAAGTGGACTACTGATGTAATGCAACTACTGATGTAAATACAATAAAAGGGTCATGTGGCAAAGTCACACGATGACAGTTTTCTGTATTGTAGCCATCTTGTGTGTGTGCTGTGTTAGTAATCTCGTAAGAATATATCACATTGGCGATGAGGATGGGATTTCTGGATTCCCTATCTGAAATTTTTGCCCATGGATGATCCTACGAACTGACAGAGAGACTGTGAAAAGTTCTTGTTTTGCAGAACAGCTAAAATCCGAAGAAATTGCAAGCACACTTGGCTGAACTGTTACCATTGCTAGAGTCCAGATGGCCATGCCTATGGGAATAATAGGGCACTTGGGTGAGTGCCATCATGACCGAGGGACTTTCGGAGCATGTGTGGAGTGGCTAGAAATGGTATTCACCACAAATAGTATCGTCGAAGTCCCCGATGATGAAAAGCGTAACCAGGTAGTTTTAGAAAGAAAACAGGCTATTTTCTTGATTGAATCAGGCCTCGAGGTGTATGAAACTCTGAAAAATGGGCTTGTTCCTGACAAGCAAAAGGACACGCCACTGACGGAGATTCTCAGCACTATAGTCCTGAGCACCTGGAAATCGCTGAAAGTTATCATTTTGGAACACAAAACCAGTTGAATGATGAAGGTATCAGTGTGTACATTGTAGCTTTAAAAAAGCTATCCATTCACTGTAATTTCGGAAACTTTCAGGACCAAGCATTGTGTGACCGCTTTGTTTGTGGGATGAAAAATGAAGCAATCAGAAGAAAGTTGATGACAACCCCTAACTTGACTTTTGATTTAGCTTGTTAGACAGCTATGTCGATGGATATAGCTGACCAATACTCCCGAGAATTTTGCACCATTTTCAGTCATCAGACAAACAAGGTAAATCGCCTGTAGGTTAAAAGTAAAAGGCAGTTGGGCCCCAGGCCTCAGCAACTGACCAAGGTGACAGTATATTGAAGTTGTGCTATTGGTGCCTGAGACAACACATTGCTCAAAACTGTCCATATCTGAAGGCAGAGTGTTTCTTCTGCAAGAAAACTGGGCACCTTGCGAAAGCATGCCAACTGAAGAGTAAACCGATGTTCAATGCTAAAAGTAGAAATCGCCAGACACTACATAGTATTGAAGAGAAGCAACAGGATGAGGGGGTTTTGGAGATACACATCATCAGGAGCACAAGGGTATCTAACAATAATGTGCAATGTGTTGTCATCCAGGTAGACTTTGCAGGAACCAGGATACCCATGAAAATCGACACTGGTGCATCCGTGAGCATAGTATTGGAATCGCTATATCTTGACAAATTGAGTGAGTTTCGTTTGGAGAAATAGAACATATAGCTGCGAGGCTACTCAGGAGAGCAAATTCCTGTTGTAGGACATAGCACCATACCAGTGAAATACAAGAATCAGTTTCAGAGCTTGCCTCTCAGAGTACTAGCAGGAGACAAGCCTGCCTTGACAGATAGTAATTGGTTGGGATCACTGAAGCTGGATTGGGATGAGATTTTTTGTGTAGAAATTAAATTAGCTTCAAGAGATGAAGTCATCAAGCAGTTTCCGAAGGTATTCTGTGAAACAGGCAGTCCAATCCAAGATTCAAGGCGCGTGTCAGATTGCAGAAGGACGCAAGATCAGTTTACTGCAAGCCACGTCCCATTGTTGTTGTACCTAAATCAGATGGTAAAGTAAAATTATAAAATAACCGTAAACCAGGTTCTAGAGGGTAATTCCCCAATACATTGCCAAATGTAGAAGATTTGTTCACAACACTGACAGGTGGCCAGATATTCTCAAAGTTAGATCTTACAAATGCCTACTTACAACTTGAGCTAGTTAAAACCTTGGGCATTGGTGTAAGTTAGGAGCTGTAATTAAGTAGATACCTGATAGTTATTATCTAAAGAAAACTAATTAATTAAATCAGCTGTTTGCTGAGTAGCAGCTGGGTGTGTTTTGCTAAGGTTTAGAGTTTAGTTCTACTCGATAGTTGCGAGTCAAACTAGAGGGATGGCAGCGCAGCTCAGTCCCGTGGATTGCACATCCTGTGGCATGTGGGAAGTCCCGGATGCTTCATGCAGCCTGGACGGCCATATGTGCAGGAGGTGTTTCCAGCTGCACCAACTTGAGCTCTGTGTTTTGGAGCTTGAGCAACGGCTGAAGTCACTGCGGTGCATCCGCGAGACTGAGAGCTACGTGGATAGCACGTTGCTAGAGGTGGTCACCCTGCAGCTTAAGAGTGTGCAGGCAGAGAGGGAGTGGGTGACCACCGGACAGAAGAGGAGGTCTAGGCAAGGAGTGCAGGAGTGCCCTGAGTCCATCAGGCTCTGTTTTGAGTACCGGTGCGGGTGATGGTGCCTCTGGAGCATGCAGCCAGAGCCAAATCCATGGCACCATTGGTGGCCCAGCTGCACAGGGGTGGAGGAATAAGAATGGAAGAGCTATAGTGGTCGGGGATTCAATAGTCAGGGGAGCAGACAGGCGTTTCTGCAGCCGCAAAAGTGACTCCAGGATGGTATGTTGCCACCCTGGTGCCAAAGTCAAGGATGTCACCGAGCGGCTGCAGGGCATTGTGGGGGGAGAGGGTGAACAGCCAGAGGTCGTGGTCCATATCGGGACCAAAGACATAGGTAGAGTTTAGGGAGCTAGGAGAGAGATTAAAAGCATGACCTCAAAGGTAGTAATCTCCGGATTACTCCTGGTGACACGAGATAGTGAGTATAGAAATAGGAGCATAGAGCAGATGAATGCATGGCTGGAGAGATGGTGCAGGAGGGAGGGCTTTAATTTCCTGAGGCATTGGGACCACTTCTAGGGGAGCGCTTCTAGGGGAGGTGCGACCTGTACAAGTTGGATGGATTGCACTTCAACAGAGCTGGGACCAATATCCTCGCAGGGGGGGTTTGCTAGTGCTGTTGGGGAGGGTTTAAACTAGCTTGGCAGGGTGATGGGAACCTGAGAATACATTCAGTAGGGAGGGGAGTAAAGCTGGAATTCGAAAATAGAGAAATTGAGTTTGAAGGACAGAGGAAACAAGCAGGAAAAAAGGGTAAAAAAACAAATTTAAAAGCTCTTTGTCTAAATGCATGTAGTATTCATAAGAAAATAGATGTGTTGACGGCACAAATAGATACAAATGAGTATGATCTGATAGCCATTACAGAGACGTGGTTGCAAGGTGACCAGGACTGGGAACTAAATATTCAAGGGTATTTGACAATTCGGAAGGACAGACAGAAAGGAAAAGGAGGTGGGGTAGCACTGTTAATAAAGGATGGGATCAGTGCGTTAGTGAGAAACGATATTGGCTCAGAGGATCAAGATGTTGAATCAGTTTGGGTGGAGATAAGGAATAATAAAGGGAAAAAGTCACTCATGGGCATAGTCTATAGGCCCCCTAACAGTAGCTACACTGTTGGACAGAGTATAAATCAAGAAATAATGGAGGCTTATAATAAAGCAAAAGCAAAAATCATGGGTAATTTTAACCTTCATATTGACTGGACAAAGCAAATTGGCCAGTGTAGCCTTGAGAAGGTGTTCATAGAGTGCATCTGGGATAGTTTCCTTGAACAGTACATTGCGGAACCAACCAGGGAGCAGGCTATCTTAGATCTAGTACTGTGTAATAAATGATCTCGTAGTAAAAGACCCTCGAGGAATGAGTGACCATAATATGGTTGAATTTCAAATTCAGTTAGAGGGTGAGAAAGTAAGTTCTCAAACCAGTGTCCTAAGCTTAAATAAAGGAGACTACAAAGATATGAGGGCATAGTTGGCTAAAGTGGACTGGGAAAATAGACTAAAGTATGGGATGGTTGATGAGCAATGGCAGACATTTAACGAGGTATTTCATAACTCACAACAAAAATATATCCCAATGAGAAGGAAAGACTGTAAGAGAAGGGATAACCATCCATGGCTAACTAAGGAAATAAGGGATGGAATCAAATTGAAAACAAAGGCATACAATGTGGCCATGACTAGTGGGAGGCCAGAGGATTGGGACATGTTTAAAAGCCAGCAGAGATCAAATAAAAAAATGATTAAGTGAGGGAAGTTAGATTGTGAAAGTAAACGAGCACGAAATATAAAAACAGACAGTAAGAGTTTCTACAGGTACATAAAAAGGGAAAAGAGTGGCTGAAGTAAATGTTGGTCCCCTGGAGGATGAGACTGGGGCATTAATAATGAAGAACAGGGAAATGGCAGAGACATTGAACAAATATTTTGTATCGGTCTTCACAGTAGAAGATAATAAAAAGCATCCCAATCGTAGATAATCAAGGGGCTATTGGGAGGGAGGAATGTAATACAATCACTATCACGAAGGAAGTTGTTATAGAAAATATAGAAACATAGAAAATAGGTGCAAAAGTATGCCATTCGGCCCTTCGAGCCTGTACCACCATTCAATATGATCATGGTTGATCATGCAACTTCAGTGCCCCTTTCCTGCTTTCTCTCCATATCCCTTGATCCTTTTAGCCGTAAGGGCCACATCTAACTCCCTTTTGAATATATCTAATGAACTGGCCTGAACAACTTTCTGTGGTCGAAAATTCCACAGATTCACAATTCTCTGAGTGAAGAAGTTTCTCCTCATCTTGGTCCTAAATGGCTTACGCCTTATCCTTAGACTGTGACCTCTGGTTCTGGACTTCCCCAACATCGGGAACATTCTTCCTGCATCTAACCTGTCCAATCCCATCAGAATTTTATATGTTTCTATGAGACCCCTCTCATTCTTCGAAATTCCAGTGAACATAAGCCTAGTCGATCTAGTCTTTCTTCAAATGTCAGTCCTGCCATCCCGGGAATCAGTCTGATGAACCTTCACTGCACTCCCTCAATAGCAAGAATGTTCTTCCTCAGATTAGGAGACCAAAACTGTATACAATTTTCAAGGTGTGGCCTCACCAAAGCCTTGCACAACTGCAGTAAGACCTCCCTGTTCCTATACTCAAATCCTCTTGCGATAAAGGCCAACGTGCCATTTGCCTTCTTCACCACCTGCTGTACCTGCATGCTAATTTTCAATAACTGATGTAACATGACACCTAGGTCTTGTTGAACCTCCCCTTTTCCTAATCTGTCACCATTCAGATAATATTCTGCCTTCCTGTTTTTGCCACCAAAGTGGATAACCTCACATTTATCTACATTATAGAGCATCTGCCATGCATTTGCCCACTCACCTAACCTGTCCAAGTCACCCTGCAGCCTCTTAGCATTCTCCTCACAGCTCACACTGCCATCCAGCTTAGTGTCATCTGCAAACTTGGAGATATTACATTCAATTCCTTCGTCTGAATCATAAATGTATATTGAAACTACTGGGCTCTCAACACAGAACCTTGCAGTACCCCACTAGTCACTGCCTGCCATTCTGAAATGGACCCATTTATTCCAACTCTTTGCTTCCTGTCTGCCAAGAAATTCTCTATCCATGTCAATCCATTACCCCCAATACCATGTGCTTTAATTGTGCACACTAATCTCTTGTGTGGGTCCTTGTCAAAAGCCTTTTGAAAGTCAAAATACACCACATCCACTGCATCTCCCTTGTCCATGTTACTAGTTACATACTCAAAAAATTCTAGAAGATTTGTCAAGCATGATTTCTCTTTCATAAATCCACGCTGACTCGGTCCAATCCTGTCACTGCTTTCCAAATGCACTCCTATTACATCTTTATTAATTGATTCCAACATTTTCCCCACTACCGATGTCAGGCTAACCTGTCTATAATTCCCTGTTTTCTCTCTCCCTCCTTTTTTAAAAAGTGGTGTTACATTAGCTACCCTCCAATCCATAGGAACTGATCCAGAGTCTATAGAATGTTGGAAAATGACCACCAATGCATCCACTATTTCTTGGGCCACTTCCTTAAGTACTCTGGGATGCAGACTATCAGGCTTTGGGGATTTATCGGCCTTCAATCCCATCAATTTCCCTAACACAATTTCTCGACTAATAAGGATTTCCTTCAGTTCCTCCTTCTCACTAGACCCTCGGTCACCTAGTATTTCCGGAAGGTTATTTGTGTCTTCCTTCGTGAAGACAGAACAAAGTATTTGTTCAATTGGTCTGCCATTTCTTTGTTCCCCATTATAAATTCACCTGAATCTGACTGCAAGGGACCTACATTTGTCTTCACTAATCTTTTTCTCTTCACATATCTACAGAAGCTTTTGCAATCAGTTTTTATGTCTCCTGCAAGCTTACTCTCAAACTCTATTTTCCCCATCCTAATTAATAACTTTGTCCTCCTCTGCTGAACTCTAAATGTCTCCCAGTCCTCAGGTTTGCTGCTTTTTCTGGCCAATTTATATGCCTCTTCTTTGGATTTAACACTATCCCTAATTTCCCTTGTTAGCTACCTTTGAGCCACCTTCCCCATTTTGTTTTTACGCAAGACAGGGATGTACAATTGTTGAAGTTCATCCATGAGATCTTTAAATATCTGCCATTGCTTATCCACCATGAACCCTTTAAGTATTATTCGCCAGTCTATCCGAGGCAATTCACGTCTCATATCATCGAACTTACCGTTCTTTAAGTTCAGGACCCTAGTCTCTGAATTAACTGTGTCACTCTCCATCTTAATAAAGAATTCTACCATATTATGGTCACTCTTCCCAAGGGGCTTCGCACAACAAGATTGCTAATTAATCCTCTCTCATTACACAATCCCAGTCCAGGATGGCCAGATCTCTAGTTGGTTCCTCAACATATTGGTCTAGAAAACCATCCCTTATACACTCCAGAAAACCTCCTCCACCCTATTGCTACCAGTTTGGTTAGCCCAATCTATATGTAGATTAAAGTCACCCATGATAACTGCTGTACCTTTTTTGCACACATCCCTAATTTCCTGCTGATGCCATCCCCAACTTCACTACTACTGCTAGGTGGTCTGTACACAACTCCCACTAGCGTTTTCTTTCCTTTGGTGTTTTGCAGCTCTACCCAAACCCATTCCACAACATCCAAACTAATGTCCTTCCTTCCTTACTATTGGGTTAATCTCTTGAACCAGCAATGATATCCCACCGCATTTTCCTTTCTGTCTATCCTTCCTGAATATTGAGTTCCCAGCCCTGGTCACCCTGGAGTCATGTCTCCAAAATCCCAATTAAATCATATCCATTAACAGCTATCTGCGCAGTTAGCATAGAAACATAGTTGCAGGAGTAGGCCGTTTGGTGCTTCGAGCCTGCACCACCATTCAATATGATTATGGCTGATCATGCAACTTCAATACCCCATTCCTGCTTTCTCTCCATACCCCTTGATCCCTATAGCTGTAAGGACCATATCTAACTCCCTCTTTAATATATCCAATGAACTGGCATGAACAACTCTCTGCGGTAGGGAATTCCACAGGTTAACAACTCTCTGAGTGAAGAAGTTTCTCCTCATCTCAGTCCTAAATGGCTTACCCCTTATCCTTAGTCTGTGTCCCCTGGTTCTGGACTTCCCCAACATCAGGAACATTCTTCCTGCATCTAGCCTGTCCAGTTCCGTCAGAATGTTATATGTTTCTATGAGATCCCCTCTCATTCTTCTGAACTCCAGTGACTGAAGGCCCAGTCAATCCAGTCTCTCCTCATATATCAATCCAGCCATCCTGGGAATCAGTCTGGTGAACCTTCATTGCACTCCCTCAATAGCAAGAATGTCCTTACTCAGAATAGGAGACCAAAACTGAACACAATATTCCAGGTGAGGTCTTACCAAGGCCCTGTACAACTGCAGTAAGATCTCCCTGCTCCTATACTCAAATCCCCTAGCTATGAAGGCAAACATACCATTTCCCTTATCACCGCCTGCTGTACCTGCATGCCAACTTTCAATGACTGATGTACCATGACACCCAGGTCTCGTTGCACCTCCCCTTTTCCTAATCTGCCGCCATTCAGATAATACTGTGCCTTCGTGTTATTGCCCCCTAAAATGGATAACGTCACATTTATCCACATTATACTGCATCTGCCATGCATTTGCCCACTCATCTAACCTGTCCAAGTCACCCTCCAGCCTCTTAGCATCCTCCTCACAGCTCACACCACCACTCAGTTTAGTGTCATCTGCAATCTTGGAGATATTACACTCAATTCCTTCATCCAAATCATTAATGTATATTGTAGATTCTGGGGACCCAGCACGAAGCCATGCGGCACCCCACTAGTCACTGCCTGCCATTCGGAAATGGACCCGTTTATCCCAACTCTCTGCTTCCTGTCTGCCAACCAGTTCTCTATCCACGTCAGTACATTACCTCCAATACCATGAGCTTTAATTTTGCACACCAATCTCTTGTGTGGAACTTTGTCAAAAGCCTTTTTAAAGTCCAAATACACCACATCCACTGATTCTCCCTTATCCACTCTACTAGTTACATCCTCAATAAATTCCAGAAGATTTGTCAAGCATGATTTCCCTTTCATAAATCCATGCTGACTTGGACCGATCCTGTCACTGCTTCCCAAATGCGATGCTATTTCATCTTTAAAAATTGATTCCAACATTTTCCCCACTACTGATGTGAGACTAACCGGTCTATAATTACCCACTTTCTCTCTCCCTGCTTTCTTAAAAAGCGGTGTTACATTAGCTACCCTCCAGTCCATAGGAACTGATCCAGAGTCGATAGACTGTTGGAATATGATCACCAATGCATCCACTATTTCTAGGGCCACTTCCTTAAGCACTCTGGGATGCAGACTATCAGGCCCTGGGGATTATCGGCCTTCAATCCCATCAATTTCCCTGACACAATTTCCTGACTAATAAGGATATCCTTCAGTTCCTCCTTCTCACTAGACCCTCGGTCCCCTCGTACTTCCGGAAGGTTATTTGTGTCTTCCTTAGTGAAGACAGAACCAAAGTATTTGTTCAATTGGTCTGCCATTTCTTTGTTCCCCATTATAAATTCACCTGAATCTGACTGCAAGGGACCCATGTTTGTCTTCACTAATCTTTTTCTATTCACATATCTGTAGAAGCTTTTGCAGTCAGTTTTTATGTTCCCAGCAAGCTTACTCTCATACTCTATTTTTCCCCTCCTAATTAAACCCTTTGTCCTCCTCTGCTGAATTCTAAATTTCTCCCAGTCCTCAGGTTTGTTGCTTTTTTTGGCCAATTTATATGCCTCTTCCTTGCATTTATCACTATCCCTGATTTCCCTTGTAAGACACAGTTGAGCCAACATCCCCATTTTATTTTTATGCCAGACAGGGATGTACAATTATTGAAGTTCATCCATGTGATCTTTAAGTGTCTGCCACTGCCTAACCACCGTCAATCCTTTAAGTATGATTTGCCAGTCTATCCTAGCCAATTTACATCTCATTACATCGAAGTTACCTTTCTTTAAGTTCAGGGCTCTAGTCTCTGAATTAACTCACTCTCCATCTTAATGAAGAATTCTACCATATTATGGTCACTCTTCCCAAATGGGCCTCGCACAACAAGATTGCTAATTAACCCTCTCTTATTACACAACACCCAGTATCGGATGGCCAGCTCTCTAGTTGGTTTCTCAAAATATTGGTTAAGAAAACCAATCCTAATACACTCCAGGAAATCCTCCTCCACCATATTGCTATGAGTTTGTTTAGCCCAATCTATATGTGGATTAAAGTCACCCATGATAACTGATTATTGCATGCATCCCTATGTGTTTGATGCCATCCCCAACCTCACTATAACTGTTTGGTGGTCTGTACACAACTCCACTAGCGTTTTCTGCCTTTTGGTGTTCCGCAGCTCTACCCATACAGATTCCACCTCATCCACGCTAATGTCCTTCCTTACTATTGCGTTAATCTCCTATTTAGCCAGCAACGCTACCGCACCTACTTTTCCTTTCAGTCTATCTTTCCTGAATATTGAATACCCTTGGATGATGAGTGCCCAGCCTTGGTCACCCTGGAGCCATGTCTCCGTAATGCCAATTACATCATATCCGTTAACAGCTATCTGCACAGTTAATTCATCTACCTTATTACAAATACTTCTCGCATTGAAACACAGAGCCTTCAGGCTTGTTTTTTCAACAATCTTTGTCCTTTTAGAATTATGTTGTAATGTGGCCCTTTTTGATTTTTACCTTTGATTTCTCTGCCCTCTACTTTTCCTTATCTCCTTTCGACGTTTTTCCCCCACTTTACTTCCCTCTCTCTCCCTGCATAGATTCCCATCCCCCTGCCATATTAGTTTAAATGCACCAGAACAGCACTAACAAACACTCCCCCTCGGACATCAGTTCCAGTCCTGCCCAGTTGCAGACTGTTCGGTTTGTACTGGTACCACTTCTCCCAGAACCAGTTCCAATGTCCCAGGGATTTGAATTCCTCCCTGTTGCACCATTCCTCAAGCCACGTATTCTTCTTAACTATCCTGCTATTCTGCTCTGTCTAGCACGTGGCACTGGTAGCAATTCTGAGATTACTATCTTTGAGGTCCTACTTTTTAATTTAACTCCTAGCTCCCTAAATTCAGCTTGTAGGACCTCATCCCTTTTTTTGCCTATACCATTTGTACCTATATGCACCACAATAACTGGCTGTTCACCCTCCCCCTCCAGAATGCCCTGCAGCCACTCTGAGACATTCTTGCCCCTTGCACCAGGGAGGCAACATACCATCCTGGAGTCTTGATTGTGGCCACAAAAATGCCTATCTATTCCCTTTAAAATAGACTCCCCTACCACTACAGCTCTCCCGCTCCTTTTCCTGCCCTACTGTGCAGCAGAGCCACCCCTGGTGCCATGAACTTGGCTGCAGCTGCCTTTCCCTGATGAGCCATCTCCCCCAACAGTATCCAAAGTGGTATATATGTTTTGGATCGAGATGACCGTAGGGGACCCTTGCACTACCTTCCTACTCCTGCTCTGCCTGATGGTCACCCATTCCCTATCTGCCTTTGTAACCTTTACCTGTGGTGTGACCAACTCACTAAACATGCTATTCACAACATCCTCAGCATCGTGGATGCTCCAGATAGAATCCATGTGCAGCTCCAGTGCCGAATGCAGTATGACAGGAGCTGCAGCTGGATACACTTCCCGCACACATAGTAGTCAGGAAGTGTCCCTAACTTCCCACATAGCACAGAAGGAGCATGCCATGGGTCTGGGTTCTCCTTAACTTAATTTGGGAACAATGCCAAAAGTTTCCTACTGATAAGAAAAGAAAAAGAAAAAGATAAAATACTCACCAATCTACCAGCTTCGATTTCTTTTTACTTCTTTGTTTTACTTTCGGCCTCGATCTCCCACTCCCACTGGGGTGGCTCTTCCTGAACTCCATGCTCTTTTTATGGGCCTCTCAATCTCCCGCTCCCACTGCTGTGGCTGCTCCCGAACTCTGCGCCCTTTTTATGGGCCTCTCGATCTCTCGCTCCCGTTGCTGTGGCTGCTCCAGAACTCTGCGTCCTTTTTATGGGCCTCTCGATCTCCCGCTCCCGTTGCTATGGCTGCTCCCGAACTCTGCGCCCTTTTTATGGGCCTTTCGATCTCCCACTCCCGTTGTCTGTAATGCACTTATGAATGACTACACAAGGCAATGTGTTGTACTGAAACTGTAGTGACCTTGGTCCTTTATTTGTACCTCCAGAGTGAGGCACAAGCATGGTAGGCAGCCTTTTATACTGAGCCCTGCACACCTATGTAGGTGACCCTCATATCTCCCACCGCAGTGCCCTCTGGTAAACAGTCTCTGCCACGGGGCAGGAAACCCCGGTTTCCACCAGTTGCACCCTCTAGTGGTGCCAGCCCAGTATATACACAGTGTAAACCTTATTTAAAGTACATCAGGTTAAAAAGTCTCCACCTTATTCAACTATACAGTGACTGCACAGAGAGTATAACTATAATCCACATATATAAAATTACTCTTCCCCAAGTCCTTTGTGCCGATTAACTTTGCACTATGTGCTCTGGCTTAGCTCTCCCCAGACTTCAGTGCCAATAGCCCTTGCACCTTGGCTGCGCATTGGCTTGGATCTCTCCCTGTTAACCTCCAAGTCCTTTTGCCACAACGAAGGGTAGTGGTTACCAGTTTGGATGGTTCGCTGATGCAGTGGAGGTTCCAGTGGGTTCTGTATGTGATCCATGTGTGTGTCCATGGCTACCTACATCCATTTCCTCCGCCCTCCCACCCCCACAGTGAGATCATGCAGCAGGCCCGTTACGTTAACATACAGGATCAGACACAGTGTAAGTACGAAGAAAGGAAGTTACAGTTTGTACCGTGACACCTTGGTTCAGTGACTTACATTCATTACGTTTTGCAGTCATGCGCCAGGATTGGGTAGATTGCCTTCATGGTTCAGTCATGGTAAGTACTGAGGTAGCAGTACAGGTGTGCGAGGACGCAGGTTCCAGAGCAACCGGACGGGGTCCAATCGTCTGATAGTGGCACTGTGCCCCCTGCTAGCGGGGTGGGCTTGGTTCACTCACCTAGCCAGGACTGAGGGCCTTTGCTGTTGCCTAGTGGTGGGCAGAGCCACAGATGTGTGTAGCCTCCCTATCCTCCTTTGTTGGCTGCAGAATCTTCTTTCTGCTCTCTAACGGTGTTGGGAACTTGGCTGTTCCAGGTCCCGGTTGGGGAACTCATTGCTTCTGACCTTTCGCTCCCGGACATGGCCGAGGTAGTGACTGGGTCTGGGGGCTGCGCTGTCTCCATCCGGGTGGTGGGCAACGGCGGCCGACTGCGCGAATTGGCGCCGTTTTCATTTCCAGGTCCGTGGTGAATAGTGCCATTGGGTGCCTGCAGTGTGGGATAGACCTGGGGCAGGGTATCAGGGTCAGTGCCTTCACCCTCCTGAGGTCACTGGTCTATAACTTGTGGGGACACCTGGGGCAGGGTATCAGGATCAGTACCTCTATCCTCACGAATTTGCTTGCTTGCTACTTTTGGGGACACTCTATTCCCGACATCTCGCAACAACATTTTGTTCACAATCTTAATCGGTTCATTACATTGATTGCCATGCAGACAATGTCTCTTTAAGTTCATTTGGTTACAGGTCTCCTTTAAGAGAACCCTGCTGACTTTACCCCAATCAAATCCTTTGTTAGACACCACGTGATGGTCCCTCGGCATTGCATCTCGTGATATTGCCGCGGCCATCTTTTTTTTCAGGCACGCTGCACCTCGCTGTAGCAGGGACGCCATCTTGCCTCTGTCCTCGAGGTAGACTGCCTTGATCCTTCTCTCCCGCGATTCTGCCACAAAAGCTGGAAGAGTGCCTGTGAATTCGATCTTCCACCCCAGGAGTCCTGCCACCGGAGCCGGGAAGGTACTTTTAGGTCATTCCAGTCGGATCATTGCCACGCAGTCCTGTACTGGAACCAGCTCGGGTCATTTTTTGTTCCATAGCCTCTCAAAGGCATTCTGGCTCATCACTGACTGGCTCGCTCTCATGTCCACTTCCATGAAGACTGGAACACCGTTTATCTCGACTTCCATCTTCACTGGAGGACAATCAGTGGTGCAGGTATACACTCCATACACTTCTTCTTGGGGCTGAGCTGCCTCTCTGGCCAAATCATCATACTCCCCACTGGATTCAAAGTCATTGACTGACTCCTCTGCTAGATGGCGTCGTATTTCTTTCACACATACGCTGGAGATGGCCCTTCATGTTACAGGCTTTGCATACGTACTCAGCAAACCGACACTGGTGAGCCCTATGTTTTCCTCCGCAACGCCAGCATAGTGCTACTCGATTAGCACCCCTTGGCAGATTCTGAGTTCTGGAACCCTGAGGTCTGTGCTCTCTGCCCTGGGCAGAGCCACATTCTACAGTCTTGCCTGTGAAAGGCACCATTCTGTGTACAGTATTTGCGGGTTTGAGTCCACAGGATGAATAATTTGCTTGGTGCTGCAGGTCGAAGTCATGAACGCCTGACTGATGCTGATGGCCTTCTGTAGGTTGACTGTAGTGTCGGCAGATAATAACTTCTAAAGGACGCCCTCGTGGTCAATTCCTATAACGAAGATGTCTCGCAATGCTTTGTTGAGATGTGTGCCAAAATCACACGGTGCCGCAAGCCTCCTGAGGTCGGCAGCATATTTTGGAATCTCCTGGCCCTTAGGTCTGCGGTGAGTGTAGAATCTGTGCCTGGCCATGAGGATGCTCTGTTTTCATTTTAGTTGGTCGCGAATTCGTTCAGTCAGCTCATCGTATGTCTTATCCTTGGCCTTCGTGGGTGCCAGCAAGTCCCTGACGAGGCGGTAGACCTCGGGCCCACAACTGGTCAGCAGTATAGCCTTGCGTTTCTCCACCAATGTGTCCGTCTCCCCTGTCAGGTCGTTTGCCATGAAATATTGCTTGAACCTTTCCGTGAAGGCATCCCAATCATCACCCTCTACAAGTCTTTTAGTGTGCCAAAGGAAGGCATAATCACGTGAAAGTCCGTATTCTTGTCGCCAGTTGTAATGTCTGCAATGTACTTATGAGTGACTCCACGAGGCAAAGTGTTGCACTCAAACTGCAGTAACCTTGGTCCTTTATTTGTAACTCCAGAGTGAGGCACAAGCATGGTGGGCAGCCTTTTACATTGGACCCTGCACACCTATGCAGGTGACCCTCATGTCTCCCACCGTAGTGCCCACTGGTGGTGCCAGCATAGTATATACTTAAAGAAGGGTAACTTTGAATGTATGAGGCGTGAATTGGCTCGGATAGATTGGCGAATGATACTTAAGGGGTTGACAGTGGATGGGCAATGGCAGACATTTAGAGACTGCATGGATGAACGACAACAATTGTACATCCCTGTCTGATGTAAAAATAAAAAAAGGAAGGTGGCTCAACCGTGGCTATCAAGGGAAATCAGGGATACTACTAAAGCCAAGGAAGTGGCATACAAATTGGCCAGAAATAGCAATGAACATGGGGACTGGGAGAAATTTAGAACTCAGCAGAGGAGGACAAAGGGTTTGATTAGGGCAGGGAAAATAGAGTACGAGAGGAAGCTTGCAGGGAACATTAAGACGGACTGCAAAAGTTTCTATAGATATGTAAAGAGAAAAAGGTTAGTAAAGACAAACGTAGGTCCCCTGCAGTCAGAATCAGGGGAAGTCATAATGGGGAACAAAGAAATGGCAGACCAATTGAACAAGTACTTTGGTTTGGTATTCACTAAGGAGGACACAAACAACCTTCCAGATATAAAAGGGGTCAGAGGGTCTAGTAAGAAGGAGGAACTGAGGGAAATCCTTATTAGTCGGGAAATTGTGTTGGGGAAATTGATGGGATTGAAGGCCGATAAATCCCAGGGCCTGATGGACTGCATCCCAGAGTACTTAAGGAGGTGGCCTTGGAAATAGCGGATGCATTGACAGTCATTTTCCAACATTCCATAGATTCTGGATCAGTTCCTATCGAGTGGAGGGTAGCCAATGTAACCCCACTTTTTAAAAAAGGAGAGAGAGAGAAAACAGGGAATTATAGACCGGTCAGCCTGACATCAGTAGTGGGTAAAATGATGGAATCAATTATTAAGGATGTCATAGCAGCGCATTTGGAAAGAGGTAACATGATAGGTCCAAGTCAGCATGGATTTCTGAAAGGGAAACCATGCTTGACAAATCTTCTGGAATTTTTTGAGGATGTTTCCAGTAGAGTGGACAAGGGAGAACCAGTTGATGTGGTATATTTGGACATTCAGAAGGCTTTCGACAAGGTCCCACATAAGAGATTAATGTGCAAATTTAAAGCACATGGGATTGGGGGTAGTGTGCTGACATGGATTGAGAACTGGTTGTCAGACAGGAAGCAAAGTGTAGGAGTAAATGGGTACTTTTCAGAATGGCAGGCAGTGACTAGTGGGGTACCGCAAGGTTCTGTGCTGGGGCCCCAGCTGTTTACATTGTACATTAATGATTTGGACGAGGGGATTAAATGTAGTATCTCCAAATTTGCGGATGACACTAAGTTGGGTGGCAGTGTGAGCTGCGAGGAGGATGCTATGAGGCTGCAGAGTGACTTGGATAGGTTAGGTGAGTGGGCAAATGCATGGCAGATGAAGTATAATGTGGATAAATGTGAGGTTATCCACTTTGGTGGTAAAAACAGAGAGACAGACTATTATCTGAATGGTGACAGATTAGGAAAAGGGGAGGTGCAACGAGACCTGGGTGTCATGGTACATCAGTCATTGAAGGTTGGCATGCAGGTACAGCAGGCGGTTAAGAAAGCAAATGGCATGTTGGCCTTCATAGCAAGGGGATTTGAGTACAGGGGCAGGGAGGTATTGCTACAGTTGTACAGGGCCTTGGTAAGGCCACACCTGCAGTATTGTGTACAGTTTTGGTCTCCTAACTTGAGGAAGGACATTCTTGCTATTGAGGGAGTGCAGCGAAGGTTCACCAGACTGATTCCCGGGGTGGCGGGACTGACATATCAAGAAAGACTGAATCAACTGGGCTTGTATTCACTGGAGTTCAGAAGAATGAGAGGGGATCTCATAGAAAAGTTTAAAATTCTGACGGGTTTAGACAGGTTAGATGCAGGAAGAATGTTCCCAATGTTGGGGAAGGCCAGAACCAGGGGTCACAGTCTAAGGATAAGGGGTAAGCCATTTAGGACTGAGATGAGGAGAAACTTCTTCACTCAGAGAGTGGTGAACCTGTGGAATTCTCTACCACAGAAAGTTGTTGAGGCCAATTCACTAAATATATTCAAAATGGAGTTAGATATAGTCCTTACTACTAGGGGGATCAAGGAGTATGGCGAGAAAGCAAGAATGGGGTACTGAGGTTGCATGTTCAGCCATGAACTTATTGAATGGCGGTGCAGGCTCAAAGGGCCGAATGGCCTACTCCTGCACCTATTTTCTATGTTTCTATGTTTCTATATACACAGTGTAAACCTTATTGATAATACATCAGGTAACCAGTTTCCATCTTATGCAACTATACAGTGACTACACAGAGAGTAGAACTATAGTCCGCATATATAACAGAAGTAGTACTTGGTAAAATAATGGGGCTAAAGGCGGACAAGTCCGCTGGATCTGAAGGCTTACATCCAACGGTCTTCAGAGAAGTCGCTGCCGAGATAGTGGATGCATTGGTTATAATCCATCAAAATTCCCTGGATTCTGGGATGGTCCCAGCGGATTGAAAAACCGCAAATGTAACGCCTCTATTTTAAAAAAGTGGCAGACAGAAAGCAGGAAACTATAGACCAGTTAGCCTAACATCTGTCGTTGGGAAAATACTAGTGTCCATTATTAAGGAAGACTTTAATCTACATATAGATTGGGCTAACCAAACTGGTAGCAATACAGTGGAGGAGGATTTCCTGGGGTGTATTAGGGATGGTTTTCGAGACCAATATGTCGAGGAACCAACTAGAGGGCTGGCCATCCTTGACTGGGTGATGTGTAATGAGAAAGGACTAATTAGCAATCTTGTTGTGCGAGGTCCCTTGGGGAAGATTGACCATAATATGGTAGAATTCTATATTTGGATGAAGAGTGACACAGTTAATTCAGAGACTAGGGTCCTGAACTTAAGGAAAGGTAACTTTGATGGTATGAGATGTGAATTGGCTAGAATATACTGGCAAATGATACTTAAAGGGTTAACAGTGGTGAGACAATGGCAGACTTTTAAAGATCACATCATACATCCCTGTCTGGAGTAAAAATAAAATGGGGAAGGTGGCTCAACCGTGGCTAACAAAGGATCTTAGGGATAGGGTTAAATCCAAGGAAGAGGCATATACATTGGCCAGAAATGGCAGCAAACCTGAGGACTAGGAGAAATTTAGAATTCAGCAGAGGAGGACAAAGGATTTAATTAGGAAGGGGAAAATAGAATATGAGAGAAAGCTCGCTGGGAACATAAAAACTGTCTGCAAAAGCTTCGACAGATATGTGAAGAGAAAAAGATTAGTGAAGACAAATGTAGGTCCCTTGCAGTCAGAATCAGGTGAATTTATAATGGGGAACAAAGAAATGGCAGACCAGTTGAACAAATACTTTGGTTCTGTCTTCACGAAGGAAGACACAAATAACCTTCCGGAAATACTAGGGGACCAAGGGTCTAGTGAGAAGGAGGAACTGAAAGAAATCCTTATTAGTCAGGAAATTGTGGTGGAAAATTGATGGGATTGAAGGCCGATAAATCCCCAGGGCCTGATAGTCTGCATCCCAGAGTACTTAAGGAAGTGGCCCTAAAAATAGTGGATGCATTGGTGGTCATTTTCCAACAGACTAGCAACTCTGGATCAGTTCCTATGGACTTGAGGGGCGCTAATGTAACACCACTTTTTAAAAAAGGAGGGAGAGAGAAAATAAAGTATTATAGACCAGTTAGCCTGACATCAGTAGTGGGGAAAATGTTGGAATCCATTATTAAAGATGAAATAGCAGCGCATTTGGAAAGCAGTGACAGGATCGGTCCAAGTCAGCATGGATTTATGAAAGGGAAATCATGCTTGACAAATTTTTAGAATTTTTTGAGGATGTAACTGGTAGAGTGGACAAGGGAGAACCAGTGGATGTGGTGTATTTGGAGTTTCAAAAGGCTTTTGACAAGGTCCCACACAAGAGATTAGTATGCAAAATAAAAACACATGGTATTGGGGGTAATGTATTGATGTGGATAGAGAACTGTTTGGCAGACAGGAAGCAGAGAGTTGGGATAAAGGGGTCCTTTTCAGAATGGCAGGCAGTGACTAGTGGGGTGCTGCAGTTCAGTGCTGGGACCCCAGCTATTTACAATATACACCAATGATTTAGATGAAGGAATTGAGTGTAATATTTCCAAGTTTGCAGATGACACTAAGCTGGGTAGCAGTGTGAGCTGTGAGGAGGATGCTAAGAGGTTATAGGGTGATTTGGACAGGATAGGTGAGTGGGTAAATGCATGGCAGATGCAGTATAATGTGTATAATGTGTCATGGTACATCAGTCATTGAAATTTGGCATGCAGGTACAGCAGACGGTGAAGAAGGCAAATGGCATGTTGGCCTTCATAGCTAGGTGATTTGAGTATAGGAGCAGGGAAGTCTTACTGCAGTTGTACAGGCATTGGTGAGGCCCCACCTGGAATATTGTGTTCAGTTTTGGTCTCCTAATCTGAGGAAGGATATTCTTGCTATTGAGGGAATGCAGCAAAGGTTCACCAGACTGATTCCAGGGATTGCAGGACTGACATATGAGGATAGACTGGATCGACTGGGCCTGTATTCACTGGAGTTTAGAAGGATGAGAGGGGATCTCATAGAAACATATATAATTCTGATGGGATTGGACAGGTTAGATGCAGGCAGAATGTTCCTGGTAGTGGGGAAGTCCAGAAACAGGGGTCACAGTCTGAGGATAAGGGGTAAGCCATTTAGGACCGAGATGAGGAGAAAGTTTTTCACAGAGAGTTGTTAACCTCTGGAATTCTCAACCGCAGAAAGTTGTTGAGGCCAGTTCGTTAAATATAGTCAAAAGGGAGTTCGATATGGCCCTTACGGCTAAAGGGATCAAGAGGTATGGAGAGAAAGCAGGAAAGGGGTACTGAGGTGAATGATCAGCCATGAACATATTGAATGGTGGTGCAGGCTCGAAGGGCCAAATGGCCTACTCCTGCACCTATTTTCTATGTTTCAATGTTTCTCGGAAGCAGTAGCCGGACATTTGGAAATGCATGATTCAATCAAGCAGAATCTGTAGTGTATGGAGAAAGAGTCAGACTGAGCACAGTGAGCTCAAAGTAAAGTGTGACCTTAGTCTTTTATTGCAGGCCTCCAAAGTGCCTCTCCAGCCTGTGAAGCCTTCTTAAATATCTGTGCTCCCAACGGAGTAAGGGTTCCTTTGGGGCTCAGGGGAATGAGCCCTCTGGTGGCTGTACGGAGTAAATACAAGTCCACATATATAACAACATTCCTCCCCGAAATCAATAGAGTAACTATTTACAATGTGAGTCGATCTGGGATGCTTCTGGCCCTGGTTGATCGTCTCGGTGTGAAAGCTGGTTTTGTTGAATCATTTTTTTGGGCCCTCGCTGGGCTGCTGTGCAGCTGGCCTTGCTGGGATGCCTGGTGTGTTGAGTTCTGCTGGGCTACTGCGAGTGATGGGATCTGCTTCGTGGTCAACCCATGGTGTCGGTTGCCACTGGTGTGTGTGTTGGGGGATCGAAAAACGTAGGGTCCAAGGTGGGTTGCTCAGGTTAGTCCGTGAATCTGAGTTTGATTTGGTCCAAGTGTTTCCGGTGAATGAGTCCATTTGAACGTTTGACCCAAAACACCCTCCTCCCCTCTTTGGCCGACAGTGCCGGGAAGCCACTTGGGACCTTTTCCATAATTTAACACAAATACAGGATCATTGACTTCAATCTCGCGTGACACATTTGCGCTGTCATGGTATGCACTTTGTTGAAGTCGCCTGCTCTCCACCGGTTCATGAACATCAGGATGAGCTCATGAGAGCCTTATCTTAAGTGCTCTTTTCATGAGCAGTTCAGCAGGTGGGATCCCAGTGAGTGAGTGTGGTCTCGTGTGGTAGCTAAGCAGGACTCGGGATAGGTGAGTCTGCAGTGAGCCTTCAGTTACCCTCTTCATGCCTTGCTTGATGGTTTGCACTGCTCTCTCTGCCTGACCATTGGATGCTGGTTTAAATGGGGCAGATGTGACATGTTTGATCCCGTTACTGGTCATGAATTCCTTGAACTCAGCACTGGTAAAACATGGCCCGTTGTCGCTCACCAGGACATTGGGTAAGCCGTGTGTGGCAAACATGGCCTGCAGATTTCCAGTGGTGGCAGCGGACGTGCTAGCCGACATTATCTCACATTCAATCCACTCGGAATACGCGTCTACAACCACAAGGAACATTTTACCCAAGAACAGGCCTGCATAGTTGACGTGTACTCTAGACCACGGTTTGGAGGGCCAAGACCATAAACTTAGTGGCGTCTCCCTGGGTGGATTGCTTAACTGCGAGCATGTATTACATCTCTGAACGCAGGACTCTAAGTCCTCATCGATACCGGGTCACTACACGTGGGATCTGGCTATCGCTTTCATCATTACGATGCCTGGGTGGGTACTTTGGAGGTCATTGATAACAGTGTCTCTGCCCTTCTTGTGGACCACTACTCGATTGCCCCACAGAAGGCAATCTGCCTGTATAGACATTTCATCTTTGCGACGCTGGAACGGCTTTATCTCTTCCTGCCTTTCCACTGGGGCACTGGACCAGCTCCCGTGAAGCACACAGCTTTTGACTAGAGATAATAAGGGGTCCTGGCTTGTCCAGGTTTTGATCTGCTAGGTAGTGATGGGTGATTGCTCACTCTCAAATGCTTCCATAACCAAATGAGGCTACACCTGGAGTATTGTGTACAGTTTTGGTCTCCTAACTTGAGGAAGGACATTCTTGCTATTGAGGGAGTGCAGCGAAGGTTCACCAGACTGATTCCCGGGATGGCGGGACTGACCTATCAAGAAAGATTGGATCAACTGGGCTTGTATTCACTGGAGTTCAGAAGAATGAGAGGGGACCTCATAGAAACGTTTAAAATTCTGACGGGTTTAGACAGGTTAGATGCAGAAAGAATGTTCCCAATGTTGGGGAAGTCCAGAACCAGGGGTCACAGTCTGAGGATAAGGGGTAAGCCATTTAGGACCGAGATGAGGAGAAACTTCTTCACCCAGAGAGTGGTGAACCTGTGGAATTCTCTACCACAGAAAGTAGTTGAGGCCAATTCACTAAATATATTCAAAAGGGAGTTAGATGAAGTCCTTACTACTCGGGGGATCAAGGGTTATGGCGAGAAAGCAGGAAGGGGGTACTGAAGTTTCATGTTCAGCCATGAACTCATTGAATGGCGGTGCAGGCTAGAAGGGCTGAATGGCCTGCTCCTGCACCTATTTTCTATGTTTCTATGTCTAACCATGGCTAGATCTGAGGGCTGCGCCATTTCCACCCCCGTGGTGGGCAATGGCAGCCTACTGAGAGCATCGGCGCAGTTTTCTGTGCCTGGCCTGTGGCGGATGGCGTAGTTGCATGCGGACAACGTGAGCGCCCATCTCTGGATGCGGGCCGATGCATTGGTATTTATCCCCTTTCTCTCGGAAAACAGAGATATAAGTGGTTTATGGTCAGTTTCCAATTCGAATTTTAGCCCAAACAGATATTGATGCATTTTCTTTACCCCATAGACACACGCTAATGCTTCTTTTTCAATCATGCTGCAGGCTCTCTCGGCATTCGACAGACTCCTGGATGCATAAGCAACCGGTTGCAGTTTCCTGAAATCATTAGCTTGTTGCAAAACACACCCGATGCCATATGACGACGCATCACATGCGAGTACCAAACGTTTACATTGATCATACAACACAAGCAATTTGTTTAAGCATAACAATTTTCTCGCTTTCACAAAGGTATTTTCTTGGCTTTTGCCCCAAACCCATTCGCCCCCTTTTCACAGTAAGACATGTAGTGGTTCTAGTCGGGTGCTGAGACCCGGTAAGAAGTTACCAAAGTAGTTCAAGAGTCCCAGAAACGACCACAGCTCCGTCACGTTCTGTGGCCTCGGTGCGTTCTCGATTGCCTCCGTCTTCACGTTGGTGGGCCTGATGCCGTCTGCCGCAATCCTCCTTCCCACGAACTCCACTTCATGCACCAGGAAAACGCACTTCGAGCATTTTAACCTGAGCCCCATGCAGTTGAGTCAACTAAGAACCTCCTCCAGGTTCTGCAGGTGCTCGACTGTGTTCTGACCTGTGACAAAGATGTCGTCCTGGAAGACCACGGTGTGCAGGACCAACTTCAATAAATTTTCCATGTTTCTCCGGAATATCGCCACCTCTGATCGGATTCCAAATGGGCATCTGTTAAAAACAAAAAGGCTTTTGTGCATGTTGATGCAGGTGAGGGCCTTCGATGATTCCTCCAGTTCCTACGTCATGTAGGCTGAAGTCAGATCCAGCTTCGTGAACATCTTTCCTCCCGCCAGCTTTGCAAAGAGGTCGTCGGCTTTTGGTAGTGGGTATTGGTCCTGCAGGGAGAAATGATTGATAGTTACTTTGTAATCACCACAGATTCTGACGGTGCCGTCTCCCTTGAGGACTGGGACAATAGGACTGGCCCACTTGCTGAATTCGATCGGTGAAATGATGCCCTCTCTTTGCAGCTGGTCTAGCTCGATCTCGACCCTTTCTCTCATCATGTACATTACTGCTCTCGCCTTGTGATAGATGGGTCGCGCCCCCGGAATTAGGTGGATGTGCGCTTTTGCTCCTTGGAATTTCCCGATGCCAGGTTCGAACAGTGAAGGAAACTTGTTTAAGACCTGGGCACACGGAGTGTCATCAGCGGGTGATAGCGCTCGGACATCGTCCCAGTTCCAGCGTATCTTTCCCAGCCAGCTCTTGCCGAGCAGCGTGGGACCATCGCCCAGTACCACCCAGAGTGGTAGCTTGTGCACCGCTCCATCGTAGGAGACCTTTACGGTAGCACTGCCGATTACAGGAATCAGTTCTTTAGTTTAAGTTTTTAGTCTCGTGCGAACTGAAGTTAAGAGTGGCCTTGAGGCCTTGTTGCACCACAACCTTTCGAAAGTCTTTTTGCCCATGATGGACTGGTTCGCACCCGTGTCCCGCTCCATTGACACTGGGAGTCCATTTAGTTCAACATTCAGCATTATCGGGGGACAATTTGTGGTGAATGTGTACACCCCATGTACCTCTGCCTCCTCGATCTGAGGCTCTTGTTCATCGTGATCCTCCGTGGATCTGTCCTCCTCTGCAAAGTGATGGTTTTCAGGTTTATCAGGCTTAGCAGCTCACCTGCACACTCATTGGAGGTGTCCCATTGTTCCGCAGACCTTGCAAACGTACCCTTTGAATCAGCATGAATGGAAACAATGATCACCCCGCAGCGGCAACAAGGTGTTAATGGCCTTGCATTCATCACCCTTGATGGTGGACTCTGAGACATCTGCGGACGTGCAGCTGTAGGTATGTGTGACCTGCCCTGTACTTTACGATTCGAAAACAACATCATTTTGTTCACAGTACTTGTAGCAGCACTTGTGGGCTGAGAGATTTGCTTAGTATTGTCACTGGTGGCAATGAACGCCTGGGACACAGCAATGGCCTTACTCAAGGTTGGGGTCTCTACAGTCAAAAGCTTGCGAAGTATGGTTTCGTGGCCAATGCCAAGTGGGAAAAAGTCTCTGACCATATGCTCCAAATGTCCTTCAAATTCGCAATGTCCTGCAAGGCGTCTCAGCTCGGCGACATAACTCGCCATATCCTGGCTTTCAGACCTTTTGTAGGTGTAGAATATGTGTCTCGCCATCAGAAGGGGAGGGAAGGGGAACAGCCAGTGGTTGTGGTCCACATTGGTACCAATGACACAGGTAGAAAGAGAGGTGAGGTCCTGAAAGCTGAGTTTAGGGAGCTAGGAGTAAGATTGAAAGCCAGGACCTCAAAGGTGGTAATCTCGGGATTACTGCCAGTGCCACGTACTAGTGAGGGTAGAAATAGGAAGGATAGTCAGATAAATACGTGGCGCATTGGTGTAAGAGGGAGGGCTTTAGTTTCCTGAACAAATGGGACCGCTTCCGGGGTAGGAGGGACCTGTACAAGTCAGACAGGTGACATCTCAACAGAGATGGGATCAATGTTCTCGCGGGTGGTTTTAATAATGCGGTTGGGAGGGCTTTAAACTAGCTTGGCAGGGGGATGGGAACCCAGGAGAGGGCTCTGAGCTCGTTAGAGTGGGTGAGAGCTCAGATGAACAGAACCCCAAGAAAGGATGCAAAAGGCAGGAAGCAACAGAGCAGAGTAGCACTGGGGTAAGTGTAAACCACAAGGTGATAGGAAGGGACAATATGTATGAGTATAAAGGGGCTGCAGGAGGAGTCAAAGCTAAAAATCATGGTTTAAAAACTAGTATTAAAACACTTTACCTAAATGCACGCAGCATTCGAAACAAAATAAATGAGTTGACGGCACAAATAATTACAAATGAGTATGATTTGGTGGCCATTACTGAAACGTGATTGCAGGGTGGCCAAGACTGGGAATTAAACATACAGGGGTATCTGACAATTCAGAAAGATAGACAAGAAGGGAAAGGAGGTGGGGTAGCTCTGTTAATAAAGGATGATATCAGGGCAGTTGTGAGAGACGATATTGGCTCAAATGAACAAAATGTTGAATCATTGTGGGTGGAGATTAGAGATAGTAAGGGGAAAAAGTCATTGGTGGGCGTAGTTTATAGGCCCTCAAATAATAACTTCACGGTGGGGCGGGCAATAATCAAGGGACTAATGGAGGCATGTGAAAAAGGAACAGCAGTAATCATGGGGGATTTTAACCGACATATCGATTGGTCAAATCAAATCGCACGGGGTAGCCTTGAGGAGGAATTCATAGAATGCATATGGGATTGTTTCTTAGAACAGTATGTTACAGAACCTACAAGGGAGCAAGCTATCTTAGATCTGGTCATGTGTAATGAGTCAGGAATAATAAACGATCTCCTCGTAAAAGATCCTCTCGGAATAAGTAATCACAGTATGGTTGAATTTATAATACAGATTGAGGGTGAGGAAGTAGTGTCTCAAACAAGCGTATTATGCTTAAACAAAGGGTACTACAGTGGGATGAGGGCAGAGTTGGCTAAAGTAGACTGGGAACACAGACTAAACGGTGGCACAATTGAGGAACAATGAAGAACTTTTAAGGAGCTCTTTCATAGTGCTCAAAAAATATATATTCCAATGAAAAAGAAGGGCGGTAAGAGAAGGGAAAACCAGCCGTGGGTAACCAAGGAAATAAAGGAGAGTATCAAATTAAAAACCGATGCTTATAAGGTGGCCAAGGTGAGTGGGAACTAGAAGATTGGGAACATTTTAAATGACAGCAAAGAATGACTCAGAAAGCAATAAAGAAAGGAAAGATAGATTACGAAAGTAAACTTGCGCAAAACATAAAAACAGATAGTAAAAGCTTTTACCGATATATAAAACGGAAAAGAGTGACTAAAGTAAATGTTGGTCCCTTAGAAGATGAGAAGGGGGATTTAATAATGGGAAATGTGGATATGGCTGAGACCTTAAACAATTATTTTGCTTCGGTCTTCACAGTGGAAGACACAAAAACCATGCCAAAAATTGCTGGTCACGGGAATGTGGGAAGGGAGGAACTTGAGACAATCACTATCACTAGGTGGGTAGTGCTGGACAGGCTAATGGGACTCAAGGTAGACAAGTCCCCTGGTCCTGATGAAATGCATCCCAGGGGATTAAAAGAGATGGCGGAAGTTATAGCAGATGTATTCATTATAATCCATCAAAATTCTCTGACTCTGGGAAGGTACCAGCAGATTGGAAAGCAGCTAATGTAACGCCTCTGTTTAAAAAAGGGGGCAGACAAAAGGCAGGTAACTATAGGCCGCTTAGTTTAACATCTGTAGTGGGGAAAATGCTTGAAGCTATCATTAAGGAAGAAATAGCGGGATATCTAGATAGGAATAGTGCAATCAAGCAGACGCAACATGGATTCATGAAGGGGAAATCATGTTTAACTAATTTACTGGAATTCTTTGAGGATATAATGAGCACGATGGATAGAGGTGTCCCGATGGATGTGGTGTATTTAGATTTCCAAAAGGCATTCGATAAGGTGCCACACAAAAGGTTACTGCAGAAGATAAAGGTACGCTGAGTCAGAGGAAATGTATTAGCATGGATCGAGAATTGGCTGGCTAACAGAAAGCAGAGAGTTGGGATAAATGGGTCCTTTTCGGGTTGGAAATCAGTGTTTAGTGGTGTGCCACAGGGATCGGTGCTGGGACCACAAACTGTTTATAATATACATAGATGACCTGGAAGAGGGGACAGAGTGCAGTGTAACAAAATTTGCAGATGACACAAAGATTAGTGGGAAAGCGGGTTGTGTAGAGGACACAGAGAGGCTGCAAAGAGATTTAGATAGGTTAAGCGAATGGGCTAAGGTTTGGCAGATGGAATACAATGTCGGAAAATGTGAGGTCATCCACCTTGGGAACAAAAACAGTAAAAGGTAATATTATTTGAATGGGGAGAAATTACAACATGCTGCGGGGCTGAGGGACCTGGGGTTCCTTGTGCATGAATCCCAAAAAGTTAGTTTGCAGGTGCAGCAGGTAATCAGGAAGGCGAATGGAATGTTGGCCTTCATTGCGAGAGGGATGGAATACAAAAGCAGGGAGGTCCTGCTCCAACTGTACAGGGTATTGGTGAGGCCGCACCTGGAATACTGCATGCAGTTTTGGTCACCTTACTTAAGGAAGGATATACTAGCTTTGGAGGGGGTACAGAGACGCTTCACTAGGCTGATTCCGGAGATGAGGGGCCTACCTTATGATGATAGATTGAGTAGACTGGGTCTTTACTCGTTGGAGTTCAGAAGGATGAGGGGGTGATCTTATAGAAACATTTAAAATAATGAAAGGGATAGACAAGATAGAGGCAGAGAAGTTGTTTCCACTGGTCAGGGAGACTAGAACTAGAGAACACAGCCTCAAAATACGGGGGAACCAATTTAAAACCGAGTTGAGAAGGAATTTCTTCTCCCAGAGGGTTGTGAATCTGTGGAATTCTCTGCCCAGGAAAGCAGTTGAGGCTAGCTCATTGAATGTATTCAAATCACAGATAGATAGATTTTTAACCAATAAGGGAATTAAGGGTTCTGGGGAGCGGGCGGGTAATTGGAGTTGAGTCCATGGCCAGATCAGCCATGATCTTGTTGAGTAGCGGAACAGGCTCAAGGGGCTTGATGGCCTACTCCTGTTCCTAATTCTTATGTTCTTATGTCGAACACTTTCCTTCGTGTTCAAATGCTCTCCGACCAGTGTGCACAAATCGTCGTACGATTTCATCGTGGGTTTCGCTGGAGTGAGCAGATTCTTCATGAGGCCATACGTTGGTGCCCCACAGATGGTGAGTTGGATCATTCTACGTTTGGCAGCACTCTCTTCCCCATCACTCGCCCCAAAAAAACCCCGGAAAAAGTGGAACTAACCGGAACTAATCACAGCATTATGGACGCCATGTTCTACATCACATGTCACATCCTTTAAAAGGCTGCTGTGCTTCAACCTCAGGGGAGTTCGAATGTACTCTGGAGGTCATTGTGAACATCTATACAAACATCGTGACCATACTATGATCGATTGGAATTTATTTGGTGTCTTCATTGGGACATTCATTGCTTGTGATCAAAACAGAGAGCTATTGCAATGGGGCCTGTCCTTTCTCACCCTCTCTTGATGATCAATTACATACTCCAGTCTCGAGATAGCCGAAGGTATGCTCCACAGCATTATGTGCCCACTGTAAGACGTGCCAGACTAATGAGGAGGACCAGATGTTACACCCCCGGCAAGTACAGGGACAAGCGGTCTTATCTCAATTTGCCCGACATCACCTGTCTTCGGAGACTGCACTTCCACAAATGGTTATCACTGAGGTATGCCAGCTCATAAGGAGAGATCTGCAGCCTGCCAGTACCATCAGTACTGCACTGTCCGTCGAGGTCAAAGTCACCAAGGCACTGTCGTTCTACGTGTCGGGTTCTTTTCAGGCCTCAGCTGGCGACATTTGCGGTCTGTCTCAGTATGCCACACATTGCTGCATTAGACAGGTCACTGAAGCCGTATACGCACGGGGGAGGGACTTGATCAGCTTCCCTATGACCAGGGAGGCACAAAGTGAGAGGGCTCTAAGATTCTCCAGAATTGCAAACTTCCCCAAGGTGCAGGGAGCAATAGACTGTACGCACATCGCGATGCGGGCACCTTTTCAGGATGCAGAGGCTTTCAGGAACTGCAAGGGATTCCACTCCCTGAATCGCCAACTCGTTATCGACCACCAGCAAATTATAATAGCAGTGAATGCTAAATTTCCAGGCAGCATCCATGATGCTCACATCCTGCATGAGAGCACTGTATCTGACTTGTTTAACAATCAGCCACAAGGTCAATGCTGGATGCTTGGTGACAAGGGATATGGCCTCGCCACTTGGCTGATGACCCCCTGCATGACATCCACACCAAAGCCGAGAGGCGATACAACAAGAGCCACAGAGCCACTTGCAATATCGTGGAGAAAACCATTGGAATGCTTACGCAGCGCTTTAGATACCTGGACCACTCAGGAGGCGAGCTCCAATACCATCCTGAACAGGTAGCTCAATTTGTGGTGGTGTGCTCCATGCTGCACAACTTGGCTATCAGGAGGGGACAATAATTGCCTGATAAGTCTGACAGTCCATCTCACCAGAGAGAGGAAGAAGAGGACGAGGAGGCGAACGCTGACATCGGTCCAGACAATCAGGCTGAAGCTGAAGCCATGTCCCCGCCCCCCTGTAGACCATAAGAAAGGGCCCGTGGTGGCATGATAGCTGCAAGAGCCTTACGTCAGGACCTCTTCACTGGGGACAATCCATTCCTGGGTCACTTGAACTTCTGCCTCGGGTTTAAAACAAGAACTGCTATCACTCACTGGACACCAGAAGTGTTGTCCATGCTGGTAGTGGGGTGCACTGATGGTGACACAATATGTACCAGCCCCTATGTATGCTACCTGTGGAGGGACATGGTCTTGTGCGATTACCTCCATGTTACAGTTGATAGGCTGTGCGCCAGCAGCTTTAAACCCACACTGTGGTTTAGAATAAACATTCAAGTACTGGGGGCACAGTAGTATGTGTGCACCCTGACTCCGCACCGGGAGAGGTCAGTACCTGTCATAATGTGCTCCCACTTTATGACATAAGGTGGGACCGCTGTGAAACGAACATGTGCACTTCCCTGAATGACTCCAATGTTCTCCACCCTGTATACCGGTGCGGGTCGGGCTGTTCCACCCATGACTGGCATCCTTAGTACTATCCCCCTGATGGTGTGATTAGAACGCCCGCAACCCACTGGGACAGGGTAGGCTTCAGAAGCTAGACGGAGCTGACACGGGCTTAGTGAATTACTGTACGGGTGGAGAGCTGCGAGGTGCTTGTTGCTGATCCAGGAGGGGACTAAACCTTGTTTTAAATCCTCCAGTTTGTTGCAGCCCTCGCCCAACAACCATGCCCCATACAGCACACACACCTCATTCTGTGCAGCCTGATCTGAAGCATTCCTATCATCCCGTATGAGTGCATTAACTGTTTGTGCATGTCTTTCTAGCTCAGCAATAATTTATTTTAAATGGATCTTCATGGCCTGGTACTCGTGCAGCTCTGAACCCACCAATGTGTTGTCCTCTTTTAGGATCTTTCTTCGTTGAGTCTTTCGGCTATTTATTTGCATTTGCAGTTCTATATCGTCCATACTATTTATCACAGAGGATCCTATATTATATGCAGTAAAAATGTCGTTCCAGGTTCCCCTTCTTTGTCTCCCCATGCCCATAGTGTCCCCAACTTGTAGGGTGTATACATGTGCTTTGTCTACATTGCCAAAATCTAACTCTTAAAATTTCTTGAATATTTCTCTGAGTAGGGCCTGGTATAGCTGCTCTGTTTCCTTCAGGCACCAGTCAGGTACGTGCACCTCGGTCAGGTTTAAAATAACTGAAGCTACTGCATAGTGTACCTCCTGGTATAACACCTTGTCGGTCGGTACCAATACTAATCCATTCCCTGGTCCCTCGGTGGTGGTAGGACACCTCTCTATTCCTGTCCGTACTGTCGGGGTCGTGGGCAGGGGTTTCTTGATGCGTGCTACAAGTTCGGTGGCATTGATTGGGAGTGGGAAGTGTGGGACCGCACACCTGCGTAGGCTGGAATCCCACCCGATCCCCTTCCCGTCATCTTGCCATTGCCTGGCAAAGGCGATCGATATGACTGCGGGACAGATCCCCTCTGATCGCCACATGCATACGTAAATCCCCGATCCGACTCCCACCATGTGTCCCAACACACACTCACTCATCCCTGTGTTCCCGTGATGGTCCGTAAGTATCATTACCGAGTCGCTCCCAGTCAGATTCCTGGTCCCCCGTGTCCTTGCTCAGCTTCCTGAGCCATCACCATCTATCCAGGGGAATCCATCCTTTATAAGTCAAATGCACACGTTTTCCTTCCATAACACTGACCCGCGCAGCAACGATCGGCATCCTGGGACATGTGAAGGAGGCTTCCCCGTAGGTAAACCCGGCCTGGGAGTTAGACCCCAGCCACCCTGGCCACCTTCTTTTGTGGAAATAAACGGGGAACTCTTCCACACCCGGTGTGCCACCCCCTGCAGTTACAATCGGTGCTCTCCCTCCCGAGCACCCATAAATGAGGGATTCTTCCACGTCACCTCGGTCACCAATGCTCATTCCAATCAGGATTGGAGGGGCAGGACCCTTTTCATGTCGATCTCCTTCCTGTAGGGACACATAAAACAGATAGCCCAGCCCTGAGAAAAGCTCTCCAGCTTGACCACAGGTGATCGAGTTCCAACTTAAGCTTATTTCTTCACGGAAACTCAATAAAGTCTTTAAATAACTGAGCTGTCTTTGATACGTCCTTACTATACAGTATAAATGCACACGAGGCCCATGCTTGAGAGAAGGTCAGTCTGTGACCTGTCCTTTATTCCTTAGCACTCAAGTGATGAAGGTGGGTGGAACTTCCCCTTTTATACCTGAAGGTCCAAGTTAGGAGTGTCTCCCACCTAGTGGTCACGGTGTACAACTTAGGTCAGTTTATACATGGGTTACAATGCTGGTTGAATACATGACATCACCCCCCCCCAAAGTCTTATTGGGATCACAGGTTGAGTCTCGCTGGTGGTTTACGCTCCCTTGTAGAGCGCCTGAGTTGGGGCTCCGGTTGTTGGGCGCTGGCCTGAGTGTCTGCTGTTTGCAGTGCCTCAGGCCTGTCCAGACTGCCCACAGTGACTGGGCTCTCCTCCCTTTGGTTCCGGTGTTCGGTCACCTGTGGTGGAGTGAACTCTATATCGTGTTCTTCCTCTGCTTCTTCTATGGGGTTGCTGAACCTCCTTTTTGTTTGATCCACATGTTTGCGGCAGATTTGTCCATTGGTAAGTTTAATTACCAGAATCCTATTTCCCTCTTTGGCAACCACAGTGCCTGCGAGCCATTTGGGCCCTGCAGCATAGTTGAGGACAAAAACAGGATCATTTACATCAATACATCGCGCCCTCGCATTCCTGTCATGGTAGTCATATTGTGACTGGCGCCTGCTCTCGACAATTTCTTTCATGGTGGGGTGTATAAGGGATAATCGGGTTTTGAGCGTCCTTTTCATTAGTAGCTCTGTGGGTGGAACCCCTGTGAGCGAGTGTGGTCGGGATCTATAGGCCAACAGGAGGCGTGATAAGTGGGTTTGATTATCTGCACTGCTCGTTCTGCCTGGCCGTTTGAGGCCGGCTTGAACGGTGCCGTTCTAACATGGTTAATTCCATTGCCTGCCATGAAGTCCTGGAATTCAGTGCTTGTGAAGCACGGGCCATTGTCGCTGACCAAGATGTCTGGTAGACCGTGGGCGGCGAACATTGCCCGTAGACTTTCCACCGTGGCAGAGGATGTGCTTGAATTTAAAAGGTCACACTCGATCTATTTGGAGTAGGCGTCTACTGCAACCAAAAACATTTTCCCCATGAAAGGACCTGCGTAGTCCACATGGATGCGTGACCAAGGCTTGGTGGGCCATGGCCAGGGGCTAAGGGGGAGTTTCCCTGGGCGCATGGTCCAGCTGGGCACACGTGTTGCACCTGCGAACACAAAGTTCCAGATCTGCGTCTATCCCTGGCCACCAAACGTGTGACCTGGCAATTGCCTTCATCGTGACAATGCCCAGGTGCCCATTGTGGAGTTCTCTGATGAACACCTCTCTGCCCATCTGGGGCATGACTACGCGGTTTCCCCACAGTAGGCAATCGGCCTGAATCGAGAGTTCATCCTTGCGCCTGTGAAATGGTTTAAATTTCTCAGGGCATGCCCTGTACGTGGCTGCCCAGTCCCCATTCAGGACACATTTCTTGACTAGAGACAATAGCGGGTCTCTATTTGTCCAAACTTTAATCTGACGGGCTGTCACGGGTGAGCCTTCACTTCTGAAAGCTTCAACAGCCATGACCATCTCAGCACCATGCTCAGTAGCCCCCTCAGTGGTGGCTAGTGGGAGCCTGCTGAGTGCATCGGCGCAGTTTTCGGTGCCCGGTCTGTGCCGAATTGTGTTGTCATAGGCAGCTAACATGAGTGCCCACCTCTGTATGCGGGCCGATGCGTTTGCATTTATGGCCTTGTTGTCGGCCAAAAGGGACGTTAGGGGTTTGTGATCTGTCTCCAGCTCAAATTTCCTGCCAAACAGGTACTGGTGCATTTTCTTTACCGCATATACACATGCGAGCGCCTCATTTTCTACCATCCTGTAGCCCCTTTCTGCCTGGGACAGACTCCTGGAGGCATAAGCTACTGGCTGTAACTGACCCTTGGCATTGACATGCTGCAACACACACCCGACACCTTAGGACGACGTATCGCACGTTAACACAAGTTTCTTAAATGGGTCATATAGCATTAACAGATTGTTGGAACATAACAAATTGCGTGCTCTGTTAAAAGTCCTTTCCTGGCTGTCCCCGCGGACCCATTCGCGACCTTTGCGTAGGAGCACGTGTAGCGGCTCTAGCACTGTGCTCAATTTGGGAAGAAAGTTACCAAAATAGTTCAGGAGCCCCAGGAACGAACGCAGCTCCGTCATGTTATGGGGTCTGGGTGCTCTCTGAATCGCTTCTGTCTTGGATGCAGTAGGGCTGATCCCGTCTGCTGCTACCCTCATCCCCAGGAATTCTACCTCTGGAGCTAGGAAGACGCACTTCGCTTTTTTCAGTCGCAGACCTACCCGGTCCAGTCTGCGGAGCACCTCCTCCAGGTTGTGGAGGTGTTCTTCAGTATCGTTACCCGTAACAAGGATGTCGTCCTGAAAAACCACCGTCCCTGGAATCGACTTGAGGAGGCTTTCCATATTTCGTTGGAAGATCGCGGCGGCCGAGCGAATCCCGAACGGACATCTGTTGTACTCAAACAATCCCTTGTGTGTCGTGATGGTGGTCAGCTTCTTCGACTCAGTCGCCAGCTCCTGGGTCATGTAAGCTGAGGTCAGGTCAAATTTTGAAAAAAGTTTGCCACCGGATAGCGTCGCAAAGAGGTCCTCCACTCTCGGTAGCGGGTACTGGTCTTGGAGTGACACCCGATTGATGGTGGCCTTGTAATCGCCACATACCCTGACCGAACCATCCGCCTTGAGCACCAGCACAATCGGGCTCGCCCAGTCACTGAATTCGACTGGCGAGATGAAGCCTTCCCTCAACAGGCGGTCCAATTCGCCTTCTATCTTTTCCCGCATCACGTACGGCACCGCTCTGGCCTTGTGGTGTACTGGTCTGGCATCCGGGTTTATGTGAATCACTACCTTGGCCCCCATGAAAGTGCCAATGCCGGGTTGAAATAATGAGTCAAATTTGTTCAGGACCTGTAAGCATGCTACTCGCTCCAGAGAGGAAATTGCATTGACATCGCCCCATTTCCAGTTCATGACAGCAAGCCAACTCCTCCCCAGTAGTGCGGGACCGTCCCCTGGGACAATCCAGAGTGGCAACCTGTTCTCCGAATCTTTGTGGGTCACGACTACCGTGGCGCTGCCTAGCACCGGAATGATCTGCTTTGTGTAAGTCCGTAGCTGTGCGTCAATCGGCGATAATTTTGGCCTCCTGGCCTTGGATGCCCACAACTTTTCGAACTGTTTGATACCCATCAGGGACTGGCTGGCACCTGTGTCTAACTCCATTGATACTGGGATGCCATTGAGGAGCACTTTCATCATTATTGGTGGTGTCCTGGTGTATGAACTGTATACGTGCTCCACATGAACTCGCTGAACTTCAGCTTCCAGCGATTTCCCCCAGTGTCCATTTCTGCAATTTCTGCAGGTATTTTGCTCATCTCTGCAAACTCCGGCTGAATGTATGCCTCCACGCCTCCAGCATGAGTTGCGGTTTGAAACAAAAGGTCCCTTGCCAGTCGATCATCCCTGACTGCCCCTGTTATTGTCCTTGAGTGCACCATTAACAGGTGTTGATGGCCCCATTACTGGCCGCATTTTCCCTTGCAATGGCGTGAATTGCTGTTCAGCTTGCCATTGTCTCTGTCGAACTCCCCCTCTGGGTTCGACTACATGTTGGGGCATGCCTGACTGCCCTTGTCTGCCTGGAGAACTGTGTGCTGCTTTAAAAACAAAAGACAGAAAAGAGATGAGTAAAAGTGGAGGGCAGAGAAACCAAAGGCAAGAAACAAAAAGGGCCACTGAATATAAAAGGGCTGCAGGAGGGGTAAAAACTAAAAATCATGGTTTAAAAACTAGGATGAAAACACTCCACCTAAATGCACGCAGCATTAGAAATAAAGTAAATGAGTTGACGGCACAAATCATTACAAATGGGTATGATTTGGTGGCCATTACAGAGACATGGTTGCAAGGTGGCCAGGACTGGGAATTAAATGTACAGGGGTATCTGACGATTCGGAAAGATAGGCAGGAAGGGAAGGGAGGTGGGGTAGCTCTGTTAATAAGGGATGATATCAGGGCAGTTGTGAGGGATGATATTGGCTCCAATGAACAAAATGTTGAATCATTGTGGGTGGAGGTTAGAGATAGTAAGGGGAAAAAGTCACTGGTCAGCGTAGTTTTTAGGCCCCCAAATAATAACTTCATGGTGGGGCGGGCAATAATCAAGGAAATAATGGAGGCATGTGAAAAATGAACGGCAGTAGTTATGGGGGATTTTAACCTACATATCGATTGGTCAAATCAAATCGCAGGGGGTAGCCTGGAGGAGGAATTCATAGAATACATATGGGGTTGTTTCTTAGAACAGTATGTAACAGAGCCTACAAGGGAGCAAGCCATTTTGGATCTGGTCCTGTGTAACGAGACAGGAAAAATAAACGATCTCCTCGTAAAAGATCCTCTCGGAATGAGTGATCACAATATGGTTAAATTTGTAATACAGATTGAGGATGAGGAAGTTGTGTCAGAAACGAGCGTACTAAGCTTAAACAAAGGGGACGTCAGTGGGATGAGGGCAGAGTTGACTAAAGTAGACTGGAAACAAGGACTAAACGGTGGCACAATTGAGGAACAGTGGAGGACTTTTAAGGAGCTCTTTCATAATGCGCAACAAAAATATATTCCAGTGAAAAAGAAGGGCAGCAAGAGAAGAGATAACCAGCCGTGGATAACCAAGGAAATAAAGGAAAGTATCAAATCAAAGACCAATGCGTATAAGGTGGCCAAGGTTAGTGGGAAACTAGAGGATTGGGAAGATTTTAAGCAACAGCAAAGAATGACTAAAAAAGCAATAAAGAAAGGGAAGATTGATTACAAAGGTAAACTTGCGCAAAACATAAAAACAGATAGTAAAAGCTTTTACAGATATATAAAACTGAAAAGAGTGACTAAAGTAAATGTTGGTCCCTTAGAAGATGAAAAGGGGGATTTAATAATGGGAAATGTGGAAATGGCTGAGACCTTAAACAATTATTTTGCTTCCGTCTTCACAGTGGAAGACACAAAAACCATGCCAAAAATTGCTGGTCATAGGAATGTGGGAAAGGAGGACCTTGAGACAATCAATATCACTAGGGAGGTAGTGCTGGACAGACTAATGGGACTGAAGGTAGACAAGTACCCTGGTGCTGATGAAATGCATCCCAGGGTATTAAAAGAGATGGCGGAAGTTATAGCAGATGCATTTGTTATAATCTACCAAAATTCTCTGAACTCTGGGGAGGTACCAGCGGATTGGAGAGCAGCTAATGTAACGCCTCTGTTTAAAAAAGGGGGCAGGCAAAAGGCAGGTAACTATAGGCCGGTTAGTTTAACATCTGTAGTGGGGAAAATGCTTGAAACTATCATTAAGGAAGAAATAGCGGGACATCTGGATAGGAATAGTGCAATCAAGCAGACGCAGCATGGATTCATGAAAGGGAAATCATGTTTAACTAACTTACTGGAATTCTTTGAGGATATAACGAGCATGGTGGATAGAGGTGTACCGATGGATGTGGTGTATTTAGATTTCCAAAAGGCATTCGATAAGGTGCCACACAAACGGTTACTGCAGAAGATAAAGGTACGCGGAGTCAGAGAAAATGTATTCGCATGGATAGAGAATTGGCTGGCCAACAGAAAGCAGAGAGTCGGGATAAATGGGTCCTTTTCCAGTTGGAAATCAGTGGTTAGTGGTGTGCCACAGGGATCAGTGCTGGGACTACAACTGTTTACAATATACATAGATGACCTAGAGGAGGGGACGGAGTGTAGTGCAACAAAATTTGCAGATGACACTAAGATTAGTGGGAAAGCGGGTTGTGTAGAGGACTCAGAGAGGCTGCAAGGAGATTTGGATAGGTTAAGCGAATGGGCTAAGGTTTGGCAGATGGAATACAATGTCGGAAAGTGTGAGGTCATCCACCTTGGGAAAAAAAACAGTAAAAGGGAATATTATTTGAATGGGGAGAAATTACAACATGCTGTGGTGCAGAGGGACCTGGGGGTCCTTGTGCATGAATCCCAAAAGGTTAGTTTGCAGGTACAGCAGGTAATCAGGAAGGCAAATGGAATGTTGGCCTTCATTGCGAGAGGGATGGAATACAAAAGTAGGGAGGTGTTGCTGCAACTGTGTAAGGTATTGATAAGGCCGCACCTGGAGTAATGCATGCAGTTTTGGTCACCTTACTTAAGGAAGGATATACTAGCTTTGGAAGGGGTACAGAGACGATTCACTAGGCTGATTCGAGAAATGAGGGGGTTACCTTATGATGATAGATTGAGTAGACTGGGTCTTTACTCCTTGGAGTTCAGAAGGATGAGGGGTGATCTTATAGAAACATTTAAAATCATGAAAGGGATAGACAAGATAGAGGCAGAGAGGTTGTTTCCATTGGTGGGGGAGACTAGAACTAGGGGGCACAGCCTCAAAATACGGAGGAGCCAATTTAAAACCGAGTTGAGAAAGAATTTCTTCTCCCAGAGAGTTGTGAATATGTGGAATTCTCTGCCCAAGGAAGCAGTTGAGGCTGGCTCATTGAATGTTTTCAAGTCAAAGATAGATAGATTTTTCAGCAATAAGGGAATTAAGGGTTACGGGGAGAGGGCGGGTAAGTGGAGATGAGTCCACGACCAGATCAGCCATGATCTTATTGAATGGCGGAGCAGGCTCGAGGGGCTAGATGGCCTACTCCTGTTCCTAATTCTTATGTTCTTATGTTCTTAACAATGTTGAATCTCTGTCCCAACCATTCCTTAACACAGTACCTCTTGTCTGTTCTGCTAGTGGCCATGCTCGCGTGGTTTAAATCCCAGTTTCTTGTCGCCATTGATACGTCCTTACTACACAGTATAAATGCACACGAAGCCCATGCTTGAGAGAAGGTCAGTCTGTGACCTGTCCTTTATTCCTTAGCACTCAAGTGATGAAGGTGGGTTGAGCTTCCCCTTTTATACCTGAAGGTCCAGGTTAGGAGTGTCTCCCACCTAGTGGTCAGTGTTCTCACAGTGTACAACTTAGGTCAGTTTATACATGGGTTACAATGCTGGTTGAATACATGACAGTCTTCATCCCAGTTTCTGCAGATGGGTTCTTTCTTACTCCCCAAATACTACCAGGTCTGTGTCACTAGATCCTCCTCTAATAGCTGTAGAGGTGGATTCTTCTTACTCCCGAATGGGTTCTTTTCACACCTCCCCCAAATACTACCAGGTCTCGGTCACTAGTCGAACAACAGCTGCCGGCCAAAACTCCTTCATTAACCGATTTTTTAAAATATTCGTCTCACTACCTCTATATGCATGTTTCTTTTTGAGGTCGTGGTGACTTGGAATTATTACATTCTTACCGAAACTAAAACTCCTAAACATTCTTAAACTCATATAGTACTGTTATATACATCTGCCACCCATCTCCGAGTGGCCAGGTTAATCCCTGTTCTTCTCCTTCCTTCTTCGACCTCTGGGCTGCCTGTGTGGCCGGTGGTAAGGCGGTCTACAGCGCAGGACCCGGAGTATTCTTACCGGAGGTGTGTCTGAGTCCCACATTATCGGGGGAATGGCCCCTCCAGTTCTACAGCACACTGCCCCTTTAGGTGTAGCTGCAGAGTTCATTTCATTCACTGAGGGTTCTGCGCAGCCGGGGTCTGCAGGCTGGGGACTCTCAGTTGGTGGCTGGTCCACCACTACCTCTCCCATGAGTCACTCACCGCCAAAGGCTACCAGCTGGGGGCCCCTGTCTGCAGATTGGTCCCTGATCTTGGGTAATCTTTTTTTCATGGCAATCTTCCTGGGGCTGATCCACTGAAACTGGGGTGCTGGTGACCACTGTGTCTTAGGCCGTGGTGTGCGGGGAGTCCTTCTTAAGGCTCTGGCTACCGGGGGTGCGTCTGAGTTCCAAATGATTTTGGGGATAGCTCCTCCAGTAATACAGTACACCGCCCCTCTAGGTACAGACTGTGAGTCTGCAACGTCCCTTGTGGCTTTCCACAGTCGGAGGCTGCTGGCTGAGGATCCCTGTCCCCAGAACAGTTCACTGTTCCTGGCTGCCCTTTGCGCATAGCAGCTATCCCGGAGTTAAACAGTTTACACTGGTTTATGTGGAACCACTTTGTACAGCGGGGCATCTTTATGGCATAGACCATTGGGCTTACCTTGTCAACAATGTGATACGGCCCCATGTACAGTGCCTCAAAAGCCCCTACTCGAGTGTACTTCCGTACCATAACCTGGTCCCCTATCTCCCATTCGTGGTGTTTGCGTGGCTCTAGCAGCAGTCGGTTGTTCTGATGCTGTTTTCTCATGTTGTTAGCAGCCTGCCAGTGAATCTGTTTAAGGTGTTCAAACAGATTCCTGACAAAGCTGTCCCGGCTCGCTTCCCTGAAACATAGAAACATAGAAAATAGGTGCAGGAGCAGGCCATTCAGCCCTTCTAGCCTGCACCGCCATTCAATGAGTTCATGGCTGAACATGAAACTTCAGTACCCTCTTCCTGCTTTCACGCCATACCCCTTGATCCCCCGAGTAGTAAGGACTTCATCTAACTCCCTTTTGAATATATTTAGTGAATTGGCCTCAACTACTTTCTGTGGTAGAGAATTCCACAGGTTCACCACTCTCTGGGTGAAGAAGTTTTTCCTCATCTCGGTCCTAAATGGCTTACCCCTTATCCTTAGACTGTGACCCCTGGTTCTGGACTTCCCCAACATTGGGAACATTCTTCCTGCATCCAACCTGTCCAAACCCGTCAGAATTTTAAACGTTTCTATGAGGTCCCCTCTCACTCTTCTGAACTCCAGTGAATACAAGCCCAGTTGATCCAATCTTTCTTGATAGGTCAGTCCCACCATCCCGGGAATCAGTCTGGTGAATCTTCGCTGCACTCCCTCAATAGCAAGAATGTCCTTCCTCAAGTTAGGAGACCAAAACTGTACACAATACTCCAGGTGTGGCCTCACCAAGGCCCTGTACAACTGTAGCAACACCTCCCTGCCCCTGTACTCAAATCCCCTCGCTATGAAGGCCAACATGCCATTTGCTTTCTTAACCGCCTGCTTTACCTGCATGCCAACCTTCAATGACTGATGTACCAGGTCTCGTTGCACCTTCCCTTTTCCTAATCTGTCACCATTCAGATAATAGTCTGTCTCTCTGTTTTTACCACCAAAGTGGATAACCTCACATTTATCCACATTATACTTCATCTGCCACGCATTTGCCCACTCACCTAACCTATCCAAGTCACTCTGCAGCCTCATAGCATCCTCCTCGCAGCTCACACTGCCACCCAACTTAGTGTCATCCGCAAATTTGGAGATACTACATTTAATCCCCTCGTCTAAATCATTAATGTACAATGTAAACAGCTGGGGCCCCAGCACAGAACCTTGCGGTACCCCACTAGTCACTGCCTGCCATTTTGAAAAGTATCCATTTACTCCTACTCTTTGCTTCCTGTCTGACAACCAGTTCTCAATCCACATCAGCACACTACCTCCAATCCCATGTGCTTTAACTTTGCACATTAATCTCCTGTGTGGGACCTTGTCGAAAGCCTTCTGAAAGTCCAAATATACCACATCAACTGGTTCTCCTTTGTCCGCTTTACTGAAACATCCTCAAAAGGTTCCAGAAGATTTGTCAAGCATGATCTCCCTTTCACAAATCCATGCTGACTTGGACCTATCATGTCACCATTTTCCAAATGCGCTGCTATGACATCCTTAATAATTGATTCCATCATTTTACCCACTACTGAGGTCAGGCTGACCGGTCTATAATTCCCTGCTTTCTCTCTCCCTCCTTTTTTAAAAAGTGGGGTTACATTGGCTACCCTCCACTCGATAGGAACTGATCTAGAATCAATGGAATGTTGGAAAATGACTGTCAATGCATCCACTATTTCCAAGGCCACCTCCTTAAGTACTCTGGGATGCAGTCCATCAGGCCCTGGGATTTATCGGCCTTCAATTCCATCAATTTCCCCAACACAATTTCCCAACTAATAAAGATTTCCCTCAGTTCCTCCTCCTTACTAGACCCTCTGAACCCTTTTATATCCGGAAGGTTGTTTGTGTCCTCCTTAGTGAATACTGAACCAAAGTACTTGTTCAATTGGTCTGCCATTTCTTTGTTCCCCATTATGACTTCCCCTGATTCTGACTGCAGGGGACCTACGTTTGTCTTTACTAACCTTTTTCTCTTTACATACCTATAGAAACTTTTGCAATCCACCTTAATGTTCCCTGCAAGCTTCTTCTCATACTCCATTTTCCCTGCCCTAATCAAACCCTTTGTCCTCCTCTGCTGAGTTCTAAATTGACCTTCCGTGAGCACCGGGGCTAGTACATGGGTGAGGGTTCGCATGGCTCTGCCGGTCATAAGCTTGTACGGGAAGTACCCCGTGCTCTTTGACTGGCTGGCCCGGATCCCTATGAGGACTAGTGGCAAGACCTCTACCCACTTCATGGGTGAGTCCCCCGTTTAGTTTCAGATGTTTTACTTAATAGTGCGATTTAAACGCTCCACAGGCCCGGATGACTGCGGGTTGTGGGCGGCATGCCATTTCCCCTCGATGCCGAGCACCTTAAGGGTCTCCTGCATCACCTACCCGGTGAAGTGACTCCCTTGGTCAGACTCCATGTACTGTGGTAGTCCCCACTGGGAGAACACTTCTCTGAACACATCCACCAACACTAGGCAGTACTTGTAGCCTTCCAGAGCAGTGGCTAGGGGCCCGATATAATTGATTTTGATCGACTGCCAGGGTCCCTCTACCCTACTTTTCTGGGGGTTGGGGTTGTTGGCAGTGCACACCAGACAGCTGGCGCAGAACTCGCGGACATCTTCCCTGAGGCCCGGCCACCACCCTGCCTGTTCCACCCGCTGCCAAGTGGTCTCAGGTCCGGGGTGTCCTGCTCCTGGACCCTCGTGGGCCAGCTGGAAGAACTCTCTCCGGTGTTGTTGCGGTACTACCCATTGCTCCCCGCTGAACAGCATGCCTTCTTTAATGGCAATAGCTGCGGTGCCGTACGGGCCGTCTACCTTTTCCCCTTTAGCTAGCGTGTTCAGGACAGTTTTGAGGATGGGGTCTTGGGTCTGAAGCGTTTTCAGGTCCGGGGGCAATGCTACCCCTGCCCTCCCTGCTGTCCCAATTCCACCCCTAACCGCTGCAATGGGGTCTGTGTTGTACGGGTCCCAGAGCTTGCCCGTGTGAGCACCTTGCTTGGCCAACATGTCAGCCTACTGGTTTCCCTCGCTGCAGGGTTCAGTGGTTGAATGTGCCTTCACTTTGTGAATACAGACATTCCCTTCCTCCCCTACGGCTGCCATGATCTTTTCCAGTAAAGACTTCATTGCCAGGGGTTTCCCATCTGCAGATGTGTATCTGCAATGGGACCAGATAGCCAGGTATTCCGTACACGAATTGCATGTGAACATACTGTCCGAGCAAATCGTGTACGGGGTAGGGAATTCCTCGGAGTGTGTAACCACATACACCACCACCGACAGTTTAGCATGCTGGCACTCATGGTACTGGGGCGTTTAATCGCCAGGGCAATGCCTGCCTCTGGGTCATAAACTCCGCAGCCTGTGAGTTGGTCACCCGCAGATATTGTGCTTGAGCCATCTACATAGATTTCTCGGCCTGTGGGGTGTAACCCGGCCCGAAAGCCTATGTTACCTTCCCATACCCCTTCTACAGAACACCGGTGGGTTGTCCTTGGATAGATCATGTTGGCTGCGAGCCTTGGCTCGCAGAGATCTTTTACCCTTAGGTCCATCTGGGAGAGGAGTAGGGTCCAGCGAGCAATGCGGGCACTGCTCACTGTCCCATCCTTGATTCTCCCGTCCAGCAGCATCTGGGTGGTATGTGATGGGTAAGGAGTGTGAGAGGGGACCCCCCTGTGAAGATCAGTGAACTTTTCACAGCCCAGTGAGTGGCTAGGAGGTGCCTCTCACAGTTGGTGCACCCCTTCTCCATGTCAGTGAGTATCCTGGAGGAGTAGACCATTGGTCTCAGTCGGCCGTGCCGCTCCTGGAGCAGTACTGCGCTCAGACTGTCCCCGCAGGCTGCGACCTCCAGGAAAAACTCCTCCCCCTCATCAATAGTCCCTAAGGCCGGCGCAGTCTGCAGATCTTTCTTGAGTTGGATAAATGCTGCCTCGCAACCCTCGTCCCAATCCCACTCCACTTCCTTGTGTAGGAGTCGGAGCAGAGGGGCTGCTGTGGCTGCATAATCCTCAATTAAATCTCTGTAGGACCCGGTTGGCCCTAGAAAAGATCTTACTCCTGTTACTGTGTTGGGCGCTGATAACTCCTGCACTGCTTCCCTTCTAGCTTTGTCAATGGCTCTTTCCCCAGCGCGCACAGCCAGTCCCAGGAATTTTACTTCCTTCTGGCCGATCTGTGCCTTCTTGGGATTGACTTTAAATCCTTCTTCCTTCAGCAGTTCCAGCAGCTCAGCCAGCAGTGGGCCATGCTCCTCCCCCTCATTGGTGAATAGCAGCAGGTCGTCCACATACTGTACCAACTGCTGGGGTCTGCTGAAGTTCTTTAAACAATTGGCCATGCATTGGTGAAAAATGCTAGTGTAAAGTTCTGCAAAACCAACCACGGAGACATGTGGCAGGGAGAATGGGAAGATGCCATGTTTAAAATGACCAACTGCAGCCAACAGCATGGAGGATGATGGGACTCTGGCCACTCTGTACAGTAACAGACAGTGTTGCAGGGGCACGGAACCAGACAGGGGATGAGTCAGCTACCGTAAGAGGGAAGAGTGTACATTCGGTTCTTCCAGGAAAATGGATACAAGGCAACTTTATATTTTAAAAGGACATTTCTCCAGCTTTTCATGTAAAACCCTCACAGAAGAGGCAACATGTCCAGGCAAAATCTCCCCAGTAATACACAAGGCAACACAAAGGGTGTCAGTTTGAATAATTAAACAAAGGCCCACAGGTCTGATGCAATCATTTTGGCCAGCCCAGACAGAGTGGCACCTCTGTCGAGATAGTGAACAATTCACCCCATCAGTGAGCGACAGGATACAAGAGGTGTGGCTAATCTCCCATTCCAGACAGATCGATACACATCAAATTGCCATTAACACCCCATTTTATTCAAGGAAGACCCAAGACAATGGCATGCAGTTTTGGCGCGAAGATGAACAGACTATAAAAAAAAAGCTGCAAAAACACACAAGTGTGTTGGAGGTTGGAGGTTGGAGGTTGGAGTCAGCTTTTTGCACTGAGTTGTAGAGTTGAGTTAAGAAGGTGGGAGTCAGTTTTTGTTGTGGTTGAGTTGAGTTAAAGGGGAGTTGAGTCAGCTCTTCACAGGGGCCTCGCTCTGGGGAAGGTATGCTTAGCTCCAGCAGCTTTTTGATTAGGAGCCAACCGAGAGGCAAATAGAAGAAACCGACACAACATCGAGGAGGAAAACCGAACCGACCAACAACGTAAAACCCATCCCAGAGGGACCCTGAGCTGAAATAAGTGCCCCCAGAACCCCGGAGTTGATGGGATTGTGAGTGTAGCCCAAACCCCCCTCACAGACTCAATTTAGGATAGGAATTGGTAAGAAGGGTGGAAGTGGGAGGTGGGGTTGTGTGTGGGTGGAATGTTTCAACCTCTTATCTTCCCCTTCCCTGTTGCGAGAATTTTTCGTGTTGTTGAGATGAGATTGTGCCATTACTGCTATTTACGGCCTCTTCCTATGCCCTCTATCTTTGTGTTTACTATTTTAAATAAACAACATTAGCCATTTTGCACTCTTACCCACTGTGTCTGGTGCCTTGTTACTCACCCATCCTCATAAATCGCATGTACAGAACCTCAGGGGAGTGTGGATTCGAACCCACACCCCAAGCTCCCCTTACACTAGGGATGTTGTGGAAGCCCTGGGGGAGACAATTCCAAGTGTATTGCTGGCCTTTAAAGGTAAAGGCAAACTTGTACTGGTCTTCTCTTCATAAAGTGATGGACCAAAATCCGTTGGAAATATCCAGCACCGTGAAGGTGCTCATGGAGGCTGGGATACTTCCAATGAGGTCGACGACGGCAGCAACCATGGGTGCACAGGCGGGGATGTTACGATTGAGTACTCGATAGTCCACCATGGCTCTCCAGGAGTTGTCCGGTTTCCGAACCGACCACAATTGAGAGTTCACATGGTGGCTATTGGTCTCAATACCCCCTGTTTAACCAGCGAACCCAAGGCTGTTTCCATGTCTGCCTCCGCCTCCCTGGGGAAATTGTACTGCTTTTGCGGCCGGGTCATGGTGTCCCCATCTACGCTAAACTCAACCCCGTTTACCGTTCCACAGTCGTGTTTGTGAGTGACAAAAGCTGCAAGGTGTGCCCTCACACAGGCTTGGTATTCCACCGGCGTGTTACTGACCAGCGATTCGAGATCGTAACCCTCTTTTGGCTTCATGGTACACACCGTCCCTTTGCCCCTTTTTTCTGGAATAACCACTACCTCACTTTCCTGTCCCCTACACACAGCCCCCGAAAGGCAGTTTTTCTTTAAATCCACTAGGATCCCGTGGCCTATAATAAAATCGGCCCCCAGGATCCCCTTCACTTCCTGCTCCCACTTCATTAGGACACAAGTCCACTTGGTGTGGAGTGTTCCCAAATGAATAGAGAGTGGAATGGAGAATGAGCCAACATGTTCGTTGCCTGTGAAACCCACTAAGCTGTATGGGACCCCGTTAGACAGAGGTGAGGTGGCGGGGTTATCTGTATAGACGAGGGTGCTTGATGCACCGGTATCCAGCAGATAAGTCCCCTTCACCTTCTCCACCTCCATCTGAACGCACGGTCTCCCCATGCATCGTACTCGAGGGAACACAGGTGAACAGGCTGTGTCTGTTCTAGTCACTGTCCTGCTTGGGATGGGACAGATGAGATTACGGTACCGGTGGCGGTGGCTACCCTCCCAGGGCCATCTAGTACAGTTCGGAGCGCAGTCATGAATGTGTCAAACGTGTGGGAAGAGACTGGTTTCCTGGTCTCGGTCTTTTGGGCAGGGGCTGGAGAATTCTTCCCTGCGCTACTCTTCCATGGATTCCGACAATCCTTTCTCCAGTGCCCACTCTTCCCGTACCCAAAGCAGGTGTGCTTCATATCGGAGGGGTTGCCCCCTTCCTGGTGCCATTCCTTCTTATCCTGACTCGGTCTGATTTTGTGGACCCTTCCTTTGGGCGGGTGTTCTTCCGTTCCTCTGCCATTCTGGTAAGCTAGGGTCAGTTGCCTCCTCGGTAGCACGGGGATCTCTCAGTTCAAACCAGCCCTCAGCCTTTGCTCTAATCTGTGGTGAACTGTTTGCCACTAGGTTTCGGAGCCAGCGGGCTCTCTCGTCCTGGATCAGGTGATCCTGGTTGAGAGCCCCACCACAGGTGCTCAGGTACACAGGCCACAGTCTGTCTGCGAAAGCCTGCGCTGTTTCCCCTGTGAGCTGCACTGTCTTCTCCATCTGGAGAAGGGACTCCCGTCATTACAACCCATGGCTTCCAAAATGTCCTCCCAGATGGCAGCTTATGTACCCTGCCCCCTTTTGCTTTTGGCAGAGAGGGACAGGGTACATAAGCTACCATCCAGTGAGAGGAGGAGCATCTTTGCTATCTCGGCATCATCGTACCCATTAATATTCCCTGCTTGTTCCACCTCCATAAAGTGGACCGAGGGGTCTTCCTTTGGAGTGAGCTTACCCAGGTGGCCTATCATAGCCCTAAGCTGCTGGGTAGTGTGGGGAACCACAAACTGACTTTCCAGGGTCCCCTGACCCCCACCACCATTGGGCGGGCTGAACTTTTGTTGCCAGACCGGGCATATCGACCCCAGCTCTGGCCCTTCTGGCTCCGGCTCGCCCACCTCTCCCTACTGCCAAACCGAGCTGAAACTCGGTGCCACAGGTGGTGGTGGTTCACAATCCCTGTCCGCCTCACACCTCATTCACCCCTCCTGCTGCCAAACCGGTACCAACCCCGGCGCCACAGGTGGTGGTTGAACAGTTTCCCCCTTCTCTTCCAGGTTCACCCGGGCCGCACCCGGGGTTATTAGGCATACCATGCCTTTTGCCTTGGACAGAGCAAAGGTTAAACTTCTGATTTGTTACTGACAGGGACCGTGGTCTCCTGACTCAAACCCATTAGTGCTGGCTACCTGAAATGGGAGGGAGAACAGCCAGTTGTCGTGGTGCACATTGGTACCAACGACATAGGCAAAAAATGGGATGAGGTCCTACGAAACGAATTTAAGGAGCTAGGAGCTAAATTAAAAAGTAGGACCTCAAAAGTAGTAATCTCGGGATTGCTACCAGTGCCACGTGATAGTCAGAGTAGGAATCGCAGGATAGCGCAGATGAATACGTGGCTTGAGCAGTGGTGCAGCAGGGAGGGATTCAAATTCCTGGGGCATTGGGACCGGTTCTGGGGGAGGTGGGACCAGTACAAACCGGACGGTCTGCACCTGGGCAGGACTGGAACCAATGTCCTAGGGGGAGTGTTTGCTAGTGCTGTTGGGGAGGATTTAAACTAATATGGCAGGGGGATGGGAACCAATGCAGGGAGACAGAGGGAAACAAAAAGGAGCCAAAAGCAAAAGACAGAAAGGAGATGAGGAAAAGTGTAGGGCAGAGAAACCCAAGGCAAAGAACAAAAAGGGCCACTGTACAGCAAAATTCTAAAAGGACAAAGGGTGTTAATAAAACAAGCCTGAAGGCTTTGTGTCTTAATGCAAGGAGTATCCGCAATAAGGTGGATGAATTAATTGTGCAAATAGATGTTAACAAATATGATGTGATTGGGATTACGGAGACGTGGCTCCAGGATGATCAGGGCTGGGAACTCAACATTCAGGGGTATTCAACATTCAGGAAGGATAGAATAAAAGGAAAAGGAGGTGGGGTAGCATTGCTGGTTAAAGAGGAGATTAATGCAATAGTTAGGAAAGACATTAGCTTGGATGATGTGGAATCTATATGGGTAGAGCTGCAGAACACCAAAGGGCAAAAAACGTTAGTAGGAGTTGTGTACAGACCTCCAAACAGTAATAGGGATGTTGGGGAGGGCATCAAACAGGAAATTAGGGGTGCATGCAATAAAGGTGTAGCAGTTATAATGGGTGACTTTAATATGCACATAGATTGGGCTAGCCAAACTGGAAGCAATACGGTGGAGGAGGATTTCCTGGAGTGCATAAGGGATGGTTTTCTAGACCAATATGTTGAGGAACCAACTAGGGGGGAGGCCATCTTAGACTGGGTGTTGTGTAATGAGAGAGGATTAATTAGCAATCTCATTGTGCGAGGCCCCTTGGGGAAGAGTGACCATAATATGGTGGAATTCTGCATTAGGATGGAGAATGAAACAGTAATTTCAGAGACCATGGTCCAGAACTTAAAGAAGGGTAACTTTGAAGGTATGAGGCGTGAATTGGCTAGGATAGATTGGCGAATGATACTTAGGGGGTTGACTGTGGATGGGCAATGGCAGACATTTAGAGACCGCATGGATGAAGTACAACAATTGTACATTCCTGTCTGGCGTAAAAATAAAAAGGGGAAGGTGGCTCAACCGTGGCTATCTAGGGAAATCAGGGATAGTATTGAAGCCAAGGAAGTGGCATACAAATTGGCCAGAAATAGCAGCGAACCTGGGGACTGGGAGAAATTTAGAACTCAGCAGAGGAGGACAAAGGGTTTGATTAGGACAGGGAAAATGGAGTACGAGAAGAAGCTTGCAGGGAACATTAAGGCGGATTGCAAAAGTTTCTATAGGTATGTAAAGAGAAAAAGGTTGGTGAAGACAAACGTAGGTCCCCTGCAGTCAGAATCAGGGGAAGTCATAACGGGGAACAAAGAAATGGCGGATCAATTGAACAAGTACTTTGGTTCGGTATTCACTAAGGAGGATACAAACAACCTTCCGGATATAAAAGGGGTCAGAGGATCTAGTAAGGAAGAGGAACTGAGGGAAATCTTTATTAGTCGGGAAATTGTGTTGGGGAAATTGATGGGATTGAAGGCAGATAAATCCCCAGGGCCTGATGGCCTGCATCCTAGAGTACTTAAGGAGGTGGCCTTGGAAATAGCGGATGCATTGACAGTCATTTTCCAACATTCCATTGACTCTGGATCAGTTCCTATGGAGTGGAGGGTAGCCAATGTAACCCCACTTTTTAAAAAAGGAGGGAGAGAGAAAACAGGGAATTATAGACCGGTCAGCCTGACCTCAGTAGTGGGTAAAATGATGGAATCAATTATTAAGGATGTCATAGCAGTGCATCTGGAAAATGGTGACATGATAGGTCCAAGTCAGCATGGATTTGTGAAAGGGAAATCATGCTTGACAAATCTTCTGGAATTTTTTGAGGATGTTTCCAGTAAAGTGGACAAAGGAGAACCAGTTGATGTGGTATATTTGGACTTTCAGAAGGCTTTCGACAAGGTCCCACACAAGAGATTAATGTGCAAAGTTAAAGCACATGGGATTGGGGGTAGTGTGCTGACGTGGATTGAGAACTGGTTGTCAGACAGGAAGCAAAGAGTAGGAGTAAACGGGTATTTTTCAGAATGGCAGGCAGTGACTAGTGGAGTGCCGCAAGGTTCTGTGCTGGGGCCCCAGCTGTTTACATTGTACATTAATGATTTAGACGAGGGGATTAAATGCAGTATCTCCAAATTTGCGGATGATACTAAGTTGGGTGGCAGTGTGAGCTGCGAGGAGGATGCTATTAGGCTGCAGAGTGACTTGGATAGGTTAGGTGAGTGGGCAAATGCATGGCAGATGAAGTATAATGTGGATAAATGTGAGGTTATCCACTTTGGTGGTAAAAACAGAGAGACAGACTATTTTCTGAATGGTGACAGATTAGGAAAAGGGAAGGTGCAACGAGACCTGGGTGTCATGGTACATCAGTCATTGAAGGTTGGCATGCAGGTACAGCAGGCGGTTAAGAAAGCAAATGGCATGTTGGCCTTCATAGCGAGGGGATTTGAATACAGGGGCAGGGAGGTGTTGCTACAGTTGTACAGGGCCTTGGTGAGGCCACACCTGGAGTATTGTGTACAGTTTTGGTCTCCTAACTTGAGGAAGGACATTCTTGCTATTGAGGGAGTGCAGCGAAGGTTCACCAGACTGATTCCCGGGATGGCGGGACTGACCTATCAAGAAAGATTGGATCAATTGGGCTTGTATTCACTGGAGTTCAGAAGAATGAGAGGGGACCTCATAGAAACGTTTAAAATTCTGACGGGTTTAGACAGGTTAGATGCAGAAAGAATGTTCCCAATGTTGGGGAAGTCCAGAACCAGGGGTCACAGTCTGAGGATAAGGGGTAAGCCATTTAGGACCGAGATGAGGAGAAACTTCTTCACCCAGAGAGTGGTGAACCTGTGGAATTCTCTACCACAGAAAGTAGTTGAGGCCAATTCACTAAATATATTCAAAAGGGAGTTAGATGAAGTCCTTACTACTCGGGGGATCAAGGGTTATGGCGAGAAAGCAGGAAGGGGGTACTGAAGTTTCATGTTCAGCCATGAACTCATTGAATGGCGGTGCAGGCTAGAAGGGCTGAATGGCCTGCTCCTGCACCTATTTTCTATGTTTACCTTGTAAGCTGCCTGTACATCTCTTAACCTCTTCTCCTGCTCTTTTACTTGATGGCTAAGGCGAGCATTCTCTTCCCACAGTATCTTTTCATTATTCTTTGCCTCTGTGACCTGACACTGAAAGTAATCCTGGCTGTTCCTGAATCTCTTCCGTGTTTCAGCTGGCGTAGTTCTCCCCATAACCTTTCTCCTGCCATAGCCCTTTCATATGATTTTTCCACACATTCCCACAGTTCTGCCTGCAGTGACTCAATGCTTCTGTCCAGGAGCTGGACCTGTCGCTGCAGACAGATCAGCCAGATCGCTTTCTCTATCGATTCCTTATGGTCTTTTCTTGCAGTCCACCGGGCTGCAGCATCTCCCGGACGCTCAGCGTGCAACAGACCAAGCAGCCATTCCTTCGTGACATTTACTTTCTTATACACATAAGAGGAAATTCTCTCTTCCACCTTAGTTTTTTCCTCAAAAACAGTACTCTCTGCATCACATCCTTTGTACCAAAGTCCTGCCGCGGTCGCCATTCTGTAGGGGTGTTCTGTGGGTGAGGTTCACTTCTGACCTTCTAAGTGGTTCAAATCGTTCCCACTCCCTGGGTTTTTGAGTTTGGATTTATTTGGGGATGTGTTTTGGTGCAATAAACTTTGATTTTATTGAGGAAAGAAAGTACAATGTTCAAACTCACAATCTCTCGAATAAGGAACACTTTATTATACATACAAAAGGGGTTACAGAAAATAATACACCTCCCACCACCCAATACCTAAATCTGACGAGGTTAAGCTCCAGGGCAACAGGGATAATGCTCACTAATCCTCTTATTCACAGTTAGCGGTAGCTCATGATTTCGAGGTTCACTGGACTCTGTAGGTTCTGCTTGTGGTACCCCGAACGTCGTGGAAGACTTTTTACTGCATATTTCTCAGTTGGGTGGTGTCCGCTGATGCGGTAGGGCGCGTATTAGATTTATGGGGTGAGTACCCATTTTCTTCTTGTAGGAGTAGGGCTTTGGGTTACTTTAGGAAATGTTTCACCCGTTGTAAGCCAGGAATAGATTGTCGAGTGGAAAACTTTTGAATCTTCAGTTTCTTCTTGAGTAGTTTCTTTCTTAGCATTTGTCGATCACGGTGGTTCGATGTTACCATGTTGGCTGTGGTCAGTTTGTTGCCGCGATGAGTTGGTGATGTCCAAAATTACTGGGAACTGCTTTTCTCTGCCTTTTGATGATGTTCTTCCTTCTTCTTCGGTGTCAGAGCAGTGTGACCCAGGAGTGCTGTCATGGCCAAAGGCACCGAGGCTCAGAGGGCTCTAGAAGGCTGTGTAGTGAGCTCCTTGGAAAGCTGATTAACCCGAAAGACAAGGCCTCAATTATACTTTGAGAGCCTTTCTAATCTGCGCACCAAATCAAACCCGATTCTTTGTCTTAGTTTTTGGCGGGCTTGGTAATTCTTTGTTTAATTTTGGCGGGCTCGTTAACGGTAATTTGTTTAGGATGTGTCGATCGGTTGAATTCGGGTTGCGATTGTACAAAGTTTTTTCGGTGTTTACGTTGTCTGCCTAGGCCTGGGTTTTCCATGCAGGCCGGATGGGTGATTAATATTATGCATGTGCTGGATCGGTGCCATGCTTATAGCTATCGCTGGCTATCTCTGGGTTAATTGTTGCTATGTTAATGTCTCCTGGGGAGTGAAGTTTTGGAGTTTACACAATTCCCCAGACAATTTGTTTAGCTCCAATAGGCCAGGCAGCTCCAATACACAAAACTTGTCTTTTCAGAGGTTAGTATTCCCCTGGTTTTTGCAGTCCTTTTCCCTTGCAGACCAAAGCATCTTTTAACAATCCTAAAGTTCATTTTAAGCAAGTCCAAAATGATCCTTCCTTCGGGTTTCTTCACACAGAAAGGGAATCTTTGAATTTTGAGAAAACTCGAGTTTTACACAATCGGTAAGCAAGAAACCACCATCAGTACCATTACAGCCATGGAAATGGCCTCCCAGTGTGTGGCAAAGGTTACAGATAGATTTTCCTGAGCTAGAAGGAAACAATTGTTCATTGTGATTGAAAGTCATTCAAAGTGGGTAAAGGTGTTTACGCTGCGGAAAATAAAGCACTAGACAATTTGCGAAGATTGTTTTCTTCATATGGACTCCCAAAAGAAATTGTCTGATAATAGGCTGCAAATTTGTTCAGAAGTATTTGCAGAGTTCATGAGCAGAGATGGTGTGAAACATATCAAGGTTCCACCACACCACCCTGCTTCAAATGGTGTAGCAGAGTGCACTGTACAAATTGTAAAACGTGCCCTCATCAAGCAAATATTGGATCCAAATCCAAGGAAACGGCAGTTGTCATTGGACCACAACTAGCAAATGTTCTGATTACTTATCGTAATATTCCTCATACAACTACTGGTAGAACACCAGCAGAGTTGTTTCTCAAATGACAGCCACAAACCAGGTTCTCGTTGTAAAAGCCAAACTTGGCACTGTCAGTGAAGAGTAATAATTAATACATAAAGAGAGTCATGATAGAGGTAGAGTAAGCGAGAGAAGTGTGAAATTGAATCGGATGGTTAGAGTGAATAATCATCACTATAAATGGTTAAAGTGGTTACCAGGAAGAGTAATGAAGATATGTGGCTCTCTCACATATTTGGTAAAGATGTTTGATCATGGAAAAGTTAGTTGTGTTCACATTGATCATATTTTACTTACAAATGTGGAAGAAGTTAAATGTTGGAATGATTCGATTAATTCTGATGAGTCAGATAGTCTTGTTACAAGTAGAGTACCAATAGCAAATCCTACATCAGATGTACTAGAAACAAGTCCAACAGAAAGTCAGAATTTAAGTTTGAGTCTGAGTCAGGCAGACATACAGTCTGAAGTTGCAGAGAGTCACAATGTAGATCAATGGTTGCCCTTGGAGAAAAATTCTCCTCAGGCTCATTCTAGAATGCATCTAATTTTGACACCATGTTTGGAAAGTTCTGTTCGAGAACGAAAGTATCCTCTTCGAAATGAAAACAAGTGGTTACATTTGATTTGCAAATATGGAAAAATAAGTCCATGGGTTAGATTTTCCACTTTTGTGCTTATCACCCAAAAATGGGCGTTATTTCCGGCGTGGGCAGTAAAAAAGGGTTTTCAGATCGCCGGCTTCTTGCCCATTCTCAAAGCATCTAAGGGCGAGAACCTTCACTTTTTCTGCATGCTTAACACCCACTTAAAGCCCATTTTACCGCTGAAATGATGTATAACGCCCATATATCTCCCATTTTGGCACAAAATGGAAACTGACATGTATTTTTAGAAAACTTATTGCCGAGCATTACTTTCCCCTTGTGGTTAATGGCAGGAAAAGATATTACCGCCCAGCCATTTTTTGGGGGCGGAATCATCAGAATGATCGAAATCAACGCCTAGCATTACTTTCCACATGGAATTAATGCTGAAATTCAATAATACCGCCCGCCCACTTTTTTTTTGTTGTAAAGAGCACATTTGGCGAAACTAATGTCCAGCAGATCGCCCACCGTCACTTTCCCCACCTTGTACACATATCGCCCACAATATCGCTCACCCAAAAAACCGTCCACAAAAAGTGGAACTGTTCTGAACGAAAGCCAGCAGTGTGGCTGGCATTTTTAAAATCCCACTCTTACGTGAGGAGCTGAAATCTAAACGATTTGCCTGAAAACACGTTGATGTGAGTGACAATGCTGACACACTGCTGTGTGTGTGTGCAGCTCAGACATCAATGGTGCCCATTGCCCTGGTGCCAGTTAAAGTTTATGTTGATTGATGTTAAGTTGTATTTAACACTTTCATGTTAAGGGATCACCAGTGTGTAACGGTGCAGCTATCTGAGACAATGCGCAACAAGGTTATGTTCAATAACAAAAATTTTATACCAACATTGGTCTGAAATCATAAGTATCACAGGCATGTGGAAAGTATTTTTATCTAAGCTGATACCATACGGTATTTGTGTGCCTTTTGATTAAAATGGAGTCCTGGCCCTTCCAGAACTTTCTGCATTTTAGCAGCCAGCTTGCATAAACAGCTAAACCTGCTGTTAGATGGCTGATGGCCATCAGACAGCTAGGAGACAAGTCATGCTGAGACAAGTAACCCCCCATGGTGCTCTCCTATTGTCTACACTACAGGAGTTCCATGTCACCCCACCCTTATCTTCTAGCCATTATCTCTTTCCGAGACCTCATCCATTTGATGCAAACAGATAAACTGACCAGGAAATTGAAACAATCCTGACACAATACAAGACAGGTGATAGCCCATTACCTATGACTCATGGAGTAATGGCCGTTTGGCTTTCTGATAACCCTGACAAAAGGAAATATCTGGACACCCTGTCAGGACCAGGATATAGTAATTAACTCTTTATCTGTATTCACTGACTGTGAGACAGAGCAATACACAGGGAGAGGCCAGAACTTTGGTTTTACTGTATAAATATCTTGTGAAGCTGTACCATTGCGGAGGTGTTCATTTAGCCCTTGACTGAGTGAAACCTACCCCTTGCGAGCAAGTAAATTAAAAGGGAAACTTCTATCGGAGCTGTAAGTGTCGGAGTCATTCTTTTCTGAGGTCGAGATTTCGACAGGAAATAGCACCCAACCCCCGCCCACACCCCACTTTTTCCAGCATTGACATCAATCACATGTTCAATATGTCCAGCAACACAGAATACAAAGGCAAAGTAGCAGCATGGTCCCCAGCCCCCATACATTGCAACAAATTGCATCCACCCAGATGGAGATATAACACAGCCATCACCTGTGGACATGCACCTCACTTTCCTTCCTCCCCTCCTTCTTCTCCCCACCTCTACCCCTTTCCCTCCTCGCTCCACGGTGCCTGGCTGAGGAACTCCTCAAGCCGTGCCTCATTGTGGGGGGATGAAGGCAGATGCGGTTGTTGCACAGGTACGGGAGCGGGGGGTGCCGAGGTGGGAAAAGTCTCTGATGCAGAAGCAGGATCTTGGTATTTGCTCTCATCTGTCGTTCGCAGTGGTGGTGCGGAACCTAGGGATGGAGTGCCGCATTCAGGGACCACTGGGAGGCCTGTAGCAGCAGTGTTCTTGGCGATCACATCCAGGGCTTCTGCCACCCGCGGAATGTACTCGGTCATGGTGGCCAGCTGTCGGGATATGCCCCCAAATGTTTCATTGAGCTGGTCACCAATGTCTACAGTCCTCCTGGACAACTGTACCATCTCTCCGCTGTCATGTGGCGCTTGTGGATCAGACCTCCCGCGTCCACAGGACCTCCGCGGGGTCGGCGCCGTCCTGGGAACAAATGGGGTGCCTTGTGGCGAGGTGCTTGAGGCCGCTACCTCCAGAGTGGAGGTGAGAATGACCGGAGGACCACTAGATGGCCTTGGGGTCGAATGGCTTCTGGAGTGTAGTGATGCAAATTCCTCGAAATCTGCGCTCTCATCCATGGGGAACAGACCCAGCAGATTGACGGGCGAGAATCGGCCCTCCTTAGCACCAGATGTAGGATTGTCCATTGACTCCGTGTCCCCACCTTCTGGCCTCTGTGATCTTGCCTTGGGATGCACTGCTGGTTGAGCTGCAAAACCAACTGAGATTAGTCGAGGAGAAGCGGGTGCTAGGGTCACAAGGTGAGTCCAGCACTACATACAGCATATGCACGACAAAAGCACCACCGTTGTCAAAATCATCGCAGACATCACATATCATGACCATCAACACATGGTGCATTGCAATGATTCTATCATTGAATGTTCGAATATGAGGTTGTATGGCATCTATTGACTTTACATTATGCAATGGTGTAAGCTTTCCTCACGTGGCATCACTTCAGGGTCTGCAGATGCATCCGTGGCTGTCCGGGGGTGCTTCCCCACGAGTGTGAGCACCCGCTCCTCCATGTCAGTGATGTCGCTCGGAACTGGTGGCCCTCCACCTGCTTGCCTCTGCATGGACCTCATCGTCGATAGCTTCTTCTGTAAAAGGTGACAGGACGACATGACATGAGATGATCGTGATATCATTGCTAGGTACTGTCACAGACACTGATACAGTACATAACCGAGAGATGTAATTATGAAAATTATCCTTCTTTACGTAAAGACATGCACCGTGACCGCAGGCTTTGAGTAAAACATTCCCGATAGAAGTGAAGGACCTCACATCTGATGATTGTCACTCATGACTGTTACAAATCAAATTATATAAATACATAAGTACATGTAACTCAATGTAATACTTACTCTTTTGGATCCCACAAGGTCGTTCCATCATTTGCGGTATTGGTTGCCCTCACGCATCTCGTTGGTCGCTGACAAGACCACCTCTGCTATCTCAGTCTATATCTTCTATTGTGCCTTTGGGGTGGGCTTCCCAAGCCCTGCCTGTGTCAAATTACTCCAGCGTGACTCGACCTCCTGCAGGAGGGAGGCATTTGCCTCATCCGAGAACCTCCTGGCTCTTTTGCGCCCTACATTGTGCCTCACTGCACCCTCCAGTGTCAGTCTCCACAGAGTGCTGTGATGCCTCCTCCTCTCCCACCATTATAGGCCAAATTCAGTCAAATATGTGGCTGGTAACACCTACTTTTTGTTTGCCTACTTGCTCTAAAGCTCCTAAGTGTCCCTCCTTCTTCCCAAAGCAGCCAAACCACACCCAGACACGCCTTCAGTCCCTCTGAGTTCCCTCTTTCAATGTCTCCTCTTCTGCTTATACCATGATGACCCTTGACCTCCAGAATCGCGAGAATCGAGCATTGCCATGCCATTGCTAAGGATGGCCATACTTTACAGCAGAGGGTCAAAAACATTTAATGCTGCCGCCCATTTTATGTCGCTCGCGGTAACGCCCATTTTCATAAGTAGAGACGAGGTGTTTTGAGATTGGCAAGAAGCCGGCAATCTGAAAACCCTTTTTTACCACCCACGCCAGAAATAACGCCCATTTTTGGCAGACAACCACAAAAGTGGAGGTTCGAGCCCAATGTCTCCATTTTTTTAAATGGGCATTACCGCAAGCGATATGAAATGGGCGGTAGCGTTAAATCTCACTGACTTTCTGCCGTAAAGTGTCGCCGTCTGTAGCAACGGCATGGCAACGCTCGATTCCCACGATTCAGGAGGTCAAGGGTCATCATGACATGCGCAGAAGAGGAGACAGAGAGAGAGGGAGCTGAGATGGACTGAAAGCATGTGTGGCTGTGGTGTGTGCTTGTTTGGCTGTTGTGGGATGCACGAGGGAGATTCACCAGCAGCAAAAAGCCTACTCAGCACCAAGAACATAGTTGGCACCGAGTTTTTGGCCAACAAATATGATATAACATGGAAGGGATGGAGGAGGCCCTGGAGCTGGTAGCCAGGAACACTGGTAGCAGGGGAATCCCAGTGGTCCCGGAGCGTGGCACTGCACCCCAAGGTGACACATCCCCATTGACAACATGAGAGCCAGGAGCAACATTTTGCTTCTGGCTCGGAGCACGTTCCCACCTCGGGACCATCCTCTCCCATATCCATCCAAGCAGCATTTTGGCTGTCATCCCCCCGCAATGAAGCATCGCCTGAGGAACTCCTCCGCCAGGTGGCTTGGAGTCAGGAGGGGAAGGGGAAGGGGTAGAAATGGGGAGAAGAAGCAGGGATCGGGGGAGGGGGGAAGGGTTGTTTTTTACAGAAATACTGATGATTTCAGACAAATGTTCGGTTTAAATGTTTTTTATTTAACAAAACCTTGTTGCGCATTGGCTCAGATAGCTGCACCGTTACACACTGGTTTTCCAGAACATCAAAGGGTATAATGACAATCGTCAATCAACTTAAACTTTAACTGTCATCAAGGTGATGCCCACCATTGATGTATCACCTGCACAGCCAGCAGTGTAAATAACACCAACGATCTTTCAGGCAAAGCGATCATTGATGAGCTCCTGATGTAAGGCTCTTGCAGCTATTATGCCACCACGGGCCCTTTCATGTGGTCTACAGGAACTCAACATCCAGGGGTATTCAACATTCAGGAAGGATAGAATAAAAGGAAAAGGAGGTGGGGTAGCATTGCTGGTTAAAGAGGAGATTAATGCAATAGTTAGGAAAGACATTAGCTTGGATGATGTGGAATCTATATGGGTAGAGCTGCAGAACACCAAAGGGCAAAAAACGTTAGTGGGAGTTGTATACAGACCTCCAAACAGTAGTAGTGATGTTGGGGAGGGCATCAAACAGGAAATTAGGGGTGCATGCAATAAAGGTGCAGCAGTTATAATGGGTGACTTTAATATGCACATAGATTGGGCTAGCCAAACTGGAAGCAATACGGTGGAGGAGGATTTCCTGGAGTGCATAAGGGATGGTCTTCTAGACCAATATGTCGAGGAACCAACTAGGGGGGAGGCCATCTTAGACTGGGTGTTGTGTAATGAGAGAGGATTAATTAGCAATCTCATTGTGCGAGGCCCCTTGAGGAAGAGTGACCATAATATGGTGGAATTCTGCATTAGGATGGAGAATGAAACAGTTAATTCAGAGACCATGGTCCAGAACTTAAAGAAGGGTAACTTTGAAGGTATGAGGCGTGAATTGGCTAGGATAGATTGGCGAATGATACTTAAGGGGTTGACTGTGGATGGGCAATGGCAGATATTTAGAGTCCGCATGGATGAACTACAACAATTGTACATTCCTGTCTGGCGTAAAAATAAAAAAGGGAAGGTGGCTCAACCGTGGCTATCTAGGGAAATCAGGGATAGTATTAAAGCCAAGGAAGTGGCATACAAATTGGCCAGAAATAGCAATGAACCTGGGGATTGGGAGAAATTTAGAACTCAGCAGAGGAGGACAAAGGGTTTGATTAGGGCAGGGAAAATGGAGTACGAGAAGAAGCTTGCAGGGAACATTAAGGCGGATTGCAAAAGTTTCTATAGGTATGTAAAGAGAAAAAGGTTAGTGAAGACAAATGTAGGTCCCCTGCATGTCAGAATCAGGGGAAGTCATAACGGGGAACAAAGAAATGGCAGACCAATTGAACAAGTACTTTGGTTCAGTATTCACTAAGGAGGACAAACAACCTTCCGGATATAAAAGGGGTCAGAGGGTCTAGTAGGGAGGAGGAACTGAGGGAAATCTTTATTAGTCGGGAAATTGTGTTGGGGAAATTGATGGGATTGAAGGCCGATAAATCCCCAGGGCCTGATGGACTGCATCCCAGAGTACTTAAGGAGGTGGCCTTGGAAATAGCGGATGCATTGACAGTCATTTTCCAACATTCCATTGACTCTGGATCAGTTCCTATCGAGTGGAGGGTAGCCAATGTAACCCCACTTTTTAAAAAAGGAGGGATAGAGAAAACAGGGAATTATAGACCGGTCAGCCTGACCTCAGTAGTGGGTAAAGTGATGGAATCAATTATTAAGGATGTCATAGCAGCGCATTTGGAAAATGGTGACATGACAGGTCCAAGTCAGCATGGATTTGTGAAGGGGAAATCATGTTTGACAAATCTTCTGGAATTTTTTGAGGATGTTTCCAGTAAAGTGGACAAAGGAGAACCAGTTGATGTGGTATATTTGGACTTTCAGAAGGCTTTCGACAAGGTCCCACACAAGAGATTAATGTGCAAAGTTAAAGCACATGGGATTGGGGGTAGTGTGCTGACGTGGATTGAGAACTGGTTGTCAGACAGGAAGCAAAGAGTAGGAGTAAATGGGTACTTTTCAGAATGGCAGGCAGTGACTAGTGGGGTACCGCAAGGTTCTGTGCTGGGGCCCCAGCTGTTTACATTGTACATTAATGATTTAGACGAGGGGATTAAATGTAGTATCTCCAAATTTGCGGATGACACTAAGTTGGGTGGCAGTGTGAGCTGCGAGGAGGATGGTATGAGGCTGCAGAGTGACTTGGATAGGTTAGGTGAGTGGGCAAATGCATGGCAGATGAAGTATAATGTGGATAAATGTGAGATTATCCACTTTGGTGGTAAAAACAGAGAGACAGACTATTATCTGAATGGTGACAGATTAGGAAAAGGGAAGGTGCAACGAGACCTGGGTGTCATGGTACATCAGTCATTGAAGGTTGGCATGCAGGTACAGCAGGCGGTTAAGAAAGCAAATGGCATGTTGGCCTTCATAGCGAGGGGATTTGAGTACAGGGGCAGGGAGGTGTTGCTACAGTTGTACAGGGCCTTGGTGAGGCCACACCTGGAGTATTGTGTACAATTTTGGTCTCCTAACTTGAAGAAGGACATTCTTGCTATTGAGGGAGTGCAGCGAAGGTTCACCAGACTGATTCCCGGGATGGTGGGACTGACCTATCAAGAAAGACTGGATCAACTGGGCTTGTATTCACTGGAGTTCAGAAGAATGAGAGGGGACCTCATAGAAACGTTTAAAATCCTGACGGGTTTAGACAGGTTAGATGCAGGAAGAATGTTCCCAATGTTGGGGAAGTCCAGAACCAGGGGTCACAGTCTAAGGATAAGGGGTAAGCCATTTAGGTCCGAGATGAGGAGAGACTTCTTCACCCAGAGAGTGGTGAACCTGTGGAATTCTTTGCCACAGAAAGTGGTTGGTGCCAATTCACTAAATATATTCAAAAGGGAGTTAGATGAAGTCCTTACTACTCGGGGGATCAAGGGGTATGGCGAGAAAACAGGAATGGGGTACTGAGGTTTCATGTTCAGCCATGAACTCATTGAATGGCGGTGCAGGCTAGAAGGGCCGAATGGCCTGCTCCTGCACCTATTTTCTATGTTTCTATGTTACAGGGGGCGGGGGCATGGCTTCAGCGTCAGCCTGATTGTCTGGGTAGATGTCAGCGTCCGTCTCCTCATCCTCCTCTTCCACTCTCTGGTGAGGTGGACTGTCAGATTCATCAGGCAATTCTTGTCCCCTCCTGATAGCTAAGTTGTGCAGCATGGAGCACACCACCACAAATTGATGGTGTGTGCTCAGGGTGGTATTGGAGGTCGCCTCTTGTATGGTCCAGGCATCTAAAGTGCTGCTTAAGCATTCCAATGGTTTTCTCCACGATATTGCGATTGGCTCTGTGGCTCTCGTTGTAGCGCCTCTCGGCTTCGGTGTGGATGCCATGCAGGGGGGTCATCAGCCAAGTGGCGAGGCCATATCCTTTGTCATCAAGCATCCAGCATTGACCTTGTGGCTGATTTTTAAACAAGTCAGATACAGTGCTCTCACACAGGATGTGAGCATCATGGATATTGCCCGGAAATTGAGCATTCACGACCAGTATAATTTGCTGGTGGTTGACAACCAGTTGGACATTCAGGAAGTGGAATCCTTTGCGGTTCCTGAAAACCTCAGCATCCTGAAAAGCTGCCTGCATCGCGATGTGCGTACAGTCTATTGCTCCCTGCATCTTGGGGTAGTTTGCAATTCTGGAGAATCCTAGAACCCTCTCACTTAGTGCCTCCCTGGTCATAGGGAAGCTGATCAAGTCCCTCCTGCATGCGTACAGGGCTTCAGTGGTCTGTCTAATGCAGCATTGTGTGGCATGCTGAGAAAGTCCGCAAATGTCGCACGCTGTGGCGTGAAAAGAACCCAAGGTATAGAATGAATTTGCCACGGTGACTTTGACCTCGACGGACAGTGCAGTACTGATGGTGCTGGCAGGCTGCAGATCTCCCCTTAACAGCTGGCATACCTCAGTGATAACCTCTTTGTGGAAGCGCAGTCTCCGAAGGCAGGTGGTGTCGGGCAGGTCGAGGTAAGACTGCTTCTCCCTGTACTTGCGGGGGGTGTAACGTTTGGTCCTCCTCATCAGTCTGGCACGTCTTACATTGGGTACATAATGCTGTGGAGCATACCTTCGGCCATCTTGGTTCTGCTGCATGTAATTGATCATCATGAGAGGGTGAGAAAGGACAGGCCCCATTGCAGTAGCTCTCTGTTTTCCATCGATTGATCACAAACAATGAATGTCCCGATGAAGACACCTGTTAAATTTCAGTCAGTCACAGTATGGTCAAGATATTTGTACAGATGTTCACATCAACTCCAATGACCTCCAGAGTACATCCGAACTCCCCCGAGGTTGAAGCAGAGCAGCCATTTAAAGGATGCGACATGTGATGTAGAACATGGTGTCCATAATGCTGTGATTAGTTCAGGTTAGTCCCACTTTTTCTGGGTTAGCGATATTGTGGGCGATATGTGCGTGAGATGGTGAAAGTGACGCTGGCCGATCTCATGGCCGCTAGTTTTGGTAAATATGCTCTTTACGACAAAAAAAAGTGGATGGGCTGTATTATTGAATCTCGGCATTAATTCCATGTGGAAAGTAATGCTGGGCGATATTATGGCCGTTGATTTTGCCCATTCTGATGATTCTGCCCAAAAAAAGTGGACGGGCGGTATTATTTTTTCCCGATGTTATGCACATGCGGAAAGTAATGCTCGGCGATAAATTTTCGAAAAATGCCCGTCAGTTTCCATTTTGTGGCTAAATGGCCGATATATAGGCATTATACATCATTTCAGCAGTAAAATGGGCGTTAAGTGGGCGTTAACCGTGCAAAAAAAGTGGAGGTTCTAGCCTCATATCTTTTATTGCGTATAACCATGCAAGTTATATAGAATTATTATTTTGTTATGATTACTTCTTCATTAAGGAGGGAGACATGTAGTCAGCTCCCCCTTGTGGACTATTGATGTAATGTAACTACTGATGTAAATAAAATAGAAGTGTCATTTGACAAAGTCACGCAATGACAATTTTCTGTATTGGAGGCCTGCTCTTATGCGTGACGTGTTAGTGATGTCATAAGAATATATCATACTTGCCTGTGACAACGACTAAATCAAATTACACATTGCAGAGACTTTGAATTACTCTCCAGCAGGCAGGATCAAATTACACATTCTAGGGTTGGGTGTGTCTTGTGCTCCAAGTGGACCAATCAGAAATCTGGTCCAACTCACCTGCAGTGCAAATAAACGCAGCCCTTGTTTCTATTCCTTTTTAAAAGCTGTTCATTTATAATATTCTTAATTTCTAACAAAGGATCCATACCTAAAATGCTGACTTTTCTGTACTCTCCATTAATGCTGCCAGAACTACTGAGTTTTCATCTTTTGGTTTCTACATACACAGAGTTCAGCATGGATCCATAAAGCAGAGCCGACTCCCACCACCATCTCTCAATTCATGAAGGAGATGAAACATAGAAACATAGAAAATAGGTGCAGGAGTAGGCCATTCAATAAGATCATGGCTGATCATTCACCTCAGTACCCCTTTCCTGCTTTCTCTCCATACCCCTTGATCCCTTTAGCCGTAAGGGCCCTACCTAACTTCCTCTTGAATATATACAATGAACTAGCATCAACAACTTTCGGCAGTAGGGAATTCCACAGGTTCACAACTCTCAGGCCTAAATGGCTTACCACTTATCCTTAGGCTCCTGATTCTGGACTTCCCCAACAACGGGAACATTCTTCCTGCATCTAACCTGATCAGTCCTGTCAGAATTTTATATGTTTCTATGAGATCCCCTCTCATCCTTCTAAATTCCAGTGAATACAGGCCCAGTCGATCCAGTCTCTCCTCATATGTCAGTCCTGCCATCCCGGGAATCAGTCTGGTGAACCTTCGCTGCACTTCCTCAATAGCAAGAACGTCCTTCCTCAGATCACGGGACCAAAACTGAACACAATATTCCAGGTGAGGTCTTACCAAGGCCCTGTACAACTGCAGTAAGACCTCCCTGCTCCTATATTCAAATCCCCTAGCTATGAAGGCCAACATACCATTTGTCTTCTTCACCGCCTGCTGAACCTCATGCCAACTTTCAATGACTGATGTACCATGACATGCAGGTCTCACTACACCTCCCCTTTTCCTAATCTGCCGCCATTCAGATAATATTCTGCCTTCGTGTTTTTGTCACCAAAGTTGATGACCTCACTTTTATCCACATTATACTGCATCTACCATGCATTTGCCCACTCACCTAACCTGTCCAAGTCACCCTGCAGCCTTTTAGCGTCCTCCTCACAGCTCACACCACCATCCAGCTTAGTGTCATCTGCAAACTTGGAGATATTATACTCAATTCCCTCATCCAAATCATTAATGTATATTGTAAATAGCTGGGGTCCCAGCACTGAGCCCTGCGGCACCCCACTAGTCACCGCCTGCCATTCCAAAAAGGACCCGTTTATCCCTGCTCTCTGCTTCCTGTCTGCCAACCAGTTCTCTATCCATGTCAGTACCTTACCCCCAATACCATGTGCTTTAATTTTGCACACCAATCTCTTGTGTGGGGCCTTGTCAAAAGCCTTTTGAAAGTCCAAATATACACCACATCCACTGGTTCTCCATTGTCCACTCTATCAGTTACATCCTCAAAAAATTCTAGAACATTTGTCAAGCAGGATTTCCCTTTCATAAATCCATGCTGACTTGGACCGATCCCATCACTGATTTCCAATAGTGCTGCTATTTCATCTTTAATAATTGATTCCAACATTTTCCCCTCAACTGATGTCAGGCTAACCGGCCTATAATTACCCATTTTCTCTCACCCTCCTTTCTTAAAAAGTGGTGTTACATTAGCTACCCTCCAGTCCATAGGAACCGATCCAGAGTCGAAAGAATGTTGGTAAATGAAAACCAATGCATCCACTATTTCTGGGATGCAGACTACTATGCACCGGGGATTTATCAGCCTTCAATCCCATCAATTTCCCTAAATTCCCACCTAATCAGGATTTCCTTCAGTTCCTCCTTCTCACTCGACCCTCGGTCCCTTAGTATTTCCGGAAGGTTATTTGTGTCTTCCTTCGTGAAGACAGAACCAAAGTATTTGTTAAACTGGTCCGCCATTTCTTTGTTCCCCATTATAAATTCACCCGAATCTGACTGCAAGGGACCTACGTTTGTCTTCACTAATCTTTTTCTCTTCACATATCTATAGAAGCTTTTGCAGTCAGTTTTTATGTTCCCAGCAAGCTTCCTCTCATAATCTATTTTCCCCCTCCTAATTAAACCTTTTGTCCTCCTCTGCTGTATTATAAAATTCTCCTTGTCCTCAGGTTTGCTGCTTTTTCTGGCCAATTTATATGCCTCTTCCTTGGATTTAACATTATCCCTAATTTCCCTTGTTAGCCACGGTTGAGCCACTTTCCCCATTTTATTTTTACTCCAGACAGGGATGTACAATTGTTGAAGTTTAGCCATGTGATCTTTAAATGTTTGCCATTGCCATCCACCGTTAACCCTTTAAGTATCACTCGCCAGTCTATTCTAGCCAATTCACGTTTCATATCATCGAAGTTACCTTTCATTAAATTCAGGACCTTAGTCTCTGAATTAACTGACTAATATAGCCAAACCTCCCCACTTGTTTCATTTGGTGCATTATCACTGTGTTTTAAATTTCATATCAAAAGAAATATTATCACAGAAATAGATAGGTAAAGAGCAGGAAGCTCAATCTATTTGTTCAAATGTAAAATATCTGCAATGAATAGAGTTTTACCTTTTATACTAAGAGTTATAATAAAGTTTGGCATATAGTTTAGAATTGGAATGAATGAATGTGATATAAACTTTATTAATATATTGTGGCCCCTATTTTCCACTTGCTGCATTTTTGGCGGCCGCTCATGTTAACGTACAATTTTTTTGTGTACGTTCATGCCAGACAAAAAATCGGGACGTTCGGCAAAACATTTTTGAATTTGGTGCCGTGCTCTCCGAAGTTGCCTGGGGGGGCGGAGCTTCAATACTGTGCTAAACACTCTCTGGGCATGCGGGAAAAAAGAAACTTCCTGGTCTGGATCAGACATATTTGTGATCGGATCATTTTTCCTTTTGTGATTGGATTGTGATTGGATTGTGCTGGCTGGATCTTTCTGCAATTTTGAGCATTAAAATCTGCAAAACATGGCTGAAAAAGAAGTGGAAGAGAAATTCGAAGGAGAAGGAAGGGCCGACCGATTTCTCCCACATGAAGTAGTATCCCTGATAGATATCATTGAGAGAAAATGGGATCTGCTGGAAACTCTGGGGGAAAAGTGGAAAAAAGTAAAACCTGCTATAATGGTTCAACGTTGGGATGATGTTGCTGTAAAGTACAATGCAGTAGCCATCACCCGGAGAATCGGTGGGCAGCTGAAAAATAAGTGGCAGGACCTCGGACAATTAGTTAAAATAAGTGTGCACTGCAATTACATTTGTGTGTGTGTGTGTGTGTGTTTGGCCACCACAGCAGAACGACCCTCTCTTAAAAATGTCTATTTTCATCTTTGCAGTTGAAGAATGCAGAGATCAGGAACCACAGGAATCGTACTGGTGGAGGTCTACCAAGCGAGCTGCAATTGAGCCAGCTGGAACAGAGGATCTTTGATCTGATTCAACCTCACCGGAGAAGATCCACCACCAATGTGGACGCTGGGCACAGGTCAAAGAGATGGGATAAGCCCTGCAATTTGCATTGTGGGTTGGCTAAATACTATGTGGGCTAGCTAGGCTTTAATGGATGTTTTCAATATGTTTTACAGCAGCTGTGCGTCAGGAAGAGGCAAAAGGTGATCCAGGACAAGCAGAAGGATAGGCAGAAGTACCAACAGAAGTAGCACCCGAAGGACATCCAGAAAATGAGTCCAGAATTCTTTCCTGATTTTGAGCAGGGCAATCTGGATGAAGGCCAGAATGAAGATCCCCCCATATGATCAGATGATCATATTGGACCTGCAGCTGGTGGAGCCAATGGATTAAGAAGCATGCTCCAGTGTGGTCCAGCAATGCACACCTGTGAGAGGGATGCCCAATAGGATCAAGGAGCAAGGCACAGCTGGGAGACGGTGAAGCAGGTGGAAAGGATAGCTGAATCACAAGCGCAGGTAGACATGGTACAGCTCATCAAGATGAGTGGGGAGAGTATGCAGCTAACCAGGTCACTCCTGGACACCATGGGTGAGGTGAGGATAGAAATTGTGGGACTGTCAGGAGAAATAGCAACATTGTCTGGAGGAATAGGACCACCACTGGCGGGGCAGATTAGGGAGGGAATGGTGGATGCACTTGATGCACTGTCGGGACAGCTGATGGGGAAATTGTCTGACATATGTGATGGAAATTTGCAGGTAGCTGCTGCAATAAGGGAACACACCCTGGTTGTCATTCAACACTACCAATTGGTGGCATCAACTGCTGCCAATCAAATCATCCCCCAACCAACCTCAGGGACTGTGCCGCAGGGTGATCCACAGCTTGAAAAAGATGAAGGTGAACCCGGGCCTTCCAGAAAGATGTCTACTAGGTCTGCCCCTGTCCAAACCCACCAACGCAAAACAAAAAAATATAACTTTGGGCTCACCGGGGGGCCGAGAAAGTCTGCTGCACCAACAGACAGGGCTAAGGGTAGAGGCACCAGGGTGGGCAAGAGGGGCACTACGCGCTAGTGGTCATTGAATAAGGGGGAGGAGAGATATTTGTATCTTGCTGTTACTTGTTTTGTTAATAGAAAAGTTTGATACAATAAATTTTTGTTCATTGAAAATGTTAATGTTTGCAAGAAGTTTAAAAGTTGCTACACGTTAATTGAAAATTTTAAAGCTTGATACAAAATGCTTTATTAAAGTTAAGTACAAATGTACAAATGTTTAATAATCCTATTCTTTTAATTTAACCAGTATCAGAGCATTATTTTGTGAATTTAACCAACATAAACCAACACAACATTATTAAAAGTGGAAACAGTGTAAACAGTCAACATGGTGTGACACTATAATCAAATGTGCCACCGTTTAGCCTTCAGGCAGAAAAGCGTTCACAGATTAGCCACTGACGCAAGTCTCTAGCAATGGCTAGAGGTTCCCTTGGTTGCCCCACCTTCCTCCTCCTGCTGCTGGTCTTCCTCCTCCTCCTCCTCCTCCTCCTCCTCCTCATTGTCAGCCTCCTATGAATCCTCATCCCTCCTTTACCCCTCAGGAAGATTTTCAATGTCCAGTACTTGTCCTGTTATGATGGCCAAGTTGTGCAGCATGCAGCACATGACAGTGAACTGAGCGATGTGGTGAGGGGAGTATTGCAGGTCACCTCTAGAATGGTCCAGACATCAGAAATGCTGCTTTAATACAGCAATGGTCCTCTCTATGATGCTCCGTGTCGTTATGTGAGACATATTGTACCGATGCTCTGTCTCAGTGCGGGGTTTGCGTAGGGGGGCTATAAGTCAAGTGGCGAGCCCGTAACCTTTGTCCCTGAGCAACCAGCTCTACCCTTCTGGCAGCTCCTGAAACATCGCAGATATAATGCTCTCACCTAGAATGAAAGCATCATGGATGCTACCGGGATATTTGGCATCCACTGCCATGATCCGCTGCAGATCGTCGCACACCAGCTGCACATTTAGGGAGTGGAAACCTTTTCTGTTGCAGTCAACTTTGGAATCTTGTAAGGGTACTCTCAAGGCAATTGGGGTACAGTCAATATCACCCTGTACCCTGGGGAAGCCAACAATTCTGGAGAACCCCACAGCTCTGTCTCTCATTGCCTGCGTGGTCATAGGGAAAGTGATGAATTGATCCCTTTTGGCATACAATGCAGCAGTCGCCTGGCAAATGCAGCAATGGGTGGAATGCTGTGAGATCAAGCATATGTCCCCAGTTGAAGCTTGAAATGATCCCGTTGCATAGAAGGCAAGTGCCGTGTTATCTTTAGTTCTACAGGTAGGGCAGTCCTCCTTCCACTTCTTGGCCGTATGTCTGCCCTGATTAGTTGGCAGATCTCAGTGATGACCTCCTTTCTGAATTTCAGCCTACAAACGCAGTCTACCTCACTCAGTTGCAGATATGAGTGCCTCTCCCTATAGACTCACTGAGGGTAAGGCCTCCTCCCCATCAATCTGTCTCCCTGATATCGATGTTGAATTATTCGTCGCCTCTGCATGCCATGTATGGCCAATGCCTTTATCACATCAGGCACGCTAAAAATTGCACCCATTATTATTGTTATTATGCAGATAAATACTTAAATCACTTACACCTTTCCTCTCCATTTTGCTCCACAAGGCTGGGTGACGCCACATCCTGATTTGTGCATGCGTTTGTTTGTTTGTACAGTGATATTCTTGGGTCACCTGTGACAAATAGTCATTTCTAGCTTACTGCTGTACCTGTGCACAGAACGTCCCATTTCAGATGCTGACCGAGCTCGAGGCATGGGCGAAGGAGTGTCGGCCGGGCAGGATCGCAAGCTCGGCCGGACACAAGTACAACAACTCAACGCTCGGCTTCAAAAGCAGCCCGGGCTCTGGTGCTCATGTCTGGCCGAGCTTGCGATCCGGCCCGGCCGGCACTCCTTCGACCCGTGTCTGGAGCCCAGTCAGCAATGATTGTGTTGGGGTGGACAGTCGTGATTTGGGTGAAAAAGAACCCAGCAAAGTTATTTCAGTTCCCTCCAACAAAATTTGACATTTGTTTTTTATATTGTCTCGCTCCAAAAACTCGGAAGTTACTTTCCAAGTATTTTCAGAGTACCCTGTCCAAAAAAATCCATGCATTTATACGTTATTTTGTCGTCTTTTGCCTGGCCCCAATAAGCTTTTGTGCACCGAGCCGATTTCCTTAAGTTCACAGAAGGTTTTTTTTTTCGGGGCTTTTTGGCGGTGTGTGCGCCATGCTGAAAATAATCGTGGCAGCAAACATCGTCTAACTGCACAAGAACGGCGCCCGAGCCCGTTTTCACTCGTGTCTGTGGCCAAAAATTTTAAACTAGTGCACATAGTTGGCGCTGGTGTACAAACATTGGTGAAAATTGGAAACTGAGGATTTCACGCCAAAAAACGTTTGGACGCCAATAAACGGCATACAATCGTGACGAAAATAGGGGCCAATGTATTAAATAATATTATGCTCTATGACAATATCATGTGCTATACATTGTGTATTATATCATCTTATTTTGCAATGATAAAACTTTTATAAATTTAAGCATCCTGAATGAGTTTATGGTAAATGATAATAGTAAAGTGATGTCAGGATATTTAAATTTAATCCAAGATTTGCATTAACATGAATGGTTGCATTAGAATTAATCTAATGTTCATAGAATTTTATCGAAGTGTAACTGGATGGTAAGGGCATTCAAAATAAATTCAGTGCTTCATTTTTAACTCTTTGCCCTTTGTAAAAAGAAAGGAGGACATTTTCAAGTTGCACAAAAAATAGTTGCAAAGTAGGCAGGACAACGAAATTGCTCATCTGATGACATCATCAGGAAGCAGAACCCATTTTCAGGGTTGTGCATCATTTGAATTTGATGGACCAGCTGTCAGCGATAATAATACTGGTAATTAAACAGCTCCCCACTGTGGCGGGGGCGGTGGAGTTGGAGGATTTTGGGCTAGCCTGACATCAGTGGCAGCGGTCTTGAAGGGGAGGTGTAGTGCTCATTGTGGAGCTCAACTAAAGATGCTCTTTCTCCATTAGCTGCAAAAAAATGTCCATTGGGAAAACACCTTATTTTCAGATCGTGCCCTGGAGGCTTGAGTCTAGGAGGAAGACTATCCTCTTCCCTTTGAATGGGACAGGGACAGACAGGATGGTCTGAGGTGCCAGAGCGTGTCAATGCCAGAACTTTAACCTCTTGGACCTGGATCAGTGCAGATAAGTAATTAATGATCTGACCCGGAAAAATTAAGGTAAGATTCACATTCACAGCCTTGTTGTCATTGTCAACACAGCCCTGCACCTGTTTACTATAACAGCAGAGCTGCCAATATTGACCTTCCCCAATTCACATTCCTCTCATCCAATTATAGTAACACTCCCCAGTGTTCCTCCACCTACTGCCACTACGTTCACAATTATTGCCCTCTGTTGCACTCACCTGATGCTTCACCACAGCATCATCCAAACAATTCTGCTCTCACATACAGATATTCATAACTCTTCAGCAGGCTCCTCACTTACACAGTCCCTTCCTTGTGTACACAATGCCAGAGAAAGGACCCGCACTGCAAGATGGACAGCTTCCTATCAAGCTCTCATGTCAAGAGAAGAGACAAGCATGGATATGCTGGGCAGAGGGAGAGCCAGAGCTGCAGCAGATGATGAGCCAGGAGGAAATGTGCCACAGCATGCTTGGCCCTATCAAGATCCTTTTTTCTTAACACTTAACTTTTCCCCTCATTCAATTTGAGTCAGAGCCTGACGTTGTATTGAGCGACCACTCTTTTGCTACAAGTTACAAGTTCAAGCTACTAACCATTTCCTCTCTCCTCTAATTCTAGACCCTACGAAGTCACAGCCCCATTGGCAGTCCAAGAGGAAGAGGACACACCAACTGAAGATGCGAAGATGCAGCATTACTCACTCTTACCCTTGCGCGCACCAGCTCAAAATTGACACCCTGTGACCTTTAAATAATGACTTAGAGGGGTCAGCACTGGGTGATGCACCAAGCACAAGTCTTTAAAATCAAGGACAGAAAGAGATGGCCCAGGACACAGCTCAAAGAGTGGGGGAATTGAGAGCTCCCACAGGATGAAGGCAAACCTGGCACAGACCTACACGATGCACTACATGTCATCGCATACCAACTGGCCATTCAGCGAGTGACATCCTATTCATGTACACCTGAGGTTCTTCCACCGGAGCAAGCAATGCTGCATGTGTGCAGTCGATGATGCTGAGCACCTGGGGAGCTTGTAATGCTGGAAAAGACCAAGGGCCAGATTTTCCATTATTTTTACATACATACTGCCCACTTAACTTCCATTTTAATGCTGAAATGAAGTATAACACCCATATATCATCCATTTAGCCACAAAATGGAAACTAACACCCATTTCTCGGTCACTTATCGGCAAGCGTTATTTTCGGCATGTATTAACGCTGATAAAAAATAATACCGCCCGACCATTTTTTGGGGGCGGAAATATCAGAATGGGCGAAATTAACGCCCATAATATCACCCAGCATTACTTTCGGAATTTAATTAATGCCAAAATTTAATAACACCGCCCACCCACTATTTCTTGTCGTAAAGATCAGACTTGTCGAAACTAACGCACAAAATATCGTCGAGTGTTACTCTCGGCACCTCGCACACATATCGTCGAAAATATCGCTCGATGAAAAAACCGCTGTGAAAAAGTTGCTCTCACCTGAACTGATCATAGCATTTTCTACATCGCAGGTCGCTTCATTTAAAAGGCTGCTTCAACTTCTGGGGAGTTTGGATGTACTCTGGAGTTCTTTTAAGGTGATGTGAACATCTGAACAAACATCTTATCATACTGTGGACGATTGGACTTTAGTTTCGGTGATTTAGTGGGGAAATTTATTGTTTGTGAACAATAGGTATAATACTGATAGTTATTTGAATGGGGCTTGTAATTTCTCAGCCTGTCTTGATGAATACGCACATGCTGCAGACTGCAGATAGCAGAAGGTATATTCAACAGCATTATGTGCCCAATCTAAGACGTGCCAGACTGCTGAGGAGGACCAGACCTTACACCCCCCCGCATTTACAGGGAGAAGCGGTCTTACCTCAACTTGTCCGATAACACATGCCTTAGGGCACTGCGTTTCCACAAAAAGGTTATCAGTGAGATATGCCAGCTAATCAGCGGAGATCTGCAGCCTGCCAGCACCATCAGGACCGCACTTTCCATAGAGGTCAAGGTCACCACGGCACTTTCGTTCTACGCGTCAGGTTCCTTTCAGGCCTCAGCTGGTGACATTTGCACTATATCTCAGCATGCCACACATTGCTGCATTCAACATGTCACTGAAGCCCTTTACTCACGCAGGATGGACTTTATCAGCTTCCCTTTGACCAGGGAGGCTCAGACTGAGAGGACTCTAGGATTCTACCGAATTGCTAACTTCCCCAAGATGCAAGGATAGACTGCACGCACATTGCGATGCGGGCACCATTTCAGGATGCAGAGGTTTTTCGGAACCGAAAGGGATTCCACTCCCTGAATGTGCAACTTGTTGTCGACCACCAGCAAATAATTATGGCAGTGAATACCAAATTTCCGGGCGGCATCCATGATGCTCACATTCTCCATGACAGTGCTTTATCTGGCATGTTTAACAGTCAGCCACAAGGCCAATGCTGGATGCTTGGTGACAAAGGATATGACCTCACCACATGGCTGATGACCCCCCCTACGTAACACACAGAAGCTGAGAAGTGATACGAGAGTCACAGAGCCACATGCAATATTGTTGAGAAAACAGTGCTTTAGATGCCTGGATCACTCAGGAGTTGAGCTACAATACCACCCTGAGCAGGTAGCTCAATTCGTGGTAGTGTGCTCCATGCTGCACAACTTGGCTATCAGGAGGGGACAAGAATTGCCAGAAGGGACTGACGGTCCACCTCAGGAGAGAGAGGAAGAGGAGGACGAGGAGGTGGATGCTGATCTCGGGCCAGACAATCAGGCTAATGCTGAAACAATGCCCGCGCCCCCTTCTAGACCGCAGGAAAGGGCCCGTGGTGGCTACATTGCTGCAAGACTCTTATGTCAGCAGCTCATAAATGAGCGCTTTACTGGAAAGAACATTGTTAGTATTTACAAAGCTGCAACACTGCTGTGTCTGCACATACATCAATGGTGTGCATCACCTTGGTGACAGTTAAAGTGTAAGTTGATTCATGTTAAGTTTAATTATCTCCTTTCATGTTAAGGAATCACCAGTTTGTAACACTGCAGCTATCTGAGACAATTCGCAACAAGGATATGTTAAATAAAAAACATTTAATGAGAACATTTGTTTGAAATCATAATTATAACTAAAAAACACCCCATCCCACCCCCACTCCACCCACAACAAATTTATAACATTTAGATCAATCAAATGGTCAACATTTCTAACAACACAGAACACAACTGCAAAATAATGTAGCCCCCTCCCCCCTTTCCCCAAACCTCCTAATAAATTAGCACCAACAACATAAAAATATGACCAAGACAACACCTGCAGCCATGCACCTCACTTTCCTTCCCCCCCACCCTTCGCTTCTCCTCCCCACCTCTACCCCTTCCCCTTCCCCTCCTGACTCCAAGCCGCCTGGCCGAGGAGCTCCTCAGGCACTGCTTCATTGGGGGGGATGATGGCAGAACCGATGATTGGACGGATACAGGAGAGGACGGTCCCGAGGTGGGAATGTGCTCCGAGCCAGAAGCAAGATCTTCTTCCTGGCTCTCATGTGTTGTTGGCAATGGGGGTGCAGCACCTTGGAGTGCAGTGCCGTGCTCCGGGACCACTGGGAGGCCTCTGTCACCAGTGTTCCTGGCTATCACCTCCAGGGCCTCCGCCATCCGCGGCACGTACTCTGTCATGGTGGCAGACATGCTGGCCAGCTGTTGGGATATGCCCCTCATTGTCTGTAGGATCTGCTGACCTATGTCAACACTCCTCCTGGATAAGTCTACCATGTCCCCACTCAGATCTGCCACTCGTGGAGCAGATCTGCTATGCCTAACCAACTGCGCTTGGTCGTCGGCGTCCTGGAGACACCTCGGGTGCCCTGCGGCAAGGCGCTTGGGCCTGGTACCTCCACGGTAGAGGTGGGAATGGCCACAGGGGCACTAGATGGCCCTGGGATGGAAGGCGTATTAGAGCCTGGCGATGCAGGCTCCTCAAAGTTCGCGCTGTCTTCTGTGGAGAACAGAACCAGCAGATGCACAGGCGAGAATCGGTGCTCCTCAGCACCAGATGTCTGATCGTCCGGCGAGTCCGGCCCCGCACACCAAGCTTCTGGCCTCGGTGGTGTTGCCTGAGGCCACGCTGCTGGCTGAGCTGCAAACCACAAATGAGGTTATTAGAGGAGAAGGGGGTGCTAGGGTCATAAGGTGATTCCAGTGCTACACACGGCATATGCACGACAAATGCACCACTGCTATCAAAATCTTCACAGACATCACATTTCATGACCATCACCAAATTCTGCATTGCAATGATTCTCATGATGCCATCATTATTTAGAGAAAACTTTTATCAATCATCATGTATTATTGATCGGATATGAGTGGGTGTGGCATCTATTAACTTTTCATCACGCAATGGTATATACTTTACTCACATGGCATCACATCAGGTTCTGCAGCTGCATGGGTGCCCGACTGGGGTGGCTCCCCACTAATGCCTGCACCCGCTCCTTAATATCTGTCAGCTCACTGATGACTGGTGGACCGCCAACCATTCGCCTCTGCTCGGCCCTATTCTTAGAAAGCTTCTTCTGTAAAAGGTAAGAACAGCACGACATGGCATGAGATCATTGCATATCATTGCTAGGTACTGTCACAGAGACTGATACAACACATAACCGACAGCTGTAATTATGATTATTATGAAACTTATCATTCTTTACCTAAAGACGTACATTGTGAACACTGGCTTTGAGTGCAATATTCCCAGTATAAGTGCAAGACATCACATCTGCTGATAGTCACTCATTCCACTTAGAAATCAAATTATATAAATGCATAAGTACATGTAAATAAATGAAATACTTACTCTGGCGGATCCGACAAGGTTGTTTCAGCGCTTGCGGCATTGGTTGCCCTCACGCACCTCGTTGGTCACCGATGAGACCTCCTTGGCTATCTCAGCCCATATCTTCTGGTAGGCCTTTGGGGTGGGCTTCCCATACCCACCCTGGGTCAATTGACCCCAGCATGACTCAACCTCCTGCACGAGGGAGGCATTTGCCTCGTCGTAGAATCTCCGAGCTCATTTTCATCCTCCCAATTGTTCCTCTCCCAGCTCATTATTTTCACCAGTGTCAGTCTCCACAGCGTGCTGTGTCGCCTCCTCCAGCCCTTCCATTGTAACAACCAAATTTCCACAAATATATCGGCGGGAACAACTTAATTTTTGCTCAGAATTCTTTCTGCTGGTCGAAAATCTCCCTCCTCCCTCCCAGAACAGCCAAACAAGCACACATCACAGCCACACACGCTTTCAGTTCCTCTCTGCTCCCTCTCTCTCTGTCTCCTCTTCTGCGCATGTAATGATGGCCCCTGACCTCTGGAAATGCGGGAAGCGACCGTTGCAATGCCGTTGCTATGGATGCTGACACTTTACAGCAGAAGGTCAAAAAAAATTAACGCTAACGCCCATTTCAGATCGCTCGCAGTAACACCCATTTTAAAAAATGGAAAATTAGGGTTTTGAAAATGAGCGATAATCCGGCGATCTCAAAACCCATATTTACCACCGACGCTGGAAATAATGCCCATTTTTGGGTGATCTGCGCAAAAGTGCAAAGTCTAGCCCCACAACCCTGCCTTCCTGCTTTGTGGCCTCCCTTGGGGAGAGAGATAAAATCATTGGCGTTGGTAAATTGTGCATCCCTCACCTGCCTAATGCAGACATGCACCACCGATTGGCTGATGTTGCTAATGTCACCTACTGCAGCCTGAAATAACCCAGAGGCGTGAAAATTCAGGGCCACATTGACTTCCACAGCTACAGGCAATGATGTATATGACTTTGTGCTGTGCTGCAGTTGGGGTTGCAAAAGTTAACATAGCTTTGTGACAGCCTCCCTGGTAAACCAAAGCATCTTCACACGCTGCTCCTCAATAAACTACCGGCATAAAGTTCTGTATTCTCAAGGGGGTTAAGGACTTCTGAAAGCTTCCCTCCTTTTGCTTCTTCTCTCTGAACCTGCAGGTCCCTGGACTCTAGTCCACTACTCTCTGTGGGTCCTTTTCCAGTCACAATGGTTTCCAAGCTCCAAACCCATAATGCCAACTTGAAGTATGCCAGAAGCCTCTGGTCAAAATTGAACTGTAGACTCAATAAAAACATTTTTTAAACTATTAATTGCAGTTCTAGCAGCCAAAATCCCCAACCTGCAAAGCAAAATCAGCATTAGCAGTCCCAATAAACTAACCAGCCATTTACCTGCGAACAGCGATTCATTTAATTATTGTGAGAAATAGCATCTTCCCAGCTATTTAGAACAGAGGAACAGGAGTAGATCATTCATCCCCTCGAGCCTGTTCTGCCATTCAATTAGACCATGGCTGATCTGTATCTTAATTTCAGTTACCTGCCTTGGTTCCATAACCTTTAATACCCTTGCCTAACAAAAATCTATCAATCTCAATTTTGTTATTTTCAATTAACCTAGCTGCTTGGGGAGAGAAAGACAGATTTCCACTTCCCTATGTGTGATGAAGTGGTTCATGAAAACATAAAAACATAAGAAATAGGAGCAGGAGTAGGTCATTTGGCCCCTCGAGCCTTTTCCGCCATTCAATGAGATTATAGTTGATCTTTTACCTCAACTCCACTTCCCTGTACTATCCCCATATCCCTTGATTCCTTTAATATCCAAAAATCTATCAATCTCTGATTGAATATACTCAACAACTGAGCACCCACAGCCCTCTGGGGTAGAGAATTCCAAAGATTCACAACCTTCTGAGTGAAGACATTTCTCCTCATCTCAGTCCCAAATGGCCGACCCCTTATTCTAAAACTGACCCCAGGCAGAGTAAACATCCTCCCTGCATCTACCCTGTCAAGCTCTGTAATCATTTTGTAAGTGTCAATGAGATCACCTCTCATTCTTCTAAACTCCAAAAAAAAAGACCTAGTCTACTCAATCTCTCCTCAAATGACAATCCCCCCATCCCAGGAATCAGTTGGGTGAACCTTCATTGCACTCCCTCTATGGCATGTATATCCTTTCTTCGGAAAGGAAACCAAAATTGTACACAATACTCCAGCGGGCCGATAATTGCCCCTTTCCTTAAGGCCTGTTATCACTGTAAATCGGTGTGGAGTGTAGTGGCCACTGTCTTTCCATGGAATGGCCGCTGATAGCCCACTTGCCCTCCTGTGTTTTCCCGGCGGTGCCCCAATCCCCCCCCCTACTGCTCCGCTGCTGCCAATCCAGCTTAAGCACGTCCTCACTGTGCGCACCGCCAATCTAACCCCCCGACGGCGACATTCTCCTCGGAAAATCTACGGTCTGTCTGGTGGTTTCCCGGTGGCCCAGTGAGGCTGTGGCCTTCTGCAGCAGTGGTGCTACTTCCCTTAAAGGCCATGTTATTTTTTGTCAGCCGACGGCTATGTCGGCCCGACAATTATGCTCCCGGGTTCGGCTGGGCCACCAACAGGCAGCCTGGCACCCCCTGGCAATAAGACATCTTTACTCTTATACTCAAATCCTCTTGTAATAAAGGCCAACATACATTTGCTTTCTTAATTGCTTGCTGTACCTGCATGTTAACTTTCAGTGATTCGTGCACAAGGACACCCAGCTCCCTTTGAACACTAACATTTCCCAATCTCTCACCATTTAAAAAATACTCTGCTTTTCTATTTTTCCTACCAGAGTGGATAACCTCACATTTCTCCACATTATATTCCACTTGCCATGTTCTTGCCCACTCACTTAGTCTGTCTATATCCCCTTGAAGCCTCTTTGCATCTTCCTCACAACTTACATTCCCACCTGGCTTTGTATCATCAGCAAACTTGGATGTATTACCCCCATCCCATGAGCCCTAATTTTGTTCAATAGCCTCTTGTGTGGCACCTTATCGATTGCCTTCTGAAAATACAAATAAACCACATCAACTGGTCCCCCCTTAACTATTCTGCGAGTTACAACCTCAACCAACTCTAACAGATTTGTCAAACTTGATTTCCTTTTCAGAAATCCGTGTTTGCTCCACCCAATCCTATTATTATTTTCTAAATGCCCTGTTACCACATCCTTAATAATAGATTCTAGCATTTTCCCTACTACTGATGTCAGGCTAACTGTTCTCAGTTTTCTTGCTCCCTCCTTTCTAAAATTCTTTCTGACATCACCCTGAATGAACTAGCTTTAATTTTAACCCTTAGTTTGGAATCTACCACCAGAGGAAATATTTTCTCTCTATCTACCAGATGGTCTACTCCTGTTCACACCCATGATTTCTGTGCCGATTGTAGAATTAACAATTAGTATGCTAGTGCTGTTTAAAATGACATTTAGATCTTTCAACAAATGTAGAACCTATATTTGCATGCTTAAATAGGTGTCATAAAAAATGGCCCAACACAAATGGTATTGGGTAAATTTTTAGCACAGAAAAGCTGTGCGAGATTGCAGCTTGAGCTTCGGGGTAATAACACTTATCTTTTTGAAGGTAGAACACACATGCACAAAGTGAAAATCACCGAAAAGTTTCTGCAGAAGCTTTATGTTGGAAAATGTTTCATATTGATTACACAGAGATAGGCCCACCAGTGACAATGAATTACGTGATCCTTTTATAAATATGGAAGAACATTTCTATTTCTTATATTGCATCCATGAGTTATGGGTCTAATTTATTTTTCCCCATTGGTGAATGAATGCTTCAAAATCATTCTGTTTATTCTAAGGGTGTATAGTTACTGGCAGAATATTAAATGCATCTTTAAATGAATGCTCTAACAGTGCATGCAGCTGACTGTTGAGTGCTATTTTACACCTGGGAATCTTCATTGCTGAATTTCATATGAGGAAAATCTCTATCTTGTAGGCAGTTAAATTATTTGTCATGTTTATAGTGTCATATTAAAAAAGTAAGAAAAAAAACAAGAGGAAACTTAGGCCCAGAAATTGGATAGAGCCACGAAACATAAGAATTAGGAACAGGAGTAGGCCATCTAGCCCCTCGAGCCTGCTCCGCCATTCAATAAGATCATGGCTGATCAGACAGTGTTCAGGCCTAACAGTCTAGAAATTCATCCGCTCAGCTAAAACGCTGGTCGCTGCTCTTTTACCAGCTGATGGTAGGTCCTGCGACGGCCATCGTTTTTATTATTACCTTTGCACTGCTAGTAACTGGCAGTGCCATGCAGAAAGTATTGGCGGCGTGGTAACGTCAATCGGCATGCAATGCCAACTTAATGTCACCAATGTGAGCTTTTCCCCCAGCATTGAATTCAGCACTGGGTCCTAAGCATGCCGGGTAAACCTGGTGTACAAATAGGCTGTCAGTGGCGATATCATCACCTCTTAAAAGGACACACACATCTTTCAGCTAAGTCTGCATTTAAACTTTTGGACTTTTTAAAACATTGTATTGAAGTAGTGGCTTGCTGCAATAGATGTTAAAATTTTTTTAAGTGTTCAGGGAGTGCTGCTGGACACTTAAAAGGGCTTGGTTAGTAAATGAAGGCCTCTGAGAAGACAAACTATATTGCAAATACTCAGCAGGTCAGGCAGCATCCATCGAGAGAAAAACAGAGTTGACGTCTCAGGTCAAGATGCTGCCTGACCAGCTGAGTATTTCCAGCATTTTATGTTGACATTTCAGACTTAGAGTCTCCGCACGCAGAGGGAAGAAGAAGACACAGAAAAGGAGGAAGCAGAGGAATGATGCATCCAAGACAGCTCCTTTGTGACAGTTTTTCTGGTGGAATCATCCATCTGCGGCACCAGTGACCACAACCCCAATTCCCCTTTCAACATTTGTCTCACACCTTACATTCCCTCTGTTACTGACCATCACAACATCCTCTTGGCCATGATGCTGAGATGAACAAGAACACAAGAAATAGGAACAGGAGTAGGCCATTTGACCCCTCGAGCCTGCTCCGCCATTTAATAAGATCATCGCTGATATGATCATGGACTCAGTTCCTTGCCCACATCGCATAATCCTTTATTCCATTATCGTTCAAAAATCTGTCTATCTTCGCCTTAAATATACTCAATGACCCAGCATCCACAGCTCTCTGGGGCAGAGAATTCCATAGATATACAACCCTCTGAGAGAAGAAATTCCATCTCATCTCAGTGTTAAATTGGCGGCCCCTTATTCTGAGACTATGTCCTCTAGTTTTAGTTTCCCCAATAAGTGGAAATATCCTCTCTGCATCCATCTTGTCGAGCCCTCTCATTATCTTATATGTTTCGATAAGATCACCTTTCATTCTTCTGAACTCCAATGAGTATAGTCCCAACCTACTCAACCTATCTTCATAAGTCAACCCCCTCATTTCCGGAATCAACCTAGTGAACCTTCTCTGAATAGCCTCCAATGCAAGTATATCCTTCCTTAAATACGGAGACCAAAACTGCATGCAATACTCCAGGTTTAAGCCACCACCATAAAGCAAACTTTCCAATCCAACTTTATACATCTATCCATCCAATGATGGATCAAGAAATCAACTCATCACCCTTATGCATTCTGTTAGTGACTGTCTTGTGTGTGCCTTTGCCTATCCTACTGATGCTTGAACGCAATGTCAGGATGGGAACTTCGCCTCGGAGGTCTCCACTAGCGCCACCAGGACAGAGGTATGTACTGCACCACTAATTTCAAGCCCCTCCGCTGTCTCGTTATGTTTGCATCCATTTTCAGTGGCCATTAACCCGAGTTGCTGTTGGCGCGCCCAATTTTTTACCCCAATGATGTTAAGCTGCGCCACCTCAAAATGGGCGAGGTAACATGCAAAATTCCTGCTCACTCTTTATTAACATGATTATAGTCTTGATTTCAGCGCTAAAACTCATTGGATTAACACTCAACGGGTGGACCAATATCGCGGCCAGTCTAATTATCAGTCATGTGTGGCACAGGCTTTATTCAGTACTTAAAGGGGAGGTGCACTGATGCTGCAGCATCTCATTGTCAAGCCAGTTCCAACTGCAGCTGCCTGAAGATGAAGATGAAGATGAAGATGAAGATGAAGATGAAGATGAAGATGAAGATGAAGATGAAGATGAAGATGAAGATGAAGATGAAGATGAAGATGAAGATGAAGATGAAGAAAGAATAAGGAACTGCAAAGTCATAGCAGAGTATCCTCAAACGGAGAGAGCTTAGAGATTTTCTAACGCAGATCTGGAGGCACAAATGTAGCCATGGAGAGGAGGTGGGCTGTCCTCTTCCCACAGAAGGGGGCCCTTGGCACACACTGCCCATGTGATCACCAGCACTGTGGTCCCAAAGTTGATCATCCAGTGCAGAAAGAAGTTTAATGACCTCAGACGAGTGGTCAAGGTGAGTGAAGACTTTAGCAAATGCCATATTCCACCATCTGCATCTCAATCCTGGGTCCTGGGATGTATGATGGGGATGTGGAGCAACGGGGATCTGGGATTTCAAACATTGGAATAGGAGTCTGATGAAACATTCATGGACAGCCTCTCTGAAAGGGGAATTGGCTGCCTGCTTTATCTCTCCCTCTTCCTCTTGCTGCATTTCCTCTTCCTCTTCCTCTCCCTGCTCCTCCTCCTGAGATGGTCCGGCAAACACTCTGGTGGCAAAGGCAGCACCCTCATGGTGGCCATGTTGAGAAGCATGCAGCTGACCACTATGAAATGGGATACCTACTCAGCCAAGTACTAGAGGGCTCCTCCCGAGCAGTCAACTATTGCTTCAGTAGCCCAATGTCTGCTTGATGATGTTCCTGGTGGAAGCAAGGCTCTCATTATGTGAGTTCTGGCTACAAGTAGTGGGGTTGCAGAGGGGAGTCATGAATCAGGTGGAGAGCGGATAGCCCTTGTCATTGAGCAGCTACCCTTGAGTTTGATGTGGTGGGTGGAAGATTGCAGGCACACCGGACTGATGCAGGATGAAGGCATCATGACTGCTGCCAAGATTGGCCATCAGGAATCAGTGGGCGGGGTCACACACCAACTGCACATTAAGTAAATGGTAGCCTGCGTCTTGCACCATGGGGAAGCCTGCAATTCTGGCAATGCCACAGGTGCGTTCATCCTGTTTCTCTCTGCTCCAAGAGAAGACAATGCCGTCCCTTCTCCTGGTGTAGCAAGCCTCAGTTACATCCTGAATGCAGCGAGGGATGGCAAATTGTGAGCTATTAACTAAGTGTCCTGTTGCAGACTGGATGGATCTGCTGGCAAAGAAATGGAGACCCACAGAGCTATGTTCACCCTGCTCTCAGGCTGCCAGTCTGGGTGCAGGAGATGGCAAAGTTCTGTGAGCACCTCTTGGTGAAGCGAAGTCTCCTAATACACTGCTCCTCACTTAAATGGATATGAGAATTGCTCTCGAAAGACCATGGGCTAGACTTTCCACTTTTTTTGCATCGATACCTCCCACTTAACGTCCATTTTAATGCTGAGATGAGGTCTAACGCTCATATCGCCTATTTAGCAACAAAATGGAAACTAACGCCCATGTATCGCTCACTTATCACCCAGCGTTACTTTCGGTATGTACTTAGCACCACGAAAAAATAATACCGCCCGGCCACTTTTTTTTGGCGTAAAGATCAGAATGGGTGAAACTAGCGCCCATAATATCACCGAGCGTTACTTTCGGCACCTCGGCCACATATCATCGAAAACATCACTCGCAAAAAACCCGCTGAGAAAAAGTTGCTCTCATCTGAACTAAACCCAGCGGTATGGGCGCCATTTTGTAAATTGAAGGGTGGTTCATATAAAAGGCTGCTTCTACTTCTGGGGAATTTTGATGTACTCTGCAGGCCTTTTAAGGTGATTTGAATATCTTATGATACTGTGGATGATTTGAGGTGTTTTGAGGTGTTATTTTAGGTGTTTTAGTAGGTAAATTTATTGTTTGTGAACAATAGGTATAATACTTATTATGATTACAATGGGGCCTGTAATTTCTCAGCCTGTCTTGATGATTACGCACATGCTGCAGACTAGAGATGGCAGAGGTATATTCAACAGCATTATGTGCCCAATCAAAGAGGTCGCACACTGTTGAGGAGGACAAGACCTTTCACCCCATGCACTTACAGTGAGAAGAGGTCTTATCTGAACTTGTCCGATAACACGTGCCTTAGGTGACTGCGCTTCTGGAAAGAGGTTATTAGTGAGATATGCCAGCTCATCAGGGGAGATGTGCAGCCTGCTAGCACCATCAGGACCACACTGTCCATTGAGGTCAAGGTCACTGCGTTCTATGCGTCGGGTTCCTTTCAGGCCTCAGCTGGCGACATTTGCACTATATCTCAGCATGCCACACATTGCTGCAGTCGACAGGTCACTGAAGCCCTTTACACACGCAGGATGGACTATATCAGCTTCACTATGACCATGGAGGCTCAGACTGAGAGGACTCTAGGATTCTCAAGAATTGCAAACTACCCCAAGGTGCAGGGAACAATAGACTGTACGCACATCTGCATGAGAGCACCTTTTCAGAATGCAGAGGTTTTTCGGAACCGAAAGGGATTCCACTCCATGAATGTGCAACTCATTGTCAACCACCAGCAAATTATAATGCCAGAAAATGCAAAATTTACGGGCAGCATCCATGATGCTCACAACCTGTGTAAGAGCGCTGTATCTGATATGTTTACTAGTCAGCTACAAGGTCAATGCTAAATGCTTGGTGACAAAGGACATGGCCTCGCCACCTGGCTGATGACCGCCGCCCCCCCCCCCCCCCCCCCCCCCGTGTAACACCCACACCAAAGTCCAGAAGCGATACAACGAGAGCCACAGAGCTACATGCAATATCGTCGAGAATACCATTGGAGTGCTTTAGATGCCTGGACCACTGAGGAGGTGAGTTACAATACCACCCTGAGCTGGTAGCTCAATTCGTGGTGGTGTGCTCTATGCTGCACAACTTGGCTATCAGGAAGGGACAAGAATTGCCAGAAGGGACAGCCGGTCCACCTCAGGAGAGAGAGGAAGAGGAGGACGAGGAGGTGGATGCTGACCTCTGGCCAGACAATCAGGCTGACGATGGAACCATGCCCCCACCCCCCTCTAGACCGCAGGAAAGGGCCCGTGGTGGCTACATAGCTGCAAGACTCTTACGTCAGCAGCTCATAAATGAGCGCTTTGCTTGAAATAACATTGGTCGTATTTACAAAGCAGCAACACAGCTGTGTCTGCAGCTCATACATGAATGGTGTGCATTACCTTGGTGACAGTTTAAGTTGATTCAAGTGACATTGAATTATCTCTTTTCATGTTAAAGAATCACCAGTGTGTAATTGTGCAGCTATCTAAAACCAATGCGCAACAAGGTTATGTTAAATAAAAAAACATTTAATGAGAACATTTTGTATAAAATCATAATTATAACTGTAAAAAACACCGTATCCCATCCCCATCCCATCCCACAACAAATTTATAACATTTATATCATTCATTAAATGTTCAACATTTCCAACAACACTTCATAAACATCGAACACAAATACAAAAAGACAAGGTAGCCCCCTCGCCCCTTCCCCCAAACCTCCCAACAAAATAGCAGCAACAACATAAAAATACTGTGACCAAGACAACACCTGCGGCCATGCACCTCACTTTCCTTCCCCCCCCGGCATCTCCTCCCCACCTCTACCCCTTCTGCTCCTGACTCCAAGCTGCCTGGCCGAGGAGCTCCTCAGGCGCTGCTTCATTGAGGGGATGACAACAGAACCGCTGGTTGGACGGATACAGGAGAGGATGGTCCCAAGGTGGGAACGTGCTCCGAGCCAGAAGCAAGATCTTCCTCCTCGCTCTCATGTGTCGTTGGCAATGGGGGTGTGGCACCTTGGGGTCCAGTGCCACGCTCTGGGACCACTGGGAGACCTCTGCCACCAGTGTTCATGGCTATCACCTCCAGGGCCTCTGCCATCCGCAGCACGTACTCACTAATGGTGGCGGACATGCTGGCGGACATCTGTTGGGATATGCCCCATATTGTCTGTAGGATCTGTTGACCTATGTCAACACTCCTCCTGGACAAGTGTACCATGTCCCTGCTCAGATCTGCCGCTCGTGGAGCAGACCTGCTGCATCGAACCAACCTCCACGTGGTCGGTGCCATTCTGGAGACACCTCGGGTGCCCTGCGGCAAGGTGCTTGGGCCCAGTACCTCCAAGGTGGAGGAGGGAATGGCCGTAGGAGCATTCAATGTCATGGGTGTCGACTGCATTATGGAGCCAGTCAAACTAAACAAACACGTCGGCCGGAATGTTCCGGGAGGGTCAGCGGGCAGGACCAGTGGCGGGTTAGGTGGAAAATTAGAATTTTTTCGACAACGGATTGGGACCCCACTGACAACCTGCTGCAATGCGCCTTTCCCAATGTCGGGTCTGTCAGCGCTGAGCAGACTCGACAGGCAGTGGTGGGCAACCCAATTAAACTCCTTAGCATCGAGTGGACAGATGATTAACAGGCTTTTTTAACATATCTTTATACTTTAATTTCATGGCCATGAGAGCCACGCTGTTCAGGGACCACAGTTGTCAACCTGAGGCAAGAGTTCAGTGGCCATTGCTCCAGCTGATTACTTGACAACTTCAAATGTATATTAAATGCTCCCACCTGACAGATCATCACTTTCCTCAGACACAAGCTGTTACTTTGTCCATTTCTAGCACAGATACTGTAGGCTTTCCACTTTCCACTCTGCATCCATTCTTACCTCATTGGAAGAACTCTCTCACCATTGATAGAATGCTTCTGTTATCTCTACTTCACATGCCATCTATTCCATCAACATGGGTACCCTTTCAACTGTCTCACCTTCATCATCAGAATATGATCAGCCCCAACACCAGCAGCACCAGACACACCAACAGCACCAAAAACTACACTACACCACTTACCTTCTCCGCAATCACCTGATGCTGCACAGAACACAGGGCATCAGCACCTGACCACATTGCTGCCCGGGAGGCCAGCAATGGTCTCACCATAGCCAGATTTATATGACTTGACGCATTAGGTTGACACCATCCCACACCAACACCAGAAAGCATCCCTACAATGTCCGCCATTCCTTTCACACTCCCCACCATTGTGGGGGTACCGTTATGACTCACCATTCGCTGCAACTCACGAAGCCACTTCCAAAGTTGCACACAGATCTGTCCAAGAATGGCAAGTGTTGAAAATAAAGATTGATGGGATGTGATGAGAGGCACAGCAGGATGAAGATGAGTGTGGCTTTATATTAACGTTTCATGATCTATGCCACCGCACCCAGGTCCCCCTGATGACATCCCTGCTTGTGACCTCCTCTAGAATGTGTAACCAGGCTGTCTTGGTCTCCTGGGAAGGTTTCATCCATCCATTGGAAGGGAAGAGGATCCCCTTGCATGCTATGACTCCTTCCATAAGAACCTGGGTGTAGCCCTGCACCTCTATGCAGTCACTGTCTGTGTTTGAAGCACTTCAATGCTGTAGAACACTGACAACACAAAGATGAAAATAAAGTTAGCCATGGTCCCTTTAAGGAAAACAGCTGATGACGCTTCATGAATGATGTCACCGGACCCCCTTCCTCTAATTGGACCGGAAAATGCATTGGGCGGGCTTAAGCCCTATCAACAGAAAATAATTTTCCAGAGTGGGATGGAGCCAGCAGCGGGGCAGTGACCTGCCACCAACGCAGGCCGCACCAAACACGGCGAGGTAAATCCCTTTAAATACCGCTGCATGAGACGCCTTCCTGCTTGTCAATGCTTGCTCAGCTCGTCGTACGTAAGGTATGCCGGTAAGTGGAGCAGCGAAGTCCAAACTCGCAGATCGAGCATCAAATGAGCATTGCACACTCACTGACGTCTAAATCTGCTGCATAAAATGACGGTCACCATGGGACCCGCCGCCAACATTTTTTCAGCTGATTATGGCATAGCCATCTAAGTCCATTAATGGGTGGCCATCCAAGTCCTTGTTCAGAAATTGTTAAAAATGGTTTACAATCACATTTAAGTAATTTTAAACAGTTTGGCCAAGAGTTTTCACTTTGATCGGCAATCCAGGTGCAAATTGCACTCAAAATTGTGCTAGTTTTAAGAAGTGTTTTTTTTGCTCACGTTTCTGCTCCAGGGGTGCTTCCCCACGAGTGCGAGCACCCGCTCCTCCATCTCAGTGATGTCGCTGGGAACTAGTGGCCCTCCACCCGTTCGCCTCTGCACAGACTTCATTGTCAATAGCTTCTTCTGTAAAAGGTGACAGGACGACATGGCATGCGATCATTGCATAATATCATTGCTAGGTACTGTCACAGACACTGATACAACACATAACCGACAGATGTAATCAAGATTATTATGATAATTAGCATTCTTTACCTAAAGACGTGCACAGTGACCGCAGGCTTTGAGTAAAACTTTCCCGGTAAAAGTAAAAGACCTCACATCTGCTGATAGTCACTCATGACTGTTACAAATCAAATTATATAAATACATGTGTACATGTAAATAAATGTAATACTTACTCTTGCAGATCCCACAAAGTCGTTCCATCGTTTGCGGCATTGGTTGCCCTCACGCACCTTTTTGGTTGCAGATGAGACCACCTCTGCTATCTCGGCCCATATCTTCTGGTAGGCCTTTGGGTTGGGCTTCCCATGCCCTCCCTAGATCAAGTCACCCCAGCGTGACTCGTCCTCCTGCAGGAGGGAGGCATTTGCCTCATCCAAGAACCTCCTCGCTCTTTTTCACCCTCCAATGTGCTCCTCTCCCACCTCACTGCTCTCGCTAGCATCAGTCTTCACAGTGTGCTGTGATGCCTCCTCCTCTCCCTCCATTATAGGCAAAATTCGGACAAATATCGGGCTGGTAACAGCTAATTTTTGCTTCCCTATTTGCTCTAAAGCTCTAAACTTTCCCTCCTTCCTCCCAAAGCAGCCACACCACACCCACACATGCCTTCAGTCCCTCTCAGATCTCTCTCTCTTCATCTCCTCTTCTGCACTTGTCATGATGACCCTTGACCTCCTGAATCGCGGGAATCAAGCATTGCCATGCCTTTGTTAAGGACAGCGACACTTTACGGCAGAAGGTCAGAGAGATTTAACGCTATCGCCCATTTCATATCGCTCGCGGTAACGCCCTATTTCAAAAATGGAGGCTAGGGGATTTGAGAATGAGCGACAAGCCAACGATCTGAAAACACATTTTTACCACCCACGCCGGAAATACCGCCCATTTTACAGCGATCTGCACAAAAGTGTAAAATCTAGCCCAAAGACAGTGTAGCCTTCGAGACAGGTGGTGGAGAGGTAGAGATGGGTGTCCTCAGCATACATGTAAAGCCATTGTTAGAGATTCTCTAGCTACCGTTAGATCGGTAAAAGTGGAACAAATCAAGAGCAGTTCCACTGAGCTGGGCAATGGAGTAGACGTGTTGGAGGAGGATGGAGTCGTCATATGTGCCGAAGGCTGCTGAGGGACCAGTGCGCATGGTTACAGAGGATTTCATTTGTGATTTTGGTCAATGCTGTGGCAGGGGTTGAAAACTTATTGGAGAGATTCAAACACAGAGTTGCAGGAGAAATGAGCACAGATTTGAGAGGTGACAACAAATTCAAGGTCTTTGGAGAGGGGCAGGAGAGAAGTGTCTACATAAAAACATAAGAATATAAGAAGTAGGAGCCTGCTCCACCATTTAATAAGATCATGGCTGACCTGATCTTCCCTGCCCGCTCCCCATAACCCTTCACTTCCTTCTCGTTTAAGGAAACAGTTGCTATTGAAGAAAAGAAGTTGGGGATTATCTTGGAAATACTCAGCAGGTGAGGCAGCATCTGTGGAGAGAGAAACAGAGTTAACGTTTCAGGTCGATGACCTTTCATCAGAACTGGAAAAAGTTAGAGATGTAACAACTTTTTAAGAAAGTGTAGGGCAGGGAAAGTGGGGAGGGGAGGAAAGAACAAAAGGGAAGGTCAGTGATAGGGAGAAGTCAGAAGAGATTGAGAGACAAAAGGGATGATGGTGCAAGGCATAAGGAGATGAAAATGGGACAAGTTACAAAACAAACGATGAGTTTAGATAGGGTGTAAATGGAAAACATTTTCGCTTGGTATTTCAGATTTCCAGCATCCACAGTATTTGCTTTTGTATTGGGGATTATCTTCACTCTCGGAGATGATCCTGGAACAGTGGACAGTATTGACAGAAGAGTGTGAGTCTCAACAGTGTTCGCTATGGTCTAGCCAGATCTGATGATGGATGGGTAAGCCAGTTGTGTGCCAGATACACTAAAATCTGTATCCCTTTGGGTTTGAGGGAACGAAGCTGGAGGCAATACCAGTGGGAACGAATAGGATGGGACACGATAAAGATTTTGCTGGGGCAAGGGAATTAGAGTGATGGTGAGGGAATAGTTGAGCAAATCAGCAGCTGCAGAAGTATTGTTATAAATACTATGTCTCTGGACATGGGAATTTGGAATTGCAATTGTGATGACTTAAAGGAGAATCTTTCCGGGGAAGATGTAGGAGGAAGTGGTTTTGAAAGGAGTAGTGGGATGTTCTGGTGAGGTCTTCAAGGGAGTGATCAGAGATGAACTTGCCAGTGGGAGTAGAGAGGCCATAGGAGATCATGAGGTTGAGGGTGTGGGCATGAATATGGGTAGGAGAGTTTATATGGAGGGAGGACAGGAGGACAGGTAATTCAGAAGGAGCAATAATGGAAGCTCAATTGGAGATTGAAATCACTGAGGATGAGGAGTTGCTTATTACAGGCTGGGAGGGGAAATAAGGGAGAAATTCAGGAAGGGGTTTGGGAGGTGGCTATTTGAAATTAGAATTTTAAAGGAGTTAAACTGTGAGACGTTCTGGAAGGAGGAGAAGGTACCAGATGCATTGGTGTCTGAAATAGGAGCTGGTCAAAATACCTGAGATGGTAAAAATGGAAGGTGAGATGACTGGGTACAGGATGGGAGGGAAACGGGAGAGAAAATAAGCAAACAAATTGTAATATATGTAAGCACTCTAATAACAACTCCACAAGGTAAGGTATAGTACTTGAACTGTAGTGATCTTAGTCTGTTTATTGCAGCTCCTAGAGTGAGGACACCAAGAGGTGAGCTCCCTTTTATACTTGGTTACCTGCAGTGTGCAGGTGACCCTTAGGTCTCCACCAGTAGCACCTTCTGGTGGTACAGGTATGATGTATACAGTGTGAAGGTACATTCAGTGGTCTAGTGTTACAGTACACGCATTAACATACGTAACAACACTCCCCTCCTTAGTCTTGTGCCACAGGCTTTTGCACTGTGTTCTCTGGCCTTCGACTTGAAAGGTTGTAGTGAAGGTTGTGTGAGTTCTGGATGTGATCCACGTGTTCATGGCTACATACATCCATTTCCACCCCGCCCCCCCCCACCGCCATACATAGACCATATGTATGGCTCAACACCCGCATTGGCGTACATGTAGAGTGAGTAAGGAATCTGGTTGGTTATGTCACTGTTTTTGAGTTCAGCAGTGGTGGAGCAAGTCTATGTTATAGGTAAGGTACATATATTATATTTTTGGGTGGGTGAGGACATTTAGTGGTGGGCAGAGCCACAGGGTGGTGTGGCCTCCCTGTCCTCCATTGAGGGCTACAGGGTCACCCTGCTGCTCTTCATGGTGGTGGAAGTCTGGTCATCCCAGGTCCCGCCGGGAAAGCTGGAGAGTACAGGCCTCTTGCTCCCGGTGCTGGCCCTGGTGGCCAGCGGGGTAGGGCCGATCTGGGGCAGGTTGCCAGTGGTGGTGGCTGTGCCGTCCATTGATCGCTGGCCCTGCAGTGGGTATGCTCCCACTGTGTGTGTGTGGCCACCTTCCCTGGTCCCGGAGGCGCAGGCTAGCTGGATCTGAGTGTTTTCCACGGGGGGTTGTCTTTGGCATTGTTGGCATACATGTAGAACCTGGCATCATTTCTCATTTTATCATTAACATACATGATACATTGGCTCCGACCGCAACCAGCCGACTCGACATTGTTATTTGTCTTTACACTTTCACATTTGTCCATTACAACACTTTCCTGTGTACTATCAGTATCTCTGTGCAAGGTTACATTTGGATACCTGCCTTTGTTAGTTACATTTTCCTCATTAGCATTACTGGCATCAACAGTATGAATTTGTCACTTACATCATTTATTTGAGTACTATCAACATTTCCGTGCAAGGTTACATTTGGATACCTGCCTTTGTTAGTTACATTTTCCTCATTAGCATTACTGGCATCACCATTCAACAGTACAATTATATACCTGCATTCATTAATTACATCTTTATCATTAGGGTCCCCGGCATCACTATACTAAGAGTGGAACTGTCCCTTTAATTAGTTTGGGTTGCAAGTCTCCTTTAAGAGGGCCTTGCAATCTTTACCCCAATCCGGTTCGCTGCCCGGCGTCACGTGTTGCTCCCTCAATGCTAGCCCTCGTGGTCTGGTCGCGGCCAACTCAATGGCGAGATGATCCAACCTGAATGACCAGACCTCACCTTCTGGGCGCCATCTTCTTTCTCTCCACGAGGTATGCTGTGGTGATCTTTTTCTCCCTAGGTTCTGCCACGGAAGCCGGGAATCTACCTTCTGCGCTGATCTTCTTCCCTCGGAGTCCTGCCACTGGAGCCCGGAAGGTGAGGTCTGGTCATTCAGGTTGGATTATCTCGCCATTGAGTTGTGCAGTCTGCCACACAGTCGAGCTGGACGGTAGGATTTCCAGATGCTGTGATGAATCCAAGTTCGTGTAGGACATCGATCGCCGGGGCCTGGAGGCTTTACCCGCTCCAACAGATTTGGATTTGCTTCATCCATCTTCTTCCCAGCAGCGTTGAACCATCACTGGCAACGATCCACAAAGGAAGCTTATGCATCGCGCCGCCATGGGACACCTGGACATCCACGCTGCCAACGACTGGGATGGTACCTTTTGTATAAGTGAGCCGCTTCGCCTGGATTGGGAATATTTTGAGTAGTTTGGTGGGATTGTCCCAGAGTTTCTCGAAGGCCTTCTAATTCATCAGCAATTGGCTCGCCCCTGTGTTGATCTCCATCGAAACTGGAACACCTATGATTTCTACTTCCATTTTCCACGGGGAACTCTCGGTTGAGCACATATACATTCCTTACACCTCTTCCAGGGGCTGAGCAGCTTCATCTTCATCAGCACTGGAGCCCGGGTGATCGGCCAACTCATCAGCGACCCGGTGAGTAAAATTTCTTCTATACATTCGCTGAAGGTGACCTTTAGTGTTGCAGCCTTTGCAGGTATAGTCTGTGTATCTGCACTGGTGGGCCCTGTGGTTTCCTCCACAGCGCCAGCACGGGGCTAGCTGGTTGGCCCCATGTGGCGGACTCAGGGTTGTGGGACTCGGGGCAGCAGCCTTGCCTCTGAAAGGCGCCATTCGGTTCACTGTATTCGTCGGGTTAGAGTCCTGGATGTGAGTCGTCATCCTCTTGGAGTCGCAGACCGAAATCATAAATGCCTGGCTCACTTTGATTGCCTTCTGCAGGGTGAACGTAGTGTCTGCAGAGAGCAGCCTATGGAGGAGGCCCTCGTGGCTGATTCCAATAACGAAGATGTCCCTCAGTGCTTTGGTAAGGTAGTCGCCAAAATCACACGGTGCAGCCAATTTTCTCAGATCTGCAGCATATTTAGCAATTTCTTGGCCTTCGGGACGCTGGTGAGCGTAGAACCGGAGTCTGGCTGTGAAGATGCTCTCTTTAGGTTTGAGTTGTTCTTGTATTATAGTTACAAGCTCCACATAAGTCTTGGTTGTCGTCTTTGTTGGGGCTAGCAGGTCCCTGACAAGGCCATGGACGTTAGGCCCACAACTGCTGAGCAGGATAGCTCTGCGCTTGTTTGCCAGCGAGGTCGGTGAGTCCCCAGCCAGGTCGTTCACGATGAAAAAGTGTTCGAGCCTTTCCACAAAGGCATCCCAATCTTCCCCATCAGTGAATTGTTGGAAGTTGCTTAGGTTAGACATGTTGTGCGTGGAAATTCATAACCTCATCGCCAATTGTATTACATGTAAGCACTCTAATAACAACTCCACGATGTAAGGGTACAGTACTTGAACTGTAGTGACCTTAGTCCATTTATTGCAGCTACTTGAGTGAGGACACCAAGAGGTGAGCTCCCTTTTATACTTGGTTACCTGCAGTTTGCAGGCGACCCTTAGGTCTCCACCAGTAGCACCCTCTGGTGGTACAGGTATGGTGTATACAGTGTGAAGGTACATTCAGTGATCTCGTGTTTCAGTACACACATTAACATATATAACACAAATAATCCTCAAGCTGTAACAGTTTCTTCCTAATCACAGGCACCAGAAACAAAGATAAGAATCAGAAGCTGCCACAGCTCAATATATACAACTACTGCCAGGTCAAAAACCAGGATGGTAGCACAAGTCGAGGTGATAGACGAGAAATTTAATCATGTGGCACCCATTTTTCAAGCGTGAAAAGGGCAACTATGGTTCCAGTATGGTGGGCGGTGCACACAGCCTACATAAGAACAGAAGAAATAGGAGCAGCAGTAGGCCATTCGGCCCCTCGAGCCTGCTCCGCCATTCAGTAAAATTATGGAATAATATGATCTTGGCTTCAACTCCACTTTCCTGCCCATTCCCCATAATCCTTGACTCCTTTAGCATTCAAAAATCTGTCTATCTCCACCTTAAATATATTCAATGATCCAGTCTCCACAGTTCTCAGGGGTAGAGAATTCCAAAGAAATCCCGACCCTCTGAAAAAAGAAATTCCTCCTCATTTCCATTTTAAATGGATGACCCTTTATTCTGAAACTATGCCCCCTAGTTCTAGATTCCCCCACAAAGGGAAACATCCTCTCTGCATCTATCCTGTCAAGTCCCCTCAGAATCTTAAATGTTTCAATAAGATCACCTTTCATTCTTCTAAATTCCAATGATTATAGGGCCAACCTGCTCAACCTTTCTTTATAAGACACCCTTTCATCTCAGGAATCAACCTCGTGAACCTTCTCTCAACTGCCTCCAATACAAATATATCCTTCCTTAAATAAGAAGACCAAAACTGCACACAATACTCCAGGTGTGGTCTCACTAATGCCATGTACAGTTGTAGTAGGACTTCCCTAATATTATACTCCATTCCCCCTTGCAATAAAGGCCAGCATTCCATTTGCCTTCCTAATTACTTGCTGTATCTGCATGCTAACTTTTTATGTTTCATGTACAAGGACCCCCAGATGCTTCTGTACCTCAGGATTTTGTAATCTCTCCCCATTTAAATAATAATTTGCTTTTTTATTCTTCCCACCAAAGTGGCTAACCTCAGATTTTCCCACATTATACTCCATGAGCCAAATATTTGCCCACTCACTTAGAGTATCTATATCCCTTTGCAGATTATTTGCAATCTCCTCACAACTTGCTTTCCCACCTATCTTTGTATCATCAGCAAATTTGGCTACATCACACGCGGTCCCTACATCCAAGTCACTAATATAGATTGTAAATAGTTGAGGTCGCAGCACTGATCCCTGTGGCACCCCACTAGTTACAGTTTGCCAACCGTAAAATGACCCATTTATCATGACTCTGTTTTTTATTAGTTAGCCAATCTTCTATTCATGCTAATATATCATAGAATTTTAGAATCATAGAAGTTTACAGTATGGAAGGAGGCCATTTCAGCCCATGGTGTCCATGCCGGCCAACAAGAAGCTGTCCAGCCTAATCCCACTTTACAGCTCTAGGTCTGTAACCTTGCAGGTTACGGCACTTCTGGTGCACATCCAAGTACGTTTTAAATGTGGTGATGGTTTCTCACTTTATCAGACAGTGAGTTCCAGACCACCACAACCATCCATGTGAAGAAATTTCCCCTCAAATCCCCTCCGAACATTCTACCAATTACTTTAAATTGATGTCCCCTGGTTATTGACCCCTCTGCTAAGGGAACTAGGCCCTTTCTATCCACTATATCTCGGCTCCTCATAATTTTATACAACTCAGTGAGGTCTCCCCTCAGCCTCCTCTGTTCCAATGAAAATAAATCCAACCTATCTAATCTGTCCTCATAGCTTAGATTCTCCACTCCCGGCAACATCCTCGTAAATCTATTCTGCACCCTCTCCAGTGCAAACATGTCCTTCCTGTAATGCGGTGAACAGAACTGCATGCAGTACTCCAGCTGTGGCCGAACCAGTATTTTTTACAGTTCAAGCATAACCTCCCCTGCTCTTGTAGTCTATGCTTCAGCTAATAAAGGCAAGCATTCCGTATGCCTTCTTAACCACCTTATCTATCTGGCCTGCTACTTTCAGGGATTGTGGACATGCACTCCAAAGTCCCTTTGTTCCTCTACACTTCCCAGTATTTTACCATTTAATGTGTATTCCCTTTCCTTGTTAGCCCTCCCAAAATGCATTACCTCACACTTCTCTGGATTAAATTCCATTTGCCACTGTTCTGCCCACCTGACCAGTTGAGTGATATCTTCCTGCAGTCTGCAGCTTTCTTCTTCATTATCAACCACACAGCCAATTTCAGTAACATCTGCAAATTTCTTAATCATACCCCCTATATTCAAGTCTAGATCATTGATGTACATCACAAAAAGCAGGGGACTCTGTACTGAGCCATGCGGAACCCCGCTGGAAGTATCCTTCCAGTCGCAAAAACATACATCAACTATTATCCTTTGCTTCCTGCCTCCGAGCCAATTTTGGATCCAACTTGCCACTTTGCCCTGGATTCCATGGGCTTTTACTTTTGTGACCAGTCTGCCATGTGGAACCTTATTAAAAGCTTTGCTAAAATCCATGTACACTACATCATACGCTTTGCCTTCATCGACCTTCCTGGTTACCTCCTCAAAAAATTCAATCAGGTTAATCAGACACAACCTTCCCTTGACAAATCCGTGCTGACTGTCGTTGATTAATCTGTGTCTTTCTAAGTGAAGATTTATCCTGTCCTTCAGGATTTTTTCCAATTATTTTCCCACCATTGAGTTTAGGCTGACTGGCCTGTAATTACTCGGTCTATCCCTTTCTCCCTTCTTAAACAAAGGTACCACATTAGCAGTCCTCCAGTCCTCTAGCACCACACCTGAAGCTAGAGGGGATTCGAAAATGATCGTCAAAGACTTTGCTATTTCCTCTTTTGCTTCACATTGCCCCAACCCCATGAGCTCTTATCTTGTGCAGTAACTTTTTATGTGGCACCTTATCGAATGCCTCCAAATACATGACATCTACTGATTCCCCTTTATCCACCCAGCTCGTTCCATATTCAAAGAACTCCAGCAAATTTGTCAAACTTGCTTTCCCTTTCATAAAATCATGTTGACTTTGCTTGACTGCATTATGATTTTCTAAATGTCCTGCTATTACTTCCTTAATAATGGATTCCAGCATTTTCCCAATGACAGATGTTAGGCTAACTGATCTATAGTTTCTTGCTTTCTGTCTCTCTCCTTTCTTAAACAGAGGCATTACATTTGCAGTTTTCCAATCCGCTGGGACCTCTCTAGAATCCAGGGAATTTTGGTAGATTACAACCAATGCATCCATTATCTCTGCAGTTACTTATTTTAACATCCTAGGATGCAGGCCATCAGGTCCAGGGGACTTGTCCACCTTTAGTCCCATTGGTTTGCCTAGTACTTTTTCCTTAATGATAGTGATTGTTTTAAGATCCCCCCTCCCAATAGCTTCTTGATTATCAATTATTGGGATGTTTTTAGCGTCTTCTCCCATGAAGACTGATACAAAATATTTGTTCAAAGTCTCTGCCATTTCCCTGTTTCCCATTATTAATTCCCCAGTCTCATCCTCTAAGGGATCAATGTTTACTTCAGCTACTCTCTTCCTTTTTATATACCTGCCGAAGCTCTGACTGTCTGTTCTTATATTTCTTGCCAGTTTAGTCCCATAAACTATCTTCTCTCTCTTCATTATTTTTTTTTGTTGTCCTTTGCTGGATTCTAAAAATTTCCCAAACCTCTGGCCTTCCACTATTCTTCGCAACATTGTGCGCCTTTGTTTTCAATTTGATACCATTCTTTACTTCCTGAGTTAGACATGGATGTTTCATCCTTCGCTGAGAGTCTTTCTTTCTCACTGGAATATACCTTTGCTGAGAGTTATGAAATATCTTCGTAAATGATTGTCGGAGAGGCGGGAGTCCGGGGCAGCATTGGAGAGGCCTATAAAGGCCCAGCGAGAGATCGAGGCGGCAGTCGGAGAGGCGGGAGTCCGGGGCAGCGTCGGTAAGGCCTACCAGTGCAACTGCAGGGACAGAAGATAAACACGGAAGTAGGAAGAAATTGAAGGGAGACGTCACAGCCAAGTGGGTATGTGATTGGTGGGAGATTGATGAGTAGTTTTTTCTTTTTCTTTCCCTTTATCAGTAGGTAACCTTTATCATTATTATTGCCAAATTAAGTTAATCTAAGGGTTAAGTCATGATAGGAGAGCTCGGACATGTGTTATGCTCCTCCTGTGCTATGTGGGAAGTAAGGGACGCTTCCAGTGTCCCTGACGACTACATGGTTGGGAAGTGTATCCGCCTGCAGCACCTGACAGACGGCATTGTGGCACTGGAACTGCGGATGGATTTATTCTGGAGCATCCGCGATGCTGAGGACTTCGTGAATAGCATGTTTAGTGAGTTGGCCACACCGCAGGTTAAGGGTACACAGCCAGATAGGCGATGGGTGACCGACAGGAAGAGCAGTGGAAGGAAGGTAGTGCAAGGGACCCCTGTGGTCATCCCCCTGCAAAACAGATACACCGCTTTGGGTACTGTTGAGGGGAATGGCTCATCAGGGGAGAGCAGAGCAGCGAAGTTCTTGGCACCGTGGGTGGCGAGGAGTATTCGGAATAAGGTGGACGAATTAACTGCGCAGATAGCAGTTAATGGATATGATGTAATTGGCATCACAGAGACATGGCTCCAGGGTGACCAAGGCTGGGAACTCAACATCCAGGGATATTCAATATTTAGGAAGGATAGATAGAGAGGAAAAGGAGGCAGGGTGGCGTTGCTGGTTAAAGAGGAAATTTCTGCAATAGTAAGGAAGGACATTGGCTTGGATGATGTGGAATCGGTATGGGTGGAACTGCAGAATACCAAAGGGCAGAAAACGTTGGTGGGAGTTGTGTACAGGCTACCAAACAGTAGTAATGAGGTTGGGGACAGCATCAAACAAGAAATAAGGGATGTGTGCAATAAAGGTACAGCAGTTATCGTTGGCGACTTTAATTTACATATAGATTGGGCTTACCAAACTGGTAGCAATGCGGTAAAGGAGGATTTCCTGAAGTGTATAAGGGATGGTTTTCTTGACCAATATGTTGAGGAACCAACTAGAGAGCTGGCCATCCTAGACTGGATGATGTGTAATGAGAAGGGACTAATTAGCAATCTTGTTGTTCGAGGCCACTTGGGGAAGAGTGACCATAATATGGTAGAATTCTTTATTAAGATGGAGAGTGACATAGTTAATTCAGAAACTAGGGTCCTAAACTTAAGGAAAGCTAACTTCGATGGCATGAGGCGTGAATTGGCTAGAATAGACTGGCAAATGATACTTAAAGGGTTGACAGTGGATAGGCAATGGCAAACATTCATAGATCACATGGATGAACTTCAACAGTTGTACATCCCTGCCTCGAGTAAAAATAAAACAGGGAAGGTGGCTCAACCGTGGCTAACAAGGGAAATTAAGGATAGTGTTAGATAGAAGGAAGAGGCATATAAATTGGCCAGAAAAAGCAGCAAACCTGAGGACTGGGAGACATTTAGAATTTAGCAGAGGAGGACTAAGGGTTTAATTAGGAGGGGGAAAATAGTGTACAAGAGGAAGCTTGCCGGGAACATAAAAACTGACTGCAAAAGCTTCTATAGATATGTGAAGAGAAAAAGATTAGTGAAGACAAACGTAGTTTCCTTGCTGTTGGACTCAGGTGAATTAATAATGGGGAACAAAGAAATGGCAGACCAATTGAACAAATACTTTGGTTCTGTCTTCACGAAGGAAGACACAAATGACCTTCCAGATGTACTAGGGGAACGAGGGTCTAGCGAGAAGGAGGAACTGAAGGATATCCTTATTAGGCGGGAAATTGTGTTAGGGAAATTGATGGGATTGAAGGCCGACAAATGCCTGGGGCCTGATAGTCTGCATCCCAGATTACTTAAGGAGGTGGCCCTAGAAATAGTGGATGCATTGGTGATAATTTTCCAACAGTCTATCAACTCTGGATCAGTTCCTATGGACTGGAGGGCAGCTAATGTACACCACTTTTTAAAAAGGAGGGAAAGAAAAAGGGAAATTATAGACCGGTTAACCTGACATCAGTAGTGGGGAAAATGTTGGAATCAATTATTAAGGATGAAATAGCAGCGCATTTGGAAAGCAGTGACAGGATCGGTCCAAGTCAGCATGGATTTGTGAAAGGGAAATCATGCTTGACAAATCTTCTGGAATTTTTTGAGGATGTAACGAGTTGAGTGGACAAGGGAGAACCAGTGGATGTGGTGTATTTGGACTTTCAAAAGGCCTTTAACAAGGTCCCATACAAGAGATTGATGTGCAAAATCAAAGCACATGGTATTGGGGGTAATGTATTGGTGTGGATAGAGAATTGGTTGGCAGGCAAGAAGCAGAGAGTCAGGATAAACGGGTCCTTTTCGGAATGGGAGGCAGTGACTAGTGGAGTGCCACAGGGCTCAGTGCTGGCATCCCAGCTCTTTACAATATACATTAATGATTTGGATGCAGGATGAGTGTAATATCTCCAAGTTTGCAGATGACACTAAACTGGGTGACGGTGTGAGCGGTGAGGAGGATGCTAAAAGGCTGCAGGGTGACTTGGACAGGGTGGGCAAATGCATGGCAGATGCAGTATAATGTGGATAAATGTGAGGTTATGCACTTTGGTGGCAAAAACACGGAGGTAGAATATTATCTGAATGGCGGCAGATTAGGAAAATGGAAGATGCAAGAAGACCTGGGTGTCATGGTACATCCATCATTGAAGGTTGGCATGCAGGTACAGCAAGCGGTGACAAAGGCAAATGGCATGTTGGCCTTCATAGCGAGGGGATTTGAGTATAGGAGCAGGGAGGTCTTGCTGCAGCTTTATAGGGCTGTGGTGAGGCCTCACCTGGAATATTGTGTTCAGTTTTGGTCTCCTAATCTGAGTAAGGATGTTCTTGCTATTGAGGGAGTACAGCGAAGGTTTACCAGACTGATTCCCGGGATGGCAGGACTGACATATGAAGAAAGACTGGATCGACTATGCTTATATTCAATGGAGTTTAGAAGGTTGAGAGGAGATCTCATAGAAACATATAAGATCCTGACTGGACTGGACAGGTTAGATGCAGGAAGAATGTTCCCGATATTGGGGGAGTCCAGAATCAGGGGTCACAGTCTAAGGATAAGGGGTAAGCCATTTAGGACCGAGAAGAGGAGAAACTTCTTCACTCAGAGAGTTGTTAACCTGTGGAATTCTCTTCCGCAGAGAGTTGTTGATGCCAGTTCATTAGATGTATTCAAGAGAGAGTTAGATATGGCCCTTACGGCTAAAGGGATCAAGGAGTATGGAGAGAAAGCAGGAAAGGGGTTCTGAGGTGAATGATCAGCCATGATCTTATTGAATGGTGTTGCAGGCTCGAAGGGCCAAATGGCCTACTCCTGCACCTATTTTCTATGTTTCTACCTTTAGTGCATTCCATCTGAGTTGATCATTTTGATTGTAAAGCATTTTGAAAGATTTAGTTGTAATTTCAGTTGTGTCTCCGTTTTTCATAAACTTTAGTCTTCTTAATCTTGGAGGTCTCTATATTAGTAGTACTGAAAATATGTCAAGTGATATGAGTATGCAGCAGGAGGAGCTGTCAGGGAGAAGGAGGGCGAAAGTTTTCTCAGATGAGGCGAATGAGGCCCTCATAAATGAGGTGAAAACTAGGTGGGACCAATTAACCCGGGGTGGGCGTGGGAAACCTCCCCCTCGCACCTATCTAAAATGTTGTTTGTTCTGTGGCCCTCGATAGGCGTGAGGCAGACCAGTGCCACAAGAGGTGGAACAGTCTGGTTGCTTCGGCAAGAGTAAGTATTCAATTATTACATTTTAAATTGTAATGATCCACTGAATTAATTAGAATGTAAATCGACCGGATTGTAATTAAGCTGGGTAATCTTGGGTAGCTTCCCTGCTAAGATTTGGACTGGGGTTGGAACCTGCACCCTTTAAGTCTAATTTTGCTGAGTTGTCTTACATTTAATCAACAGTATTAATTATTATTATTTAAAGGAATGACTGGAAACAGACAGATCGCAAACATTTGGCATTTCTACCACATTAGTTTAGAAGGAGAATTTTTGTGTGCTGTGAGCAAGTCTTTAACTTAGGCACCGTCTCCCTTTTGGTTACGTTGGTGGATGGGGCACGACTGAGCACTGAGGGGTCCGATCACCTTTACCCAGACTGTGTGAGTCTCTCTGGCTGCTGTCACTCACACAGTGACCCAGCCTGGACTGGGGGAGAGCTGACCGAGCTCATTGTCTACCCTAGGACACTTTGGGACATTCGGAGGTTTCCGAGCACAGCCCATGGACAAGGTGTCCCCTCCCATTACAGTCCTGTCATTACCGAGCTCACCAGAGGTCCTGGTTCCCACCCGGGGGACCTCCATCAAGTCAAATAAACCGCCTACCTCCCCTCAGGACCCGAATGGCACAGCCCGTGGATGGGGCAATTCCTGGAGATTGTACGAGAGATGTTTGTTGTCAAGTATTAGTTCCTAAACATATTATAACCATGCATCCATTTTGGATACAAACCATATTAGCATATAACGTTAAAGTTTTGGATGAATAGAATGTGGGGTGACTAATTGTGCATTATAATATCTGTTGTGTTTCTCTAATAGTACCTAGTCAATTAGCTTATGCCATGCTCTTGTCACGTTTACAGAGGAAGATATCTAAGAATCATGCGGAGCAGAGGCAGACCGAAGGAGGTCCTGCTGAGCTCCACCCGCTCACGGATTTGGAGGAACGTGCCGCAGCACTAGTGGGTACCCACAATCGTTCTGCCACCCTTAGTGGTGCAGATTCTGTTGTTGCACCACCTGAGTAATGTGTAAAACAGTGGTAAACCAGTGGTAATTTAAAGTAATTAATTACCTTAAATTTATAATATATGAATGATGTAATGTTATGCATGCAGCTTCTGTACTCTCAGGTTAATCATATGTACCATCTCTCGTTTACATTTATTGCAGTAGTGTTGCTCCTCGTACATATGCCAGTACAACGCAAGCATTCTCATGTCTACCATTCTCTTCTAATTAGCTCAATTATATTTTGCAGCTACCCAGACTCCCCAGGCACAAAGGGAGGCCCCTGAACTAACCTCTTTACCGCTGCAGGTGGTCATCACCATGAGTGAGGAACAAGAATCCGAATAGGAAGAAGATGACCAGTTTTCATCTGTGGTACCTGCGGCCATGTCACCATCAACAGATGAAGTAGCGGGGCCAAGCGGCTTGCAGCAGGCCACTCCAAGGCATGCAATGCCCACGCCGACCCCGCGGAGGTTGAGTCGGCGAGGTAGGCACACGCTGTAATGGGCAGATCCAAATGAGGACATGGTCTCACTGTCAAGGGCGAGTGTCAACATAGGCCGAGAGCTCCTCCAGGCACTTGGTGGGTTGACCGGCAACATTGTCGCACTGTCCACGCGAATATCGGAGGGCATGGAGCGGATAGTTGTGGCAATGGGGTGAATGACCGACTCTGTCGATGCCTTGCGGCTTGCAATATTTTCAGGAGACGGCACTGCGCCCTAAAGTGCCGTACCACCAAGCACCACGACAGATGCGAGACAGGAGGAAGAACTTCCTCTCCTCCAGCCACTGAGGTCATTCTGCCGACGTCAACCAACCCCCACCCCACCTCACACACACACAGCAGCAGGCCTTGAGGTGCTCTGCTGCAAGACATCTAGTCCCATTACTCGCGGAGTTAGTGGGAAACTGGGGCGTTACTACAGGGGATGGTCAAGGTGCAGGAGGGAAGCATGGCTGCATGTAGGGAGAGGGGCGGCTGTATATTGTTGTTAAAAAAAAAATTGTTGAATGTTGACTGTTGTGGACGGTGTGAGGGTGTTGGTATATTGTTGTGTTAAAAATGTTGTTGACTGTTGGGGATTGGTGGGGGGGGTGTTATATATGTAAAATTAAATTACGTCTTCAATTATTAAACATTTTTATTTAACTTTACAATTGTCGTGAAGTTTCTTCTAATAACGTAAGGTAAAACATCAAGACAATGGTTGTAAACAATGACCAGGCCAGGCCAGGCAAGGATGAAACATAACGCAACTGTAACTGTCACCAATGTAAGTTCACACAAAGCATTCATTTATGAGTTGCTGATGCAAGAGTTTTGCAGCTATGTAACTACCACGGGGCTTTTTCTGTCTTGCGGGTACAGGGGGCCTGGGGGCATGGGTTCATTGCCAAGCTGATTGTCCTCACTGAAGTCCTCGTCCTCCTACTCATCCTCCTCTTCCATCTCCCCTCTCTCCTGAGGTGGACCGGCGTTCCCATCTGGAAATTGTTGTCCTTTTCTGATAGCTATGTCATGCAACATGCAACACACCGCAATAAACTCAGTGATCTGCTCAGGGTGTTATTGTAGGTTGCCTCCTGAGTGGTCCAGGCATCTGAAGTGCTGCTTAAGCATTTCAATTGTCTTTTTGACGATATTGTGTGTAGCGATATGGCTGTCGTTGTCGCACTTCTCGGCTTTTGTCTGGGGCTTACGCAGCGGGGGTCATGAGGCAGCTGGCAAGGCCATATCCTTTATCTCCCAGCATCCAACCGTGACCTTGTGGCTGAATCTTAAACGAGTCAGAGACTGTGCTCTCACACAGGATGTGCGCATCATGGATACTCGCTGGAAAATTTGCATTTACTGCCATGATTATTTGTTTGTAGTCGACAACGAGCTGTACATTCAGGGAGTGGAATCCCTTTCGGTTCCGAAACCCCTCTGCATCCTGTAAAGGTGCTCACAGGGCGATGTTCATACAGTCTATTGCCCCCTGCACCTTGGAAAAATTTGCTATTTGCGAGAAACCCAAAGCCCTCTCAGTCTGTGCCTCCCTAGTCATAGGGAAGCTTATAACATCCATCCTGCATGTGTAAAGGGCTTCAGTCACCTGTCGAATGCAGCAATGTGTGGCATGCTGAGAGGAAAGTAGCGCTCGACAATAATCTGGGCCATAATCAGGCGCAAGTTTCCATTATAAACACTATTCTTGATGTTGCACAGGGATGATGTCATGTTTTTTTTTTAAATAGGCCGGGCGATGCAGCTCATTCATGTATGCCGAAAGTTGCGTGGCAATAAATGGGCTATAATCAGGCACTAGTTTCCACTTTTCAGCAAATATGGATGATAGCCTGCATCTCAGAGCTTATATGGGTGCTAAATGGGCGATAAATTGGCAATGATGTGCCGAAAGTCTAGCCCAATGTCATCCTGTGTTGTGAGTTCGTCATGAACTTTGAAGTATGCATGCGTTTCTGGCGGGCATTCATGTGTCGTCTCTGGCCATCCCATTGTGATTTGTTTTATGACCAGTTGTAGTGTGGAATCGCTTGCAGTTGTACATTGTATGGTAGTCAATCCTTGTTTGAGGAGTTTGAGTAAGTCCACCGTGTGGATGCATTCCACTGTAATTTCTGTCAGTGGTCTCCACGTTTTCGAGGTCTGCGCGCGAGAGGGTGTCTGCTAGGTACATTTCTTTTCCTGGTTGATACTTTATTTCGACGTCATATTGGTTGAGCCAAATGAGCAGATTTTGTAGTCACTTGGGGGCTGCAGATAACGGCTTGCATTGTATAGCGATCAATGGCTTATGGTCTGTCCATAGCGTGATCTTGCGACGTATACATATTGATGGTTTTGTTCCATTCCGAAGACGTGAGCAAGCAGCTCCTTTTCGATTTGAGAGTAACGCGCTTCTGCTGGAGTGAGCGCTCAGTCGTGTATGTAATTGGTTGTCCCTGTTGCAGAAGGACGAACCCAAGATCTTTGCTCAAAGCATCTCCTTGACCTTCGGTTGCAAGTTTGTGGTAAAAGAACCTAAGCACCGGAGAATCTGTCACACATTGTTTGAAAGCTTCAAATGCTTTGTCTTGTTCTTAAGTCCATTTCCAGACCGTGGGCTAGATTGTACACTTTTGTGCACATCGCCCAAAAATGGACATTATTTCCGGCGTGGGTGGTAAAAATGGGTTTTCAGATCACCGGCTTCTCAGCCATTCTCAAAGCACCTAGTCTCCATTTTTGAAATTGGGCGTTACCGCGAGCGATATGAAATGGGCGGTAGCGTTAAATCTCGCTGACCTCTGCTGTAAAGTGTTGCTGTCCTTAGCAACGGCATGGCAACGCTCGATTCCCGCGATTCAAGAGGTCAAGGGTCATCATGACGTGCAGAAGAGGAGACAGAGAGAGAGGGAGCTGAGAGGGACTGAAGGCGTGTGTGGCTGTGGTGTGTGCTTGCTTCGCTGTTGTGGGAGGCACGAGGAAGATTCACCAGCAGCAAAAAGCCTACTAAGCATCAAGAACATAGTTGGCACCGAGTCTTTGTCCAACAAACAATATATAACTTGGAAGGGATGGTGGAGGCCCTGGAGCTAGTAGCAGAGGGTGGCAGAGGGCTCCCAGTGGTCCTGGAGTGCGGCACTGCACCCCAAGGTGCTGCACCCCCATTGCCAACCAAACATGAAATCCAGGAGCAACATTCCCACCTCGGGACCGTACTCTCCCATAACCATCCAATCAGTGGTTCGGCCGTCATCCACCCCCACCGCCCCGTCCCCTGCCCAATGAAGCATCGCCTGAGGAGCTCCTTGGCCAGGCGGCTTGGAGTCAGGAGAGGAAGGGTAAGGGATAGAGGTGGGGAGGAGAATCGGGAGGTGTTAGGGGGAAGGTTTGGTTTTTACAGAAATACTGATAATTTTAGACAACTGTTCGGTTTAACTGTTTTTTATTCAACAAAACCTTGTTGCGCATTGGCTCAGTTAGTTGCACCGTTACACGCTTGTGATTCCTTAACATCAAAGGGTATAATAAAACTGAACTTCAATCAACTTAAATTTTAACTGTCACCAAGGTAATGCGCACCATTGATGTATGGCCTGCACACCCAGCAGTGTATGAGCCTTGAAAATAACATCAGCGTTCTTTCAGGCAAAGCGATCATTGATGAGCTCCTGACGTAAGGCTCTTGCAGCTATCATGCCACCACAGGCCCTTTCATGCAGTCTACAGGGGGGGTGGGTGCATGGCTTCAGCCTCAGCCTGATTGTCTGGGCCGATGTCAGCGTCTGCCTCCTTGACCTCCTCTTCCTCTCTCTGGTGAGGTGGACTGTAAGACTCATCAGGCAATTCTTGCCCCCTCCTGATACCCAAGTTGTGCAGCACGAATTGAGCTACCTGCTCAGGGTGGTATTGGAGGTCGCCTCCTCAGTGGTCCAGGCATCCAGCATTGACCTTGTGGCTGATTGTTAAACAAGTTAGATACAGTGCTCTCACGCAGGATGTGAGCATCATGGATGCTGCCCGGAAATTTAGCATTCACTGCCATTATAATTTGCTGGTGGTCAACAATGAGTTGAACATTCAGGGAGTGGAATCCCTTGCGGTTCCTGAAAACCTCAGCATCCTGAAAAGGTGCCCACATCGTGATGTGCGTACAGTCTATTGCTCCCTGCACCTTGGGGAGGTTTGCATTTTGGTGGAATCCTAAAGCCCTCTCAGTTTGTTCCTCCCTGGTCATAGGGAAGCTGATCAAGTCCCTCCTGCCTGCGTACAGGGCTTCAGTGACCTGTCTAATGCAGTGATGTGTGGCATGCTGAGACAGACCGCAGATGTCGCCAGCTGAGGCCTGAAAAGAATCCGACGCTTAGAACAACAGTGCCGCGGTGACTTTGACCTCGACGGACAGTGCAGTACTGTTGGTGCTGGCAGGCTGCAGATCTCCCCTTATGAGCTGGTATACCTCAGTGATAACCTCTTTGTGGAAGCGCAGTCTCTGAAGGCAGGTGGTGTCGGGCAGGTCGAGGTAAGACTGCTTCTCCCTATACTTGCGGGGGGTGTAATGTCTGGTCCTCCTCATCAGTCTGGCACGTCTTACATTGGGCACATAATGCTGTGGAGCATACCTTCGGCCATCTTGAGTCTGCAGCATGTAATTGGTCATCAAGAAAGTGTGAGAAAGGACAGGCCCCATTGCAGTAGCTCTCTGTTTTCCACTGATTGGTCACAAACAATGAATGTCCCGATGAAGAACCTGTTAAATTCCAATCGGTCACAGTATGGTCAAGATGTTTGTACAGATCTTCACATCAACTCCAATGACCTCCGGAGTACATCTGAACTCCCCCGAGGTTGAAGCAGAGCAGCCTTTTAAAGGATGCGACATGTGATGTAAAACAAGGTGTCCATAACGTTGTGATTCGTTCAGAACAGTTCCATTTTTTGTGGGCGGTTTTTTGGGCGAGCGATATTGTGGGCGATACGTGTGCGAGGTGGTGAAAGTGATGCTGGGTGATCTCATGGCCGCTAGTTTCGGCAAATATGATCTTTACAACAAAAAAAAGTGGGCGGGCGGTATTATTGAATCTCGGCATTAATGCCATGTGGAAAGTAACGCTGGGCGATATTATGGGCGTTGATTTCGCCCATTCTGATGATTCCGCCCAAAAAAAGTGGGCGGATGGTATTATTTTTTCCTGGCGTTACACACATGGGGAAAGTAATGCTCGCTGATAAGTTTCCGAAAAATGCCCGTCAGTTTCAATTTTGTGGCTAAATGGGCGATATATGGGCGTTATACGTTATTTCAGCAGTAAAATGGACGTTAAGTATGCAATAAAAGTGTAAAATCTAGCCCCGTGTCTTTATGAGTAAGCCATCGCAGAGGCTTGCTGTGGTTTGAAAGATCTGGCAAGAATTTTACGAGGTACTTTGTCATGCCGACAAATCGTTGTACACCTATGACATTCTGCATTTTCTGCATTTCGTTGATTGCGACCACTTTGCTTGGGTCGGCTTTGAGTCCATCACTAGACAGTATGTGTCCCATGTATTTTACTTGGGAGCTCTTGTATTTGAACTTATTGAAGTTTAGTTTGATGTTTCGCTCTCTGCATCTCTGCAAGAATTTGTGTAAGTTTGCGCTATGTTCATGATTGGCCTCTTTAAGTGTCTCACCACATCCAGTGATCAAGATATCATCTGCAATCTTGTAGACTCCATCTAGACCCTCGAGGGGTCTAGCTTCTGCTGGAAGATTTCCGTAACAGGACGGATACCAATTGACATTCTATTATATCGATATCGTCTTCATGGATTCTGGAAGATCATGAGGTAGGAGGACTCTGTGTCTAATTCGCATTGCAAGAAATCCGCCTTGCAGTCTGCTTCAATGAAAATCTTTACATTTGACATCTGTGGCAAGATGTCATCGATCACAGGAATTGGATAGTGTCCACGTTTCAGGGCCTTGTTCAGATGTTGAGCGTCGATACAAACTAGTATCTTTCTTTTTGGTTTTTGTATCGTTACTAGAATGGATACCCAGTCCATCGGTTCAACAACGTTTGTGATGATTTGTCAATTTTCCAAACGATCGCGTTCCTCTTTTAGCGTTTGTTTGATTGCTATTGGCACCCGTCTGGGTGGCATTACAGCTGGTGTCACTGACTCATTAAGTTCAAGGGGAACTGTCCCTGGCATGTGTCCAAGTCCCTTAAACACATCTGGGAAAGCATTGTTGACATCAGTTTTTGACGCTCGCGAGATGTTTGCCTTGTTCACAGTTTACGATTCGCGTGATTCATTTACCACCGCGATAATCTGATGCTGCATTTGTATCAGTTGTAGCTGTTGAGCATTGCATGAGCCAATCAGTGGTGCACTTTGGCCCTCAATGATCACAAAGGGCACAATGTACTTTTGCTTGTTCTTTGTATTTTCCAGTGGCATATTACAAGTCCCTCCCACTGGAATAGTTGCATGGCTGTCATATAGTGACAGTACTGTCTTATATTCTTTTATCTTTAAGCCTTTTGGTAAGTATCTAAGAGGTAGCACATTGCATGTGGCCCCACAATCTATTTGCATTTTTAACATTTGACCTTTAATGGAGAAGGTAGTCATAATCTTGTTAAGATACTTTCTGTCAGCTTTGTCCTTGATTGTGTGATCAACTTTACCAAACATCTTTACAGTCATGACTTCAAAATCAGAATCATAACTCTCTTCATATAGTGCATGAACTTTTGGCTTGCCTTTATATTTAAAGTTATGTGTAGACTTCTGCCTCATTCCATTCTGCTTACATTTTTGAGAAAAGTAATTTAGTTGAACGCAACTTGTACAGGTCTTCCCGTATGCTGGGCATTTAGTTTTTGACAGCTCATATCTTTTGCCACAATATCTGCGATTGTTCGTGAACTCTTTGTGTGCGAATTATTTCTTTTTGGGTCAGGGTTTCTGTAGTGTATGTAGGCACCTTTAGTAATGACTCCACGAGGCAGGGTATGATACATAAACTGTGTAGACCTGCCGTCTTTTATTTGCAGCTCCCGAGTGCCGACAACAAGCTGTGAGTTCCTTTTTATACTGGGTTAGCTGCAGTGTGCAGGTAATCCTTAGGTCTCCAGCATGAGCACCCTCTGGTGTACAGGTAAGATGTGTACAGTGTAAGGGTACATTCTGTGTTGCATAACAGTGTTACAGACATCATACAGTAAACAGGCATGCATACACAACAACACTCCCCCCTAAGCATTTTTCATATCCTTATTGTCATGCCCAGGGGAGGTGATCAGTAGTGAGCTATGGGAGGTTGTGGTGAGGGTTGTGTGGATGCTAGGTGTGACCCCTGTGCTTGAGGCAGGCCTCATACATTTCCCCTCCCTCACACACAGACCATGTGGGTGTCACTGTTGTGGGATCCCTCGGGGGGGCGGGGTAGGCACGGCAGCACTGGGTGTTATGTATACACTGTGATGTGGGTAGTTGTGAGCAGGGCCACAAGACTGGGTGGGCTCCTTGTCCACTGTTATTGTGGGGTGGTGGGCAAGGCTACAAGACTCGGTGGGCTCCTTGTCCACTGTTATTGTGGGGTGGTGGGCAAGGCTACAAGACTGGGTGGGCTCCTTGTCCACCAATTGGGATGAAGGTTAGGTCATCCCAGGGTTTGCCAGGGAAGCTGGAGGGTATTGGCCTCATGCTCCTGGTGTTGGCCCTGGTGGCCAGGGTTGTAGGGCTGGTCTGGTGCAGGTTGCCATTGGTGGTGGCTGGGATGCCCATTGACCACTGTCCCTATAGTGGGTGTGCTCTCATTGGCTGTGTGTGTCCTGCAAGGGGTATCACATTCTCTATCATTATTGTTAAGCATAATAAACTTGTTCTTAACCTTACTGATACCTGCATTCATCTCATTAGTCACATTAGTTAAACCAGCATCACAATTCATGGTTACATTGCATGCATTTTCATACTTGCACCCTTTAATTGCATCTTTAGCTTTAAAGTCTGTGTACTCAAATAGTTGAAACTTCCCCTTTAAATGTTTTTGGTTACCAGTCTCCCTTAAGGGAGCCTTCAAATCCGATTGGCAGCTCGGTGTCACATGATTCTCCTCCAATGCTCCTCATGGTATGGTCACGGCCATTTTGATTTTAGGTCTGCTGCTTGTGGTGCTGCAGCCATTTTCTGGCCTTGCTGCAGGTAGCTGTGGTGGTCTTTTCTTCCACAGGTTCGATCCTGGATGTTGGGAATCCATTTCTTTCATCGATGTTCACCTCTTGGAGTCCTGCCTCGGCCCGGAAAGTGGGGTTTGGATCCTCGGTCCTGGAGATTTTGCCATGGTGCTATGGAGTCATCGCCGCGCCGTCGAGCTGGACAGTTGAACCTCTGGATGCAGCGATGGATCCATGCTCAAGGTCGATTGGCGGGATTCATCCAAAGTTCTTGAAAGGTCGCTTGGCTCATCACAGACTGGCTTGCCCCTGTGTCGCTCTCCATAGAAACTGGGACCCCGTCTTTGTCTACTTTCATCGCCCACGGAGAACTTTTGGTGGAGCAGGTATGAGTTCCATACTTTTCTTCCAGGGGTTGAGCAACTTCACCTTCATCTGTGTCGGAGCCCCGGTGATCAGCCAACTCATCAGAGATGCGGTGAGTAAAGCTTTTTCTGCATTCTTTGAAGGTGCCTTTTCTCTTTGCATGCATAGTCTTTGTAGCGGCACTGGTGGGCCCTGTGGTTTCCTCCGCAGCGCCAGCACGAGGCCAGCCGGTTTGCCCCATGTGGCGGACTCAGGGTTGTGGGACGTGGGGCAGTGTTTCTGCCCTTAGAAATATCCATGCGGTGCACTGCTCTCGTTGGTTTAGAGTCCCTTAATGCTTCATTTAGGTGGTCGCCAAAGTCGCACGGTGCAGCCAATCTCCTTGAGTGTTCCAATCGTTCTACAAAAGCGTCCCAATCTTCCCCATCGGTAAATTGCTGAAAGATGCTGAGATTCGACATGCTGAGCTTGTGGTTCGTGACCTCGTATTCCAGTTGTAGTGTATGTAGTCACCTTTAGTAATGACTCCATGAGGCATGGTATGATACATAAACTGTGCAGTCCTTTATTTGCAGCTCCCGAGTGCCGACAACAAGCTGTGAGTTCCTTTTTTTACTGGGTTACCTGCCGTGTGCAGGTAACCCTTAGGTCTCCAGCAGCAGCACCCTCTGGTGTACAGGTAAGGTGTGTACAGTGTAAGGGTACATTCAGTATTGCATAACAGTGTTACAGACATCACACAGTAAACAGGCATGCATACACAACAGTTTCTGTCTGACAGCTTTGACATCTTCTGAGTTTGTTTTAGTGAGCTTCATGGATTTCATTTGCACAACTGTGGCCTCTGTAGCTTTACAGAGCATCACACCTTTATCGAGTGTTAGGCATGATTCTTGCAACAGCCTCTTACACAGAGTGTTATCAGATATTCTGCAGACTATGCGGTCTCTGATGAAATTATCCCTCAAATTGCCGAAATCACATGACGATGCTAGCTCTCTCACTTTCACGAGATATCTGTCAAACCGCTTGTCCCCTTGTACACAGTCGTTAAACTGGTACCGTTCATCGATGATGTTGGTTTTACCTTTACAGTGCTCTTCCCAGAGCTTCAAAATAATCTCCATTTCCTGTTTGTCTTCCTCTGATTTGTAGGGAAGATTATTGTGGATATCTAGGGCATCACTGCCAATGGCAGTGATATATGTTGCAACCCTAACTCTATCTGGTTGTTCCACAATATTCGTGATAATTTCATAGCTGTCCCACAGCTGTTTGAATTTTTTCCAGTTGGCTTTCAAATCACCAGTCACCTGCAATGGAGGTGGGAGAGGAATGTGTGCGGGAGTTGGCACCGTGGTGGTCATGATAGCTCACTTCAGTTTAGGACTTTGAGTTTGTCACATACATGTATACAGTTCAAATACCCAGAGTACTAGAACAAGTCTAATAGTAAAATATTGTGGCCATATAATTGTAGAAATACTTTTTCAATCGTGGCTCTACAATAACTTATGCCACTTTAAGTTTACGTTACTAATGCCTCTAGATTATTTGACAAGCTTATGACTATTTATCACCCTTCACAGATCCACCGCGATGTGTAGGAAGCACGCTCTGCACTGCACTGCTTAACATCGATTTCGATTGGCTCAAAAAAGTCTTACAGTTCCAATATTTTGATTGTAGATGCGTTCAACAAAAGGTCAGAAGTCTCCACTTCCAACATCACTTCTGACTATTTTATAGTCTCTTGAATACTCTTAGTTCAACTTAACTCTATTTATTTGGCAGATCTCAGGCAGCCATGAGGAGCTTTAAGATGGCGATCCTTCATACACCCTCTCTCTCTATACAGCTCCCTATACCTCCGAGCTCGACGGTGCTATACATTATATCGATACCTCCTAGCTAGAGGGCGCTATACATTATCTCGCTGCAGTCCCCATGTTCTGCATGAAGTCCCAACACAAGTTGGAGCTGGACTACTCCATGCTCTCAGCAATTATGGGTAAGCTTGATGACAGGTTGCCCAATATATCTAGCATTTCTTTGTGTATGCCCATCAGCCTTCATCGGTAGTCTTGGTTTCCAAATCAACATCTGAGTCCTCTGCAGCAGAACCAGCATGTGACCTCTGCCCTCTGGTGATCTGGCTGTTGTGGCGTCCTAGCCCCCATGTGAAGTTCCTGCACACCTCGGCCGGGTTATTCACCACTTGTATGCTAGCCTCTAAAATACTTGCGGTGGCAATCTCTGAGCTGGTTATTTTTAGGGGCCGATTAATTGAAGGTGCATTTTCAGGAAAGCTGCCCACCTCTTCTTCAAGTTCCATAGAGGCCTTGACATTTTCAGCACCTGAATTGAAAGAGAGGTACAGGGGTGAGCTTTTGGTTGTGAGGGTAATTACAGTTGCCATTCTAAGGCCCGTTTTGTTAGTCTGTAAAAATAATCTACAACTGGACTGGCACAGTCTTGAATTTTAGATACACTGTGTAGTTAAGCAGAAGAAGACTTGATCATTACAGTGATACTATTGCAGTATTATTATTCAGGACCTCACATCAAGAACCAATAGAGCAAATAGTTCTTCCAGGCCTCCAACGATTCCAGTAAAGATGTGGTCTGGTGTTAATTGATAACAAGTTATTGACCAGTAATAGGTTACATAGCTCACAGGCATGTTATCGAGTGATCAAACAAAATTAGATTTCTGAAACTACGTAGAGCCATTGTAAGAGTCACCACGTTATCTTCCTGAGTGTTTTAGACACAATTCTACAAAATCAAACACCTGCCAAAAATTAAATTAACCAATAAAACCTTATTAAAGTACACAACTGTTAATAATAGGTTTATTTGGCTAAAGGGAATTCTTCAGCATAGAGTGTAGATGAAAAGTTTAAATTAGCTCTCCTGTTTTTTTTGTGTTTAAAAATGCCACCGTGCTTTATTTCTGGATGGTATTTGGATGATACAGGAGTCTTGGAATCAGAGTTCTGCGAGCTCGCGTTAAGGTCCTTTTCAGAGCAGCCATGGGGCAGCAGGTCCCGTGGAGCTGTGCCCTACCCGGAGAGCACTGCTGCCCGCTCCGCATTGTGCCCGCTCCACACTGTGCCCGCATGGTGTGGCCGATCCTCAGTCGCTCCCGCCCGCTCAGTCGTTCAGGCTCTCCGGCGACATCTTAGTTTTCTGTGTCTGCTCCAACCAATTGAGAATGAACTGGCTGGTGTCGATGAAACGCTCCACACAGTTAATGAAGCAGGTTTCTGTTTTGCTGTCGAGCCGCGGGCCGGGTTTATCCCTACACTTGTCCCAGCACAGCTCGGTCAGCCCGTGCACCAGTTGCTGGAACTTTTGTTTCTGAGTCTCCACCTCAATAAACTGCTGTTTATGAATGTATTTCTTAGCCAGTGTTATAACAGCAGAAGTAATTACTTTATACAAAAGCAATAACCAATTTAATTTGCAACATTTAATATGACTCGGTGTGATAAATGCTAACGTGGATTTTCATAAACACACAATGTATAGCTAGCTTGATTTTGTCAGCACGTTCGGCTGACTCTTCTGTACTGAAAGCATTTGAAATTACAATAAAAGGTTTTTCAAATTATAAAGAGTGAAGGAACAAACTTGCATTTATGTAGCACCTGTCATAATCTCAGGATGTCCCAAAGCGCTTTGTAGCCAATTATTTACTTTTGAAGTGTAGTCACTGTTAATTACTTTTGAAGTGTAGTCACTGTTGTAATGAGGGAAAATGCAGCAACCAATTTGCACACAGAATGATCCCACAGCAGCAACCAGATAAATGACCAGATAATCTGTTATAGTAATGTTGGTTCGGAACATAGGTATATATGAACAGGAGTGGGCCATTCAGCCCCTCAAGCCTGTTCTGCCATTCAATGAGGTCATGGCTGATCTGCGACCTAACTCCATATACCTGCCTTTGGCCCATATCCTTTAATACCTTTGGTTCACAAAAATCTATCAATCTCAAGTTAAAAATTAACAATTGATGTAGCATCAATTGCTGTTTGTGGAACAGAGTTCCAAACTTCTACCACCATTTGGGTTCAATTTTCCCCAGTCATCTGCGGCGTTTTTTTGGCGTGTCCACTTTTTTTGGCCTAAATTAAAATATCCAAGTTTCCCCAAAGTTTCTGCATCAGCGTAACTCAGTTTGTTATGATTTTTTTAGGTTAGTTTTTTTTGCGTCATGGGAGCGTAACCTGATGTCTGCGCCAGTTTTTCACATTTAATCAAGTTTGGCCAACTTACATTTTTCCTAGTACGGCGAATGTGACCACTCCCAAAAAACCGTCTGGGCATTAAGAAAAACCATCGCACATTAAAAAATCGGTGCAGAAAGACGCCATTGTTTTTAGGCAAAGTTTTGGAGGGAGTTAAGAATATCAAGAATATACATCATGAAGCTTAATTTTTTTCATAGTCAAAAGGCAGAAAATGGAAGTCTAATGCAATTCTTCAATTTTTCATTTTTTTCAAAGTACCACGCCACCACCGAACGTCTCCTCACAGGGCTCGAGGTTGGAGAATTGGCCGGCAGAATCACGCCCTCGACTGGACACAGGGGCTCATAAGAACATAAGAACATTAGAACATAAGAACATGAGAACATGAGAACATAAGAACATAAGAATTAGGAACAGGAGTAGGCCATCTAGCCCCTCGAGCCTGCTCCGCCATTCAACAAGATCATGGCTGATCTGGCCGTAGACTCAGCTCCACTTACCCGCCCGCTCCCCATAACCCTTAATTCCCTTATTGGTTAAAAATCTATCTATCTGTGATTTGAATACATTCAATGAGCTAGCCTCAACTGCTTCCTTGGGCAGAGAATTCCACAGATTCACAACCCTCTGGGAGAAGAAATTCCTTCTCAATTCGGTTCTAAATTGGCTCTCCCGTATTTTGAGGCTGTGCCCCCTAGTTCTAGTCTCCCCGACCAGTGGAAACAACCTCTCTGCCTCTATCTTGTCTATCCCTTTCATTATTTTAAATGTTTCTATAAGATCGCCCCTCATCCTTCTGAACTCCAATGAGTAAAGACCCAGTCTACTCAATCTATCATCATAAGGTAAGCCCCTCATCTCCGGAATCAGCCTAGTGAATCGTCTGTGTACCCCCTCCAAAGCTAGTATATCCTTCCTTAAGTAAGGTGCCCAAAACTGCACGCAGTACTCCAGGTGCGGCCTCACCAATACCCTGTACAGTTGCAGCAGGACCTCCCTGCTTTTGTACTCCATCCCTCTCGCAATGAAGGCCAACATTACATTCGCCTTCCTGATTACCTGCTGCACCTGCAAACTAACTTTTTGGGATTCATGCACAAGGACCCCCAGGTCCCTCTGCACCGCAGCATGTTGTAATTTCTCTCCATTCAAATAATATTCCCTTTTACTGTTTTTTGTTCCAAGGTGGATGACCTCACATTTTCTGACATTGTATTCCATCTGCCAAACCTTAGCCTATTCGCTTAACCTATCTAAATCTCTTTGCAGCCTCTCTGTGTCCTCTACACAACCCGCTTTCCCACTAATCTTTGTGTCATCTGCAAATTTTGTTACACTACACTCTGCCCCCTCTTTCAGGTCATCAATGTATATTGTAAACAGTTGTGGTCCCAGCACTGATCCCTGTGACACACCACTAACCACCGATTTCCAACCCGAAAAGGACCCATTTATCCCGACTCTCTGCTTTCTGTTAGCCAGCCAATTCTCGATCCATGCTAATACATTTCCTCTGACTCCGCGTACCTTTATCTTCTGCAGTAACCTTTTGTGTGGCACCTTATCGAATGCCTTTTGGAAATCTAAATACACCACATCCATCGGTACACCTCTATCCACCATGCTCGTTATATCCTCAAAGAATTCCAGTAAATTAGTTAAACATGATTTCCCCTTCATGAATCCATGTTGCGTCTGCTTGATTGCACTATTATTATCTAGATGTCCTGCTATTTCTTCCTTAATGATAGCTTCAAGCTCGGGGCATGGCTTTAAAAGAATCCCGGGGGGGAGGGGGGCGGGGGGTGGTGGAGGGGCGGAAGCTGAACTGAAGGGATGTGAACCCTAAGGCTATACAAAATCTTCAAAATAATCGCGGGGGCTTGGGGGGCTGGAAACCACACTGAAGGAGTGAGAACCCTTAAGCTATACAGCAGCTTCAAAAGAAGCTCGGGGGATGGGGGTGAACACCGAGCCCCTGTGTCCGGGCAAGGGAGCGATTCTGCCGGCCGACCCTTGAGCCCGGTGAGGAGACGTTCGGTCGGTGGTGGGATGGAACTTTGAAAAAAGTCAAAAATTAAAGAATTGCATTAGACTTTGTTATTTATTGAATGCCTAGCTTCCAGTTCTAAGCAAGCCTATTGCACATGCGCAGAGCAGGGTGTGGTCCATACTAGGGTGTCGACCTTGGAGAGAGATAGAGAGGAAAGAAGGTGTGAGTGCTGTCATTTTTCCTGCTGTTTTGAGCTTCTTGCAACACTACAAATAAATTATGGGGCAATTTTGACAATGCCACACCTCGTGCAAGCCTTCTGCATGATGGTGCTGAGGAGGAGATGATTGATTCGACGTCATCGCCTGAGGAACCTCAGAGCACGTAGGATGATGGGTAGCAGGCCTTACCCACATTGGGAATATCGAGTCAGGCGTTCATACCTGCACCTGAGTGATATAGGTTGTGTGAGAAGGCTGGGTTTCCGCAAATAAGTTGTAACCGAGATCTGTGGTTTAGTAAAAGCAGACCTGCAACCTAGAAGTGTCAGGAGGACTGCTTTGTCAGTTGAAGTGAAGGTTACAGCTGTACTTTCATTTTATGTATCTGGATCATTCTAGGCCACAATTGGGGATGTGTGCGCCATTTCTCAACATGCAACACATATCTGTATTCGGCAGGTGACGGCTGCACTATATGCCCGGAGGAATGACTACATAAAGTTCCCCATAACCACCCAGGCAATGCGTGACAGAGCTGTGGACTTCTCCAGGATTACTGGCTTCCCAAAGCTACAGGGCTGCATTGATTGCACCCACATCGCCTTGCGAGCACGTTGGGAGGATTCCGAGATGGACAGTAACAGGAAGGCTTCCACTCTGTGAATGTGCAGCTTGTCCATGACGACATGCACTATATCTGCCATGTTTCAGCAGCAGCCAAAAGGACAGAGCTGGCAGCTGGGAGACAAAGGGTACAGCCTCGACACCTGGCTCAAGACACCCCTACACATAACCCAGATGGAAGCTTGTGGGAATACAACATGTTAGCGTGAATGTTTTCTCGGAAGAATCACTCAACACTCAGTTGGTACCAATGCCAAAGCGGCCTTTTATTACGCCGGCGGGAAGAAAGCCTCTGGTCTAGATCCAGGCACTTCTCTCCGACGAACAAAGAAATTCATCGATATTTATATGTTTTACAATAGTTCATTACAGTTACTCAGCCCACTTCGGCTGGACACAATCCAATCATAACAATTATAGATTACATATAGGTTTCTTTAACCCAATAGAATTCCCCTGATGCCTCAGGGGCTGTATGTTCGGTTTTTTTCAGCTTGGGCTGATTAATGACCTCGTTATGTGAGGTAGGCCTCCCCTTATCTCTGTTCCTCGGGGCTTTGCTGTGCGATGTCCCTAATTAAGGACATTCCACACCAGGTACTATAATGGTTCGTTATAGTTATCTTGTCTCAAGTGGATGATCCAAGGCATTCCCGGTCGTGGGCCTCACTAGGTCATTGCTCGGTCAGCCTCAGTCAATAGTTCATTACTTGACTAACTGAGTTCCCATCATGCTTGGGCAGCCATTTTATATGTGGCCATTTTAAACCTATATGAGTTTAGATATATTTAGCAGGTGCCTAATGCTTACAACAATTCCCCCCTTTCAGTAAAGGGACTAGTCCTAATCCCCCTTTAACCGACCGCCCTACCTTTATTAGAATTTGTGCACGGCCCGGTACTCCCTGCCTCAACGTGCTGGCCAGTCACGCGGTTTCAGGAGTCCCGGTTGCTTAAATAAAATTGACAAAGGCCAAATCCTCCTGCCCCTTTATTAGACAGGTTTGTTTAGTATTTGGGGACCGGTCATGGGTCCCTTTTCGTTGTGCGTGGTACCTGCATGCCTGGCAGGCCATTATGCCCCATGTTACTGCTAAGATCAATTGTATCCCGACCAGTATGTGTGAAATTATACAAATCCAAGGATGGATGTTTACATTTATTCCCCAGTCCCAGACCTTTCTCCACCAACTCTGACTTTGTAAGTCTACATCGATATCTTCTTCCAGTACTTTGATTTTAGTTTGCGGTTGGTGGTAGAGCTTTACGGATTGACCCACCCTGAGCCTCAATTCTCGTAATACTTTGGTTAGATGTGGGATAGGGACCTGATCTGGCTTGTCATAATCCTGCAAATGATCGTGGAGCTGATCGGTTACATCAATAACTTCGGACTTCCGGCGCCTAACCTGGGTGATATGCGCTTGCCCGATCGTGACAGGTCGTAGCGGCGCAAAGCAAAAGTTCGGCTGTGGTAACGGGTACTGCAGGTCATTATACTGGTATGGACGCTCGGTAGTAGAAACGCAGTACCTTCCCTTCCCTCCATAGCCTGCCCTCGCGAAGTGCCTGTGTGCGGGCACTATTTAAAGTACACATCCGTCGGTTCGGTTAAACCTGCACTCGTCTAGCTCATCTCGGCCTACCGGGTGAGGGCATACTGTGATCTCCCCCCTTTGCTTGCATTCTGTTAGGGAAATCCCGGTAAGTATGTCGTTTCGGCGAACGGCGGAGGTGGTGGTCAGATAGTAACGTATGGAGACATTTTCCCGTATTACTCCGATATTCTCTAGTTGGTACAGGGGGAACGGCCCTGAGTCCGGCGTGGCTATCTATAGGGATCATCAGGACTATCCCTATCCCAATATTCCTACCCATCTGGCAATCTGGAATTGCTGGGTATACTCGGGTCAGTCCCTTCAGAGTACAATTATCCAGTGTCCCCATCTGTTTAGCCAACTGAGCTAAATGTGAACTGTCTATCCAATCGGGTATCTCCCCGTGTTGGATCTGATCGAGATTGTGGCGGATCTGTCCCACCATCCACAGACCATAAGTGGTGACAGAGTTGCCCTGTCTTTGCTTTCCAGTATCTTCTCTTTCTCTATCAATGAGGTGATTGATGGTTTTGGCATGAGCTTCCAGGACTGAGATGCCATCCAACTGGATTTTGGCACCCTCCTTTCCTAGGTTGGCTTGGTCTTCCTGGTTTTGCTCCATCCTTTCTAACAACCCCTTCATCACCCCTCTAAGCTGTTCCACCCTCTCGTTTAACCCTTGTATGTCTATCGAGTTTACCACAGAGCAGACTCTTGTCCTCAGAATCTACTGGCACCCATGGCATCGGTAGCCTGCTGCATTACAACTCTACTTAATACATTGTACATTTTCCTTGACTGTTCCGTACAGTATTCCGGCATCTGGATGCTTGAAATATTGATCAGGACAGGTACAATTTCATGTTTAACATTATCATCCAATAATTCCCCTTCGTTGTACATTACAATCCCATTTTCTGGTCCCTTAGTAGTTATGGGGCATGGCAATTCCTCAGGCTGTATGGTGGTTCTTATGGGGCGCGGTGTCGGAGGGGGTGAGAAGCATACATACAATGATATTGCAGCCGCCCCCACCTCCTCATAGTACCCACACAGCCCCACTCCCTTTTTGCGGATGACTGATTGCTGGGACTGTCCCGGAGGCGCGCAAATTATGCCGAAAGTACATTCATTGGGCCCTTTGACATCCCTCCGTTTAATGCAGCTGCTCCTTATACCCATGGAGCACTGTACACATACTCGGTTCTTATTAGGATTCACTTGTAACCATGCATTAAAATAAGTCCTGTCCTTGCTCCAATCCTTGGCTGCTGGGATGCACATTCCATCCGTTAAATTAAACAAGACTCCATAGTTCATGAAGTTGTTTATTTCCTGAGTGCGCTGCAATCCGTTGGTATCATCCAGTGTTTGCATGGGTCTTGAGGTTCCCAGTATCATGAGTTCCCAGAGTCAAAGTCACCACTGCAGTCTTATCTTGGTGAGTGTTTTATCTGAAAATTTTAAACAGATAGCCTGGTCGTCACCAGGTGTTAGGTTCTGGTCTACTTGTGTCGCTGTCACTCTGTGGAATCGGAGGTAGGGGTTAGGTTAACCATATTCTTTATAGTCGTACCATCTCTATCACTTCATGCCCCTGTCTGGGCTGCCGTCGGTTTTGCATTTGAGCCTGCTGTGCTCGAGCCTGCACGATGACCCATCTATATATTATCCAAACTCCAATCAACACCAATGCCACCACTATTCCTCCAAACATCGCTGTCTGCTTTACCGTTAGGTTGGGTTTGTGGACTACACCTACCCACCGTGGGGTACATTGGTTCTATTGCCATAGGTGATGGTGCTATGACTGCACACTGCACTATCCGTCTAGTCCCGTTTTTTAAAACATCCAGCCTGTTTATCTTAGCTTTTAACTCTTGACCAGCTAGTTCCATTTTATTTTTATTCTGAATATCCCACCATTTCCTCTGTCTGTCAGGTGAGTCTTCTTTATTTTATTAAGAAATCCAAATTAATAATGTCCAGTATAAAACAGCTGTCAATGGAAAGGGTTAACTCCTTTACAGGTTTGTAAGAAAGCCTGATGTCATTACGTGACTTCACGTAATCATCCGAAAAATTCTTTTTTTTTTAAGTCTTTGTGCCTTCAAAACTTGCTTAGAAATTAGGAATCCGTTAAAACAGCAGAAATCATTAGTAAAGTCGTCATAATAAAACTCTTCTCATCAGGAAAGACAGCATTTTAGATTAAACTCCAATTTTTTCTTAACTTCTAATTCAAGTACAAAGAATTTTTTTTTAATTGATTTAAAACGAGACCACACATTTTTAAAAGCTATTTTCTTTACTGAAATTAAATTTTTTTTTAAATTTCTCTCTCAGCACAAAATCTAAACTT